>NC_133519.1:44491278-45820445 GCF_049354715.1 Callithrix jacchus | reverse complement strand
ATGAATGAATACACAGTTGACAATGGCCAAACCATGTAAGGCAATAGAACTCTGACCCACAGCTCTGCAGCATCCAACCCTGAAAAGCCAGACTGTAACTTCTGAAGCAAATGGTCCAGAACATTCAGAACTTGACCAATGACTGTTACAGCTTCCAAATCAGGACTAACCAGATAAAGCCAAATATGTTCATCAAATCAAACAAAAAAATGCCTCTCTTCTAACTGGCCTATTTCCAGCTTCCACATGTCAACAATCTCCAGTTAAAACATACCTAAAGACTTCCTAACAAAAAAAGAAAAGCAAAACTATTAAACCTTTGAATTTCTGATAAACATAAGTGATGGGAGCTGACTCCCTTGCTACAACAAAAGCTAAATAAATAGTCCCTGGTTTATCTTAATTGGGAGATCTTTATTTCCATACTATAATCTTATTAAGGAGTAAAGACCTCAAAGGTGAGTAACATGCCTTCAAGTGCAAATTCGACCACTCGACTTGGCAACATTGGGCACTCTGAAAGTCTGATATACACAACACAAATTTCTCATTTTAAGGTGAAGTTTAGGTCAGAGGATATATAAGAAAACTATTAGTATACGTGAGTAGCCTAAAGTAATGAATTGGATGCATTATTCCAGAGCCATGGGGTCTAATGGGTCATTCCAAGTCTGTTGTCAAAGTAATGTGTCTTTATCACTTAAGATGGCTTTAACAAGTTATTTTTTCCATTTCTAAAATTCTTCACCATTTCCCATTCAACCTTATTTTTATATTCTCATACTTGAGAATATAGAAACTTCTTGTATAGTGTGTTTATTCCATTCTGGCCTCACAATATAATCCTCTAAGAAACTTTAGAAAAAATACCATGGCCTGAACTCTACCACAGAAAAACTAAATCAGAAGCTGAGGATCAGACTGGATATTAACCAGTACTTTTAAACAATTTTCTTGAAGAACAATTTACATATAGAAAAGGTAGCACATAATCAACATCTTCAAAGCTTCCCAGGTTGGCAATACTATTATATGGCCAGAGTTGAGAAACCCTGGGTAAGGCAATAATAAACATATCCTGCTATAGACCTGAGGACCCCCCAATTAACTCACATACTTAATCCACTCACACATTTTCATTTATATGTATTATAACATACATATTTTATAATGTTTTATTTTGACTTATATTTGAGTAAATGTCTTAATTAAATATTAAAACAAAGGAGGAGGCTCTTTAATATTTTAGTGACTACTAATATGTTACAGTTTTTTAACACTGTTTATGTGAGGCAGTTCCCCTATCAATAATTATTTTTCTGAAAATTCTCCAACACACACCTACTGTGTACCTTATTACACCTACCAGGCAATGTACGAGGAGTTATGTTTAATGAATTTCAGAGTATGTTATGCTTATAAAGGTGTATTTTAAGAGCTGGCTCTATCAAAATAATGGGAGAGTGGACTTCATTTTGTTAAAAAAAAAAAACATAATAGATTCTAGCTGGGTGTGGTGGCACATGCCTGTAGTTTCAGCTACTCAGGAGGCCGAGACAGGAGGATCACTGTGAGTTCAGCTGTTCTGGGCTGTAGTGTGCTACACCGATCGGTTGTCTACACTAAGTTCATCATCAATATGATAACCTCTCGGTAGCAAGGGACAACCAGGTTGCCTAAAAATGGGTGAATCCGTTCAGGTAGGAAATAGAGCAGGTCAAAACTCCAATGCTAATCAGTAGTGGGATCGCACCTGTGAGTAGCCATCACACTCCAGCCTGGGCAACAATATGAGAACCAGTCTCAAACAAAAATGCATGAATACATAGTCACACACTTAGCTATATCTGCTGGTGGTACAGCATTATTCCTTGACTTTAATGCTAATTCTAAATACAGTTGATGGAAATATAAAAATCATTTGCATTTCTCTTCATGGCTTCTTAGGGGAAATATTTGTAAAATAATGCATTCGAATTAAAAGGTTAGTGACTATCAGGTATTTCTCAGCATTTTGAATGTTATTTAATTATTTCTCCATTTCCCTAAGTATTATTATTTACATGTTATAGATTAAGAAGTGGAGGATTAAGTCAGGCACAGTGGCTCACACCTGTAATCCCAGCACTTTGGGTGGCCTAGGCAGGTGGATCACGAAGTTAGGAGTTCAAGACCACCCTGGCCAAGTTGGTGAAACCCCATCTCTACTAAAAAAATACAAAAAAAAAATTAGCCAGGCATACCAGTAGGTACCTGTAATCCCAGCTACTCAGGAGGCTGAGGCAGAGAATTGCTTGAACCCGGGAGGCAGAGTTTGCAGTTGGCCGAGATCAGGCCACTGCACTCCAGCCTGGATGACAGAACAAGATTCCATCTCAAAAAAAAAAAGAAGCTGAGTATTAAAGACTTGAGGAACTCAGTTAATGCTTCACAAAAGGACAATAACGTAGGTGATGTACTATAATTTACTACAATGATCAGTATTCCTACCAAAGCACTCTACTGTTCAAAAGTAAATGTTGGTAACTTGGCCAACACTTTATTTCTGAAAGCAGATATGATGAAGAGATTAGAAATACTCTATTTCATTTTAGTGTTTAATTCCAAAGAAGTTTATAAGGCAACATGTATTGATATCACTTCAAAAACTTTGAATCTATTGATATTTTCTGACTATTTATTTCAATGTACAATAGATTTTTATTTATCTCATAAATATATTCATTTTTCTATATATAGTGAATATTGGATAACTTTAGTAGAATTTTAAAAAATGATTTAAAGAGAAGTAACTAAAGCAATTATACTAAGAATTTGAAATTCACTGGAAGTTTTTTTTTTTATCAGAAATGAAAGGATTTAGTTTATAAATTTACTGGTTACATATTCATCATGAATGGTATTTTACTATATCTTTTGCAAGGCATACCAGTAGGCATGCCTTAAAGAAAGGCAATTTCTTTCTTCATAAAGAAATTGTGAATATTAGGGACAAGAACAAATATTGATGTTGTATATCCCTTTGTGTCTGTAACATGAGGATGAAATCAGAATTCGCTGGTTCAATTTTGTCTCAGAATCTATCATTTAATTATACGATGTAATAAATTCACCCACTCCTTTGTATAATTAATCCAAGTTCATAGGTAATTAGACCCATTAAAATTATTTTTAAATTACAACAAAATCTACTTATTTTCAGTAAAAATAAAACTAGAAATCAGAGAAGACTAAACTAATAAAAATTGTTTTCTATTTTAAAAAAATCACTGCTTTATTTGATTAATGTTTTAGATTTTTAAGGTCCCATATTTTCGGTGACTAAATTGTGTGATGATTTCAGCACTTAATAAAAACCATAAAATCTTAATACTGGAAAAGTCTCTAAAGTCATTTAGTTTGACTCCATTTTGCCAGTGATTAACCTTAAAGCCTGAGGAATAAGTGACAATGAAGGTCAGAAATTCAGTTATTGGTAGACTCTAGATTGAAACTCATGATTTGTCCAATTTTTCTATAATTCATTGCTCTTGAAATAGGTCAGATAAAGAGTGCAGATTATATAATAGATAACGCTCTGTTCTTAAGGAAGAAACACAAGTTAACCATTACGGAGAACTTTCCATAGCTCAGACATGACACAAAGGACTTGCAGCATACACCATCTCATTTATCTTCCCAACAGCTTTCTTAGGTAGGTGTTATTATTAATACCTCTTTACAGATGGGAAAACTGAGACTAAGAATGATTAAATTTTTCTAAGTCACAAGCTAATAAATGTCAGACACAAAACTTGAAGCTAAGCAGTTGGAAAAGAGAATATGCTTAGACCCCATTCAATTTGCCATCCGTTAGTAAACCTCTACTTGGTCCACTTAAATTAGCAGATGTATCACCCTTCTTTAAAAACATGCTGATTCATGCCCAGATCTACCAAATGCCTGAAACTTATAAGCTATTTCTTATATGTAAAGTATTAGAACCGTGACTGACATAGAGTAAATATGAAGTAAAATTCTCTAGTGTTCTCCCTCCACATTCCCTAACTCTTCCAAGTAACCAACCACCTATGAGCCACAACTGACTGCAGAGATGGTTATTTAGTGCACTAATTTCCATAGTGAAAGAGTAAGAGTTCCTTAGTCTTTCTGCCACAGAAGGACTTAATATGCATGAAAGTATTATTTATTGTTTCTCGGTTTTGGAAATTGCTCTTAGGATAAAGTTAAAGCATAATTAGTTAAGGAGGTTAGCCACAAAAAACATCCTGCTACTCTGTTCTGTGAAAAAAAAATACAAGAATGAAAAATGAACCACGTGGATATAATCAAGTTCATATTTCCAAAACAGTTTATGGGAAAGGAATCAAAAGTGTGATTACTGATATTCTCAAAAGCAGTGATTTTTTTTTCCAAGAAAATTTAGTGTCATTAAAATTTCCAAGAATGAAAAGACACCTACAGAATTAGATCTCAGTCACTTTTACATTGGGACAAAGAGCGTGTATTCAAACCTCAAAGGCCATATGATCACAGGTGAGATGCTTTATGTATGTCTTATTTTTTCATTTAAGAGCAGAAAAAACAATGGAGTCTCGTGTAGTTGTTCTGAAATTAATTAAGTTTCCAAATGTAAGGTGCTCAGAACAATGCTGGGTGCATGTAAATGCTACATCAATGTCCCTTCCTTCCTTATTTATATCATTTATATCTACAGGTTTTTAGGACTTTGAGCAAACACATTATGTTAAGTGTCAAATAATAACTTCAAAGCAATCACTTCAAAGTCTTATTTTCAATGTAATCAAGAACGCTAATGATGTATTTTACCTTTTAGAAATATGTATTATTTTATTTCTGTAAAAGATTAAGATTGCTGCTGTTGACAGCCTTTAGACTGTCTTCAGTCCAGTGTTAGTGACTGAAAGAGAGCTACATTTTATAACTGATATGATATCCTGTCCCTTGAGAGGCAGAACTGTCATGTTAGTAGTAATAGTCTATTTCCAGAATGAGCATCTGAACCACGATATTAACCCCTGGACATTCTACAGCATGTCAGCAAAGCTTTAATACTAAGACAATTGGAAAGCTGAAAATTTCAAGAAAATAATTTGAACATATTTCTTAAGTCTGCACAATTATCAAGTACTTATTTTGACTCGTAAAGTATTGAGATTATGTCTTATTTGAGTTTCCCTTTAGCATAACAGACTCCAGTTTTGAATATATTTCTGAATATATTTACAGAAGGGAGAGCGGCTGACAGGATGTCCTGATTTGACTCAGTGAAATGGAAGAAAAGTTCCGTGCAGTAGGGTTGCTGGAGGTCAGAGTTCCTGCTGCTAAATCATTCTTCAGCCTCTTTCATTTCTTTCATGTACCCAGGGGCATGTGCTATAAGCCTGGAGAGCAAATAAGTGAATACTTTAAAAAGCTGTTTTACTAAGACATGTAGGAATTTGAGAATAGGAGACTGCAAACTGTGTGACCTAATCCTTAAAAGGTGGAAAAATGGGAAGGAAAGATGTTTTTCGTCATTCAAGTGGGGAGACTATATGAATCACCTCAGAGGCTGAGACTTATGGAGCAGCAGCCAAAGCAGAAGAGCTGAGAGTGTCTGGCTTGACCAGGAAATTGGGCAGTCTATCCTAGAACGAAGAACACAAATCAACAGACGTGTAAGCAGAAATCAGGGTAGGAGAGTGGATCCCGTGCATGAGCAAATGTTGACAGAAGGAAATGGAATGCTCCACATGATAGCTCAGAGACTAAATTCTCAACCAATTTCCACATTTCAACTAGATGAATGGAATTAAAATGAGCTTACTGGTATGATACAGTGTAAGAATCCCATTTGGAAGGCCAAACACGATGCATTCGAAGCCGGACTTGGTCATTGTAAATGGATATGATGATAATACGGACGTGAGAGTATGTGAAGGAGGATTAAATGAGTTAATTTATGCAGCTGGAATTTCCAAACATCACTGACGGATCTGCATATGAAACAATTCGTCTGCAAATCAACCTGTCAGTTTCTCATAATGGTAAGCATCTACCTAAATTATGAAACTTCTAAATATTTACTCAAGAAAATTAAAACATATACATAGAGTAAAAGCACTTATGCTAGAGTGTATCTCTCTAAAATTATATATAAAATGTCTAACATTAGGAATGCTTTTTCTCTGAGCTATAGAATTATGGTTGAATATTTTCTCTCTTTAGTGTAATTTTAGAAAATCAATTTAAAAATTTTAATGTATGGAATAATTTTCTTTGCATTTATCTAATAATTATGTAATTTCATCATTAGAGATAGACATGAGGAACATGGGAGAGCTTTCCTTTGTCTGCAAATGATTGGCATTAATAAATGACTCCCTACAGTATTCCTTTACAAATTCCATCGTGTTGTGCTGGGTGAGCATAACAAATATTGAAAACTGTTAGGTTCTGAGAAATTTCTGGGAAGAGAAGGCATTTAATACTCTCAAAAAAAGCAAGCCTGCATAGATAAAACAATACTAAGCAAAAAGAACAAAACTGGAGGCATCCCACTGCCCAACGGCAAACTATACCATAAGACAACAGTAATCAAAACAGTGTGGTACTAGTATTGAAACAGAGACATAGACCAATGGAATAGAACAGAGGCCTCAGAAGCAACACCACACATCTACAGCCATCTAATCTTTGATAAACCTGACAAAAACAAGCAATGGGAAATCCGCTTTAGTTCTTTGTAGATTCTGGATATTAGCCCTTTATCAGATGGGTAGATGGCAAAAACTTTTTCCCATTCTTTTGGTTGCTAGTTCACTCTGATGACTGTTTCTTTTGCTGTGCACCAAAAGCAATGACAACAAAAGGCAAAATAGACAAATAGGATTTAATTAAACATAAGAGTTTCAATGTAATTTTTTAAATCTCTTAAAGATCAGCAAGTATAAATGGCTTAGGCACCAAGAGAAAAAAAAGGAATTATCCTATGAAGGAAACCCTCTGCTCTGCACTTCCTGGGATAGTTTTGGATATTTTAAACAATGCTTAAATGAAATCAACATATACATTTTCTCTCAAAAGTTTCTAGTTTTAAGACTATTAACTTTTTGCAAAATCTCATTCATACTCTCAGAATCTAAAGTTGATTTGAATGTTTGTATGCATTTATTTGCCCTTCAACTTTCTACCATGTTATAATATAGCATGAAGCCCTTGCCAGATGCTTCCCAGTCTCTAGAACCATAAGCAAAATAAACCTCTTTTCTTCATATATTACCCTGTCTTAGGTATTCTGTTACAGGAAAAAAAAAAGTACTGAGACACATGCAATTTTCTAAGACTTCTAGTAAAATGAATGAATGGATAGATATGCAGATAGATATATAGGTAGATAGATAGATTTCATGCCAGTACATAAATGAAAAGCATAAAAGCCAAGAAAGAAAAGAGGTTTCAAGAAGGAGAAACTGTTCAACTTGGTCAAATATTTTGAATGGTTATTAGTAAAGTATGTACTGGAGAATTGAGAACCTATTTATCTTTGGTAAGTATTGAGGGCTAGGAGCCTTGACCAAAATGGGTGCAAGGATGTTGAGGAGATGAAAACTGAATCATAGTGTATTGAAAAGAGATAGATATGACACAGCAGAAACAAGTCCATACCTTTGTTGAAAAATTCTGCAACGAAGGAAAGCAGAGAAAAAAATAGGTAGGCATCTGCAGGGAAGTGTTTATTTTTAAGAAGGAAAATACTAAAACAAATTTTACTCATATAAGTAATTAGAGAGGTAAAGATAAATGACTCAGATAAAAGAGGGAAGACTATTAGGACAAATCCCAATTTGATGGAAGGTGAGACAGTGTTGCCGTCTCTTCCATTTTTTTTCTCTTATTTTATTTTATTTTTTTGAGACAGAGTCTCATCTGTCACCCAAGCTGGAGTGCAATGGTGGTGGTATCTTGGCTCACTGCAACCTCTGCCTCCTGGGTTCAAAAGATTCTCGTGCCTCAGCCTCCAGAGTAGCTGGGATCACAGATGTGTGCCACCATGCCTGGTTAATTTTTGTATTTTTAGTAGAGATAGGGTTTCACCATGATGGTCAGGCTGGTCTTGAATGCCTAACCTCAAGTGATCAGCCCTGCTTGGCCTCTGTACATGTTGGGATTACAGGTGTGAGCCACCATACCCAGCCCTTCCTTTTTATGTCAAGTGTTCCCTTCTATTATAGTCTTTACTTGTACAAATGATTTCTAGCTTTGTTTTGTGTCTACAGCTTTCTGTTATCTTCATGTGATAGTGCAATTTATCCTCAACTGGATTAAAATCTCTGAAACAAAACCCAATGAGTACATTTTTTGCAAGTAACTATAACTTTTTATTTGATTATGATTTTCATTTTGATTATTTAAAAAATGTGTGTATGGACAACCCAAGATGGTGGCCCTTTTAGAAACAGTTCAGGATTGCAGCTCCCAGTGAAAGCGCAGAAGGTGAGTGGATGCCGCATTTCCAGACAGATCTTTATTGCCCACAGACCAGGAGATTCCTAGGCGGAGAAGCCCTACGGGCCACCAGCATGGCAGTTTTGGCCGGCGCGGCTGTTTTAGCTGGTGCAGCTGTTTTGCCGGCACCAGAGTGCAGCAGCTCTCCATACAAAATAAACTGGTCTGGTTGCCCCTTTAAGCTCACCAGGAGATTCCCGGGCAGCACCGTTCTTTCAGCCAGCACAGTGAGTCACCGCATGGGAAATCACACAGATCCCGGCACCCTTTCAGCAGGCAACTGGAACACCTAGGAGAGAGTCAACTGTTCAACTTAAAAAAAAAAAGGCTCTGAGGCAAAAAGCCAGGTGATCAGGCTCAGCAGGTCCCATCCCCACAAAAACAAACCAAAAAAACAGCAATTGGAAACACTCGGGGTTGAGAGTTTCATGGCAAGCACAGCTGAACCCAGGACAGCAGCTCGGTGGGGGAGGGGTGTCCACCATTACCGAGGCACTCCACCCCTATGGAGATACTCAACCATTGCTGAGGTAACTTGCCATTGCTGAGGCAACCCGCCATAACAGAGAGAGTTCACAATTACAGAGAAAGGCCACCACTGCCGAGGCAGTTCTAACTACACCCATACAAACTGGACTACAGGGAAGCTGAACAGCAGCAGGACAGAGCTCAGCAAAGCCTCTGCAGGCAGACAGTGACTAGGCTGCCTCCTTGCTGGGCAGGGCAGCCCTGAAAAAGAAAAGGCAGCAGCACAGTGTACACTCATAAATAAAGCCCTAACTCCCCGGGACAGAGCAGCTGGGGAAAAAAAGGCGGTTTATGAGTTCTGCTGCAGCAGACTTAAACGTACCTGCCTAGCACCTCTGAAACAACAATGGAGCTCACAGCTCAACATTTGAGCTCCTATAAAGAACAGACTGTCTCCTCAAGCAGCTCCCTGACCGCCATATATCCAAAGAGTCACCTCACCAAAAACTGATTAGACTGACAATTGGTGGGCATCATTCTGGGACAAAGATAGCAGAAAAAGAAGCTGGTAGCAACCCTTATGGTTCTGTAGCTGCTGCAGGTGCTCCCCAGCTAAGCAGGGCCTGCAGTGGACCTCAGCAGTCCTACAGCAGAGGGGCCAGACTGTTAGAAGGAAAACTAAGAAACAGAAATGACTTTATCGTCAACAACCTGGATGTCCACTCAGAGACCCAATTGGAAAATCAGCAACCACACAGATGACAGGTGGATAAATCCATAAAGACGGGAAGAAACCAGTGCAAAAAGGAGGAAAACACCTGAAACCAGAACACCTCTCCTCCTACAAGGGGCCACAACTCCTAACCAGCAAGGGAACAAAGTGGACGGAGAATGAGTGTGATGAAATGACAGAATCAGACTTCAGAAGGTAGGTAATGAGAAACCTCTGTGAGCTAAAAGAACATGTTCTAACTTAATGCAAAAAAACTAAGAACCTTGAAAAAAGATTTGAGGAAATGATAACCAGAATGGACAACTTAGAGAGGAATATGAGTGGATTGATGGAGCTGGAAAACACAACACAAGAACTTCGCAAAGCATGCACAAGTTTCAACAGCCGAATTGACCAAGCAGAAGAAAGGATACCAGAGGTCGAAGATCAACTCAATGAAATGAAACAAGAAGGCAAGATTAGAGAAAAAAAACACAAAAAGGAATGAACAAAGTCTCCAAGAAATGTGGGACTATGTGAAGAGACCTAATCTACATTTGATAGGTGTACCTGAATGTGACAAAGAGAATGAATCCAAGCTGGAAAATACTCTTCAGGATATTATCCAGGAAAATTTTCCGACCTAGCAAGGCAGGCCAATATTCAAGTCCAGGAAATACAGAGAATACCACAAAGATATTCCTCAAAAAGAGCAACCCCAAGGCACGTAATCGTCAGATTCACCAGGGTTGAAATGAAGGAGAAAATGCTAAGGGCAGCCAGAGAGAAAGGTCAGGTTACCCACAAAGGGAAGCCCATCAGACTCACAGCAGATCTCTCAGCAGAAACCCTACAGGCCAGAAGAGAGTGGGGGCCAATATTCACCATCCTTAAAGAAAAGAACTTTCAACCCAGAATTTCATATCCACCCAAACTGAGCTTCATAAGTGAAGAAAAAATAAAATCCTTAGCAAACAACCAAGTACTCAGAGATTTTGTCACCACCAAGCCTGTTTTACAAGAGCTCCTGAAAGAGGCACTACACATAGAAAGGAACAACCAGTACCAGCCATTCCAAAAACATGCCAAATGCTAAAGAGCATCAACAAAATGAAGAATCCGCATCAACTAATGGGCAAAACAGCCAGCTAGCATCAAAATGGCAGTGTCAAATTCACACATAACATTATTAACCCTAAATGTAAGTGGGCTAAATGAACCAATCAAAAGACACAGGCTGGCAAATTGGATAAAAAAACAAAACCCATCGGTGTGCTGTATCCAGGAAACCCATGTCACATGCAAGGATACACAAAGGCTCAAAATAAAAGGATGGAGGAAGATATACCAAGCATATGGAGAGCAACAAAAAGCAGGAGTTGCAATTCTCATCTCTGATAAAATAGGCTTTAAAGCAACAAAGATCAAAAGAGACAAAGAAGGACATTACATAATGGTAAAAGGATCGATACGACAAGAAAAGCTAATGATCCTAAATATATATGGACCCAATACAGGAGCACCCAGATATATAAGGCAAGTTCTTAATGACTTACAAAGAGACTTAGACTCCCACACAATAATAGTGGGAGACTTTAACACTCCACTGTCAATATTAGACAGATCAACCAGACAGAAAATCAACAAGGATATCCAGGGCTTGAACTCAGACCTGGAACAAACAAACCTGATAGATATTTACAGAACTCTCCACCCCAAATCCACAGAATATACATTTTTCTCAGCACCACATCACACCTACTCTAAAATTGACCACATAATTGGAAGTAAAGCACTCCTCAGCAAATGCAAAAGAACGGAAATTATAACAAATTGTCTCTCAGACCACAGTGCAATCAAGTTAGAACTCAGAATTCAGAAAGGAACTCAGATCCACACAGCTTCATAAAAACTGAAGAACTGGCTCTTGAATGTTGACTGGATAAACAATGAAATGAAGGCAAAAATAAAGAAGTTCTTCGAAACCAATGAGAATGAAGACACAACATACCAGAATCTCTGGGACACATTTAAAGCAGTCTCTAGAGGAAAACATATAGCAATAAGTGCCCACCTGAGAAGAGTGGAGACATCCAAAATTGACACCCTATGGTCAAAATTGAAAGAGCTAGAAAAGCAAGATCAAAAAAACTCAAAACCTAGCAGAAGACAAGAAATAACTAGGATCAGAGCAGAACTGCAGGAGATAAAGACATGAAAAACCCTTCAAAAAATCAAGAAATCCAGGAGCTGGTTTTTCGAAAAGATCAACAAAATAGAACAATAGCCAGATTAATTTTTTTAAAAAAAGAGAGAATAAACAAATAGAAGCAATAAAAAATGATAAAGGGGAAATTACCACATATCCCACAGAAATTCAAACCATCATCAGAGAATATTACAAACAACTCTATGCACATAAACTAGTAAACCTGGAAGAAATGGATAAATTCCTGGACACTTGCATCCTCCGAAGCCTAAACCCAGAAGAAGTTGAAACCATGAATAGACCAATAATGAGATCTGAAGTTGAGGCAGCAATTAAGAGCCAACCACACAAAAAAAGCCCAGGTCCAGATGAGTTCATAGCCGAGTTCTACCAGACACACAGAGGACCTGTTACCATACCTCCTGAAACTATTTTAAATAATCCAAAAAGAGGGAATTCTTCCCAAATCGTTTTATGAGACCAACATCATCCTGATACAAAACCCGGCAGAGACTCAACAAGAAAAGAAAACTTCAGGCCAATATCCATGATGAACATAGATGCAAAAATCTTCAATAAAATACTGGCAAGCCTATTGCAACAGCACATCAAAAAGCTTATCCACCATGATGAAGTAGGATTCATCCCGGGGATGCAAGGCTGGTTCAACATACTCAAGTCTATAAACATAATTCACCACATAAAAAGAACCAAAAACAAAAACCACATGATTATCTCAATTGATGCAGAGAAGGCCTTTGACAAAATTCAACAGCCCTTTATCTAAAAACCCTCAATAAACTCAGTATCGATGGAACGTATCTCAAAATAATAAAAGCTATTTACGACAAACCAACAGCCAATATCATACTGAATGGGCAAAAACTGGAAGCATTCCCTTTGAAATCCGGCACTAGACAAGGATGCCCTCTCTCACCACTCCTATTCAATATAGTACTGGAAGTTCTAGCCAGAGCAATAAGGCAAGAAAAAGAAATAAAGGGTATTCAAATAGGAAAGGTGGAAGCCAAATTGTTTCTATTTGCAGAAGACATGATAGTATACCTAGAAGACCCCATCATCTCAGCCCAAAAACTCCTGAAACTGATAAGCAACTTCAGCAAAGTCTCAGGATACAAAATCAATGTGCAAAAATTACAAGCATTCCTATACACCAATAACAGACTTAAAGAGAGCCAAATCAAAAATGAACTGCCATTGACAATTGCTACAAAGAGAATAAAATACCTTGGAATACAACTCACAAGGAACGTAAGGGACCTCTTCAAGGAGAACTACAAACCACTGCTCAACTAAATAAGAGAAGACACAAACAGATAGAGAAACATTCCATGTTCATGGTTAGGAAGAATCAATATCGTGAAAATGGCCATACTGCCCAAAGTAATTTACAGATTCAACGCTATCCCCATTAAGCTACCAATGATCTTCTTCACAGAACTGGAAAAAGCTACCTTAAACTTCATTTGGAACCAAAAGAGAGCCCGCCTAGCCAAGTCAATTCTAAGCAAAAAGAACACAGCGGGAGGCATCACACTTCCAGACTTCAAACTATATTATAAGGCTACAGTAATCAAAACAGCATGGTACTGGTGCCAAAACAGAGATATAGACAAATGGAACAGAACAGAGGCATCGGAGTCAACATAACGTATCTACAACCATAGAATCTTTGATAAACCTTACCAAAAAAAAAAGCAATGGGGAAAGGATTCCCTGTTTAATAAATGGTGTTGGGAAAATGGCTACCCCTGTGCAGAAAGCAGAAACTGGACCCCTTCCTGACAACTTACACTAAAATTAACTCCAGATGGATTAAAGACTTAAAAGACCTAACACCATAAAAACCCAGAAGAAAATCTAGGCAAAACCATTCAGGACACAGGAATAGGCAAGGAATTCATGACTAAAACACCAAAAGCATTGGCAACAAAAGCCAAAATAAACAAATGGGACCTAATCAAACTCCACAGCTTCTGCACAGCAAAAGAAACAGTCATTAGAGTGAATCGGCAACCAACAGAATGGGAAAAAAATTTTGCAGTTTACCCATCTGACAAAGGGCTGATATCCAGAATTTACAGAGAACTAAAACAGATTTACAAGAAAAAAGCAAACACGCCCATTCAAAAGTGGGCAAAGGACATGAACGGACACTTTACAAAAGAAGACATACAAGAGACCAAGAAACATATGAAAAAATGCTCATCATCACTGGTCATCAGAGAAATGCAAATCAAAACTACACTGAGATACCATCTCACGCCAATTAGAATGGCGATCATTAAAAAATCTGGAGACAACAGATGCTGGAGAGGATGTGGAGAAATAGGAACACTTTTACACTGCTGGTCGGAGTGTAAATTAGTTCAACCATTGTGGAAGACGGTGTGGCAATTCCTCAAGGACCTAGAAATAGAAATTCCATTTGACCCAGCAATCCCATTACTGGGTAAAGGATTATAAATCCTTCTACTATCAGGACACATGCACACAAATGTTCATTGCAGCACTGTTTACAATAGCAAAGACCTGGAATCAACCCAAATGCCCATAGATGATAGACTGGACAGGGAAAATGTGCACATATACACCATGGAATATTATGCAGCAATGAAAAACGATGAGTTAGTGTCCTTTGTAGGGACATAGATGAACCGGAAGAACATCATTCTCAGCAAACTGACACAAGAACAGAAAACCAAACACTGCATGTTCTCACTCATAGGCGGGTGTTCAACAATGAGAACGCATCGACACAGGGAGGGGAACACTACACACTGGGGGGAATAGGGGAGGGACAGTAGGGGGTGGGGAGTTGGGGAGAGATAGCATGGGAGAAGTGCTGGATACAGGGGAAGGGGAGGAAGGCAGCAAATCACACTGCCATGTGTGTACCTATGCAACTATCTTGCATGTGCTTCACAGGTAACCCAAAACCTAAAATGCAATTTTAAAAAAATGTGTGTATCTTTATACTCACAAATATATAGATATAGATGAAGTCCTTTTTATATGACTTAATTCTCTTAATTAGGATATTATGAGGAATAATCAGGGTCCAATGTGTTGAAAAAATGAGCTGTGATTTTTTTTTAATTTGTCTTTCTTCTGTATAACATAATTTACCTTCATGGAGTCAGTCATAATTACTAACAACTATTTTTTAAAATGCATTAGTATAAATATATTTTATCATCAGAATATTCACTAGTAGCTAAAGATGGTAATGGTTAAATTTTATACCGATGTTCTCTGATAAGCCAGGGAATATCATGATGTGAGATCCAACTTACGAAGTCAGTTGTTCAGTGTTGAAATATATGCAGCAATTGATTGTTCCATTAAGTGCAGGGAGTTCAAATGCCTAGAATAAGTATTTAATTATGAGTCAGAAGTAATTTAGTGGTGCCTGAGTATACAGTTTAATAATGACACACCAACTTGCATTTAAATATTTGCAAGTTCACTGCCTTTTGAAAAAGTCTATTCTGTTATAAAATAAGCTTTTGAAGAAAGATGTCTGGTTGATTAATTGCTCGGAATAGCCCCAATGTTATACACATAAGCTATTGACACTACCACATGTGAAATTACACAAAATTTACTTTGTCAATGTAATTTTTAATCTACCAAAATATATAATTCAAAACAATTCACAAACACGGTATCAAAAATGGTTAACGAAATAGTAAAAATTCACACATAAAAGGATCTGTATTGTTGAAATCTTTAAAAATCATAATAAATTTAAAAGTAAATGCTTGCCAATCAAAGCAGAAATGTTAGTTTTTTTAATTTTCCTATTACATACTGCTTATCTATACTACAGAAAAGGAGAAAACATTCTACATTTTACCCCTTAATCTTGGCTATAAGTACAAAGAGCAAAAGTTCTTTGTTTAAAACTAGCAAAGTGTATAAACTAATTTACTGCACGGATGCTCGTAATTGATGTTTTCTACTCATTTCTGATCTCCTGCACATACAATACACCTGTAATTCTCTTGAGGCCATCTGTAACACTTACCAATAAAAAAATCATATTTAATCAACAACAGCAAAGACTGTGACATATACAGTACAATGCATTTCTATGTTATAAATGTAGATTTGTACAAACACTGACTCCAGTGTCTTAAGGAGTACTGGGAAGAGTTAATGCTAAAAAAAAAATCGCATGGTTAAAAATAAATCTCAACAATATTAAGAAGAAAATCCAGTGATCTATAGTTAAGACTACAGCTTATTTTATGGAAAACACACTTATTCCATCTCCATTTGAAAGCGCTATTGTTGGTTTTACTTTGGCTGCCAAGTCCTATCACTAAAACTTGAATACTGTCTCCTATTCTATTGAAAATAGGGAAATCCACAATGGTTGAACTAATTTACACTCCCACCAGCAGTGTAAAAGTGTTCTGCACGTGTACCCCAAAACCTAAAATGCAATAATAAATAAATAAATAAACCAGATTGGAAAAGAAAAAAGAAAATAGGGAAATCGCGTAAAGCTGTAATAACTGATCTAGATGTGAAGAAAACTAATTTATAAATATATTTTTTCCATTATTTTAAAACCAATGTTACTTTCCTATATTTTTAAAGTAATTATTACCCATCTATCTTTGGCTCATTCTCTAAAATGCATCTGCCCAACGCTTCCATCACATGTAATTGCTGATAATCAGTGCCTGCTGTGATGGTCAGCATTATCTCTGCAGTGTTTGAATGTGAGTGAGGTGACAAAGTGATCATCTTGCAGCTCACTATTGATTATACATCTGTTCTTTATACCATGAATAAATTGCAGTTCAACCTGGCAATATCTCTATCATTTTCATTCTGGGCACCAGAATTCCAGTATTTTGATTCTGAATAGATCAATTTCACTTGATTTCTGGCTGCTAGGAGGGTGTTTTAGCTAATCTAACTAAGTAAATCACAAAGCATTTTTCTTTAATTTTCCATTTTTAATTGTTTTGTTTTGCGGCTTATCAAGTTTCCTTTGAACACGACTTCCTTACCTAGATTAAATGAGAAATTAGAGATAGGAAGACACATTCCCTGCCTTCGGTGTCTAACTCACATGTGAATTGTGCACTTGATTCTATAACTCGTGGAAGATCAGATATGAGGCTCCCCATAAGGTGTCTGACCACGAAGAGAGTAAAAGTCCTTGCCAGCGCTAATCAGATAAGCCCTGACCGATAACGGGACTTAGTCTATACAGTTGTACAAAATTACCAAAAGATGATCAAAATTTATGTTTCCTGGATGATCAATACCATGTTGAGGCTGACATTCTTTTTTTTTTTTTTTTTTTTTTTAGACGGAGTTTCGCTCTTGTTACCCAGGCTGGAGTGCAATGGCGCGATCTCGGCTCACCGCAACCTCTGCCTCCTGGGTTCAGGCAATTCTCCTGCCTCAGCCTCCCGAGCAGCTGGGATTACAGGCACGCACCACCATGCCCAGCTAATTTTTTGTAATTTTAGTAGAGACGGGGTTTCACCATGTTGACCAGGATGGTCTCGATCTGTTGACCTCGTGATCCACCCGCCTCGGCCTCCCAAAGCGCTGGGATTACAGGCTTGAGTCACCGCGCCCGGCCTATGCTGACATTCAAACAGATGTTAACCAAGATGTTCTGCCATGGTATTCTAAACTAGAGCTTGAAGATTCTCTTTGTGGTCACTGACACAGCCATTGAAATGGGGAAATCACTTCTAAATTGTTCATTTCAAGCCATGATGTAATGAGAAAGAAGAGAAAGAAAGAAATCTTAATAGACTGGTATTGCTCATTTTGCTTTGAGATCCTACGGATATGAATATGTGACAACACAAAAGACTCATGGTTAACACACGATAACCATTATCTGTCAAATAGATCCTTTGATGACCCTGTTCCAGATGAATCAGATAAAACATCAGTACCAATAACATGATATTGATAAGGGACATATTTCTTTCCAAGAATCAGTAATATACCTAAATAATAATCAAAAGAGCTATGATACTTCAGGCTAAATGCAGTAAGTAATAACCAATTTATTCATTCATTTAATATATGTGAATTACATTCAACTTAGAATGGGTTGGGTTCAAGCGGAGTGCAGTTATAAAACCATCTTTGTGCTTTATCTATCTAATGGTGCTTAAAAACAAAAATAATCAGCATCTATTGCATGGGTATTTATTAGCCAAACACAATTTAAGGTATGTTACAAGATGGGAGGGCAACAATGAAATGTAAAACTTTTAATTATATTATTACAGAATTGTTATTAATATATTTGCAGATGTTTATAAACTGGTCAACTTTACTTCTATCTTAAAATTAAATGTGTCCATAGTTAAGGTAATATTTTTTTAAAAAATAAGTTTTTTAACAATAAGAGCCTTTCATGTTTCATGGCACTCAAATTTCTTTTAATTAGTAACTTCTGTTTTCTTTTTAAAAATAACTTTCAACCTAATGTCTGTGGAAATCAGCTAATATAAATGAATAAACACACTTCAAAGGGCCAAATTCCTAATTATTTAAAATTGCATATAATGTGAAATAAACTCATAAAAGACTTTGTTCTATAACAGAAAAAAAAAGCTATTGGAGAAGAATTCAGCAATTCCAGAAAGATTTTAGTGGATATGAAGAAATAATTGAGTGCTTGACATGTAACTTTGTAGGTCAAAACCTGAAAAGGCAACATCTGAAAATAAACTGAAACAAAATTGTGGAATTTTTGTTGGGAGTTAGATTGGAGGTTTCATTAAAAAAAAAAATTGAGTATGTGACCTGGATTTCAGAAAGTCCAAAGAACAAAGGAAGAGTTAGTTAAGAGGTAGAAGCCAGTTTAGGCCCTGGAATCTTGAAATAGTGGTCGCGTAGGATCGAGGTCACCGGTGGACACAACCCAAACGGTCAGGGAGGAGGGAAAAACAAAACAAATGGAATTCTAGTTTTCTAGTTCTGAGAAACAGATATTGGGGGCATTTAGGTCTTTCTGAGCTAAAGCTGAATAACAAGGTTAAGCCCATGAACTGACTGGCTATAACATACTATGTAGAATGTATTACATTGTTGAATTAAGTAATCGGTAGTCAGTTTACTTTTATCCCATTTAAAGACTCGCCAAGTGATACTCAAGAATGCTATGCACTAAGACAAAGTTCAGAACACTCTTACTGTCTATTCCAAATGGGTTGATTATCAGTCATAAAATACTTTTTTTTTTTTTTTTTTTTTGAGATGGAGTTTCGCTCTTGTTACCCAGGCTGGAGTGCAATGGTGCGATCTCGGCTCACCGCAACTTCCACCTCCTGGGTTCAGGCAATTCTCCTGCCTCAGCCTCCTGAGTAGCTGGGATTACAGACACACGCCACTATGTCCAGCTAACTTTTTTTTTTTTTTTGTATTTTTAGTTGAGATGGGGTTTCACCACGTTGACCAGGATGGTCTCGATCTGTTGACCTCGTGATCCCACCTGCCTCGGCCTCCCAAAGTGCTGGGATTACAGGCTTGAGCCACCGCGCCCGGCTAGTAAAACTTTTTTAAAAGCCAAACAACTATCAAAATATAAAGACTAAATTCATTTTTGAAAATTACTAAAAAAAATAGAAATATTACATGGTTTGTAGAGTGAAAAATAGAAAGCTTAGATATCATGAACAGAAAGTATTTACAGGCAAGCTCTTCTCTATTAAGAGCAAAAGTTTAGATGTTGGTTCAAAAAGTAAAATATGATTGTAGGACTGTATAAGAGATAAAAAAAAAATTAAGAGATTGGAAGACAAGGAGGTTGCAGAGGAAGAGGAGAGCTAACATTCTTTGAGTTCTCAATATTTGTTAGGCATTTTTAAAACCCCTTACAAGAAAAAAATTCTCAGAAATATAAGTATCATTATTATCTTCATGCTATAAAATGTGGAAATTTAGGCTCAGTGAAGCTTAATAACAGTTTTTAAATTATTTATCAAGTAATTTTAACGCCAGGTATTAAACGACATCCACTTATACTGTATTTACCTGGGTTTGCTAACTGGCACTTGGAGAAGTTAAGCTCCTACCTTTCCACAGAAACATGGGCCCTATCATTAGGTGTTGCTGGAACAAAAAGTAAATTCTTCTGACAGTTGTGAGTTTTCTCAGGCAGGCACTCTAAGAGGGGCTAGGGTCACGCTAGGAGATCATCCTTGAACTGTTAGAAACTGTGTTTGTATCTGTTCAGGTATTTCTAGGCCAAAAAAATAAATAGCAGTTGATAAGAGATGAATATGTCACCGAAATTTTCAGAAAGAGGAAGCAGATGGAGAGATGGTAACTGAAGTCACTTAATAGAAAAGGTTGAAACCTAATCCCTACAGGAAATAATAATAAAGAACCAGCAATTTAACTTTTGCAAAATCCCCCCAAAAAAGCACAAAAGTACCAGATACCAAAGTGATGGTGCATAACCACATAGTTCAAACGGGAATTGATTGAAAGTGTGTATGCTAATGCTAGAAAGCTGGTAGTGAGATACGGGTCTTTCTTCCCACACCCCAGCCCACTGATACTCCAGCCAATATGTTAGAAAAATTTTACCTAAAAAAATTTGATTCTCTAGAAAAGAGTTATAGTTTATAATATTTGAGGTATCCTGATAAAAAGACAGATAGCTTTCTAATCACTCCAGGTAAGTTACAGCTTAAATTAGCTTATACTCTATAAAGAGATCTACCCATGAACTCAGTTTTAAATTATGTTTTAGAGACACATTTTTAAATGGGAATGGGGATCAATAACCATGGGACATAGAAAAGGCTCTAGCATAAAAGAGGCAGATGAATAATCATCAATAATAAAATGTTAACATCAACAGAAAAGAGATTTAATTTGGGACAGAAACAACATAGGAAGCTTCTAAATAATCATTAAAATCACTGCAAATTATAAGGCAATATTATATTTGTGAAACAAGAGCAATATGACATTATAAAGATAGACTACAATAACAAGAAGTACATTTTAAAATTTAAGAATATTAGAGAAAAGTAATGGTAAAAAAACATAAAAACAATAGGAGAGTTTGAAGATAAAGTCAATGAACTTACTCTGGAAATTATAATAATATACCAACATATAAACTCTAGAAGAGGAAATAAAATGTAAGAGTTTCAACAACTGGTGATAGAAACTGTGGTTAGAAAAAGAGTTAAAAAGAAGTGAAAAGCAGAAAGTATTAATAAAAGAAAAACACAAAATCATTTCCCAGAGGTTAGTCTGTAGGTGAAATGCACTTACCACATGTACTGCATAATGAATCTTTCTTTCTCTCGCTCTCTCAAATACACAGACACACACAGACACAGACACACACACACACCCCCCTCATATTTTTGTGAAATTTTAGAATTCCTTGGATGAGAGGAAATAATCTTAAATGCTTTCTAAAATTGAAAAATGGTATCCATCTTCTGAGAACCAACCCTGAATATTTTTTTTAAAAAAAGCATAGTGCAATATTGTTAATACTTTAAACAAAAATGCTGCTTAAGGATTTCAGGTCCAAACAAATATAGCTCAAGGGTAAGGTTAAATAAAGACATTTTCAAAAATGGGTCATTACATAGAAATTTGGATGTTTTTATGTTTTCCTTTTTTTTAAATTTGGTAGAGTTGTGGAATATGGGCTCCAATAAAACGAAGTAACAAAGCAAAGTAAAGGAAAACACAGAGTATAGAACATTAAAAAGTAGTCCCTAGATGACAGTATGCATGAATCCTTAAAAGTGACTCTTTCTAGATGGCAGTAGAAGGCAGGAAGACTGTGGCAAGCAGGCCCTAGAAAAGTGAGAAGAAGAAAGAAAAGCAGAGGAATTATTAAAATAGAATTGTTAGAATGTTTGAGTATTTGCAAAGATATCTGGGCATTGTGAAAAATTATGACTGGCACGTCACACATCTGTAAGAACACTTGAAGCAATTAGAACACTGAGCTAATAAAAAATAAGGCAGTTATTAAACCCAGGAAACAAAATTGAAAGGAAGTTTTAATTAATATATTATTTGGCTTAGCTTTGTTTATATGTACGTAGTCATAGCAGTATGAAAATTGTGCTATCTTGATCTAGCAATATGAAGGGGATAGGAGAAGGAAAGAGGAGTGCAAAGGAGCTAATTCCTTAGCTACTGCAAGAAGTTAATAGAGAACCTCAATATAGTTGAGCATTTTAATGACCAGGCGTAAACATGAGATCGTTTAAAAAGAACTCTGATTACTGGGTATATACCCAAAGGATTATAAATCGTTCTATTATAAAGACACAGGCACACGTATGTTCATTGTGGTGCTGTTTACAATAGCAAAGACCTGGAACCAACCCAAATGCCCATTGACAATAGACTGGACAAGGAAAATGTGGCACATATACACCATGGAATATTAAGCAGCCATAAAAAATGATGAGTTCGTGTCCTTTGTAGGGACATGGATGAATCTGGAACCATCACTTTCAGCAAACTGACACAAGAACAGAAAACCAAACACCACATGTTCTCACTCATAGGCGGGTGTTGAACAATAACGTATGGACACTGGGAGGGGAGCATCACACACTGGGGTCTGCTGGGGGTTAGGGGGCTAGGGGAGGGACAGTGGGAAGTGGGGAGGCTGGGGAGGGAAAACACTGGGAGAAATGCCTGACGTAGCCGACGGCGGGGGATGGAGACTGCAAACCACTAGGACTTGTGTGTACCTATACAACAACCCTGCGGGATGTGCACGTATACCCCAGAGCTTAAAGTACAATAAAAAAATAAGAACTCCAACTGAAAATTTTACTTTTGAGATTCTGCACTAAATTAGTAAAAATGTTTATATTTTTGTGAATTAAAATAAAACCATATTGTAGAAAATAAATTAAAAATAACCAGAGATGCCTTAGACTCAAGTCCTGAAAGGCATTTGTTTCATTCTGTTAACTTGCCGGCAGGTTTCTATTTTCATAAGGTTTGAACTCTATCGGGAATCAGTTATAAATACTAAAAGTTTCAGAAGTCTTTTTCATGATACTACTTTGTGTGCTCACATGATAAATGTGTGATAAAATTTTAGTCTTTGTCATCACTACCAAATCTACCAATATCTTCTGCCAGAAGATATTACATTAGAACAAGGACATCGTTAATTGCTGATTTTTCTTTTCTAGCAACTGCGTGAAGTAATACTTGGTTGGATGAAGCCCAGTTAGAGAAATATTGTATTTGTATTTCAGGTCGAAGAATCACTGAGAGAAAATTACCCACCCTTGAGGACAATCAAATCAATATAGTTACCATTTAACAATACTGCCTTTAGTAATATCTCCTTGGTATTGACTGAGGGAGTGAGTAGCAATAATTGAATTCAGTCACGTATTTTGAAACAGATAGGCAATGGCATTCTTTCCTGGGAAAAATTATAGGTAGATACTGGACAATACATGTATTTAGTAACTATACACAGAAGACACTTTAGCCAGTACAGCTGGCTAGATCTAAGAAAAGTCAGTCTATTTAAGCTAAAATCACCATTATTATTTGTTTGTTCATTGCTTTGTTGGTTTAATGAATGAGCAAGTGCTGTTATGACCATCAGAGTTTTAAGTTCTATGTTGAAAGAGCTTCTCTCCAACAGTTTGTTGTTGTTTTTTTTTTTAATTTCAACCCTCCATGAAAGCTCTTGCAGAATATTGAAATAAATTTGTCAGAATTGGACATGCTCAGTAGCCCAGGTGGTGAGGGCCCGTAGCAAGGCTTTTCATCAGACTAAATGAAAACCAATGTTCAGAAGAATGAAATTGACTAGAAAATAAGTATGCTTTTCAAGACAGAGTATACTGTGTTTTAAATAGCTACTGAACCAAGTTTAAAGGAATTGAAAACTATGAGTCACATGTCATCTTAAACATTCACAGGAAAGCGCATATTCTACATCTTTAAATAGAAGTCTCACCGCTCTGGTAAGACACTGTAATTTCAAAATGTTATTAACTGTTTTCAAATCTTAAAAAACAATATTTTACGTTACTATTTGAATAATGGCCTTTTTGTTAAAAGTAAAGAATAACCTTTCACATTTCAATTATTAAGGTATTCTAATCACCTGCCCAGTTACACAGAGCTATCATTTTCAATGTAGTTTTTTCTAATTATTTGTATCTGAACTTAACTTTTAAATTTTATATTGTATGGCAAAAAATACTTAGGTAGAAATTTTTCATAATGCTTGAGGCTGTTTTCTAAGGCATTCAGTATCATATACAGCTTCTGCTCCAGCAATTTTTGGTACCTTTTTAAGACTGTCAAGATAGAATCCATGAACATATATAACGAAACCTACATCTTTTATTGAAAGACCATATAACTTGCATTCCTTGATGGATTAAAGAAAGCTGTATCATAAATTGTGCAAATTGAGCCTCTGCTACCTAGCTTACCCAAATCATGGCTCTGCCATTTTCCTCTTATGACAGGATAAAAATAACAGTCTCATAAAAACAAAATAAAGAAGAGAGTCTATCATTCTTTCCTAGAAAAATGTTTGTCAAGAACCCTTCAAAAATAATTGGGAAGAAAATGTGTTAGTTTCCACAACCCACTGACTCATTTTAAGGTGCATCTGAGCATGTTAAAGAATGATGATCAACCCAGTTGTATAGTAATATATTCCTATATTTTTTAACTTGCTTTAAAAGAATCAGTTTGCATAATTTTAAGTCTAAATATTTCTTCCATTAAAAAAAAAAACTTAAATTTTGCCTAGGCTGATTTTCAAAGATCTAGTCTACATATTTTATTGTTAAACTCATTGCTCTATAATTCATTCTGACAAATATCGTTTGGAGCTCCATTATATTTTAGATAAGTGTACTCCATTTTTTAGTTTTTAATTTCTATGCTAAGTAAATTGATATTCTCCTGAGAATATGATGCTAACATGCATAATTTGTCTGTAAAAGGAGTTGTCACATTTCAATCTAGCAATAACACTCTTCAGCCTATCTTGCTTGTATACTTAATTTCTTTTTATCAGTTGTGATCCATAGCGGAGCAGAAACATGTTTTTACATCTGTCTCTTACAGTGCCTTGCATATAACTGAATATGAGTTTAACTCAACGTGAGTTTATTAAGTGTGATATATAAATATATATACATATTTGTTTTCATAATGCTGTGGTTTTGGAAATAAAGCTGGCAACAACATTGTTAACCATTTATGTTATATTAAGAATGTAGTAGCTCATTAAATTTCAGCTATCCTCTTCGACCAGATATATTATCACTTTTTGATATAAAGTTTTATTAACAAGAAGGCTAATTTTGTTAAATGAAAAGAACTTCCAAGTTCAGATCTTTATTTGTTGTCATCTAATTTTACAATCATCTACCTCAGTCAGTGTTGACAACTTCAAGTACAGTGTGTCTTGGAGCATCAGTATGGCTACCGATCTATGAGTCATGCCTGCTAAATTCTATTAATTCACTGTGAACTCCCTTCACCCACTAAGTCTGTCCCATCTGCTGTGAGTTCTATTATTTCAATAACATCTGTTAACTGCCTACTACAAATGTGCTAAATGCCCTACTATTTAGAAGAAGCAAGAGATACAATGTAAAAGGATGAATGAGACAGGTTCTTCTCAGTAGCATGTTTTCATATTATCTGTTTCTCAAATACTGGGGCCAAAAGGTAATAGGCAATGATTTTTAATCAAAAAGCAAATTTCTTCCCACTTTTACAATATGATTCCAGAGAAACCTAACTTGCTAAAATAGAAGTATAGTAATGAGCAGCACAATAAATAGCACATAGTAAGTATTTAATGAGTACCTACCTCAATACAGAAATACTACTATTAGTTAGCAGCCAAACCAGTGGGCTGATAGTCAAGATTCCTGATTATGTGACTTTATTCTTTAACTGGATTGCACTTTCAAAGAGAATGTTACCTTACAATTTTCTCTGTTTTGTTAGTATTGATTTTAAAAAGCTTTAAAAACATTGAGATCCACAATTATAGTAGTTTAAACAAGATAGATTGATCCTTCACTTTTAAGTAGCAGTCCAGAAGTAAAAATTTCAGAACCCCAAAAATGACTCTGCCGTCTTCACCATTTAGGTGTCGCTTCTGGATCTATAGTGGTTGATCCACCTCTCACTTTCCCCGTCAGAAGAAGAAGAAAACATATAGTAAATTAAGGGCATAGGTGTATATTTTAAGGGCATAGGTGGAAATGCAGAGCTCACATCTCACATTACATTGGCCAGTATTTCTTCATTTGGCCGTATCTACCTTCAAGGTGGGCTGGGGAAAAAAAGGCCTAGTTAAGAATTGCCTGAACCCAGGAGGTGGAGGTTGCGGTGAGCCGAGATCGCACCATTGCACTCCAGCCTGCGTAAACAAGAGCGAAACTCCGTCTCAAAAAAAAAAAACAAACAAACAAACAAATAAATAAATAAAAATAAAATAGAAACGTGTCCATATCCTCACAGCTGCTTACTTTACAACCTTATCGTTAATACCTCCCTAACTTCTGCGCTGCCTCTCAACACTTAGCTCTGAGGATCCACTCTCAATGCATTCATTGTGTTGCTTCCTCTGATTCTCCCTCATCAGCTAAAGACTGTTCAGTATTTATAGACAACCTCTTTATTGTGTTATATTCAACAGTCATCTACTCACTATTTTATCCTCAGTAGTATACACACCACCAATAAAGTATTAAGCACAAAATAAGGAATGGTCAACTGTCGAATAAAGGCTTAGAATCCTGGAGCATTTTTAATTCCTGGAGAATTTAAAGACAATTTGCATGACTATTTCCCAGGGATGAGGAAAAGGACAGTTCAAAGTGGTAGCTTAACTAAAGAGCTCCCAGGTTTTGTTTTGAATTTGAAGTTATATTTAATATGTAGGAAATATTTCCTCGAGTTGTTTCTCCTAGTGAGACAGATCGTTATTCTTCTTTACTCTCCCCCTTTCTAGAGTGAGCTTCCACTAGCAAATAATAAAAAAATTAGTTTTGCGTACACACACACACACACACACACACACACTATGAACTTGAAGACCATATCTAATTTGCTCACTATTCAATATAATTTTTAAAAATCATATCGTAGGTACCTGTATTTAATTTTTAATTAAAATATTTAATTTTAACACACTTGTTCAATTAGCAATAAATGGAGTGCTAGTTTTTGAAATTACATAAGCATACTACGTTCTCTCATTCTGTTTATTGTGGTTTAATGTGGTCCTTATATTGACTACACATCGTATAACTCAAAGTGGAATGGCATAAAGAAAGAAACGAGCCACAGGGTGGGACACAGCCACTTTCTGAAGCTAGAAAATAACAAGCATCATACACCTGGAAGAGTATCTGCTAGAGGGTATATAATTTGGACCAGCATAATAGTGATACTAATCATGCATTATGAACTGTGAAACTTAAAGGGTATATAATTTGGACCAGCATAATAGTGATATCTAATCATGCATTATGAACTGTGAAAAACTTTTAACAACAAAAGTCTGTAGTTTGTACCTTGGACCTGGAGAAAGGAAGAGCCATGTAAGAAGCAAAAACACAGGAGATCATCCCTCTAACAGGGAACAGCAAAACAAGAAAAGTTAAAGAAGATACTTCACTGGCATAGCATCTTTGTTTAAACCTGTGAAGTGGAGTAAGACATAAAGGCAAGGCTGAAGTGGAGCAAGACATGTAACAAAAACACAGTAACCAGATTAGCAATTTCTGGCAAATGTTGACTGATCTAGGAAAACAGGTATGGATTTTTAAAAATTCAGTAACTTATGGGACTTTCTTTTACTTCTGTTTCTTGCCTAAGTGACTTAAACTTCCTGAAGTAGATCATAAGTTAAAATCTCACAATGCAGGTGGAAAAAAACATATACGGAATATGATACAGACTAAGTCCCCTCAAAATTCATATGTTGAAACCTTGTTTCCAAAATGGTGTTATTGAGATATGGGGCTTATAGGAGACAATAGGTCATGGGGGCATCACCCTCATGAATGGTATCATAACCCTTATGAAAGAGACCCCAGAAAGCTTCCTTACCCTTTCTTTCCTCTTTGTGAAGTCACAGCAAAAAGATGGCGGTTAAGAGCCAGGAGGTGGGCACTCACCACACACCAAATCTATTGGCACCTCGAGCTTGGACTTTCTAGTCTCTTCCTTCTAAATCTTTGCTGTTTTTCAGAGCAAGAACTGACATCCTTGTTAAGAGGAACTATGAGAAATAAAATCCTATCATTTATGGGTCACCCCATCTGTGGTATTTTTGTAATTGTACCCCAAAAAGGCTAGGACAGAATGTAGTCACAATATTCAAATAGCAGGTTGTCAATCTGTAACTTGTTTTTCACTTCCTTAAGAATAGAAAAAATTAGCCAGTAACAAGCCCCAAAATGCAAATTAAATGGAAATCGTCAGTCAATATCAAAGATTAACTTGAGGTAACCAGATGTCATGGAAGATTCAAAACATAATTCAGTTTTACAGATAGTTCTTAATTTATGAGTCAGAGAAAGGCCATCCACATTAGTCTTCAAAGACCAACAAATTCAGATACACTATTCCTGATTAGAAAAATGCTAAATCAATAGATGCTGAAATGTTGAAAAAATAAATACGAATTCAGTAAGAGAACTATTTAAATATCTTTGTAAATATAAGTTTGTAAATATTAATAAAGAATACACTTTAGAAGAACTGCTTCAATAATTTAATGAAAGTATGTTTTTAAAAATAAAGCAATGATTTGCATCTAGGGACAATTATGAACTTACAAATGTTACATAAGTTAATATCAATAAAGAAATGATGAAATATAAAATAAAACAAAAAAGCTGGTAAGCTTTGAGTTTTAGTTTAATAGTTATTTTTTAGTAGTTTTTTTTATTTCACTCACTCTAAATTAGTTTCTAATGGTATTCTTTTTAGCAAGCTGATTATTGATATATATGTAATTATTTATTGTTTGCCTCTTGCAATAAATTATGAACTTGAAGACCCATATCTAATTTGCTCATTAGTCAATGAATGCAATTTTTAAAAATCACAAAGTAGATGCCCTATAAATATTTAATTAAATGCATTGTTAATGTGGAGGAGAGCTAGCATTTGCTGATATTTATATTTATATGACCTGGGAAAACACTTAAGTTACCAGCAGTTCAAGATACAGGATTAAGTAAATATTTGAGTGCCCTCTTTCCTTAAATATAATTGAAATTATAGCTAACCAGAAAGGGGAAAAAACTCATAATATGATGGATACAATAATACAGCCAGAGATAATCCCTGTTTTCACTATCAGCAAGAGCAAAGACTGGGACAGAATGCAGGGGCAAAAGTGTGCATTTAATATAAATGTTGAGAGTTGTTCCACATGATAAAATTTGTAAAGCAAAGGAAATGATGGGGACAAGGGGAGAGAAAGAGGCATGAAGAATGACAGAGAGGAGCAAGGTAGAGAATATATTTGATTGTGACTTTCAGAACATTCTTCCTCTAACAACAAATGAATCGTGACTGAAGTCTTACTTTGATTTTGCAGCAAATTATACAAAGTAATTCTTATATATAATAATCGCTTCCTTTTTCCAGATTATATGATAAACTTGTAGACCCTATGTAATAACACTATTAGCCTGTATTCAACATAGATATCAGAATTTCCTCTAGGTATTATAAATTAGAAATAACTTAATAGATGATACTCAATAAAATAAAATGATTACTGGAGGAGTAGATTCTAGTTGGCACACACATGAGTTACTTCCAGAACGTGATCAAACTGACCTCAGGTTAGCTAGCCAGCCACTCCTGAATAGGGCAATATAAAGTAATTTATACCAATAGGAGAGATAAATGGAAGGGTGGATAGAGTAATGTCCTAATTTTGTATAGTCAGAAAATATTGTTCAAATTTATTGAACAGAACAAGAAGAAAAGATTAGAATGCATTATTTAGAGTTATAAATATCAAAAGATAAAAGCCAAAAATGTTAACAAATCCTAATCTACTGCCCAAAGTAATTTATAGATTCTACACTATCCTCATCAAGCTACTAATGACCGTCTTCACAGAACTGCAAAAAAACACTTTAAACTTTATATGGAACCAAAAGAGAGCCTGCACAGCCAAGACAATCCTAAACAAAAAGAACAAAGCTGGAGGCATCAGCCTGCTTGACTTCAAACTATACTACAAGACAGCAGTAATCAAAACAGCATGGTACTCATACCAAAACAGAGATATAGACCAATAGAACAGAACAGAGCCCTTGAAGCAACACCACACACCTACAACCAACTGATCTTTAACAAACCTGACAAAAACAAGCAATAGGGAAAGGATCCCCTGTTTAATAAATGGTTTTGGAAAAATTGGCTAGCCATGTGCAGAAAACAGAAACTGGACCCCTTCCTGACACCTTCCACTAAAATTAACTCCAGATGGATTAAAGATTTAAACAGAAGACCTAACACCATAAAAACCCTAGCAGAAAATTTAGGCAAAACCATTCAGGACATAGGCATAGGCAATGACTTCATGACTAAAACACCAAAAGCAATGGCAACAAAAGCCAAAATAGACAAAAGGGATCTAATTAAACTCCAGAGCTTCTGTAAAGCAAAAGAAACAATTAGAGCCAAGTGGCAACCAATAGAATGGGAAAAAAATTTTGTCATCTACCCATCTGACAAAGGGCTAATATCCAGAATCTACAAATAACTAAAAAAGATTTAGAAGAAAAAAAAACAAACCCATCCAAAAGTGGGTGAGGTGTATGAACAGACACTTTTCCAAAGAAGACATATATGAAGCCAACAAACATATGAAAAAATACTCATCATCACTGATCATTAGAGAAATGCAAACTAAAACGACATTGAGATAGCATCTCACGCCAGTTAGAATGGCAATCATTAAAAAATCTGGAGACAACAGATGTTGGAGAGGATGTGGAGAAATAGGAACACTTTTACACTGTTGGTGAGAGTATAAATTAGTTCAACCATTGTGGAAGACAGTGTGGCACTTTCTCAAGGACCTAGAAATAGAAATTCCATTTGACCCAACAATCCCATTACTGGGTATGTACCCAAAGGATTATAAATGGTTCTATTATAAAGACACATGTACATGTATGTTTATCATGGCACTGTTCACAGTAGAAAAGACCTTGAACCAACCCTAATGCCCATCTGGACAAGGATGATGTGATAGACTGGACAAGGAAAATGTGGCACATATACACCATGGAATACTGTGCAGCCATAAAAAAGGATGAGTCTGTGTCCTTTGTAGGGACATGGATGAGTCTGGAAACCATTATTCTCCACAAACTGATACAAGAACAGAAAACCAAACACTGCATGCTCTCACTCATAGGTGGGTGTTGAACAATGAGAACACGTGGACACAGGGAGGGGAGCATCACACACTGTGGTCTTTGGTGAGGGGAGCTAGTGGAGAGACAGTCGGGGTGGGGAGAGTGGGGAGGGATAATGTGGGGAGAAGTGCTAGGTATAGGTGATGGGGGTATGGAGGCCACAAACCACCATGCCATGTATGTACCAATGCAACAATCCTGCATGATCATCTGCACATGTACCTAAAGTACAATTAATAAAAGGAAGAAAAACAAACAAACATAAAACTCCTAATCAGATAAGGGAAGAAGTTAGAAGAAGTAGAATGATGAATAGGTTACTGTTCTTATTTTATGGTAAAGAAGCAAATAATGTAAATTAATTTATTCACCAAACTATATAAACTAGAAGTTTAAAAAAATGTTATTAAGAGTTTGGAAAAACACATAAAGACAACATCCAGAAATAATTATAAGTAGTTGCCTCTTCCAAGTAAAATTAGAAGCACTGCAAAGTAGGGGCCCATGATTTTTGCTTTCATGGTTGCCAAACTATAATGATTGGTTTATTACAACATTTACATTGAATACTGGTGTTTTCAGTACAAATGTTGAAGTGTTAACACAAAACTTAAGGATTAGAGATCTATTTCAACAAATGTTTAAACGAAAGCTCAGATATTTTGTGTAAATCTTAAACAAATGATGGCATGTTACGATAAAATGAACTGCTGAGGTTCACTACTAGAAAATAAGGCAATCTTTATTTTCACCATTATTTATAGACTACCATGAACATTTTGGAGAAATCCTTCGTGAATTTCAACGAAACCACATATCTTATTGAGATCAGGGTACTCATATTTTTGAAATATACAACCTTAGATGTGTGCATACAGTAGTCACAGTAGTCCCTGCCTTTAAAACTATGTAAGCATTAGACACATTAAGAAAAATTCAGAAAAAGTTTCAGAAGGGTTTCTCCTACTTTCAGGCTAAAGATTACAGGCCACAAATTGTGAACATGTTTTCCTTTAGAATGTGTTGTAATAATAACATAAATATGTAATACTAAGTAAAAGAGATAAAAATAAAAATTGTACAGAAAAAAATGAAAAATTTATTTAAAAAATTTTTATGTATATGATCACATAGAGAGTATTAATCTTTCTAGCATTTAAAATCTTAGAGAAAGTAATTTTACACATAGAATTTTATTGAGTAGTTCTAGAAAATTTTTAAATGTATCTATACTTGTCATAGATAAATTTTTTTTACTTTAATGAAGTAACAATAAAAATATATTTTGGACATTGGATAAAGACAAAATAATTGCTAAATATCAATTATATTTTCTATGTTTTAGTTTTACTTTTGAAAAATTTTACTGCATTTCACATAGACACACCTGCTATTTCATAAAATAACTTGGTAACCACGTATGTTTAGCACTAATTTTTGTTATTTGATTTATTTATTTTTGTTAAATACCTGCAGTCTCTGTGCTGCTGACACACAAACAGCATGGATTTAAAAGAAAAAAAAAACAGACATCTTTTAATGTTAAACTTGAATATTCTGTATATTAACGTGTTAATAGTATGAGTCTACGAGAAGCATAATGGATCTCGCTGCTTCATCTGACCGAAAGCATTTATTACGAAGCAAGTTCAAACACAGTTAAATCTCAGTAGTTACAAAGAATGAACATGCAACTGAAGGGAAAGGTAATAAAGCTAGTTTTTACAGTGTTGTTTCACTGTAAATTTTGTATCTGATAGAATGTATGTCTCAGTCCATGGCTGCAAGTCAGGCAATTTAAAATATATATCAATTGTGAGATAAGGTCTCACACGTGACATACTTGACAAGGAGGAAATGCTGGCACACTACACAGTATGCTTGAAATGAAATGATGTAAGTTTTATTTATGATTAAGAAATCAAAAAGATTTCCTCCCCATGTGTTCAGAATCATGGAAGCAGATAAGTAGAAGCACGCCAGATTCGAGAACATGAGTTAATCTTATTAGAAAGTGCATACACAAATATAATATAAAGGCATATATTTTAATACATGGGAATAAGGAAGTGATAAAGACAAGGCTCTACTCTCTTAGAGCTCATAGACTCATGAGGAAGACAGTTTGAAAAAGATTTATAAGTACATAATTTGGGTAAGGGAATAGAGAATAGAGTTATAACCATAGGTGATTCACAAGGAGCTTTTGTAGAGTGACTGATTTAATATTTGAGCAATGGCTTAATCTATTTGTGTTATCAGGGTGGGTGAGGTGACAAATCCGTTGAAAAGAAGATAGCTGAGGAGGGTCTTCGAGATGGAAGCAAATACACCTGGTGCAGCAGTTCAGCTAAAGGCATTCCAATAAACAGCAACTTCAAATGCAGTCATTGCAGTATGACAATTATTTATGCTGCTAGAATTGAGCTTATCATTTGGTGTGCCTAAATATAGAGCATGGAATTTTGAGAGATGAAGTTAGAAGGGGAGGTTGCAGTCAGATGGTCAAGGGCATTTTGTAATATTCTAATGATTTATTGTTTGTCTAACATTAGAATCAATGATAGGGTTAATATTTTACCAACTTAATTCAGGAAAGAAAATATATTAATTGAGAGAAAACTCTGGAAGACCATTTGCAAGGTTATTTTGGGGACCTGAAAAATTAATTATTAGCATTTGATAATAGACAGTGAAAATGGTAATAAAGAAGAGAAAAAGGTTTAGAAGAGATTTTATAAATAGGACATACATGACTACATAACTTACCTGATATGGAAGCTATTAAATAGAAATACAAAGATATCTGGTGAACTATAATGAGGGTGATTAGGTAGATAATATGATCACATACAATTATCAATGTGCTTTGTGCTATCTTAACTATCTTTAGATATGCATTCCCCAAATAAATACATTTTATGATTGATCTGGTCTTTAGTGTGACACTAACACAAATGTATCAGTAGAACAACACTTTAAAGCCTTGTGGGAAAAAATAGTGAAATATTTACAAATAATCCTAAGAAACTATAGAGTATGAAAGTTTACATCAAGGAAGAAAAACATGCAATACAAGTTCAGAAGAGGAAAATAAGTATCTCCAATAAAGGTGGCAAGGGAAGTTTAACAGTGGAAAGCAAGAATTGCTGATGTTTATTATCTTCTATTGACTTTACAGTTCGTATTCATTGAAACTTCAACACCAAAACCTCATGAGAAAGTGAGAAGAGACAAACAATTCTGCATAACAGGCAATAGTCATCGCAAAATTCCTGGTAGCATCACTGTTTTCACTCACACTCTAAAGAGATGAACGTAAACACCTGTTACTATTTGAGTCTAATACACCAAGGCTACCATGGCCCAATCCCAAGAAATAGTGTGTACAAATTCACAAATTCCTATAACAAAGGCCAACAGCAAAGACATGAAGTGTTCTATAGCAATTTTCTGCATCAAGATAATTTTTGCATGCATGGTATGGTATAGTATTTTTATCAGAGGAGACAGTTAACCTAATAATGCCCCATACATGAAAAGAAAAATTATTGTGTCATGATTTTCAGTCATTTTAGGTGAAGAGGCCAGCTTAATGGTGATGGCAGAGATCGTTTGTTAACAAGCATACAAACTAGGATTCTACTGATAAATATGTGATGAGGACAACCATGAGGAAAGCCAGTGAGAATTTGTACTGTCATTTTAACTTCCATTCATAGAATAGAGTGAATAATATTGTGCCCTTGTATAAGAATTTATAGCTCAAGCATGAAAGCAAAATGGAAGAAAAACATTGCATGATACTAGGCACTAATTTATCTAAAGGAAGGAAGGGGAGTGTGATAGTTAACTTTATGCCAGCTTCACTGAGTTAAGGAGTGCACAGATAGCTGAGAAAACATTATTTGTAAGCATGTCTGTGAGGACGTTTCTGGAAGAGATTAGCATCTGAATGGTTAGACTCAATAAAGATGATCCCTCTTCACCCATGTGGGCAGGCATCATCCAATCTCATGAGGGCTCAAATAATACAAAAAGGCAGAGGAAAGGCTAACTAACTCTCTGTGGTTGAGCTGGGACTTCATCGTTTCCTGCCACTGGACACCAATGCTAGTGGTTCTCAGGACTTTAGACTCAGATGGGGACTTACATCATTGTTTCTCCTGGTTGTCAGGCGCCACTTTCCTGGTCATCCAGCTTGCAGATGGAAGATTGTAAAACTGTTCAGCCCCCTTAACCATGTCAGCCAATCCCTTATATTAAATCTCTTTTTACATATCTCTATATATACATGTATATCAAGATGGTACCTACATATATATGATATGTATATTTATTTAATATCTGTATCTATATTTTGGTTCTGTTTCTCTGGAGCATCCTGACTAGTAAAAAGTTTAAATGAATTAAATTATTTTTCATTCACAAGTTTAAAAGCAATTGTAAAGTTATTGTCATTTAAGATAATTAGCATTTAAGCATTTTAGAAAAGAAAATGCAACTAAAATAGATCATAACATGATAAAAGCAAGATTTTGGAAATGTGAAACTATTTCATTTGAATTACGTTGGAAGAAGTCCAGCTGTTTTTCTTAATTGCAATTTTCTCATCAGCATACACTATTGATCTTTAAAATGAACCAAGAAAATCTTATTAAGATAATTGCTTTGTTTGGCTTCATAAACAATAAAAAACAACATGGCAGAAGTAGAGTGACTTTATACTACTAGAGTCAGACAGGACATAAATTGCATGCTGATACTGAACTCCCTTCACCATGGTGCCCGATTTCTGAAAGGAATTACTTTGACAGCAGCCTCACATAGGTTACTAGCTAAGCCAGAGCCAAAAAGAATAATAAAAAAAGCACTAAATTACAACCTAGCTTTAAAAACTCTGTATTGTTGTTTACTACCTTACGCTTAACTTATATAACCCATTTGAAGTGAATGAGGATTTTTCTGCCCAAACTGAGGTATGATGATGAACAGATCAGCTTGAAGGTGACATTCAATTAAAGGAATATCAATCAAAGGCTCACTGCCTCACATCCATGAAACCATTTCACAAGTCATAGGAGAGCAGTTAAGCAACCGCGCAACTGGTTCTTGATGTCTCTTGCCTCCATCTCAAAATAGGCCTTAAAATAATTCTGTCATCTTCCTTGTACACCTGCAAAGATAATGAGGATAGCTCACTGCTAAAGGCCTCCTTGTTGCAAGCTAAGCAGAGATGTCAAAATGTCTCGTTTTATCAAGTTCGTACTAATAAATACATTTTCTAATTGTTTTGTTTCCTTTGAAAGACTTTGATCATGATTCACACTTCCCGAATACCTTGGTTTCTTCCAAAGCCCAAGACTACAGATCAGCCCTCTAATCTCGGATTCCCAGTGGCATCCTATTGTGTACCTTTTCTATTAACACTCAATATGCCATCACCCCTTACTTCCCAGAATATTGCTTTTTGATTATTTGAATCCTCAATTTATGATCCCAATATTCCCAGCCCATTTTCTTATATTCCTTAACTTATTCTTCTTAATTGATTTCTGGGAGTCGCTTGAGGACATTTTTCTTCATCATTCTTTTCAAAAAGTTTGTTTTTCCTCCTCACATTTCAACATGAGAATTTGAGTTCTTCTACAAAATTTTAAGCCATTTTCACTTTTCATGGTGCCCTTTGTATAGTTAATTTCTTAAACTCTATTTTGTGTGTGTGAGTGTGTGTGTGTTTGTAGATTATTTATTCCTCCATATCTCTTAACATTTTATTTTATCATTCAAATCCATTTATCTCTCTGCAGTAAATTGTACTTAATTTCCTATATGGCTCTTCCAATTAACTAATTTTATCTTCAACAGTATCTAGATCGCTAATTAACTTAACTAAAAAGGTGTTACAAAAAGAGAGAGAGAGAGAATCAGAGAGAAGAGCATGTTCTTTCTTAAAGTGATCTCATCCAGCCCTATGTTTTAAATATTTAATCAGGGGTAAGGGGCAAGAAAAAACATAAATCAAATCAAAACTTAGGCCTGGTATAGTGGCTTATTTCTGTAATCCCAGCATTTTGGGAGGCCAAAGAGATCAATTGAGTCAAGGAGTTCAAGAACAGCCTGGACAACATAATGAGATACCATCTCTACAAAACATTAAGTTATAGCTCTTGGCCAGGCACAGTGGCTCACGCCTGTAATCCCAGCACTTGCAAGGCCAAGGTGGGAGGATCATGAGGTCAGGAGTTCCAAACAAGCCTGACCAACATGATGAAACCCAATCTCTACTAAAAATACAAAAATTAGCCAGGTGTGGTGGCACGTGCCTGTAATCCCAGCTACTCAGGAGGCTGAGGCGGGAGAATTGCTTGAACCCAGGAGGCAGAGGTTGCAGTGAGCTGAGTCATGCCATTGCACTCCAGCCTGGGTGATGGAGAGTCTCAAAAAAAAAAAGCAAAATATTATAGCTCTCTCTTTTTCTGCTTGACTCTTCATTCCTGCCTCAAGTGACCCAGGGACAGAGAACTGCCCACTCTTGTCTGGCACTTGCTCTTTTGGAAGGTTATTAATTATTTATTCATTGTCTTTTAATTCTTGTGTGCATTTGGCAGATTATATCTTTCAAATAATTAGTCCACAATATCTAGATTACCCAATTATGGGCAAAGAGTCTGTCATTACCTTTCTTTATTATCTGCTTAGGTTCCATGGTATCTGCAGGGACGTCTCCTCTTTCTTTTCTGATATTAGTAACCTGTCTTCTCTGTTCTTATCTCAGTAAGACTGGCAAGAGGCTTGTTAGTTTCATTCATCTTTTCAAAGAACCAGATGTTGAAGTTTTCTTTTTAATTTTCTGTTTTTAATTTCATTGAGTTGTGGTCTAATTTTTATTATTTATTTTCTTACCATTAATTTGGATTTAATTTGTTCTTTCTTCTCTAGTTTTCTAAAGTAGAAGCTTAGGTTATTAATTTTAGATTTTTCCTTTCTGCTTATGTATACATTTGATGCAATAAATTTCACTCCAAGCATTGCTCTCAGGCATCCCTTAAATACTGATGAGTCGCATTTTCAATTTAATTTAGTGTAAAATATCTTTTAATTTATCTAGAAATTTTTTCTTTAATCTATGTGTTACTTAAAAATGTGTTGTTGAATTTCTAAGTATTTGGGAATTTTCTTGCTGTCTTTCTGCAATTGAATTCTAGTTTAATTTCATTGTGGTCTGAGAGCAGGCATTGTATTATTTCTATACTTTTAAATGTGTTAAGATGTGGTTTATGGCCCTGAACATAATCTATCTTGGTTGATGTTTCATGTGAGCTTCAGAAGAAAACATGTATTGTGCTGTTATTGGATGAAATAGTCTGTATGTGTCAATCATATCTAGTTGACTACTGGTGCTCTCAAGCTCAATTATGTCCTTCCTGATTTTCTACCGGCTGGATCTGTCCATTCTTTATAGAGGTAAACCCCATCCCTTGTCTCATGGTTGCGTCTCTCCGTCGTTAAAGCTAGCAATGACCGATAGTCTTTATCATAATACACATTCTAATTCTCTGCTTTCATTTTCATTGTCTCCTTCTCTGTTTCCTTGTGATTATATTTGGCCTGCCTGGATAGCTCAGTATAATATCCTTATCTAAAGGTCTTTAAGTTAATCAGTTCTTTTTTCCACGGTAAGGTAATCTCTTCCCAAGTTTCAGGGATTAAGACATGGACATCTTTGGTAGTTTTTACTTCGCCTGTCACACTAGTGTTCAAGGCATATTACTTTCTCATGTGTACTGGAATCAGAAAAACGTCAATGAAAGGTCATAGGCAGAGAACGAATATCACTAATTTTATATTTTCAGGGAAAACTTTGGTTGCAATGTTGGAGAACAAATAAAGAATGGGAAAGAATTAGAAAACCACTGCAGTCACCCAGATGAGAAGTAACGGTGGCTTAGACTAGAGTGACAGTATTAAAGATTGCCTTAGTCCATCCAGGCTGGTGTAACAAAATACCATAAACTTCGTAGCTTAGAAACAACAGGAATTTATTTCTCACAATTCTGGAGGCTGGCGAATTTAACATCAAGGTGCTGGCATATTCACATTTTGGTTCACAGAGGGTATCTGCTCACACAGTAGAAAAGGAAAGGCAGCTTTCTGAGGCCTCTTATAAAGGCTGCAATTCCATTCATGAGGGCTCTGTTCTCATCCTAGTCACCTTCCACAGACCCCACTTTCTAATACCATCACCTTGCCAGTGAGGACTGTAACATATGAATGTTGGGGAGACACATGCATTCAGGCTATAGCAAAGATGACTACAGGAAAGCAGCTAGAAATTTAGGGAGATATGCGGGAACGAAAATGAGGGAATTTGTGATAACTAAAATGAGGGAATTTGCGATAACTAAAATGAGGGAATTTGCGATAACTAAAATGAGGGAATTTGCGATAACTAAAATGAGGGAATTTGCGATAACTAAAATGAGGGAATTTGCGATAACTAAAATGAGGGAATTTGCGATAACTAAAATGAGGGAATTTGCGATAACTAAAATGAGGGAATTTGCGATAACTAAAATGAGGGAATTTGCGATAACTAAAATGAGGGAATTTGCGATAACTAAAATGAGGGAATTTGCGATAACTAAAATGAGGGAATTTGCGATAACTAAAATGAGGGAATTTGCGATAACTAAAATGAGGGAATTTGCGATAACTAAAATGAGGGAATTTGCGATAACTAAAATGAGGGAATTTGCGATAGGGTTCAACGAGGTGCACAAGGAACGCAGAGCTATCTGGGGTGACTATGTGGTTTCCAGCTATAGCAAATGGATTTAGAAAATGGAGGGTGACATAATTCAGCAGGAGAGGGAACAGTGAAGAAGGATTCAAGGAGATCTTGATACCTGTTGTATGTACGTTAGCCATGAGTCATCTTGCAGGCATCTTGCAGCATTGAAGTTCTGAGGTGACATCTGGGATAAAACTAAGTTTGGGAGTCATCAAAAATATGCCCAAGGATGAAAACTGCTTTAAAACAGGAAGCTTGTTACAAAGATTTTAGGGACTTAGACCAAATATTTAGGAAACTGAGCATTAAAAGGCTGGATAATATAGGTGAGGGCAGCAAAAGGATATGGGGATGAGAGCTCAAATTGGTAGAGAGAAACTTATAATTACATTGACATAAAAAAGAACAGAGGTTGCCAAAGGAGCAGTTAACAATTATGAAAGTTGCTGAAAAATACTGTAAGGTAAAAATTCATTGAAAAATTCTCAATGAATTTGTGATATTAAGATTATTGACCCAGCAATCCCATTACTGGGTATATATCCAGAGGCTTATAAATTGTTCTGTTATAAGGACACATGCACACGAATGTTCACTGAAGCACTTCTTACAATAGCAAAGATGAGGAACCAACTCAAATGCCTATCAGTGAGAGACTGGACAGGGAAAACGTGGCACAAATACACCATGGAATATTATGCAGCCATCACAAACGATGAGTTTGTGTCCTTTGTAGGGACATGGATGAACCTGGAAACCATCATCCTCAGCAAACTGACACAAGAGCAGAAAATCAAACACCATATGTTCTCACTCATAGGCAGGTGATGAACAATGAGAACGCATGGACACAGGGAGGGGAGCACTACACACTGGGGTCTGTTGGGGGGAAGTAGGGGAGAGACAGTGGGGGTGGGGAGTTGGGGAGGGATAACATGGGGAGAAATGCCAGATATAGGTGATAGGGAGGAAGGCAGCAAATCACACTGCCATGTACCTATGCAATAATCCTGCATGTTCTTCACATGTACCCCAAAACCTAAAATGCAATAAAATATATATTTTTAAAAAAAGATTATTATTTTCCTAAAAAGAGTTGTTTTTGTTGACCTGAAACCCAGGTGGATTAGGTTAAGTAACAGTAGAGTTCGAAGAAATGAAGCGTGTTGCTACATTTTGACAAGTTTGAGTTTTCAGATGTGATGAAATAGATGGCATCTGCTAGAGTGATTATGTTAAAGACGTTTTTTATACATCAAAAAAAATTGAGTGTAGTTCATGAGAACTGTACTCAAGCAGGACCTGCTTCATGGCTATAGGAACTGTGCAACTAAAGTAGGCTCCATTCTCAGAAGTTCCCCACATTGGTTTAATGCTTTGCTATTGCCCTGTTGATATTATTAATAATTATATCTTTGAACTTGTGATTTGTAGGCAGAATCTGATAAAAGGAGCATATACCAGGGGATTGGAAACTGGACTTACACAAGGTCCTGCCTCCTGCTGGCTCTCAGCTACCCCAGAATGGTTTAAACATCTATTCTCCTACTGTCTGAGTTCTTCTAGGTCTTGTGCTCCAGACAATCACCAGATAAGTTTTAAAGAAGGCCATCATTCTGTTGTCAACCTCTGCCCTCGTGGGGTTTTAGATGTAATCACGGGGAGTGTTGGGATGAGGGTGTGCACTCTGGAACATTTCTGGTGGGGCCTGGCAGTAGCAGCATGTTTGGCAGAGGCTGGCCCATCTTTGTGGGCACAATTCTTTTGTGGTTTGTGACCCAGGTACCTGGTGCATCCAGATGTGGAAGTTTAAAGGTATTTGGTGTTCAAAGACCTATTGTCATGGACTGTGGTGCCAGCAAATGGGAAGGAGAAATGCCAGGCTGTGAATCATGGGTATGCAGAGGCTGGCAACAGGGGGAACCTGGCAGCTATTGGGTTTGAGTAGGCTGGAGTCCTGAGTCCTGGCATCTAGGCAAGTCACCTGGGTAACTGTCAGGATCTCCCCTAGATAGGCAAGTATCCTCATGCTTACTGAGCAACCCTGTGTTGATGGAGCCCTTTCTGGATGGATTCCATGCCTGAGGGATCCTCTCCCCTTTCTGTCCCTGAAGTCTGACTTGTATTTGTTAGTTCTGGTCTGCTAGAGCGCAAGAAGCTTGTGTAAAGACAAACTATGAAATAGAAACTGTATAACTGGGTGATTCTTCATACAATTTAACTGTTCTATTTGCATTTAAAACTAGCATTGCATATAAAAATTAATGGAATGGAAAAACTCATGCTAGCAATTTAAATTTTTAATTTTTCTTTGCTTAAAACAATGTCAGAATAGCAAATACCATGAAAAATCAGGAAAATAACTTTTCAAAAGGGGGAAAACTTTGCATCTTAGTACCAAACACACTCCTCCTCACCTCGATTTTGAACACGGAACTCAAATGTTCATTTTGCACTAAGCCGTGCAAATTATGTACCCAACCTGCATGGAAAAATCAAGCAGTGAAAGCTTGTAGAGAAAGTAAATGGAATCATCAACTCTTATGTAAGACTTCCTACAGAAGCTGGAAGATAGAAGGATGTACCTAAGACAGAAATTATCAAGTTAGTTTATTATGTGCCGCCTAACTTAAGAACTGAGCAAGGTACTGAATTTGGAGAACAGCTATGGAAGTCATTTAGAAAATGAAATTCTGAGACATACGATAAATGAGGAATTAATACATAAAACTAGAATCGTGCAGTCTGTTAATTAGAAAACCAAAGAAGGAAATGTTGTCTTCTGAAGAATCAAAAGGTTATTCTTCCATTGACAAGAGGAATAATATTAAATGAAGCATTTACTCGCATTTACTTATCTGTCTTTAATTGGAAAAAGTTTCACAAAATTAAAAATAGCTAAAAGTGTCCTAGCACTTTGGGAGGCGGAAGTGGGCAGATCTCCTGAGATCAGGAGTTTGAGATCAGCCTGAGGTGAAACCCATCTCTACTGAAAATACAAAACTTAGCAGGGCATGGTGGTGCATGCCTGTAGTCCCAGCTACTCAGGAGGCTGTGACAGGAAAATTACCTGAACCCGGGAGGTGGAGGTTGCAGTGAGCTGAGGTAATACCATTGCACTCCAGTCTGGGCAACAGAGAAAGAGTCTCTCTCTCTCTAAAAAAAAAAAAAAAAAAAAAAACTTTAAAGTGAAACAATTAGTGATGCAAACAGAACAAAGAACATCTAGACATATAGATGGAACTTAGGGATTACACCTTACAAGGCATTTAGATGAGCTAATTACTTATTAGCTTACTCTATTTAAGTTACATGGAAGGAAAACATTCCCAAGAGTCAGATTTGTTAATTACTAAAATTAGGCATTATCAAATTGAAGTAAAATGTGTTTTAATCCAGATAGTCTCAAAGGGAATAGATACATTTCCACCTGGCTGGGATAACTCCTTTTTCACAATTCCATCACGTTGAAGTGATTAAATCTTTAGGCCATTATTAATTGTGTTTACTAAGTGTTTGTGGGCCCTTTGATTACCAATTGATTCATTTGAAGAACATTATTATTTTATGAAGGCTTTTTATCTCATTGTTGTCCCATTTATACAACTGTCTGTTATAAAATCCCTTTGGTCAGTTTTTTTAAGTTTCTCTGACAAAATAGATGAAAAGACTGAATCTCTGTATTCTACAACTTATTTCCATTTTGCAGTTTATAAAAATAAGAAATCCTGGCCGGGCACGGTGGCTCAAGCCTGTAATCCCAGCACTTTGGGAGGCTGAGGCGGGTGGATCACGAGGTCAAGAGATCGAGACCATCCTTGTCAACATGGTGAAACCCCGTCTCTACTAAAAAAAAAAAAAAAATTTTTAAATAATAATAAGAAATCTTGTAACTGTTATTTGAGTTTCAAGTTATATATATATAAAGAGATTCAGGAATGTGCATTCCATAAAGCATGTGAAATGCATGCAGCCATCATGCAAAACTTTCTTTAAGACATATTGAGGCAATCATTCCCTATTTGGTGCTTACTGATCTACATTTTAATATGTAGATTTCTTTAGGTGGACTATCCTGGGCTAATATTTCTCAATTTTCACTTAGTGGATATTTAAGGCAAAGATAAATAACCTCTAAATTTTGTCTGTTTACACAAATGTATAAAACACACACATACCGCAAACATAATCAAGTAAAATTATAATACTTTTGATAATTTCTATAAGCAGATATTTATAAAGTAAGTACATGAAGAAACACGATAGGGTAAACAGTAAAAATGTGTTCACCTTTATAGATATAACTTAAAAATATAATAATAATCACAGGATCATAACAGAAAATACACTTCCAGATTATCCATGAAAACTCACAAGGCTTAGATGTATAATATAAATATTCCCCACTCCCTGCAACTTATGGGACTGCTTGATTAAAAATGGTATATGTTCAATGGTAGCCTTCCCCTGTCTCATCTGTTTTTTTATAATTTGTCTGCGTGCTTAGATGTATGTTTAAACCCAAATTTGATGATCACGTAGAAGCTACTACTGACATAACTAGTAATCGATAATCTCTTGATGTTGCAGTATCACTCATTTATCTATTTAATAATATTTATGAAATATCTATGTCTTTTAGAGAAATAGGAATAAAATGTGTCTACCCTCATGGAGCTTATATTTCAGTGAGGGATGTACATAGTAAATCAGTAAACACTTGCTATACATAAATGCTACATAGAAAGCAAAATACAGATAAGCTAAGTGTATAATGGTAACGTTGGGAGCTCTTTTAGACTGGGTGATATGGTAAGCCTTGCTGATGAAGTGACATTTAAGCAAAGACCTGCATGAAATGAGGGAGGAAGAATATCATGTACGTAGAATCATACACTACATAGCATTTGAAATCTGGTTCACTTCATTAATTTTATGCATTTCAGATTCATCCAAATTATTAAATGTATCAGTAATTTATTCAATCCTTGTGATTGCTGAATGGAGATATTATAGCTTATTTTTTCATTCCTTATCATAAAACATCTGGGTTGTTTCTCATTCAGATGATTATGAATAAAGCAGCTATATGAAATCACAGATGGGTTTGGGGGGTGAACATAAGATTTCATTTTACTTTGACAATCTGTGGCTGGGATTGCCAGGTTATACGGCAACCATACTTGTAACTTTTTAAGGAACTGCCTAATTTAACTATACCATTTTGTATTCTCACCAGCAATATATGAGAGTTCTAGCTGTTCTATATATTTATAAGCTGTTTATGTTTTCTTTCTGTTTTGTTTTAGCCATTCTAATAACTGAGTAATGGTATCACATTTTCTTTTGGTTGCATTTTTCTGAGTGACTAATGATGCTGAGCATCTTTTCATGTGAGATTCTTTTATCTCCTTTGGTAAAGGCTCTCTTTTAGTTCTTATCCATTTTTATTTGAGTTGTTTCTTATTGAGTTGTAAGAGCACTTTATGTTTTAGAAATAAGTTTTTTTACCAGATAGGTTATTTATAAATATTTCCCCCCAGTCTGTGGCTTATCTTTCCATTCTCTTAGCAGCATCTTTGAAAGAAAAAAAATTATTGGCATGAATTCAACTTATCGTATTTTTTCTTCTATGGTCCATGCTTTTGGTGAATCTAAGTCTACTGTTGAGACTGTTGAAGGCATTGTTCTTAGTTACCATGCTTCTCATTTCTATCATTTTAAAAATTTTTCCTTATAATTTCCATCTCTCTGCAAAAATTACCTATGCATGTTGCTCACCTTTTATGCTAAAGTAGTTAACATAGTAACAATAGGTATTTTATATTCCCTACCTGAAAATTCTAACTTCTGGGTGGGAGCTGAGAGATTTGTGAAAAACAGTCTGGGAAATCATCCCCCATCCTAAGCACAGGGTGACTCTAGAGGAAGGTGAAGCCTGTGGAGAATGGGTAACAACAAATCCCAGGCTCAGAAACAACAAATCCCAGGCTCAGCGCAGCTGGCTGGATTGATTCAACCACTCACACTACGGACCTACGACAAAACAGGTGAGGCCCCAGAAATAGTTACTATTTATCTCAGTTTTCACCGCTTTACAGAAGAAGTCAACTTTCAACGACAACAAAAAATGAGACACCTGAATAAGGAAGAAAAAGCAACACACATTCCAGAGACGGGGCCCCTACCTTCAGCGTAAAGTCTTCCTTTGCTTCTTAAAGAGTTTTTTTTGTTTTCCATGCTCTTGTGCTCACCTCCCCAGTAGTAAACAGCTGTTGCTTATTGCTGAATTATGGGCCTGATGGTGATGGCAGTGGTGGTGCACGGAGGTGGGAGAGTCGGATTCTGTTTTTCTGGTTTACTGTCCATCTTAGGGGTGAAATCTGCTCCTGTGTCTGAAGGACAGCGCTTCTTGTTTATCCTGTCCCTCACACAGAAGTATGAATTTTCTAGTGATTTGGGATCAGGACATTTTCCTCTCTTCCTTTGAAATCCAGTTTTTTCTCAGCCTTTTTCCTAATGTTGCCTGGATTTGCTGCCATTTTCTCACCAGTTTAAACCTTTAATTGGAGACCATGGAGAAACACCTATCTGGGCGAGGCTGGACACCCTTCTCACTGAGGCTGCTGCTCACGCCCCTATGCCAACATTCACACCTGAACAACATGAGGAAGACTTTTTCTGGTCTCCCTCAGATCTTTCTCATAACCACTTGATTAGTTCTCTAAGAGTCTGAAAGTCCCTGTGAATTCCCCATGGAGGTACTGTTCCCATGGATACCCTGCTTGTTGTTTGCCCCAAGAATCAAGGGTTTGCCTCCTATCTCTCCTTGGTGTCACTAGTCTTTGCTTGGATTTTGGGTAAGTTGGATGTTTTGCAATCTCAGTGGCATGATGGATTTAATAGAAGTTGTAATTATAGATTAATCTATATATCGCTTTTATTTTAAGGGTGAGAATAATAAACTTTCTAGCTTTCTAGATCTGTATTAATTTTCTAAAATTACCACAACAAATAAACTTAGTGGCCAGAAAAATTTCTCACAGTTTTGAAAGGCAAACATCCAGACTCAGTTGTCAGCAGGATCTTGTTCCCTCTGTAGTTTCTAGAAGAGAAGTCTTCCTTGCCTCTGCCAGCTTCTGATAGCTTGGCTGTCCTTTCAGTTATGTCAGCGTAAGTCCAATCTTTACCTCCATCGTCACTTACTTTTCCTTTGTGCCTCTCTGTATATTTTTCCTTCTTATAAAGACACTAGTCATTGGATTTAAGGTCCAGTCTGTGTTATGTCATTCTTGCATTGCAATAAAGAAACACCCAAGACTGGGTAATTTATAAAGAAAATAGATTTAGTTGACTCATGGTTCTTCAAGTGTTGTAGGAAGCATGGTGCTGGCATCTGCTTGGCTTCTGGGGAGGCCTCAGGAAACTTACAGTCATGATGGTAGGCAAACAGGGAGCAGGCACATCACATGGCAAAAGCAGGAGCAGGCGAGAAAGAGAATATGGATCTGGTCCCTTTTATTGCGTGACTGGATCTCGGGATAACTCGCTATCACAAAGACAGCACCAAGCTATAAAGGAACCACCACCATGATCCAAACACTTCCCACCAGGACCCACATCCAGCAATGGGGATTAGAATTCAACATGAGATTTGGGTAGAGACCCTAAATCCCAGGTGATTCATCTTGAAATCTTTTACTTAAGTACATCTACAAAGATACTAAATTCCAAATAAGGTTACAATCTGAAGGTTTAGGGAGTGTGTGAATTTTTGAAGGACATTGTTTGATTCACTCCAACATTGTAAGAACTGAAATTCATTGAAGCTTAAACTGTATAGCAAATATTACTAAGCCAATTAGAACTTCTTCATAAGAACACAATTGGTATGTTTAAGACTAATTAGTCTCATGATAAAAATTTTTATGTCGAAAATCCCTGGTAATACGTTACATTATTTTATGTAACCAACAAATACATATAAAGAAGGTACTACATGGCAGACACTGTTTTTGATGTTGTAGACAAAATCTCTTTTCATTGACCTTGATTTTGCTCCTTAATAAAAGTATATCCTATAATTTTCTGTTATGAAATTACATTTATTTTCCACAGCTTTGTTTAAAATGTAAGATAATTCAATATCTCCTACCTAAGAAAGACTTAGCTTTTTACAATTACTGCAGAAAACTCTGCTTGTAGAAACAGAAAAAGCTGACTTTACTTATTTAACAGAGTGATGGAATGAAACTTTTGTTTTCATCTATTCCAAATTAAATGACCTCAAGAAAGGCAATTATCTATCATTCTAATAAGTAACATGTTTCCTAATGAACTTGTCATTCCAATTATCTTTACATTGATTTGGTTCCCAATCAGCTCTAAGGGCATTTTTCCTCATACAATCTAGAAATAGATGAACAAAAGCAATATATCATGTGTTTTAAAACCATTGAATATAAAAGATGTTTTCAGTCTGCAATGGTAAATAAGAAACAGGCAAAAAGTGGTTGATAGAAAGGTGGAATACTAATGTAATGTTGATCTTGGTTTTTTAACTGAGGGTTAATTTCATCAAAACCAGAATGCTTTAAGTAAGCCTGATATACAACAAATATTACGGTATGTAGAGATATTTAATTCTACTAATAGTTTTGTAAAGTTTATAGAAACTAAATATGCTAACATATAGTTGTTTTTCATGCATAGCAAATTCTCTTATAATAGTGAACAACTGAAAAAGAATGAATATGTTAAGGGTGTAAATAAAATAAATCCATGTATCAACATAAGGTATAAATTAGATAATCAAGTTCTAAAATAACTTGAATTTCCAGATTTATGATTTTAAGTCTTAAAATACCTTATAACATGGGATGGCTTATATGTGCCTTTTTGTCTCTAGTTTTTCCACTTCCCACTTACTCAGAATCAGTATTTCAAAGCAGAAAGTAACTGGCTATATTATTTAATGGACTAGCTTCTCCATTAACATAGAATAGGAATCTGATAATTAAATCACACTGTATGAAACTGCCTTTTTCACTGTATACTTAGACTTGGTAAATTAAGCTTTCTTAATGGTGTCAGTGCCAGTTTCATAATAACTCTGGCAACACATAATACAAAATCAAATGGACAAAATTGTGTCTTTTTTTAACTGTTATATTTCATTATGTTTTATTAGGTTGGTACAATAGTAATTGTGTTTTTTGTCATTAACTTTAATGCACTTTTCTTTCATTGCTTTAAAGAAATACGCAAGACTGGGTAATTTATACAGAAAAGGGTTTAATTGGTTGATGGTTCTGCAGGCTTTATAGGAAGCATCATGCTGGCATCTGCTTGGCTTCTGGGGAGGCCTCAGGAAACTTACAATCATGATGGGAGGCAAAGGAGGAAGAGTCACATCACACTCAAAAGGAGGAGGAGGTGAAAATCCCATGGCTCAACCACAGTTACTTTTGTACCAACATAAATAATTGTCTGCATGAACTGTGATAGCATGAGAAAGTATAGATATATCTTTTTTGAATATTTTTGTGTGACTCTGTCTACCACATAAAGACTAAAGCTCTATTAGAATTGGCCATTAGAGAGTAACTAGGCTACCCAGCAGGTACTTCCTTTTCAGAAGTTTGGCAAAATAATTTTGTCATATGAAAACTCTTACAGTTTTGTACATGTTAAACATTATCCTTGAGAATATCTGGTTTTATTTCAAAATTAAGATCCAAAATCTAGAGCCAACAACTTGATTAAATCAACTGATTTCAGATTAATTAACTATATAATAGTCTCTTCACAAATCCTTCTGATGGCTAAAAACAATTTGAAAGTTGCCTGAACTTTGTACTCTCCATGTAGACATTGGTTGACATTAACATTGAAAACTGTGTCAACAATGATACAGAAACTTGCTCTTGAGAAAGATACAAAAGCATAGACTCATCCCCATGAATAATTTCTATGGCGATTTGTTAAATTTTTTTGAACGAATCAAAAGAAATGAGTGATTATATTAATATATTACCAGAATAGTAATATTAGCTATTATGTTTTCACAAGTCATGAGATAATGCAGCAAATCTCTGAGAAAACAGGCCTGCTAAAAGTAGATCATCAGTCATACATTGTTCCTTTTTACTTGGACATAGATGACCCAGAAAGACTAGAAGCTACATATCTTTCTTTGATCTTACATCTTATCACACGTATGGTTGTAACACTGAAGTAAAAAGATAATGAAAATGAAAATTAGTCTCTAATTGCTTTGTCAGTTTTACGGCCCCAGTGATTGGATTGCCTCCACTTTACCATTCAGAGGCAAATTATCCTATTCTGCATAAACTACATTAGTAAAAATTAAACACTGAGACTGGCAGGTCAATAACAGAAGAAGTAAGAGGATCTTAAAACCCTAATCCCATGATGTTCAGTTCCCTTATCCATTCCTGTCCTTGAGGCAGTTACTGTTTCACACATACTCATACATTAATACAACATTTTAATTAGAAATGATGCCATATAAAATACAGTTTTCTAAAATTATCTGTTTCACTTGATACCCTGTAAGGATTGTCATATATTTTGTGGACCGTTTTCATTCACGGTTCTATGTTGGTACTCCTATCTCACCTTTTAAATTATTACATAGTATTGCCTTGCATTAATTCACAAAACTTTATAAAATCAATCTACTAGTAATGGAATCAGGAAGGTCATGGGGATTTACTACTATAAAGGGTGCTGAAATTCATTTACAGGTTTATTATATGGTATATTTGTATGAGTATATAATTTATATAGATGTTTGGAAGAAAAAATACTGAATCAATATATATGAGCATTCCAAAATGTGATAGGTATTGCTAAATTGCTTATAAAAAATGACATGCAATTTAAAGTCTTAAAATATTAAAGGCAGTGGATATGTATGATTTCTTATCCAACTTAGAATATTGCCTACATTTTTGTTTTTGTCAATGGTACATGATTAGGATATTATTTGATAAGAACACCTTTTAAGTATTAAAAAGCCATTTGAAGGTACTTTAACTTCTGGCAGTGGAGGACAAACTTATACACAATAGACTCTAAAGAAGCTAGAAAAAATATAGATTTAAAGGCATCAGAGATCTACTCGGTCAGTTTGCATTCACAGAGTGAAGATACTGAAAAGAAGGCTCATAAAGAGATGTGAGTGAAACTTTTTCAACATGAGACATGGGCCAAAGCAGCACAGAGTCTGAAAAACGAAGTAGACCTATCATCAGTCTCCAGGGCAAGGAAGAAAAAAATCAATCTCAGGGCTTGCTACGGTAGAAGGGACACGGCAAATGCTCCAGGCTTTCAGATGTGACCAATTACACACCAGGAGTAACGATGCATCAAAACAGACAAACCCTGCAACCACTGAAACAGAGCTCTGAGCAAGCTCAATTCCTCATTGGAATAGGCTAAGCTTTCCTCTGCACAAAGTTAGTAGTCAGAGTCACAAATTACTCCCAGTATTTTTTTTTCTTTTAACATAAAAGGACTGGCATTCAGTAAAAAGGTAACAGTGATACCAGAATATAAATTGAAATTGTTGAAAACAAAACAAAATAAGAAACAATAGAAATGAACCTCCAGGAGAGTTGTATGATAGACAAGATGGATACTTGGATTAGAGGAACTGAAATCGAGCAAAAACAGAAATAGAGACTTCAGACATTCCTACGTAGCAGTAAAAGTAAATGTGATGGATCCAAACATACAAATTTTGAAACATCTCATGCATATTACCAAGTATATATAAAAGAAAAATTGAATTATTTTTATTTCTAATAAAACATTGCATCTTAATTATACAATTGAATTACATGGTTTTTAAATTTAATTCATTAATTTATTTATTGAGATGGAGTCTTGCTCCATTGCCCAGGATTAGTGAAGTGGCATGACCTTGGCTCATTGCAACCTCCACCTCCCAAATTCAAACAATTCTCCTGTCTCAGCTTCTCAAGAGCTGGGATTACACGTGCCTGCCACCATGCCTGGCAAATTTTTGTATTTTTAGTAGAGATGGGGTTTCACCTTGTTGGTCAGGCTAGTCTCAAACTCCTGACCCCAGGTGATCCACCCGCCTCAGCCTCCTGAAGTGCTGTACAATAACATACAGTAGTATTTGTTTTTGATTATTAAATCCATTACAAATACAAATGTGTAGAAATAGATCTGTAGGTACACAACACAAACCATTAAGTTTGCTAAGTTAGAAAGGGGATTTCAGCAGGTGCTGGTAGCTTTATCTCTATGATCAGATTTGTTTACAAAGTGAAGGCATTTACTTATTCTTTATGTAATATGAAAAGATTTGTTATACTAGAGAAATACCTGATTATAGGCTCTCTGTACATAAACTCAGTGTCTGCCCTTCTTTAGTCAGGGCACAGACAAATATAACTGAAGTCAGGTGTTGTTCATAGTCTCAACGCTAACATTTTCATAAAGAAAAATCTATGTGGTGGGAAATGTTGAGTTTTCAACCTGCAGTTCTAAGTAAAGTTCTTTTCACAAAGATAATTTCCTGATTTAAATAGACTGAGACTCTAAATATTTACAGAAAATGGCAGCTGTAGAAAACAGAAAAAAGAGCTGTTACATTTAAAATATTTAAGTAACTTGCCTGTGACAGAGAATTTTAATATCTGAAAATTACTGAGTGTTCACAGAATCATATAAGTCAAGTTTTAGTCAAGGGGATGTTAATGTGTGACAGCAACGTGCAATGGAAAGTAGAAATTATTACATTCTATAAGTGTATCTGGGTCCTTGACTCAAGTTCCTGGCCTTGGTAAAGAAATGTAACCACTCTGGCCTTGTTAATTGTTCATTAAAAGAAAGGTAATGTGCTAATTCAGAAAATGTGGAATTTGGAAATGAGAGGAAGAAATTTGGTAAAGTAATAATAGGGATATAAATTCTGCCATGTTACTTTGTTATATGTAAGAAAACAGATATACAAGAGTATTTGTCCTAGATTTATTCCCATTAGTAAAATTCATTTATAATTATATATTGTTAGTATTTCATGGTTACAGTTTTATGAGTCCTGTTAATATGAATAAACAAACTCACAAGATGCAGGTAATCAAGATGAATTAAATTTTCTTCTTTATATTTCTAAAGCTGGCTCTCTATTTTGAGAAGGTGTTGAATTATGAATTTAGTTGTATCTAGTATTCCAAATAATATTTTAAAATATTAAGTGATAGCAGAATGCTCAGATATTAAAAGCATGTGGCCTTTGCCATTAATAGCCTTGGACAAATATTTACAAATATTTACCATGAGGGTTATTTTTCTTATCTACAACATTGTGATAATAATACCAGTTGCATTAAATCATTGAGAGACAACTCATGCAAAGCACTTAGCACAGTTCCTAACCATAGTTAGTACTTGGTAAATACTTGTGATGAAGAGAATTAGTTCCAGATAAATGATTGTAAATATTTTACCTATTTTATATTATATATTCCAAATATTATTTCAAATATAAAGTAATTATTTTAACAAAGCTAGTGTCTTCTTTAGTATAGTCAACAAAAGAAACACATGTGATCCTTAGTAGCAATATGTAATGATATAGGTAATTCTAAAATGTTAATATTGGTTAAAGGTCTCTTACACATTACTTTTCTTGACTTCTTGATGAAAACATTTACAAATGCATAGACAATGAGAAAATTTGCAACTATTAGAGTTTCAAAAGTAATAAAAACATTTGGAGTCATCACTTTTTTCCTATGTCAAAGACCAATTTTATGAATAACTTACAGCTTCTAGAGGTTTGAAATTATCAATAGGGAAATAATGAGTAATTAATAAAATCATTTATATACTATATTATTTAATATGTTAGTGAATATATATGTCATTATATATTATATATAACAAAAACTTAGAACCAGTGTAAATACCCAGAAGAGAAGATGGTTAAATACATTTGAGAACAATGATAAAATAATACATAATCATAAAAGTGATATTTTAAATGATTATTTCATGACGTGTAGAAGGAATCAATGGTGAATTTTGTGTAAAGGATAAGGGACAGGGAGGTGTCATGGGTAATTTCTAACTTACTGATTTGCAAACTAAATGCACTAGGGTTGGAGATCATGAGCTCTATTTTGGTCTTACCTGTATAGGTACAGATGAAGAAGTTTTGCAGGAACTAGAGAACAAAACTGGGCTAAGAAGCAAATCATGGCATCAGCATACAGTGATAATTACAACCATAGGCATACCTGAGAAAATGCAGGGAGCCGGGCTTTAGCTCTCCATGAGAAAGGAAAAGATCCAAAAGACTTTCAATTTAGGGCCGGGCGCGGTGGCTCACTCTTGTAATCCCAGCACTTTGGGAGGCCGAGGCGGGTGGATCACAAGGTCAAGAGATCAAGACCATCCTGGTCAACATGGTGAAACCCCATCTCTACTAAAAATACAAAAAATTAGCTGGGCACGGTGGTGCGTGCCTGTAATCCCAACTACTCGGGAGGCTGAGGCAGGAGAATTGCCTGAACCCAGGAGGCGGAGGTTGCAGTGAGCCGAGATCGCACCATTGCACTCCAGCCTGGGTAACAAGAGTGAAACTCCGTCTCAAAAAAAAAAAAAAAAAAAAATTTCAATTTAAAGAAAGATGAAAGGTGCAATGTGGTTACTTTGATTAACATGGAATGTCACCATTCACAAGATAACATACACAATATTGCATTAGGTTATGTGTCTAGAGTTACTACAGAGTCACTTTCCTATCCCTGTCTGACATGAGTGTAATAGTTTGGCTCAAATGGGATGGATAAACGATTGAGATGTGTTGAAATATATTTGATCAATACCTTTAACACATGCTTTCCCACCCGCTGCAAAGCTCCACGCAGCACATTAAGAGGTAAGTAAATACATGTCAAATTTCAAGGTCACAAATTCTCTACACATGTTATGCTGTGTAAAGTCTCTTGCCTAGGACTGGCTGCTTCCGATCTGTTGTTTTATACAGTCTTTATCTGTGCTGAGCCTATAGATTAAAGCTTCACTTAAATGTCTGCTTGACTATCGTTGCTGCTTCTGTTTCCCCTAGACACTGATTTTCCAGAATAAATGATCTCATGCCTCCAAAGTGAGCTTCCCTTATGACAAATTTCATATTTTAATCTTCTTAATTTTCTGAAACTTAAAAAAAAAAAAAAAAAAAAAAAAAAAAAAAACAAAGTAAAAGCCAAAGACAACATATTGGTATTTAAACAACACTTTTGAGGGCAGAGAGAAGAAACAAGGAGAGGGGTCCCCTGCTGATACAAACTGCCCTGGAACCATTCTGTATTCATTCTTCTCCTCACTTAAGATGCAATCATGGTCTCTCCTGTGAGACTTAATTAAGCTATGGGCTCCCTCTGGCTGCCGACTCCCATTTCTGTCACGTGCCTCATTCCTCTGAGGAACACAAGAATTTTTGCAGCTTTTCCCTCCTTTCTACTTTCTTTCTATTCCATTCTCCAAAGTATCAAACATTCTTGCTGATTTTGCAGGCTCTTTTTTTTTTCCAGGAATTTTAAGATAAGGAAGTGGTAAAAAGAAAAATAAATGGATTAGCACTGGGAAAATGTTGTGAGTGTGCAAATGGCAATAGTATTTGGTTTACTTTGCTTCTGCTTTCACCTTGCTTATTCAGTAATGAATCTCTTGATTGTATTTTGCAAAAATGGTGTATCCATTCATGGTATAGCATTTGCCCTCTGAGCTGATGCTTGTTTTGTTTTTTGTTTTGATTTCTGTTCGTTTTTAATATGTGGGATTTTGTTTTGATTTCTGTTCATTTTTAATATGTGGGATTCTTCACTCCTCTGTTAGCTTTAGACTTTTTAAAGAGAGGTGCAGATACCATCTATGTTTGTCGAGTGCTTACTATGTGCTCTATATGTAAGATCTTTATGTGTATCAACTAATTTAATTTTTATAACAAACACATTTTACAGTGAGGAAATTTAGGACCAGGGTAAACCGCTCCCATTCATGCAGCTAGCAGTGATAGACAGAATCAGGATTCAGTGCCTGACCTCTGACACCTGTGATCTACATATTACCCACCATTCCCTGCAGCAAAAGTAGCTACAAGCAGAAACATTTGGTAGTCAGCTTGAATGTAAATCTTACGTGAAGCTAAACTTCATTTCAGAGCAAGTTATAGCCAGTACTTCCAATGTGTTTCTCAAAACATATTCCAGTGAGATATTACCAGGTCTTGCAAGGGAAAAGGAGTTGCCCTGTAAAGCAAGTTTGAAAAACTGAGATTAAGAATTACCCGTTTGCTTTCAGGTCTTTAAAACCTTTAGTGTGATAATGCACATGGAACTCTGGATGCTGGATACATAATGCATCGTTTTCCAATCATATTTGATAAAATATACTTTTGGAAAAACATCAAATTATTAAGAGGTCAAATACTCATTTCAAAAACTCAAATTCAATTGTTTCTTCCTTTCCGACCAGCTCAAGGAAGTGCTGTTTCATACTAGAATATTCTTTTAAACCTTTTCCTTGCATCAAAAATTTTTATCACAATTTGAGTCTTGCTTTGCTTGAATAAGAATAAAAAACTTATTTTCAATTCTTCCTAATGCATTGTCCTAATGCATTGTTATTAGTTTGGGTGACACTAGGTACTGTAACACCTAGTCTGTAATACCTTCTTCCCAAGGAAGAAGATGGTCAGAATGCGTTTATAGCATCCCATTATTCTTTCAAATAGCACCTGTGATATTGTGATATAATAAGAAATATATATTTGGTCTTCTTAACCAGTTCCTGGCACAGAGCACCTAACGTTTTGGACTTTCCTGAATGATGAAGTGAGAGGATCATCTCATTATTTATAATAAGTACCTTTCAAATACACCTGAGTTTATGCAAATGAGGTGAATCTTAGAAAATGTGCACTGTTTCCAACCAACCTTGTTATTGGAGGGTTGGAACTTTCAGTCCCACCTCCTGCCCTCTGGGGAGTGGAGAGGCACTGGAGATTGGGTTCAATAACCAATGGCCAATATCTTAATCAATCATGCGTATGTCATGGAACATCCACAGAAATCCTAAATGATAGGATTCAGAGACCTTCTGCGTCAGTGAGCACACAGAGGCTCTGGAATGATGGTGCATGTGTAAGGAGCATGGACGCTCTAAGCTCACTCTACCTCTTCCCACCCCACAGACCCTCACTGCCCCATTCATCCCTTTCAATTGGCTGTTCCTAAATTGTATTCTTTGTAATAAACCAGTAAGTGTAAGTAAACTGTTTCCCTGAGTTCTGGGAGTCAGTTCAGCAAATTTTCAAACCTTTCGAAAAAGAAAAGCGTTGTAGAAACACCAGATTTATAGCTGGTTGATTAGAAGTGGGGCACTTAAGAGTTAAGCGCTTAAGACTGGCATCTGAAGTGGAGGCAATCTTGAGGGACTAAGCCATTTTCTTGTGGGATCTATATCAACTGCTGGTAGACAGTGTCAGAATTAGACTGAATTGTAGGACACCAGTTAGTATTTGAAGATTTGGAGACCTGCTTAGTATGGAAGAGGCACGCATTTGGTATCAGAAGTGTTATGAGAATATAGAAAAAAGTTTGTTTGGCCGGGCGCAGTGGCTCACGCCTGTAATCCCAGCACTTCGGGAGGCCGAGGCAGGTGGATCACGAGGTCAAGAGATCAAGACCATCCTGGTCAACATGGTGAAACCCCGTCTCTACTAAAAATACAAAAAAAAAAAAAAAAAAAAAATTAGCTGGGCACGGTGGCGTGTGTCTGTAATCCCAGCTACTCAGGAGGCTGAGGCAGGAGAATTGCCTGAACCCAGGAGGCGGAGGTTGCGGTGAGCCGAGATCGCGCCATTGCACTCCAGCCTGGGTAACAAGAGCGAAACTCCGTCTCAAAAATAAAAAAAAAAAAAGTTTGTTCATTTTTTTAAATTTTGTCAGCAGCTATAACCCAGTCCTGTATAATTGGCCTTCGTCTCACATTGTCTTTAAGTTAAATAATGGCAGAATCATTTTGTTTTAGTCAAAGTTGTACCTACAGAATCTAACAGGCTTTATGTGCTAAACCTGTTTGAGGTGAAATTCCTGTCTCAGTTCTTAGATGCCTGATTTGGTTTGTTCTATGAAACATGATTTGAATGAGTTCTTTTCTAGATTCCAGACTTGGGACAGAATTCTGACCCTAAAACGGAAAAGAGAAAACAGACAAAAATTGAGAAAGATACTCAGAAACTGTTGTGCACGAGAGGAGAGCAATTGTCAGAACTCCTCTTGGGGGCACAGTTCTAGAGTCAGACTGGGCTCAGTTGTGGCTTGACATTCAGGCCCAAACTGAAGAGCTGATAATGTTGAAATTTTTACTGATTCTGATCAAAATTGATTATAGAATCTGAAAGTGAAACAACCTGCATATAGGCATCAAACAGTCTTTATCTGAATTTAAAAACCTTAAATATTAATTGATCTGCATAGACACAGATCATATTAGTCGTTTTAAATTATTTTGTTAAGATGTAGTTCCAACTAGTTAAGACATTTTATTTTTAGACTGTTGTTTGAATTCAGAACACAGTGACTCCCTAGATGGTAACGCTGATAAACAGGGTGAAAGTGAATACTAACAATGCTTAAACTGAGCTAATTAAAGCAAGCTCTACATTAGGGTTCAAGTCTAAAAAGGAAAAGGAGCAAAAATATGAAATTTTAAAATATGGCATGGAAAGTAGAGATGAATGCCACTCAGAGGATTTCTACAATATTATTGATCAAGACTACGTCCAGAGAGGATTGATAATTTTTCCATCTTCATGGGTTAGAGACAAGAGTTACAGCAATAGGCCAAATCAGGGCATATAAGCAAAATCATATGCCCTGCACTTCTGTTCCAAAGTAAACTACACCTCAAAGTTCCCTCTCCCAAGACTGTTACAGGTGGTCCTCAACTCACAATGGTTCAACTTAAGGAATTTTCAACTTTATAACTGTGTTTTTCTACAATGAGATTATGTCCAGATAAACCCATAGTAAGTTGAAAACATTCTGTTAAAAAATATATTTTTGACTTACAAAATTTTCAAAGTACTAGTTTATCCAGATGTAACCCCATCATAAATTGAGGAGCATCTGTATATTAGAAGGGTTAGAAGAGAAGGGGTGTGAGAGAGACTGTATGAAAGCTGAAAGCTTTTTCTGATGTTGGAAACATTATTTAACTTCTCCAAGTTTCTATGAAATAAGGATTATCGTTATTTTTAAAAAAAGACTGAATCTGAACAGATTAGATATCAAACAAATCATTTTATTACTAGAAGAGAGAGCCTAGTGAAACGCTACAGAACTAGTTCTCTTTGCCAAGTGAACTTGCCAAAGCTGGTGTCCAGAATGAGGCAGAGTTAAACTAGCTGTTGGAGGCAATGCTAGACCAAGAAATAACACTTGCTCCTGTAGGCCTGCAGCTTCCCTTAGCTTTTGGTTGACATTACAGACATTCTCATCAAAGTTTTTAAATCTCCTCATTTAGAATCTATAGTGTACACTGTTATTTTGTCAAATATCAACTGATTTGTGTAGGAATTTTTAATTAACAAAATTATTTCATTGCCATTATCTCTTTGATGGTAGCATAATTGATATTAGTACTCCCCAAAATGTAAATCCATCAATATCATCACATCGGAAACTTTCATATTTTCCTATAAGTTTATTTCATAATTGCACTTTTGTTAATGAAGTATTTGTCATCTCTATTCTTTCTGCCCTTGGCTAATGGAGTTTAAAAGACACTGATACATCATAGCATCATTAGCCTCTAGGTGCTTGCTAGTTCATTTCCTTATTGATGAAATCACCTTAGGATAAGGTGATTCTCCATAACTATACCTCATCGGATACGTACAGGATGAGTCTGCCTTGTGTTAAATTCTAATACATAGCAGACTATTTTATCACACATTTCCTGTGTATATCTCATTAATGTTACTTGTTCTTTTATAGCAAACCAATTTCACTGTATATTTTTGCTTATGTTGTACCACAGGAATAACTGCTGCCTGGCCAAAACTGGTTATTTTTCACATTTTCGCAGTGCATTTTGTCTTTTCTTAGGATCCCTTATGTTGAAAGTGAAGTGCTACAAATTTCTCATCGCCTTAGCAATCATGTATTGATCTATTTGTTCTCCCGCTGCTCTTTTTCTGTGAGTCTAAATTACTTAAGTGCTGAAATCTCTCAAGGTAGTGACCTGAAATATTAACAGGTTACATCACCTCATTAAGCAAAAGAAACTGCTCTTATTCAAAGTCTATAGATGCTGACATTGCATTTTTAGCAAAAAATTAATGTTTGCATGGAACTGTGGTAGGAAAGATACTCTATACCTCTGGACTGAGCATCCTTTAACTTTTCATTGGTTATAACAATTTCACCCCTTAGTTATTGCCTTTCCTTGAAAAGTAAAGATTAATGATGCTAAAATGCTACATTTTAATATAATCAAGTTATACTCTGACTACTTCATATGTTGATGATCTGGCACTTTTTTTCAGAAATAGCACAAGTTCATTTGAAGGAGAAAGACAACCCTTAAATAACAGGCCAATTATTATTTTAATCAATAGCAGTATTATATTTTAAATTAATCTTCAAAAGTCCCTGAAGCTAAAATTTCAAAAGTCATTAATCAATTAAGCAAAATACTACACAGTCTTTCAAAGCAATCTATCTCTTGAAGGTTGAACAACCTGTCTTCAGAGAATGAAAATGTAATGCTTTTTCTTCACTTTGACTGCGTAGTTTTATTTTTCTTACACTAAATAGAATTGTATTAGAACAATTACTCAATATTTATTTTTCTTACACTAAACAGAATTGTACTAGAACAATTGCCCAATATGTAAAAAATTTAATGGTGTAAATATGAATGATAGTGTAAATTATAGTGCCTTTAAATGGTTATATTTTATTCACAAAAAAATCATAGCTGTTTAAAAAATGGTATTGTTTAGCAATATCAAGGACAAGGTGCTACAGCAACTTATTTTCTAAATTATAGACTATCAGAAACTTTACTATTTGAAATAATATCAGTAAGACTGGAACATGCCCTCTTGTTTGAAGAATCTTAGCCATGTGAGTCATCTGGACATTGAGAAGCAAACTTGGGTTTCCATTCAGGTGCACAGCTTTAGCCAAGGGCTGTTCAGACATGTTTACAAGTCTAGTCCCCAAAACTTAACACACTGAGTCTTCCTCTCAGCCATGAGAGTAATCAGACCATGATATTCCTACCAGAAACTAAAACATTGACACAACTGAAGTCACACAACACTTTACCTTTTGGCGATTTTCTTATCAGTAACTTACCCATAATTTAGTCTCATCTGACGTTTAAAGGAGAAATAATCCCTGCATTCCTGTAACCATTCTTTGCAGTTATTCAATGTAAGCTTAAATTCTGCTAAAAGAAAAAACCTCTCTCTTCTTACTAAGATATCCAGTCTATAGTGCCTCATCATGTGTACTCTACCTGAATGCAACAAGTTAATAAACCTTTGTTTCACTAAAGATATGCTGGAATTTGTCAAAATTCCTAAGTTGACACCTTCAGCCTGCAAAACATTCCTAAAATGGAAAATGTCAAATATTTAGAAATAAAGGAGTAATTTAGCTTAAAGAAAATGGGAGGAATGTGTGTACGTGATAAATATCTAATTCAATTCCTTATCTTTTAAAAATAATCAAGCATCATCAGCTGCTATGTAGTAAGTTGCTAAGTGCTGAGATTTTCTGCTCCGCCAAAGCAATTAACATATAATTGTCCATTTTGCTGTTCCTAAGCTGTGACTAATGCTCTCAGGCCTAAACTTTGCTCTAAACACCTCCCAACCTTCTCAATCTTCAAATGCCTGTATTGCTTCATTCCTCCAGAATGTTCTTAACACAAACTAATTGAGTTAATGTTTTTAATTTGGAACATTTTAAGTGCCACAGAACAAGCAGTCTGGATCATTCATTATAAATAGAATTTTACCAAGGAGAAATGATGTTATTACAGAGCTACTCCGTGAAGAGCATGAAGTTGTCATTTCAGACGCAGTTGAGACAATACAAGTTTAAAATACTTCCTCATTTCCCTTGGAAAGAGTAAACATGGAAGCTAGAAACAGCTTGCTACTCGCTATAATACTTGCTGAAATATGGCATGCAAAGAAGTAACTGCTGAGTAAATTAGAGAAAAATATAAAGCATGCGAAGATTTTAAACTTGACTTTAAGGCACAGAATATTCTATTAACATCTGTAATGTGGAGGAAGATGTAAACTGATTTATATTGTTGCAATGAGCAGAAGTAAGATGATGAATACCAGTTATTGCTGAATTTCTAGTCAATGTAGGAATTATTTTTCTAGTAACTACAGCTATTTAGACAATAAATAGGTAAATGAGATTGAGTGCCTCTTTCTCATTTCTCAGAAGTAAGTAGGTAGACACTTACTGCCTATGCCTCGGGAATGCCTTAAATACAATTTCTACTTTCAACAAAAGATCAAAGTTAACTTTAAATTCTACGATCATATTATATTTTCTGTCAGGATTCTAATAAACTAATCAGTATATTAAGATGGACACAATTATGCCACCTTCGCTAAGCAATGCATTATCATATAAGAGAAGCTTTTAGAGTTACAAAACATAATGACCATGTAGCTTTGAGAACATTTGGCATGGTGCTATAGCAGCAGGAAAATAGGGGAAAGACTAAACATCAAGGGTGCTTTTAAAATATGAGCAGCACTATTTTTACAATAGCAAAGACGTGAAATCAAATAAAGAAAATGTGGTTCATATACACCACAGAATGTTACACAGCCATGAAAATGAACAAGATCCCGTCCTTTGCAGCACCACCGACGGAACTGGAGGATGTTTTCCTCAGTGAACTCATATAGGAACAGAAAACCAACTACCACATCTTCTCATTTTTAAGCAGGAGCTGAACATTGAGTATATATGGACGAAAGAAAGGAAGAAACAGACACTAGGAGCTAGTGGAGGATGAAGGGTGGGAGGAGGCATCAAAAGCTTCATATCAGTTACTATGATTATTACCTGGATTATGAAACAATCTGCACACAAAACTTCTGTGAAATGCAATTTACCTATATAACAAACTTGTACATGTCCCACTGAACCTAAAATAAGTTAAGAATAGAATAAAATAAATGTGATGTTGCACTCTACAAAACATTTCTTACTTCGCATAATTATAGAATAAGCAAAAATAATAGTAATTATATCAGAAAATTACATCTGTTAGATTATAATTTAATAATAGATTAGTCTATCATATAATATCATCAGAAGCAAACATTTGGAATGCCTACTAGCAATGAGGCTCTCCAAGATATTTTGTATGTATTTTCACTAACCAACCTGAAAGGCAAACATTATACTCATTTCACAGGCCACAAAACCAGGCTGAAAAAGACTAGAATGATGACAGGGCGAGTAAGTGACAGGTGAGCACTCTGTCTCCCTGCCCTATGGCATAATCATCTTAGTAGACAAACCACTTAATGGCTTAAAAAGTGTTACTTAATTTTTCATGACTTTCATATATTTACTAAGTAAGTATACTTAGTATTAGTCAAGTAAGTAAATACACTTACTTGGTATTTACTAAGTAAATATTCTTACTTAGTATTTACTAAGTAAGATGTGGTTTTTGGCCTCTTTTGGTTATCAAGAAGAGTTATTTTGTCATTTAATATTATTTTTTCTAGTTACGATTGGGAAAATCCTGGTTTCTACACTCAGTGGCTCAAATGCAAGCTAATACTTCTGTCTGGAAATAAATATCATAAAGAACATTGGAAGAAAGGTATAAAACAATTAAAATTGAAATGTATCATGAAATAATTTTATATTTAACTCAACAGACTGAAATAACTTTAAAAATGACAAAATGGGAGAAAAGATGTTAAACATATCTGGTGATGACTCTGTAAGGCTTAACAGAGTGGCAGCTGCTGTCACTTCCAATATTCTAGGCAGTGTATCTCCCGTTGTCTGTAGCAGTCATGATTTATACGGTCATGCTGTTCACAGTCCTTCAATATTTGCTACTCCTCTGAAGAACTGGAATTTCTTATAATTCTACATTTCAGGTACGAAAATGACATATTCTGGTTTCTATTTTAATTTAGCCACTTATACCATTTTTAGAGTGACTAAACAAGATATTTTGTAAGAAAAAAAGAACAGTAAAATATAATCGAAGAAACAATGTTGATTCACTGTTATTACAGTGTACTGCGCTTGCAGAAGTAAGTGTTTCAAATGTGTGTGTGTGCATGTGTGTGTGTGTGTGTGTATACACACACAAAGCAGCATTGTTTTCTGGTTGTGAAATGCTATCTCTGCTCCTTGAATCAAAGGTGGTTACAAAATATACAGTGTGTATTCATATGCAAAAGTCAAGAAAATAAATGTAAGTATCATAAAATGTCTTCTGTTTTATATTTCTGCTATATTTTTTATTTCAATAGCTTCTGGAGTACAACTGGGTTTCGGTGACATGGATGAATTTTGTAGCAGTGAATTCTGAGATTTTAGTGCCCCTGTAACCCAAATAGTGTACATTATAACCAATTTGTAGTTTTTTATCCCACATCCTCCACCTACCCTCCCCATTCTGAGTCTCCAAATGCCAGCTTTTATTTTTACAAAAGAAAATTTTATTTAAAAAGCTGTTGAAATGAAATTAATGAGATCAATTTGGAGATTAGTAAACACTTGAAAAAGTTAAATAATTCTAACATACTTTTGTCACCTGAATGTTTAACATAAGAGACAGGTTACTGAACAGTCAAAATGACCAATGAGGTGGGAAACAGATTCTAAAGAGCAGTCTATTTAGTATTTCGTATTTGCAAATAATCTTTAACTGTAAAACCTAGGTGCTAGTCAGAATGATGGATAATACTGTTTGCAAAAAGAAAAACAAAGCATGTTTAGATTTTAGACTAAGGTCAGCTAATTAATATATCATTAACCAAAAAATAATTATAAAATTAATACAACTAATTATGCAAATCCTCCACCAAGTGATAGAGAAAGTAAGGTTTTGGCCAGGATTAAAAACAGTCTTATAAGTGATGGGTGGGAGGTAGGAGAAGGAGCAGAAGGAAAGAGTAGAAAATGCAGTGAAATAGGAGTACTTTCTATTCCTGAAGTTGATTCCAAACAGCATTGAGAAAAGAAGTTCTTTCTTGAGGCAAGTTATACAAAGCAGGACAAGTTGCAAGTATTTGGTCAGGCCATGACTAAAGGGATAGAAATACATATTTATATATAGTAGTATAAGAAAGTGCATGAAAATCAGCTGAGATTTCAACCATTATTTTAGGGAGTATTAATACAGACAATATTCTGTAACGTCAAGTTTGGCTACTTCCCATCTCCTTACAATAATATCCAAAACTGCTTGCTGTCTACCACGGGTGATGGCTTTGCAATGTATTAACTTGGCTCTCCTAAACTACATTCCCCATAATTCTTTTCTCCACGCGTTTTTGGTTAGTGCAGTGCTCCAGAGAATTCTTGTGGAGATTCTGGAGGTTTAAAATGGAGCTGCAGCCATTTCGTAGCTCCCACTCATTGTCACTGACCTGCTGGCTCATCTTATAATGGGGCAGTGAGTGGTCCAGCAACTGCTCCACCTTCCTTTAAATCTTCCTTCAGCTCCTCCAACTCCTGGACCAGGTGCGTGCTAACTCCATGACAGAGCTTCCCATTTAATTCCATCGTGAAGGATGGGAGCTAGCATGAGTTCCAGATCGTGCTTGTGGATTCCAGCCTTTTCTTGCTCTCTCTCACTTTACATCCATTGTATCTTCCTGGCTACCAGCCCTGTGGACTTCTAAATCTCCATCATGAGACATGAAGACGGTTCACTAGCCAAACAGTCTTGCAGAGACTGTTTAACCAGCTCTTAACAATGAATGAAATCAGATCCCTATAACTAATCCGTGTGTGTGTGTGTGTGTGTGTGTGTGAGAGAGAGAGAGAGAGAGAGAGAGAGAGAAACGTATCGTTTATACTTCTAGTGGCTGTAAGTTTGAAATCAAGGAATCTGAAATCAGGGTTGGTGTCTTCTGTTGGCCCTAAGGGAGATGCTATTCCATGTCTCTCTCCTGACTGCTGGTGCTTTATAAACAATCTTCAGCATTCCTTGGTTTGCAGAGGCATGACCCCTCTTTCAGCGCTGCTTTCATTTCATGGTATTCTCCTTGTGTGCATGTCTCTGTACCCAAATGTTCCCTTTTTATAAGGACTCCAGTCATATTGCATTTGGCCCACACTACTCCAGTATAATCTTATCTTAACAAATTACATTCGCTGGGGATTAGGACCTCAACCAATGTTTTTGGTATATGGACAACTCAACCCATAATAGTATGTATGCATATAACATACATATACACAAATATACACACACACCACATATACATACACATATATATGCATAAAAACATTTATGTGTACGCACACACACCTGGTCGGCTTCTTTAAATGAATCCTTGATTAAAGACCATCTATGTTATAAAATTTTACCCATTCATGCCTTTGTTCAAGATGGAAATATCTTCCTGCCATTTATTTCCTAAAGAACACCTACTTTTATTCCAAAACCCAAGTCAAATGTTACCTATAGAACATTCCTTCCTTTCTACCAGATCAACATTGGGGATAGAATTAATTACTGTAGACATATACAATACATAGACAATAGAGTAATAGAATCTTTCAGATTCTGAATGGTATTTTTAAAATTTCACAAATTAAGGCAATAATCCAATATCGTCTCTGACCGTATTGTTGGTTTTTGGAGGATAAAGAACATGATTTATTAATATTGTGTTCAAAGCACTTTAGTAGTAGAAATCACAAATAGTTAAAAAATTCTGCTGGATTAAATACAATTTGGTCCATATGAGTATTTGTATAACATTGGGTTAATTAATTGCAAGCAAATCAACTAGAATTTAATACATAATCTAGATTTTTATCAACCAGATATACTCAGGTAGCAGTGCATAAATGTAGGTAACTTCTACAAGCAAAAAGACTGGATCCTGAGGAGAACATGAGAGATGCAGAAATGCAGTCCCCTCAATAAGCTAATGGAGTTTACAGCATCTACTCCCCGCTGTCAGAGGAACTGAGAAAAAGCAGAGTTTTTAAGGCGTATTCTCTGTTTCTAGCTGTGTAACATTCAAGCTTGGTTCTTTAACAAGAAGAATTTCAGAGCTACCTACTCTCTTTCACTAAATCTTACTCTGCTCCAGCTTGTTATCTGAGATCTTATTTCTCGCGAATAAAAACCCTGAAAGATGATCTATGATACATTTTTCATTCTCAATGATCTGGACCAAGGGACACCTCCTTTTCCAGATGATGAGTCTAAGTGTTGTTATTCAGGAACACTGGATCGTATTTAAGATGAGGTTCCAAAGAAGTCATGCAAGACAAAGATAGAAACACGTTTACAGAGAACTGTAGGCAGAGGGAACAACGTGAGAGGAACTAGTCTCCAAGAGACACAGAGTGAAACATTTGCCTTCTCTATTCCAGTTTCCAAAGAACAAGTTGTATTTAATTATTTGAATCAAGTTATGCATAAAATGAAAGTATAAAATGCCCTTATTACACTCTTAGCAATTAAGTTCTCCCTTTAGTGACCTACAGTCTTACAATCTGAAGAAGCTGGACTAACCTAGGTTATCATTCACACCATCCTGACTCACTAATAGCTGAAATCTGAATGAGATTTTCATTACCCTCCTGTTTAACTCTACTATTAAAGTGTATTTAACTCTAACATACACATTGTACATACGAAAACAATTTTACTACTACTAATGATAAGGAGAGAATCTCTCAAAGTTCACATGGATTTTATTCTCACTGCACAGGAAAAATAGAAAAACTTTTATAAATATAGAAATGTGTATTTTTTTACTTTTGAAATGTTTATTTTGTTTAGTTTTGATAAAATATGTGTGACATAAAACTTACCATCTTAATTATTCACACAGTTCAGTAGTGTTAAGTACATTTACATTGCTGTGCAGCTTATCGATTTATTTTTAATATCTGTAAGGTACCCATTATTTAGATACTAGGTAAACCTAAGTGATGCACTGTTGATAGACATTCTCCATGTGTTTTTAAAAACAACGAGACTAAATAAAAGCTATTCTAGTGGGCAAGCCTCTTTGGGAAGATAGGGAGAAAGGCATTTTAGTCCTTGGTATTTTTTTTTTAAATGTTTTATATTCTGTCTTTTATCTCAAGATAATCATGCAATGCCAAAAGTATCTCACAACTTTTAAATGTTTCTTCGTGTTAAAAGAAAAAGTAGCAGAAATAAAAGCAGAACCAAGGCATTGAGAGAACAAAGATTAATTGTGATATATATTCCTAAAAAGCTATTATATATAAGCGCAAAAATGAATAAATTACCAGTATACGCAATAGTATGAATGAACCTCTACAACATAATGTTGACATTATGAAGTCATATGGTATTATCAATTTCTATAATGTTTTAAAAATAAGCAAAATTAAGCTACATCAATTAGGGGAAACAGAGAAGAGGCAAAATTATGAAAAAGGAAGTAATTGTTTCTTATAAAAATTAGCATGTACTACTTCCGGCAGAGAAGAAGGGTAAACGTGGGAGATTCTGGGTGCTTACCGTTTTCTATGTCTCCCCTAAAAAGGGTCTCTGGATACTTCCACGGATGTTTCTTTGGAAGTATTTGTTTGACAGCATATGTATGTTTTATGCCACTTTCTGTAGATAGGTTATATGCTACTTAAGGGGTTTTAAAGTAAAATAACTCTAATTCCTTGATGCCAATGATATCTTAGCGATATTACGTCCTATAGTGAGGATTGTGAATGTGAATTCTTTCAGCCAAAACTTCAACTACAGTTTTTTGTTTGTTTGTTTGTTTTTAACTCTAGATACTCTCTCATCCCATCTTCCTGTCCTCTACCCTGAGGCACAGATTCTCTTCATTTTCACCCTTCTCTGCTTTGGGTAGAGTCTCTTTGGACACACACTTTCTGTAACATGTGTTATGGTATCTGTCTCTGCTAAGCTTTTTCCCATAATCCTTGCCAAGGCTGCCCAAAGCTCCTCCTCCCTCCTTCACCCTGCCTTAGGCCAAGGTCAGTTCCCTCTGCTGAGAAGCTGTGTCCCAGATAACAAGGAACGGGTCCTACGACATTCTTCCTTCAGCTCCACACACCCCCACTCCAACCTCTCTGGTCACTGAACTTGATCTCTTCTTTAATATTACTCACTTATCCTGTGTGTAGGATCAGCAGATATGACCATGCGGGCTGAAAATCTCAGTTCTGATACATGACATATAACCCTTCCAAAATTCAGAAGAGGTATGTGTCAGTTCTTGGCATTGTCTTTCACTTAGTATGAAAACCATATTTGGCAACTTCTTTTTTCAAAATATGTGATGAAGCTTTAAAGTAATTTCCTCATTTCACTGGAAATTGTATCTCTCTCTCTCATTCTTTCTCTCTCTCTCCCGCCCCCCAATCTGTTCATTGCTCTAGTCATTTTTGTTATAGTTCAAAGAATGGAAAGGAGTAAAAATACTTTTATGGCAACAAATTTAACTGAAAATTTAACTAAAACCCTGAAATAGGATCATTATTCTCCTTTAATTCGTGATGAAACAGATGCTAAAGTTTAAGTAACTTAATTAACATTGGAGCCAGTAAGTGGTAGAATTAGAGTTCAAAACCCAAGTTCATCTCTCTTCACAGCTTGTGCTTTTTACTACTATACAGAATGCCCACCAGGGATTGAATTAGCACATTAGAAGATGAGAATTTATATTCATCTTCATCGGCATTGCTGGCACATAAAAAGCTTTTTTTGGTCACTGCTATATTCCTAGTGCTTATAGTGGTAAAGGCTTAGTTGTGATTTGTAGAATAAAGAAAGAATAGAGCATCTCAATCTAAGTGACTAAAGTGGTGTTTAAATAACTCAGGAAACTTAAAAGAACAGACAAGGAACATGGCAATACTACATACACAGAGATTTTGGTTAATTAGAAACCCGGAGTCATCCCGGTCTTCGCTTGTTCCTTCCCTCTCTACAGCCCATCTACCAAGCTGCAAAATCTCTCCTAAGCGCTTTGATTCACTCAATCTCCGTACATACCTCTGTAATCCAGGTAACCTCCACCTCCTGCCTTAATTCTCACAACTGCCTATTGGATCTTCCTTTGAGTTTTGTGGGATGTTTTTTTTCTCTTTCTTACCAACTCAGTCTCCACATTGTATCCAGATGAATATTTCTAAAACATAGAAAATCCTGTGTCCCTTCCTTACTTAACATCTGTGGGTAGATGCCCATTTGCCCAAAAGAAACTACTCAAATGCACCTATGGCTGGTAAGAATCTTCATCATCTGGCCATGATTTAACTCTTCCACTTCACATTTCTATTTTACCACTTCCTCTCCAGTTTTCGGAGGTGTGGTGCTCCATTTCACCTTCTGAAATGAGCTATGCACAGTCTGACCTCCTGGTCTTGCCACACGCTATTTCTATGACAGGAACACTTTATGTGTCTCTCAGAGCTCCAATGCTCTCTAATGCAATGGTTATAAACTATGTCTCTGCCAGGGGTCCATTCTGCTTTAATGTTTTTTAACCCTATCACAGCCAAAATGCCTTGAACAAAGTACACACTGAGTGGATATATGGATTAAAACAAAGAAAATTTCGTATGTATTTAAAAAAATAATATATTATTGTATTCCTAAAGTCAATAAAAGAAAAAGTGACTCCATTACACAGGCAATAATTTAAAAATATTACTATATATTGTCATTTTACAGATTAAAATAATAATCGTTATTAATGTTTACGTTGAATATGCCTATGTTCAAAGAAGCTGAATACCTCCTATTTAAATATCCCAAATGCTAATAATTTTTAAAAATGTGATCTTATGTGTATATATAATCAAAATGGCAACTAAGTTTTACAAACAGGGCTTTAGATCTAAATCATTCATTACCACTAAAAAAAATCCAAAAAGGAAATAATTTTATGACTTCTTATTTTTATAAAACTACAAAAAAGCATGATAATCCTATACACATGAGGTACATTCACAAAAAATAAGAATACATGAAATAGTAGTAGTAAAGAGAATAGCTAGGAATCTTTTTACTTTTTTTTACATGAATGACTAGCTATCAAATTGTTAGTGAAACTGTGCACACATAACCTAATGATCTTTCCCTTCCACTGCAGTCCAGATAAGAAAATTCCTGTCTTTACAATCGTTGCTAAGTTACAAGTTTCTCTGCCATCTTTTAGTGATATTCAAAGCCTTCACACAATACCTTGGAGACCACATTGCTCACATTCACAATTACGCAGCATCAGCACTAAAGAGACTAGTGCTCATCTCAGAATTCAGGGGTCATCGTTGTCCACTGCATTTTCCCACCTTCAGTCCTATCTGTCATTGAATTCTTTTGATCCTGGCTACAAAGTTTCCTGATTCTGAACATTTCTCTCCATCTCCACTGCGACAATCATCTCCAGCCTGGAATTTCTCTCCATCTCCACCGCGACAGTCATCTCCAGGCTGGGATTTCTCTCCATCTCCACCGCGACAGTCATCTCCAGCCTGGGATTTCTCTCCATCTCCACTGCTACAACCATCTCTAGCCTGGGCGTCTTCAATGGCCTCTGAAGTGGCTCTTGTTTTCTCCTAAAACCCTCTTATCCCTGATTGGCAGTGAAAGGATAGTTAATTTTTGGAAACACAAATATTATCTACTTGGTTTTTCTCCTCCGACCTTAGATGTGTTTATTTTCTTCGATGCTGCATCAAGTACATCATATTTTCCAGCTTTCACTGACACAAGCTGTATGTTGAATTTTCCCAAGGTTGTTATGTACTATATCCATGACATAGATTTTATGTTATCCAGCTACTTATTAAATAATATTTGGAAAACAGTAATATTTGACCTAACTGTAACATTAGGGATACGATCATTTATCATTCACACATAACTTATAATACATATATAATGTGACATAGGTGAATCAGTAGAAAAAGAATAGTATTTAATGTTGGAGGAACATATGAAGTGGCTATGTAAGGTAAGTCTGTTATACATTTTGGCACTTAATTTTTATCATAATTGCAAATCCGTTTTAATAGGTGTGGCTTGTTGCAATTACTTATCCCTCATTAATTTAATTAGAGATATATCATACGTCTGTAAATACCTGAGCTCATGTTGTTTCTTTCTGTGGTTACCACTCGATTGATTTAAAGGTTTGTATTTTCTTTAACAGACTGCTCTGAGCTCCTCCCGGTACACAACATTGTATCAATCACACAAGAGCTATAAAAAGACCTTCTTCCCATCAGGATCATCAAACATTTATTAGGCTCTTCTATATGGCTTTGCCCATAAAGTACTTAAGATATTTTACTTCAATATTGTTTAGTATTTTTACTTGATAGAGTAACATACTAATGCAATGTACTGTCTTATATTATTGAATAATTAGCCAATACACCATTACACTTGGAGTCTTATATATATATGTATGTATGTATATATATGTATATATATATTTCTTTATTCTACTTTAAGTTCTGGTGTACATGCGCAGATCTTGCAGGATTGTTGCATAGGTACCCACATGCCATGGTCCTCTTTTTTGCTGTCTCTATCCCTCATCACCTACATCAGGCATTTCTCATAATTTTATCCCTCCCCATACTCCCGACCCACTGCTGTCCCTCCCCTAGACCCTCAGTCCCCAACAGACCCCAGTGTGGGATGTTCCCATCCCTCTGCCCATGTGTTCCCATTGTTCCACACCTGCCTGTGAGTGAGAACATGCAGTGCTTGATTTTCTGTTCTTGCGTCAGTTTGCTGAGAATGATGGTTTCCAGATTCATCTATGTCCCTACAAAGGACACAAACTCATTCCTTTTTATGGCTGCACAGTATTCCATGGTGTTTATGTGCCACATTTTCTTTGTCCAGTCTATCACTGATGGGCATTTGGGTTGGCTCCAGGTCTTTGCTATTGTAAACAGTGTCTCAATGAACATATGTGCATGTGTCTTTATAATATAATGATTTATAATCTTTTGGGTATATACCCAGTAATGGTATTGCTGGGTCAAATGGAATTTCTATTTTTAGATCCTTAAAGAATTGTCACACTATCTTCCACAATGATTGAACTAATTGACACTCCCACCAATAGTGTGAAAGTGTTCCTATTTCTCCACATCCTCTCCAGCATCTGTTGTCTACAGATATTTTAATAATCGCCATTCTAACTGGTGTGAGATTATATCTCAATGTGGTTTTGATTTACATTTCTCTGATGACCACTGATGATGAGCACTTTTTTATGTTTCTTGGCCTCATAAATGTCTTCTTTTGAAGTGTCTGTTCATATACTTTGCCCTCTTTTGAATGGGTTTTTTTTTTTCTCGTAAATCTGCTTTAGTTCTTTGTAAATTCTGCATATTAGCCCTTTGTCAGATGGGTAGATTGCAAAAATGTTTTTCCCATTCTGTTGGTTGCCGATTCACTCCAATGACTGTTTCTTTTGCTGTACAGAAGCTCTGGAGTTTAATTAGATCCAATTTGTCTATTTTGGCCTTTGTTGCCACTGCTTTTGGTGTTTTTGTCATGAAGTCCTTGCCTATGCCTATGTCCTGAATGGTTTTGCCTAGGTTTTCTTCTATGTTTTTTTTTTATGGTGTTAGGTCTTATGTTTAAGTCTTTAATCTATTTGGAGTTAATTTCAGTATAAGGTGTAAGGAAGGGATCCAGTTTCAGCTTTCTGCACATGGCTAGCCAGTTTTCCCAACACCATTTATTAAGTAAGGAATCTTTTCCCCATTGCTTGTTTTTGTCAGGTTTGCCAAGGATCAGATGGTTGTAGATGTGTGGCATTACATCCAAGATCTCTGTTCTGTTCTATTAGTCTATATCTCTGTTTTAGTGCCAGTGCATGCTGTTTTGATTACTGTAGTCTTGAAGTATAGTTTGAAGTCAGGTAGCATGATGCCTCCAACTTTGTTCTTTTTGCTTAGGATTGTCTTGGCTATACAGGCTCTCTTTTGGTTACATATGAAGTTTAAAGTGGTTTTTTTTCCAGTTCTGTGAAGAAGGTCAATGGTAGCTTGATGGGGATAGCATTGAATCTATAAATTACTTTGGGCAGTGTGGTCATTTTCATGATATTGATTCTTCCTAACCAGGAGCAGGGAATGTTTTTCCATATGTTTGTGTCTTATTTCCTTGAGCAGTGGTTTGTAGTTCTCCTTCAAGAGGTCCTTCATGGTATTGGAAGTCTAGCCAGAGCAATCAGGCAAGAAAAAATATAAAGCGTATTCAATTAGGAAAAGAGGAAGTCAAATTGTCTGTATTTGCAGAGGACATGATTGTATACTTTGAAGATCCCATCGTCTCAGCCCAAAATCTTCTTAAGCTGCTAAGCAACTTCAGCAAAGTCTCTGGGTACAAAAGTCAATGTGCAGAAATCACAAGCATTCCAATACACCAATAACAGACTAACAGAGGGTCAAATCAAGAGCAAACTCCCATTCACAATTGATACAAAGAGAATAAAATACCTAGGAATACAACCACATTTGGAGTCTTTTCTATCTCCTACTGAGATCTTGGCAATGAGAACTTCCTAACGAGATTTGGGAGGTATCCTTTACAAATTTAAATTCTAATGTCTTTTTACCATTTCTATTAGGATAATATTAGCATTTTAAGAGGCAGGATGGATTGTTTAGAATATGGATTTTGAAGACAAGATCCCTAGGCAATCTCTTATAAGACACAAACAATTTTCAATCCAATATTTTGTTTACTTAATTTTATTAAAAAGTCAGTCTTTTTTTAATATATACGAAAAGTGCATCATCATTTCATTGTGAGTCCCAGTAACCACCCAAGTACACAGTTGGGTTTTCTTGTTTTTCGTTTTGCCTCTGACCCATATGAGATCTGCACAGCTGCCACGCACAGAGGTGGAAGCTGCATCCTCTAGTTCCTGCCCCTCCTTTGCACTGTTTCAGTCATGCTGGTCTGAAGCCTAGATGCTCTTTCATAGTTTCCGCAGTGCAGGTGCGGTTTCATTTCACAAACACGTCAACGTAACATTTCTGTTAATTTTAGCTATATTGTTTCCAAGCAAACAATGCTGTAAGACTCTGAGACCATGCTAGAAAGAACTTCATCAGCGCTGGCCAGCCTAGAAGTTAATTATTTACTCACAATTTATTATTTTATTTTGAAAAGAAACTCTGGTTAAAATAGAAAATATCTTCTTGTATTAAGTGGGGTAGATCTTCACATTAAGTTAAAAATCTAATCTTAAATGTATACAAGTGAGCAAATTTCTATATTGGCTTTACTAATGATTCATTAGACAAAATTTGCTGCTCTAGAAATTTTTCTGCTTCTCAAATTCTGATGGCTGTAATATGTTCATTAGAAGTATATAATTAGTCTATATTGACCTATGTTAGTATACGAATGGTTCAGAAAAGAAACACATTAACATTTCATCACCAATCAACAGTGTCTGATTATATGTTTTATGATATGAATATACAAATAACATACTTCCAAGTAAAGAGCTGTGAGCAAACTAAATGGCTCATAAGTCAAAAAAAACTTTTGATGGGGTGGTTCCTGTTATCTAATACTGCACAACAAACTATCCCAAATTTTAGTGGATTGAAACAACAATTATCTTACTGTATTGTATAAATTTATACATCTGGAATTCAAACTATGCTGCACTTGGATAATGCTTCTAATCCATGTGGCGTTGGTGGAGGTTGGTGGTAGTATTCAAATTGCAGAGTATCTGAGACAGCTTCTTTGCAAAGATGACTGAAAGACTGTTTTCATTAGGGTATTATTAAACTTTTATGAAACAAGAATACATAAACTCTATTTTTATGCAGACTTATTACATGAATAAGGAGCATTTACATAAAATGTTCCCTTTCAGTGGTCAATGGTCCCATAGTAATATCCTCAAAAACAATATTGGAAATGTCATGGTCTTTCATACCCTAACCCAAGAACACACAGGAATCTTTTCTGCCATGCTCTACCAGGTGAAGTACTCATTTCCACCCACATTTACAGGGAGAATATTAAGACTCCTTTACAATGAGAAAAATGTCAAAGAATTTTTGTTTGTTTTAAAGTAGTAACAGGGACTTGTGAAGAAATGGCTAGTATGTACAACTATTTGGGACAGTATGCTTGAGTGAGGTGTCACTAACCTGGAAAGGAAAGCATACGGCATGCATTGGTATACAGACCTGCCTTCTAGGAGGTAGGAAAGTATGACTGACAAATTGCCTATTTAAACTTCCAGTAGTCATTAAACTTACACCCAACAGAAATGTTTATGAATATGAACAAAACGAAAGGCTAATTCCAGAACTGGACTGATAAGAAATTTTAAAAAGTAGTAAGCAGATGATTCAAATAATTGAATATTTTTAAACTCACGTATCTAAAAGGAAGATTAAATTTTGTTGAGCTGCTTGTTTTGAGATTTCATATATTTCCTCAAATTTAAGTACTTCATGAAATTTAGCTTAAGCTCCATCACCAAAGATACCATAATGGATCTAAACATTTGTGGATGCCGGCAATGTTGCAATATGTGCTATGTTTCTATAAACACATTTTACTTCTGTTAATGTCAAGTCTTTTGCAAGCAATCTTATAAAATATGGTTTTATAAAGACACAAAGACTATATTTTAAAAATTGAGAGTGAGTTTCAAGAACAATGTAGGACAAGGACAGATCCCAAAATAGTTAGAGAGAAGAAGACTCTATGGACCTATCAATTTATCCACAAGTTAATTAAATAGTTTCCTTTCAGTGATACCCATAGCTAATAATATTCACAGCAGTAATATACTTTGCAAACTCTCAAAATTTTTTAAGTCTTCAAAGTGAAGAACTAATAATAGCACAAAATGATTAGGAAAAAAATCATGTTGAAATGTAAAATGTCTAACTTCTTTGATGTAACTTTATATTATGGAAGTATATATATAAATTTAATTTTAATAAGTATGCAATTATATATTTATAATATTCTATACAGGTTGTGTATCCCTTACCAAAAATCCTTAGGACCACACTGTTTTGGATTTTGAATTTTTTCAGATTTTGAAATATCTGCATATACATAATAAAATAATCTTGGGGATAGAACACAAGTCTAAACATGGAATTTATATCTATTCAGACACATAGTCTGAATGTAATTTTATAGAACATTTGTAATAATTTTGTGCATGAAACAAAGTTTTGACTTTATTTCAACTGCAACCCATCTCATGAGGTCAGGTATACAATTTTTCACTTGTGATGCCACTCAAAAGTTTTGGATTTGAGAGCATTTTGGATTTTGAATTTGCAATTAGGGGTGCTCAGCCTGTATTTGTTCTCACTAAAATACACAGTTCATATAACCAGGAATTTCTTCTGTTTCTCTACTATGTCTTAGTTACTAAAAGAGTGTTTAGCATATGGTAGCACTCAATATGCATTTATTAAATTACAACAGATTCTACCACTATATTATCTTCATAAACATAAACCATAAACGATGGTTTGCTTGCCCTGTACGAAACTCATTATTTTAATCAACATGTGTATCTATGTCCACACATACATAGCTTTCCTTTTTCCTAGCCATTAACCTCCTTTTTAAGTATTATTTTTTCTTCTTTTGTTAATATTCAATCATACCAAATAAGGATTAATTATCATTCTCCTACTTTTATTGTAGCTATACTAGAAGTTATATATCTCAAATTACAAAATACTTTTAAATGTTCTAACCCATTTAAATTTATCAGTTCATTCAACTGCATAAATATAAAGCAAATGCAATTTTCTAGATTAATAAAAAAGGATCAGTTGGACTTTGCAAGACATTTTTGGGATGAGGATAGACACCAGTAGAAAAAACAAGTTAAAAGATGCTCACATAAGCTACAACCAACCACTCAGTTATTAGCTTGGTAGTCTCATGCCATTAAACCACTTAATTAGGGAGGTTTTTCTGAATAGCCATGATGTCTTCAACATCACTTTAATCGCTATGGCAAATAAAAAACATAGGGTACAACTTTGAAGACTACGTTCTGAGACACGTAACTGGCTGAAAACAGTGTAAGACGAGACATTCATATCTGACTGCAGGAGCTCTGAGAATGGGGAGAACAATAAAGACTAGGGCATCAAAAAGATTTCAGAAAACAAAATCCAGGATCTCACTTGTGTAGAAAAGAGGCAAAGAAGATAATAAATGGATATTTCCTTAAAATTTTATCTCATTTACGATTTTCTTTTCGTCAGAATCATGGAGTTTCTGTAAACATTAAAGAAATTACATATATTTTTAAAAAGTCTTTGCCAGTCACAGTGGCTCATTCCTGCAATCCCAGCACTTTGGGAGGCCAAGGTGGGAGGATAACTTGAGGAATTCAAGACCATCCTGGGCAATGAGGGAGACCTCGTCTGTATTTAAAACAAAATAGTCTGCGGTGGTGGCACATGCCTGTGGTCCCAGCTACTCAGAAGGCTGAGGTGGGAGGATCCCTTGAGCCCAAGAGGTCACACGTTCACTGATTTCATGATTCCACCACTTAACTCCAGCCTGTGCTACAGGATGAGACCGAGTCTCAAAAAAAAAAAAAAGAGTTGTATTTCAAATATTAAGCAAAATCCAATTAAGCCTACATGCCCTCCACTGTCCACAAGCACGTATCAAGCCTCTCTTGCTGCCTGTCTCCGGTGATATTCCAATCGGTCTTCAGAGGCTTATTATGCTTCACTCTACTGCTATTGATCTCTCCTGAACCTGTTCCACTGGGCCGTTGCCCACATTCCTTGCCCAAAATACTCCCAAAGAGCCTAGGTCTTTACAGAATATTCATTTACCTGCCAGGTAATCTTCACACAGAGAAGTTCTAAACACCAGGAGGTAAGAAAAGTAGACCAGAAGTCCTCTCTCCCTACCCACCCCCACTTACAGACAATGTTACTTCGGAAAAACCACTACTATGTTTACTGACGTCATCTGGCCATTCCACATGCCACATCTCCTCACAACATCACACATACCACATCTCTGTCTTAGTGTTTGTCTTTATCTGATGTCTCCATAGCAACAACATCCCATCATTCAAAAGAGAAACATACCAACTTTCCAGTTTCACTCCTAGTTGACCATCATTTATATAATCACAAAACCACCTGGGACTATTCTGAAATCCGTATTTTATTTTCTCACCATGATTACATACCTTATTCTCACATCTCAATGTACACCTGCTGCCATGGCTGCAATGTTTTCCGTATCAGCGAACTTTGAACCAAACTCCTGTTCAAACGTTAAAACAGTTCGAATGTTCACTTCTGTGAATTCTTCTTTGCTACTCTTGATTGGTCTAGAGTCAGTGACTTTCTTCTCTGTGATTTTATAGAATTTGGTGACAATTTACAGTAATTTATTTCCTTGTGTCGCTCCTTGATAGGCAGGTGAACATGAGGGGCTGCCCAGACCTTAACCTTTCAGTTTCCCTGGTAAATAACCTTGACTCAAAATGTTTTATGAAAGTCTGATCATGGATTCAATATACAGAATTGTTTTATTTCTGCCAATTCTGACACTGCCACTGCAAAAACAAGTAATTACATCAGTTGATATTGTTTTCCAAGTATTGAGTTGATATGGCCTGATAATAATCTTTGTACCAACTGTAATATTCAGGTTCTTACTAGATATCAGTATAGATTTTCTTCAAAGATAAACAATATATGGGAATACAATTCCATGTTCCCTGGTTTGTTAATACCCTTGTTAGGAACTATTAAAATCATCTCTTTTACTTAAAACTCTTCTTGGCAGCTGTCAGAGGAATATAGAATAAAAATTTCATCGAATTTATAATTACTGTATTTTGATCTTTCTTTACTTTTCCCTTTTCTATGGGGATGAATCAACCTCTCTATCTCAAACAGATGTTTCATACAGGCTTGTGAAGCCATATTCCCATAGGTATCCTCCTGGGTTCTGTTCCCTAATGTCTCAGGCAAAATAATTTTTCAAAATAGCTCAGCAAGAATAAGATGGAAGATGAAGAATTTTCATAAATTTCATTTGTCTACATTTTAGGCCTCTATTCCTTTCCTTTATTTTCTATTTCTGAAGTTTCAAATTCCCAGTAGATGGCTGTATATATTACAAATAAAAGAATACCATATTTTTAAAACATAATGTACTAAAGATTTAAAATTTCTTAGCACCAACACAGGACACTGCATAGGTAATGGGTATAAAAGGGTATACTGATGGACTCATGCATATTGCTGTATTTTCTACCAAAAGAACTATGGAAAGATTGCCTAACAATGAGACTTAAATATTATGTCAATTGTGTCACATTAAATCTATGGCCACATATGAGACCACAATTTCTCCATCTTAATTCTAATTTCTTAAATACAAAAGATTACTCTGTGGATGAGACATAAAATATTTTTATTCTGAAAAGCACTGAATGTTTTATATTTCTTAATTTCTGTGACAGGAAGAAATTATTTCTCTGCTGTATACTCAAATCTTATGGACCTATCTTTTTCTTACCCCTTGGCAAGTCAAGAAAATTAAATTGCCAAGTGTTTTTTGAAATTTCTGTTCGGTGACATTAAAACTTCCTCCGGGAATGCACTCTACAGGGTTTTCTATTCAGGAAGGAGTCAGGGCCAGTGTAATCAGTGCTCTGTCTTATTTTTGCAGAGATCATCTACTTATGGACACTCATTAAAGCATGATGAGTCAGGTATGTTCTAGGGTATATTTTAAGTTAATTATATTCTGAACTCTTACCTTTGCTGCTTTGGGTATACATTTTTAAAGTATAAAGTTGAACTCTTACCTTTGCTGCTTTGGGTATAAATTTTTAAAGTATAAAGTAGGGTTTTTTTTTTTTATTTTTTAGGAAACTTTCTTAAGCTCCTTTTAAACGATATTTCCAGAGGAAATGCATCTGACTTAGGATCTGAATATAAAAGAGAAATATTACATCTTGCAAACTCTCTAGCAGGGGTAAAAAATAAACATTATTTTATTATGGCAAAGGGTACATTTCAAGGTCACTGCTTTGCTTTGCTTTTGAAGCTTGTTTAGCTGCTAGAAGAAGACACACAGATTCAAATGCTGCCGTCTTTTAAGCGACACAGGGTATAAAAGTATTTGATCAGAGAGAGAAGTACAGACTCAATAAGGAAGCCATGCAATCTGAATTTGTAATGCTTGACAACAAAACGTTTTACTGTAGTGTAAATAATATTATGTGTGCAGACTTTTCCTTTTAATGTCAGGGACCATTTTCTATTTAAGAAAGACATGCCAGTCTACATTGAAATTTGAACTTCTTTTTCTATTTAGGAAACTCTAAGATTTGTTTTCCTGTAAGACACTCAGTTCCTAACCCCAGATAGTGAGGTTCAATAAATTCAATGGTTTTATCTCTAGTCAGATATATGGGAAGCCTGCTGCCTCAATACTAATTCAATTGCATTCAGATATCATATCAAAATAAATAAAATCATTAACACTGAAATACCACATTTTGGCAAGTTACTAACCCGAATAAGGACAATATTTGAAGCACTTGGTAGTATCTCTTAGAAAAGAAGAAACGAATAAACTAATGATACACCCTTCTCATATTTGGTGAAGACAGGGCAAGTAGTTTTCTATGTTGTATGATTTTAAAGACTGTTTTAGTCAAAAATATCTTCTTTTCCAACCTCTCAAACAATCATGGTACCTACAATCTCCACAGAAAACTCTTTGGGCTTAGGAATTTAATGACCGACTAAGAGCTTTAAATTTAACTAACTGAATGGCCAAGGAACTGGTAATTGAGACCCAGATTGTTGTCTTGTCACCAAGCAATCTTCGGAGAGCCACTCTGAACCTCATTATCTCCATGTGATTAGACAATATCTAAGAAAATATTTATCTGTCTAGGTTGAAAATTCTGTCTATGATAAATATAACAGTATCTAGGATTGTTAATTCGTACCTAAAAATTGCATTAACCATTAGCATCATGGCTTAAATTATTTGACTAGATTAGCTGAGGTAGTTACCTGGCAAAGTAGTGGGGGAATGCATTAGTGACAGATCATACTATAGGACAGTTCAGATGAATGGCAGGGATAGCAATTAGATTCACAAAAGGACCACATGCCTTTTATCCTGAGCCACCAAATAACATAAAAGATACAGAAAACTACTATCATAGAGTTCTATAATTTAGAAATCTCTCTCTACACATATATATATGTTTGTAACTATACATATATATATCTATAATCATATATGTGTGTGTACATATTATATATGTATACACATGTATATAAAAACTTATAATTACAAACATATATGTGTGTGTACATATTTATGTCTATATATATGTGTGTGTATGTATACATGTATACACACATAGATATACACACATATATATGTGTGTATAGATATACACATATATATGTATATATATGTACACACACACACATATATATATGTTTGTAATTATAAGAACAGTATTTATTTTCCTCCCTATGGTATATTCTAGATCAAAGTATGTTTCTTAAATGAATGACTAATGAGATTACTCAGTAAATTAATGTGAAAACTTGGATGCACAGATATGCCTGAATGAGAAGAAGCCTAATAGGCAAAGCTGTTGGCCTTTTCCTTGCTCAGTTCTTAAGATAGCATGACTTTCAAACCGGAACTTTGTGAGAATAGTGGACAATTTCAAAAAAGAGAAGTAATTCAGGAAAACATCTGGGATTGATTGCAAGCTAGAGAGCAAGTGAATTACACAATTCTCTAAAAGTGAATGATGCTATTCTCCAATGAGAATAGTCAGAGATGAAGTAAGACTGGCAACTAAATCAACTCTAATTAAAAGTGTGATGAGCATGAAATTTGTCTCTGGACCTCTCCCTCCCACCTCTTTCACTTCTTTCTGTGCTGTGCTTTTTTCTCAGTTTTTGTGGAGCCTTCTGTAAATTACCAGATAGAATCCTCTTAGGTTGTATACAACTAAAGTCTTAGCTGTCTATTAAAGAATTAAACAATGTTTCTAATGAGGCGAGGGACATGGAGACTTCTTAAAGACTTATAAATCGTCAACTCTAAAAACAATGACTCTAATCTTAGGGCCTGCAGAGAAGCATTGATGGTGCAGTGAAGCCCTCACTGATCCTCAAAACCACTATGTATGATAAGTGTACACTAACTTGTACTGAACTCAGGGTTATGAATGATAATATTAGTGGTTTCTAATTCCATGACAGAAATATCATATATATCTTTGTTAACATGAATAGTACCTAGCACATAAGAACAATTTAATGTTTTTATTGATTCAGCTTAATTTTAGTGTCCATGGAACAATACACCAGAGAGAGCACAGGCTGAGGGATAGCTGGGAATCTGAGTTCTATTTCATGTATAGTGACTAAGTAATTTTGAAGCCTTGGGACGTTGCTTGCCTATTATTTTTCTTCATTAAAAGGGTTTATTAGAGTATATTTAAAAAAATAAGATATTCTTATCAAAATGATTTCATAAATATAAAAAATTAGCACTAGAAATAGCTTTATTTAAAATGTCCCAAATAATAATTATTATAGAACAAAATTAAATTATCAAGCAGTATGGTTCATCACAGTATTTTTTGTAATATATTGCATGTAGTTTAAAATAAAACAAATATTATGTACCCACCATAAGAGCTAAGATATAATCTAAGGAAAAGCAAAAGTTATGAGAAAACACTGAAAAAATAAAAAAGAAAAGAGAAGAGAAAGGGAAGAGGAGGCAGTAAGTGGAGGGCAATTACCTGGAAGAGTGAAAGAATACCTGTTATACTCGACTTATTTCTCAAGATTTTTAAGCTTCCCTGGCATAGCAAAGTCCTGGGCTACAGAAGAGTCATAAGACGTAAGTGCAACTAACAGGTCTCCATCACCCAAATGCACTGCTTAAAAGAGAAAGACTTTTCTTTCTTTCTTCAAAAGGGACATCAAATAAGTCGAAAATTACTTACTTTATTTTAGTCCATAGCAACATTGTATGGAAAAATGCTTTGGCAGTATACAAAAATAATTCAGTCAGTGATTCTTTACATATGTCTGATTCTAATGGAGAAAAAAATGAAAGGTTTGAAACGTTTCAGGAGTTTGCCTTTGTGTCTCAATGCTGTTTAATATTTGATGAAAACAGGAAGTTTATGTCAAAGATGATTTTCGTCAATACTGTATTTGTTTGCATAAAGCTATCACTGTTGTAATATATTGAGAATATTGTACTGTGGTTACAAAAGAATAGCACAGGCATTGGAACATAATGTCTGAAATCCAATTGCACCGGTTTTGATGGAGCCATTTGTTCACTGTGTAATCTCGGGCAATTTTTTAACCTCTTTTTATGCCTTACATTCCTCATTTTTAACATGAAGATTAAAATAGCATTGTGATATTTATGATTAGTCAATGTTCACAAAATATTTAGATTGTGTAAAGGTTTAATAAATGTTAGCTTTAGTTCTGAATGTATTTATAACTAGAATTTACAAAAGGAAGTTAGGGTTGAATTTATTTTGATACGTAAGTGATATATATAAATATATCTACCTCTCAAATAGAACTTACAAATGTGAAATATCAAAAACTATAGTAATTACTATTTAGTATATCATAGTTTTAATAAAGATATTAAAAAATAATTCTTACATTGTTTCTATATTGATATTTTTATTTATGTGAATTTAAAGAGCACAGCTTTTAAGCCGAGTTTCTTCAGCTGTATCTTTATAGCTTCTTCCACATCTAGTAGCTTGAATTAGTAGATAGAATTGCTAGTCAAACTTCTTGACGCCTTTAATTTACTTCTCTTTTTGTGTTGAACTACATTTACTCAATTTTTAAAAAATGTTCAGTTCTTATCAGCTTTAAATGGAAATCACTATCATTCCATTTGATTTCATTTGCAGCAAAATTTTAATGTATAAATGTAACGATTTCTTAAAATAGATGCCTATGAAGTATTTCCTTTATGTATTTTATGTATAAAATCACAAGCTGATTTAATGTATATTGATGGCTAATGAGAAAATTTAATGTCAATGTATCCAGATAAATCCTTTCTTAGACTATTTAAAAATAGTCAAAGTACTAAAACTCACAGAAGCATAAATTCAAAATAAATGCAAAATGCAAAACTTTTTCCTAATAAGTTATAAAAGACACAAGGAAAGGAAGCTTGTTTACCATGTACTACTTTCCATTGATTAAATGACAAGGAAGCAATATTCTTAGGGGTTCATTAAGGATTTCAGATTAAAGAAGCACTGATTACAGATATGTATGGAAGCCATAATTGATTTCTGAAATGAACTCTCTTTCCTGATGAAACAAAAGCTCCTGATTTCCTTCTGTTTAGTAACCGTTCTTTTGCTCTTTTGCTATTTCTGCATCTTCAATTATTCAATAGTACTACCAACCTATAATCAAAAGCAAGCAAAATAGAAGTACTTCTCAAATAAAGCCTTTAGAAAACAGACCTGAACAATGTGAAAGAAAAATTAGAAAAAAAAATCCTGGCCGGGTGCGGTGGCTCAGGCCTGTAATCCCAGCACTTTGGGAGGCCGAGGCGGGTGGATCACGAGGTCAAGAGATCGAGACCATCCTGGTCAACATGGTGAAACCCCGTCTCTACTAAAATACAAAAAATCAGCTGGGCATGGTGGCACGTGCCTGTAATCCCAGCTACTCAGGAGGCTGAGGCAGAAGAATCACCTGAACCCAGGAGGCAGAGGTTACAGTGAGTTGTGATCGCTCCATTGCACTCCAGCCTGGGTAACAAGAGCAAAACTCCATCTCAAAAGAAAAAAATCCTAAAGATTGTTTAAACAAGATAATTTTTTTTTGCTTTTTGCCACCCCCTCAATACTCAACAAAATTTATCCGATTATCAAATTCAGATCTTATGGAATGCAACAACTAAGAAAGGAAGGAAATAGAGTATAGAGTTAATTTCGTCAAAATGTTCTTCCCCACCTGGTTATCAGAAGTTCCAAAGTGACTGTGGAAATTATCTTACTTGATTATGGCTACTATTACAACTTGATCGATTCAATCAATGTCATTAGACTTCATGTTTTGCTGTCTTTACCCTGCTCTTAAACTCTAAATAGACTGCACACAAACATACTTTGCTCTGCTGTAGCTGCAACCTAGAACAAAATTATTGCTTAACTTTCATTAAACATTGTACAGTTACTTGCTCGAGCAATGATGGAGAACTATACTCCAAATTATCCAGAAGATTTTAAAATGAGTTTCTAATTGCCATCCCAATGCATTTGCTCACTTCAACACATATAAGTAAGGTTACATAGAAAATACAAAAGTAAATGGATTCAATTACATCTTTATATTTTCAGCAATATCTTCCAAGTTCTAACTTCTCTGAACAAGATTGCCAGGGTATGTTCTACGTAACAGTGCCTGGCCAATGGGACAGAAGCAAGGGCTGAATGCAGACTCTGCCTTCCTTGGCAATGGTGTTCCCTGAGTGATGTGGCTACATCTATCAGAAGAGAGCTCTTCTTCTCATTGATATACCCAGAGCAGGTACCTTTCGCAATTCTTCAAAGAAAGGTCACTTTTTGTTCTTTAATTTGTGTATAGGCCCCAACTGTAGTTGCTGAGAGTCTGCAAAAATTACCAGTTAAAAAACAAAATAGTTTATTTCTTTTTAATGAGCAACAGCTAGCCTAGTGCCTGTAATAAGTAACACTTTAAAAAGTGAATAGATGATGAAATGAACTAATAAATAAAACTTTACCTTTAATGTCAAAAGAATGAATGAAGGACTGAATAGAAATATAACCCTCTAAACTTGGCTTTTTATCCTAGCTCTGAACATCTTTGGCAAAATGATTTCTATCAGGACATCTATTATTACTCTTATTTCATTGAAATATTTTGTCTTGCTTTTTATAACTTTCTACCTAATTTTCTATAATCATTGCATAAAATATTTTTTGCATTGAGTTTCACAGATTAATTAAATTGTTTTAAGTTTTGGCTAGTAACAATTTTGCTAAAATAAATGTATTCTAATTATTTCTTTAAGTAGCAAGTAGGAGACATTCTTATGTATGGATTTTTGAGTCTAGAAATATATGAAATTTTAGCTTTTAAAAATTCTGGTAATTTTTTTGACAAAGGTAATATTAGACTTTATTAATATTTTAAAATGTTATCTGAATTTTATACTGCTATTTTAACTTACATTCATTAACTTACCTAAAAATATATGCATCATTATGCTAATTTATATGTATACTCTTTATTCATTTCCATGTTTATTAAGTTATTCATATTTATCAAATGCATTTTTACATGGCCTTCCCACAATCCTTGAAAGTCTTTAAGAAAACTAGGTTGATGCCAGTCAGAGCTTTATTCAGCAACTAACAAAACAGTAGTAACTCTCGGAAGAAAGAGACGGTGGGTGACGGTGTTAGAGGCAGCAGTCCTGCCAGTGCAGTGATGTGAAATGAGATATTATTCAGATCTAGCTAATTCTTGGACTAGCTTCTAAGTATAGAAGGGCAAAAGCAAAGAAAATTGAACTGAAATCAAATGTAAACTGCAATGGACTGCAATCTCTTTCTGCCCTAAAGGAAGGAACAGTGTGAAGTCGGGATAGAACAGAAATTCCCATTTTGTTTAAAATATTTCTTTGAGCATCCTCCAATTTTGAGACTAAACCAGATGAGAGACAGAAAGAAACTGCTTCAACATTTGACACATGTTCTGATGCCCTTTGAGTTTTCATGTGGCGATGTTAAAACTCAAAGCACAGAAGCGCCTCGGCGATTCTCGGACTGCATGCGGCGAATTTAGCCGTAGTAGAAGCCAGTCTGAGTCACCAGTAACCATCCACTTTTTGTTTTATTTGTCAAACATAAATGAATAAAGACATACAGTTGCTAACAAAGCATCCGTTTTCTTAAAAATACCCAGTTGACATAAATGTTAATTCAACCTTTTAGTTTTCCTCTCCACCTTTAAAGAAAGGGATATACTTTACTAATATTTTTATTCAAAAACAAACCTCTTTTAAAATATGAAGATCTAAGTACCTGGGGGGTATGTCTTTTATTAATATATAAATTATAAAAGCTTTCTATTTTCTACTTTCTTTCCATAGTATTCCATATGGAAATACTGGCAAATGAAGTTCTTATTCTTACGACTGTGTTTTATCTGTTTAAGAAATGTTCTTTGAATTATTTACTTTGTATTCACTATTTATAGATTGATGTGCTACCTTTTGAAGTGTGTAGTTAAGGCCATATTTTTCCTGGAGTTTTGCATACTGAGCGTATATCTTCTGGTAAGTTGCAGCTTTGTTCTTTTTTATGACTTTTATGCATTGTTATTCCATTAGTACAAGGCTAGCTACTGCTGCAAAATGTTCCACAGACAGAATATTTCAGTGACTTTCAGGACAATGGTGAAAAGCCTTTGTTGAACATTCATTCTGCCTCCTAAGTCTATGCTTTTAATGTCACTCTCCGTGTTCCAGCCTAATTCATGTCAGGTTATTCTTACTCCTTCAGTTTCTAATCACTAGCTCTTGTATCTTTCAATTATACAAATCTGAGCACAGCTTCAGTTTGGACTTGCACAAGCTTCATCTGTAACTTGAGTTCAGATGCAAAATAATTTTTGACTTTTACTACAACCATTACCTGATTGTCAGCCCCAGATAAAGGTGTCAGAAATTAGCTGCACAATTCTGAAAGAATTTTACTTAGAAAAAAAAAAACAAATTTTGCTCAGAATACACCTGCAGGAAAAGATGACACTTAAACAGTAAATTTGGTAGTTATGGGGTTTAGAATATGCTATCCCAAAATATAGCACGTTGGCATTAAGAGAACAGCAGAAGGAGGAAGGTCACTCTCACCCTTCCCTGTCTTTTCTCTTCCAAAGTAGGTTGTAAAACCTAGAAAGATCACCCTTTGTCTTTCCCTCCATTTTTCCCATGAAGCAGGTCAGAAGACACACATTCTAGAGGTGCCCTCCCTGTACCCCGAGGAAAAAAAACATGTTTACCTCTGAAGACACAAGAACAAAGAGAAGAATCTGAACTAGCAAGACTTCCTAAATTCCCCTGTTTCTTATCATTAGATCCCACATTTCACCCTCTGATCATATTTCTCGACAACTGTACACTCTTCAACAAACCTAGACACAAAAATACACATGAAAATTTTTCCTTGGGTCTTGAGTTCTTAAGACTCCTGTGTCACATAAGCTTATATTAATTAAATAAATAAGCTTATATTAATTAAATAAATTCATTGCTATTCTCTTGTTAATCTGTCTTTTGTTACAGGGGCCTCAGTCATGAAAGTAACGGGAAGAAAATATATTTTCCCTCCACAATAGAAAGTAAAAGTATTAAAAGGTCTACCTATTAATAAAATTATTTAAGTGTAATGAATATTTATTGCTGCATTAATCTGCAGTTTATGAAAATATACATTACAATGCTATAATTTTGTAAGGTAAGTAATAACACCAGACTGTTAATAAAACCTTCTTCCTATAGAAAACCTCTCTGAGGCTAAGCAAAGCACATTATGCAATGGGGAAAAAGCGAACAACTGTTAGAAAACTATTTGTTTTCCCTGGAACTTCGAAAATATTCCCCATTGTGTCCTGACTGTACAATTTTTTTACAATGTGTCTGTGAATTCTCATCTTTGTTCCTTCCCATGGAAGTCATTTACTTCAGGCTACTTTAAATATTAAACATATTCTCCTTAGTCAGGCACAGTGACTCACACCTGTAATCCCAGCACTTTGAGAGTCTAAGATGGCGGAATCACTTGAGCCCAGGAGTTTGAGACCAGCCAAGGTGATACAGTGAGACCTTGTCACTACAAAAATATTTCTTAAATTATCTGGGCCGGGTGCAGTGGCTCACGCCTGTAATTACAGCACTCTAGGAGGCTAAGGCGGAAGGATTGCTTGAGATCAGGAGTTTGAGACAAGCCTGGCTAACATGGCAAAACCCTGTCTCTACTAAAAACACAAAAAATTAGCCTGGTGTGGTGGCATGTGCCTGTAATTCCAGCTACTCGGGAGGCTGAGGCAGGAGAATTATTTGAACCTGGGAGGCAGAGGTTGGAGTGAGCTGAGATTGTGCCACAGCATTCCAGCCTGGGTGACAGAGTGAGACTCCGCCTCAAAAAAAAAAAAATATCGGAGTGTGGTGGTATAGTCTCAACTCCTTGGCAAGATGAAGTAGGAGGCTCTCTTGAGTCAGAGAGGTGGAGGTTGCAGCATGCCAAGATCCTCCCACTGTACTCCAGCCTGGGCAACAGGGAGAGACCTGTCTCAAAAAAGAAAAAAATATTCTCTTTGACACTAGTTGTTTTCCGTTTCATTACGAGGTTCTCAGGAGTGGTTTACTTTATGTTTATCCTACTTGCTTTTCTTTAAGGTTTCTTCTTTGGTATTGGAAATTATAGGTTTATAATTTTTATTAAAATTAAAAAGTTTTCTGCCATTATCTCCTCAGTTTATTTTTCCAATGTCTGGCTGTTTCTACCTCTCTCTTCCATCCACATGGTACAAATTCAGTATGTTAGACAAACTGGATATTGTCCTAAACAGCAATGAGACTCTGTTACCATTTTCAGTCTTTTTCCTCTCTTAGCTTCATTGTGCATAGTTACCATTTCTGTGCTCTCAAGTTCAATCACATTTTTTCTCCATTATGTAATCTACAATTAATCCCATTTGGTGAATTTTTATTTCAGACATTGCAGATTTTATTCCCCTTTAATTGTTTTATATTTTACTTTTCTCTCATTATGTTCACATTTTACTTTAAAGCTTTGAGCATATTTTAAAGATTTATTTGTCTATAAATTCCATCATCTTTCTCAATTTTGGGTGCATTTTTGTTAAGCCATTTACTTCTGATTTTTCGTCTTCAAATGTTGCTACTTCACATGCGTAGTATTTTATTATTATTATTATTATTATTACTATTATTATTGAATGCCAGACAGACACTTCTTGCCACTTTATCATCCTGTTTCCTTCATGAGAGTCTAACAGGTTATTTCCAGAAGTTCCAGACCTCATGGCTTTAAACTAATGCACATCAGTCTATTGGCTGAATTATAAAAGCCGTCACTTGGCTGAGGGACCACCTAACACAAATCCCTTCATAGTGGAGTTACATACAAAAGAGGGCATACTATAAAAATTGGTTTATAGTTTGTGAAATTATATCAAATGAAAATGTGTGAGAATATTAAGGTTTAATTAACTTTCTGTTTTTAATTATTCTGGCTTTTTAAACATAAATGTATCACTTCACCACCTCTACAATTCCTCACCAAGCTGGAAATATGAATAAATATAAATAATGTAGTACATAATGAAAACATACTTTAGAATCTATTCATATAGTATAGAAATATTGAGCACCCACTTTTTGCTAAAAGTGGTTTTTGCTTAAAAATGATGCCATATCACAAAATTAGTATTTCCGATATCCCTCTAAAATTATCAGTCCTATAACTTTCTAGTGCATTTTATTCATTAGTTTATAGAACATGACACTATACATAGCCTGTCATTTTCTTCTCAGTGACAAGAGAGAACTGTTTATTAACAAAAATAAAGTTTTTGATATGCATGAAGTTCTCAAAGTGTTTAAATCATATTCTCTAAAACATGACCTATAAAATAGAATTGTGATTGATACATTTAACATTATATTCTTAAAATCAGACATATAGTAATATCATTATAAAATATAGACCGCTTTAGCAAAACATGCAAAACTGTTCCACAATCTTGTTTTTTAACATGGACTGATTATTTTATGTTCATTAAAAAAAATAGATTTCAAAATAGAAAGATTAACTTAGAAAACAATGACATGTTATAGGCTAAGAGAAAAATAAGCCCTTTGAAAATCTTTGACAATAAATACCATTTGTCACAGTCCCTAATACCTTAATTATTTTCTCTATATATTCAATGTCTTTGTAAAGCATTATTTTTCTTTATAATCAAATAACTCTTATTTTTAAATCTCATTGAGGAAGATTTATTATTTATTAAGAATATGATCAACATCCTTAACATTTATCATACATAATAATAACACTTATTCATAAGATCCGGAATATTTCTTCACGAACTCTGACTTGAATGTTTTAAATGACTCTTAATCTAAGTCTCCTAAATTGTCATAAAAATTAGGCTGATTCACTGTCCCTTTGAGACTGTGATATAAAAGCCCATCCATCACGATGTATCTAATTAAGAAACTAAGTTAAGAGGTGTTTGAACAAGATATTTGAAAATCTCAGGGGACCAGACAATTGAATTGGTATTTCAGACATATCAAATTAGTTAATGATTTGGGGAATCTTTATTCTGCAAGAGTATGTAAATTAAGGAAGGATAATGAAATTCATTAAAGCTAGGTATCAGGGAGAAAGGAGGACCCTGTGCACCACTGCATGTAATTGTAAGTACCTGCTTCATTCAGATAGAAGGACAGGAGGCTGGGGAAACAATAAAAGCAATTTGGACAGATTAATTTTCATATTAAACACAGATAATTATAATTATTTTTCTTTATATTTTGGGGGTATCTTGCTCATAATTGACAAATCCATATTTGGTAATCAGGCTTGTTTTCCATTTTCACTTCACCATATGAACTTGTAAGATAAATGTCTTGCCATTCAAAATGACAATAGATATTGAATTTTCTCTTGAAATTTAACAAAGTATTTTATTTATTTTGTCAGCCTATTCTGATACTGAAAGAGGTGGAAGAATAAAACTATACTGTTTTTTCCAAAAGCATGGAATGAATAGAAAATTAAATCTCACCCAATAAATAGCTAGCCCGGGATATGTATTCAAAATGTAAACAAAACCTTTTCTTATTTTCAAAAGCAGTATACTGATATTTCCCTTTGAAACATATAAAATAAGAATGTAACCAATGATACTATTTTATTAAATAAAATAGTTTGTTCCATTTTGGAATCATTTCTGGTATGAAGTTTCATCAAAAGCTTTCATTTTTTAATGTACTGTTTTAAAAGCTTAAGCTCCGATAAATTACAAAATGTGTTTTCAAAACTGGGATGCTGTAGAACATGCCCCATTATAAAAATAATATACATTTTTTAGACTTCTATGTAGAAAAACACTAGAAATATCAAAGCCAACGGTTGATTTGAACCAGTGATACATTGAAAGATAAACTATTTTAGAAGACTACAGAACATTATCAGATATCCTCTTGACGCCCCCTCTCCCTTTCACCTCACTGGATAGTCCCTCAAATCCAATATATTCTATGATAAATGTCTGACATTTATGAAATTTATGCCTTCATTTTTTAACATCTGAAGTAAGAAAATTGTAGCTTTTACAAAATAGCATTTATCATATCCAAGAGCTGAATGTTGGAATAGTCAAATTGCTATAGATCAAAATCAAAAGAGACAAAAATAGGATAGCTAAAGTATTCACGTCTCAATTGGATTCTCATTAAGATGTAAAGTATTCAATGTCACACATTAAAGTAAAACTGGAAAAATATATTCCTAAAATAGAAATGGCATTTCTAAAGAAAAACAGATCCTAAAATGATACATAGTCCAGGATGTGAACAAAGGTTAATCAGTAAGGCTGTTCATTGCGGCGAGAATGATGACTAAACAATAGGAAAAATGGTTAAACATACAATGGTAAAACCATTACTTGCAATATGCACCAATTAAATAGGATTTGGAAGAATATTAAATGACAATCAATGTAGAATACTTATGATTTAATATTATGTGTGAAGAATTATAATTTGAAAAAAATACATACTATATGATTCCAAATTCATTTTTAAAATTTTATAGTTATATTTATACATAGAAAAAAGACTAAAACATACCATATATTGTTAAACTGAAATCTGAGTATGGTTTAATTGTGATATTAATTTTGTTCTTTGTTGATTCTCATTTTTCCATTTTCTATTAACTTATGTTAGTTTACTGGAAAAATCAAAAATAAAATGTAGTCCTTGCAAATTGTTTTTCCTTGTGATAAGCATGCTTCAAATAGAAGAAAATTGTCCGTTAACAATGCTGGCTATTAAAAGCATCATGTTATAACAAAGTTATTTTTCCCAATAAGTAAAGAGGATACATTCTATTCTATAATCAAATGCACGTGTGCATGCGCACACGCACACACACACACACATTCAATTTTAGTTTGTAATATTCAGTAAAAAATAAGCATTATTTACATTTCATGAAGAACTTCTGTCACACCACTTATGCGGTTTTATCACCATCATTGTAGATATTGTGATTATCTTCAAGTTCCAATTTATCTAATCAAAATTTGACACTATTGCAGGCTCTGTGGTGATCTAAGCCAGTCAAGGTAATGCCATTCATTTGGCTAGCATTATTATGTCAGAAAGCAACCTCCAATTTACATTAGTGAGTTCTTGGAATTCTTCTATCCAGCATGATTACTTCAGTGGTGTCTACATAGGCTAAATTGGCTCAATAAGAGCAAGGATTAGGCAAAGGTTCCTATTTAGAAGACCTTAGAGAACAGTAGGTCTGACAGTCTACCATCACCTGACTCATGCCTGAAACTCAGGTTACCATTACATGAACCCCAGGTATTTCAAATTCCTGAGACATTAATAAAACTTTATTGTTTAAGGCAATTTAACTTTGATTTTTCTGTTATATATGATTATGTGCATGACAACTGAAACAATACCACAAATTCGATGTTATAGTAAAGTTCTTAAACTTTGTTTCTAATTATATTAAACTATAAGTCTGATCATTGCTAAATCCTTTAATATTATAGGATTTATTTTTAAATTATAGCACAGGAAACTAGTAATACGGGTATGACCATCTCCAACCACACAAGAGATGTAAATTCTGCCACATTGGAGATACAATACAGCTAGCGATGTTTTTAGCATTGTTATGGTGATGTTTTCTAGTCAGCATTCTATTTTATGTGTAAAATAACATTATACAGTTGGAAGAAGATATGTAGTGTGCAGGTTGTTAATTTCAAAGGCAATAATTTATTTTAAAGAGAATATTTACATGCTTAACTCTATAAATTTTAATAGTAGAACACTTCTATAAACTTTTAAACAAAGCTATTTCTATTTTCTTTTGATTGCAACATTGTGTTTCTGGTATAATATAGCTGAGTGGTGACTACACTAAGCTATATTATACCAGACTACACTGAATTAAAATTCTCTTTGTTAGAATAAAATACCTAGGAATACAACTTACAAGGGATGTGAAGGACCTCTTCAAGGAGAACTACAAGCCACTGCTCAAAGAAATAAGAGAGGACACAAGCAGATGGAAAAATATTCCATGCTCATGGATAGGAAGAACCAATATTGTCAATTTATAGAATAAATTATAGATTCAGTGCTAATATATATTCACTCTGTTCCTGCGTTCTAACCCTATGTGGCACTGGATGGACGGCAGTGCCCTCCTCTCCTAGGATGCAAGTGACTAAGAAACTGCTCTTTCTTCTGTATGGTGTCAGGAGTGTGTTCTCATCCATCATGTACTATTTGTGTGAGAATGGTTCCCTCACCTATGGGGTGAAGAGTTGGGTTTCAGAACAAAAGATTCAGAATATTAAAACGTTAGCTATCATTCAAACCACGGGGCTGCTTCCACGTGTTTTCAAAAGCACCACCACAACATTGTTGTTTCTTAGATTGAATTTGATGTTATGATCTGTTCACATCACAACCTAGAATTTTCTTGTTTTCATGTTCTTCAAACCTCCTTACTGTAACCCACACTCCATGGCATTGTTAATTTGGAATGCCTGACACTCCAGTTACAGAGTTGGAGGGAAATCTGTGCCATTCAATCTTTACGAGTAAATATTCCTGTTCTGATTGGGCTGATTATTCTGCACTTTACATTCAATGAAATGTATGCATTTGTGTATTGTGTATGACAGTAGAATAATGGTGTGACAGCATAAGATGCCTGCTGCATTGCTCATGTTGCCCTGAAAACACTGGAATAAGTATTTACCCTTCAAGGATATTATTTTCTTTGCATTTCTCAGAGCAGGTGATATTTCTTTTCGAAGAGTACAATACCACCATGAGATGAGCTAATACGATAAACCTTTGTAAGAAGAATCCCTTTATTGGATAAGGTTAGCACACTAAGGCTGTCAGAGATTGTATTACACCATCCCTTGTGTGTGCTTGCAGTGAGATTGTTAGAAAAGATCATTTTAGAAAAGTAAAGAATAAATCGCTGTATTCTCTCTCCAAAATCCTTTTCAAAATAGATTTGACAGTTGAGTGATTACATCTCTAATACAGACTGTGCTAGAATATGTGAGATTAAAAACTCAGGAGCTTCAACCACAGGCTCTGAACAAAAGAGGTTACAGAAACACAAAGCCCAAGCCCCCTCCCCAGGTCAAAAACAGATAACTAATCAACTTAACTCTGCCCTCAATACATAGAGGTTCATATCTGGACCTTCCACAGATTTGGTTGTTCAGGCTTTAGTTTTTTTCTCCTATAAAGATCCTATCAATTTCTTCAGGAATGAAAAAGAAGAATCAATAACATCTGAATGTAGGAAGATCTACTTGTAGAAATAAAACCTGCCGATTCCCTTTATGTTTCTAAAAGAGCTGTTAAAGGGAAATGTGTGAGAAATAGTGTTTGTCTTATTATTATTTAATTAGACTTTAGGGATCAGAACCTCAGGGAAGAGAGCTAAAGAAAGAAAAGATGAAATAGCAAAACCAATGTGTTCTCTTAAAAGTTATACATGCATGGGCTCCTCCCCACATTTTGCTTTATAGAATGATTGTATTCAAAATAACAGAAAGCATACACCCCATGTAATTAAATAATACAAATCAAAAATCAATTGTCTTCTGAAAAGATAACTCAAAAAATCTTCCTCACATCTAAAGTTTTAGCCTTCAGCTAATTACCTGCCTTGCAAAGAAATATTATTAAGAAAGAGAATTTTGCTAAAGAAAAATAGATGTAGAGCACACTTCTGTAACTCAAAAATGACATAGCGCTATTGCAATCTGTTCGTGGTAATCAGAATTCAGACGATTTTATTGTTATTTTATTATTTTGATTGCCAGAATACTGAAGAAGTAGAACTGGAATTCTTTTTGACCATTGCTTTCAACCTTGCATTGTTTTCCCCCCAACTTATATGCAGAATTTCTTCTTAGATTACAACTGAGACAAGCACACTTGTTACTCTCTTTCTTGTCATTCATTGTAGGCCATTAGTCAAATATGGAATATCAGTCCTCCCAATCCTATCTCCATACAAAGATGTCTTCTCTTCCATCAGAACAGCATTTTTAAACAAAGAACTTTCTTTGGGATCACATGAAACATTGATTCATACGTTTATAAATTATAGGTGCCCAAATACTAACTCAGACATACCAAATGAGTACATTGGATAGAGTAGGACCCAGCATGTATATTTTTCAACAATTCTTCGTTTAAAAAGCATGCTCCAGAGAGCAGAGATGATTACACGCTCTTGGCAGCTGGAGTCCTCCTGTTGGGACTGTCTCTGTTGTTTCTTGCTCTAAAGCCTGAGCACCTCTTTAGATAGCAGGTGTGGGAGGCCCACTGCCTGCAAAAGTAGAGACCAATGCCAGAATCCTGCAGCTAGGGTCTTTATGGATGCTGCTACTCTCTTCACACCATTAATTCTGGCCCGAGGCCAAAGAAGGAATCCTGTTTAAAAGGGGATAATTTTCAAAACCAAAAATTATCAAACTCTCAGTTATAAAGTCTGAATTCACAATGAATAAAACTCCATGACACACTTATGATTAGCTGCTTGTTTGTACTGTTTGCTTGTACTGGGGTAATACATTGGGTTTACTCAAAGAAAACAGGAAAAACAGATAAACTTCCAGCAATAATGCAACACACAGTGAATGCCGAAGCCCGCGGTCATGACAGCAGTCAGCAGTGCAAGTCTGTGCTTAGACACTGCCATAGAAGGGCAGCAAAAGCAAAGGTGAAGAAAAACAAAAGTGGGTAAACATGAGTGAGGCTTGTAGCAACTGGTTACCGTCACTGACATTTGTCACCAAATGATGGCCTATTGACTAGTATTTCCATAACTGGTGAAACCTCCATGAGTCCTGTCTCTCACAAATATTCGAAGGAAGAATCTGAGTTCTCAAACACCTTAGCAAATAAAAGATGGGTATGTGACCTCCATGCCAATCGGGCACACGGAAATGTGGCTCCTGGTAGGTAACTGGTGGCAGAGACTCTGTCTAGCAACTCCCGTGTTGCTGGTGTAGTTGGCAACAGAACGTGAAGAACGTCAGGAATCATGGGAGTTTCTTGCTGAGGCAGAAGTGAAATTGGTGCAGCCATGGTATGTATAGAAAGCGATTTTATAAATGTAAAGGCATTTCATTTTGTGCTTGATGATGGGAAAGGCAACACCAGCTATTTTCTCAACAGGCCAATTCTCTGGCTGGACTTGGGGTAGTGTTTCTGGGGAAAAGACTGTGTTTCTATGTATGAGCCTCTACCCAGTATTTAACAAATCCTAGCTTTCAGGAAGTAAGACACAGTAAATTTTCTTGCTACCACTTTGGGGATAAAGCATACACAAGTGGGAATGTAAGAAGTTTCAAGCAACAGAACTTTAATTAAATTGGTGGCTATCTGGTAAGGTCAGTCTCAAAGACAGTAAGAATACAGCTCACATGGGTGCAAGCATGAGACCTTAACACATGACATACAGTGGAAAATAAATAAATGCATTTCTCATAAGTACTTGGAATAAAATAGTTGTTGAAAGCCAGGCTATGAGGAGATCAAGAGGTTACTCATTTAACACTACATTAAACTTTCTTATGTAAAAACGTAATTGGTTTATGTTTTTAATTGTGTAGGAAGGCTTATAGAAAAGAAACTATATAGTCAAAGTTTTAAACTCTCAGATCAAGGCATAGTCTGAGAACAATAAAATTTGTATGACTATCCTAAAGAATCTCCTGATATTGACTGCCAGGGCATTAACATAACCAAAAATTAAACTCAACAATTGATTCTGTAAATTGCTGGATATTCATTTACTTTTTTATCTAAACACTTACTGAATTCCTTAAGGAAACTGAGGGCATTACTGAGGAAGAATATAACTCTGTGGACTTTATTGAACAGAAGGAAGACATATATGATAGGGTTTGGATTTGTGTCCCCACCAAAATCTCATGTCAAATTATCATTCTCAATGTTGGAAGAGGGGCCTAGTGGGAGGAGACTGAATCATGAGGGCAGACTTTCCCCTTGCTGTTCCATGCGAGTCAATGAATTTTCATGAGATATGGTTGTTTTAAAGTGTAGCACATCGCCCTTCACTCTTCCTCCTGCTCCAGACGTGCAGGCCATGCCTGCTTCCCTTTCAGTTCTGCCATGATTTTAAGTTTCCTGAGGCGTCCTCAGCCATGCTTCCTGTACAGCCCGTGGAGAGCCAATTACACCACTTTTCTTCATAACTTATCCAGTCTTAGGGAGTTCTTTATAGCAGTGTGAGAACAAACTGATACAATATGGGAATATTCAGAACCCTCAAATTTCCCTGAATCCACAAATTTCACTAAGCCTCATTAACCTCCTCCTCTGTAAAATGAGGCTATTCTTGCCTTAAGACCCTGTGAAAAACCTTCCTGAGACAGCCACCTGGCAAGGGAAATCCAGCTCTTCTTACGTCCTATTCAACTTGCCACCTTGCTAGTCTCATAAATAGAGTCTAACACCAGCGTGAATCTGGTCTCAGGAAGGAAACACTGAGAAAATCGTGAAAAGGTTTGCACAGCAATGTACACAGTTACAAATTTTCCAATAAGTTAGTTGAAAAATGGTGGAAAACATGAGTCAGTAGAGTCTGAAGACGCTAGACCCAAAAGGAAGAAATAGAATTTCAGATGTGGTTAAATTTATTGATATAAATACAAATACTAGAGATCCTAAAGTCAACGTGTTAACAAAAAGATCTAAAGTAATTGACTAAGACTTGTATTCATTGGCGACTTTACTAACTAAAACTGGCGTGCAAGAAATTTCCTGATTCCTGTGATTTGAAGAGTGAGAACTATCAGAACAGATGTATTATACGTAGCTTTCTCTACCAGCCCTTAGGGTTGGACCTGTAGGAAGCCACTGGAAACATTTTAATCAAAAAGACATTGAGAAAGACATCAAAGAAGAAAAGGCAGGTTTCTCAGCAAAGTACTTTAGTTTCTGTTCTGCTTAAGCAAAGAAAGTAGATGTCAGATGAGGTTCCCACGGAAGAGGGTTTCTGAGGACAAGCAACCAATTTTAACTTTAGAGGCAAAATGTGGTCAGTCACAGCTAAAAAGCAGCAGGGATCTTTTCAACTGCCTGCTAGATCATGGGATCTCAGGACAAAGATAAATGGCCAGAAACTGAACTGTCCATCTTTATCCCTCACCTATAATAAAATAAAAGAAAAATCTCTGGAAAATGAAAATCTTACTCAAACCATCAAAATGGCCATACTTTTAAACTTAATTTCCCAATATAAATTTAAAAATTAAAAATTCAATGAATGAGAACGCTGGTTTCAGCTCAGACATGTAAAAAGCTGGGAAGTTGTCACTCCCATTCTTAAAACCAGAAAGAAGCCCAGCAACCTAAAAATCAATAACTTGTTTTAGACCTGTCAGAAAATTGAGGTCACAGGGCGACTGCCACTGTGAAACCTGGAGAGATGGGTGAACACAGAGAATCACAGCCAAGGTCACATTACAGCTTACTTGGAGCAGAGGCTGCTGGATAGGTAAACTGGTAGAAACAATTAAAAAGTAATTTTGATTAATTGCTGGAGGCTGAGTTTAGATTAGCTTGAGAGAGAAATCCCTGTGGGCTCTCTTTTAGGTGAAGCCTCAACCTCTTCATGAATTTTATTTCTTTGAGACACACCATATTCTCAGGGTGAAGATCCTAGACAGGAGAAAAGTTATTATTTTGAAAGTACTCAGGGTATTTTCCATAACAGAGGCCTACATTCAAAAATAAATTTTACTAAACCTTACCTGACCTGGGGTAGGGTATTTAACAAACTTTAAACCCGTCTAGCTTTCCAGTTTCAGCAAAAGGGGGAAAAAAATAGCTGAGAAAGATTTCCAAAGCCCAGAGGTTCGGACTGCAAAGGAAATAGTATTTTATCACAAGATTACGGAAAACTTCCCTGACTCACACTCTACTACCACATTAGAAGGAGTCCAGTATAATAACACTAGATTATAACTGAGAGTTGCAAAATAAATTGAAAAAGGAATCTTAGGGAAACCAAAGACAAAAGGAGAAAAAATAAAATACTGGAGAAAACTGAAATCTCTGACACTACATCTATAAGAAATATTAATCGCAGCCCAGATCCTAGCCAGATTCATGTAAACTTCATAAACAGTTATCTCAGTTTCTACTGCCAAATATATCATGTGTGGCTTTCAACAAAACATTACAAGATATATTAAAAGGCAAGAAACAAATACACTCTAGAGAGACAAAGCAAGAATGAGGACCAGACTTACATATAACATAGATGCTGAAATTATTTGGTAGGGAATTTAAACATGTTAAGGGCTCTAACGGAATTAACAGGTAACATTGAGGATCAGATGAGTCATGTAAAGAGATGGAAATTCTGAGACTGACATGAGAAATACTAGAAATGAAAAATACTATAACAGAAATGAAGAAAAAGTTTGATGGGCTCATGAATCAGTGCACTTGAATGTATGTCAATATAAACTTTACAAACTAAAATGTAAAAAGCAATAAAAATTAGAAAAATATTACAGAATGTCCAAGAACTATGATACAGTTTCAAAATATATAGAACACACATGCATTATTGGAATTCTAGAAGAAGAAAGGTTGAAAAGACACATTCAAAATAACAGTGATCGAGAACTTTCCAAAATTAACAACAGACACCAAACCAGAGATCGAGGAAGCTCAGAGAATATTAACCAGAGAAAAAAATCAAATAAATATACAGCTAAGCCTACAGAATATTAAAAGCATAAGACAAAAAACACAGAAAGACAATCTTCAAAGAAGCTGAAGCAGGGGTGGAGAAGTTAAGCGGGAGGGGAATGGTGGATACCATACCTATAGAGAAACAAGGATTAAGAATTATATCACTGGCCGGGCGCGGTGGCTCAAGCCTGTAATCCCAGCACTTTGGGAGGCCGAGACGGGTGGATCACGAGGTCAAGAGATCGAGACCATCCTGGTCAACATGGTGAAACCGCGTCTCTACTAAAAATACAAAACATTAGCTGGGCATGGTGGCGTGTGCCTGTACTCCCAGCTACTCGGGAGGCTGTGGCAGGAGAATTGCCTGAAAAAAAAGAATTATATCACCTTCTCAGAAGCCATGCAAGCAAGAAGACAGTGGCTTGAAATAGTTAAAGAACAAGGCCTATTATCAGAAATAACAGGAAATATTGTTTAGGGATTATAATCAAATCTACATTTGGCTGTTTGACATTTGTTAAACCAAATGAACAAGGACAAGATGCAATGAAAGGAAACTGACTTTATTCCAAAAACAAGGAGTTGGAGAAACGGCCAGGCTCAAGCTATAAAGGAATCATTTCAAATTTGGGGCGGAGGGGAAGTGTTTAAAAAGGGAAACTTGGTATGAGGGGCATGCAGGAATGGCAAGAGGTGTTCCTCTATGTGACTTGTTCCAGAGATTATTTTATCGGCCCATCTGGTGTAGGAGCAGTAGCCATCTTGGGTACAGCTAGGTTGTAAATTAACTGAAGCCTTGAGGTAATCTCTAGGTGGGGGATGATTATACAGTTGCTTGGGTTGTTCCAAGAATTAGCCCTTGGGCCTTCTAAGTAATCACATAATTAAACAAGAAAAACATTGTGCAAGGGAATGCCTGGCAGCAAAAGGAGAGCAAAGGTTATTATATTATTAAAAGTGAAGCAAATAAAAAAGAGACAATGTTAATCGAGGCATTCAGTTATGTGATAAATCAATTCTTCAAGAAAATATAACAATCCTTAACATATATGTTACTAACAACAGAGGGTTAAAATACATGAGGCAGAAACTGATAGAATAACAAAGAGAAATATAAGACAAACGCATGCGTATACCTGGAGACTTTCACAGCCCTTTATCAGCAATTGACACATTCAGAAGAAAGAAAATAGGTAAAGATATGGTTGAATTGAGTACACTGTCAACCAACTTGAGCTAATTGACTTCTTTAAGATATTTTAAAGATGTTTTAGCCAACAATGGAATACACAATCTTCTCCAACTTATATAAACCTTATTTATAGGCCATGAAACACAGCTTAACGATGTTAAAAGATCATAAAGAGTATGTTCTCAGACTGTATGACACATTAAACTAGAAATCAAAACAGGAAAGCTAGAATAAAGATCTTGGACATTAAAGAATAACACTCCTAAGTGAAACGTGAGCCAAAAATAACACATTTTAAGAGAAATTTAAAATATTTTGAACTGAATGAAAATGCCACTTAACAAAATGTGTGGGACGCAGCAAACATACTGTTTAGAGAGAAGTTTATAACCCTGAATGCATATATTTGTGTAGAGGCCCGGGGCTCTCTGAAGGCTTGCTGCCAAATCAACTCACAAAGACAGATTAACTGGAGAAAAGGCACACATATTTATTTAATCTGTACACATAGGAGCCTTCAGAATGAAGACCCAAAAATACAGGGGAAAGTTTTCATTTCTATGCTTTACGTTCACCGATCTCTTCTTGTCTGCACGTGGGAAGGTAAACTCGTAATCAACAATATCAACGTAGAATTGAACAGTCTAGTTTTAGGAGCTAGACTTAGAGTTGGCCTAAAGCAGGGGTGGAGCATTTGTGCGAAGAATGCTTTGTAAGAAAATTTACCTTTCTCTCCAGGTTCTCCAAAATTTGGATTTTGGTTTTATGACAATATGGTTACTTGTATAAGTTTATATGGCAATATGGTTACTTGCATAAGTTTAACGAGTCTTCTAGAACAGGATAAGTGGAGACACTCATTATTTTACCAAGACTTTGACTAAAATAGCTTATTTTTAGATAAAGATCCAGCAACTTGAGAAGCCTATATAGCCAATTCTTGCTGCACTTTATGTGAATAAGAAGGCAAAGTATAAAAAGCTTAAAACTTACTTTGCACTAAAATTGGTCTTGCTATAATTTCTATTTAACAGAAAAGAGAGGGTATGAGAGAAAAAGAAAAATGTTTTAAAAGAAAATTGATACTCAATTTCAGCCCTAACTGTTGTTTTTTTGAGTGCAGATTTAATCATGTATTATTTCTTGGCTATAATAATCCTCTAGACACTAGCAGATTATAAGTTTTCTTTATATCTTACCCTAATGTGATAGGTTCCTTTTTCTGTTATGACTCACAAATACTCTTTTGATTGCCAAAAGATTAATTTTATTTATTTCTCCTTGCTTTACTTGCAAGAAACCCAAAAGCATGGTATTCTGAAGACCAGAGATACAAATCTCCCTCCTTTGGCATCCCACCAGGCCCAGTCTTTTTCACTGCAATTGCCCTGCTGCTGAGACTATACAGACAGGCTCCCTCTAGGTAGGGACTGTCATGGAAGACACTGGTTTGATCTCAAAGGGTGGGACAACTTAAAGAGGGGACCTCCAGGGCATAGGTCGATTTAAACATATTCTGATTGGCAATTGGTTGAAAGACTTATTAGCCATAGAAAGGAATGCCCAAGTTTTGATAAGGGGTGTTGGAGACCTAGGTTTTATCACGCAGATGAAGTCTCCAAGTAGCAGGCTCTACAGAGAATAGACTGTCAGTTTCTCTTATCAGACTTAAGATCTGTGTTCATGTTAATGCTGGACTGGTCGAATGAGGACTGTCCAACCCCTACGTTCTGTCATGGCCTGAACCAGTCTTTCAGGTTAAATTTTTGGGTGTCCAGCTGAGGAGGGAATCTATTCATGTGGGTATAGAGGGCCTTTGAACTTAATTTTTGGTTACATTCTCCCTATTTTGGCCAAGATTTACCAGAGGCAATATCAACATCCACTACATTTTAATTTCGTCCCATAGCATTGCTGAGGTAGCATGGTAGACTGCCTTGGGTCCATCCTGTCCCTTGGAGGGACCGCCTATGACTGAGGGAATTAGAGTCAATAAGACTTACAGCCATTTGATTGTTCTAGGCCAGATAGGAATGGATGTGGTCAGGCATTCATTATCCCTTAAAATTATTATCATTGGAAAAATGTGCCAGTAAAACCATCTACGGTTCATGTTTTCTCTTTTGGAAATTATTAAACATCGAATTGTGAAGGAAAATACAAAAAATCCCAGGACCTCCGAACTCTTCATGCAAAAGGGAAGGTTAAGCTTGGAGACCGAGCCATGCAATACCCTCTTCCAAACGAATAGCTGTTACTTGCTTTATGCATTAGCCTGATCACCACAGAAATATAAAAGGCCTCAGGCATCTGTTAGGATTGCTCCCACAGATCATTCAGAAGTAAATTCTTTGCTGCTCTCCCATAAACACGGACATACCGTGTAGAGGTAGTAATTTCTTTTAATGCTGGCTGGTACAAAGCCCACCTGATTTTGGCCCCCACTATGAATGGAAGAAGTGGGGTTTGAGTGTGGCCGGCAAGAGAAAATGTTGCAATTGAGATCTGGTGTAAATGGTTATGGGGGGCACTAGGAAGCAGAGGAGGCATATTTTCCCCGGGGTATTGTTTCAGCAGTAAGCTGAGGAGTCACAAGCGAAGAATAAGCCTGGTGCTAGGCAGTTGAGGCCTGGGCGTAAGGCAACCAAAATAACCCAGTTTTGACACAGAGAAGCACTGGAGTTGTTAGTAAACTTTACAAAGGTGAAGTCTGAGGTAGATGGAACGTGTAGACTGGTGACCAAGGGACCACTCAGCCGCATAGGATTTGAGGGTGGTCAGTTATGTTTTATGAGTATGGAACTGGAACCCAGATATACGGTTTGAAACATGGTGGAAAGCACATTTAACACTGAGCTGCGTTTTTGAGGAGGCCTTATGCATTCCTGCGAGGGCATGTTCAATACATTGAGCGTCCGGGAGTGTGTGCGAAGGGTTTTGTGTAACTTAGAAAAGCCCAGGCTCTGTGCTTTGCTTAGGCTAGAGATTACTTTCTGAGGATGCCGTTTCTGTGCCTGATTTTGGACTCCACCCCCTTTTGAAATTTTGACATGGGTAAAATATGTTTAGCAGGTGGTGGTTCTCTTGGCAGCTGGACAATTAGGCCGAGTTATTGCTTCCGTTTAGTATGTGTGTGAATTGTAGGCGCACAGGGAAGCAAATACATAGCAAATTTTGTACATATAAGTACAGGATATAAAGGAGGCCGGCCGACCCAATTCCCGAGACCCACCAGAGAGTCCATTTGCTTCTCATTTAATATTGTTCCAGTCGTGACCCCTTTGGGTGCACTGGCGGGTGGGATGGGAGTAAAGCAGGGGACAGGCAACAAAGAGGATAATGACAACCACAAGGGGGGTTATAGCAAGAGAGAGAGATATTAGAGGGAGAAGAGGAAAGCTATTAGAAGTACAATTAGGCAGAAAGCCACGGAAAAGGAGAGTTTATGAGACGTGGGCCAGTCCTTAGGGGCGACCACAGAGTTTGGTTGCAAAGAGTAAAGTTAAAAGAGTGATATTTCTGTTAATGCCAGGATGTAAGTTAGACTTAGGAGTGGTTACTTTCCTGGGGATTTTGTTGAAAGAGCAAACGTAGATTCTTCAGAGGCTTGCAGGTGTACAAAGGGTAACCTTCTGGAACTTTAGGCTGTGGAGCAGACGGCCTATGATTTTTTTACCGAGTGTGATGAATTTATGGGTTAATTCTTACCTTCACTGCCACTGGGCTAGACAGAATAACTGAAAATAGTTCTTCCCAAGATGTGCCTAGGGAGGGAGACTTTGAGGGGAGAGATTTGACAAGTACTAAATCTTTAGGGCAGATTAACTTTTTTCTCTTTTTCCTAGGGTGTTCTTCAGGTAAGGTTTTAAAAGCCTGTTGGTACTTAGCCAAGGAGGTTATATATTTTATTAGATTTGTTGTTTTTTTGTAGAATATGAGATGATTAGTAAGAAAGAGTAGTCCATAAAGCATTTTACAGGGGCTGAGTCCTATTTTCTGAGAGTTTTGAGCCCTTAAGAGTGCTATTGGTAACAGAGAGGGCCACGGGAGGTGGGTTTTCTGTGCCAGTTTTTTTAAGTGTTTTTAAAGAATTTATTTTTTCCACTCTTCCTGAGGACTGAGGCCTCCAAGTACAGTGTAATGATATTATATTTCTAATGCTTTGGAAATTCCTTGGGTTACAAGCTTTGAAGGTGGGACTGTTTTTATTTTGAAGACAGCGAGGGAGTTTGACTTTAGGGATTCTTTTATTAATTAGGACTTTTCTTACCTCTTGGGTTTTTTTGTTTTGTTTTGTTTTACAGGGGAAAGCCTTGACCCAGTTTGTGTAGGTATCTACATATACTAACAGATGTTGATATTCCTGAGACTTAGGCAGCTAGACAATAATTTATATATTAAAGGTCCTTTTATAAATTCTTGTTTAGCTGCCCTTTTTGCCTCTAGGTCAGCTTGGCGATTGCCCTTTGCTTCCTTTTTATCTTCCTTTTGGTGACCTCTCCGGGTTGTTGGACAGCTTGTAATAAGTTTAACATTTCTTTATGATATTCAATGGGAGTCCTGGCCGAGGTTAAGCACTTTCTTTCCTTCCATATTGCAGCATATGCTTGGAGAACCAGGTAAGTGTGTTTGGAATTTGGGTATATGTTTATTCTTTGTCCTTTTCTTAATCTTAGAGCTTGAGTGAGGGCTACTAGTTCTGCCAGTTGGGCACTAGTTCCTAGAGGAAGGGGATTAATTTTGAACACCATTTGATTACTGCCTACTGCATATTCTGCCTTTCAAACTTCATTTTCTATAAATGAACTTCCATTAGTGTATAGGTTAAGGTCAGGATTGGCCAGACAAGGTTTTAAGAGATCTCTTGTGCCACGTAGTTTTGGGCTAGGACCTGCTGACAGTTTGATTTCTGTCTGCCCCCTTCTTGGACAGAAGAGTAGCTGGATTGTCCACGTTCACATGTGCACAGCTGAAGTACAGGCCCTTGGAGCATTAGGGCCTGATATTTGAGTCAGCGGTTGGTAGACAGCCACAGCCTTCTTTCGAGGCCAGAATTCCAGCTACATTTTGTGAAGTCCATGCAGTTCGATGTTTTCCTGCACTATTTTAACAACTTTTGAGATCAATATAGACTCCACGGCCAGACCACCCGCAGGCAGTGTGGCCAGCCTTTTGCTACTGCATTAATTTCCTTACTTAGGTCTGCCACTGGTTGTGGCGTGGCTCCCCGAGTTTGAGTGAGAACTCCCTATGCCACTCCTGACTCTTCTGTAACCTATAAGGCAAAGTTGCTCTCTGTGGGAAGGCTTAGAGCTGGAGCCTGCAGTAGTGCCTGCTTCAGGGTTTGAAAGGCTGCCTTGGCCATAGGGTCCTATTGTATGTGGGTATAGCATTTTGGGGTTTCCTTAATTAGAGTGTATGGGGGTTGGGAATTCACAACTGGCAGAAAATGGTTATTTCTAAAAATTTCTCCAGCTTTTTTAAGGTTTTTGGATTGGGGGAAGGCTAATTTCCTTAGATAAGCACTAGGAAGGCCTAAGTGTCCTTAGATAAGACAAGTTCTAGGTATTTTAGCTGTTGCTTACAAAGTTGGGCTTTTGATTTGGAAGCCTTATATTCACAGGTAGCCAGAAAGTTTAGGAGGCCTGCTGACACTGAGTTTTTCACATCCGGGTACAACTTTTAACTGCCAAAGCTAGGTTATTTATTTATTGAAGGAACACTGTACCCAGATGTGAAAAATGACTAAGGCCCTGAGCTAAAGCCTGGCCAAACAAGTGAGGGCTATTTTCAAAGCCCCGGAGTAACGCCATTTAGGTGAGCTGAGAAGTGTGGTTTAAAGGGTCTTTAGAGGTGAACAAAACCTGGGAGTTAGGATGTAATGGAACACAGAAAAAAAGCATTCTTAAGGGCCAGGACTGTAAACCATGGTGCCTCTCCTGGTATTTGAGAGAGCAGGGTGTATGGGTTGGGTAAAGCTGGGTATAAAGGGATTAGAGCTTTATTGATAAGCATGAGATTTTGCACCAAACTTTACCTCTACCATTGGAGTATTACAAGGGCTGTTACAGGACCTTATTAGACCCTGAGCTTTTAAGTTTTTAAAACTATTCTGTAGCCCATTTTTTGCTTCCGGTTTTAAAGGGTACTGTTTATGGTAAGGAAAAGAAGTGGGATCCTTTAGATTTATTTGAATTGGGCAGGCATTCTTTGTTTGTCCAAACTGTCCCTCCATTGCCCAAACCCCTTGGGGTTAATTTTTTTTTTTTAAAGTAACAGGCAGTGGGGAGCGATATTTTTTTTTGACACACACACACACACACACATATATACATATACATATATATATATATATATATATATATAGAGAGAGAGAGAGAGAGAGAGAGAGAGAGAGAGAGATGTTTTTTGCTTTAGCAAACAGGTTTTCACCTTGGTAAGGAAGTGGGACTTGTTGGCATGGGAAAGCATGAGAGAAGAGCACACTTCCCAGTTACAGCTTAGAAGCTGGGAGAAATATAGGAAGACTGCTTGTTCTAGAACTCCTTGGATAGTTACAGACTTGGAGGACAACTGTCCAGGACAGGAAAGCAAAACCAAGAAGGCCACACCAGTGTCCAGGAGAAGACTGACCTTCCAGCCCTTTATGGTTAGCTTTACCCAGGGCTTGATGAGGGTGATAGCCGGTGCCGGCACCTGCCCTAGGCACCCTGAGCCTTGCTGTCCAGTTATTTGCTTAGCCACCTTGGGCCCTTGGACCCTTTGTTCCCTGGGACAGTGTGCCTTGCAGTGATCCCTTTGGCACAGTGGGCAAGGCTGAGGAGGTCCTTTTGGGACATTTCTGAAAGTGCAAGCTCTGCCAGGCTGGCAGCTAACCCAAGCCTTTTCCTGTTCTGAGCCACTTAGGTTTGGCTGCCTGAAGGCCATCAGTAGGGCCGACACTTTTTTATTTTTTGTGTCCCTGCTGTTTCTTTTAGCCTGTTACTCCTGGTTTTGATTACAGAACACAGAGATGGCTAGAATTAGTAATGATTCTAGACTCTGCTCTGGCCCAGGGCCAGCTTTTGGAGCTTCCTTCTAATGTTTGCTGCTGACTGCATAATAAATTTGTTTTTTAGTATTAGCTGACCCTCGATGGAGTTTGGTGACAGGGGAGTGTATTTTTTTTTTTTTTTTAAAAAAACGGAGTTTTGCTCTTGTTACCCAGGGCGGAGTTCAATGGCACGATCTCGGCTCACTGCAACCTCCGCCTCCTGGGTTCAGGCAATTCTCCTGCCTCAGCCTCCCGAGCAGCTGGGATTACAGGCACGCGCCACCATGCCCAGCTAATTTTTTGTATCTTTAGTAGAGACGGGGTTTCACCATGTTGACCAGGATGGTCTCGATTTCTTGACCTGGTGATCCACCCGCCTCGGCCTCCCAAAGTGCTGGGATTACAGGGCCTCCTGTGACCATTTAAGGAAGTCTGTGGGGTTTTCTTCCTTTTCCTGAGTTATGGTGGAACTCAACCGCCAGCCCTGGGGCATTCCCCAGCTATACAGCACTTTGTAGGTTTCCTTGCACCCGAGATGATGATTATCTTATGGGCCTTCCCCATTTGCCAGGTTTCATTATGCTTACTGACATTATGGGCATGTTCTTACTGTTTAATGGTTGTTTTTTTTTTTTTTTTTTGGTCACCCTAAAGAACATGGGACTCCTGGGTTCAGTGGCCCTGTACCAGCGTGTCCTTGAAGAACTATAGGCCAGTGAGGCTTGGGTGATGGGTGCCATTTATATTCCCTAGCAGGGCCCAATTAACATAAGCCTGACCATAAAACTGCCCCAGGTGGATAAATCCCTTGAGAAGGGCCTTTAAGCACAACAATCTTGAAGAAGGTAATGGCTGGCCACAGGCCATGGCTGGGACAACACCCTCCGGACCAGAGCCTTTTCTCCCCACTTTCCATCATAGGAGTATGCTCTAGGGCTGTGGACCCTGTAATTAACTATTTGAGTCTTAGACCAGGTTTGACTATGGTGCTCTAGATGGAGAAGTTTTACCGTACGGAGAGCTGATCCTAGGCAGACCTTGGCTGTGTTAGGACATAGCCTAGCCCAGTGGACTAAGGGAACCTGTCCTATGTATTTGTACTGTAGGAGGTCCTTATAGGAATAGGCCTGAGGGCACCATGGGCAATGGTCCATGGACTGCCACCCCGAGAGCCTCAAGGTCCTAGCAGGAAGGGTAATGGCCTCATGTGTGGGAAATATATAAGAAAAAGAGCCTGGAAGAAGTTTGCCTCGCAGATATCTGGACCCAGGAGGTCAGGATTTGAAAGGCTGGGCAGAGCTCCCATAGGCAGCTGTCTCTAGCTGACCCTCAGCTTGGCCCAGAGAAAAGAAAGCAGAGAAAGAACTGGTTCCAGACAGACCCATGTTCCGATTCCGAACAGGCAGGGGTTGTTAGAGAGCCCTTTCCCAGCAAGGCTGACACCGGCGTCTTGTAGTCTGATGGCCATGCTAATCACTTTTAACTGGCTGACAGGCTCCGGGAATTCACCTCCTTAACAAATTTAGAAGAAGAGAAAGGACAGATTAGCAAGGAAAAGGGTCCCAATGTAACACACCACTTTGAAATCCAAAGTCTCTAGGCTGGCTCATCAACAGATGTGACCGAAGTAACCGCAGCCAGGTTCATTGGTTCTTTACACCAGGAGTTGAACCCTGGGCTGCTTGGGTGAACATCCGAGTTTTAACCACTAGGCTACCACAGAAGTGGGGTAGCTACAGTTGGAATTTAGGCTTTAGGCCTTTTTAACCCTGAAGAATGGGGAGAGGCCTTTTTGACGGTGTGGTGAATTTTATAGCTTAAATAGAACTTGTGGACTTAGAGAGTGTGTGATAATGCAGTTTATTAGGCAGAGTGAAAGAACAGCTTCCACGCTTTTGAGGAAGGGGATCTGGAGAGGATTCTGGCCCCGTCTGGGGCAGCTATTCCCTTGAGTTATTCCCTCCCCATTCATGTTTTTGTCCAATGAGGTTCTTTTAAACTTCCTCTGTATTGACTGATCTTTGACTCCGTTACCGGACTGACTACTGTTTCATAACTCTGAGTCACAGAGTCCCACCTCTAAGAGCCAAAGGTAGCAAAATAGAAAAAAAGACCCTACCTGGCCTGCCAGAGGCAGGAAAGTAGAAACAAAAGACCCTAGAGGTCCAGAGGCAGGAAAACAGAAGCAAAGAGCCCTAGCCAGCCAGAGGCGGGGAAACCTGAGAATTCCCACAGTACAAATAATGCCCCAGCTGACCCCGGGAAGTCAGTTTAATGCAGTCCCTTACTAGGGAAAAATAAAAGGTCCCCCGCTCGTGAGTATCTCCTCTTTGTATCCTCAGGTTGCAAAATCCTATGTAAACTATTTTTATCGTGGAAACATTTTAGGTACTATTGTTACAGGACCGGGGTCCTGATCCAGACCCCAAGGGAGGGTTCTTGGATCTCGTGCAAGAAAGAATTCAGGGTGAGTCCTCAGTGCAAAACAAAAGCAAGTTTATAAGAAATTAAAGTGGTAAAAGAACAGCTACTTCATAGGCAGAGTAAGACATTCCCAAAAGTAAGAGAAGGAACGCATCCAACCCTACGTGCAATGCTTGTATGCATGGAGAGATGTGCTCTGCTACCAGGGTTTGTGATAAAGGATTAATTTTCTTAATTAATATATTTTGCAAGATTCAATACTATGATCTTTAAAACAAAATTAGGAATGCTTTTGTTTTCCAGAGATCAGGATATCTGGACACTCCCAAGCTTGAGTCTGTTTAGTAAACATTATTAATTTGTTCTCTTAACCATAAACATCTAGAGGCTATGAATGCCTGACTTTCTGAGATTGCAGCCCAGCAAGTCCCAGCCTCATTTTCGTAGCCCTCACTCAAACTGGAGTCGCTCTGGTTGAAATGTCTCTGATACTATCATTTCCATTAGCAAAGGTAGATACAGTTAACACGCGGCAGCAAAGCTATAAACGCCCCTCAAGTGGAAATTCTCTAGTCCAATAGTTGTCATTGGGAAGTACTCCCTCCAGTCTTTCGCCATAAGCCCCAGTAAATGCTCCACAGAGGCTTATGAAGTGGAGGATTCTTCCCGACTAGCACTGTAGCTTCTACCCTATATTTTGTGGGCCCAAGACATCTTACTAGTTCCCAATTAATGTATCCAATTAATGTTTCACCAAGAGCGGATTTACATGCATTCAGTTTTATGGTACTAGATAGGAAAATATCCCCCAGTTAGATAAAATGCCTATTTACATAAGTCATTCGGGTAAAGAATAACAAGTACCTTGCATATAGTCTGTTTAAACATCTCAAATTTCATAATTATATTAACCTGTACATTTTTAATGTTCTGGTCCCAGGAGCTTTTCTTTTCTACCTCCAGACCATTTTACGTTTTTGGGTTAAAAAAAAAAAAAAGGTTTGTGTTTCCAGCAGGAATTTTAGCCAAGGGGATCAGGATCTTTTGTCAATTTTTATCTTAATTTGCCTCGTCATTGCTGCAGGCAATGTCAGCTTTCTCATAATTTCCCCTTCTGATTTGTTAGGGTTTTATTTTTGTTTTTATTTTCCAATGTGGAGGAAATAGTGAATATTCATCCAAAATTTTTTTAGCCTTCATCTCGGGTGAGTTTTTTGACTTCCTTTTTCCTTTTCATTTTATTTTGGTGTTGTTGTTCATTATCCCAATATTTTATTAAGCATAAATATTTTCTAAGACCCATGAGTGACAGCAAATTTGATAAGGAATCTGTGGGAAAGGTGTCCATGTAAAAGGGGCCCCCATTAACCCTCAAATACTATGACCTCAGTTACAGGCATATTTGGTAGGAGAATATCCTGGTCATCAAAAAGCCAGTCCCACGTGGCTTACATATGAAGCATTACCAACTGCTTTATCTGGAGTGCTCCACATGGTATTTTATAGGAAGAATTGGGCAATCCCCTTCTCAGGATCAACAGACCCTACAGTGGTGTTTATCCAGTACACTAGGCCAGTGGTTCTCTCAGGAATAATCTCCTATGCATCTGGATCACATATACTCATCAGTGATTGTTTGATAATGAGCTATCGGACCTGTATCAGTCCAAATAAGCTCTTTCATTCTGTAGCATTTAAAATAAAGGATTTTGTCCTAAAGTAATTATTTTTATAATCCATTATAGGAAAGGTTTCCAAAGAAGCTGATGTTACCAATCTACAAAGTAGGGCAATTCCTTTACATTTTTACCGTCTGATTTTAATAGTTACATGGTTTTGTCCTTCGCCGACATTGACTTTCTTCTTGGTAACCACAGGTCTCAGAAGTAGCTCTTGTTGCCCTAGCTTAATTTTTCTTTTTATTCATTTAGTTTTATTTATAATATTTCCTTTAATTTAAAATTACTCATAGGTAGTCTCTTAACTAGGAAAAAGATAATTACAGTTTCTTTAGCCAAAACCACATCCTTGTGTTTTATAAACTTCATCAAAAATGCCTTTCATGCAGCTACCATTTTAATACTTAGTAATCCAAATTCCCAGTGGGGTGGAGGAAAATTTACTTAATTTAACATGAGATGATGTGTTAATCCATTCTCATACTACTATAAAGAACTACCTGAGAGACTGGGTAATTTATGAAGAAAATAAGTTTAATTGACTCACAGTTCTACAGGCTTACCAGAAAGTAGGACTGGGAGGCCTTAGGAAATTTACAATTACAGCAGAAGGTGAAGGGGAAGCAAACACATCTTACCATGACATAGAGGAGAGAGCAAAGGAGGAGGTGCCACACACTTTTAAATTATCAGATCTCATGAGAACTCACTCGCTATCATAAGAACATCAAGGGAGAAGTCCATCCCCATGATTTAATCACCTCCCATCAGGTCCCTTCTCCAACACATGGTTATTATCATTAGAGATGAGATTTCAGTGGGGACACAGAGCCAAACCATATCAGATAACATTAAAATTTTAAAATATTGCAGATAATTTTAAGATTAAATTTACCAAATTAATCTTACAAAAGATTGCCAAAGTCATGTGAATTAAAAGGCACCTGACCCAGCGTCTAACAATTTAGTAAGTCCTTACTTTTCTTTAAGTCAAATGATTAAAACTCTTTCATACACTTTAATAGTGAAATATCACTTCTACATAACACATATAAATATGGATATAACAGACATGCAGACAAAAGCAGATCCAAAATATTTTCATGTGCTTGTTTTAAAAAATGTTCTCCTTTACTTTGTATTATTAATAAATTACATGTTACAACAAAAGTTGAAGGAGAGAGTTAGCATCTTAGGTCTTCTCAAAAGAGAGAAGGAGCTGAAGCAGTAGGGTTCAGCTTCTGAGATATCAATCCAAATAATTTAAAAAAATAAAAAACAGATTATAGAATTTAAACTTTGAAACTTTCTTGCATTAAGAGTAACTCAATATTTTTAAATGATATCTTGTTGTAACCAGTTCTTCAGTTTTGCATGATAGCATTTTTAATAGTAAAGTCCAATTTTTGAGAAAAAATCTAATTTCCTTTAATTATAGCCAATTAATCACATGTTTAGAAATTCCTTTTTAACTAACCTTATTACAACTTAGACCATTCACAACATGCTTGGACTTTCTGGTTTATCCTAAATATCCCTTTTTCTTGAACAACCCAATCATTTTATTTTAGGACAAAAATTCACAATTCAAGAATCTTTCTCATATAAATTATATTTCTTTTATGTTTTCTTACCAAAAATATGGCTTAATTTGTAATTTTCCTTACATCCCTCATATTTCCTGATTTCTTTTACCTTATTTTACACATAACCTTCAAATAAGGTTTGAATTAGACAAAAATCATTCAACTTTTAACAAGAACACACTATTTTTAGAAAGCATGGTTTTCTACAATATATTTTTTTTAATTGGAAAATACCCAGACATTTGATAAAGTATTTATTATTTAATTGCATTTAACTTTAGTTTCTAAATTATGACATTTGTCTACAAGTATTTATCTCATTTAATTTACCCTATTGTTTTAATAGTTTACCTGATTATTCATGAAAACTGTGACTGTCATCATTCAAAGCTATATCCTTGCCAATGATTTTATAGCATGTGAATTATGGGTGTTTACCTAAGTAACAAACTTAAGATTAAGTATATGATTATTTTACCAAACAATTTAAGATTTCACTGTTTTCATTAAATCAATATTAATGTTTTATTTATCAAAAAACTACATGAGCAAAAATCATTCTGTGTTGGCCTGGTTTTATACTTTAATAACCTTTATGGCAAATTCTGACAACTTATAGTATTTGTCAGGCATAACTATGAAGCCTCTTGATCAATGAATGCAAACAAAAATGTATGCTGATAATTCTTAAGACACTTCTAAAATTATTACACAAACAATTTTAAAGCTAGCTTATTAAAGCTTTTACTTAAGTCATGTGAACTTGAAAAGTATTTGGGATTATTATTCAGTTTATGAGTACTCTTTAAGTTTAAGCCAGATTTGGCAAGTTCTGGCCAAAAACACATAACAAAATACATGTATATGCACATAAACACACATATACACATTCATACAAAGATCCTATAGCTTTTACTTTAGAAATCTAACCGTGAGATACTAATACAAATTCATTGATTTGCAAAAATAATAACAAAAAGAAATGATTGAATGCAGACTGATTTATCTCAGTAACAAAGTTAACAGCAGACCAAGCAGGCAGAAAAGAAAGCAACAAGATAGAGAACTGAGGAACTTTATACTTGCAGGTCAACCTCTTGCAACTGAATTTTCCTTAACATAATTGTGCATAAAAAGACCATAATATGATCATTTTACACAAACACTTGCACGAAGAGGAAGCATAAAACCAATGGAATGCCTGAAAGGGATTCTGGCATTCCTGAATAAGGATCATTCTCCTTATTTTTCCTCATTTGTAGACTCCTATTTGTCTCCCTTTTTTTTTTATTTTAGGAGGACCTGAGCTGTGGCCTGTGCTTTCATGGAGTAAGCGTGCCGGTGAGGGCAGGACTCCACAGTGTGTCACAGGAGGACCTGAGCTGTGGCCTGTGGTTTCGTGGAGTAAGCGTGCCGGTGAGGGCAGGACTCCACAGTGTGTCACAGGAGGACCTGAGCTGTGGCCTGTGGTTTCGTGGAGAAAGCGTGCCGGTGAGGGAAGGACTCCACAGTGTGTCACTGCTGTGTTGTTTCCACCCTGTTCTGTGTCTGGCACTTCAGGGAAAGGTCAAAGCGCAGAGTGACCAGCTCCTATATCCATTTCCTGGATGAGCCTTTTTAAGCTAATTTTTTGGGGCGCTCCCTGTTGGGCTGCTGCACATTGTGGGGGATCAACCCCCAAGACACTCCCACTTGGCCACCAGTCACCCACAGGCACCACCTGTAGACTGAGAACAAAATGTCCTAACCCTTCAGAGCTGAGAAAACTCAGACTTTGATTCATCTATGAAAAGGACAGTTCAGTTCCTCAAGCAAATGCATAGACAAGCCAATCAAGATTAATTATGAGAGGAAAGGCAATGGAGAATGCTCTTTAGAATGCACCTCTGAATTAGAATTAGGATCCTAAACAAAAACTTCCTAGGAGGAAAAACAGCAGCTAAGACCACTATCTGAAACTGTCCTAGGCCACTTTTAATTTTGTACCTCTCACCTGCCATTATACACATCAAGGTCAAATCCTCTCACAGTACAAGGTAATATCTGGTACTCCCCACAGCCAAAGAATAATGCAATACAAAAAAGTAGAGCTTTAGACATAATCTTCCCATGACTCTTGAACCTTCAAAAGAAAACAGAATAACCCCAAATGAGGTGAGTGGCACCTTTGTTCTGAGTTCTTAAAGGGGTTTGAGTCATGAGAAGCCTTCCTTAGATTTTTCTTGGTACAGAAGGTGGTGAACTAGGAAGGAGAAATTGGGTGGAAAAAAGGTACATGAAAGGATAATTGTTTGTTTAAGACAAGAAGCAAAGCCAGAAACCAAGCACATTTTATTTTTCTTTTTGTTTGTTTGTTTATGTGATTGTGAGGGATTTTAGCCAATTCAGAGAGAACTTGATCCCTGTAATTTGAAAACCTCATTTGGATTTGACTAAGTCAGGTAGAGCTAGTCAAATATGATGTGAAAAAGACTGGAAAAATACAAAACAAAACAAAGCAAATTACCCAACACTGTGATTACTGAGTGCTCTAATAAAAGCAATAAAAACCAGCTGATTGCTCATTCTAACTTTAGCCAAGACAAACCTCCCGTTCAGCTACTCACCTACAGATGGGTCTCAGGCTGAAGACTTCTCTCTACCATCCTAGAAGAAAGAAAAAACTCAAATTCGTCTTCCCTGTTGGAAGTCAGCTCAAACTCCAGAAAGTAGTTACCTGCCTTCCATCAGCATGGAAGCCTGGAAACTTACCTCCCTTCTTGGAAGAAAGTAAAACTTCAGAAAAGGAGGTGTACGGCAAAATAAATGTTGGATCTCAACCAAATTTGGGGAGATCTGGAATTCTCTTCACTGAGGGGAGCTCCCAGGCCTCAGCAAATTGTCCTATTGGTTTGAGGCATAAAGATAGCTCAAGCTGGCACAGACACCAATAGGAGACTTGTCAGGGCCACCTCCATTCAGCGTCCCTTTGTAGTCACCAATGTGTAAATTGATAAATATCTGAGACAAGTCTTAATCAATTTAAAAAGTGTATTTTCCTAAGGTTAAGGATGCACCTGTGACACAGACTCAGAGGTCCTGATGAAATGTTCCCAAGGTAGTCTGGGTACGACTTGCTCGTATACATTTTATGGAGACATAATACATCAATCAGTAAGTCTTACAAAGTAAGATTTACATTGGTTTAATCTGAAAATACAGGACAACTTGAAGTGGGGGTACTTCCAGATCATAGGTAGCTATATTCGTCAGTTCCCACACTGCTATTAAGCACTATCTAAGCCTGGGTAATTTATAAAGAAAAGATGTTTAATTGGCTCATGATTCTGCAGGCTATGCAGACTTCTGCTTCTGGGGAGGCCTCAGGAAACTTTCAATCATGGCAGAAGGCAAAGGGAAAGCAGGCATGGCTTACATGGCCAGAGCAGAAGGAAGAGAGTGAAGGGGGAGGGGTTACACAGTTTTAAACAACAGATCTCTTGAGAACTCAGTCATTATCATGAGAACAACAAAGAAGAATCCTTCCCCAAAATCTAGTCACCTCTTACCAGGCCCCTACACCAACATCAGGGATTATAATTCAGTATTGGATTTGGGTGGGGACAAAAATCCAAACCATATCGGTAGACTTAAACATTTCTTATTGACAACTGGTTGAGAGTTATGATCTAGAAAAACTTAATTTCTGGGTTATTATAAAGGGTTGTGGAGACCTAGGTTTTTTCATACAGATGAAGCTTCCAAGTAGCAGGCTTTACAGAGAATAGACTGTAAATGTTTCTTATCAGAGTTAAGGTCTGTGTTAATGTTAATGCTGGAGGAGCCTAATGAGGCCTATTCAACCCCCACTCTCTGTCATGGTCTGAACCAGGCTTTCAGGTTAAATGTTAGGGTGCTCCGGGTGAGGAGGGAGTCCGTTTAAATGGTTGTGGTGGGCTGGCAAATTTTATTTTTGGTTTACAAAATCAAATATGACAACGTATGAAAAGAATTATATAAACAAGCTGAATTTGTTTAAGATATACAATGCTGACTCAGTATTCTAAAATCAATTGATATAATCCATTACATCATCAGGCTAAAGAAAAAATGATCATATAAATTGTAAATTTTACACCCAAAAATTATTGTATAAAATTCAATACCAATTTATGATAAGAGCATTCAGCAAACTACAAATAGGAGAGAAGTTTCTTAATTTGATAAAGAACATCTACAAAACACCTACCTAACCTAACTTTACATAATACATTAAAGAAAATATTGATACACTGAATTTAGTAAAATGAAATACTACTCTGTAAAGACACTGACACAAGAATAAAAAGATAAGCCAAAGAATAAGAGTGAATATTTCCAAAACATACATCTAAATAATGACTGATATTTCATTCTAAAAATTCAAGTAAAAATAAAAAGTTAGCAAAAGTTCTGAGCAGACACCTCATCAAAGAAGATACCTAGCTGGCAAAGACACATAAGAAAAGATAATCAATATCAAATGTCATTAGAGAATTGCAAATTAAAACAACATTGAGACTCCCACTACACATCTATCAGCATAGATAATATTTAAAAAAACCGACAATACCAAATTCTGGTAGAGTAAAACAACAGGAATGTTCATTCAATACTGATGAATGCAAAAGAACACAGTCACGTAGGATGACAGCTTGGCAGCTTCTTACAAGACAAATTATAGTATTTTCATATAAGCCAGCAATTGTACACCTTGGTATTTACCCAAATTAACTGAAAAATTATGTCATCAGAAAATCCTGCAAATGAATATTCATCAATTCATAATTCATAATTTTGTTTATAAGTGCCAAAAATTGGAAGCAAGCTGTTCAGTCGGTGAATGTTGAAATAAACTGTTGTATATCCATACAACATGTTATTTACAGATATTTTTAAAATGAGCTATTTTGTTGTGAAAACACATGGAGGAACCTTAAGCGTGTCTTGTTAAATGAAATAAGACAATGTGAAAAGGGCATGTTCTATATGATTCCAAATAAATGACCTCATGTCAAAGGTAAAACTATAGGAACAGAAAAAAAATCAGTAGGTGCCAGGAGTTCAGCAGAAGAGTGGAAAAAATAAGTGAAGCACAGCAGTTTTTTTTAGGCAAAATGAACTATTCTGTATGATACTGGAAAAGAGGATACATTACATTATGCATTCTTCAAGACCCACACAACTACACAACATAAAGATAGGATTGTAATGAAAACCATTGAGAGTAGTAAATAGTAATGTTTTAATATTGATTCCTCAGTTGTAACAAATGCACCACATTAATGTGTGCAGGACTTGGTGACCAAAGCAGAAGAAACATAGAGCGAGTCCAGAGAAACTGAGGTCAACAAAAATGTGTGTGCATGTGTTATAATTCCCACTAATATGGGAATTGTTCACTATGCAAATACTGATAACTTTGGCACAGTGAATCATCTCTTAGGTCATAAACCTTGATGCATGAAGTGTGTTCTGACAAAGAAGCCCTTTAATGTAATATGCAGTAAAATTAAAATAATGATGCAATCACATTTGAAATGGAAAACAAAACTTTGGCTTGGTGCATTGCCTCATTCCTGTGATCCCAGCACTTTGGAAAGCCAAGGCAGGAGGATCTCTTGAGACCAGGAGATGGAGACCAGCCTGAGCAACACAGCACAACTTGTCTCTATTAAAAATAGAAAAATTAGCTGTGCATGGTGGTGTGCACCTGTAGTCCCAGCTATGCAATAGACTGAAGAGGGAGGATAACCTGTGCCCAGGGAGGTTGAGCCTGCAGTGGGCCATGATCATGCCATTGTACTCCAGCCTAGAGAACAGAGTGAAACCCTGTGAAAAGAAAAAAGAAAAGACAAGACCAGACAGGAAGAAAAGAAAGGAAAGGGAAAGAAAAGAAGGAGCAGAGGGAGGGGAGGGAGCTACAACTCCATATGAAAGAATTTTACAAAGTTTGGGTCTGTTTGAATGAGAAAAATCATTGCGCGTGATGCTATACTGACAATGGTTTTTGGGCAATGCCTTTACACATCTTTCAGCAATAGTTTAGGTATCTTCATTCCCAGATATAGTTAGAAAAATGTGAGATATTTGTGGCTATAGAGAAAAAATAAATAGCAACAGCCCTCAAGAATCTGAACATCTAAAAAAGAGTTGAAAAATGTATGCATGTGTACAATACAATGTAGTATAACAAATATTATAAAGAGATAAACCTAGGTAAAACCAGAAGCATTCAAGATTGGTATTTAATCTCATGGTTAGAAAATAGTCTGGTGAACATGGGCAGCAAAGCATCCCAGATGGAGGGATGTGTGTGCCGGAATTAGAGCTGTTAGACATGACACAAAATTGTCATCTTCAAATGCTTTACCCTGACTTTACCAGGGGAGTCAAGGTGAAGAGGAACAAAAGGTAAGGTTGGAGAATAGAGGCCAGTTTATAAAGAGCCTTCGGGGGCATACTAAGGACCTCAGATCTTATTTTGAATTGTCCGGAAAGCTATTGAAGGATTTTAAGTAAGTTACTTCATCAGATTATTTCGTTCAGAAAGATGGCTGTGTATAGTAATTCAAAGATTGTATCAGAGCAGGAAAATGAGTTAGAAGATACTTTTGAAATCCAGGCTAGACACCCTCTAAGGAAGGAAGGGTCATGTTTTCTGAAGAATAAGGAAAAGTAGAATAAAATTAGTGAGATAGATTTAAAAAATCAAGCCCATTTAGATGCAAAATATAGGGAAGCAGATTCAAAGAATACAAGGGAAAGCATATAATTTCATTTGAATTTAAGTTTGTTATAAGACATGTTACGGCAGAAGTATCTAAAAGATACTCAAACAAAGAACAATATTAGAAAGAATAAGTGAATAAATGAATAAGATGCCTAGTAGTTTAGCAAAGGATTTCACAGGATGTTCTAGGCTGCAAGAAATATTGTGGTTGTTATTAACCTATTAGCAGCATTTCAATTAATTGGAATAGGAAAAATTATCAAGCAAGATTATTACATGCTCACTATGTGCCAGGTACAATTTTAAGTGCATTTATATGTATTTTTTTCATTTAACTCCTTTGACAAATTCTACAATTTTACGCATGAAGAAACTGAACCATGAGGCTGATACTTATACAGACAAAAGCCTTGAAATATTGCTTTGCCTCTTTTCATACCTGAATTAATTTAGCTTTCTGAATCTAATAACACCATTATGATCATGGGACCTTTGGTGTGAGCTTTAATTCTTGGAGGATTTAGTATCATCTGATAAAACAATTTATAGGAATCATGAAACTAAAAAAATATTTGGACCTGGCTCTTTAGGTTGAGAAGTGTGTAATTTTTTGTTTTATCATATTTTACTAATAATAAGATTTTAGGCCAAGAGCGGCGGTTCATGCCTATATTCCCAACACTTTGAGAGACCGAGGTAGGAGGATTGTTCAAGACCAGCCTGTGCAACAAATTGAGAGCCTGTCTCTCAAAAAAAAAAACAAAAACAACAAACAAGCAAACAAGCAGAACCAAAACAATTAGCCGCATGTGGTGACATGTTCCTCTGGTCCCAGGTACTTGGGATGCTGAGGCAGAAAGATTGCTTGAGTCCAGGAGTTGCAGGCTGCAGTGAGCTATGATCATGTCTGCACTCCAGCCTAGACCGACAGAGCAAGACCCTGTCTCAATAATAAAAATAATAATATTTTGCTCACAAATTTTATAAATATATTCTCACTCAAAAGATACAGAAATGGAGAGAAATGTTAATAGGTTTTAACATGGTGTCACTAGTTGCTTGTATGTACTGTTATTGTTATAACCTCTAAGAGGCTGACTATTATAATTACTGTCACCTAACTTCTCTAATTCACCAAACATGTATAATTACAGGATTCGTGGGAAAGAGAAGGAAAAAGCAAGGGGCAAAGAAGTTGGAGGACAACTTAGGAGAAGTGGATAACACAACTGAGGAGTAAAATGTGAGAAATAAAAGCAAACAATAGCAGACTCTACAGCCCCACAGGTTCGAGTTTGCTTTCAAAGACAGAATTACCACGTGGTAACAGAGAAGAAAATGCTATAGTCCAGTGATTCTCAACCTGGGGTGATGTTACCTGACAGGGGACATTTATCAATGTCTGGAGGCTGTTCTGATCTTCTTGACTGGGGGATTGTCATGTACTACTGATACCCAGTGTGCAGAATCCAGGGATGATGCCAGACATCCTGCAGTGCACAGGACAGCATCCGCAGCAAAGAACTATCCCGTCCAAATGTCAGTAATGCTTCTGTTGAGAAACCCTACTGCAACCCATGGTTCAATTTGGAAACAATTTGAATAAATGTTTGATTCAAAATAAGTGACTGACTGCTATCAAAAATCTTCAGCCAGAAAACATAGTTACTACTGAGAGTTTATTTTAATTATTTGTAAATTGTACCACAATTAAAGAGAAAAAAATCATTAAAACCAATAAAATAAACCATTTAATAATACCCTAAGTAGTGAAAATAGTTTCTGTCTGTATCAAAAATTATTTTATTATGTTTTTTAAATCACATTTTTTTTTAGGCAGACATGGTGGGTCCCAAATGCACCAGCCATTTGGGAGGTTAGGCAGGAAGATCTTTTGAGGTCAGAAGTTGGAGACCAGGCTGGTGCAACATAAGAAGCCTCCATCTCTATTTAAGAAAAAGAAAAAATAAAGTAAATTTGACTTAAAAGTGAATTTCAAGAAGATGAAGTCAGGAATTAATATTTTCTTTTGTTAAAAATCAAATAATCACAAAGAACTAAAATTCAGTAAGAATACCAGGTGTATAAAGAGTAATTACAATAAACAAAAATTGATAAAGTTATTATATTAAGAAAATTTCAGTTTGGTTTTTCTTCCATAGAAGCCATGACAGTTAGAATCTACCTCCTCTTTCCTCAATCTCCTTGACTCAAAGAAATCCACAGTTTTGCAGAAAACCATGGTGGTTTTCTTTTTTGTTTAAATTGTGTGCTTGCCTGTCTGCAGTTTGTTAATGATGGGGAAATGAGCAGAGGTTGTTGGTTTGTGCCTAGTGATCAGAGCATCCTAAGTCGTTGTGAGACACTATCCCTAGCATAGAAGCCTTGAACTGAGGGAATGATTCCTGCCTCAAAAGGTGGCCCACAGTGAAGTGTAAGTGTATGTGGCTCATCAGACAGGTCCACTGCAGTACAACAATGAAACTGTATAGATGCCAAGATTAGGAGAGGGGAGACAGAGGAACAATATCCACACCACAGAGTTAAATTACTTTTTTCTTTTTCTTTTTCTTTTTGAGACAGAGTCTCATTCAGCTGCCCAGGCTGGAGTGCAGTGGTGCGACCTCGGCTCACTGCAACCTCTGCCCTCCAGGTTCAAGGGATTCTCCTGCCTCAACCTCCCAAGTAGCTGGGACTATAGCACATGCCACTATGCCCAGCTAATTTCTGTATTTTTAGTAGAGGTGGGGTTTCACCATGTTGGCCAGGATGATCTGGATCTCTTGACCTCATGATCTGCTTGCCTCGGCCTCTCAAAGTGCTGGGATTACAGGCATGAGCTACCACACCAGGCCTTGAATTGCTTATTTCTAATCTTCCATATCCTTTGGATTGAACACAAAACTGCAAAGATTAGCATCTCCTAAATATATTTTTTTAAAGACTGAATTATGATCATATTAAAATATTATCTTTCATATCTTTTTGTTTTTAACCACACATTTGAGAACCTCTGTAATTACTTCCAGAGTCATTTTTCTACTATGGTAAACAGAAAACATTCTTCCTCCTATGTCTTTGCTTGTTACATTCATTAACTCTTCAACAGTGTTGTAAGAGAGAAAGGAAAGTTTACAAGACCAAAGAAACATACAGCCACTTCCACTTTTATGTCACAGTGGCAATAAGATAATCTCATTTAAAATGACTTGGCTAGAAAACTGAATCAAAATATTATATTCTCTTCAAGTGATGCATTTAGTTTGGTTTTATTTTTTAAGACAGGGTCTTGCTCTGTCACCCATGCTGGAGTGTTGTGGTGTGATCATAGCTCACTGCAGCCTCCAACTCCCAGGCCTAAGCAATCCTCCTACCTCAGTCTCCCAAGTAGCTGGGACTAGAGGGAGACCGAGATCTCTTGAGGGACTAATCAAGAGATACTCCTGTCTCAGCCTCCCAAAGTGCTGGGTTATAGATGTGAGCTGCCAAACCCAACTCACCCCTGTTTTTAATTAAACTTATCTTTACTTTCTGAAGTAGTGAGACAATAATTAAATACTTCCATAATGATTAATATCATGCAGTATTCTACATAATCTATTCCAAACATTTTTTTTTTTTTGCATTTTTAGGTCCTCAAAGCCAAATCATTACTTTTATTACTATTGATATAGGGTTGGCTCATAATACTTGAGTTTTAATCTAACAACTCATGGCTTAGCAAAATAAAAAACAGAACAAAGTCAGTAGAACACAATTTATCTGTTCAGCATTGGTACTTAATTTCAAAGTTATATTCTTAAAAGTGTATATTTTAAATGAGAACTCAAGGACTTTGAAGTTTGAAGAAACAAACATTCACAGAATAGCTTGACTTTTGTGGTCAGGCTTTGGGAAATGTTGGTCTCTTGCAAGGCCAGGGCTATATTCTGGAGCCTGAAGAAACAAAAACTGACCTTTGACACACACAAAAAATATGGTCATAACTTCCCTTTGGTAACTGTAATCATGTTTTTCTCCTTCCATAGTAACTAAAATCCTAAAATACAGGTTAAAATTTGAAGAAGCAAAAATAAATGCCTATAAGAAATATCTGTGTTATATTCAATGTTATTTATTAAGTTGGATTTTGTTTTTTAAAAATGAGCAGCTTTGGCTGGGTGCAGTGACTCACACCTGTAATCCCAGCACTTTAGGAGGCCGAGATGGGTGGATCACATGAAGTCAGGAGTTCCAGACTAGCCTGGCCAACATGGTGAAACCCCATCTCTACTAAAACTACAAAAATTAGCTGGGTGTGATGGTGGACACCTGTAATCCTAGCTACTCAGGAGGCTGAGGCAGGAGAATCGCTTGAACCTGGGAGGCAGAGGCTGCAGCTGGCTGAGATTGCACAATTATACTCCAGCCTGGGTGACAAGAGTGAAAATCCATCAAAAAAAAAAAAAAAATGAGCAGCTTTGTTGAGCAGAGTGAGAAGGTAATTGTGCTGTCAGCGGCTGGTGCTCCAGTATCACCATTGCTTTTCCATGAAATTGGCCCCATTACCCCTGCTTCTCAGTTTTCCCTCTTGTTTCCTCCAATCCTAACAGTAATTGTAGGATCCTGGATATTTAGGCACTGAATTCCTAGGAGGCACAAGAGAAAGTGGATAATAATACATAAACTGTAGAGGATTTGTTTTAGAAAACATAATAAACAACACAGTTTTAAAATCTTTGAAGATACAGCTATATCAATATCTATTTGTTTTTCTCCACAGAATTAACTTTTTCCATTATCCCGATTTTCTTGCTGTCAAATTTCTTTCAGCTCAAATGTTGGGATGACTAATTCAGGTGTTTTTAGTAGTTTCATTTTTTATGAATCAAATTAAAAGTCAAATTTATTATGATTATAGAGAACAGCAGACTTACCTGAAACAACAAAGATATTATTCAGAAAGCTTTGATGTGAATTTTATTCATATAAATATAGCAAAGTCCTTCAGATAACTTATATCTTAGTTCTCTTGTAATGTAATTGCATTACTGTTTGTGTAGGAATTATAGCTCTAACCACAGTTTATTTCTGACTCTATATATAGAGTTAAAAAGGTCAGTTGTACGTACAATATCTTAACTTCATGATCTACATAAAGTTTTCTAATAAATACATCTGGTCATCTTTAACCATCCCATGTCTTCTGTTGTTTATAAATAACAAATGAACCAAACAGGCTTTTCCAAGGACAAATACTGCTTCAAGAAGAATTTAGCCATCATGAGTCAAGGAGTTAGTTTATGAACTATCTGTAGAATTTCCATTTCCAAAGGTACATTACACAAATCTCCAAGGTTACATGCTCTCCAAGGCACATTAGTAAATATCTGCAAGGTTTCCATTTTCCTGACAGAAACAATTACAAATGCCATGCAAGAATAATTTCACACAGAGAGTTGAGGCAGCTATCAGAATTCTCTTAGGTAACAGTTGCAACTGTTTATGCTAATATTATTTAGCTTTTTCACTTTTAACTTAAAAAATCAGGTTACAGAACTCACTGAATTTCTTTTGTTGTCAGTGTACTTGTGAAAAAGAGAACTAACATTAAAAAAGGTGAAAGCAAGCTTATGTTTACTTCAAAACTATATGTTTTAAAACAAAATACTGCAGTCTGTTGTCACCAGGGAACTCTTGTATTCCCTATTTCATTTCAGTAATGAAGAGAAGAGTTGCCATCTGGCTGTTTCAAATGTATAGAGTTTGTGCTTCTATATATAAATGACAGCATATGGAAAGGGAGGCTGGTAATGGAGTACATATTCCTAGAAAACTTAGAAAATTCATCCCTCTCAAAAAGTGTGCTATCTGCCTCATCTAACACATTACTTCTAACTCCAAAAAAAATTAGCACAAATATGAAATCATTTATATGTATTAAAAAATCCTCAAGTTCTAGTATCATTTCTAAAACTGAGGTTATTTGACAGTTTCTTTTGAAGAGAAGTAAATATGAGTGTATTTTTATTCTTTCCTAAGACCCACTGACATTATATGGGCAACTAAGGAAATATTTATATAGAAGTATAAACAGAATAGTTGAAGAGAGCATTTAATAGATTTTTTAAAGTCAAAGACATAATAGAGAAGTGGAAAGTGATTTAACACGGCAAGGAAATATATATCTAAAATAAGGAAGAAAGTGCGGTGAGATAAAAGACCATCCACCCTGGAGAAACCTAAAAAAAGCGACCATAGAACTAACAGGAGCTTCAGATATAGGTACCTGTGCACGGGCCAGATAATAAAGGCTTATTCTTCAGAGAAATTGATATGGAAGAGAAGGATTTGAAAATCTAAACAGTGAGACCTTGTCTCTTAAATGTAGAATCCATATTCTTCGTAGTCTGTCAAACAAAATCCCTTTCTCCATAAACAAACAAATAAAAACCAAAAAAATGCACTGTAAAAACAGATATAAGAAACAGAAGAAAAACATTTTTAATTAATACTCTCAGTGTAAAAATATAAGAATACTTAAAATTATATAAAAATAGCAATGGCAAAATTATGTACAAAAAGACCTAAGAGGCCTAGACAAATTAAAAACATGATAGCTGATTTTTAAAACATGTATGTAAAACTGGATTAAAAAATAAAGAAACAGGCCGGGTGCGGTGGCTCACGTCTGTGGTCCCAGCACTTTGGGAGGCCGAGACGGGTGGATCACAAGGTCAAGAGATCGAGACCATCTTGGTCAACATGGTGAAACCCCGTCTCTACTAAAAATACAAAAAATCAGCTGGGCATGGTGGCACGTGCCTGTAATCCCAGCTACTCAGGAGGCTGAGGAATGAGAATTGCCTGAACCCAGGAGGCGGAGGTTGCAGTGAGCCGAGATCGCGCCTTTGCACTCCAGCCTGGGTAACTAGAGCGAAACTCCGTCTCAAAAAAATAAATAAATAAGTAAATAAACAGAATCACAGAACTAAATGACAGTAGTGCCACAACCTATCAAAACCTCTTCCAAACAGCAAAGGTAGTTTTAAGAAGAAAGCTTATAGCCCTAAACACCTACATCAAAAAGTCTGAAGGAGCACAAACAGATAATCTAAGTTCCCACCTTGAGAAACTAGAGAAACAAGGACAAACAAAAGCCAAACCCAGCAGAAGGAAGGAAATAACCAAGATCAGAGCAAAACTAAATGAAATAGAAACAAACAAACAAACAAAAAATACAAAAGATAAATGAAACCAAAAACTCGTTCTTTAAAAAGATAAGTAAAATTGATAGACCATTAGCAAGATTAAGAAAAGAAGAGAGAAAATCCAAATGAGCTTAAGAAATGAAACAGGAAATATTACAACTGACACCACAGAAATACCAAGATCATTCAAAGCTACCACGAACATCTTTATGCACATACACTAGAAAACCTAGAGATGGATACACTTCTGGAAAGATAACCCTCTTAGCTAAATCAGGAAGAATTCAATACCCTAAACAGACCAGTAACAAGCAGCAAGATTGAAATGGTAATAAAAGAATTACCAAAAAAAAAGTCCTGGACCAGACGGTTTCACAGCTGAATTCTACCAGATATTCAGTGAAGATTTGGAACCAATCCTGTTGACACTATTCCACAAGACAGGGAAAGAGGAAACTCTCCCTAAATCATTCTGTGAAGCCAGGATCAAGGTAATACCAAAACCAGGAAAGGACATAACCAAAAAAGAAAACTACAGACAGATATATCCCTGATTAACGTAGATGCCAAAATCCTTAACAAAATACTAGCTAACTGAAACCAACAACATATCAAAAACACAATATGCCATGATCAAGTGGGTTTCACACCAGGGATGCAGGGATGGTTTAACATATGCAAGTCAATAAATGTGATACACCACATAAATAGAATTAAAAACAAAAATCACATGATCATCTCAATAGATGCAGAAAAAAGCATTTGACAAAATCCAGCATCCCTTTTTGATTAAAACTCTCAGCAAAATTGGTATAGAAGGAATATAACCTGAATGTAATGAAAAGCAATGTATGACAGACCCACAGTCAATGTAATACTGAATGGTAAAAGTTGAAAGCATTTCTTCTGAGAACTGGAACAAGACAAGGATACCCATTCTCACCACTCCTCTTCAACATAGTACTGGAAGTCCTAGCAAGAGCAATCAAACAAGAGAAAGAAATAAAGGGCATCCAAATTTGCATAGAGGAAGTCAAACTGTCACTGTTTGCTTATGAAATGATTGTTCACCTACAAAACCCTAAAGATTCCCCCAGAAAGCTCCTAGAACTGATTAAAAAAAAAAATCAGCAGTTTCCAGATACAAAATTAATGGACACAAATCACTTGCCTTTCTATAAACTAAGAGCAACCAGGAGGAGAATCAAATGAACTTGACCCCTTTTACAATAGCTGCAAAAAATAAAATAAAATAAAATAATAATATACAAGGAGGCAAAAGACCTATGCAAGGAAAACTAGAAAACTACAAAAAAACGGAGACACATCTCCTGCTCATATATGGGTATAATCAATATTGTGAAAATGACCACACTGCCAAAAGCAATCTTCAAATTCATTGCAATTCCATCAAAATACCACCATCATTATTCACAGATTATTAAAAAAAATTCTAAAATTTATGTGGAACCAAAAAAGAGCCCACATAGCCAAAGCAAGACTAAGCCAAAAGAAAACTCCCTTCTAGACATTGGCTTAGGCAAAGATTTCATGACCAAGAACCTAAAAGTAAACGCAATAACAACAAACAGAAATAGCTGGGCCTTAATTAAACTAAAGGGCTTTAGAACAGCAAAGGAAACAGTCAGCAGAGTAAACAGACAACCCACAGAGTGGGGAGAAAATCCTTACAATCTATACATCTGACAAAGAACCAATATCCAGAATCTACAATGAACTCAAACAAATCAGCAAGAAAAAAAACAAACCATCCATTAAAAATAGGCTAAGGACATGGGTAGAGAATTCTCAAAAGATGATGTACAAATGGTTAACAACACATGAAAAAATGCTCAGTATCACTGGATGATCAGGGAAATGCAAATCAAAACCACAGTACAATACCACGTTACTCTTGCAAAAACAGCCGTACTCAAGAAAGCCAAAAACAGTAAATGTCAGCGTGGATGCAGTGGACAGGGGACACTACAACACTGCTGGTGGGAATGTAAACTAGTACAACCACTATGAAAAACAGTGTGGAGATACCTCAAAGAACTAAAAGTGTAAGTACAATTTGTTTCAGTAACCCCACTACTGGGTATCTACATAGAGAAAAATAAGTCTTTATATGAAAAAGATACTTGCACACACATGTTTATAACAGCACAATCCAAAATTGCAAAAAACGTGTAACCAAACTAAATGCCCATCAATCAATGAGAGGATAAAGAAACCATGGTGTGTATATATATATATATATATACACACATACACCAGAAACTATGGTGTATATATATATATATATATATATATATATATATATGTATGTGTGTATATATATATATATATATATATATATGTATGTATATATATATATATATACACATACACCAGAAACTATGGTGTGTATATATATATAGATATATATACACACACATGCACCATGTGTATACATATATATATACACACATATATATACACACACTTATATATACACACACACACATATATATATATATACACACATACATAAAGGAATACTACTCAGCCATAAAAAGGAATTCATTAATGGCATTCACAGCAACCGGGATGAGATGGGAGACTATTCTCTGGAATGTAAAACCAAACAGTGTTATGTTCTCACTTCTTAAGTGGGAGCTGAGGTATAAGGATGCAAAGGCATAATAATGGCACAATGGACTTTGGGGACTCAGACAGAAAGGATGAGAAGGAGATGAGGGATATAAGACTATAAATAGGGTACAGCATATAATGATCAGGTTATGGGGACACCAAAATTTCACAAATCACCACCAAAGAACTTACTCATATGACCAAGCACCACCACATAATACAAGAATACTTACATTCATTAAAAATAACAATAGCAAAATGATGTACAAAGAGACATGAAATGGTAAGACAAATTAAAAACATGATGGCTGGTTTTTAAAACATGTATATAAAGCTGGGTTAGGAAATACAGAAACAGAAGCCAAAAAAAAAAACAAAAAATGAAAAGAATTAAAATTATTAGAAAAAATCCATAAAGGATTAATCTAGAGGATCCACCATTTCTCTGGTAGTAATTGCAGACAGTGAAGACAGTATTTTTTTTAATTATACATAATTTTGGATTAATCTGAATAAAAGAGTTTCCAGTTTCATACTAGGACAGTGAATGAAAGAAGACCCACAATTATACACTTTTGTGTACTTCAGGACACAATATATAACAGCCTAGATGGAGAAAAACAAAATAAAAACATATGCACACATATACCCATATAGTAATGAGAATCATAATGATAGTCTTTTTTCCCAAGAACACTGGTTACTAGAAGCTACTAGAGAAATACTCTCAAGAAAATGACTTTCAACCTAGAATTCTGTAACTATCCAGACTATTAATCTAGCGTGAAGGTAGAATGAAATGAAAAGACTAAAAAATATTGACTTATGTTTAATCTCTAGGAAAAGTACTTGAGAATATCACTCCAGTACTCTGAACTAGTGCTCTGTTGTGGGAAATATTACTTTTCGTTTCTTAGAAAGCTTAGATTCCATGCATTCCCTTTCCCTTTACAGCTGTTTAATGCCTTATTCACTGACACCTAGAGTAAAATGTCTTGACTGCATAGACAGATGGAATTGAGAAAGATTGTGTCCCTAGAATTGCTCAGTAAAGAAATGCCCTTATTAACTGTACCAGTCCATCCTCACACTACTATAAAGCAATACCTGAGACTGGGTAATTAATTTTTCAAAAAAAGAGGTTTAATTGATTCACAGTTCCAAAAGCTGTACAGGAAGCATGACTGTGGTGGCCTCAAAAGACAATTATGGCGGAAATCGAATGGGAAGTAGGCACCTCGTATATGGCCGGAGAAGGAGGGAGAGAGAGAAGGCAGAGGTGCTACAGACTTTTAAACAAACGGATCTCATGAGCACAACAACAGCAAGGGGAAAATTCACCCACATGATCCAGTCACTTCCCACCAGGCACCTCTTCCAACACTGGGGATTACAATTCAACATGAGCTTTGGGTAGGGACACAAATCCAAACCATTACATTAACAATCAAGAGAAATCCTTTGCCCTAAGTGGGTGCCAGATACATTCACATATACTCAAAATCGATATAGATGCATCAGATTTTAAAAAATATATTGAAGTAGCTAGTAACATCATCAAAGTATCTTACCCCGATTCTATGATCATGAAGAAGTCTCCAGATAAAAATGTAGCTTTCTCTGTGACCTTGCAAAAATACTGATATTGTAGTCCACTTTACAGTGGAATATTCCATTATATTTTAATAAATTGAAATACATGTTTGTTTATAAAAATATAAGTCTTTAAATTCTCTAAATGGATATTCTAAACTATTGGATCTGTGCTTTTACACCTGCTCTTCATGACCTCCATGGGATGTATCACCACATAATACCATTAATGTGAGAAGTTTTCTTGGGGAGATCTAAATTAGCTTGTTGATCCAAACACATTTATTCTTTCTTAATAATTTATATAATAAATATTTATTGTACATGTACAATGGACAAAGCGCTGCTTTTAGTGCTTTATTTTTATTATCTAAATTTGATTATACCAGCAACCCTTACTATGTGTCTTTCTTTCTGGACCTCTGATTTGCACACGTTTTTTCTCAGCCTGAGTAGGGGAGCTTTTACACAATGTCATGTAGTCATACAGTTGGTTAGTTTTACACAAGTAGATTTTAACTGCCATCTGATAAGACCATTCATTCTTTCCAACCCCAATTATCATCCATAAAGTTATCCTGTTTGCCCAGTGGCAATAGAGTTCCGGGCACCCTGATGATCTAGATAAATGGAAATTGAGTTAGGTGAGTTGGGGATGCATTTGGTTTGCATTTATATACATGAAATATTGTTAGCTAGCTAATCCAGAGTAAAGATGGTTTCCCAAAATACTCCTACTCCAGGTTATGCAGCAGCGTGACAGAAAGAGCACGAAGCAGGGGTTATAATGTCAGTGTGCCCTGTGACATTGGACACTGGGTGTATGAGGTAGGGGAGGAGAAGCAAGATCACAAATGTACAAAGCCAGGTGGTGATTTGTGAAAAATTCTTTCAAATCTTACAGATCATATAAAACCTTAATTAGGGTTTCCTATATTTGATGATATCAGTAATTTTCATATTACTAAGTAAAAGTTGTGAATTTAAAAAAATAAATCATTGATAATAAAAAATTTTCTATAAGCTATTTATGAAGTAAGATTACTTTGGGAGGCCGAGGCAGGTGGATCACGAGGTCAAGATCGAGACCATCCTGTTCAACATGGTGAAACCCCGTCTCTACTAAAGATACAAAAAATTAGCTGGGCATGGTGGCGCGTGCCTGTAATCCCAGATACTCAGGAGGCTGAGGCAGGAGAATTGCCTGAACCCAGGAGGCGGAGGTTGCGGTGAGCCGAGTTCGCGCCATTGCACTCCAGCCTGGGTAACAAGAGCGAAACTCCGTCTCAAAAAAAAAAAAAAAAAAAAAAAAAAAAGAAGTAAGACTAAATTGCCTTTCTAGTCTCTCTATATAAAATATTATAAATTACTGGTTATATTAGAAATTAATAAATATAATACTGAGGTATGCGAGGCAGTCAATTTTAAAAATTGTTACCTTTGTGAGATGTAATAAAATGTCTATCAAGCTTTTAGAATTTATAATTTGATATGATTTATTTTCTCAACTTTATTCTGTAGTTGTATTTTGGTCTTCTTTTTCTTAAAAGATACCATAAAATACTCTGAATCAATTTTATAAAACCTGTTTAAGGTAGATATTTTTGTTGTTATTATTAGTTTACAGATGAGAAGACTAAACTCTTAGAGCTATAGTAAAATTTTCTCCCTTCACAAAGCAAGTGTTAGAAGCAGGACTGAAGTCAACGTCAGTCTGAATACCTTGCCTGTATTCTTAGCCATTATACAGCAATACATCTCACTATATTTGTAAGTTAATCAGAAGACATCACGTCTAGAAATTTCCTCCCTAGCCCCTTGGTTTCTTTGATATTGTGCAGTAAATTCAATCCAATTAAAAAATTATTGATTATGTATTATATATCAGAGTACTAGGTTTATAAAACAGGTTAACTAGGTTTATAAAATTTTCTTATTCTTTATTTTCTACAAGCAGACTTTTTTTTTACTGGACAAAGAGAATTATGAGGAGATAATATCCATGTAATATTAAAAGTATCTGATAGAGATACAAATTGTATTGGAATATCTTAGAGGCACACTTGACTCAATCTCAAGGAAGGATTATGACAGAGGATTGAAATGAATTTAATAAAGGATTATGGCAGGAGACTGGGGTGAATTTAGTACAAGATTCACACAATATGTGACATCTCAACTAAATATTAAAAGACAAATAGGGTACAGCAAGGTGAAGAAGAAAGAACATTGTGAGGAGATGAAGTATCATGTTTAAGGGCACGGAGATATGATATGACACATTATGCTTACAAAATGTAGTTTTTGTGGCTAGAGTGTAAATATCCTCCCAGAGTAAGTAATTAGAGGAAATTATTTTTATACATGTAGCTCATATGGCTGGAGTATAAATACCATCTACGAGTAATTACAGGAAATTGTGCCACAAAAGTGCCAGCTAATTCAGAATTTTATGTAGCTGGGTGAAGACTTGAATTTTACCTTATAGTTAAAATAAATCTGGAGTTATTAAAAAACATAAAAGAGAAATATGATTTAGTCTGCATCGTGATTAGCAGTAACATGGTGACACGCATGCTCAAGGTGAGCTTGAGATAGAAGACCCAGACCAAAGATGAGCCTGGAGCAACTGTCAAGGTGAGGTAGAGGGTCTGGACCACACACGACAGGGTCATGAGGACTGATGAAAGAGTCTGGATGGGACATTAACTGTAAGTGGTGGATGGGTGGGAAGTAGTTAAGAGGCCATGATAAATGGTATGGTTTGGGGAACGAGTAGATGATGATACTATCATTTAAGGCAGAGATGTAAGAAGAAAATCAAACATGAAAGAGAAAAATGACGTTTGGTTTTGAACTCGTTAAATGTGAAGTGATTTTGAGATAATCTATTAGCAGTGTTAAGCAGACAATTTATTATGACCCTTGGATATAGCGATAGCTTTGAGATTTGTAGGTGTTCTGGCAGCAGATTAAACTATGATTACATGTGAATATAGCAAAGCAGCACATAAAGCAGGAGAAAATGATCTCTGATAATACAGATCAGTCATGAAATCAAATATAAATGGACCTTATGGATGAAAATCCAGTGACATCATACAAAAGATTAACTCAAAAGCAAGGAGTAATCTGTGTATCACACAAAAGAGAAATCGAGAAAAATCAAGAAGAAGGTACATCAGTTAAATCTGTGTTTTGGAGGCCATTGCTGTCTGCAGCTAGACGGTGTTGAGTGAAAGATGGTGGTGATACCAGATTCGAATGAATGAATGAAGGCATGAATGAATGAATTGAAGGTGTAAACTCTTAACCTGAGAACATTATTTGATGAGGAAGAGGGAAACATATGATAGTAAACCTATACATATATTTATAGCTCAAGTGTCATTTAACAATAACGCGATGTCTACTTTTCACATTCCATCCCCATCCACTGTATGTATAACCACATAGTGTAAATAAACTAGCTTACAGAGACACACGTACGCATAAAACTGAGGTCTGCATAGACATATATAGCTGTATATAGAATATATATGTATATAATTGTATCATTCTAATTGTTTTCCTCCTCTCTCCATCTCTAACATTTTGAAACATTTTCAAATCCAATTTATTTCCAACCAATATACAGGCATTTCCTCATTCTCACTCATTTACTTGATAATACTTTTCATATCCTTATTATAAGTGATGGAGTGTAGGTTCCTGGAACAATTATTTTAGCAATTATTCATCCCAATCTGCTATACACACAATTGAGTGCTAAACTCAATCTGGATCATGTGAAGCCTTTGATTGAAAAAAGAGTGAAGACAAAGCCTGAGATAACAAATCTGTGGTGAATCTTAAAATATTAATTTTAAAAAATACATCTCTATCTTTGAATCTGTGTTTCTTTTACTGGGAATTTTTTCAAAGAGCAGCAGACACATCAGCTCATGTTATATTTTTTCCCCTCTGATTTTACCTGAGAACTTTAAGGGCAGCTTTTTTCATTTCAATTTTGGTCTTATGCCCAGATGTTAACTTCTAAAAGTTAAGCAAATCAATACGAGTCTTTGCTTGAACAGTCTAACTTGGGGTCATCAGGAAAGAAATAACTAAGATAAGAGCTATATCCTTGCCCCATGAGGAATGCTTTTTTCAGTTTTACTTCTGTCTTTTCAATGGTTTATGCATTTTGTATAGCATCTGCTTTCTAAGTCTTTCAAAGGCTAAAGCTCCTAGATTTCTTTACTTACAGTTTAACTCAGTTGGCTCCACTAGACATTAAAATTGACTGCTCCTAATTCTCCACACTCCTCTTGTCTATTTCCCCCACCCTAAATGCTTTGACTTTGAGTTCACTTTTCAAAACACACCTGTTACGGATTAATAGTACATAAAAAATAGGTTGAAATGTCATCGCAATTCCTTTATCACAGTGGAATTTCGTATCATTCTATCAAGAGTTAAATGTAAAAAATAAAATTTCAATGCTCATAGTGAGAAGGATAATAGTTTTATCTTGCAGTGGTCTCCTGCAGAACATGCCTAAGTGAGTGAATTTGTAATGTGAAGTGAAACTTCATCTGTGTTCTGCATAACTGCATCTTGGCTTTAGATGATTGCACTGTGAGACGTGAGAAGGAATTTTGAAATAAGCAGCCTGTTTCCTGCAGATAAGTTTATGTATCCTCCTTATCATCATGAAAAGAAGTTAAAATAATAGCTACCCTATAAACAAATTGCAAAATTTCAAATCCTTTCTTGATTCTAATGGCTTTCAGTTCTGGTTCATGATTACAACATTGCACTATTCAACTCTGTGTTGCATTATGCCCAGGAAAATTTCTCAACTGTTTTAAGGATGATTTAAAACTTGCAGTATGTTTTCAAGATTCTGACATATGCTTATTAATACTTAGTGTGAATGCAGGTATAGCTCTATAGAACTGCCAAAATAATCAAGGCCGAAATATTAAATATGAGAATGTGCACAAAATACATTCTTATCCAGTTTTCCTACTGAACAATGATGTTATGCAGTTTCATTTGACAATGAGGAAATGTGGGTGTGTGGGTGTGTGTGTCTGAGAGAGAGACCACTCTAGGACAGTTTAGATCTAAGAGAATATTTTTTTCTAAAAGACTCAAAGAGAAGTTATTGGGGCAGAAAATTATAACAATATGGCAGTGTCCTTGACTCTGATGCCATATGATTAGTTTCCCCTATAGATTCCTCTGCTCATTACCATCATTACCATGACTGAATTCCTGTTAGGTCTGATCTTTGAGATCCTGACTTACTTACTGAGCTCTGGCCCCAGTCTAGTCATGTTCTAGCCCTTAGTTTCCAGGTGGGAAAATGACAAGTCATTCTTTTCTACTCCCTTAATGTTTGTTCTGTGGCTGGCCATCTGTACCTTGACCTCTAAGGTTCAGACCTCCTGGACCTTGAGAGATCACAGGTTTTAGAGCCAATTATTTTTTTTTAATGTAAAACCTAATGTTTGGTAGCAGATATTTCAAATTAATGCAGAAATTTCCTCCATGCCATTCCTAAGCTATAGTCACATCAGATCTACTTCAGAATATCTAGTGAGTGAGTTCATTATATTTTAAGGTGAATAATTCCTATCTTGAACAGGATTGTTTAAATTATAACAAGGGCAATGATTGGATTTCCAGGTGTGTCAGCTGCTATAGTAAATCACTACATCTTCGGTATTTTCATCCGTTGTCAACTTTTACATGCAGCCTCAGAAGTACATTGGAATGCACACAAAATCCATCTCTACCAGGCCTCCTTATATGTAAGATATACTGAGAGCATTGATACATGCTAGACTTTAGAAGAGAAAAATGAAGGCCAGGCGCAGTGGCTCAAGCCTGTAATCCCAGCACTTTGGGAGGCCGAGGCGGGTGGATCACGAGGTCAAGAGATCGAGACCATCCTGGTCAACATGGTGAAACCCCGTCTCTACTAAAAATACAAAAATTAGCTGGGCATGGTGGCGCACGCCTGTAATCCCAGCTACTCGGGAGGCTGAGGCAGGAGAATTGCCTGAACCCAGGAGGCGGAGGTTGCGGTGAGCCGAGATCGCACCATTGCACTCCAGCCTGGGTAACAAGAGTGAAACTCCGTCTCAAAAAAAAAAAAAAAAAAAAAAAATGAATGTGGCATCATGTTAGATGGCTAGAGGTTGTAAAGGAGTCAGCCTAGATAATCATAGTGGCAGGACCTGAATGATGGTCAAAGTGCATGGTGCTTGGTACAGCATGAGACTGTAGTTAAACCATTTAGACGTAGCCTGTGGCACTGACCGTTTACTCCGGTAAAATTAAAATACTGGTGTTACCAAAGACCCATGCAACTATAACGAGAACTCATCTTCCAAAGAATAGGCTTGAAAAAAAGACATTATGTCCTGAACTGGCCAGAGAAAATATTTTGAAGTCCAGGGCAGTGCTACACCCATATACAGGCCGCTCAAGTGTAATACTGGACACATAGCTTATTCGTTAATTAAGATTAAAATAGGACAGGCAGATGTCTTAATAATGTCAGCCACTGAGGTACGTCCTTGTCTCTGATGAGTAACTAAAAGGAGTAGAGCAGCCAACCCAGTGTCCTTCAATACAGGTAGCATTGATGTGGAATTGTGAACAGTGAAAATAAGACAACCAGCGCAGCAGTAGCAGAAACACTGGAACAACTTGCATGTGTGATTTCCTATCTACCATACTTCCAATAACTTTTGAAATCTAGGTGAAATAGATAAAAGGGGGAGGGCTGAGGTTTTAGCAAAGAGAACTGTGAGTTATGTATTCAGCAGATTTGTATCAATTGCATGTATCTATGTGGACATGCACACATACCATGTCATTCCTTTGCCCAAAATCTTGCAAGAGCTCCCCATTTCACTTAGAGTAAAAGACAAGGTTCTTAAGCTATCCTTCATGAGCAGATACTAATTTCCTCTTTGCCTTCATTTCTTATTATTCTTCCCTCATCACTCTGCTCCAGCCCTCCTTCATGTCTTTTCTCAAATGCCTCTTCCTCAATGAAACCTATGCTGACTTCCTCTTTTAAAACTGCAACCATTCCACACCCAGCTCTCCTAATCTCCCTTTTCCTGTTTGCTTTTATTTTTGCTGTCTCACTTGTCGCTTTCTAAAGTACTTATCATTGGTTCCCTTACTACTCCTAAATTGTTAGCTCCATGAGGGCACAGATCTCAGTACACTGATGTAGCCTAATAAACTAGAAGAGTCTCTGGATAGACTAAGTGTTCAAAAAAGTATTTTTAAAATAAATGAATAAACTCAAGATAATATTGAATGATTTGCCCCACTTGGTGGACACTTGGGATATCATACATTTTATTTAAGTCTTAAGTTGTGAAGGAATTAGAAACCCTGGGCTTCAGCTATGGTAGTGATAACCCTTAAAAAAGAGAGGTCAGTGGTGTACTACACAGCCATAAAAAGCATGAGATCCTGTCCTTTGCAGAAATATAGATGAAGCTGGAGGTCATTTTCCTTAGCAAACTAATATAAGAACAGAAAACCAAATACCACATGTTCTCACTTATAAGTGGGAGCTACATAATGAGAACACATAGATATAAAGAGAGGAGCAACAAACACGGGGATCTGCTAGAGAATAGAAGGTAGGAGGAGGGAGAGCATCCAAAAAAATAACTATCAAGTACTATGCTTAGTATCTGGTTGATTAAACAGTCTGCAACCAGACCTCCATGACACAAGTTCACCTATATAACAAATTTCTATATGTACCCTTGGCGCTAAAATAAAAGTGAAGAAGGAGGAGGAGGAGGAGGAGGAGGAGCAGGAGGAGGAGAAGAAGGAGGAGGAAAAAGAAGAAGAAGAAGAAGAAGAAGAAGAAGAAGAAGAAGAAGAAGAAGAAGAAGAAGAAGAAGAAGAAGAAGAGAAGAAGAAGAAGAAAAGAAGAAGAAGAGGAAGAAGAAGAAGAGAAGAAGGAAGAAGAAGAAAAGAAGAAGAAGAGGAAGAAGAAGAAGAGAAGAAGGAAGAAGAAGAAGAAGAAAAGAAGAGGAAGAAGAAGAGAAGAAGGAAGGAGAAGAAGAAGAAAAGAAGAAGAAGAAAAGAAGAAGGAGAAAAGAAGAAGAAGGAAGAAGAAAAGAAGAAGAAAAGAAGAAGAAGAAGAGGAAGAAGAAGAAGAAGAGAAGGAAGGGAGGGAGGGAGGGAGGGAGGGAGGGAAGAAGACAGAAATCCCTGGGCAAGTACATGGTTGGCCCCAGGCAGCAGAAGACATGGGAAGCAAAAATGCTTTAGGAAGAAAAAAGGCATTCAAGGGAATCTGAAAGGGTGACATGGAGTTTGTACAATTCACATTCAATAAAATGTGCTTGTCTGTCCTGTTTACTGTTTGTCTCACTGCCCTTAGAATGAAAACTATAGAGATAGGAATTTTTGTCTGTTTTGTTCACTGATACATTCCAACACTGAGAACTTCGGGTACATAGTCAGGGCTCAATACGTATTTGCTAAATTAAGACAAATACTGCTTTGATCTTGTATATTATATTCCTGCATATGCTTTAGTTCACATTGTGAGCATTATAACCAAAATAAATGACCTCAAACTATAGTCTTGTGTTAGAGATAACTTTTTTCTCTTCTCTTTTAATATTAGTGTCTTTGTTATAAAAAAAAAACAAAACAGAAAAATGAGCAAAAGTTGCAGGAGGTTCAAGTCCTGGATCCATACACAGTAGAATAATGTAGCAAACATGCTGACTACAAGAGCAAGGACTTTAATATTATTTCTTCCAATTACAGAAACTGTTGCATGTAAAGAGGGAAGAATGAAAAGAAATCTGTTCGAGGCCAAAAGAAGACACATAGTGAGTATTAAGCAAAAAAGACACCACTTAAAGACTATATGCAACAGTTCCCCATGATTCACCACAATACATGAAAGACCTGTTTTTCCTCCTTAAGAAACTCGGCGGGGGGGGGGGGGGGGCGGAATGTTAGCTGTTTAAAAAACATCTGAGTAAAGGCAACATAGATGAACCCTTAGTTGGCTATCTTTTTACAGAAAGTAGGAACATGTACAAAACCTAGTTAAAGAAACACCCCCTACAACTTGAGTGCCACCTAAGGAAGACAGGGACTGGTGTTTTAAAACACCGTGGTGAATCAGGCTCTCACACTCATAGCACCATGTCAGCTTCAGGCTGAAATTCTCAGCTTCAGTTGACTGGTGAGATGCAGGACAAACTGAAAGAAAAGGGAAAATCATGGTATTAAGGAGTGGTGAGAAACAAGAAAATAATTATAAATAATTATATGTCTTTTATTGACCCAGAGACTTCACACATTGGCTATATGTTTAAGAGGCTAATTTCTAAAGAAATTGTCACTATCGGGTATGTACATGATATAATGGAGACATTATGCCAGGAATAAGAAGATACACAAGGGTCCATGGATTGATATTGGCCAACTGCAATTTATTTAAATATTTTATTTAGTAGAGTAGGTACTACGTTAAAGACATGTGAACATTATTCCCAGTTCAGTTTTGCGGAGTAAAAGTGAGGGTTCACTCTAACACTCTGTTCAGCTTCCCTTCCTATGTCCTTCCCTGCCTGTCTTCGAGAAAAACAGTCACTTGTGTGCTCTTGATCACCTTCATTTTTTTCTTTATATCACTTTTCACCACCTAAAATATTTAATTACATAAATATGTAGAAAATAAACTATAGAAAGTAAGTACCATGAGGTCTGATATGTTCAGTTCTTGTTCAAATCCAAGCATGTAGCAAAATGCTTGATGCATAATAGGTCCTGAATAAATATTTTGCAGAATGAATAATCAGATTGATCCACAATTTTATAATCTGAATAGTTATCATAAATATTTGAATATTAAAATGAAGAGGTATGCCTCTTAAATCACAATTCAAACATCATTTCATTCAATTAAACTATATCTTAGTTTATATTGTTTTTGTACATAAGTGAATTTTAATTATTAAAAATAATACTCATAAAGAAAGTAATTGATGTTTTTCTAACTGATATTGTTTTTACCAAGCTATTACAGGACAGTCATTCACGTTTTGAATATTTTCATTGAAGAATGGATTGACACAGACATATCAGAGATCATTATAAATAGAATAAAATTTCCTTTATAAATCTCCTCAACAATTTTTTGAGTTCTTAGAAGAGTTGGGATGTATATTAACATATAACCTTTTGCTAAAATATGGTAAGTACTTCTGGTTTTGCCATATCCATTATGAAATAATTAATAATAATGAGCCTAAGCCTTGAGGTAATTCAGAGTGATATTTGCTCAGACCTCACAGCACTGACACTAAATTATGTATTTGAAAAACTGAAATGTCTGAAATTCAAAGATTATTTTCGCCTTATTCTCTCATGTCTTCTGAGTGTTTTATGTCATTCCTTTTATTCTACCCCATACTCTGAAAAATTGTATCGTAGGTGAACTGCAAACCAAACTTACCTTTGGTTTAATTGTACATTGTTAAAAAGCTTTTGCCTACGTTTAATATAATGTTCAGTTGTTTCCATAGAAACATGCTTGTTACAGTTTCCTGTTATCTGTTATAATATTTTGTTGTAATAAACTGCAACCTTTAGATATCTGTACTTTTCCCATCCTATTTATATTTGAATGTATCAATCACTTGACCTGTACCACGTTTAATCGTGATTAAATCAGACACATCAAGTTCTTAAACTTAATATGTAATTAATGGTTGCAACAACTACTTCCCTAAGTGGAAATTATCACCTGCATTTGTAATCAGATAGAACATGTCCAAGGAAGTTTTATAGGCATAAAATTTTATAGGAGCATTTCAATTTTGGTTTTACCTAAGAAAAATCGTGATGATAATAATTATGATTTATGGAGGGCTTTCTGTGTTACACTGTACTCAGTACTTTATTCCCATTTTATAGATGGTAAAATCAACACTGAAAGTTATGTGTCCAGACTCAGGCCAAAGAACATGTTAGAAGACGGCCAGGCGCGGTGGCTCACGCCTGCAATCCCAGCACTTTGGGAGGCCGAGGCGGGTGGATCACAAGGTCAAGGGATCGAGACCATCCTGGTCAACATGGTGAAACTCCGTCTCTACTAAAAAAATACAAAAAATTAGCTGGGCCTGGTGGCGCGTGCCTGTAATCCCAGCTACTCAGGAGGCTGAGGCAGGAGAATTGCCTGAACCCAGGAGGCTGAGGTTGCGGTGAGCCGAGATGGCGCCATTGCACTCCAGCCTGGGTAACAAGAGCGAAACTCCGTCTCAAAAAAAAAAAAAAAAAAACATGTTAGAAGACTCTCTCTATAAACCCTTTTGGAAACTTTGGCAAATTATCCCAAAGCCTGAGGTCTTAACCACAACTCACCACTCCAGGGCCTGTTAGGAAAAATTAGCTAGCCATAAGCTGACACCTTAAAAATATTTCAAGGAGAAAAGCAGGAAAGTGAGGTGAGTGTCTAAAAATACATACTTTTATTGATCATAACCAGATACCCAATAGCTGCTGGATACCTTCACCAGGGTGTATGAGTGTAAGCTTCTGGAGTTCACCACACATTGACAAGTATGAACCTTTAGTTGCTGTTTAATAATATTTATTAAATGTTAAATGTTTGGGTATCTAGCATTTTAAGCACTTCAACTCTTTGGTTGTATCTTTAGTTTGTATTATGTGTCTTTCTAACCTGGGTCTACAGGCACCGATAAATAGAATTATTAAATATTACAGCAATCTTTCTCTCATGATTCACAATCTGTACCACAAACTAGTACTAAAAGTGGTTTTCAAGACGCTAATAAAGACGGTATTTTAAATTTTAAACATTGACTAGAAATACTATCCCAGTAGCATCAGTATCTCTGGGAGATTGTAAGAAATGTAACTACTTGGGCTCGATACAAGACCTACCAAATCACTAACTTAATGGATGAGGATTAGATATGTATATATAACTAAGCTCTTTGGGTGATCCTTAGAAAATCTAAGTGAGAAGTGTTCCATTTTTATTCCAAACCTGCATATTCATGCACATTTATTAATTTAATTGTGTCTATGATGTCAAGTCATGGCCCTCAGCTTTAAGGTATTATAGATGACAACTTTCAAAAATGCAAGTGCAAAAACATTTTATTACCTAGCCCCTAACCATACCAAAATGAAGGAACCATTCAAATGTAAGAGAAGCATACTCATTTTGCCTAGTTTCTTCATATTGCCAGTTAACAGCACATTTATCATTTCTACATGGGCTTCATCATGTGGCTTAGCATTTACGTTTCTCTCCTGGTAGTTGTCCAGATGATTGAATTATGAATAGAAAAATTAATGCTTTCTCAGAGTTCTCCTATTGCCAAGAATGTATTTATAATCATGCTTCCTTCGTCAATTTTAGTTGCTCCTATTAGTCACTTGACAACATGATTTGGAAATTAGAAGGCAACATGGACAATCGTTGCCAGCAATATAGCACAAATTATTCTTTAGTTTAATAACACTATGCTTTCAACTAATCCTAGAAAATACAAAGGAAAGTTTCAGAAATAATTGTGTATTGAGACTAAAGATTTTCCCAATGTATATTTATCTCTTATAATGTAAGTAATTTTACCCTTCCTCTCCATCTAGCTTATATTAGAAAAAAAAAAGTTTGAGTGTCTGTGTGTCTGCACATCTCAACACCTGTTTTTTCATAACCCTCAAAACAAAAATAATACACAAGACTTCATCAAATGCCAGAAAGAAAGTGACAGTGAAGTAATCATAGAATTGATTTTTGATATTAAAATAGTAAATCTGAAAGTAAATAATGGAATTTATTTTAAAATATTTTTCAATTTACTTCCAATTGGAAGTAAATCACTCCTGAGCAAAGGCGAAACAATGAAAATCATAACAAACAGTCTCTCAGACCACAGTGCAATCAAATTAGAACTCAGAATTCAGAAACTAACTCAGAACTTACCAACTTCATGAAAACTGAACAAACTGCTCCTGAATGTCAACTGGATAAATAATGAAATGAAAGCAGAAATAAATATGTTCTTCAAAACCAATGAGAATGAAGACACAATGTACCAGAATCTCTGGGACACATTTAAAGCAGTGCCTAGAGGAAAATTAGGCACAATAAATGCCCACCAGCAAAGCAAGGAAATATCTGAAATCGACACCCTATCGTCAAAATTAAAAGAGCTAGAGGAGCAAGATCAAAAATACTCAAAAGCTAGTAGAAGACAAGAAATAACTAAGATCAGAGCAGAAATAAAGGAGATAGAGACACAAAAAATCCTTCAAAAAGTCAATAAATCCAGGAGCTGGTTTTTTGAAAAGATCAACAAAATAGACCGATAGCTCGAATAATAAAAAAGAAAAGGGAGATGAATCAAATAGATGCAATAAAAAATGATAAAGGGGATATCACCACTGACTCCACAGAAATTCAAACTACCATCAGAGATTACTACAAAAAACTCTATGCACATAAACCAGTAAACCTGAAAGAAATTGATGAATTCCTGGATACATGCACCATCCCAAGCCTAAACCAGGAAGAAGCTGAAACCTTGAACAGACCAGTAACAAGGGCTGAAGTTGAGGCAGCAATTAACAGCTTACCAACCAAAAATAGTCCAGGTGTAGACCGGTTCACAGCTGAATTCTACCAGATGTACAAAGAGGAGCTGGTACCATTCCTTCTGAAACTCTTCAAAAGAATCCAAAAAGAGGGAATCCTCCCCAAATCATTTTATGAGACCAACATCATCCTGATACCAAAACCCAGCAGAGACTCAACAAAAAAAGAAAACTTCAGGCCAATATCCATGATGAACATAGATGCAAAAATCTTCATTAAAATACTGGCAAACCAATTGCAACAGCACATCAAAAAGCTTATCCATCATGATCAAGTAGGCTTCATTCCAGGGATGCACGGCTCGTTCAACATACGCAAATCTATAAACATAATCCACCACATTAACAGGACCAAAGACAAAAACCACATGATTTTCTCAACACATGCAGAGAGGGCTTTCGACAAACTTTAACAGCGCTTCACACTAAAAACTCTCAATAAACTAGGTATCAAAGGAATATATTTAAAAATAATAAAAGCTATTCATGACAAAACTACAGCCAATATCATACTGAATGGGCAAAAACTGGAAGCATTCCCTTTGAAATCCGGCACTCAACGAGGATGCCCTCTGTCATGACTCCTATTCAATATAGTATTGGAAGTTCTAGCCAGAGCAATTAGGCAAGGAAAAAAAAAAAAGAGTATTCAATTAGGAAGAGAGGAAGTCAAATTGACTCTATTTGCAGACAACATGATTGTATATTTAGAAGACCCCATCATCTCAGCCCAAAATCTCCTTACACTGATAAGCAACTTCAGCAAAGTCTCAGGATACAAAATCAATGTTCAGAAATCACAAGCATTTCTATACACCAATAAAGACTAACAGAGAGCCAAATCATGAGCAAACTCCCATTCACAATTGCTACAAAGAGAATAAAATACCTAGGAATAAAACTAACAAAGGATGTAAAGGGACCTCTTCAAGAAGAACTACAAACCACTGCTCAAGGAAATAAGAGAGGACACAAACAGATGGAGAAACACTCCATGCTCATGGTTAGGAAGAATCAATATCTTGAAAATGGCCATACTGCCCAAAGTAATTTATAGACTCAGTGCTATCCCCATCAAGCTACCAATGACCTTCTTCAGAGAACTGGAAAAAACCACCTTAAACTTCATATGGAACCAAAAGAGATCCCACATAGCCAAGGCAATCCTAAGCAAAAAGAACAAAGTTGGAGGCATCATGCTGCCTGATTTCAAACTATACTACAAAGCTACAGTAATCAAAACAGCATAGTACTGGTACTAAAACAGAGATATAGACCAATGGAATAGAACAGAGACCTTGGAGGCAATGCCACACATGTACAACCACCTGATCTTTGACTAACCTGACAAAAACAGGCAATGGGAAAAGGATTCCCTGTTTAATAAATGGTGTTGGGAAAACTGGTTAGCAGTATGCTGAAAGCAGAAACTGGGCCCCTTCCTAACACCTTACACTAAAATTAACTCTAGATGAATTAAAGGACTTAAACATAAGACCTAGCACCATAAAAACCCTAGAAGAAAACCTAGGCAAAACCATTCAGGACATAGGCATGGGCAAAGACTTCATAACTAAAACACCAAAAGCATTGGCAACAAAAGCCAAAATAGACAAATGGGACCTAATTAAGCTCCAAAGCTTCTGTACAGCAAAAGAAACCACCATTAGAGTGAACCAGTAACCAACAGAATGGGAAAAAATTTTTGCAATCTACCCATCTGACAAAGGGCTGATATCCAGAATCTACAAAGAACTCAAACAGATTAACAAGAAAAAAAGAAACAAACCCATTCAAAAATGGATGATGGATATGAACAATGTTCAAAATAAGACATATATGAGGCCAACAAACATATGAAAAAATGCTCATCATCACTGATTATTAGAGAAATGCAAATCCAAACCACATTGAGATACCACCTCATGCCAGTTAGAATGACGATCATTAAAAAATCTGGAGACAACAGATGCTGGAGAGGATGTGGAGAATTAGGAACACTTTTACACTGTTGGTGTGAGTGTCAACTAGTTCAACCATTGTGGAAGACAGTGTAGCACTTTCTCAAGGACCTAGAAATAGAAATTCCATTTGACCCAGAAATCCCATTACTGGGTATATACCCAAAGGATTACAAATGATTCTATTATAAAGACACATGCATATATATGTTCATAGTGGCACTGTTTAGAATAGCAAAGACCCAAATGCCCATTGACAATAGACTGGACAACCCAAATGCTCATTGACAATAGACTGGACAAGGAAAATGTGGCACATATACACCATGGAACAGTATGCAGCCATAAAAAATGATGAGTTTGTGTCCTTTGTAGGGATATGGATGAAGCTGGAAACCATCATTCTCAGCAAACTGACACAAGAACAGAAAATCAAACACCACATGTTCTCACTCATAGGTGGGTGTCGAACAATGAGAACACATGGACACAGGAGGGGAGCATCACATACTGGGGTCTGTTGGTGGGGGGGGTAGGGGAGGGACCATGGCAGGGTGGGAGGTTGGGGAGGAATAACATGGGGAGAAATGCCAGATGTAGGTGATGGGGGGATGGAGGCTGCAAACCACATTGCCATGTGTGTGCCTATGCAATAATCCTGCATGATCTGCCCATGTACCCCAGAACCTAAAGTACAATAAAATATATTTTTTTCCAGAGGAAGAATAAATTTTAGTAAGTAATTGTGATGTAGAAATAAAGCATACACAATCATCAATTTGCTCCAAGTTTATTACTAGAGTTCAATATTTATTATAAATTGAACTGTTATCCAGGCTGAAGTACAGTATTATGATTATAGTCCACTGCAGCCTTGAACTCCTACATTCAAGAGGTCCTCCTGCCTCAGCCTTCTGAGTAGCTTGGACTACAGGTATGTACTACCATGAGCTGCTTGTTTTTTTTTTTGTTTTGTTTTTTTTAATTTTGGATAGAAATGGAGTCTTGCTATGTTACCCATGCTGGTCTTGAACTCCCAGGCTCAAGCCATTCTTCCACTTCGACCTCCCAAAGTGCTGGCATTAAAGGTGTGAGCCAATGCACCCGACCCAGAATTTTCAATAGATTTAGAGACCTCATTAACTAATTCCTACTTCAAGTGCTTCTTCTATCTCTCAGTCCTATTTCCTGCATAAAGCTCCTATATCAGTAAAAATATTGTCATAATTGGTAAAATTGTGTTTCATTGATGACACATCAAAGAAGTCAATTTGTAAACAAATATCTAAATTAAAATGCCAATTGATGAAAGAAATAAAATCATAAATTTTAAAAAATGGAATTCTTCATTAGCAAGGTGTTTTCTGTGTCTATTATTATACTATTTTGCCAACTATTACAAAAGAAAGCTGTAAAAAAGCTAAATTCTATAATTCTATCTTTTTAATTGTTATTATACTTTAAGTGCTTGGATACATGTGCAGAATGTGCAGGTTTTTTACATAGGTATACACGTGCCATGGTGGTTTGCTGCACCCATCAACCCATCATCTACAGTAGGTATTTCTCCTAATGCTATCTCTCCCCTAAGCCCCCACCCCTCGACAGGCCCCAGTGTGTGATGTAAATATATACATTATAATCCTGTTTTTATTGCAAAATAAAGGCTTATGTGATGTTACCCAGATTTCCATAATGTCTTAAACATATTTAATATTGCTTAGTATTGTATTACAGAAAGAACTACTTTAAAATCAAATAAATGACTTCATGTCATTTCTGTTGTGTTTTAAAGAGTATTTGGATGGCATCTACAGCTCATGTCTGCATGGATAACTGAAAATTAATGCAGTAAACACATCCAAAAAATAATTAAAATTCCCTTAAAGACAATAATGGAATCACAAATGTGTATATGTGTGTGTGTGTGTGTGTGTATGAGTGTGTGTGCATAAGAAACATAAATGTTATAAAATTTAATACCATATGAGAATAATAAGCAGTAACCACAATATCTCTGAGAAAGTCTTTAGAGTAGAATTGAAGGAGTACATAGAAAAGCATCAGTTCAGGAGGCTGAGGCAGGAGAATTGCCTGAACCCAGGAGGCAGAGGTTGCGGTGAGCCGAGATCCCGCCATTGCACTCCAGCCTGGGTAACAAGAGCGAAACTCCGTCTCAAAAAAAAAAAAAAAAGAAAAGCATAAATTCAAATTCATACTAATCATGCTTCTTTATGTTAAAATATTTGGTGTCTATTGTCTGATGTTTTATTTTTGGTGTGTTTTTTTATGATGTTTTAATCTTTAAATTCTGTCTCATTGCCAATATTTTAATGCTTGATTTACCCTATTGGATAAAGAAGTGTGAGATGAAAATATAGCGATTGGAAGCAAAAACGCTTGACCCTCACCTTTCTTCCTACTGTTATTCCGTAGGCCCCATTATCATCTAGTAATTATGAGACTCTCATCAGAGATTTATATTTCTTATGCTTTGTCTCCTGAAAAAATATTTGGTAAAAACATGCAGCATCTGTAAGACTTAATGCCCGGAAAGTACACAATATAGATGAAGCAATTATTGACAGGCTGTATAAAAGTTGTATATTTGTGAATCCATTTGTAAATTTCATCAATGGCAACCATCAGTAGACATTATATTAAAAATTTAAGGTATTAAATTGCCATACAGGTTAGTCAATATATTGAACATCAGTGACTTAAAATTCTCTCCAATAATATACCACTAAAATTCTCAAAAGCCTGTTTTATTATCTAGTGCATTTTATCAGATAAATGCTTTAAGAATAATATTTTATAAATGCATTTCTTATCGAAATAATACAGCTGATTCTCAAAAACTATTTTTTAGCAAGAGGTTTTTAAATGCAAATTGATTTCTAAATCACATTGTACTTATAAAACATAACAGCATAAAAATGTAAACACTGCACACGCCCACCTTTTTGAATTATGCTATACAAATTAGACTGAAAGGCATTCCCAGTCTCAACCATGAGGAAATAACAACAGTAGAAACAAACTAAAATATTTACTGTACTGATAATACAGGAAGATATTACTGGTCTTAATTTTGGCTGTGACAGTTTATAGCTTATTCTATTTAGTAAATAAGGGTTCCCTCACATATTTTATCATTTGAAAAGAAAGAAAATAAATATATTCATCTTCTTTTTTCCAGAAACTTGATTACTACTTTAAGCTGTCAAAGAACAAAATGTAAAAAACTGAAATCAACAGAATTTGCCTGAGAAATGGAATATGCCCAGAATTAAGTGAGACATTAAGAGTAGTATATAAGAACAATTAAATATCTGCTAAAGCATAATTATGAATAAATTAACTGTTTGTTCTTTGGCAAGGACATTCATCAGCCAACTCATATATACATTTATTTTATTATTATCATACTTGGAATAGTTATAAGCTATTGAAACCTAAATGCCAATATGATTTGTCATGCAATGTATAAAAATAATGGATATCAAATATATTATTGTAGGGTAACATATAAAACTCTTAACACAGATGTACAATTCCCATGATTATTGGAAAATAAGTCATAGATTGGTTTGCCATATTGCAAAAATCTGCACTATTATCTAAATTAAAAAATCAGGACAAGTAAATTGCTACATTAACCTTTTGGAATTACGATTTAATTATTCTCCACACACCAGTTCACATTTATGCAAGCTTTCTTCTGAATTAATAAGTCGTTTCATTTAACTGCTCAAATGGTGTTCAAAATTCCAATTTTTACAAGCATACTAATATCAGTTTATTTTGGAAAAAAATGGATATGTTTAATATTCCGGTTTATTAAAAGAGCTACATATAATTTGCCAAAAATCTTTAACAGAGCTAAAGATAAATGAGTTATGGTATTTTATCATTTGTCCTGGACGTAAGATACATAATACATTCATGAGGTACCTATGCATACAAATTATGCTCTCCAGTCTTAAAATCTCATACTATTTTAATTAAATATTTCAGTAAAATTATTTGTTAAGCAATCTCTTGTAATATTATAGTATACATCACATGCCTGTTTGAACAGTCTGAATTTCGCCACTCTTTTAGACTTAGATCTTATAGTAATTAGTAAAAATGTGTGGCACACCAACTCCATTTCAACTCGACTATAGTTCCAGTAAGTCTTGATCTCCAGAAATACTTACTGCTTCATTTTTGACTGCCATTTATATTTTCAGTGGTCATGAATCACACACGTACATACATGTACACACAACGATACGGGACTAAAATGCACAACATTCCTCAAACCCTGATAGCTGCTTCCAGTTTCCTCAGTTGAGATATCCATATAAATTGCAGTGAAAGGAATGTTTTATGTAGATTTAGACTCAGCCAAATTTGAACCCTAATCTGATAACTACTTACTGCCTCAGCCTCCTAAGTAGCTGGGATTACAGGCACTCACCACCATGCCCGGCTAATTTTTTTGTATTTTTAGTAGAGACAGGGTTTCACCATGTTGGCCAGGATGGTCTCGATCTCTTGACCTCGTGATCCACCCGCCTCAGCCTCCCAAAGTGCTGGGATTACAGGCGTAAGCCAACATTCTCAGTTTTAAGCCTCATATAATTTGAGAACAAAATTCTCTTGAGAATTTACTGACACACACTCACACATACAACAAAAAGAAAGTTATGCAGTGGTTTTCGACCAAGGGTGGTTTGCTGCCGCAGGATATTTGGCAATGTTTAGAGATGATTTTGATTTCACCACTCAAGTGGAGTGTGCTATTGGCATCTATTAAGTAGAGACAAGAGATTTTGCTGAACTTCCCACCGTGCAGAGTTCACCTCCCAGAGCAAAGAATTACCTGGTCAAAAATGTCAAAAGTGCTGAGACTGAGAAACTCTGAGTTACAAGAAATCTCTAAATTCAGACTTTTATAGAGAAATCATAGATTCTGAAAGGTTTAAAACATCACACTCAGAAAGATGGCACCTTGTAAGGTCGAACTTCTGTGAAATAAACATGCCATGCACTCAAGCTGTGGTTATTTACAGTGATGGTAGGCATTGTCTTCTCAACCTTCACACATCAAGTCATTTCAATAAGCCCACACAGTTTTTGTGAGAAGTAATTACAACTAAAAATGATAGCAAAAACATATTCTCAAAGGACAGGGTTGTACAGTAACCTAATGATGCAGACAGAATATCATTTAGTGCATTTTAAAAGAATTATGAAGAACACTGCCAATGACATGATGTTATGTCCTTTAACATATAACACAACGTTTTTAATATAAAAGAAATATAGTACCTTTAAATGATGCAAAGAGCAGTCTGCTTATTTCCAAAATGAATTTGAACCCAGGAAAGGGGTGTGCTCATTTGTATCATAATTTACATAAATCCACTTCAGAAAGATATTTTGTTACATATTTTGACCAGCAATAAACTGTACCTTTTGAAGAGAATATACTCTTAATATATACATCTCTGTCTGTGCCCATGGGACAAATATTATTTAGAAACATTGGCTTAGTAAAAAGGATATACATATAGGATTTTTATACTGACAGATTCAGTAAATGCCACTTGAAATACAAGGCCATTCACTTGTTTGACAAATATTTATTGAGCTTAACATTGAACAGGCACTATACTAAGTGTTGACGGCAAAGCAATGAGAAGGAATGTAATGTCCTTGACCATATGGATATAGCATTCCGCTGTCCACACTAAATGATTTTTATATAGTCTTATTAAATGCTGGGGCAGAACAAGCTACTAACATTAATTTAATTCATATCAAAATTACATTATGTAGTATTTCTGTGTATTTATTGATAAATTTAAAGGATCACAAAGAAAGGCAAATTTTCAAATGTATATTTTCATATTCTAAAAATGACCAACTTGAAAATTAAGGATATACATATATATATATATACACACACACACACACACACACACACATACAGAGAGAGACAACAAAAGAGTGATATTTTAATAAAAGAGTTGCATTGCTAATCTTCCATATTTAAAAAGAAAGTTACCTCAGACATGTAAATAGGCAGCAATAGATAAATGAATGAAAGCATGGAGACTTCTGTATTAAGGTCATTGTTTGATTTCCATCCTACATGTGAATTGAGTAGATATAGTTACCATCTGTTTACTATTTGTTGGCCAATCTTCAGTGAATTGGTAGTCTCAGACCAGTTCACCTTTCACTGAATCAGGTCATGTTTTTAAAAAGCGACTGTCATTAAATTGGAACTAATTGAAACCCATGTGCTCTAAGTATCATATGGAACTAATTGAAACCCATGTGCTCTAAGTATCATATGGAACTAATTGAAACCCATGTGCTCTAAGTATCATATGGAACTAATTGAAACCCATGTGCTCTAAGTATCAAATTGAACTAATTGAAACCCATGTGCTCTAAGTATCATATTGAACTAATTGAAACCCATGTGCTCTAAGTATCATATTGAACTAATTGAAACCCATGTGCTCTAAGTATTATATTAAAAAATTGCTGGGCCATGTTGTTAATCAGCAGGGCAGCTTACACGTTACTTTTAAGGTACATTCCATAGAAATGTCATAGAATTTTTGCTTAACATCATTTTAGAATATAAAAATGTTTCTTCTGAGAAAAATATGCATGGTAAAAAGATATACAAAGATATTCAAAAGCTTTACAATAGAGGTAACGAGGTGCTTGAAGCACCTTAAAATAGTGCAATTCATCCTAGCATATGAAGCTATTGTATATTTCAATATATAATGCACCATTCAAGTTTCTGAGGTCATGATGACCAATCCACAATCTATTTTATCCAAGACTTTGTAAACTGGTAATGGGAATAGATGATTAAATACAGAAAAACTGTGATGCGAAGCTAAATACAAACATACTGAGAAGATGTAATATTACATAGCATCTCCTTTAGTCGTGTGCTCAATAAGCATTTCGGAATATAGCCTATTTATGTCAACATTCACTACCAATGCATTCATAATAACTTTTTAAAAAATATTTTTCAAAAATAACAAAATTATATGTTGTGTGTGTGTCTGTCTGTATAAATAAGTACTTACAACTAGAAGGGACAGTGAAAGTATGTCTTAAAAAATGACTATTTTCTATATACTCATATGCATTTGTGTATATGTGTGTGTATGAAACAAATAAGTGAAATAACTCTGTATATACTTCTCCTCATTCCCTAAGCATTATTACATGTTCTCAGTCAGTGAAGCAGTGTGGAATATTGCAGAAGGTAAAACTGACCAAGAAGTATTTGGAATAGCTGCTGCCATGTGTCACCCAGCACTCGCCTTACGACTGAAGGGTGTCTGGGAGGCAAAATGCCTCAGTTATCATCTCTTTTAAAAATAGTCAGGTCACATTCAGTGGCTGCTATGACAAGGGGATATAAATTCCTGAGATCCTCACCCCAACTTGGGACAACTCTGAAAGGCTCTCTCTGCTTCAAAGCTCCCTGCGGAGATGGCTGAAGCCTCCAGCAAGACTGCAACACATAAGACTTTTCTCTCAGCTTCTTCCTTTTCCTACTTCCTCTCCTCCCTCCCATGTTGACACCAGAAACTAGAAACTCTATAATAAACTGCCTACAAAGCAATTCCCATCCAAAGTTTGCTTCCCGGGGAAGCTGCTATAGTGTCAGTGACTTACGCCACCAACAATCTTCACTACTTAGTGCTCTATTACACTCTTCTGCATTGGCTAAGTTCACTATGGTTTCGTTATGGACTCTTATAAGCCATGTATTTTCACATTTTTTGAAAAATTGTTTAGCTCCATAACAGCCGATAAAAGTTGTTCAACTGATCATCATACAGTCACAGAAGAAAAAAATGTTTTACAGTGGATTTAAAAATAAAGTTTAGTATCCAGGATCCTTCAAGAAAATCTCTGGGGAAGTAGTGACTTAAAAAAGAATGAAAAAAAAGAAAAGAAAGAGAGAGAAAGAAAGAGAAAAGAAAGAGAGGGAGGGAGGGAGGAAGGAAGGAGGGAGGGAAGAAGGAAGAAGGAAGGAAGGAAGGAAGGAAGGAAGGAAGGAAGGAAGGAAGGAAGGAAGGAAGGAAGGAAGGAAGGAAGGAAGGAAAAAACAAAAAAAGAAAGCAGGCAACTAGGAATTTATGGGAAGCCCTTGGCATCATAAAGACCGTTGCAAACATTAGTGAAGGTAGAAAGGAAGGACCAATACTATCATTATTTACATTAAGGGCTTCAGGCACTTTGAAGAGAAGAGGGATCCCAGTGCAACAATGGGGCAGGATCACAAGAGGAGTCTGTTATATGAATCTCAGATTGCACTGACTCAGTTGACGCTCCCACATTTCTAGGATTAGATTGCCTGTCTTAAAGAGAACTTCTTTGTGTTTAATAGCAAACAAAAAAAAAAGTTTGAAATCTGGGACATGATAATCAATATGACAAGGCAGTTGCCTTCATAAAATTAAACGATTCCCAAAGAAAGTAATAATCTCATTTCAATACTGACACTTAAGTATTAACTTTTCTTAGAAAGTTATTTCATCTTAAATATGTGCATTCATACTCACATAGTTTCAATGGGGGTAAAAATAATTAAATGCATTAAAACTCTTGGTATAACAAAATCTACTCAATTGATGAAGCTCTCTTCCCTAATGATGGAATTCATGACGCCAAGTCACTGAAAATGTGTTCTTCAAAAAGCACCATCTGGATTCTTGACAGAGTATTGGCAGCTGGAAACTTAGTTCTTAAATTTGACAGTACTCTTGGGCCTCTAAACTGGTTAGTACATCAAAAGGTATGCTAACTAACAAAAAGAGTCAGTGTCCTTTGTTTATGCAACATTATTTTTTGTTTTATTTTTAGAAAACAATGTTGATTTTAAAATGCAATGCATGAAATTTTCCAACACTGATCATATCCTATTTTAATATTTTTAATTCCTAGTATTTTTATATACAAATCTTAATATATTTAGTATCATTAATTCAATAAACTTATTTTTCAGCTCTCCTAAACTCGGAACATCAGATGGAGACAACTTGACTTTTGCTTGGCATTATAAGACCCTCACCTAAGACAGTGCCTGAAACTAAGTATTCTTTAAATAAGGCGATCCACTGTTGGTACAGAACTTTAAAGAAATCGTTTAACAACAAGAGTTTAGAGGCTGTTCCTCAAGATTAGAAGTTCTACTTACTTTTTCAATCATCTCACAGCTTATCAAGCTCTTAGAGATCTGTTTGATACAATTAACCTCAAAAGGGAATTACTGCTTATACAAATCATAATACCAGCTAATTACATTGTACTTGATGTTATATATTTTCATTAAACTAAATGTACATATCTACTGTATCACTGTAAAAAACAAGCTAAATTGCTAATAAAAAGTTTAGGCATTATGGACAGTTTACCCATTTGCACTCTTCTGCGTAAGGACAGACAAAGGATAATTAACTTCCTTTGACTCCTAACGCAAGGTGTATTTCTCTAGTGGCCATTATTTTGATCTCTTGCCATTTGGCAAGGCAAGGCTGGAAATAGCTTTACATCCTAGTTCTTTGATTTCTTTTAAAAACCCCACAACCTATCTACCTCTTCTTTTTAGATATGTTAAGACAATTAATTAAGATTAATTGGGATTAATGCCTTGCTAAAAAGTATTTTCGAACTGTCATAAAGGTTCAGTGCTATAAAGAACTAAATTATTAAATAACTTTTTTTTTAAATAAGTTAAATAACTTATTAATTTTATTCTTAAGTGCTAAAACTTAAGTTTAAAATGTTGGCTTTCTCGACAAGATGGCCACGCCGGCGGTATCACCAAGTGCTCCTCCTGCCACGCCAGCTCCGGCCCCGGTGGCGGCCCCAGTCTCGGCCCCAACCTCAGTTCCAGCCCCAGCGCCAACGCCAGCACCAGCTGCGGCTCCGCCTTCCGCTGGGACTCCAGCCTCATCCTCAGACTCTGCGGCAGCAGCGGCTACGACTGCGGCTCCTGGCCAGACTTCGGCCTCAGCGCAAGCTCCGGCGCAGACCCCAGCGCCCACTCTGCCCGGTCCGGCTCTCCCAGGGCCCTTCCCCGGCGGCCGCGTGGTCAGGCTGCACCCAGTCATTTTGGCCTCCATTGTGGACAGCTACGAGCGACTCAACGAGGGTGCTGCCCGAGTTATCGGGACCCTGCTGGGAACGGTCGACAAACACTCAGTGGAGGTCACCAATTGCTTTTCAGTGCCGCACAATGAGTCAGAAGATGAAGTGGCTGTTGACATGGAATTTGCTAAGAACATGTATGAACTGCATAAAAAAGCTTCTCCAAATGAGCTCATCCTGGGCTGGTACGCTACAGGCCATGACATCACAGAGCACTCTGTGCTGATCCATGAGTACTACAGCCGGGAGGCCCCCAACCCCATCCACCTCACTGTGGACACAAGTCTCCAGAACGGCCGCATGAGCATCGAAGCCTATGTCAGCACTTTAATGGGTGTCCCCGGGAGGACCATGGGAGTGATGTTCACACCTCTGACAGTGAAATATGCATACTATGACACTGAACGAATTGCAGTTGACCTGATCATGAGGACCTGCTTTAGTCCCAACCGAGTGATTGGACTCTCAAGTGACTTGCAGCAAGTAGGAGGGGCATCAGCTCGCATCCAGGATGCCCTGAGCACGGTGTTGCAATATGCAGAGGATGTACTGTCTGGAAAGGTGTCAGCTGACAATACTGTGGGCCGATTCCTGATGAAGCTGGTTAACCAAGCACCTAAAATAGTTCCTGATGACTTTGAGACAATGCTCAACAGCAACATCAATGACCTGCTGATGGTGACCTACCTGGCCAACCTCACGCAGTCACAGATTGCCCTCAATGAGAAACTCGCAAACCTGTGAATGGGCCCCGGACAGTATACCTGCCGGTCTAGGTCTCAAGCCCAGGACTCAGAAGTGAAGGAGAAATGGGTTTTTTGTGGTCTTGAGTCACACTGAGGCAGTCAACTGCCTGTGACTCTAATAAACATAGCCTACCTTTTCTAAAAAAAAAAAAAAAAAAAAATTTTTGAGCTACTTTTAAATTTCTCAGGGTAACTTTGAATATAGTCCTGGCCCTGTAGAGGGTTTTTTATAACCACAAGCTTTTTACAAATACATGGATTCTCATTTAGAAAGATCAGTGTATACTTTTGTTCCCTTTTAAGCTCAAAATGTGTTCTAGTTTGGCTTCTTGCCAATTTTGGACTTACTCTACCATTTCCATGGGATCATTAGTTTCCTGTGGGTAGGAACACTGTTTCGTGACATTACGCTCTGTAGTAGTAAGCAGTATGTCCTACTATCTAACCGTATCAACAAAATGTAGAATGGAAGTCACTATTTCACCCAAAACATCTGTTGCTTTGATGCACAGAAGAAAAGGGCCTACGATCTTTTCTAAATTGCATTAATCTAAACCAAACCAAACAAAAAATTTGGTCAGCTGCACATATACTATGATTCCATATAAAAAGTACATTGTCAATAAACAATTTAAAACATTGTGGCATATTGTGCCATCTAATGGTTAGGAACTATATATGTGAAAAAGCCCAAGGACACTTCACAAGCTATAGACTGCATTTGATGCTATTACCTGGGAGTGAATGTTCCATAGTACATACATTTTTATCATTCAATAATTCTGATCAATTTATTATGTAAGTAAACTTTATTCTCATATTTAAATAAATCCATAAATACAGATTCTGAAAGACAGATCAAAAGAAATTTAAAATCTAACTTTGTAAGTGGGACTGTAAGTTTGAGAATTTCTTTTCTGATCACAGGTATACAAGTGAAAAGAAACCAATTTCTATTTTCTTGCAGAGGATGAGTAAATTGAAATTCATTACTTGCTGAAAAGAACAAGCAGCAGCTCAATGAGATCTCTCCATAACAGGCAACCAAACAAAAGTCAGTGGGTACAATTAAGATCATTGAAATTTCAAGAGAACTGTGTGTATCTTTAAACAAACAAATCAATAAATGGTGCTTATTTTTGTGAGCTTGAGTCAGTTCTAACTGAGTTGAAATGATCTAAAGGTACCAGTTGCTTAACTGTATGTTTTAAACCACTTTACTTCTATAGTTCAAACTGAGCTATGGATCTATATAAAACTTTGTAGCATTCTTGCCAGGTGTGGTGGCTCACACCTATAGTCCCAGCACTTTGGGAGGCTGAGGCGAGTGGATCATGAGGTCAGAAGTTTGAGACCATCCTGGGATAAAATCCCCGTCTCTACTGAAAATACAAAAATTATCCTGGCGTGGTGGCATTCGCCTGTAATCCCAGCTACTCGGGAGGCTGAGGCAGGAGAACCACTTGAACCTGGGAGGCAGAGGTTGCAGTGAGCTGAGGTCACGCCGCTACACTCCATCTTGAGGGCAGAGTGAGACTCCATCTCAAAACACAGCAAAAAAAACCTTTGTAGTATTTGTATAATGAAAGATCAGTATTATAATATATTAACTAGTGAACTTTCGAGAGATCAGTCAAGTTTACGTTCAAGCTTAGTTTATTCTGGAAGCCCCACCAAAACAGAAGCTACTCTACGACTATTATAATAACAAAGCCTCAAGCATGCTTGCACTTTATTTTATTCTGCAACAACAACCAAATATTTTGTCCATAAATGACTTACATTCTCAAAGTACAGATATTACAGTATGCTTCTAACGTCTAGTACAATGCTATGCTATACCAGGCCTTCGAAAGCACAGCATAAATTAAGCTGAGAGTGCTTCTGACTTCTACCAATGTTTGCTTTTATTGTTTATAATTACATTTGGCATTTAATCTCATGTTTTGTTAGATATGCCTATTAAAAAGGATATTTACATATTCAAATACCATTTTAAACATTAAAAATAATATATGTGAGGAAAAAGATTCAGATATAAAGTATTCTTTTCAAAAACTTCCATTTTAAAATTAAATACGATATATTTAGCATCCTTATAAGGCAGATATATTTATAAATTTGGAAGAGTTAACCTTTTGTAACTTTAGATAAAAGTCTCTTCTTAACTTCATATTGATTTTCTATAGAGCAAAAGAAAATGGAAGTTTGAAGAAAGAAGCCTATTAAGTGGCTTCCAGTAATACTGAAATTGAAACAACTTCAAATATGTCTGTTATTGTGAAATTGTTTGTAGAGACATTTAGATTAAACTCTTGAAATGTTTAGACTGTTAACAACAACATCAATAAAATAGACACATAAATATGAAGTCAAGAAAGGAAGAAAATGTCTATGGTTAAAGTATATACAAAAATTCAAAAACATAAATTAATCTGGAATAATTACTTAAATTATAGATTCCTCATTGTAAAATAGACCTTATCTGTATAACATAATGATATCCTCTTTAAAATTTATATTCAAAAAATTTTAATCATAAAAGAGAGAATAATAAATAATCATATACTTGTAATCTAGTATAGATTATACAAAGGTTAACAATTTGTCTTATGTATTCATCTATTTTTTCTGTAAAAATTTAAAATATGTTACTGATGACATTTCACCCCTAATATTTCAGTGTGCGATTCAAAGAAGAATATTACCTACAGTATAATTTTCAAAACCAACAAAGTTAAAAATAGTCCCTTAATGTCATATATAATCTATAAACTTCCCCAATTTTCCTAAAATGCCCTTTACAGATGGTTTGTTCTAGTTGGGATCTAATCAAGGAGGATGAATTCAATTTATTGTAATTTTATTTATATCAATTTTAATTTATAACAATTTCCTCCTTTTCCTACTTCAGATACTCACTGCAAAGACCAAGGAAGTTGTCCCTTAGAGTATTCCAACTTGTGGATTTGTTAGACTGTTTTCTCATGCTGTCAGCAAGTTCTTCTCTTCAGTTTTACATACAGAATTTAGAAGTATAAGACTAATCCAATTCAGGGTAAGCATTTATGAAAATACCAGTTTATAGGGTATAGCAAAACCAGAAAATGATTACTTAAAGGAGTAGGAATAGTGAACTGGGGGCTGTGATGGAAGATTCTGTGGTGCAGATTAATAGGAGGGTTTTTTTGCCCCCTGCAACACCCAGATGTTATAAATTTAACTATTCACTTTGTGAACATTAATCAAAATGGGAGCTTTAAATTTTAAAAAGTGTATTTTAAAATTACCTTTTTAGAAAAAAAATAGAATACCACACAGTGATATGCTTTCGTTGCATCATATCATGATATGCTAATACCTGATTATCTCAATGGCATTAATAAGAATGATCAGATTACATTCAACAATAATTTATTGTATATTTTAAAATACCAAAAATATGTTCCATGTTTTTAACATGAAGAGAGGTTGAATTTTATGAAAAGCTTTTTCTGCATCTACTGAGAAAATCACGTGGTTTTGGTTTTTAGTTCTGTTTACATAATGAATCACATTTATTATTTGTTTCACATGTTTCTTGGCTACCTGCAGGTCATCTTTTGAGGTGTCTGTTCAGTCTTTTGCCCACTTTTTAATGAGGTTATTTGCTTGATTTATTTATTTTTTCTTGTTGGGTTGAGTTTCTTGTAGATTTTTGATGTTGGTCTTTTGTCAGATGCAGAGTTTGCAAATATTTTCTGCCATTCTGTAGATCGTCTATTTACTCTGTTGATTATTTCTTTTTCTGTGTAAAAGGTCTTTAGTTTAAGTCCCATTGATCTATTTTTGTTTTTGTTACACTTGCTTTTGCGGTCTTAGTCATCGATTCTTTTCCTAGGCCAATATGCTAAGTATTTTTCCTACAAAAATCTTCTAGATATTTTATAGTTTCAAGTGTTACATTTCAGTATTATAATTTTAAAAAATTTAATACACTTCTAAAAATGTATTTTAGTAATTAGAAATTTGATCCTCTTTTGATGTTTTTGAGACAGAGTCTTACTCTGTTGCCCAGGCTGGAGTGCAATAGCAGGATCTTGACTCACGGCAACCTCTGCCTACCAGGTTCAAATGATTCTCCTGCCTCAGCCTCCTGAGTAGCTGGGATTACTGGCACATGTCACCATGCCCAGCTAATTTTTTGTATGTGTAGTAGAGACAGGGTTTCACCGTGTTAGCCAGAAGAGTCTGGATCTCCCGACTTCGTGATCCACCCACGTGGACCTCCCAAAGTGCCGCGATTACAGGCATGAGCCACCATGCCCAGCCGAGCATCTTTTTAATATTGTTATTATTATTTCCATTCAAGATTTGACCAGCCGTTTCAATATAAATACTCATGCATTTGATTATTTTCTTTCTTCATTTTTCTTTATTTTTACTCATTGAAATTCCTATCTGGCTTATGTTCTGCTTTCTGAATTTATTCTCCAGCTTTAATTTTTTTTTTCTGATATTTTAGAGTTTTTAAAAAGTGTGGTCTGGGAATTTTCTTAAGTTTATCTTTCAGTTACCTATTTTGTTTTTTGAGTTATTATTTAACACTTTCACCAACATTTTAAAATTCACATTCATTTATTCAAAAGTATTCATATTTGAATACACAGGGGCTGTATTGGGTATAATTAGACAGAATTTATAAGGCAGATTTGTGTCTATGCCCTCATGGAGCTTACAGGAATATAAATAAAATACTTAATGCTGTGACGACAGTGATGGCAATTCTGATTGCTCATCCGAGAACAAGGAGCTTTACTCTGATGCAAATGTGCAGCTGCACAGTGATGAAACTATTATGTATTAAAAATACAAAGTACCTCTGTCAGGGTGAAAAAACCTCACAAAACAATAGGCATTAGTGCACATGTGCTTGCTAATGGACAGACCTCAGCTGTGTCTTACATATGGCATGTTTGTTGAGATGCTCTGCAGAGCTGTAGTTAATTCCTGATAAGAAAAGTAAGGAAACCACAGCAAGGATCCCCAACTCTATTCTACCTGCTTGTATCCTTTCCCATCAAATAAACCGCATTTCTAAGGCTCTTTGGAAGTGTGACAACGCTATGCCCTATTAACTTTACAGATAGAGAAAACAATATGAGTAGAATAAAAAAGAGAAGTCAACGATGAAGATAACATGTGCAATAGGGAGCGGTAGAAAAGGTGATTTAAAAGGGAAGGGAGTTCTAGAATTTCACTTATCTTGATATTATTACCCACTCCCTCTACCTTCATGCCTTCAACTGCAGGAGTGAGGAGAATACTTCAGAGTTTAAGTATGACTGCGACGATTGTTGTTTTTTTTCCCTTGATTTCCATTCCCCATTGGCATAAGGAAAAAAGAGGATCTAGTATTCCAAATGTTACCGACTACCATGAAGCACAGGACAGGAAGAAGACTGGGTTTATAATAAAACATAGATCATGATTGTTGGCATTGAAGGCAGCCTTTGAGATGCTTGCAATAGTCCTCACCTGCTCAAAATCATGCTTTTGTGTAATCTTCCCTTTACTCCCTTTCCCTTCTTGCTCCCATAAATACACACAGCCTCTTCAATGGAATCTGCTTTGAAGACCTGAGGACTTTTTGCATGGCACCCTAAGTTAATTCCTGATTATATCAGTCTTCATCAAAAATATAAATCTCACAAGTGACCCTCATCCCTTATTAAATATTTGTTTCCAAGACCCTTTCATTGTGTACTCTGGAACTTATATCTTTAGAAAAATCTAGATCTTCAATTGCTTCTGTGAATTTTCACTTCTTCCTGAGACCTAGTTCTTCCCCGAGGACAAGGCTCCCACTGCAGTCCTCTTCATCAGTGGCTATTTCCTTTTCTACATCCCTTGTCGTATTGGGCTTGGAAGTCATCCACATTGTTTCCTCCACTATTCTCTTTAAAAACCCTAGGTTTGAAACACCGAATGTTCTTCTTAAGTGGAAGTTGAAAAACGAGAACACATGGACACAGAGAGGGGAACATCAGACACCAGGACCTGTCAGGGGCTGAGGGCTAGGGGAAGGATAGCATTAGAAGAAATACCTAATGCAGATGACGGGTTGATGGGTGTAGCAAACCACCATGGCAGGTGGATACCTATGTTACAAACCTGCATGTTCTGTACATGTACCCCAGAACTTAAATTGTAATAAAAAATTCAAAAAATTTAAAGAAAAATAAATAAAAATCCTAGGTTTGACGCTCAGGCCTTTAGATCATGTCACCCACTACACTTCCTTGTTGGCAGTCATCTACAGATTTCTGGTTCATTTCTCTTATTCCATCCATACTGTGAATCCCGATTTATTCTACACTGTTACTCTGTCATAATTCCTAGCACATTTGCAGTAATTATGTAGGTGATTTTCCCAATATTCTTTCTCCCAACACTTTGACCTCCACTGCAACAACGACCTTATCACTCATGGTATTTCAACCAATTACACTCATTGTGATACTACAGCTTCTGTTGGTAATAATGACTGATCCCCGCCTGTAAACTCAATTTCATATATTCCACTCTTTACCTCCTAACTTGTCAGTTTACATTCTCATTCTTGACCACTCTGATCCAACAATTCTTTTTTTTTTTTTTTTTTGAGACGGAGTTTTGCTCATTTCCGAGGCTGGAGTGCAATGGCGCGATCTCGGCTCACCGCAACCTCCGCCTCCTGGGTTCAGGCAATTCTCCTGCCTCAGCCTCCCGAGTAGCTGGGATTACAGGCACGCGCCACCGTGCCCAGCTAATTTTTTGTATTTTTAGCAGAGACGGGGTTTCACCATGTTGACCAGGATGGTCTCGATCTCTTGACCTCGTGATCCACCCTCCTCGGCCTCCCAAAGTGCTGGGATTACAGGCTTGAGCCACTGTGCGCTGCCCAATAATTCTTTTACCTTACATTTGCCTAGTTCTTCAACCTGTTTGTGTTATAAATAATTACCTCATTTTTCTCTCCTCAAACTTTCATACCTTTTTTTTAACTAACTTCCTCCCATCAGTACACAGAGCTGCCTAATTTCCCCTCATGAAAAAACACTCTCGTTTACCTTATGTCATCCTTCACCCTGTTTGTTTTGTTTTTGATGACAACTCTGCTCAAGAGTGTTACCTTCCCCTTTTCTTGCCACCTACACAAGTCCACCAATTATACAGTCAGGATCACCAATAACCTCTTTTTGTTCTCAGCCCTCATCTAACTTGACCTATGAGCAGCAGCATTTAACCTAGTCCATCGTTTGAACCTCCTTGATCTTTTTTGTTGTATAAGATATTGTATGAGATAAACTTCACTCTCAGTTTTCCTCCCGCTTGCTGGCCACACTCTTTAAGGCTCCATTGCAGTCCCCCTTATCTATCTGAGCCTTAATATTAGAGTGGCCAGAGGCAGTCCACGGACCTCATCCCTATTCTGGTTACCCATAGTTCCTTGTTAGACTCAAAAGTTCATTGGTTTTAAAATCACCTATAAATCCATAATTCTCATATTTTTATTTCCCCTCTATAGTCTACTCAAAACACACCGAGCTGAGTGGTTCTTTTAAAAGTAAGTCATATCATGTCACCCTTTTCTCAAAGTTTTAAATAACTTCCCACCTTCTCATCCAAGGCCAAATAGGCCTAAGAATACCCTATAATATCCTACTGGATCTGGCCTGCCCATTACCTCTGTGACAACATCACAGACAAGTGCCTCTTGATTCACTCTGCTGCAGAATCACGGCCTTTGCTGGTTTCTTATTTAACAAGCACGCTGTCTCTTCAGGATCGCTGCACTCGCTCTTCCCTTTGCCCGGAATGGCCTTCCCTCAGATGATTCAAGATTTATTCTCCACCTCCTCAATACAATTTACAAAAAAGAATCCCAACAGACAACACCAAACTAATCCCTGTCGATTTTTATATTGCTTTTCTCAAGAGTAAGTTTCACCCTTTATATGTGCAGGTATATTTTTGTTTTGTAAATTTTTTGCTCCTCCCACTAAAATATTAATTCCCTGAGGTGGGGGGGGGGGCTTTATTTAATTACATATATATCACTAGTGCTTAGATAAATATCTGGCGCACAGTATGTGCATGACAAGTATCCACTGAAATTAATACATGAATGCAAGGAAGATTGAATAAAACCATACAAATCATCACTTTTGAGAAATAGCAATTTTGACTTTATTTAGTTACCAATTGGGAAGTCTCATAGATTTTTAACAATATTGACATATTAGAGCACTGCTTTAGAAAAGATGAATCAAGATGGCATGACAGGTGGAGGAGCAGGAAAAATAGGAAGCAGAAAATTTTACAATAGTGTTGACTAAGGATAGATAAATAGATTGTTATTATATTAATATATGCAGGCAGAAAGGTGCTTAGATTCTATTTTAAAACTGTTACTGAGACTTTGGGAGACTATACTAATACATGGGTTTTAATGGATTTTTAAAAATCGTGTTCTACTTTTGAGGTCAAAATTCAGAACAAATGCTTCCTGAAATTTTTTTGTGGAGATTATTATCTCCCTAAATCCCATATGGTTCAGGAGCTTCAAAGCATTGATGAAAGTATCTGTGGATTAGCTTCTTAACAGATCTGCCAATGCAGCACAAAATCTCTGATTCCCACCAGGCTGTGCCCTGCTCAAACTAGCTCCAGTTGACCCCTTGGCTTCCTCTCACCTTTATGGCCCCCATTTTAATTGGGTTTTCAGCCCTGACAACAGACACCTGGTTCTCGGTCTACCCATTAAACTGAGGACTGCACTCTTTAAACCGAAAAAGTGTAAAGCTCATCAAAGGGCAACATTTAGATGAGCCAACAGAAAACCTTTCATTAAATAAGGACTAGAGGGATCTTATTTTAAAAGACAATAGACCTATGAATTTTCTCAATCATTGATGTACTTTTCCACAAAAACCCAAATGCAAGATACGTTGTATTGATAAACCAGAACAAACATCTTTTAACATATTCTGATTTTGCTCTTCCATTGAGTTTTTTAGTTGAACTCTACGTGCCTCCAGGTTCTGAATATTTAACATTTGGGATATGAAACTCATGCTCTTACTGGATGTCTAATAAATTTAAATAAAACTGAAGCTAAATGAATGCTTATTTTATCCTATAATATTAGCCATGAGTAATATTTAAAAGCTTAATTCCCTTTGTTCCCATATCCAGCCAAGTTATCCCTAAGGCAGAGTTTTTCAGAAAGACAGTGGACACAAATAAAGAAACAAACAGCAATGGGTATTTGTTTTCTATCATGACTGGGCCTTAAGAAAATATATATAATGCTGGTTCACTGCAAAATTTAACACAATAAAATTTCTCTGAAACCCCACCTTGCCCATCCTATAGCCACTTTTTTATTCAGGCTATGATCTTTATATTATTGGAAAAATGTCAGTCCATTGCTACCTGTAGCTTTCCTGTGTAGCAAAATCTTCAATGTATGTCAAACTGAAAATTCTAAAATACGATCATATGATTTTATCATTTTTAGCTTAAAAATCTCTCATATAGTTCTAAGAATATGAAAACTCTTTCGTTAAGTACCTGAGTTTTATTCCTCCTCATGTCAGTAAATGCATGGTGAAACGTCTTTGAAAATTTCAAAATGGACCATATACTGTTTTTATACTAACCCATATACTGTTCTCTCTTACCAGAATGCCCCACTTGTTCTAACTTCTTTTTATCATCTTTAAAACAAATGTGAATGACCAGCTCATTGAGAAAGCTTTCCCTGACCCTTAGGACTAATGTGGGTTATTCCACTGTGCTTGTCAAGTTCCTGGGAAGACCTCCCTCACAGCACCTTTCTTAAACCTACTCTGTTAAAATGCTGGCTACTATGTCTTTTCCTCAAGTGTGGCTGGTACTTTGTTTCCGGATCCTAGCACAGTAACTGACAGAGAGTAACCACTGAATGTGTTTGTTGAGCAATTAAGGGCAGTGTGTTTGTTGATTGAATAAGTAAATAAAAACTATTGATGAAAAGTGACAAAAACACAATTAATTTGATAACATTAGGATGCTTTAAAAATAGTGACTGGCACATATTTTTTATTGTTTTTCCATGAATATGGAATGGCTTTCCTTTTAAGTATTTTTATGAATGTCTTTCAGTATTTTCAATAATTTATCCATAAATGCTTTATACATTTTTGTTATATATATTCCTAAATGTTTTACATTTTGATATGTATATTTTTCACTTTAAAAGGACTATTTTATTTACATTCATGTCTGATTTAAAAAAATGGCTGTATTACCATGTTTACATACATATTGGTTTTGGAAGCAGAGTTTGCTAATGAATCACGCTTACATTTTATAGGAAACATAAACATAGTAAAGCATTGCTTATGGATAGTGGAATGAGCTATAATTTGCCTTAATTTGCATTTTAGAGAAAGACCAGCACACTTTCAAAATAATCGTATGCTTATCCATTCTGTGAAAGAACACAATCAGCCTCTGTACCTGAGTATTCCAGATCTGCAGATTCAACCAACCACAAATCAAAAATATTTTGTAAAACCCCAACACAGCAATAAAAATAAGTCCAAAGAACAACACAGCATAACAACTACTCATATAACATTTACACTGTATTAGGTATTGTAAGTAATCTAGAGATGCTAGTACACAGGGGAGTGGACATAGCTTACATGCAAAATTTACACCATTTTTTACAAGCGACATGAGCATCTGTGGATTTTGGTGCCTGTGGGGGTTCTGGAGCCAATCCTGTGAGGATATTAAAGGATGATTGTATATATACGAAAGTTTGCGATTGTACTGATTTTATCGCTAAGCCATTTGTCTCACATTCAACACAAAGAAAATATAATCTGGCAAATCTTAAGCACTCAATAAATCTAAGTTTATGTGTTTGTTCATCGATTCAATAAATTAGTTATCTACTATGTGGGAAGCACTGTTATAAATGCTAAGAATAGAGTTGTGAATAATAGCACAGACAAAAATTTCACACACAAAAAAAATTTTAATAAGGATACCAAGAAAAGCAAACGAATTAAGCAAAAAATAAGTAGTCTGTTCTATGATGATAAATGCAAAAGGATCGAGATGAAGCAGGGGGTGGGTTAAGGAATTGCACCCAAAAAGGAGTTTCAGTTTTGAAAACAATTTTCAAAATTGGTTATAGATAGTGAAAGGAGCTACATGTATGGTTGATATATAGCAATCACTGAATGTGTTTGTTGAACAATTAAGGGCAATGTATTTGTTTACTGAGGAAACAAACAAAAATTATTGCTAAAAAGTTAAATGAGAAAAATTAATTTGACAATATTATGATGCTTTAAAAATAATGTCTGATTAACAAAGTATGGTCAGTGGAGAAGACATTTGGGTGAAGGGGAGCCCTTTACATACCTGGGAAGGAACAATTCATCTAGAGTAAACAGCGATGGCAAGGCCCTGCACATGGGGGGCTGTGCACAAAAGGAGAATAATGCATCATTGTGGAGCGGAACGAGCATGGCGGTTGTTCGTTGAGGAGACCCAATCACGTAGGAGCTTTTGGATCACTGTAAAATTTTTTGACTTTTACTTTTAAAAAGGTAGGGAACACCGAAGCAGAGAAGCAGCACAACTTTTAATTTGTAAGAATCACTCTGCTTACTTGGTAGAAATATTATTGCTAGCACTTGTGTCTATAGGAATATTTACTGTATTACAGCAGATATTATTTTATTATAGAGGTTAACGTCAGTTGCTTTTATCTTTTCACAAAAAGATTTCTTTGGAATTTTCTACACTTTATTGGCTGCACTTTCTGACTTTCCTTTGCTGCTCATCTTTTTCTCAACCTCCACGTGATGGAATGGCCCAGGGCTTACGCTTTATTCCCTCGTCAGGTCCTTTTGTTGCCTCTGTCTGCACCAGTGATTCTCAACTAGGGGAATGATTTTTTCCACCAGGAGATATTTCAAAATGTCTGCCAATGTTTTGGCTGTCACACTGGAGGGGAAGAGGTGCTACTGGAGTTTGTTGGGTAGAGGTGAGGGATGCTGCTGGACATCCTACAGTGCAGACAGCCCCCCAGGACAGAGTCATCTGGCTCAACGTGTCAGTAGTGCTGAGATTGAGAAACCCTGGTTTTACACACATTTTGCTAATGTTTATATCCTGACACACAAACTTAAATCCTATCAATACCCTAGTGATTTCCTCATTTCTATCTCAACTGCAACTCTCCCTGTGTCCTAGGCACATATAACTTACTGCCAAATAAGGAAGCCTAATAGACATCCCAAGCATAACACATCTAAAATATGATTTCAGATAATTTTTCCAAAAAATGCTGATTCGATCCTAGCTTCCTCATCTCAGTAAATGGCCCCATCATGTGTCTAACTGCCTAAACCTTAAACCTAGTAGTCTTTCCTGACTTACTTTCCTTATATTCCACATCTAAAACATGGGTGAGTCCTGTAAGTTCTCCCTTTAAAATACATTCGGAACCTGCTCAATTCTTACTGCCACCATCACTGCAAACCTAATCTAAGTGCCTTCAGGTCCTGGGACTAAGGCAATAACTTCCTAATAGTCATTTGAGTTCTATTTCTGTCCCATGACAGTCAATACCCTCCCCACCTGCCCCACTACACAGTAACCAGGGAGACGCCTTCAGAGTATTAACCAGGACACGCCCCTCACCTGCTCAAGCCCTCCGGTGGTTTCCCCTCTCTCTCAGCACAGGCGAAAGCTTTACCACCATCCATAAGGCCTTACCTGTTCTGACCCCTCCTCATCTAGGGTCTAACTGACATGTTATGTCTGGCTCACTGCCACCAAGTCAAAACCTATTTTCTTGCTATTTCCTCATAATAGCAAACTCCAAGCATCTTCAGGAAACTTTTGTTTGCTGCTTTCTCTGGCAAGAGGTCTCTTTCTTCAGGCTGCCTAAACATGTCACTCTCACTTTATCCAAGTTCTCCTCAAATGTCAGGTTAAGTGTTCTCTCAGTCCCTTTTCTAAAAGAGAAATTTCCCACCTCTAGACTGTAACACTTTTATTTCCTTACCCTGACTCACTTCTCCTCTTAGAATCTATGACTTTCTCAGATCTTATTATATATTTATTGTTTGTTCCCAGTATCCCCAATTAGAATATTGGCTTCAAGAAGCCAAGGATCATCTCTCTTGAAAATATTCTAAGAACCTAGAAGAATCAGATTTTAGCAAATTATGGTAATCAATGAATACTTGCCAAATGAACAAATTAATGAAAAGACATTGTATCTAATAATTTCTTCTTGGAAAAACAAGCATTCTATGGCTGTCTTAATTAAATTTTTACATATTTTTAATCATCCATAATTTGTGCCTAGTGTTTTTGTCTGACTAAATATGATTCACAGTAATTTATTCATAGTTTAATCATTTGCAAAAGATCAAATTGAAAATTTCAATTTATTCAAAATGAGTCATCTTCCATCTCTCTCTCTCATGAGACAGGTAGGAGGTAAGTTCCACAGAGGATATTAGATACTGTTCTATGACCTTAAATCAGAAACTATATTTTACCACATTTTAGTCAATAAGATTAAATTTACTACATTTAATTAAATAAGATTAAATGAAAATATAATTATACTTTAACATAGAAAATGCAAAAATACACTTTGGGAGGCCGAGGTGGGTGGATCACAAGGTCAAGACATCAAGACCATCCTGGTCAACATGGTGAAACCCAGTCTCTACTAAAAATACAAAAAATTAGCTGGGCATGGTGGCGCGTGCCTGTAATCCCAGCTACTCAGGAGGCTGAGGCAGGAGAATTGCCTAAACCCAGGAGGCGGGGTTGCGGTGAGCCGAGATCGCGCCATTGCACTCCAGCCTGGGTAACAAGAGCGAAACTCTGTCTAAAAAAAAAAAAAAAGAAAATGCAAAAATAGTGTAATAAGGAAATTGAACTTTTTAAAGATAAACTATAGCATTTGAATCTTACACAATCCTCACAGGAATAGTTTCTTTTGCACTAGATACTTATATCTAATAGTACATCTAATATTAACAGCAGCTAAAAATTAATTGCAGGCAAGATAGGCAGGAATAGCAGCATAAAGAGTTGTGGAGAAAAAAATCTTTTTATAATGTATTGAATTCTACATATGATAATAAAGTTTTTGTGAGGGTGATTCACAAACTTCAGCCGCATGAAAACTATACCATAAAACAAATTTACAAGGAGAGAACAGGAAGGGCAGTCAGTAAACAGAAGAGTCCATGACTCTCCAGAGCTGGAACTGTTGATAGGCCAGAGAGAGTTCTCTGCCAGGTTCCAATTTCCACAGCTTGACACCTGCTGTATGGAATGGTTTGCCTGAGAAGGAGTGAGACTAGGAAAAGTGAGACCATGAAGACCTGTAAATGATGAGTGGCTAAATACAGGTGCAAAAGTACCTCCATATATTTTATATCTTCCTGCAGAGGGAATAAAATGATTAAAACATGAATCTGTGTGGGTGAGATGATTGATTGCAGACTGACATTATCCAAGAAAGTATGAGTGTTTATGTACCATCAATACTTCATGTCATATGATATTTCCTATTAAATATTTTCCTTTAACTTGACACTGAGAGTGCTCCTTAGATCGAATCAGGAATGCCAGATAAGAAGAGCATTCCACTGGGCAATTTTTTGTCAAATCAATTGCCTGAGGAAATTCATGAAAATTATCACAGGTTAAGATATTACAGTGATCAAAAGCAATTTATGAAAAGAGAAATGAATCAGTTTCTCAAATGTTACTTAAATTGAAAACATATATCTCATACACACTTAAGTTCTTTAATACAGCAGATATCATCCTTTCTCTGTTACCAATAATACTTAATTTAAAATACTGTAGAATTGGGCAGGTGCGGTGGCTCACACCTGTAATACCAACAGTTTGGGAGGCTGAGGCAGGTGGATCACCAGAGGTCAGGAGTTCAAGACAAGCCTGGCCAACATAGCAAAACCCCATCTCTACTAAAAATACAAAAAATTAACTGGGTGTGGTGGCAGACGCCTGTAATCCCAGCTATTTGGGGGGCTGAGACAAGAGAATCACTTGAACCTGGGAGGCGGAGGTTGCAGTGAGCCAAGATAACACCATTGCACTTCAGCCTGGGCAAAAAGAGCGAACTCCATCTCAAAAAAATAAAATAACATAACATAAAACAAAATGAAATGAAACAGACTCTAGAAAGTCTGTTTATATCTTTAAAGTTATATATCTTTAAAACATAATAAAATGCATAATACATGCTATGTATTCAGGTTGAAAATAATGAACTCAGTAAGATGTATTATTCACCCTTAAGGAGCTCCTGGTTTAATACGGATATATAAGAGTAAGGTAGTATCCCTAATCTCACCCATCAAGAATCACTTCTACTAAGACACTACTCCCACTCTTCAGGAAATTAAGAGACATTTGAAATCAGGTGATTCTGATAGAGACCTTGCAGCTAAATAAGGACAGGCCTTTGCTGAGTGATGATATTAAAAAATGACACTGAATCCAAAGATTAATCTTAATGCTTATCTGAGAACCAGATAATCTTACTCTGTCCCATTTTAGCTGAATTTGTGTAAACGTGGAACTGTATGAATTTCCAAATAACGTAATGTCTGTTATTTTCTAGTTAAGTAACTGAAAAAAAGTCACTGCTTCTTCCCATACCTTTTTGATTATAAATCTCATTGTTTCTCAAAGATGCTTAGATGTTCCACTGATACACACAAATAAGGCAACTTGAGATCTGCAAAATAAAATGCTCCTATTGGTTCTTCAAAGGCTGAGATAGTCCAAACTCTTAACTGTTCTTTGCTTTGAAAAGTGCCTGTCCACCATATCCCCTATGAGTTTGTTTGTTTCTTTTAATGCATCCTTTAAAGTATTATTTATTGAGCACTGATCATCTGACAGACTCCAGCTTCAGTTCTGCACATGTAATACTGAGAAAAAAAACTAAATAAAACAAAACAAAACCCAGAAATATTATCTCCCCCCATGAAGTTCACAGTCTATTGGGGGAGGCAAATATTGCTCAAGAGGCCATGTGAATAAATAATACATAGAAAACAGCAATTCCATTAAGTGACATCAAGGAGCAGTGAGTGGGTCCCAGAGGAATTAATTACAGCCAAAATGACTTCAGGATCACCACGAAAAATGTGACAAATGAGTGATATTTAACAGCAGGGTTAATTTGGTGAGGAAGGAAGACAAGAACATCCTAGGAAAACGTAAAGAAAGAGAATAGGATTTAGAAGGCACTATGGTGAAATAATGGAAGACTTGTTTTAACTAGTGAAACACACCAGTGTGTCTAGAGGTCAGAGAGCAAGGGAGAACACAGCAAGGCAGGAGACGTTAAGCAGGACCACCCCATGGAGAACCTTGCAGGCCCTCCACGGAAGTGCTTTTAAAGCAGGACAATCACCTTCTTGGATGTGCGTGTTTAACAAATCCCTCTGAATGCAGTGTGGAGAATAGATAAAAAGAGGAGAGAAGGGTTTGAGAGTGACCAACTCGGAAGTCTGCGTAACCCTGGTGAAATAACTGCACCAATAGTGTCACTGAGGGTGGGAGCAGATGTTCACTTGGAAAGCTCTAGAGAAAGTCAAACTTAGAGGATTTTGTAGTGGATCTGATGATGAGTGGCTAGAGAAGTATTAAGGATGACTTGACTTTTACCTAGAATAATTGTTTATACCATTCATCAAAACCATCAGTTTCCTTTTGGACATGTTAATTTGCAGATACGCACGAATCCATCAGGAAGATTTAACATAAATCATATTTATAGAGGGGTGGACAGTGAGAAGCAATGAGGGTTTGTGTCTGAGCTTTGAGGAAATCCCAGTCTTTTAATGGTTGAGATAGGCCCATGGCCTAAAACGAGGCGAAGCAGGAATTGCTGGAGTTGAGAAAGAACATCCAGGACATCCAGTATTAGAACCGCAGTTAGAAGATGAGGGAAGAGAATGTGTGTTAGTTGGTGTGGGTTACAATGGCACACTAACAGAGACTGGGTACTCAGTGAGAGAAATGTATTATTTTATAGTTCCAAGGGCTGGAAGTCTGAGATAAAGGTGTCATATCAGGGTGCCAGATCTGGTGAGGGCCCTCCTTCTGGCTTGCAGATGGCTGCCTTTGACTCTGTCTGCATATGGGAGAAAAAGAGTGATCTCTCTCCCTCTTTTTATACAGACACTAATTTCATCATGAGGACCACAAACTCCTGACTTCATGTAACCCTATTAACTTGCTAAAGGTGTCATCTCAAACAACATCAGATTGGGGGTTAAGGTTTCAACATATGAATTTGGGGGAGGGGGACACCATTCAGTCCACAGCAGAGTGCTTCAGTGAGAAAATTTCACTATTTTCAATAATGCTGCTGAGAAATTAAATAAAATGAAATCTAGCTACATGGAAGTCAGTGATGACCTCTGTAGAAAGAACTTTGTTTGAGAGGGTGGGCTTGAAGAGTGGGTAGGAAATAGGACATGGAAAGGGCAATCTATGAAGCCCTCTAAAACTTGGTCAGTGTAGGAGAGGACAGACAGGACAGTTTGCTATATGAGTGTCTATTGCGTTTGTAAGCAAATAACTTAATGGTTACTTGAGAAGATAATGACATATTGAAGCTTATAAAATCTGGTTTACTTTGAAAAATTCACTCTCTTGACCTCTTGTTTGGAATGAAACTTTATTGCTCATGGCATATTCAGTTTCATAAACCCAAAAAGTTTGCCAAACTATCTCTACCTTCTACATTACACCAGCAATCAAGAGGCCACAGTTATAGGGGATGTCGGTAATTGACATTTAAAGCTTGGATGTTTAAATGACCTGCTCAAATTCTCATAGCCAGTGAACACTGCCCTGAAATTCACACACTTTTATTTCCTCTGCCTTCTATCCTGTAGCACACAGTTACCTCTCTGACCTTCTCTCCAGTCTCTTCCCTCCATCACTCTGTCGGCCACTCTGACCGTGCTGTCCCTGGAGCACTCTAGGTACACCACTGCCTCCAGACTTTTGCGTTTGCTCATGTCTCTTCTTGGAATGCCCTTCTTCTAGATGTGAATGCATTCATTCACCTCTTTAAATTTCCTTATCAGAATCCACGTCATGGACATTCTCTGGCTACCCTATCACTCTCACTCATTTTCTGCTTTATTTTTTCCCCGTTTATTACCATGTAGTAGTCTACAGCATTTAGCTATTTCGGTTATCATCTATTGCCTGCACCTTACAGCTACTATAAACTAAACGTTGTAAGGAACAGAAGTTTAAAATTACATTTTTTACCATATCACCATAGTTTTAAGCTGCACTTAGCACAGAATAGATAGCCAATAAAAATGCTTTAAATAAATGAATGAAAAGAAAACATCTCTAAAATATATACAGCAGTATTTTGTATTAAAGTTTTACCCCCAATACCTATAAAGTGGTACTAGAAAAAAATTAAAAGTTCAAAAAAGGGGCAATTCTGTAAAGAAAACAGCATGACTCAAATATTCATCTTTATTGTGAACTGGCTTGATTCAGGGAATAAATTTAGAACATGAGCTGTTAATTTATGTGGAAGTTCATAGCCCTCTGAGGATGAAATCCAGAGGTCAACAAGTTATGAATAAATGTATATTAAGCAATATGCTTTAAGCATATCTATGAAATTTCTTGCCACAAGGATATTTCTAAATACATTTCATTATGTCAGATACCTATTCCTATAAAATAAATAAATAAACCACCACAAGCAACAACAACTTTTCATACTGCCCTGGTTTGATAACAAGGGATGTGCCTACTACAAAGAGCCAGCCCTTCACAGTTTTAGTAATATTGTGTGCATTTACTTATAAAATCAAATAGATATCTCTGATGAAAATAATGACATATTTTTATTAGAAAAAAATAATCCTACTATGGGTAATTTTTAATATTCAGTAAAATTAAAGCTCAGTATAAACATTTTTGTTCATATATAGAATAAAGTCCCTTAAATATTGAAATTCCACAACTTATTTAGTGTTTGGTGCACATATAAAACTCAAATTGTTCAATATAGCTATTTTTAAATGTGGGACAAATTGGGCATTAGATTGCAAAGAAAAATATGGCATATTTGTCTGTTTTTAAAATATAGTACTGGGTAGTTTACATAATTTTTATTTGGAGAATCATTTATTTCCCTTGGGTTTTTCTAAATTCCCAATTACTATTATGACTACAACGAAGATTAAAACAAAGAACTCCAGATTATCGGCCAGAATGGAATATTGAGTGAGAGATTTTCACAGGAATAGGATTCATAACTTTATGGATTTGGCTACTGTGAGAATTCTGGCCTGTCATTTTTCATAAGAACACATGCTATAATGTTACATTATCTTTCTTATGTAACACCGAAATACTACATTAAGTTTGGAATCATTGAATTTTTAAAGAAATAAATAGAATATAGGTTTTGATCGTTTACTATTTTTATTTCCAAGACAGATATAGTTGAATGTTGTCTCCACTGAATGTAAATTAAATGTGTAATCGAACAAAGTAAAGTACAGTCTAATGACGCACCACTGCAGGCAGGGAAAGGAGAGCATCAGGACCAGCTGATACTAGAGCATCAAATCTGCCTGAGGTTAGGGAAGAGCAGGAAGGGCTGCATCCTTTAGAGGAAGCATATGGAAAGCCTGCAGCTGAGGTCACGAATCATGTTGCAAAGAACATTTTCAGGACCATCTGTGCCCATATGTTTCAAGAGTATGTCCCCGCGATAAGAGTTCTACAGAAAGGTTCATGGAAATCAAACAGTAAAACTCAGGAAGAAAAAGTCTGTGAGTATAGCAAACGCTGGTCCCCCTTTATCTGCAGGGCATATGCTTCAAAGCCCGTGGGATGCCTGAAACCAACAGTAGTACAAACGCTGACTGCCGTCAGTTAGAACAGGTTTTTGTTGATGTCTTCCACCCACAAATTTAATGCCATTTCCATCTTAACTAAGCACTTAAGATGCACTGTGGCTGTAACTTTTGCAGCTTAATATATAAGAGCAAACCCATCAGGAAATCTGTATTCTTTCTTCACAATTTCATGAATAGATGATTCACTCTTAGCACAGATCTTGGCAACCTTGGCATATGATTTTTTTCTTTCCTTATTAAGTCAAGAACTTTCACCTTTTCACTCAACAGAAACATTTCCTGGCTTTTCTTTCGTATCTTGGAATGGCCACCATCACTACTCTTGTGCTCTGGGACCATTATTAAGTAAAATAAGAGTTACTTGATTCAAACTCTGCTGTACTACCACAGTAAATCTGATGACTAAGATGGTTTACTAATGGATGAACTGGACAAAGACAAGATTCACGCCCCAGGTGAATGGCGTGAGATTTCATCACACTACTCAGAATGGCATGCATTTTAAAACATATGAATTGCTTATTTCTGGAATCTTCCATTTAATATTTTCAGAGGGTGATCTTAGGTAACTAAAATCATGGAAAGAAAACCCCCAGATAAGATGGACTACTATATTTGTGAATCTTCCCCTTGCAAATAATGGCATATTTCTAGTTGCCTTACGGAGTAAGACCAAATGCATATAAATGAATAAAACTATTGTTTGAACTAAACTTTTTAAAGTTCAGGAGATGCTTGTCTATAGGGAATTATAATATACACTATTCATAATACCTTAATTGGGTTTATTAAATTTTATTAGATTCAAGAGATTACAATTCTTAGAGTATTGATCTATGTAATGATTTTCCTTTTTTCCCTTTTTTAAAAACTTTATTTATTATACTTTAAGTTCTGGGGACCATGTGCAGATTGTGCAGTTTGTTACACAGGTGTACACGTGCCATGGTGGCGGTTTGCTGAACCATTGCTCAACCATCTCATCATTATAGAAATGGAAATCAAAACCGAAATGATATACCACCTCACTCCAGTTAGAATGGTGATCATTGAAAAATCATGAGACAACAGATGATGGAGAGGACGTAGAGAAATACTTAATGATTTTCAAGCCATGGGTAAAAATGTGAGATAGCTATGGACAAAATTCAGGAACGTATAACATCAACAACCAAGAAAGGAAGAAGCCCCTTCTGTCTTAATTCCACTTCCAGGAGACCCCAAACATGAGTTGTGATTTAGCACCCATGCTTGAGGCTAAAAAACCTAGGCAGTAGTGGGTGGAGGGCTAGGGAGGGACAGCATTAGGAGAAATACTTAATGTAGATGACGGGGTGATGGATGCAGCAAACCACCGTGGCACGTGTACACCTATGTAACAAAGCTGCGCATTCTGTACATGTGCCCCAGAACTTAAAGTATAATAACAATAATAATATCTAAAAAATACCTAGGCAGTAAGTTTCCTCCATTGTAATTTCAAGACTGGCTCACTTATTCAAGGGTCAGAGTTTCCGCATACTTGGTCTTCTGGACCCAGTCACAAACAGGAGGTAAAAATTTCGTAGCTCATAGGCATTTGCCACAGAGCCTTCCTTTAAAATAGAACAGGGAAATGTGGATTTGAGTATAAGTATGCTCCCGACACAATAATTTATCTGAAAGCATATAGTATCATGTGACATTATATACTAGTCAACACTCACAATGACTGTTACGATTTTTTTTGGTTGTTGTGCGTCAATTAAGAAAGGCAAGAACCCTGAATATATTTTATAGAAAGGTTTCCAACAAGAACGGCAAAGTATTATGAATAAATTGGTACTTGAATATCATTTACCTGGTTGTCTACTTCATGTACTCTTCCTTGTATGGGGATGGTGGCATGGCTGTTGATGTAAGGGAAGTAACAGAGCAGCTAATACCTGAGCAGCCAGCAATGAACTCCAAACCTCTATATAACAAGGGAGCCTCAGCTTTAGTCTGTGTATCTACTTTACTAACGATCAAGTCTGTTTTTCAAAATCACCATATATATATGTGTATATATATATACACACATATATATATATGTTTATATATGGTTAACTTATTGGTTTTCTTTTTGCTTACATATTCCATAACTATATAACTTCAATGAGCAAAAACAGTAAAATTCGATTATTTAAATAGAGAATTGGGTGTAAAATATTTTGACGAAATATATTTTTAAAGAGTGTCATTTCGAACATTCAAAATACAAACAATAAATAGAAAAATAATCTAGTTAATTGCTAAGTAATTAATGCCAACATATTCTTCCATTTAAACTGCAATTATAAAATGAAGATTATTATGACCTTGGGTTTAGTGAAATAATAAAAATATAAACATGATCTTTGACCCAAATGGAGAAAATTCTAAATCTGTACTTTTAAATTATATGCCAATTACAGTGTGAGTGGTAGCTACACAAATAAAAATCCTGGTCATGCTACCGCCCAGTTGCATTAGAGCACCTGAGATACTTAAAATAGCCTCAAGCAGGAAGAAGCCAAATTGAGTAATTCATCTTTTGACTAATTTGCTTGTGAAACAGACGGACGCAAGCAGGACTTCTTTCATATTAAATATACCAAATGCTTTCCTGATGTCCAAAGTCATTTTACTCTGAGTATTTCTGGTTCCCAATTAACTGTCAAATTTGTGATATTTTATTTAAAAGGACACCTATTGTGAAGGACTCCTATGTTAGAAATTTGTATATTTTGAATGGTAATTTTCAAAATGCTCACGATAGATGATAGATAATAGTTACAACTGCTTATAAATCAGATCTATACAATGTTGACTATGTTTAACCACAAGAGGGCTTGTCTGTGTGTGTGTGTGTGTTTGTGTGTGTCACCATACATATCTCTGGAATTCCAACTATAGAGATAAGTGAGGCATATATATGGTCAGAAAGAACAAAGAAAATATCACAAGCTCAGTTTTGATCTGTTCTTGCTGATTAAGTATAGTTGGCTGTAAACTCTATTATAATAAAAGGGAGAATTATAACCACAATGAGGTAACACCTCACTCCCAGTAGCATACCTATTATTAGAAAGAGAAAAGAAATAAAACAGAAAATAACAAAGTGTTAGCAAAGACGTGGAGATACTGAACCCCTCACGCACTGCTGGAGGGAATGTAAAATGCTGCAGCTGCTGTCGGAAAGCATAAGTAACACAGAGCCACCCTATGATCCAGCAATCCCAATGCTAGGCAATTTTCCCACAGGAGTGAAAGTGAGAACTGGAACAGACATTTGTACATGTTCACAGCATATATACTATTCACAATAACCAAAAGGTGGAAGCAACCCAGTGTTCTAGTGTCAAATGAATGAATAAACAAAATGTGCTCTATACATACCATGGAATGTGTGATGGTTAAAATTAAATGTCAACCTAATCACTGAAGGATGCAAATTAATTGTTTCTGTGTGTATCTGGGTGTTGCCAGAACAGATGAATATTTGAGTCAATGGACTGAGAGAGGAAGACCCACCCCCAGTGCGGGTGGGCACCATCCCATTGGCTGCCAGCGCAGCTAGAAAAAGTAGGCAGAAGAAGGTAGACTTGCTGAGTCTTCCCACCATCATCTTCTTCCCAAGCTGGATTATTCCTGCTCTGGGACATCAGATTCCAAGTTTTTTGGCTTTTTGACTCTTGAACTTACACCAGTGGTTTGCCAGAGGCTCTCAGGCCTTTGGCTCCAGACAGAAGGCTTCACTACTGGCTTCCCTACTTTTGAGGTTTTTGGGACTTGGACTGGGCTGCTACTGGCTTCTTTGCTCCTCAACTTGCAGACGGCCTGTTGTGGGACTTCACCTTGTGATCATGTGAGTCAATTCTCCTTAACAAACTCCCTCTTGTACATACATCTATCCTATTAGTTCTGCTCCTCTAGAGAACCTTGACTAATACAGAATGTGATTCAGCCTTAAGAAGGAAGGAGATTCTAACACGTGCTACAGAATGAATGAACGCTGGAAGCATTATGCTGAGTGAAATAAGCCAGTGATGAAAGGACAGATATTCTATAGTTCCTCTTAGGAGGTTCCTAGGGTAGACAAATTTACAGGACAGAAAGTAGAATGGTGATTATCAGAAAGTGGGTGGAGGCTAGGAGGAGTGAGTGTTTAATGAGTACAGTCTAAGTTGGGGCTCATGACAAAGTTCTGAAGATAGATGGTAGTGATATCTGCACAGTAATGTGAATATGTACTTAACGCCACCAAATTGTACACTTAAACTGCTTAAAATGGTGAATTTTAGGTTATGTATATTGTGCCCAAGCTTAGAAAAAAAATAAAATAAGTGTGAGCCAAAGCTACACTCTTATGACACAAAACATTCAGATTCTGCTTTTAAAATTCTGCAGAAAGTAATTCCTTTCCTCTCAGTAATAGGAAAGGTTGTTTGTTTTGTTTTGCTGCGGCTTGTTCCTTTTAGATTACAAAAGGTGCTCCAAGGTGATCTTTACGTCTGTTCATCGTTTTAGTCCCTTTTTCCTTGTCAGAAGTTTGTGAACATCTCCTTTGTGGCAATAGTTCAAGTCACCAAACAATGCACAACTGACACATCCTGTTCATTCAAGGAAATGTTTCTGGATGGTTTTCCTTTGCAATGTCGTTAACGATCTACTCCCAGATTAGCCTCTGCGTGCAAAGCTTTTGCTCTATTCTTAAAATTTATCTTCTGATTTGCAAAGTAGACTATTATACCTGGTTGACTTCAGAAATACATTGGCATCTCTTTAATTTTTAACTTAAGAGCTCTGAAAAGAAAAATGTTCTTTGGTAGAATATCCTTTTCCTGTGTGGGCATATTTTTCTGCCTGCAAAATGAAAAGGAACACCAATTTTTTTTCCTTCAGCACATCTGATTTTTTCTACATATTATGAATTACTAAATCTAGGTAAATAAATACGTTACAGAATAATCGGCTTTATCCTTTGCCTACCAGATAGAAACTATGCTTTTAATTTTCTCTATTCCTTATTCATCTTTTAATATAAATGTTCAATAGGGGTTTAAATCTTTTCCCCAAGCTTCTCTTTTATCGTGTTTCTAATTACCTAGCCTAATTGCTCTGAGCCTGTAAGAGCTTGTGAATTTTTTAAATGGTTTTCTTTAATTATGATTCTTTAGCAAAGAAAACACTGCTAAACAAAAGTTAACAACTGAACATGGAATATCTGTTCTACAAAGGTAAAAAGAAGAAAATATTCACTTTAAAAATATAGCCTAAGAAAATCAATTTTCCTAATGATCTTTTACAGATCACTTGACACTGTAAAAGACTTAAGATTCACAGAGATAAAATTGCTCTGATGGGAAGATTTATACACCATAAAAATATTATGCTGTATGTACTATTACCTGTTCCTTCTGCATTTCCATACCTCATGCATGCATATAATATCAGAACAGTAAGCAAGGATTCTTCAATATTTCAGGTAGACATTTTCTGCCCAGTATGTAAATTTAGAACTCTAATTCAAATTTCCAGACAAAACACTCTTATCAACGGCAAAATGGTGTGGTTGAAGAAACGTCCAGTGTGAGGTTTTTTTCTGGGTCCAAAATGGCAAAATAAATGGTGATTATCATATTATCTTGAAGTAATTGAAACCTCGCTCCAAACACAGTATTGTGGAAAAACCTTATTTTGTATGCTTGTATTTTTTTTAATTTAAATAAATAAAACTATGTATTTTTAAAAAATGTTTTATCTATAGTTTAAACAAAACTGTGTCACTGTAAGTAAGGCATAGGAACTAGAGTTGGGGTGGTCATGTAGTGGCAGAGGCTAGCCTTCCAGACTGTGTTTATTTCTAGGGATGCTAATGACGCCTGACAGGTCAGAGAGGCAGGTGAAAAGACATACATAGCAGATTTCTTTTAGGGATCAGAATCTGGGAATGGGAGTCCCAAAGGCAACAGAAAAACAGAGTGTGAACCTAAGCAGAAGAAAGCAGAATAAAAAAGGGCTGGACTTTGGTGAAAGAACATCAGAATGATCTTGCTTGAGATGGCACAGGTGGGAGGTAAAGCACCATATTAACAATATTGATCAAAGCTTAGAGAAGAGATGTAGACTGGATGGGACTGGCGGCTAATCAAGGTGCAGTGCACAGATTCAACAGCGATGCACCAAAGTGGCTGAGGCTAGGTAAGAGTATGAAAACCGTGTTAACCAGAATTACCAAGCACTCAAGGGCCACAGAGGTGCTGACAAATTGATGCATTCGTGCCAAAACTGTCTCCTGACAGGCAGTGATTACAAATGGGAGGCCACCGGGACTGCCAGTCACTGGAGACTGACCCGAGAATGCCGGCCCTTGGTTCAGACGGAACTCTGATCTGGTGACTAGCAGGGAAGCTGCTCGACTGAAGGTCACCTTCGTGGGACACAGGGCAATCAGTTTTTTCTCAGCAGACACGACCTTACCGATGCATAGCTGAAAAGTCTATGGCACTTCTATCCAAAGCAGAGAAGACAAAAACCCTTACTTTATAAGGGTGGACTTGAGGGAAGCTGTTCTCTTTCCAGGGTCCACAAGGAGGTGTAGTTTTAAAGACAAGAACTTCCCAGCACCATGCCCCTCTCCTATCTCTTTCCATCTGGGAGATTTAATGGTTTATGTTTGAATTTCACAGTCTAGGGAAGAAACTAAGAGTCAGTCACCCCAGTGGAAGTTCTAAGGAACTCCTTTCATTGGCCTGGGGTCTTGGAGAAGGCGGGGGTTCCTCCCAGGTTAGAAGCCCCCTTCTTCCACACCCCTTTGGACTCCATGTTTGGGTCCCTTCCAGGAACGCTCCCTTCGTGTAAGCCGTCTTTCCCTCTCCTGGATTTCCCCTCTGGAGTCCCCTTCCACACTCTCTCGTGGAAGCCTGTCTTCCTTCCTAAACTCCATCTCTCTATTCCCTTCCACTCAGTGTGGAAGCTGCTTTCCTCTCCTGGATTCCATCTTTCTGGATTCTCTCACTCGGTGTGAGAGTCAGCTGTTTCTTTCTCTCTCCTTCTCCTGTTTCTCTCTCTAAATAAATCACTTTCTACAAACACTTTTGAGTCCGGCATTTACTGCAAACTGCGCCGTGGTCCCCTCTCTCATTCTTCAGAGGGCAGGAGACCAAGAACCTGGAGAAACGTCCTCTCAGGGAAGCTGAGGGCACCGTGAACCCCAATATTACAGACTCATCTCCATAGCAGTTTGGCAAGGGACACATGGGCTGATTTGAGCATCCACTGAGTCTTCCTCCTGCTTCCATGCACAATGCCTGCCTGCTGTCCAGGGATGTTGCAGCATCCCTGCCTGAAACACAGTGGCCGAAAGGTGGACTATAAATGGGATCAATAGAAGGAAGAGTTTCATTCTTCCTGTTTACTCATGGAAAGCTTATTGAACCCCTGGTCCGTTTTAAGTATTATGCTTGGCTCTGACCCAGACATGACTTAGATAAATGACCACCTCAAAGGTAAGCACAAGGGTCCCATGGAAACTGCAAACAATGAATGATCAGACATAAGTGGCTATGGTAGAATAACACTCTGTCTATCTAGCACCATTAGTAACTCTATAGATTACTTCTATATATAAATACATTACTAAAAAGTGAAAACTCGTCTCTTAAAGAATAAAAACTTTTCATTTAAAACATTTAAAAGAGAATTCTTAACATGGAGTGTGAACATTTCTACATTTGAACTAAACATGTTTTAACCTCTTTTTGGTAGCTTGATTAACATAAATTACTCGCTCTAACATATACTGTGGACCTAGGCTCTGATACCCTCTCAGCTCCTGCTGGACGTGTAGATATACACACCACACTTAGCACTGTTGTGTCTCAGTAGCTGATCTACAAGTTCCCTTCCAGCTTGGTAGTTCTCAGTTTATACAATCTATTTGGTCTGTCTAATGTCTAGATGAAGGCTAACATTTACACAGCACTTACCATGTGCCAGGGACTATTCTTAGCACTTAATGTACAGTAATATACTTAATGTCCTTAAAATCCCTATTAAATGGCCACTACCATTATTTCCATTTTACGGTTAAGGACATTATTGGAGAAGGGGGTTATCTGATAGCTATAAAGTGAAAGAGTAGAGACTGTCACCCAGGTAATCTGTCTCCAAAGTCACTATTTTTATCCAATATGCCACTGCCCACCACACTTCTTAGACAACAAAAATTGTACCCAAATGTCAGTCCAAATGGAAGCCTAGTATGTGAATCAAGTCAGGGTTGAGATGCTTCAGTTGAACAAAGGGTACTGGGGTGCGCAGGACAGATCGGATTACTCAGCCTGCTCTCCTCCCCCTGCAAACTCTGATTCTAAGGAAGAGAGACTTTAAAACTACCAGAATAAATGACCTCTAATTTTTTTAAGCTCTAATATTTTGACTCTATAGTTTTAGAGTGCACATATATTCACCTCTATTTAAAACATTCTTAATTATCTTTTATACATATATATCAATAAGCAAAACATTAAATTCTATTTTATACAAAAAATTATATTTGCAGATTCTCCTTGTCAGCCCAAAAGATGAATATTAGTCTGTAGTTGTGTTTGCTACATTGTAATTACTTTCTCAGCAGTATATTAATTAGTCGACTCCAGTAGTCCAGAATTCTTTGATGCTAGGTAATGAGATTAATAATAGATTCCTATCAACCCTCCCAAAGCTACAACAGGCTTCCAGTACTTCTAGTCTGTACTGCCTATACACAGAAATGGAAAGCTCTTTAGAAATTCACAGCTAGGTGGGGGCCACAGTGTTCAGAATACCACAATATCTAGTGCTTACAAAAGTAATATCTATGAGAGCAGCATTCCAATATTCTAGTCCACACCTCGTGTAGAATGGATTGGCTTCTTTAAGTTATGTATGAACTTGCAAGTACTTGCTCTATAGGAGTAATCTGATGCGGGCTGTAGCCTGATGGTTTATAGCCTCTAAGAGACACATGGCCTGAGGTTAGTAGGCCCTAAACGCATAGCAGATAATGTTCCTTGAGAAATATCTACTGCCAAAATATACATATTTCAAGAATCTTTCTCTTAAGGCAGGCATAATTTTCTGAAGAGTGGATTCTCTTTTGCATTGGATAATAATAATAACGAGTCATAGAAGTATCATCTAAATATGAAAGCTGGATTATATGCTACGCATTTAATATACATTCACGTATATAAACACTCAAATCCACAGATATTTCTATATGTAACTTTTCAGCCTTGTACAGTTCAGGATATTGGTCTCTTTTTAAATGTCTTAGTATGTGTTTATTTGACCAATAGAAATATGCCATCAGGTATCTTCTGATACACAGAACTCCCTGATCACCACATCAGAAGCCCTTTTATTTTTTTGAGACAGAGTCTCACTCTGTCACCCAGGCTGGAGTACAGTGGCGCAATCTCAGCTCACTGCAACCACTGACTCCCCGGTTCAAGCAATTCTTGTACCTCAGCTTGTCAAGTGACTGGGATTATAGGCACATGACACCATGCCTGGCTAATTTCTGTATTTTTGGTAGAGAAGAAGTTTCACCATGTTGGCCGGGCTGTTCTTGAACTCCTGACGCCAAGTGATCCACCCACCTCAGTCTCTCAAACTGCTCGGATTAATGGCATGAGGCACCATGCGTGGCTGGGACCACTGCCTTCTATGACTCCTCTCTGAGAAAAGACCCCTGCAGGAAATTGAACTCCTAAATACTACATTATGTCTCATGACTGCTTGGAGCATGTGCATTAAAAGAATGAGGTTTTTCCTCTGTCCTTTTCTTAACAAGATATGAGGAGTGACATTATATTCCATGGTTTTCCTTTCAGCTATATCCACACAGCATTCCTGGGTAAGTATTGTGCAAGATTACATGAATTGACCAGTATTCACATATATATGAACATATAAGTGTATATTATTTATATATACACAGCATATGTGTTTGCAAATATTATATGTAATATTTATGTGTTTTATTTATTAAAATAATAATACATGTTATATAATACATAGACACATTCATGTCATGTGTTTATGAAAGTATTATATACAATATGAATTTATATATATTGTATACATTTATATAAATGTATATAAATTTATACTGTATATAAATATACAATATATAATACTGTATATAAATATACAATATATAATACTGTATATATTGTATATATATAATATTGTACATATAATATACAATAATATATACAATTATAATGTATATGTTAGTTTTATAATATTGTATATTTATATATTATAATATATTGTAATTAATATAATGTAATGCATAATATTTCTATATTATATATAATATATAATGTTTATATATTATTTTCATAAGTAAATACACACTTTATTTATGAAAAGTGACATTATTCCAGGAGACATTTGGTCAAATTGACATTTATAGACCTAATGCTCCCAAAGATTTTAGTGTGTTAAGAATTTTCTTTCTTATAAAATAAAAAGAGATAAATATAACAAATTTGTGAATATGAACTACTATTTTCAAGTATGTTACAGCAAGATTTCTAAGAAACTTCATCAAAAGGATAAAATTCACCTTTGCACCAAAAGGAACATGTGTTGTTTGTTGAGCTCCACAGAGAAGCGTTTCTGTACAACTGTTTGTTAACACTGACATTCTGAATTAGAGGGAGCTCTGCCAGTTGAGACTCTCTCAAAGAAGCAAAAGACTTCTTTAAAGAAGAAGTCATGACTGGACCTCTTCACCGCTTGCTACTTCTGTCCCAGGAGAAGCTATAAGAAGATTCAGAATATTCAGAATGGTCCCTGACTCAGAAGTAAGTGCTTATATGGTTCCAGAAAAAAGCTTGGTGTGGGCACGTGGCAGGATCAAAAAGCCTGTCTACACTGACATTCGAAAGAATTCATCTCCAATGGAGGTAACCAAAGCCAGTGTGATAATATGAACATTGTACAAGTTTTTATATTTAAATATAATCAATAAATAACTCTTTATTGGGTCTTTAAGTTTTTTGCTGTTCTAAAATATTAGTATTATTGCTTGTTATTAAAGAAAAACAAGCAAAAACTTGGAATTTGAGCAGAGAACAAGATAACACTTGGTTTAGTCAATGCCTAATACATGGTTACAGATTCAAGATGCTCTGGAATTCTTTACAGTTGCCTTGACTCTAACCAGACTGTGACTCATGAGAAATGCATGGGAATAGATAGACTGCAGTATGTGTGGCTTAGCATATGAGTTCATGTGAGATGTGAAGAGTGTGAGTGACTGCAAGTAAGCATGTGAGTTTGAATGAGTGTGTGTGTGTGCGTGTGCGCGTGTGTGTGTACATGTGTAGATAGTGGAGTTGGAATAATAAAAACCAAAACTCTTTTTGGAAAAGATGGCTTATGCTACCTTCACTTTTTTCTGCCTCCTCCTTTTGACATACTGCTCACATTATTGTACCGAAGGATTAGATTAACCAAGTTAATGAGAAAAATGAGGCCTCTATTTTTCAGACTTGACTTCTTAGTGTTTTCTACATGTTTTACTTGTTTAATTTATTATTGAAATTTAAATTTAATGTTCTAAATTGACAATATTAAGTGCAGCACAGTGTCCTAAATGTCTTTCCAGGTTACCAGCAGATAGAAAAAAGATTTCAGAAACTTTCCAAACAATATTATAAGTTCAGTATTACATGTATGGGTTTTCTTTCAAGTCACACTTCCGAATTAAAGAGACAAGGATCCTCTTTCACTGCAACTGTCACCCATATTAGAAGTTATTTTTTCATAAAGGTTTGTTTTTGTTGAATTAAATGCCTGATGTGAAGCATACTCTTTAGTATAGCAAAAATGACACTCACTTGTGTGACTAAATGCATGTTTACCAAATATACGGTGCTTTGCCTGGAATTCCAAGGACATATTATAAGGTTCTAGGATAATTTGATGGCCAGGAAGAGTCTCTACCCCTCCCTGCAGTCACTTTCTGCCTATTGATGGCTTATGTTTCTTAATTAGATTTATTTTCTTTAAAGCTAGGTTAAGAAAACTTTTGTATTGTTATGTTATACAGCCTTAAATACATAACCACGCTGTATCAATCAGAGTTCTGCAGAGAGAACCAATAGGATGGATGGGTAGGTAGGTAGGTAGTAGGTAGGTAGATAGGTAGGTACATAGATAGATAGATACATAGATGATAGATACATAGATTAGATAGATAGATACATACATACATACAGACATACATACATAGACAGATATATAGATAAATAGATACGTAGATAGATGAGAGGAGGCTTATTGGTAGAGTTGGCACACATGACTATGGAGGCTGAGAAGCCACACAACAGGCTATCTGCAAGCTGGGGAACTAGGAAAGCCAGTAGACTGGCTCAATGTGAGTCTGAAAGCCTCAGAACCAGAAAAATTGATGGTGTAACTCTCAGGCCAAGGCCAAAGGCCTGACAACCTGGGACTGTTAGAGCAAGTCCCAGAATACAAAGGCCAGAGAATCTCGAGTTCTGAGGTCCAAGGGCAGGAGAAGAGCATTCCACCTGTAGAATAGATAAGAAATGAATTTGTCTTTTTTCCTGTCTTTTTTTTCTATATGGGCTCTCTGCCAACTGGATGTTGCCCACCCATATTGGATGAAAGTGGATCTTCCTTACTCAATGCACTCATTAAAATGCCAATCTCTTCTAGAAACACCTTCACAGGCATACCCAAAAATAATGCTTTTCCAGTTATTTGGATGTCCCTTAATCTAGTCAAGTGGATACTTAAAATTAACCATTGCACATGCTTTGTGAATCTGTCAAAGAAATGTGTATTTTGTTAAATTTTCTATAGTTATTTTAATACAGAATCCTCAACCATTGTGGAAGACAGTGTGGCAATTCCTCAAGGATTTAGAAATAGACATTCCATTTGACAATAGCAATCCCATTACTGGGTATATACCTAAAGGATTATAAATCATTCTATTACAAAGACACATGCACACATATGTTCATTGCGGCACTGTTTACAATAGCAAAGACTTGGAACCAACCCAAATGCCCATCACCAACTGGATAAAAACCAACCCAAATGCCCATCACCAACCCAAATGTCCATCACAACTGGTGTATATGTGGCAAATATACACCATGGAATACTGTGCAACCCTAAAAAAAGGATGAGTTCATGTCCTTTGCAGGGACATAGATGAAGCTAGAAACCATCCTTTTCAGCAAAATGACACAAGAACAGAAAACCAAACACCACAAGTTCTCACTCATAAGTGGGTTGAACAATAAGAACACATGGACACAGGGAGGGAAACATCACACACTGGGTCCTGTTGGGGGGTGGGGGGCTAGGGGAACAACAGCAGGGGGTGGGAGGTTGGGAAGGGATACCATTAGGATAAATACCTAATGTAGGTGATGGGGGGATGGAGACAGCAAACCACCACAGCATGTGTACCTATGTGTCAATCCTGCAAGATCTGTACATGTTCCCCAGAACTTAAAGTGTATATATGTGTGTGTGTGTGTGTGTGTGTGTGTGTGTGTGAATTCTCTTCCTTAAAAGAAAAGAAAGTATAAATTAGTACCTTTTAGAATACTGGTACTCTGAAAACAATTTGGAAAATTCTTGTAAAAGGCTTTGTTACCTGTTGAAATACAAATAAAATAACAATTTAAGCTCTGCTATTTTACTACACATAAATCCAGTCTTCTGAGAGATTTCAGATAAGGGAGAATTGAGGGAACTTGAGAACACAGGTGCTGGTAGAAGTTTGACCTTGGCCTAGTGGACAGTTTTGTCTGGGGTAAAAAGAAAAATGGTAAAGAGATATTTTAAATCTAGGGACAAAGCATTCTAATCTCACCTGAGACTATGGATAATTGAAGCACATTTGAACAGATAACTGGCTTAATGAGACCAAAGAATTCAGTGGTTTTCTCTATGTTGTTTAATGGTATTTATATTGAATATTTTGTATATATTAACCGTTATATAATATTTATATGACAGATGTATAATAAATTGTAAAATTGATAAAATGTTTAAGGTCATATTCAAGGACTTTTAAAATCATGTGTTTAGTCATGATTTTTATAATCTTGCGTTCTTAATTACTATGTCTGTTCCCATTATTGTCTTCTCAGACAGCAGCACAACCACCACAGGATTTCCTGTGACCACATAGTCGGTGGTTTTTGTGAGTCAAACTTTGTCCTCCTCAAATTTATATTGAATCTCTAATCCCCAGTAGCTCAGAATGTGACTGCGTTTGGAGACTGGCCCTTCAAAGAGTTAACTGAGGTAAGTGAAGTTATTAGAGTGGATGAAAATACAGCATGATTGGCCTCCTTATAAGAAAAAGAGATTAAAACACAGACAGAGAGCTGACCATAAAAACACAGCAAGAAGGTAGCCACCTGCAAGCCAAGAGCGGCCTCAGAAGAAACCAAACCTGTCAGCACCTTGATCTTCATTTTCTAGCCACTAGAATTGTGAGAACATAACTTTCTGCTTAAGCCACTCTGCCTGTAGTATTTTATTATGGCAGCTTTAGCAAACAGAGTGGTGATATAAGATGTGTTCTATTCTTCCCTCCAAATCCAATCTCTGCCCTCCTCTTGCCCTGAAGACCAATGAACCCACCCCGATCATCAGCTTCTACCACCAATGGCTTCCCTATCCTCTGGCTTCAAGCTGCGTTCAGTGAAAGTGAGGCATCAGTAGAGAACCTGCTTGCAGCTAGGACAGTGAGATATGGGCATTATTTTCCTGGCTTTTCTGGTTTATATGTCTTCATGTATCTGGATCCCCTTAAAAACCCAAGCTCCTTTATAGCAGCCCTCAACTACAGCCTCAACTGCTGGCTATGGGTTTCTGTAACATCCCTCCACTTGACCCTTCAGGTCTAATTCTGGTAAGATGTATGTCTTTTGTTCCCCCTCCTTGAGGTGCTTCTTTGTGCCTTGACTGCATCTTTGCACATAACCCCTTTGGCAGTCCTCAGTTACCCCGTTTGAACCTGCGGGCTGCTTCTGCCAGGACACTTAGGCAGCAGATTAGTGGATGTGAAGGAAACATTCTGCTCTTAGCAAGACCAAATCAAAAAGTCAACATTACCTGATTGGAATGAATACTTTATTATAGTACATTGTGTCTTTGTTTTATTCCTTCATATTAAATCTGATAGTGCCTTAAATATATGGTACAATCAATGAGTAATTAGTGAGTAGCTATCTTACAATAACTCTTAAATATGTTCATCTGCTAGAGTTGATACTTTTAATCTCCTAAATGTAATTGCAGGTTGCTCTAAGGAATTAGAGAGAAAGAATTAATGTTAGCATTTCCTAATTCACATGATCTCAAACTGTTTCTCACTCAACCTCACCCCATTTATTTCTTTTTATCTTACAGAAGGTTTAAAGGCATTCACAAATCAAGAAACTGGGAAAGGTAAAAAAATTTGGCTCAGTATACCTACTGCATATTAAATATTATTTAATAACTCATTTATATTGAAGAATAGTTTCTTAAAATTAAAGCTGGTAAAGTTCTTACATCACAAACGGCATAAAATAATTAACGTACTGCAATAGACTAAGTTCTTACATCACAAATGGTATAAAATAATAATTAATGTACTGTAATATACTAAGTTCTTACATCACAAATGGTATAAAATAATTAACGTACTGTAATATACTAAGTTCTTACATCACAAACGGTATAAAATAATTAACGTACTGTAATATACTAAGTTCTTACATCACAAACGGTATAAAATAATTAACGTACTGTAATATACTAAGTTCTTACATCACAAACGGTATAAAATAATTAACGTACTGTAATATACTAAGTTCTTACATCACAAATGGTATAAAATAATTAACGTACTGTAATATACTAAGTTCTTACATCACAAACAGTATAAAACAATTATTTAACGTACTGTAATATACTAAGTTCTTGCATCACAAACGGTATAAAACAATTATTTAATGTACTGTAATATACTAACAAATTATTTCATTAGTTTTGATCTTTTGTGGTTTTGGTTTCTTCATCAGATTTCAAGATTTGTGAAATTTTATGTTTTTCTTATGCAACTTGTCAATATATTGTGCTAAGTATTTTTAAATTTATGATAATTGTACCTATGCTGCCAACTAGGCTTTAAGGGAAAGCATTGCTTTCAGATTTCTCGATATTAGTTGAGTTGTTGCATAAAGAAAGAGATGATGCACTAGAGAATTATCTGTATTTTTTCTTTCATTAATTTTAGAATATTCTTGTAAAAATTTTCATGAAAAACTTGCATTTATTTAATTATAACATTGTATCATATACTCAAACTTGGTTTATTAATTAACTATTAATGGAAGAAAGAAAAGGGAAATATATATGTAAAATGATGAGATGACATTATTTTAAAAATATTTAAGTAGAATAAGCAACACAATAAATTAACATGATTAATTAAAATTTATATTACATATATTTTCTTTAACATGGATCTCTCCAGTTAAAATTAATCTATAACCATTAACTGCTCTTTTAGAATATAGACACCCAAATCCATTACAGATGCATAATTTTATTGGGAGGCAGGAGAGTGAAGCTGTTAAATGTCAGGCTCTGGAGAGAGTCAGGATCAGGTTCAAATCCAAGTTCTGACACTTACAGGCTACGTGAACTTTGGCACCCTCTTCATGTGTCATGTTTCTCATGAGTAAAAAGAAGATAGCAGCACCAGCCAGGTAGATTTGTTTAAGGATTAAATTTAATGACATAATATCTGTGCTAGACACAATGTTCAGGATATTTTACTAGAGACACCATTATTCTCAGTACTCCAGCCAGGAATCTCACTGAACTTCCTGCACAGCTTGCAGTCCTTCTCTGACAACCAAACAGTGTTTAATGTGTACTATGCATTAGTTTTGTTGTTTCATTTTCTAAATTAGCATTTAATATACATTTAATTTATAAAATTCAGACACTACACACATTATACATATGTATGGGGTGTGTGTGTGTATACATACTCTATTCTTCACAATTCCACCCTTTCATTATCCTCAAAAGAAATCTATCAAAAACACAAGCATAATGCTCTTTATTTTTTCTATACATCTACTGGCCCATATTTTGCGGTTTTTCATTCGAACAAGATCATTCTGTGCATTTGTTGTAAGCTGACTTTAAACTGCAACTCCTTGAGCTGAATTCCACTGAGTTTGACATCCATTTAAGCATGTTTTCACATCTTGGAATTAGGCTGTATTTTAGAAAAATGGAAAAATAATGCAAAACATTGCTGGCATTTTCTTAAGAAAAGGAGGTATCTGGAAAGCAGCACTCCTCACTTCAAATGCTAGCTCTCTCCTTCCTTTGTCTCCCTCCTACAGCTCCTGCAGGCTCCAGGGGTTAGCTAACCCCATGACATTCACAAGACTCCCTGTTTCTTAAAACTCTGTTCTTTTGGAGAAATTTGCCTTTCTTTTGGCTAATCTCAAACAAAAGATTTCCTCTAGATTCTTCTCAAAATGTCTACACAGAGTTGAATGAGGGTAGGAAAATTGTACTGGGGGGGTTGTGTTGTATTACTTTCCAAGAAACTTTTTGACTTAGAAAAATTTTTCAGGTATTGCATTAGCCAAATCTCAGCAAGAAAAAGATGGCATATTCAGAGGGTCTAACCAAGGTACCGGACTGTGGCTCACTGCCTGGCTCTGTAATCCACTGATGAGCAAGCCTTTTCAGCTGTTCTTCTTTGTGCCCTGTTTGCTGAATTCTGCCAAATCTCTGTTATAAGTTTAACTGACCTATGTAGGAAGTTCTGATTACAGGCATTTAGGGACAGACATATAAGATGAGACCCTCATTAAAGGAGCTCAGGGACATGTGCCTCATTCAAGACCTGTTGTGTGTCTTAGACTAAATCATGTGTCTTGATTTCAGCATAATCTGTGACTGACATTAGGCTCCGTGACCAGTGGTCTCACCTCTGTCATCAGACATTGGGCCTTGTTTTATAGAGTTTTCTATCCAATATAAGACCCACTAGACAGTTTGTGTGAAGGATGAAGAGTTCATTATCTGAAGTTTTGAGTTGCTGAGCCCCTCAAAATTCCTGCTGCTGCCTATGCCACTGTCTCTATATGGAACCTATGGGGCACGACCAAGGAGTTGAATATTGCCATAGGGGTTCCCTTAACCTGGATGATACTGATTTGAGGCTCTCTGAAGGAAGAAATTTAAAAATAACACCAGGATGAAAGGAGCCCCTCAAAGTATATCTAATAACCAAAAATAGAAAACAAGAAAGAAAAGGAAAATAAAAAAGAAAGACAGAAAAAGAGAGAAAAGAGGTGAAGAATAAAAAAATAAAAACTTGGATACAGGAAAAGGAGCAAATAAAAAAACAAAACAGATATCTACATTCTCAGAATTAGAAATCCAAAATTTACTGAACAAATGTAAACAACAAAAGACAAAGGGATGATGCTTGGCTTGTAAACATCCGTAAAACGGATTCTGAATTAACTTTAACGTCTGCTAAATGCAGAGACCTTTATGACCATAATCATTACTGGAGTACCAATCACAGTCATATCTGAGATTCTACTAAAGTTAAACAACATTAAGCCTTAAAGCTCCGGAATAATGTTTCTTGACTCCATGTTCTAAGGCAGAGCCTTTATATAGCCTAATCCTTCCAATTCTTCCAGCCTTTACCCATTACCCAGTTTCAAAGGTGCTTCCATGTTTTCAGGTATTTATTATGGCAACAGTCTCATTTCTTGGTACTGAAGTTCATAGTGGCTTTTCTGTTGCTATAATAGCATACCTGAGATAGGATATTGTGTAAAGAAAATAAAAGTGTTTCTCACAGTTCTAGAGACTGAGAGGCCATATGTGGTGAGGCATTCCTGCTGTATCATAACATGGTGGAAGATGTCGCATGGCAAGAAAAAGGAAGCATGTAATCTCAGAGTCCTCCTTCTCTTCTTAGAAGGCCACAGTCCTATTGGATTAGGGCCCCACCCCTATGACCCCATTTAACCTTAATTACCTCATATAAACCTATCTTTAGATCCAATCCCATTGGGGATTGTATTTCTGGCGCATGAACTTTAGGGGGACACATTCAAACTATACTGAGTGGTGACGAGCGTGCAAACATTGTATTGATGGCACCCCCACTGTGCTTACTGGGGAGCTGCTGCCATTTATTCTCCAATAAAGGACAGACTCAGAGATGAGCACGATGAAACACATATTAGGCTGTCATCTTAGCACTGATGTCCTGGACAATAAGCAGCTCCATCTGTGCATTTTTACCTATGTTTGGGCCATTGCCAAGGACCTCACTGCCTGGTCTGTCTAACGGAAGCAGTAAAAATGATCTGTCCAAGGCTGCCCACGTTGGGCTAAGAAAACACTAGTAATTGTTTGCATCACAGATACCCAAATATAAACGAATGTTACATGTATCTATATACGTATTAAATTCATTACCCAGACCTTATCGTAACCCTGCTCATCCTCCTTGGAGTTTCTGGCATTACTGGTAGCAACTAAGACCCTCACTTCACTTTCCCGAATACACAGTGCTGGGCTCTTGACCGAAGCACTGAACAGAACTTTCACCTCTCTTACTGGCCTCAGTCCACAGGCCGTATAAGCTTGCTTACTCATAAAGTTAATACTCAGCTAAACAAAACATGGCACCTTTTAGTCATCAATCAAAAATCAGGAGTAAATGAAAACAATCTGATTCCAATTTCTGATGTCAGACTGTTGCTACCATTTAAATCTCACCATTCCCTCTTCCTTTCTGCTGCTGAACATGTTGGCAAGTTAGGAAAACATCCTAGGTGCTCCTCCTTTAAATACCTGTGGAAGTTTATCACTGTGCAAGGTCCTGCCTTGCCTGAGTGAGAACCCTCCCCACATCTCCATCGCCTAAAAACCACTGTCAACCCAAGCCAGGCTCTCTTCCCTGCTCCCTCAAGCCCTGCTCAGACCAGTTTTGAGGCCTGCCCTGCTCTCCCCAGAAAGCCTCATCATTTATATAACACTCTTTTTTATACCCTCTTGGTGTGTGTGCAGTATCATTATTGATCGAAACCAAATTTGGGGTAGGGATACATCTTGCTGCTTTGTGGAGACTACAACAATCTTCCTGTTCCATCTTTATGAAGACAGTGTGATACAGTAAAACAACATAGACCGTAAAGTTAGACAAACATGGGTTTTTATAACTGACTCTACTACTTCTTAGCAAGGTAACCTTTGAGCAAGATGCCTAATATATTTCAGGCTCTTTATGCGGCAGATATATTTCCAAGATCAGAGAATGTAGCATTGATTTCATATGCACACTCATATAAATAAGGGAGAACCAAAACAACATTTTCCAACTCAAATTTTGTTTTCATTCATTCTGGAGCCTGCATGCAAACATGTTCAAATTCCCATTACCAAGTTAAGAAAGAGATTCCATAGAGCTAATAAGTTTATTTTATGTGTCTATCAACCTTGAGCAGGCTTTTCTCACTCTGGTCCTTAAACTACTTTCCTCATTCTTATTCCTTCTGGTCATGGCTTATTAATAGTTTCCATCCTTTCTTTTTAGTCACCGAACCTAATATATACCTTTCTTAACTTTTCTAAGAGTGTTCAATTCTGTTGACCATGTAGGTAGGCGATAGAACAACTTATAGAGTCTGAGTATGGTTTGCACAAGTTAGCAAGGAAATCATTCTCCAGTGGTGGGAGAAAGAAGCTTTCTACTGACATGAGACGGAGAAATGTCAAGTCATGTAGATATCTCTTTGGAAAGATTCAAGAGGGAAGACAAACTTACTGGTTCAGAGATAAGACTATATTTCAAGCTCTGTACCTCCATTTATTAGCTAAGCCTTAGGGCCATTTAGTTAATTCGTTTAAGCCTGGGTTTCCTCGTCTATAAAATAGCGAATATGTTGCAACAACTTAGGACTGACTTGATAATTAAATGAAATAAAGTACTGAAAGTATTCTGCACAGTATCTTATAAGAAGAAGAAAATAAATGTCATTACTACTCAGTGAATGAATAAAAACACACCTTGAAGAGAAATTATCTGCGTCCTCTATCTAAATAATAAAATGACAGACTCTTCCACATAAACACATATGATTGCATCAGAAATGCAGAATGGAAGTTATTTTCCTTATCAGGTGAAGTACAGCCTTTCTATGCATAAGCAGTGTGTAGGAAAGATTTCATGCAAAAAGAAAATAAACTACCTCGGAATGTTTGAAATAGAAGTATTTAAGAATCATTACTATGGCCATAACAGGAGGTATGAGCATGGTAGCTTTAAAAACATGCCTACAAATGCATTGATATGCTTCCCTTGAAGAGGCAATGAAGGATTTCCCTCTCTTTGGGTATGAAGTGGATTTAGTGACTTGGTTCTAGTGAATAGTATACAGCAGAAGTGATATATGTTACCACTGAAATTAGTTTATACAACCAGTTACTGCAGTGTTGAGTTCACTCACTCATCCGCAGATCACTTGCTCTGGGGACATAAACTGCCGGGTTACATCAGGCAGCCTTTCAAGAGGCTCATGTCTGAAAAACTGAAATGTCTTCCAAGTAGCCAGAAAGGAACTGAAACCTGAAAACCATGTGAATGAGGTTGGAAGGCAGTCCTTCAATAGTTGAGTCTTCAAATGAGACAGCAGCCCTGACTGACAAGTTTACTACTTCATGAGAGGCCATGAACTACAGGCATCTAACTTAGCTGCTCCCTGATTCCTGGCCCACAGATACTGTGAAATAATAAATCCTTAAATCTGTGTTGTTTTAATCTCCTAAGATTCATAGATTTTTTTGCATAGCGTTAGATAACTAAAATAGATGAACTTGAGGTTGCTGTGTTAATTTAAGTGTAATAAAGCAGTGAATTAGAACAAATAAAGTTAGTGAGAATGGATAGAAAATACCTTTAGCGAGAGGTTAAAAATAATCACCATGCATTATAGTCATTATCAGAAAAGGTTATTAGTAAACAAATTAATTTTAGTATCTGATTAGATGAAATAGAGGTATGAAGGCTAAAGTTTTCAGCCTAGAAAAAAAAAAGGCAATGATATAAATCACTGACTCAATTTGAATTTAAAGAAATCACTGCAGTTCTCACATTCATATTGTGCCAAATAAGTGGCTCTAATGATATGGGCAACAACCTCAATAATTTGCAATAACATAGCACAGAGCAAATTACAACCATAAATTTGTAAACGAATATACCTATAGGACAATAAAGTTTTGGTGTGGACCTATAGATAAGGGACATTTTCAAGGACATGCTAATATAATCTTTCACATATTTTTAAAGACAAAAATCCTAGATATTAGATGACAAAGGTTTTGCCTTTGTGTGTATGTTATAGAAAACTTGAATTTTAGTGGCTCTGGTATAAAGATTTAGGTTTTAGCAGAACATGTATGGTAACTTGACACTATAAAACGAACCATAAAACTTTTAAAGGAGTAACTTCTAATGAGGAATGAAATAATCAGTTCATAAATTTTATGGTTCTGCGATTCAGTTTTGGTTGACGGAGCAGGCTAAAGTTTAAAGCTGAAGGCTCATGACATTTGAAAAAATGAGAAATTATAACTAATGTTGGTTAAAGGATCAACTTTAACGTATCTAAACATAAAATGTACACACTCCAAAATAGAGTCACCATATTTTTCTATACAGACAGACCATAACCTACGAAACTTAATGTTTGTTCCTGGAGAGAGACTATTGCAAAATGTTCCCATATTCCTGTAGTTTCATTTTCTAAATAGAGATTTCAAGAACCCATATGCCAGAGATCCTCCAGGTTTTAGGAGTCATAAGCCTTGTGCACAAAGAATTGAAGATTGTCTTAAGGGAATTCCATGACAAATAATAAATGTACCAAAGAAAATACCCATTTATTTACACAGAGTTGCCTATCTTTTTCTGCTTTATTGAGGTATAATTGGAAATTTAAAATTGTATATACTTAAAGTGTACAACTTGATTTGTTATGTACCTCCATTGTAAAATAGTCACTACAATCAAGCTAATTAACATATTCAACGTTTCACATGGCTACCACATACCATCTCCTTTTTTTGTAACAAGAACACATAAACAAATTTGCAAATTTTCTAGCAAATTTGACCTACATGATAGAGTGTTATTCATTACAGTCACAGTGTTATATGTTAGATCTGAAAACTTGTTCATGTTGAATACTGAAACTTTGTACCCCTTGACGAGCATCGTCCCATATTCCCCTCTGCCTAACTCATGGTGACCACCACTCTCTGCTTCTGTGAGTTTGATTATTTAGATTCCACATGTAGGTGAGATGATGCAGTATTCGTCTTTCTGCAATACGTTTATGCCACTTAGCATCATGTCCTCCAAACTCATGCAGGTTGTTCTCAATGGCAGGATTTCCCTTTTTTTAAATGCTGAGTAGTGTGTGTGTGTGTGTGTGTGTGTGTGTGTGTGTGTATGCTGAGTAATATTTATGTGTGCATGTGTGTGTGTGTGTGCACACATGTGTGTGTGTGGTGTGTGTTATTAGGGTTTGCTAGAGGGACAAAACTAATAGGATATATATAGATATGAGAGGGAGTTTATTAAGGAGAATTGACTCACACAATCACAAGGTAAAGTCTCACTATAGGCCATCTGCAAGTTGAGGAGTCAGGAAGCCAGTGGTGGATTAGACCAAGTCCCCAAACCTTAAAAGCAGGGAAGCTGATAATTCAGCTTTCAGTCTATGGCCGAAGGTCTGAGAGTGTCTGGCAAATCACTGATGGAAGTCCAAGAGTCAAAAGCTGAAGAACTTGGAGTCCGATGTTTGAAGGCAAGAAGCATCCAGCACGGGAGGAAGATGAAGGCTGGAAAATTCAGCAAGTCTACATTTTCACTTTTCCTGCTTGCTTTATTCTAGCCATGCTGGCAGCTGATTCGATGGCGTCCACCCAGATGGAGGGTGGGTCTGCCTCTCCCAGCCCACTGACTCAAATGTTAATCTCCATTGGCAACACCCTTACAGCACATGCAGGAACGATAACCTGGATCCTTCAATCTAATCAAATTTACACTCAATATTAACCATCATAATATATATACATACATACACACGTGCGTGCGCATATATATTTACATATATATAATTTTCTTTATTCTTTAATCCATTGACATATGTAGGTTATTTCCATATATTAGCTATTGTGGGTAATGCTGAAGTTAACACAGGAGTGCATACATATCTTAAAGACAATTACTTCATTTCCATTGGATACATACCCAGATGTGGTATTGCTAGAATATAATAGTTTTATTTTTAATTTCTTGAGGCATCTCTATACTATTTTTTGTAAAATTGTAACAATTTACATTTCTACCAACAATATATAAGGCTTCCCTTTTCTCTAAATCTTCAGCATAATTTCTTATCTTTTATCATTTTTACAATAGCCATTCTGACAAGTGTGAGATTTTGTACATGGGAACCCTTATAAACTGTTGGTAGGAATGTAAATTGTTACAGCCTTTACAAAAAATAGTATGAAGGTTCCTCAAAAAATGAAAACTATTGTGGCTTTCATTTGCATTTTTCTGATAATTAGTGAAGCTAACTAAGGACCTTTTCACACACCTCGTGATCATTTTCTATTTCTTCTTTGAGAAATGTTTATCCTTATTTATTATTTTATTTTGGAGACAGGGTCTCACTCCATCACCCAGGCTGGAGCATGGCTTACTGCAGCCTTGACCTTCCAAGCACAAGTGATCCTCCTCCCTCAGCCTCCCCAGTAGCTGGGACTACAGGCATGCATCACCACACCCAGGTCATTTTTAAATTTTTTTTGTAAAGTTTTGCCATATTGCCCAAGCTGCTCTCGAATCCATGGTTTGAGCAATCCACCTGCCTTGGGCTCCCAAAGTGCTGGGATTACAGGAGTGAGAAACTGCAACCAGCCTCCGCTGCCCACCTTTTAAAATGTTATTTATTTATTTAGCAAATGATTTGCATGAGACTCTTATATATTTTGGATATTAACGCCCTATCAGATATATAGTGTGTGAATATTTTCTCCCCTTTTGCAGGTTGCATTTCTACTCTGTTGATTGCTTTTGCTGCTGTGAAGAAGCTCTTAGTTTACCATAGTCTCACACCTATTTCTGCTTTAATTGCCTATGCTCTTGGTATCATATCTGAAAATTGTTGTACAGACCAAGTAGAAAAACATTTTGGCTATATTTTCTCCTAACGGTTTTATAATTTTAGGTCTTATATTTGTTTATGGTCCATTTTGAGATGATTTTTGTATATGGTGTGAGTTCAAATTTCAATTTCACTCTTTCGCCTGTGGATCTCCAGTTTACTCAACACCATTAAAGAGACCATTGTGTCCCCATTACATGCTCTTGGCATCCTTGCCAAAGATAAGTTAACTGCAGTTGTATAAATTTATTTCTGAAATCTCTATTCTTTTCCATTGGTCTACATTTCTCTTTTTATGCCAGTACTATTTTTTTTTTTTTTTTTTTAGATGGAGATTCGCTTTTGTTACGCAGGCTGGAGTGCAATGGTGGGATCTCGGCTCACAACAACCTCGGCTTCCTGGGTTCAGGCAATTCTCCTGCCTCAGCCTCCTGAGTAGCTGGGATTACAGGCACACGCCACCATGCCCAGCTAATTTTTTGTATTTTTAGTAGAGACTGGGTTTCACCATGTTGACCAGGATGGTCTTGATCTCTTGACCTCGTGATCCACCCGCCTTGGCCTCCCAAAGTTTGGTTATGTATTTTGAAATCAGGAAATGCAATGCCTCCAATTTCATTCTTCCCTCTCAGAAATGCTTTGGCTATTTGGGAATTTTTCTGGATCCCATATAAATTTGTTTTTTTTTTCTACTTCTGTGAAAATGCCACTAAGGTTTTGATAGAAACTGCACTGAGTCTGTAGATCACTTTAGGTAGTATGAACATTTTAAGAGTACGAATTCTTCCAATCCATGATCACAGGATACAGGTTATCTTTCTATTTATCTATGTTTTCTTCAATATTTTTCATTGGTGTTTTATAATTTTCAGTGTAAAAGTCTTTCACCTTCTTAATTATTTCTATTTATTTTATTTTTTGTTGCTATTGTAAATGGGATTGTTTTATTAATTTTCTGTAAAAATAGCTCATTGTGACAGAAATGACTAACTTTTGTATGTTAATTTTCTATCTTGAAACCTTATGGATTTATTTATTATTTCTAAGAGTTTTTTCATTGAGTCTTTAGGTTTTTCTATGTACTTTATTATCTACAAACAGAGATAATTGTGCTTCTTTTCTAATTTCGATATCTTTTTTTTCTTGTCTAATTGCTCTGGCTAGAATTTTCAGTACTATGCTGAAAAGAAGTGGGCAGAGTAGGAATCCATGCCTAGCACTGAATTTTAGAGGCAAAGCTTTTAGGTTTCCCCCATTAATTAGCCATACAGCCTTTTCATATTGAATATTCAGAAACCTCCCAACAAAGAAAAGCCCAGGACCAGATGGTTTCACTGGTGATTTCTACTAACCATTCAAAGAAGAATTAATACTACCTCTTCTTATACTCTTATCAAAATTAAAAGAGGAGGGAATGTATCAAAGACTGTGAGCACCTTTATACCAAAACCAGAAAAGGACACCACATGGAAACAAAAACAAAAGCAATATCTGGTAGAGAACTTGTATAAGGTCCCGGAAGGCTTGCCTAAGACTTCAGAAATTATAAGACATACTACTATGTTATTTATTTTTGAACTTATCTTTCCCATAAAAAATATAGTTAAATCTCTTCAATAACAAACATAGTTTTACTTGCCTTTTTGGACAGCCAGCCAGATATACCTTTGGTTCTGGTAGGGGGTGGAAATTTTAAGTCACATATTAAGGGAAGAAAAATGTGAAAATATGTAAGAAATTGTGGCAGCTACTGAACAACAATAAATCAATTTGAGTCCTTGGAGTATGTGGCAACAAATAAAAGAATCTCTGTTGATGGAATTAGCTTTCTCTTCCTCATAGCAGATAGAGACCTATGTTATCTTAAATATTATCTTAGATACTATGAAATGCAGTTTTATCATCTGTATAATAAAGATACTAAGAATACTCACCTCAAATGAGTATTTAGAGTGTTAAGAGTGATGGTATATTTTAAGCATACATCATAGAATCTAGCAGTCAGCATAGTGCTGGCAAAACTCATATATGTAATGTTATCTATTTTATTATTATCATGATTATTAGTATAATTTGTTAAGCAGAAGACTTTAGACAATTACATTTAGAAGTTCATCTGAGCAAAGAATAATTCATGAATTGGGCCACATTCAGAATGAGGAGCAGTTCAGAGAGCTCCAGGCAGCAGTTTGAGCACTGAGCTTGTCTCGGGAAGACACAGAAGCCAAGTAGAGAAGTCACCTGATTGAACTTTATTAATTTTCCTTATATAATATAGTAGCTACAGTAGCAATAACAACGATTACAGTAATAGTAGTGGAAGTTAGTTTATATTTTGTACGTGCAAAACATGGTGTTAGCCTTTTTCAGACATGGCATATATAATGAGGCATTTTTCTTATTTGGGCATGGTATGATGAGTTGGCCCTTGTATTTGGCTGAAACGTGACTGTTTTACTCCTGTGTTTGGTTTTAGTTTATTTACATGCTAAGTTAAGTTGCAGTTTATCAAGTAGGAACTCAGAATACAAAGGAAGCCTCAGGTAAAATTTAACTTAATTTAACCAATCAGTACTCTCATGGTCATCAATACTACAAAATAGGTATTATTGTTTATTCTGAATTCATAAAGAAGCTGAGGTGTTGAGAGTTTAAACAATTTGCTTATATTCCCATAGCGAGGTAGTGGCAGGATTATGATATGCTTTCAGTTTTCCTGACATACAACTCATGCTCTTTTAATACACCATAATACTTCCATCTCCCTTTTCAGAGGCAAAGTGGAATCCATCAGTTCCTCAGTATTGCATAGCTTACCTAGGTTGATAGTGAGGTTGTCAAAATAGATATAAATTGATATAATAATAGATATAAAGTAGATAGATTTTAAACTACCATGAAGAGTGATCATAGAATTAAGGTAGGATTATGTATAATATCTATTTGCCTATCTATATATTACATATGGATATGTTATTATATCTGTATCTATAGATATAGATATATATAAAAGTCAAGATGAATGACAAGCAAGATATGCTAATTGTTGTACTGACAAAATAGACAGTATTATGAAATTCTAAAAGTCCAGAACATATATTGGTAATAGGCCTTTTCACCATCTGTCTCACAAGTGTCAGACTTGCTTGTCTGACATACACAGCTGGTGATAGGCTGCTGTGATCCATCTGTATATATGCCACATGCCAGTTGCTTGACTGATACTAATTTGAGGTGCTTATGTTCTAACAATATTCACACATTGGTTAACAGGTATTTATTCACTGATATGTGTATGTAAGTGTGTTCAAATATCTCGTATCTTTAAGCTGTTTTCTGCCTCCCAAAGATGTAAGTTCAGGTGAACTCCATCTTCCTAAAAACTATGTCTTTTAAAGATACTCTCAGAAATTAAGACCATATTACTGTTACTCCACATAGTGAGAGTAGACTGATTGTTGAGGGGGTATCACTATTAACTTTGAACCCCATTGAACTCTGATGATTTGGTAAATGAAGACAATTTTATTTAAGTGGAATAACGAGATTTGGCCTTATGCTGCTTAAAGCATATTAAAAACTGATAATAATAAAGCCATGATATGCTCAATGAAAGTTAAGAAGAAAAGAATAGATGAGAGAGTGGGTAGTAAAGAGATCAACATATGTATTTGACTTTGATGAAAATGACTATATAAAAGAGTGATGTTAAGAAATAAAGGGTATTCAATTAGGAAACGGGGAAGTCAAACTGTCTCTTATTTGCAGATAACGTGACTGTATATCAGCCAGGTGTGGTGGCTCACGCCTGTAATCCCAGCACTTTGGGGGACTGAGGCGGGTGGATCATGAGGTCAAGAGATCGAGACCATCCCGGTCAACATGGTGAAACCCCATCTCTACTAAAAATACAAAAAATTAGCTGGGCATGGTGGTGCATGCCTGTAATCCCAGCTACTCAGGAGGCTGAGGCAGGAGAATTGCCTGAACCCAGGAGGCGGAGGTAGCGGTGAGCCGAGATCATGCCATTGCACTCCAGCCTGAGTAACAAGCAAAACTCCGTCTCAAAAAAAAAAAAAAAAGAAAAAAAATAGAAAAACATGACTGTATATCTAGAAGACGCCATCGTCTCAGCCCAAAATCTTCTCAAACTGATAAGCAACTTCAGCAAAGTCTCAGGATACAAAATCAATGTGCAGAAATCACAAGCATTCTATATACCAATAAGAGACAAACAGAGAGCCAAATCAAGAGAGAACTAACATTCACAATTGCTACAAAGAGAATAAAATACCTAGGAATACAACTAACAAAGGATGTAAAGGACCAAACCACTGCTCAACGAAATAAGAGAGGACACAAACAGATGGAAAAGCATTCCACGCCCATGGTTAGAAAGAATTAATGTCGTGAAAATGCCCATACTGCCCAAAGTAATTTATAGACTCAATGCTATCCCCATCAAGCTACCAATGACCTTCTTCACAGAATTGGAAAAAGCCACCTTAAACTTCATATGGAACCAAAAATGAGCCTGCAGAGCCAAGACAATCCTAAGCAAAAAAAAAAAAAAAGGCTGGAGGCATCATGCTACCTGACTTCAAACTATACTACAAGGCTACAGTAATCAAAACAGCATGGTACTGGTACCAAAACAGAGACATAGACCAATGGAACAGAATAGAGGCCCCAGAAGAAACACCACACATCTACAACCATCTGATCTTTGACAAACCAGGCAAAAATAAGCAATGGGGAAAGGACTCCATGTTTAACAAATGGTGTTGGGAAAACTGGCTAGCAATGTGCAGAAAGCAGAAACTGGACCCTTACCTGTCAGTTTACACTAAAATTCATTCCAGATAGATTAAAGATTTAAACATAAAACCTAACACCATAAAAACACTAGAAGAAAACATAGGCAAAACCATCCAGGACATAGGCATAGGCAAGGACTTCATGACTAAAACACCAAAAGCAATGGCAATAAAAACCAAGATAGACAAATAATTGTCTATCTTGGAGTTAAACATGGAGTCCTTTCCCCATTGCTTATTTTTGCCTGGTTTGTCAAAGATCATATGGTTGTAGATGTGTGGTGTTTCTTCTGTGGCCTCTATTCTGTTCCATTTGTCTATGTCTCTGTTTTGGTACCAGTACCATGCTGTTTTGATTACTGTAGCCTTGTAGTATAGTTTGAAGTCAGGTAGCATGATGCCTCCAGCTTTTTTTTTTTTTTCCTTAGGATTGTCTTGGCTCTGCAGGCTCATTTTTGGTTCCATATGAAGTTTAAGGTGGCTTTTTCCAATTCTGTGAAGAAGGTCATTGGTAGCTTGATGGGATCTAATCAAAATTCAGAGCTTCTGTACAGCAAAAGAAACAATCATTAGAGCGAATTGGCAACCAACACAATGGGAAGAAAATTTTGCTATCTACCCATCTGACAAAGGGCTAATAACCACAATCTACAAAGAACTAAAGCAGATATAAAAGGAAAAAAAAAACCCATTCAGAAGTGGGCAAAGGATATGAACAGACACATTTCAAAAGAAGACATATATGAGGCCAAGAAAATGTTCATCATCACTGGTCATTAGAGAAATGAAAATCAAAACCACATTGAGATACCATCTCACGCCAGTTAGAATGGCGATCATTAAAAAATCTGAAAACAACAGATGCTGGAGAGGATGTGGAGAAATAGGAACACTCTTACACAGTTGGCAGGAGTGTAAATTAGTTCAACCACTGTGGAAGACAGTGTGGCAATTTCTCAAGGATCTAGAAATAGAAATTCCATTTGACCCAGCAATCCCATTACTGGGTATATACCCAAATAACTATAAATCGTTCTACTATAAAGACACATGCACACACATGTTCACTGCAGCCCTGTGTACAATAGCAGAGAACTGGAACCAACCCAAATGCCCATCAGTGATAGACTGGACAAAGAAAATGTGATACATATACACCATGGAATACTATGCAGCCTTAAAAAAGGATGAATTTGTGTCCTTTCTTAAGGACTTGGATGAATCTGGAAACCATCATTATCAGCAAACTGACACAGAACAGAAAGCCAAACACCACACGTTCTCACTCATAGGTGGGTGTTGAACAATGAGAACACATGGACACAGGGAAGGGAACATCATACACTGGGGTCTGTCAGGGGATGGGGAGCTAGGGAAGGGAAAGCGGAGGGTGTGGGGCCAGGGGAGGAATCACATTAGGAGAAATGCCTAATGTAGATGATGAGGTGATGGGTGCAGCAAACCACCATGGCACGTGTATACCTGTGTAACAAACCTGCCCGTTCTGCACCTGTACCCCAGAACCTGTGTGTGTGTGTGTGTATATATATATACACACACACATATACATACAACAACTCAATAAAACATGAACCAATATCTTCAATCAACACTTCTCTAAAAAGATTTTAAACAGGTGTTGAATAGTGAGAACATGTGGACACTAGAAGGGGAACATCACACACCGGGGCCTGTCGGTGGGTGGGGGGCTAGCTGAGAGATAGCAGAGGGGTGTGGGGCAAGGGAAGGGATAGCATTAGGAGAAACAGCTAATGTAGATGACAGGGTGATGGATGCAGCAAACCACCATAGCACATGTATACCTATGTAAAAAGCCTGCCCGCTCTGCTCATGTACCCCAGAACTTAATGTATAAAAATAATTAAAAAATAAAAATCAAAAAAAAAGAAAGCACTTGTAAAGTTCTGCCAAAATGACTTCTGCTCACATTCCATTGGCTAAATCCAAAGTCCATTATATTCTTCTTCAAAATGGAGAGGAGTGTATAGTTGCTGATTAATAATTTAATCCATCATTGACCCCTCCTTCAGAGATGTTAACATGTGAAAAAAACAAATGTGTATCTCAGCATCAATTGAAGTATGACAGATCCTTGATATGGGATCCTGCAGCTGCATTTCCTAAGTGTCTGAGAATCATTATAAAATCTTGTTTTCTTTAAAAAAAAAGGTTTTAAACACACACTAGAATGACTAAAATAAAAATGACAAGTAATTGAACATACTGGCAAGGATACAGAGCAATTGATCACATATTGCTGGTGGTATAAAATGATTCAACAATTTCGAAGAAGAGTTTGGAAGTTTGTTATAAAATGTGTTATGTCTACACTATAGCCTAGCTATTTTTGTCCTAGATACTTATTCAAGATAAATTAAAATGTGTCCACAAAAGCAATTTGGAAAATAGTATCCACAGCAGTCTTATTAATAAGAATATCTAACTGGAAATAATCCAAGTTTCTATCCACAAGAGGATCAATCATTAAAACGAAATGTATTTTTGAAATTTAATAATGAGTTATCAAAATAACAAGCTATTTATACATGCAACAATATGGCTGATTCTCAAAAACATTAACAAAATAACCCAGACACAGAATAATACAGAATCATAACACACTTTCATTGTTATGATTTCTAAAAAGGCAAAATTATTCTAAGATAAGATAAATAACAAAACGGATGCCTAGCTTTATATTGGGGCTAAAATGAGGGACTGATTGAAAAGGAAAGCAATGGAACATTCCAGAATGACAGAAATATTATGCACCTTGTTTTGCTGCTGATCACCTGGATATACATAACTGATTGCCAATATTCATCAAATTAATCACTTAAATATGTGAATTTTCTTTAAATTATACCTTATAGGTAGTGAGAGAAATTCCTTTTCCATTATAGAAAACTATGCTACTAAGGCTAAGCTTTCTGTGTACAGATAACAATTATAAATTCTGAACATAATCCTAAAGCACAACTGCCTGAGGAGTCAGAGAAGCAAGTCAACTTAGGCAGAGTTACAGTAAAGTTAAAATTGGGGGAAATTATTTGATTAAAATGAATGTTCCACATGGGAAGCTTTATCATAAGAGATATCACAGCTGTGGCTGCAGCACGAAACTTGCCAAAATCTTTCTAGCCATAGGAAGAAACATAGGGCAGCTAGGAGTTCCCCACAGAGTGAGGGGAGAATTTCCATAATAGAGAACAAGAGAAGGCTTCTGCGAGGATGGCCAAATAGGAAGAGCTCCCAGCTCAGTTCCCAGCGACAGCGATGCAGAAGATGAGTGATCGCGGCATTTCCAACCGAGGTACCAGGTTCATCTCAATGGGACTTGTTACTGAGGCAGGGCGGGATGCTGCGTCACCCGGAAGTGCAAGGGGCTGGAGGACTCCCCCTCCTACCCAAGGGAGGCCGCTGGGACTTTTCCGGACACTCTGGCACTTCAGCTCAGACACTGCGCTTTTCCTGCAGACCAGGAGATTTTCACCTATGCCAAAACACCAGCACAAAACTGGGGAGCCATTTTAGCAGTGCCCAGAACGCCAGCGAGACAGAAACGCACATTCCCCTGAAAAGAAGGGGGCTGAAGACAGGGAGCCAAGTGAGCTGACTCTGGTCCTCCACAAAGACCAGAAAGCTGAGACCCAGTGGCTTGGGATTTCTGCAGCCAGCACAGCAGTCTGAGCTCGACCTGGGATGCTGGAACTCAGTGAGGGGAAGGGCGCCTGCCATTACTGAGGCAATTCTAACCTCGCCTGTATAAACAAAATCACAGGGAAGTTTACACAGCAGCTGGGCAGAGCCCACAGCAGCTCAGCAAGGCCTCTGCAGGCAGACTGTGACTAGACTCCCTACTTCCTGGGCAGGGCATCTCTGAAGAAAGGTAGCAGCCCATCAGGGACTTATAAATAAAGCCCTACCTTTCCAGGACAAAGCACCTGGGAAAAGGCACGGTTGTGAGTTCCACTTCAGCAGACTTAAACGTCCCTGCCAAGCAGCTCTGAAGGGAGTAACGGACCTCCCAGCACAGCACTTGAGCTCTGTCAAGGGACAGACTGCCTCCTCAAGTGGCTCCCTGACCCCTATATATCCTAAGAGACACCGCACACAGGAGAGCTCTGGCTGACATCTGGCAGGTACCCTTCTGGGACGAAGCTACCAGAGGAGGAACAGGCAGCAATCCTTGCTGTCCTGCAGCCCCCACGGGTGATCCCCAGGCAAGCAGGGTCTGGAGTGGACCTCCAGCAGTCCTGCAGCAGAGGAGCCTGTTAGAAGGAAAACTAAAAAACAGAAAGAAATAGCTTCAACGTCAACAGAAAGGACATCCACTCAGAGATCCTATCCAAAAGTCTCCAACTTCAAAGACCAAAGGTAGATAAATCCATGAAGATGGGAAGAAACCAGCACCAAAAAAGCTGAAATCACCAAAAACCAGAATACCTTTTCTCCTTCAAGAGATCACAACTCCTCACCAGCAAGGGAACAAAACTGTATGGAGAATGAATCTGATGAATTGACAGAAACAGGCTTCAGAAGGTGGGTAATAACAAACCTCTGAGCTAAAGGAGCATGTTCTAACCCAATGCAAAGAAACTGAGAACATTGAAAAAAGGTTAGAAGATATTCTAACTAGAAAAACCAGCTTAGAGAAGAACATAAATGACTTGATGGAGCTGAAAAAGTGAAAAACACAGCATGAGAACTTCGAGAAGCTTCAATAACCAAATTAATCAAGCAGAAGAAAGGATATCAGAGATTGGAGATCATCTCAATGAAATAAAATGAAAAGGCAAGATGATAGAAAAAAAGAGTGAAAAGAAATGAACAAAGCCTCCAAGAAATAAGGGATCATGTGAAATGACCAAATCTACGTTTGATTGGTGTACCTGAATGTGATGGGGAGAATGAATCCAAGATGGAAAACACTCTTCAGGATATTATCCAGGAAGACTTTCCTAACCGAGCAAGGCAGGCCAACATTCAACTTCAGGAAATACAAAGAACACCACAAAGATATTCTCGAGGAGAGCAACCCCAAGGCACAAAATCATCAGATTCACCAAGGTTGAAATAAAGGAGAACCAGAGAAAAAGAATCACAGATTTGGTGCCCATGATAAATCTGGCTAAATGCTGAACTATTCATTTTATGGGAAGAGGGATATTCCAATTGAAATCTGACCCATTGCCCACTCTAGTAATGGCAGAGTAAATAAACTTTAAGAAATCAATCAGAGCAGGGACGACTCAAGATGGCGCTGTGAGAACAACCCAGGATTGAGGCTCTCGCTGGATGCGCGGAGTAGGTGAGTCAGGGACGCATTTCCAGACGGACCTTTGTTGCCCACAGAACGGGGAAATTCCCAGATATAAAACAAACGCGGGACGCCAGCTAGAGATCTTGACTGGTGTAGTCAGCAGCGGGTGCGGCTGCGGCCTGCGCCGGAGGGCAGAGGCGCTTCACAGAGGTCCGCACAAAAGCGCACTGTTCCGGGTGCCCTGTTGAACTGGCAACCTGAGACCTGAGAGGGCTGAACTTGAGACTGAACAGGATTTGAACAGTGAGCCAGCCCAGGACAAAGCGTTAGGGGTAGCGCAGTGCGACAAACAAAACGGGATTCCAAACGCTCGCTGTTAGTAGGTTACCTTAAGGCGCAGCTCCCTGTGGGAGGGGTGTCTGCCATTACGGAGGCAATCAGCCCCTACTGAGGTACACGCCCATTGCTGACGCAGCCTGCCATTGCCGAGGCAACCCGGTACAACAGAGAGACTCCACCGCAGGGCTGCAGGGTGGAGACCGCAGAAACAGGGTAAACCTCACACCAGCAGGGCGGAGCCCTGGAAGGACAAGACTGCCTCCTAGCTGGGCAGGACAACCCGGCAGACACTCAAAGATAAAGCACCAACCCCTTCAGAAAGAGCAGCTGAGAAAAAAAGAGCTTTTTTTGAGTTCTGTTGCAGCAGAACTAAACATAGCAGCCTAACAGCCCTGAATGAACATCAGAGCTCACAGCTCAGCACTTGAGCTACTATGAAGTACAGACTGTCTCCTCAAGCAGCTCCCTGACCCCTCTATATCCAAAAGACTGACATTTGGCAGACATCATTCTGGGACAAAGATAGCAGAAAAAGAAACTGGTAGCATCCCTACTGTTCCGCAGCTGCTATAGGTGTACCCCAGACAAGCAGGGCCTGGAGTGGACCTCTGCAGTCGTACAGCAAAGGGGCTAGACTGGTAGAAGGGAAACCAAGTAACAGAATTACTTCATCATCAACAATCTGGGGGTTCACCCAGAGACCCAATCGAACAGTCAGCAACTACACAGACGACAGGTGGATAAATCCACAAAGATGGGAAGAAACCAGCGCAAAAAGGAGGAAAACACCCGAAACCAGAACACCTCGCCTCCTAGAAAGGAACAAAACTCCTCACCAGCAAGGGAACAAAGCTGGATGGAGAATGACTGTGATGAAATGACGGAATTAGACTTCAGAAGGTGGATAGTGAGAAACTTTTGTGAGCTAAAAGAACATGTTTCAAATCAATGCAAAGAAACTAAGAACCTTGAAAAAAGATTCGAGGAAATGATAACAAGAATGGATAACTTAGAGAGGAATATGAATGAATTAAAGGAGATGAAAAACACAATACGAGAACTTCGCGAAGCATGCACAAGTTTCAATAGCCGAATTGATCAAGCAGAAGAAAGAATTTCAGAAGTCGAAGATCAACTCAATGAAATAAAACAAGAAACCAAGATCAGAGAAAAAAGCGCAAAAAGGAATGAACAAAGTCTCCAAGAAATGTGGGACTATGTGAAAAGACCTAACCTACGTTTGATAGGTGTACCAGAAGGGGATGAAGAGAATGAATCCAAGCTGGAAAATACTCTTCAGGACATTATCCAGGAAAATTTCCCCCACCTAGCAAGGCAGGCCAACACTCAACTGCAGGAAATACAGAGAACACCACAAAGATATTCCGCAAGAAGAGCAACCCCAAGGCACATAATCGTCAGATTCAACAAGGTTGAAAGGAAGGAGAAAATACTAAGGGCAGCCAGAGAGAAAGGTCGGGTCACCCACAAAGGAAAGCCCATCAGACTCACAGCAGATCTCTCGGCAGAAACTCTGCAAGCTAGAAGAGAGTGGGGGCCAATATTCAACATCCTTAAAGAAAAGAACTTTCAACCCAGAATTTCATATCCAGCCAAACTGAGCTTCAGAAGTGAAGGAAAAATAAAATCCTTTGTGAACAAGCAAGCACTCAGAGATTTTGTCACCACCAGGCCTGCTTTACAAGAGCTCCTGAAAGAGGCACTACACATAGAAAGGAACAACCAGTACCAGCCATTCCAAAATCACACTAATTGCTAAAGAGCATCAACATAATGAAGAATCTACAACAACTAACAGGCAAAACAGCCACTTAGCATCAAAATGGCAGTATCAAATTCACACATAACAATACTAACCCTAAATGTAAATGGACTAAATGCACCAATCAAAAGACACAGACTGGCAAATTAGATAAAAATCCAAAACCCATCAGTGTGCTGTATCCAGGAAACCCATCTCACATGCAAGGATACACAAAGGCTCAAAATAAAGGGATGGAGGAAGATTTACCAAGCAAATGGAGAGCAAAAAAAAGCAGGAGTTGCAATCCTCATCTCTGATAAAATAGACTTTAAAGCAACAAAGATCAAAAGAGACAAAGAAGGCCATTACATAATGGTAAAAGGATCGATATAACAAGAAGAGCTAACGATCCTAAACATATATGGACCCAATGCAGGAGCACCCAGATACATAAGGCAAGTTCTTAAAGACTTACAAAGAGACTTAGACTCCCACACAATAATAGTGGGAGACTTTAACACTCCACTGTCAATATTAGACAGATCAACCAGACAGAAAATCAACAAGGATATCCAGGGCTTGAACTCAGACCTGGAGCAAGCAAACCTGATAGACATTTACAGAACTCTTCACCCCAAATCCACAGAATATACATTCTTCTCAGCACCACATCACACCTAATCAAAAATTGACCACATAATTGAAAGTAAAGTACTGCTCAGCAAATGCAAAACAACTGAAATAATAACAAACAGCCTCTCAGACCATAGTGCAATCAAGTTAGAACTCAGAATTCAGAAACCAAACCAGAACCGCACAGCTTCATGGAAACCGAACAACTGGCTCTTGAATGTTGATTGGACAAACAACGAAATGAAGGCAGAAATAAAGAAGTTCTTCGAAACCAACGAGAACGAAGACACAACATGCCAGAATCTCTGGGACACATTTAAAGCAGTCTCTAGAGGAAAGTATATAGCAATAAGTGCCCATATGAGAAGAATTGAGAGATCCAAAATTGACACCCTATCATCAAAATTGAAAGAGCTAGAGGAGCAAGATCAAAAAAACTCAAAACCAAGCAGAAGACAAGAAATAACTAAGATCAGAGCTGAACTGAAGGAGATTGAGACACGAAAAACCCTCCAAAAAATCAATAAATCAAAGAGCTGGTTTTTTGAAAAGATCAACAAAATAGACAGACCACTAGCTAGATTGATTAAAAAGAAAAGAGAGAACAACCAAATAGATGCAATAAAAAATGATAAAGGGGAAATCACCACAGATTCCACAGAAATTCAAACCATCATAAGAGAATATTACAAACAACTCTACGCACATAAGCTAGCAAACCTGGAAGAAATGAATAAATTCCTGGACTCCTGTGTCCTCCCAAGTCTAAACCAGGATGGAGCTGAAACTATGAATGGACCAATAACAAGGTCAGAAGTCGAGGCAGCAATTAAGAGCCTACCACACAAAAAAAGCCCAGGTCCAGACAGGTTCACAGCCGAATTCTACCAGACACACAAAGAGGAGCTGGTACCATTCCTTCTGAAACTATTCCAAATAATCCAAAAAGAAGAAATCCTTCCCAAATCATTCTATGAGACCAATATCATCCTGATACCAAAACCCGGCAGAGACCCAACAAGAAAAGAACACTTCAGGCCAATATCCATGATGAACATCAATGTGAAAATCTTCAATAAAATATTGGCAAGCCGATTGCAACAGCAAATCAAGAAACTTATCCATCATGATCAAGTAGGATTCATCCCGGGGATGCAAGGCTGGTTCAACATACACAAGTCTATAAACGTAATTCACCACATAAACAGAACCATAAACAAAAACCACATGATTATCTCAATTGACGCAGAGAAGGCATTTGACAAAATTCAACAGCCCTTTATGCTAAAAACCCTCAATAAACTCGATATTGATGGAACTTATCTCAAAGTAATAAAAGCTATTTATGACAAACCAACAGCCAATATCATACTGAATGGGCAAAAACTGGAAGCATTCTCTTTGAAATCCGGCACTAGACAAGGATGCCCTCTTTCACCACTCCTATTCAATATAGTACTGGAAGTTCTAGCCAGAGCAATCAGGCAAGAAAAAGAAATAAAGGGTATTCAAATAGGAAAGGTGGAAGCCAAATTGTCTCTATTTGCAGACGACATGATAGTATACCTAGAAGACCCCATCGCCTCAGCCCAAAAACTCCTGAAACTGATAAGCAACTTCAGCAAAGTCTCAGGATACAAAATCAATGTGCAAAAATCACAAGCCTTCCTCTACACCAATAACAGACTTAAAGAAAGCCAAATCAAGAATGAACTGCCATTCACAATTGCTACAAAAAGAATAAAATACCTTGGAATACAACTCACAAGGAACGTAAGGAACCTCTTCAGGGAAAACTACAAACCACTGCTCAACGAAGTCAGAGAGGACACAAACAGATGGAGAAACATTCCATGTTCATGGTTAGGAAGAATTAATATCGTGAAAATGGCTATACTGCCCAAAGTAATTTACAGAATCAATGCCATACCCATCAAGCTACCATCGACTTTCTTCACAGAACTGGAGAAAACCACCACGAACTTCATATGGAACCAAAAGAGAGCCCACATAGCCAAGTCAATTCTAAGCAAAAAGAACACAGCGGGGGGCATCACACTACCGGATTTCAAACTATACTACAAGGCTACAGTAATCAAAACAGCATGGTACTGGTACCAAAACAGAGATATAGACCAATGGAACAGAACAGAGGCAACAGAGGCAACACAACATATCTACAACCACACAATCTTTGATAAACCTGTCAAAAACAAGCAATGGGGAAAGGATTCCCTGTTCAACAAATGGTGTTGGGAAAACTGGCTAGCCATGTGCAGAAAGCAGAAACTGGACCCCTTCCTGACACCTTACACTAAAATTAACTCCAGATGGATTAAAGACTTAAACATAAGACCTGGCACCATAAAAACCCTAGAAGGAAATCTAGGCAAAACTATCCAGGACATAGGAGTAGGCAAGGACTTCATGAACAAAACACCAAAAGCATTGGCAACAAAAGCCAAAATAGACAAATGGGACCTAATGAAACTCCACAGCTTCTGCACGGCAAAAGAAACAGTCAATAGAGTGAATCGGCAACCAACAGAATGGGAAAAAATTTTGCAGTTTACCCATCTGACAAAGGGCTGATATCCAGAATTTACAAAGAAATCAAACAGATTTACAGGAAAAAAACAAACAAGCCCATTCAAAAGTGGGCAAAGGATATGAACAGACACTTTACGAAAGAAGACATATATGAGGCCAACAATCATATGAAAAAATGCTCATCGTCACTGGTCATTAGAGAGATGCAAATCAAAACCACATTGAGATACCATCTCACGCCAGTTAGAATGGCAATCATTAAAAAATCTGGAGACAACAGATGCTGGAGAGGATGTGGAGAAAAAGGAACACTTTTACACTGTTGGTGGGAGTGTAAATTAGTTCAACCACTGTGGAAGTCAGTGTGGCGATTCCTCAAGGCCTTAGACATAGAAATTCCACTGGACCCAGCAATCCCATTACTGGGTATATATCTAAAAGGCTATAAGTCATTCTACTATAAGGACACATGTACACGAATGTTCACTGCAGCACTGTTTACAATAGCAAAGACCTGGAATCAACCCAAATGCCCATTGATGATAGACTGGATTGGAAAAATGTGGCACATATACACCATGGAATATTATGCCGCAATCAGAAATGATGAGTTTGTGTCATTTGTAGGGACATGGATGAATCTGGAGAACATCATCCTCAGCAAACTGACACAAGAACAGAAAACGAAACACCGCATATTCTCACTCATAGGTGGGTGATGAAAAATGAGAATGCATGGACACAGAGAGAAGAGTACTAAACACTGGGGTCTATTGGGGGGAAATGGGGAGGGCCAGTGGGAGGGGGAGGTGGGGAGGGATAGCCTGGGGAGAAATGCCAAATGTGGGTGAAGGGGAGAAAGAAAGCAAAACACACTGCCATGTGTGTACCTATGCAACTCTCTTGCATGTTCTGCACATGTACCCCCAAACCTAAAATGCAATAAAAAATTAAAAAAAAAAAAAAAAGAAATCAATCATTAGCTAAAACAAAAACATTACCACACTTTAAAGGAATATAAGTGAAGCCATAGTCACTACTATGTAACATTCATAATGTCTAAGATACAATAACAAAAATGTTAAATTGTGAAGAGTTGAAGGAAAGCAATGCATTCTCAAGGAAAAAAACAACAATAGATTCCAACTTACAGATGACTCAGGTGCTGAAATTTCAAGCAAGGACTATAAAGCAGATATGATGCTCAGTGATGGAAAAGCAAATGTACTAGTATTACATTTAAAATGTGGACATTTTAGGGAGAATGTACATGTGAATATAAAAGTAAAGTAAATACAAATTTTAGAACTGAAAAATTTTAGAACTAAAAAAAAGTATATTCTGGTCTTAGGAAAAATTTTAGAACTAAAGAAAAGTATATTCTGGTCTTAAGAAAAAAGGGATATGACAGAGAAAATAACCAGTGAATTTGAAGGTAAATCAGTAGAAAAAATTCAAGTAGAAAAAAAGAACAAGATATATTAAAATTTAACAGACTCCTAGGAACCTGTGGAACAATGATCTAATTGTTCAAAATGTCTAATACATGTGTATTAGGAGAGCCAGAAGAAAAGAAAAAAGATAAATGTAGCAAACATAAATTATTTGAAGAAATAATGGAATAAATTTACAGATTTAAGAAGCTCAGCTAACCCCAAATAGAATAAATGCAAATAAAGACATGTCTAGGTATAGAGGCAACACTGATGCAAACAGGTGTGGAGTTTCTATCAGGAACCATAGAAGCCAGAAGTCAGTGGATGCAGAAAAAAAATTTGAAAATTTCCTGCATATGCATGATTAAAACTCTAAGCCAACAAGGAATAGAGGGGAGCTTTTATAACTTGATAAAGGACATCTACAAAATACATGACAATTAATATTAAACACCTTCCCCACCCCAAGACTTGGAACAAGGCAAAAGGTCTGATGTCACTTGTTTGATTCAATATCTTATTAGAGGTCCTAGCCACTATAGTAATGCAAGAAAAAAAAAAGGTAAAACAATAAAAAGGTAGGAAGGAAAGGTTCTCTACATGTAGATGACAGAATTGTTTAGACAGAAAATCTTAAGGAGTCTACGAAGCACAAACAAATAAAAACTATTAAAATTAATATACAAATTTAACAAGGTCATAAGATACAAGTTTAATATATAAAAATGAGTTGTCTTATGTAAGAGAATTAAGCGATCATAAAATAAAATTTTAAGGTACTTGTTTTTCATTAGCAACAAAAGCATAAAATACTAAGGAATAAATTTAACAGTTTTGCAAACTCTTTTCACTAAACACTCCAGAGCTCTACTTAGAGAAATTAAAGAAGACCCAGCTAGATAGTCAATGTTCGTCAACTGCAAGACAGGATTGTGAGATGTCAGTTCTTTGCAAATTATCTATCAATAAAATCCAGGGCCAAACAAAATTCAAACATGATTTTGTAAATGAAGTTGACAAATTTATTCTAAAATTTATATGAAAATTCAATTTAGAGTATCAAAACAATTTTAAAATTAAAAGAGAAAGTTGAAAGACAAACTACCTGATATTAAGATTTAAATTAAATCTATAGTAATCAAGAGAGTATAGAATTAGTAAAATGAAATGCATACAGGTCAATGGAATATAAAAAAAGAACTCAGAAATAAACCCATATATATACAGTATTGAAGATATGTATCTCCGGAAATATATACACACATAAATGTGTGTGTGTGTGTGTGTGTGTACTTCCCCCTAAGGATTGCCCCTATATCTCCAGAAATTAGAGAAAAATTAGCTGAGCAATTTGGAAAATGTAAAAAATATATAAATCTGCTAGCATTAAGCTTACATACAGGTAAAATTTAAAGAAATCTACTAACACCAAATCAAGAGTAAGAACAGAAAACACTGACACAAGATCATGAGGTTTAAGACCAACATTTGCATGAACTGGGTCCAGAGCATGTAGGAAAGAAGGAGTTGCCATGTTTTGTACGTGGATCTGTAGTCCAATCTACTCCTAATGGTGAAGGATTGCAAATAAAATAATTTTGATAAGTTTAAATGTATGGTACACTTTTTGAAAACCCTATGAGTGGTGCTTCCAAGAAATAATATGTTTTGGGAGAAGAATAAGTCTTTAAATTGGCAATTTCAGCAAGTCATTTTGTGTGATGTTTTAAACTTGCTAGGAGACCCAAATGTTACATTGTTCAAATGCTACCCAATAAAGCCCACTGGTGTTTTGTAGTGTTTGAATATCCACAGTAAGCTAAAATCCCTTATCAATACCGTTAAAAAAAAAGTTGCAAAGATAAGAGGATGTTATAGGGGAACACTTTGTCAATACTTTTAGAAACTGTCCTAAATTCTGAATAATCAAAGCAATATTACTTTTTATGGCAAAGCTAAATAAAGGCAAGCCAAAAACACAGTTTTGTAATCTAAAAGAAAAACAAGCTTAGGTGTTGGGGACAATTTTCCACTGGTCTCTCATGTGTCCACATGTCAAGATAATAGCTCATTTGCACCAAATGGTATTTTTTTTAAGATGTTTAAATACACAAGTGTCAGAGAAGATAGAAATATCTCTCCAAAAAAGATTTTTTTTTACATCTCAGGGTATTGAAGATAAAAATGTCTTTCGCCTCCTTCGTTGGTGCATATGTAATTAGATTCCAGGTAATAAAATTAATGTCTCTAAAGAAGAGAATAGGCACATCTGCCAATGACCTCCTATGTAACAATCAAGCCTTTCTAATATTAGTGATTCTCTCTTCTAGCACACTCCATTGTGTGTATAGACAACAGCCACCCCTTATCACATCACCCTCTAAGGAAAGGTGACTGACATAGCAGTGCTTCTGTGCATTCTGCTATTGCTCTGAATAACAAACTTTCTTTTGTCTCTGATCCAGGATTCTCATGTCTTCTGACATATATGAAGCAGTGCGAAGCTACCTCGTTAGATTAGAAGCACCATAAAACCTCAGACCTTGGCCGGGCGCGGTGGCTCAAGCCTGTAATCCCAGCACTTTGGGAGGCCGAGGCGGGTGGATCACAAGGTCAAGAGATCGAGACCATCCTGGTCAACATGGTGAAACCCCGTCTCTACTAAAAATACAAAAAATTAGCTGGGCATGGTGGCGCGTGCCTGTAATCCCAGCTACTCGGGAGGCTGAGGCAGCAGAATTGCCCGAACCCAGGAGGCAGAGGTTGCGGTGAGCCGAGATCGAGCCATTGCACTCCAGCCTGGGTAACAAGAGCGAAACTCCGTCTCAAAAAAAAAAACAAAAACCTCAGACCTTTTACATTTTCTCAAAATATAAAGTAACACATAGCTTAAAATTTAACTTGAAAATTGTTTTAGATTTTTTTTTTAGAAGAGAATTTGAAAAGAAGACTAAGAAAAAATAGCCAATGAAGTAGGGGTTCCACCAAAAGACAGTGGTGCCATACAAAATCAAGTTAAGTGAGTTACACTCTGTAAAATATTGTTGGCAAACAAATAGAATGTTGGAGGAGACGTGACTGTCAAACTTATTAGCATAGGAAGGAGTCATTAGCAACTTTAGCAAGAGCTCTTCCAGTGGAGTGGCAGAAATGAAAGCCTCTCCACAGTGTGTTCAAGAGAGAAGAACAAAGAAGAGCTGAGATGGCAAGTATAGGTATCCCCACTTTAGAAACAGAACAGGTGTCAGGAAATTTAGAGAAAAATATCCTTAAAACCTCACTGATAAGTAGTGGTGCTGAGATCATCTGGTTCTGGTGGCTCCCATTCTCTTTCTATTATAACATGTAGCCTACCATACAGAATGTTAGAGCTGTCAGGGTCTTAATTTTCTTGACAGATGAGAATTGAGAAGTCAGTTGTGAATTAATAGCACTATTCTGAATTATGATGGAGATGGACTCTGCATTGGCTAGCTATACTTTTATGTTAATGAAGATATATTAGATTTATAATAATGGCTAGGTGATTTAGATTTCAATTGACTCCGAGAATTTAGGGTTTATTGCCTAGGGAAAATTCGAATTCTCATATATTATGATTGACTGACTGCTCTTTCATTATGAGAATATAATTTGATTTTAGTCAGGTTTTACAATGGAATTTAGCTTTTTTCTTCTTATTTTTTTAAATGTACAGTATCATTTATTTTGGTCTTTGCATAAATTTTGTGCTAGAATGGCCATCTCAAATCACACAGCTGCTCTCCAATTTGAGTGAATTTTGATGAATGCAACACCTGCCCTGTCCGTCTTGTGCTGGCCCAAGTATTAACACCCAGCTTTGTACAGCTCCAAGGATCTCTCAAGCATACAATGAATAAGTTCCAATGACTTAGAACCTTCTGCTTCAGCAGACTGTAAAAGTTTTTGTTGTTGTTTTCTCTTTTTTGGCTAGTTTAAAATTTCTCCTGTTCTCTCAGAACAGCTCAAATAATCAATGACTAAAATAAATATTTTAAAAAGTTAGTGTTTGTGTTTTTCCCCAAAAAACATATGAATCTCTCTTAAGAAAAAAGAACTGGTTTTGAAACTATTTATAGCTAGATATTATAATAGGAGTCTTATGTCATTAAAATGGTTTCTATTTAACAGTGAACTGAAATACACTATACTGAAGTTATTCCAGAAATCAGGGTTACGAATTTTAATTTCCTTTTATTTTGCTAAGTATATATTTTTACTACATACTTTAAGACAATTCAAAGATAAAAAAAATATAAAATATAATTTTCCTTAATGAGATTTCTATCCAAAGAGGCAACAAGAAGCAAAAAACAAAAAAAAGAAAGAACACTGCTAACTTTAATATGCTACAACACAGAACCCATGTGAGTGTTTTATTTTAAAAACTCAGTCAGAAAAACGAATATTGCTAGGTCAGAATAATTTATGAATATACTAATTCCAGCACTGACTTTATTTTTTCATCATATATCTTCTTCCCTATTCTAAGAATTGTGTTGCAGGCCAAAAGCCAAGTTACCAACACTGCATGTCCATCTGGTTTTCCTCTTTCCATTTTCTCTCTAACTTTATAGGACTATGTAAGACTAGAGAGGTGAGTGATCAAGGCATTCAGGAAAAGAGAAAAATGTATCAGATTTCTAGAGGAAGAGTTCTGTAGATGAACAGTATGGACTAAGGGCCATGTCTTTTCATTTCCCTAGGTTGGCAGCACATCCTCCTCATGGGGAGAAGTTTGTCTGTAGCACCGAGGCAGTCTGAGTCTGAATCCTAGGCATGAGGGTTCCCAGCCTCAGTAAAAAGCATGGGATAGGAGAAAACAAAAATCTTCAATCTCAAAGGATAAGTCTTAGGCAAGAAGTATGTCAGCGAGGGAGATCATATAATCTCAGATGCTATAAAAGAGTCCCAGCAATGGCAGATTAAATTTCAGTAGCCAGGAAATAGAATGGCTTAGACTCTGATATAATCAGATTTCAGAAAAATAAATACTATGACATTTCCTATATAAAGGGTTTTAAGTAATATTTTGATAACTGTTAAGTTTAACGTTAAATTTCACACATGAAACTTTTTATTCAATAATAGATTAAGTACGTTATTCTCATTTCACATAACCTTCACAATAATCACATGAGAATAATTATTCTCCATTTAAAAAATTCATAAAATTATACTCAAAAGCTAGTATTGCTTATTTAAGAGGGAAAGAATGAAATTCAAATTCTGTCCACTTCCCGTTTTTCCACTGTATGCTACAATTTCAAGGAGATACTTTTGTTTTAGGCAGTAACCACTATATTACTTCTCAAGAGGGCTAGCTTCTCTTTGAATATTTTACTCTATCTTGCCTCTGAGAGAAGGAAGAGACCGAGACTTCCTTCTAGACTCTGTTTCTTCTTTTTTAAATTGTACTTTAGGTTCTGGGGCACATGTGAAGATCATTCAGGATTGTTGCATAGGTACATATATGGTAAGGTGGTTTGCTGCCTTCATCCCCCTATTACCTATATCTGGCATTTCTCCCAACTTTATCCCTCCCCACCCTCCCCACTCCCACTGTCCCTCCCCTAGCCCCCCCTCTACTGACCACAGTGTGTGATGCTCCCCTCCCTGTGTCCACCTGTTCTAATTGTTCAACACCTACCTGTGAGTAATAACATATGGTGTGTGGTTTACTGTTCTTGTGTCAGTTTGCTGAGAATGATGGTTTCCAGATTCATCCATGTCCCTACGAAGGACACGAACTCATAGTTTTTTATGACTGGGTAGTATTTCATGGTGTATATGTGCCACATTTTCTTTATCCAGTCTATTGCTGATGGACATTTGGGTTGGTTTCCAGTCTTTGCTATCGTAAATAGTGCCACAATGAACATACGTGTGCATGTGTCTTTATAATAGAACAATTGATAATTGTTTGGGTACATACCCAGTAATGGGATTGCTGGGTCAAATGGAATTTTTATTTCTAGGTCCTTGAGGACTTTCCATACTGTCTTCCACAATGGTTGAACTAATTTACACTCCACCAGCAGTGTAAAAGTGTTCCTATTTCTCCACATCCTCTCCAGCATCTGTTGTCTCCAGATTTTTTAATGATCGCCATTCTAACTGGCGTGAGATGGTATCTCAATGTGGTCTGGATTTGCATCTCTCTGATGACCACTTGAACAAGTGATGATGAGCACTTTTCATGTTTCTTGTTAGACTTTGTTTCTGAGCCAGCCAACTTGTCTACAGAACTCACACGTTTGTGTTACTCGTTCTCTTCAGTTGAAGGAGGCAACTGTTTGGAGGACTTATGGCTTCTCAGCTCTGACTGAAACCAAACAAGCAACTTAATTCTTGAGTCTGGAATTGGAAAGACCATGCACACCCTATCAAGGTTGTTGGGTTATTTCTTTCAGTAATATTACTCATATTTTTATCTCTTTCTTTTGAAAACCTGTGGTCATCTCTCAACTGTTTCCAAACTTATAAAGGTAGGAAGGTATTTTTTGGTCCCCATCAAAGTCCACTAACTGTGCTTAAGTAGCAACTTTCAAATTCCTGTACTTAAATTCACTCAGTAGCTCTTCACATGGACTCATGTGGCTGCAAATAGTAGCACTCCAAGTCGATCTAAAGTTGAGTATGAGAAAAAGACTAAGGAATAAGATCAGAAGATCATTTAGGGTCCAAGCAGGTATCAGGAACAGTGAAATCATGAACTTGAATCCTCTAGTCTTTTGGGTTTATTTTATGTTGTCGTCACTGTACAATTACCTTGCTCACGTGGTGAATAACATGACCATGGTACTCCTGATGCTAAATTCTTTACTTCTGACTTCTAAGTTCCATAACTGCACACATAGTTGCTGTCTATACTCAGTCAGATGTTTAAAAAAATCCCTGAGAAAAATGCTGACTATTCCAATTTCAATCAGGCACTAGCCTGCCTGAACTAAGCAACTGTGATAAAGGCAGTTAAGTTTTATAAGAATATGCCCATGCCAGTGGTGACAGCCATATAAATCAGGAAAAAAACAGACAATCCAAGGGCAAGTCCTGCTGGTTCCTCTGTCTGACACAGTCCTCCCATGTATGTGCATTTCTTTCTCCTTTCATTTTATTCAGGTCTTTTCTCTGCTCAAGTTTCACATCAAAGAGGCTTCCCTGACTACCCTAATTGAAATAACACCTCTCATTCTCTGGGTATTTACTCTGTATTACCTTTCAAAGTTAATATGCCCAGCATATGCCTAACATATAGTAATCGCTCAATAAATAGTTGTTGAACAAATTGATGGAACAACAGGTAAAAGGAAGAGAAAAAGGAAGGAGGATCCCTGCATCACAAGCAGCCTTCTTTGGTATTTAATAATCAGGTTCCTCTGTAATTTTGTCACACTCGTAACATTGTCTCAGCTTTTCTGCAAAGAAACCAGTTTTCTTCACTTTCTCAGTGTAATATTTTAAAGTTAAACTCTTTGCTTCTATGATTTGCCACCACATTTGAAATGCTATCTTTAATAAATATAAAGATATATTAAAATAAAATATTTGTCATCTGGATTGATATATGGAATTAAAATTAAGTCCCAAAGTTGTATTCCTACATATTTTATTCACTTTGTAGCAGTTGCGAATGGGACTTCACTCATGATTTGGCTCTCTATTTGTCTAGTATTGGTGTATAGGAATGCTTGTGATTTTTGCACACTGATTTTCTATCCTGAGACTTTGCTGAAATTGCTTATCAGCTTAAGGAGTTTTTGGGCAGAGACAATGCAGTTTTCTAAACATATAATCATGTCATCTGCAAACAGAGAGAATTTGACTTCCTCTTTTCTTACTTGAATATCCTTTATTTCTTTCTCTTGCCTGATTGCTCTGGCCAGAACTTCCAATACTATGTTGAACAGGAATGGTGAGAGAGGCCATTCTTGTCTTGTGCCAGTTTTCAAAGGGAATGTTTCCAGCTTTTGCCCATTTAGTATGATATTGGCTATGGGTTTGTCATAAATAGCTCTTATTATTTTGAAATACACATCAACACCTAGTTTATTGACAGGTTTTAGCATGAAAGGGTACTGAATTTTACTGAAGCCCTTTTATGCATCTATTGAGATAATCATGTGGTTTTTATCATTGGTTCTGTTTATGTGATCGATTATGTTTATTAATTGGTATATGTTGAACCAGCCTTGCATTCCAGGGATGAAGATGACTTTATCATGGTGGATTAGCTTTTTGATATGTCATCATCCTCAGCAGACAAATACAGGAACAGAAAACCAAATACTGCATGTTCTCACTCATAAGTGGAAGTTGTACAATGAGAACACATAAACAAGGGAGGAGAACATCACATACCAGGGCCTGCTGAAGGGTGGGGGGACAAGAGGAGGGATAGCATTAGGACAAATACCTAATGCATGTGGGGCTGAAAACCTAGATAACGGGCTGATGGGTGCAGCAAGCCACCATGGCCCATGTATACCTATGTCACAAACCTGCATATTCTGCACATGTATCCCAGAACTTAAAGTATAATTTTAAAAAATCAAAGTAATAGTTATTGAATATGGCTGATATTAAATAATATTCCAGTTATTAAAAGTAACTTACCTGAGTAATTAAACACATTTTTTTCTTTTTCTTCCAAAGACATGGAGAGACACTTTATTGCCATAAATCAACTAAAACATGTAAGAATAGATTTTAGGTGCTTTTGCCACCAAAAAAAACCCAAGAGCAACTGTTAAGATGAGGGTATCTTAATTTTGTTGGTTTTCATGTCTTTTTCATATGTAAGAGCATGCCAAAACATCCTGTAATACAAGTTAAACATATGCAATAAAGACACATGACATCTACAGCCTCAGAAGCACAAGATACATAGACAAGAGAGTAAGGTAGTAACACTGTTGCTGCTATTGCTAACGATTGATGATGATGATGATGCCAATAATGATTATCACTAGTTTATTTGCAATTTCAATTGCTAAGCACTTTAAATGCAATAACCCTTTTTATCTTACAACCTCCTTACAAGATGCTCCCCCTTAAGGCTTAGTAAAAGCATGTGTCTTAACCAACATCATGACGGAGTCCAAAAAGTGGCACAGCCAGTATCGAAAAGCAATTTTAAATGTAATCAGAGTTGACATACTAACCCACTGCTATACTGCCTTTCCTAATTCTATACTATCTATACATTTTTAAATGAAAAAATGTAAAATTAAAATTTTAGTACTTTTTCAAAACAATTATTTCTAATCTACATATAATTCTTCACAGCATCAACAAACAACTATAAAGTTAAATGTCACCCTAGTCATACATAGAAACCGATTTGACTTTAAAAAATAACAGTTTCCAATGAAAGCAATGTTTTTCATCATTGTGTATTTTATGAAATATTTGCTCTGGCTGAGTTTTTAATTTCTCAAAATCTACTTTATTATCCTGTAGTCACAGTTGTGTAATGGATAATTCATTGGCTTAGAATATATAAGTCTTCTCTCTGAAGTTGAAACCCACATAAGGCAAAACATAAAATTATTAATATGTTTATTGTAAAGGTCACAACGTATCACTTGTATACTTGAAATTCTCCCTTAAAATTCAGGTTGGCACTGCCATAAGATTAAAAATGTTGATATTTCTATTTGTAACAAATGTTCACAACACTTTCTCATTCTTAATAGTACATAATTGAAGGAAAATTTTGGTTCCAATAGAAAGAATCCAAAACAAGAATATGATTAAGAAAAGAAAGTCAATGCTTCCATGAGTACTGTTACCTTTGCTAAGGTGAATATGTTTTAGTAACACAAATTAGAAAATATGGGCCGGGCGTGGTGGCTCAAGCCTGTAATCCCAGCACTTTGGAAGGCTGAGGCGGGTGGATCACGAGGTCAAGAGATCGAGACCATCCTGGTCAACATGGTGAAACCCTGTCTCTACTAAAAATACAAAAAAAAATTAGCTGGGCATGGTGGCGTGTGCCTGTAATCCCAGCTACTCAGGAGGCTGAGGCGGGAGAATTGCCTGAACCCAGGAGGCGGAGGTTGCGGTGAGCCGAGATCGCGCCATTGCACTCCAGCCTGGGTAACAAGAGTGAAACTCTGTCTCAAAAAAAAAAAGAAAATATGAACTGTTAGGTATAAATATACTTAGAGACAACAGAACACTGAAATCAAGACTGTCTCAACAACTCAGAAAATGTAATTTCTGTATATAAGTTGTATTTGGTTATCATAAAGATTTAATAAAAACATTACTCAGGTTTTGGTCTTTTCTTTGGACTGAGGCAGGGAGGGACATTAAAATCCTTGAAACGAGTAAGGTTTTAAGGAACAAAATGTATTTTAGAGAGTGGAGTGTTTCTTCAGTCTTGGTGGCATCAATTAGTGTCTTCATGAGAATCATTAATCCTGAATACACTTTTATTTTTGTAGTGTCAGCAGTTTTCCAGCTTATGCTATCGCCTATTCAAATGAAGTTCTGACAATCCTTTAATTCATTCCCCTCTTCTGTGCCTTTGACATAGGACTGCTGTCATGGAATTATCTTTTGGTTAGAAATAAAAATAAAACACGCAAGAAAGATATATAGAAAGGTGACTTCGTGTGTAGCTTTTTGAATTAAAATTTTCATGCTCCAGGTGTGCTCTGAATATTTTCACAAGTAAACAAAATTCTTCCACGGTTGTCATTCCTAAATGTCCACGTAGAGACTTCAACCCTTGCATGCAGAGTTTGCAATATCAAGCCTTTTACTTCACCTACTGTTTCTAGAACATGTCAGGCAGAGGCACGTCCTGGCTGGCGCACGCTATGCTGTTACGGTGGTGCCGCAGAGAAGATGGGAAGAAAACTGCCTGCCACACAAGAGCACGGGGCTAGCAGAGAAGGAGTCCAGACTCAAAGATTTACTGGCTGAGTCACCTGGCTCTTCACTGACCTAGAAGAGGCTTGAAGTAACACTGACGTGAGGGATGAGTGGGGCAGCATAGAGGGAGCAGTTTGCAGGTGTAAAGGAGCCCTACCATGTTACTCAACAATAGCACCGTGCTTATTCTAGGACAGACAGTTTCCAGCTTTCTGTGGAAATCTCGCCACTTATCAGCTGAGTATTATTACTTCCATTCTGCAGAAGAAACTGCAGAAGTAATGTAATTTGCCTGTGGTTACACAGCTGTGGCTCTGGGATTCAGATTAGCTTCAGAGTTGCTTCTCATTAAGAGAAGCACTTAGCTCTAGTGTCCCGCATTGTTGTTAACCGTGACTTCAAGCTATATAGCCTCGCAGTTTTCTAATCTGTGAAATGAGGGTGTTCTATTATGTTATTTCCAAGGGCTCTTTCAAATGTAACAGTAAATAACTCAAAGTCAGTGTGGTGGCCCACTAAGGCTTCACTTTCAAGCTTGCCAGATTTAGAAGAATCTGAAGAATGGTGTAGTATCAGGACATGGAATCTGTCCTGCTTAAAGATTCCCTGATCTGCAAATCTCATTATTTCATGGATTTGAAGGCTCTGCCTGCCTCCTTGAAGGACTTTGCATCCCTCTTATTTGCTGAGAGTCATGACAGTTTTGGATTACTGGCGGAACCAAGAGCATCATGTACTATAAACACACTCTTCCAGACCAATGGCTTGAGTGAGGGAGTGATGGAGGAGGTGCTGTGAAAACAGGCAGACCTCATTCTCTCCTACCATCCACCAATTTTCAGACCCATAAGGCACATAACCTAGAAAACCTGGAAAGAGCTCCTGGTAATCCAGGGTCTGGAGAATGAAGTTAGTATGTATTTTCCTCACATAGCCTATGATGCTTCCTAGGAAGTCCACAACTGGTTGGCTAAAGGACTTGGAGCTAGGACCTCCAGGCCCATGCATCCTTTCAAAGCTTCTGAGTACTCCACAGAGAGAACACACCTAAGACCCAGACAAAGTCACGTCTGCAGCGAAAAAAAAATTTTGAATGTTTCTGTCACTTCTTTGTCTGCTGAGATTGATGGTAGGAAACAAACATGGATCAGTCTCAATTATACTCAGAAGACTTTGATGCAGGTAGTGGCTTTTCTCTTCCAGAACATAAAATGCTATCAAAAGACTGTGATTATGTACTAGAGAAGACTTTGCTTCTACATACTGGAATGGGATAGTTATGAATACTGGATGAATTTATCTCCCTGACAGCCACGACTGAGCCAATCTAAAGACACTTAAAACTGGCCGGGCGCGTTGGCTCCCGCCTATAATCCCAGCACTTTGGGAGGCCAAGGCAGGTGAATCACGAGGTCAAGAGATCGAGACCATTCTGGTCAACATGGTGAAACCCCGTCTCTACTAAAAATACAAAAATCAGCTGGGCATGGTGGCGTGCGCCTGTAGTCCCAGCTACTCAGGAGGCTGAGGCAGGAGAATTGCTTGAACCCGGGAGGCGTAGGTTGCTGTGAGCCGAGATCGCGCCATTGCACTCCAGTCTGGATAACAAGAGTGAAATTCTGACTCAAAAAAAAAAAAAAAATATATATATATATATATATATATATATATATATATATATATACTATCACATATGTGCTTAGTTTTTAAAGTAGGGAGGACCTTAGAGTGCTTAAGTCAAAGTTGTGGCCCTGCATGCTGGTGCTGGGAGCAGCATTCTGCACGGCATAGAAGCTGACCTTTACCTCTCAGGTAAGATGTCCCATCATAATATTCTGAATGCTGCTTCCTAAGGAATAAATGTCACCCTTTATGAACTCAGCAACACTGAATAAAGCTTTCTTTCTGATGTTTGAGATATACTGGGTGCTTAGTGGAAGAATAAGATTAATATTATCCTTCAGAGATAAGCAAGGACCCTCTTATGTCCTATAACACATACAGGATCATCTGGGTAACACAATCTACAAATCCATTGGGCCCTTTCAGAAGAGTGTCTTAAAATTTATTATAATTTCTGGTTTGTTACACTGGTTCACCGCATGTTTCATACCTCATAAGGTAAAAACTGAAATATAATGTAACTACCATATTAAGGAACAAATATGTATTAGAAACTCTAGGAAAGACTGACTAAAATCTATTTATTTAAAAATATGTCATGAATTGGTGAGTATTGTTATCATTCCAGTTTTTTAAATGTGTGCTGTAGATACATTAAATGCTTTTGCAATTTAATCCAGGATATGTGATTGGGTGGTTGGGGACCAACACATATACCAGTCCTGATAGTCATGCACTTCCATTGTATTTTTTTCAAGCTCTGCATGATGTTAGTATGTCCATTATTCTTTATGAAAGTTTCTTGGGAGGGCACGGTGGCTCACACCTGTAATCCCAGCACTTTAGGGGGCCACGGCGGGCAGATCCTGAGGTCAGGAGTTTGAGACCAGCCTGACCAACATGGTGAAACACCATCTCTACTAAAAATATAAAAATTAGCTGGGCATGGTGACGTGTGCCTGTAATCCCGGCTACTCAGGAGACTGAGGCAGGAGAATTGCTTGAACCCAGGAGGCGGAGGTTGCAGTGAGCCTGAGATGGAGCCACTGCACTCCAGCCTGGGCAACAATTCAAGACTCTCTCTCAATCAATCAATAAAGTTTATCAATCCATTTCTTTACCTGAACTTTTCAGTTTTGTACTATTAGGAAATACTTCATATACTTCAGCAAGTGTTAATTCTGTAGACAGTGGGTGACTACTTCTCCACTTGTGCCAGGACTGTGACGTAAGGATTGGATATTCCTTAAGTAGTAATGAAGAGTAGGATTGAGTGGGTTGGCACCATTTGAATACTAAAAAAATTTCTCTAGCAGCACAAAGCATTCCTTTTTTTACCACCCAGGACTCCAGACCTTGGGTTTGTCTTAGTACAGGAAACTAGAACTATCTAGAAGAGATTCACAGGCACTAGGAAGAATTTTCAGAACTAAACAAGGTTAGTGGCTCAATGGATACATTAATTCGTTCATTATATTCATTCATAGGCATATTAATTCATTCTATTCATTGACTATTGTAAGGTACCAGGCTAAATTCTATGGGGGAGGAGTAAAAAAAATTAATAAACTATTATCTCAGCATCAAGATTACTAATAAGTAGGTTATACACTATTGGAAAATTAGAATTTTAGAATCTGTTACGTAGTTTTTAAAAAGATACCTTATAAGACCAAATCAAATACTTGGTGTGGACAGATCAGAAGGGGAGAAAGAGAAATATCTGATATGTATAGCAAGCATGGAAGGGTTTAGTGTAACTGAATGGGTTGAGAGTGGAAGAGGTCAACATCTTGGACTGAATGTGTTAAAAAATTTAAGGCACTACTAAAGTTTAGAGAAAATCGAGAACGGTCTGTAAAAGGAATTCCAGTTGACTAGATAGCAACTATCTAGTCAATTCCAGTTGACTTAGAAACTGTGGCAAGATACACTGAGAAAATCTACAGAACTGCAATTACGATTAAAGAAATACAGCAGGCATCAACAACGTGTCTATTAACACAATAACTGGAAAACAAGGATCAAGAGCTACTTGGAGATTCAAATAGGCAAGAGGATAAGTTTCAGCAGTAAAGTGGTCGCAGATACGAAGTTTGGTATCGGGGAGGACTCAAGGTTCTAGATAAGAGGACTGGCTTGAATAAGTCACGACTGAAGTCCTAAACATGAAAAGGAATCAGGCTGATTATCATCATGCACACTGAAATGCAAGAGAATAAAGTAAAGTAAAGATGATAGTAAAACATAAAAGTGAATTTCAGTCATTTAAGTGTGATAAATAGTTGGAAGTAAATACAAATGAAGATCATCAATACTAAGAAATCTGGATATAAATGGTGCTGACCCTCGTGTTCTCAGGTATGTGACTAAGGCTGGTATGCATCCCAGCTCTTGAGATAAAGCTGATCTTTCCCATGACAGCCAAAGCATCCGCTATAGGGAACTGACAAGTGGTGAGGCTGGTATGCATCCCAGCTCTTGAGATAAAGCTGATCTTTCCCATGACAGCCAAAGCATCCGCTATAGGGAACTGACAAGTGGTGAAGCCATGAAATAAGATGGCTCCATGAAAGAGGATCTATTAAAAAAAAAAAAATCTGGATACCATCTTTGCAGCATGTAGTATCTAGCCCCTCCTCACAACCTTTCCCATTTTAACCAAAATCTCAATTTTGATACAAGATTTACTCCTCCACTGTGTGACGCCAGAGAAGTTGAACTCTTTCTTGACTCTAGGAATAGGTCTGAATTAGTTGCAGCCAATCAATGACTGGCAATCTCCAGAAAATTAACATTGATTCGAAGGATCCAACACAATCTATGTTGGACCAATCAGACTAGAGTAAGGACTTACATTCCATTCCTGGAAGTTATATATTTTTTCCTCTCTGTCGTGAAAGAATGCCTACTGGAGCTACTCGAAGGTCACAAGAAAAACTAGTCTTAGGATGAATCAAATATGCAAAATAGCAAAATGGTAAGATGGGGGAAAAAATTACTTAGTAGCATCATGGATTCACTGTAAACAAACTCAACATCAGAACTTTTAGACATGGGAGATAATAAATATCTTTATTATGTAATTCAGTTTGTTTTAAATATACATTCTTACTACTTAATGTCATTTGTGTTGGGGTTTTTAATTCTTGCAGCCAAAAGTATGCTCACTGATTTTCAAGGTTCACTGATGATTCAAGTGCTTAACAGTAAATGTAACAATGTGCACGATTTATCTTCTCTTGCTGATCTAAGACTCCCCTTCTCACCAACACAATTTGTTTCACCTGGTTTGGTGAGCTCATCAGCTTTTGAAAATGTTCCCTTCAGATTTTAGAACATTTTTTCCTAATCTAGTTAAACGTTCATAAATATAAATGCCTCAGAGCACAGGTTAGGTAGTGAAATGTGTGGCATTTGCCAAAGGTAAGAGAACAGACAATGCTTTCAATTCAGGTTGAATTCGGTGGGCCACAGGCACTGCTTTTCAAATGAAAAACAAAAAACAATAGAATAGAGTAGAATAGAATACAATAGCTCAATCAGAACATACCCCACAAATGTAGCAAGCAGTAAATACTGACTTACCCAGTGTCTGGGGGGGTGTGTGTGTGTGTGTGTCTGGGTGTGTGTGTGTGTGTGTGTATGTGTTTAATGGAGAGAAAGTTTGGGTAGCAACACAAAATGTGTCTCTCTCTCTTTTTTTCTTTTTTGAGACGGACTTTCCCTCTTGTTACCCAGGCTGGAGTGCAATGGCGCAATCTCGGCTCAACGCAACCTCCGCCTCCTAGGTTCAGGCAATTCTCCTGCCTCAGCCTCCTGAGTAGCTGGGATTACAGGCACGTACCACCATGCCCAGCTAATTATTGTATATTTAGTAGAGATGGGGTTTCACCATGTTGACCAGGATGGTCTCGATCTCTTGACCTCATGATCCACCCACCTCGGCCTCCCAAAGTGCTGGGATTACAGGCATGAGCCACAGCACCCAGCCAATGTGTCTCTTATTATAAAGATATATGCACACATATGTTCATTGTAGCACTATTCACAACAGAAAATATATAGAATCAACCCAAATCCATCAATAATAGACAGGATAAATAAAATGTGGTACATTTACACCATGAAATACTACACAGCCATAAAAAGGAACAAGATCATGTCCTTTGAGGGGCATGGACAGAGTTGGAAGCCATTATCCTTAGCAAACTAATGCAGGAACAGAAAATCAAGCACCATATGTTCTCATTTATCAGTGAGAGCTGAATAATGAGAACACATGGACACATGGCAGAAAGCAACACACACTGGGCCTGTTGAAGGGAAGTTAGGGGGGATGAAGAGTGTTAGGAAGAATAGCTAATGTACGCTGGGCTCAATGCCTAGGTGATTAGTTGATCTGTGCAGCAAACCAACATGACACAGATTTAGCTATGTAACAAACCTGCACATCTTGCACATGTCCCATGAACTTAAAAGCTGAAGAAAGCAAAAACATACATGTTTCTTACTGAACACTTTCACAATTTGAAAAATACTGAAGCAGATGATTTAAGCTCAATTTAAAACCATCACATTTAAAACAAATACATAAAACAATATCCTAGGAAAAAGTACTTCTAATGCAAGTGCAACTCAGCTAGATACAACCATCTTGTGACTCCAAGTGGAATTCTGCATATATAATACTAATTTCTATTTATTTGGTTTTTCAGACAGAGTCTCACTCTGTCACCCAGGCTGGAGTGCAATGGCATAGTCTTGGCTCACTGAAACTTCTGCCTCCCAGGTTCAAGCGATTCTCCTGCCTCAGCCTCTTAAGTAGCTGGGATTATAGGCATCTGCCATCATGCCTGGCTAATTTTTGTATTTTAAGTAGAGACGGGGTTTTACCATGTTGACCAGGCTGGTCTTGAACTCCTGACCTCAGGTGATCTGTCCACCTTGGCCTCCCAAAGTGCTGGGATTACAGGCGTGAGCCACTGCAGCAGGCCACTAATTTCTATTTTAATTAAAGGTGACCAAGAATATATAGTTTGGAACTGAGTCACACTGAATTTACCAGCATTCATTGAATTTCCAGCACAACCTGAATGTATTGAGATAATTATAGCCCTGTTACCAAATCACCTTTATTTATGTGGGTCCGTTTCTCACTTTTCCCCTAGATATTTTTCAAATCTTACCACCAGGTTACAACTTGATAATCTTCTGATAAAATGCTGTCATGTCAAATCAGAACATCAGATTGTTTTTTACTACTTTAAGATGGCCATCAAAAATGTGTTAAGGTATTTTGAAGGCCACATCACGCACCAAAACTTCCTGATCTCCTGAATTATTTCCTTTCAGTGAACATACATTGTTCTTGCCCACAAGTAACCTGAAAACAGATACCTTTATGTTTTCCTTTAAAAGAAAAAATGTGCATTGAAAATATTTAATATATATTTTATAACCATAAAAATATGTGAATTTCCAAACTAAGATCTCATAAACATTACAATTCATGAATTTTATTTGCAATAGGATTTTAAATCAAATATTTAAAATATCTAAGACAATAAAAATCTATTTATACTAGAAAATTTCAAATGTAGTCTCTGAATCTGCTCCCTTACTAAATGAGAAGATACTTGTAGCCTAGTAAGAAAATATCTTACTTTTGTTTTAGTATAAAATTTTAAAAATTAGAAGAAGCCACACACTTGAGAAATAGAATCTTGAACTCATCATACCAAAGTGTTTTGTTTCTTTTTCTTTTTTTTACTGCATTTTAGGTTTTGGGGTACATGTGCAGAACATGCAAGATAGTTGCATAGGTACACACATGGCAGTGCGTTTTGTTTCTTTTAATGACAATTTTTTTTGCCTTTTCATTTTAGGAGGGCCAATTTTCTCTATTTGGTAGTTCTCAAGATGCATTCGTGTCATTTTTGTATATGTACACACAAACACCCTTATGTATAAATATCAAATTCAGGAGATTTGAACAGGTTGATACATTTAAGAAACTAAGAGCATGGAAGACCAGTTGCCACATTTTACAAATGCTCTTCTGAACACCTTCTCTGACCATTCACCTCTATATACTATCCAAATACTTCATGCCACTTGGTGTACAAGGTCTTCCTCAGGAATTCTGAAGCAATCAATACTCATACTGTCATGAAGATGGATCCTGCTATTATCGTTTTGGAGTCAGTGAAGACTCATCCATAGTAACTGGGACCAACTTTTGGATATTTTAAGAAAAACGTTGATTGAAATTTGCTTGGACGGCCAGGCATGATGGCTCACGTCTGTAATCCCAGCACTTTGGGAGGCCAATGTGGGCAAATCACCTGAGGTCAGGGTTCAAGACCAACCTGGTCAACATGGTGAAACCTCTGTCTCTACTAAAAATTCAAAAAATTAGCTGGGCATGGTGGCGGTCACCTACAATCCCAGCTATTCGGGAGGTTGAGGCAGGAAAATTGCTTGAACCTTGGAGGCAGAGGTTGCAGTGAGCTGAGATCATGCCATTGCACTCCAGCCTGGGTGACAAGAGCAAGACTCTGTCTCAAAAATAAATAAATAAGCAAACAAATAAAACAAAATAATAAATAAATGAATAAATTTGCTTGGACTTGAAGCTTTCTTTTTTTTTTTTTTGAAATTTTGTTTTGTTTTGCTCACATTTATTTATTTGTTTATTTATTTGATGCTGGGGGTTCCTTGAGCAATAAGGCTGTTTTGCTAATCTTTGGATAATAATGATTGCTTCATCTGGCTGAGACATATTGCCACGATTTTCTATTTCTTGAGAACATATGAAGTCTGGGAAATACCTCATTCCCTGCACTGAGTATTCTGGCTCTAACTTTTGCTCCAGCCTACTGCTTCCGGCCTCTTTTTTTTCCCCCCTCATGCTTTTTCTGTTCCTTTCTTCCTCCTAAGCTTTCTTTCCTCCTTTTCAGGCTCATCTTTCATTTTCATTAGAATCAGAGGTGCTTGGTGAGTAAATTCTTTACCATTCCAATTTTTTATTTGAATTTTGCTTCCCCCTTTGATGGCACCAAAGAGAGTCAATATAAGTTTTGTGGGTTTTCATCTGCATGTTTAGTCTAGTTTTCAATCATTTTTAGTTCTGAGATCTCTGCTGGCTTAACAATTTTTATCAATCCTTTAAGTCTCTATAGTTTCATCAGTTCAAAGTTGTCAAAATTACTTCTCTGACATACCATTTAATGAATGCATGTCTCTATTTCACTTCTGACATGAACACATCTAAAGAAGCCTGAGATGGTGACTCTGATAGAACTTTGCTTGAGGCTTCAGATTTCAGCATCATTTAACTTTGCAACCAATGATGCAAAGGTCTCTGGCTTCTCATCAATCTTCGCAGCCTTTATAATTTGGTTCAGACACTTGTCAAGCAGGCCACCTGAATCAAAGAGTATATCATCAACACTATCACAAAAGTCTTCCCTTTCCCAGTTCTGGGCTTTCTTTTTCTAATATACTGCCTCCTGATGTAGTGGGAATCTCACAGTACAAAGAAACGAACAAGCTTCTGCTGACCACAGGTCCTTTCCATCCTTTTTTCTCTTGTAAGTGAATGGCTTCAGACTGCCACTGTTTTCCAGATAGATCAAACCTCATCCTGCAGAGCCAAGACCTGCCTGTGTCCCTGTTCATCAAATTCATATTCTAATCTTTCTCTTTCTTGGTTTAAAAAAATGGTGGGGGAGCTTTGTTTGACTGTTGATATAGAAGACCTTCCTTCTTTTCTGTGAAAACTCTTGGTGAAGTTCTCTTCAGCTTCCGCTTTCACATTTTCTGTCATTCTTGTATTTGGTTTCCTTCCAGTGGTGTCCATTTCTTCTTCTAAGTCATGTACTCACTTCTTCTCTAACATCTTTCATTGCTGCTTGTCTGATTCCTTCAACTGTGCTACTGTTCACCTGGATTCAATCTTTCAGTCTTCTTCAGGTCCCTGCAGGATAAAGTCCTAGTGCTGCCTCCAAAGCAAAAAAGCGTGCCCCTCACGGACCCAACAACAGGTGCACTGTGGGATACCAGGTTTGTTGAGAGAAGTGTCATCTATGGGTGTTTCACAGATCACAAAGGCAGTGGCAGGTCCTTGGTGATAGCATTACCTTTCAGGGCCACATACATACTGCATCTAGATGGTGCCTCAAAAGACAGTGACTCATCCTTCTTCTCTTCCGACTAGGCTATGGGGAGTGATGGATCTGCAGCCAGGAAAAGAAGCTGCTGTGGGTGGGGAGTTGTCCCTGCTTCTCTTCTGGTTTCTCCTCTCCCCACTGTCTTGCTAGACATTGGGTTCCCATGAATCAGGGTATGGCAGCACAATGGGCCTTTCCTTCTTTATCTCCTCAGGTTTTGAGCAACTGGTAGCCTTGTGCCTTCCCTAGCACTACCTGGCACCTGCCAGGCTGGCTTCTTGAAGTCACCATGGAGTGTTTTGATGCCAGAGAACATGGCTGGGAGATCACAATTCATTTTTGATTCATCAGTTCTCTCAAAAGCAGCAGAAACAAAAACATCAAAATCAATGCTTATTTTCATTTGGTAGTGTCATGGAACACATACATAGAATGCTTTTTTCCAGTGATGGAGTTTGATTTGGCTTTTTCAGAATATTTCATATGTAATATTCCAGACTTGAAATCATCTGGCCCTGAAAACTCTTTCTGTGTAGCATTTATCCTTTGTAACGGGATTAAAAAATTTGAATAAAGCTGGCATGTTGGGCTTTAATACAAAGTAAGGGCTATGAGGCAGAAAAATAATTATTTATATTTTTATACAAGTAATAATCACATTCAATTAACATAAAACATAATCTTAGAAAGGTAAATATTTAAGTTGATATGTGGGAATAAAGAGTGCAATCTCTTCTATTGGACATTGTTGTGATGAGAAGTTGAGATCTCCCAGCACACAAAAGGGAAACTAGTCCGATGAAGCTGTTCAGTGAGTTAAAATGTAGTAAGCTAACATGATTTATTATTAGTTTCCATGTAGGGGAAAGCTAGCTATGAGGTTTTATCAGAAACATTAGTCTTAAACTCACTCTGTTGGCTGTTCCAAAATATTAACTGTGTTTTCCATTTTTGGCCACAGTCTATACAACCCATGAGGAATCAGAGGCAGAGACGCTAAGTGGATTTGCCTTAAGCTTGGACAGGATTTTGTCTGTATTTTCCCTTGCTCAATAACACTCTTTTATGCCCACTTCATGATGAGGCAAATGTCACATTCAAATTTAGAGCAACTGAGCCTCCAGGAACAGCAGATGGGTGAGGGAAGTGTCCTTAGAGGAAGTCCCTGAAGCTGGTGGGAACAGCCTGCCACGATGGGGCTGTGTGTGCCAGTGAGAATGCGTGCATGACCAAGGGTGCTGCAGTTGCTGCGTGATGATGGGGATCTCCACTGGGTCCCTCCACAAGCTCAGGTTTGCAGGACTCAGCCAGGGCCTGGAATCTATCTCTGCTCACCTGCACTCATATAGGTTAACAGTGTTTGCAATGTAGTATCTTTCTCCTTAGATACAGTGCCCTGTGAGTGTACCTCCTAAGCTCCTTCAACAAGCAGCCTTCAGAGTGATGGATGGAGACATTCGATTATTTTAAACATATACAATAGAGCCATTTCATTCTTCCTCCACTGGTTGTCCCATGGATTATTGTCTGAGTGCTTTAGTATCTTAGTGTAAAGCCAGAGCTTGGAACAGTGTCCTAATTTGCTGTGTCTTAGGCATAATGTGGCAGAAGCCCATCCAAATGGGAGACAGGAGACCTCGGTTCTGTCTCCACTCTGCCAGAACTTGCAGTTTGTGCTTGGAAAAGTTACTTCAATTTCTTTGCACTAGTTGAGAAAACTGGGCTCCATGATCTCTAAGTGTCCTTGAAACTCTGAGATTCTGTACATGGGAAGAGCTCATTGATAACACAAACAGGTTTTCTATAACTCAGGAGTTGTTTACAGAGAATGAAGCTAGAGCTTTGCAATGCTTTGTTTTATTTCTACTGTTTCCTTAGGCTTTATTTGGTTTATTTGGTCTGATGTTCTTAACTACATTTTATTGCCACTATATTTTCAGTATAGAAGTAAATTATCCTGAATTTTTATCTGTATGACATCAAATTGATTTGGCTGAAATTCTAACTATGCTGACTGTTGGGGTCAAGTGACAGGTGAGTTTTCTCCTAGAGGTTTTGGCGTCTGTAAGAACTGGATCAGGAAAACTCAAGATAGGGGCACCAGCACATCTCTACACGAAGGCGGTATCAAGCATCCATCATCATTCCTGGGCACATTTCAAAGTACACAGGTGGATGGGGGAACTGGATGGGGGCAAACACAGTGAAAAGTAAACTTTCTGTTATATTTAGATCTGATCCTTTGCATGTAAATTATATATGAAGAGGAAACATAAAATAAACTGATACATGTACACTAAAGTTTTACCCCTTCTTCATTTGTGAATAAATATGCAGAGGCAGACATAGAAGACAGAATGGAATAAAATAATAAAAATATTTTACTTGTGGAAAAGAGTAGCTGTGCAAATAAAAATAATTTAGTTTAGTAAATGTGGGTCTGAGTCAATTTATTTTAAAATCAAGTAGATAGATGGTAAGTAGGGAGATAGATGAAATACTTTTGGCTAGTATCCAGCGTTAGAGTAAAACACATTATTTTTATTACTTTGATCAGGTTTAAATTTGTACCAAAAACAAGTTATAATGTTTTTAATTGAAATTTCATGATTGACTAGCAAACATAAATGTACTGTGTGTTTAATAGATGATTGCCGTGGATAGTAAAGAACAGCTAATTCTTTCACCTGGCATAGCTTTTTCTTGAGTAATTATTTTATAATTAGTACTAATTTATAGTAATGAAGTGTCTTCCTTATGAAGAAAATACTGAATAATGTATTGACAAATACCAAATGTTGAACTAATGATTGAGGATAGTTTGAAAGCAATAATTAACTTCATGTTAGTTTGACTCTGACAGGAAATACATTATGTACAATACCATTTCTGGAATACATGGTATTTTTTTTTTTACAGAAAAATCATGCATTTGTATTCCAAACACAGAAATATAAATACTCCAACTATATCATAAAAGTGGCATATTTTTCTGCTGATTTAATATATATTTAAGACATATGAAACTAATTAGATGAACATTGCATTCAATCTATTTAATGTTATTAACTATTATGCAGCTTAAAAACATATTCCACGTTTGAACAGCTAATAATGACAGTAGTATTCATCATGCTACTTCAGTAGTTTAGAATGTCACAAGTCAGGGCAAGACTAAAGTACGGAGCTGACTAGAAAGTTCTGCCCGAGATTTAATCAGAAATAGGTTGCCTTTACCAGATTCTATCAGTCAAACTATGGATTTTTTAAGGCCTCTGTGTTATCATAGATAAAAATACATTATCTATGTTTGTATGTAGCCTAGAACAAGAACTAAAATACAACAAATTAAAATAATTAGAGAATAAGAATTATTTATATTATTTACCAAAAAAGGTGTTCTGAGGAGAACAATAGAGAAAAACTATCTACTTATACTCAGTTTATCAGAGGCATTTGATATAGTTTCAGAAACATCATCAATGACGAAAAATATACTGAAAAGCAAAGTTCATGATGGCAGTAGCTAGAGTATCTCTGCTGTCACTGTGCTCTATGGAACACTTTGTACTAGTGTGTTCACAACGCAGCTAATCACAAGTTATTGCACACTAACAATGCACACAAAAATGCTATGGTACCACTTAAGGCCATAGTGAGTTCACGTATTTTTAATGCCTCTCAGAACTTCACGTAGACTAATGCGAAGATTTTAACACATCTATACGACACGACTAACCAAATGAAAGTGAACTAACATCTCAGCATTAGCCCATTGATTTTCTGGGAATGATATATAGGATTTGGAATTAAATTCCTATCAGAGTCAACATCATCTTAGAGCAACTCTTTCTATCTTGGGGACAGAAAAATAAAACGAAGATTATTAATGTTTATGGGCATTGTTATATAATACCTATTGGACTTACAAAGAGTAAAACATTCTCTTATGTTTCTGTAATGTCATATAAACACTCATGCATTTTGAAAAGTTTAGATTCATGAACTGTGTTAATAAATGATGTATGTGTATTTTAACAGGTACATGCAGCACACATTGAGAGATCAGTGAGTTTCATTTTATTTCCTCTCACTCCTTTCCTTCTTTTTTGTATCCCCTCATCTTGACATGGCACTGATTTTATTTTTTTATTTTTTTTATTTTTTTTTATTTTTTATTGGATTATAGGTTTTGGGGTACATGAGCAGAGCATGCAAGACAGTTGCGTAGGTACACACATGGCAGTGTGCTTTGCTTTTCTTCTCCCCTTCACCCACATTTGGCATTTCTCCCCAGGCTATCCCTCCCCACATCCCCCTCCCACTGGCCCTCCCCTTTTCCCCCCAATAGACCCCAGTGTTTAGTACTCCCCTTTCTGTGTCCATGTGTTCTCATTTTTCATCACCCACCTATGAGTGAGAATATGCGGTGTTTCATTTTCTGTTCTTGTGTCAGTTTGCTGAGGATGATGTTCTCCAGATTCATCCATGTCCCTACAAACGACACGAACTCATCATTTCTGATTGCTGCATAATATTCCATGGTGTATATGTGCCACATTTTTCCAATCCAGTCTATTATCAATGGGCATTTGGGTTGATTCCAGGTCTTTGCTATTGTAAACAGTGCTGCAATGAACATTCGTGTACATGTGTCCTTATAGTAGAACGATTTATAGTCCTTTGGATATATACCCAGTAATGGGATTGCTGGGTCAAATGGAATTTCTATTTCTAAGGCCTTGAGGAATCGCCACACTGTCTTCCACAATGGTTGAACTAATTTACACTCCCACCAACAGTGTAAAAGTGTTCCTTTTTCTCCACATCCTCTCCAGCATCTGTTGTCTCCAGATTTTTTAATGATCGCCATTCTAACTGGCGTGAGATGGTATCTCAATGTGGTTTTGATTTGCATCTCTCTGATGACCAGTGACGATGAGCATTTTTTCATATGGTTGTTGGCCTCATACATGTCTTCTTTCATAAAGTATCTGCTCATATCCTTTGCCCACTTTTGAATGGGCTTGTTTGTTTTTTTCCTGTAAATCTGCTTGAGTTCTTTGTAAATTCTGGATATCAGCCCTTTGTCAGATGGGTAGACTGCGAAAATTTTTTCCCATTCTGTTGGTTGCCGATCCGCTCTAGTGACTGTTTCTTTTGCCGTGCAGAAGCTGTGGAGTTTCATTAGGTCCCATTTGTCTATTTTGGCTTTTGTTGCCAATGCTTTTGGTGTTTTGTTCATGAAGTCCTTGCCTACTCCTATATCCTGAATGGTTTTGCCTAGATTTCCTTCTAGGGTTTTTATGGTGCCAGGTCTTATGTTTAAGTCTTTAATCCATCTGGAGTTAATTTTAGTGTAAGGTGTCAGGAAGGGGTCCAGTTTCTGCTTTCTGCACATGGCTAGCCAGTTTTCCCAACACCATTTGTTAAACATGGAATCCTTGCCCCACTGCTTGTTTTTGTCAGGGTTATCAAAGATTGTATAGTTGTATGTATGTTGTGTTGCCTCCGGTGCCTCTGTTTTGTTCCATTGGTCTATATCTCTGTTTTGGTACCAGTACCATGCTGTTTTGATTACTGTAGCCTTGTAGTATAGTTTGAAATCCGGTAGTGTGATGCCCCCCGCTGTGTTCTTTTTGCTTAGAATTGACTTGGCTTTGCGGGCTCTCTTTTGGTTCCATATGAAGTTCATGGTGGTTTTTTCCAGTTCTGTGAAGAAAGTCAATGGTAGCTTGATGGGGATAGCGTTGATTCTGTAAATTACTTTGGGCAGTATAGCCATTTTCACGATATTAATTCTTCCTAACAATGAACATGGAATGTTTCTCCATCTGTTTGTGTGCTCTCTGATTTCGTTGAGCAGTGGTTTGTAGTTCTCCTTGAAGAGGTCCCTTACGTTCCTTGTGAGTTGTATTCCAAGGTATTTTATTCTTTTTGTAGCAATTGCGAATGGCAGTTCGCTCTTGATTTGGCTTTCTTTAAGTCTGTTATTGGTGTAGACGAATGCTTGTGATTTTTGCACATTGATTTTATATCCTGAGACTTTGCTGAAGTTGTTTATCAGTTTCAGGAGTTTTTGGGCTGAGGCGATGGGGTCTTCTAGGTATACTATCACGTCGTCTGCAAATAGAGACAATTTGGCTTCCACCTTTCCTATTTGAATACCCTTTATTTCTTTTTCTTGCCTGATTGCTCTGGCTAGAACTTCCAGTACTATATTGAATAGGAGTGGTGAGAGAGGGCATCCTTGTCTAGTGCCAGATTTCAAAGGGAATGCTTCCAGTTTTTGCCCATTCAGTATGATATTGGCTGTTGGTTTGTCATAAATAGCTTTTATTACTTTGAGATACGTTCCATCGATACCGAGTTTATTGAGGGTTTTTCGCATAAAGGGCTGTTGAATTTTGTCAAATGCCTTCTCTACATCAATTGAGATAATCATGTGGTTTTTGTTTTTGGTTCTGTTTATGTGGTGAATTACGTTGATAGACTTGCGTATGTTGAACCAGCCTTGCATCCCCGGGATGAATCCTACTTGATCATGATGAATAAGTTTTTTTATTTGCTGTTGCTATCGGCTTGCCAATATTTTATTGAAGATTTTTGCATCTATGTTCATCATGGATATTGGCCTGAAGTTTTCTTTTCTCGTTGGGTCTCTGCCGGGTTTTGGTATCAGGATGATGTTGGTCTCATAAAATGATTTGGGAAGGATTCCCTCTTTTTGGATTGTTTGAAATAGTTTTAGAAGGAATGGTACCAGCTCCTCCTTGTGTGTCTGGTAGAATTCGGCTGTGAACCCGTCTGGACCTGGGCTTTTTTTTTTGAGGTAGGCTCTTAATTGCTGCCTCGACTTCAGACCTTGTTATTGGTCTATTCATAGTTTCAGCCTCCTCCTGGTTTAGGCTTGGGAGGACACAGGAGTCCAGGAATTTATCCATTTCTTCCAGGTTTACTAGTTTATGCGCATATAGTTGTTTGTAATATTCTCTGATGATGGTTTGAATTTCTGTGGAATCTGTGGTGATTTCCCCTTTATCATTTTTTATTGCATCTATTTGGTTGTTCTCTCTTTTATTTTTAATCAATCTGGCTAGTGGTCTGTCTATTTTGTTGATCTTTTCAAAAAACCAGCTCTTGGATTTATTGATTTTTTGAAGGGTTTTTCGTGTCTCAATCTCCTTCAGCTCAGCTCTGATCTTAGTTATTTCTTGTCTTCTGCTGGGTTTTGAGTTTTGTTGATCTTGCTCCTCTAGCTCTTTCAATTTTGACGATAGGGTGTCAATTTTGGATCTCTCCATTCTCCTCATATGGGCACTTATTGCTATATACTTTCCTCTAGAGACTGCTTTAAATGTGTCCCAGAGGTTCTGGCACGTTGTGTCTTCGTTCTCATTGGTTTCGAAGAACTTCTTTATTTCTGCCTTCATTTCGTTGTTTACCCAGTCAACATTCAAGAGCCAGTTGTTCAGTTTCCATGAAGCTGTGCGGTTCTGGGTTGGTTTCTGAATTCTGAGTTCTAACTTGATTGCACTATGGTCTGAGAGGCTGTTTGTTATGATTTCAGTTGTTTTGCATTTGTTGAGCAGTGCTTCACTTCCAATTATGTGGTCAATTTTAGAGTAGGTGTGATGTGGTGCTGAGAAGAATGTGTATTCTGTGGATTTGGGGTGGAGAGTTCTGTAAATGTCCACCAGGTTTGCTTGCTCCAGGTCTGAGTTCAAGCCCTGGATATCCTTGTTGATTTTCTGTCTGGTTGATCTGTCTAGTATTGACAGTGGAGTGTTAAAGTCTCCCACTATTATTGTGTGGGAGTCTAAGTCCTTCTGTAAGTCATTAAGAACTTGCCTTATGTATCTGGGTGCTCCTGTGTTGGGTCCATATATGTTTAGGATCGTTAGCTCTTCTTGTTGTATCGATCCTTTTACCATTATGTAATGGCCTTCTTTGTCTCTTTTGATCTTTGTTGCTTTAAAGTCTATTTTATCAGAGATGAGAATTGCAACTCCTGCTTTTTTTTGCTTTCCAGGTAAATCTTCCTCCATCCCTTTATTTTGAGCCTTTGTGTATCCTTGCATGTGAGATGGGTTTCCTGGATACAGCACACTGATGGGTTTTGGATTTTTATCCAATTTGCCAGTCTGTGTCTTTTGATTGGTGCATTTAGTCCATTTACATTTAGGGTTAATATTGTTATGTGTGAATTTGATACTGCCATTTTGATGCTAAGTGGCTGTTTTGCCTGTTAGTTGTTGTAGATTCTTCATTATGTTGAAGCTCTTTAGCATTCAGTGTGATTTTGAAATGGCTGGTACTGATTGATCCTTTCTATATGTAGTGCCTCTTTTAGGAGCTCTTGTAAAGCAGGCCTGGTGGTGACAAAATCTCTGAGTACTTGCTTGTTCGCAAAGGATTTTATTCTTCCTTCACTTCTGTAGCTCAGTTTGGCTGGATATGAAATTCTGGGTTGAAAGTTCTTTTCTTTAAGAATGTTGAATATTGGCCCCCACTCTCTTCTGGCTTGTAGTGTTTCTGCCGAGAGATCTGCTGTGAGTCTGATGGGCTTCCCTTTGTGGGTGACCCGACCTTTCTCTCTGGCTGCCCTTAGTATTCTCTCCTTTATTTCAACCCTGTTGAATCTGACGATTATGTGCCTTGGGGTTGCTCTTCTTGAGGAATATCTTTGTGGTGTTCTCTGTATTTCCTGCAGTTGAGTGTTGGCTTGTCTTGCTAGGTGGGGGAAAGTTTCCTGGATGATGTCCTGAAGAGTATTTTCCAGCTTGGATTCATTCTCTTCATCCCCTTCTGGTACACCTATCAAACGTAGGTTAAGTCTTTTCACATAGTCCCACATTTCTTGGAGACTTTGTTCATTCCTTTTTGCGTTTTTTTCTCTGATCTTGGTTTCTCGTTTTATTTCATTGAGTTGGTCTTCGACTTCAGATATTCTTTCTTCTGCTTGGTCAATTCGGCTATTGAAACTTGTGTTTGCTTCGCGAAGTTCTCGTATTGTGTTTTTCAGCTCCTTTAATTCATTCATATTCCTCTCTAAGGTATCCATTCTTGTTATCATTTCCTCTAATCTTTTTTCAAATCTTTTTTCAAGGTTCTTAGTTTCTTTGCATTGATTTAATACATGATCTTTTAGCTCACAAAAGTTTCTCATTATCCATCTTCTGAAGTCTAATTCCGTCATTTCGTCACAGTCATTCTCCGTCCAGCTTTGCTCCCTTGCTGGTGAGGAGTTTTGGTCCTTTCTAGGAGGTGAGGTGTTCTGGTTTCGGGTGTTTTCCTCCTTTTTGCGCTGGTTTCTTCCCATCTTTGTGGATTTTCTGCTGGTCGTCTGCGTAGTTGCTGACTTTTCGTTTGGGTCTCTGAGTGGACACCCAGAATGTTGATGATGAAGTATTTCTGTTGCTTGGTTTTCCTTCTAGCAGTCTAGCCCCTTTGCTGTACGACTGCTGAGGTCCGCTCCAGACCCTGCTTGTCTGGGGTGCACCTCTAGTAGCTGTGGCACAGCGAGGGATGCTACCAGTTTCTTTTTCTGCTCTCTTTGTCCCAGGATGATGCCTGCCTAATGTCAGTCTTTTGGATATAGAGGGGTCAGGGAGCTGCTTGAGGAGACAGTTTGTACTTTATAGGGGTTTAATTGCTGAGCTGTGCACTCTGTTGTTCATTCAGGGCTGTTAGGCTGCTATGTTTTATTCTGCTGCAACAGAGCTCATTAAAAACCCCCTTTTTTTTTTTTTCTCAAATGCTCTGTGTTGAGGGTTTTGGGCTTTATTTTTGGATGTCCGATCAGGTGTCCTGCCCAGCTAGAAGGCAGACTAGCCACTGTTTGTCTGCCGAGGCTCTGCCCTGCTGTTGTGTGATTCGCGCTGTTCCTGCCGGCTCTGCTGTGGTCTCCGCTGCGGAGTCTCTTCATTGTAGCGTGTTGCCTCAGCAACGGCAGGCTGCGTCAGCAGTGGGCGTGTATCTCAGTTGGGGCGGGTTGCCTCGGCAACGGCTGGCTGCGTCAGCAGTGGGCGTGTATCTCAGTTGGTGCGGGTTTCCTCGGCAACGGCTGGCTGCATCAGCAGTGGGCGTGTGTCTCAGTTGGGGCAGGTTGCCTCGGCAACGGCTGGCTGCGTCAGCAGTGGCTGTGTATCTCAGTTGGGGCGGGTTGCCTCAGTAGTGGTGGGCGCCCCTCCCCCACAGAGCGTCTCGGACCGTCTGCTCGGGATAGTTTGAAATCGCGGTTTTGTTCGTCCCACTGGGTATCCTAATCCCTGCAATCCCCTGGGCTGGCCTACTGTCCAAGTCTCGTTCAGTCTCAAGTCCTGCCCTCTCAAGTCTCAGGTTGCCGGTTCAACAGGGCACCCGGACAAGCGCGCCCTGTGGGGATTGCTGGGTAGGGCCGGCCGCCACCGCCCCGGCTGCCGGCTTTGCCAGGCAGAACTACTGCCTGGCGTCCCGTGTCTTTTTTATACTTGGGAGTTTCCCCGTTCTGTGGGCAACAAAGATCAGTCTGGAAATGACGCTCTCACTCACCGTTTGCGGATTCAACGAGAAGAGCTCCAATCCTGGGTTGTTCTCCCAGCGCCATCTTGAGTCCTCCTCGGCATTGATTTTAAAAATCTATATCCAAGAAGGTTTTTACAGGCCTAATTTCCTCATTTTGGAGATGAGGAAACTGAGGGCTACATAGGTGAATTGGTACCATGGACTGTATGAGAATATTTCAATACTAATCACCATCGTTCTTTTTGTGTCTGTTTACCAAGAACTGAATACAATGTTTCAGGTGCTGACAAGGAATTTTAGAGTTGAAAGGGTCATATAATTTTTAAATAAAGCAGTCTAAACACAAATCAAGTTTTGAGGGAGCTGTATTCACTGTCATATATATTTAACTTTTAATTTGCGAAAATATTTTAGTCTCTTCAGATGTGCTGCTTTTAACCTAAGTAGCCCTGAATCTGTCTGGGTGTACAGGTGAACACGAGTTTGTATGTGAGCTTGAACATACAAAATGATCGTGTTTCTAGCCTGATTGCAGTTGAGTTCAGCAAATCCTATATATCAGAAACACAAAAATAGATAGGGCATGACTGATCACTACTGCCCTCTAGATGTGTGCAGCTTCGTGGCAGAGCCGTACACAAGGTAATTTAATATGTATGTTGAGTACTGCAATAGGCTATAACAAGAGAACCCATTTTAGTCTGAAGCAATCTTTGATGGTGGTCAATTTACAACCCTTAAAAAATGATTTGATACACATGTGGGCTCTTGATAGCGGAGTAAGAGTCCAGGGCCGAAGAAAGTGAAGGGCAAAAGGAGTCATGTAAACATGATTCACACAGTTCAATAGGCACACACTGCTTGATGTTTGTGGCAAGCTACGTGGAGTTCTGTATTGATAGGGTATGCAGTTTGATTCAGAAAGTAATAGCAGAATAAAATTAAAGAACCAGGGAATAAAGAGAACTATAGAACCTGGACCTTTTCTTAAGGCAGTGTCAGCCACTGAAATGTTTTAAGCAAGAGAGTAAAGATGATCGATGTTCATTTTATGTCCTATTGTTAGAAGTTGGGAGAATGGGTTTGAGGTTATATGATTAACAGAAAAGGGAATCAATGAAGGTTTTGCCTCATTGCAAGAAACAGAGAGAAGGGAATGAAAGTGAAGCACTTTTAGTAGAAATGTAGGAATGGAAGGACTGATATATAGTGAGTTGGTAAAAGCCACAGGATTTGCTGATTATTAACAAGAATGTGGGAAGTATCAAGGCTCACCATCATATTTCTAATTGAACAAATGGTGATGACAACATGAAATATGGACTAGAGGAATACATGGAAAAGAAAGGATGATCGGCTTGTGAAGAGTTTAAAAAAGATGAAAAGCTTAGAGATACAACTTGAGTAACATCAGCATATATAAGAGCTTGAAATACTCCCAGGAAAGTTTGTAGAATCAGAACAAAGAAGGTGTATTTAAAAAGCACCTTGTAAAACACTAACATTGAAGGTTAGAGAAAGAGGACCCAACTAAAAAGCAAACTATGCACTAGTCACTGAAATAGGAGAGAAGGCATCAGTGGGTAGTTTTAAGAAGCAATCCACAGTACAAATGCAGCAGAGAGGTCCAACGAGACAGGGGTCTTTTGGCTTAGGTTTTTATGAAATCTGTACATTATTCTAAACTATCAGTGTAGTTTGCATTTCTTTTTCTCTAATGAAGACATTGCGTAAAGTCCCTAAGATATTCTTCACTGATGAAAATACATAGCCCGGTTGGCCTGAGGAGAGTGACTGAAGCTGACCTTCCACACCTGCCAGCCACATGTCAATACTGAACACTTGGAAAGCATTTACCCCCTTTTGAGATGGGCTATCAATATAAAATACATACTGGACTTCAGAAGCATTGTCCAAAAATATAAAATGTCTCATCAATAATTTTTAAATTAATTACAAGTTCAGATCATAATATGTTGAATATACTGTGTTACATTAAATATGTCATTATATTTAACCTCACATGTTTGATTTTACTTTTCTTTTCTTTTTTTTTTTGAGATGGAGTTTCGTACTTGTTACCCAGGCTGGAGTGCAATGATGCAATCTCGGCTCACCGCAACCTCCGCCTCCTGGGTTCAGGCAATTCTCCTGCCTCAGCCTCCTGAGTAGCTGGGATTATAGGCACGCGCCACCACGCCCAGCTAATTTTTTGTATTTTCAGTAGAGACGGGGTTTCACCATGTTGACCAGGATGGTCTTGATCTCTTGACCTCATGATCCACCCTCCTGATTTTACTTTTCTTAAATGCAGCCACTAGAAAATGTGAACTTACCCATGTGGCTTCCTTTGTGGCTGACATTGTATTTATTTCCATTAGATGGTGATATTCCAAGCTGTGTTTATTTCCCTTTGTTTATATTTTTCATAAAATCCGCGGTAGATCTGTTTACTCTGTGACTCTTAAATACCCACTGAATCCCAGCTCAGAAGCTACAGTTGTTTTTTCTTTCTTTTAAGACAAAGTCTCACTCTGTCGCCCAGACTGGAGTGCAGTGGCACGATCTCAGCTCACTGCAACCTTCACCTCCCAGGTTCAAGCAATTATCCTACCTCAGTCTCTTCAGTAGCTGGGATTACAGGCATGCACAACCACGCCTGGCTAATTTTTATATTTTTAGCAGAGACAGGGTTTCACCATGTTGGCCAGGCTGGTCTTGAACTCCTGACCTTAGGTGATCCACCCACCTGGGCCTCCCAAAGTGCTGGGGTTATAGGCACGAGCCACCATGCCTGGCCATCCAAGCAAATTTAAATAAACATTTGTCTTGAAATATTCAAAAGATGATTCCAGTTACTATGGATGAGTCCTCCTTGACTCCAGAACAGTGATAGCAGGATCCATCTTCATGACAATATTAGCATTGATTGCTTCAGAATTCCAGAGGAAGACCTTGTACACCAAGTGGCATGCAGTATTTGGAATAGTATATAGAGGTGAATGGTCTCAAACTCCTGACCTCCGGTGATCTGCCCATCTCGGCCTCCCAACGTGCTGGGATTACAGGTATGAGCCATCGCACCCAGCCAGAAGCTATAGCTTTTTTTATGCCAACTTCAGCAGCCTCAATTCACAGTGCTCCTCTGCTTTCCCAAATGTCTATTTTCCTGTCACTTATCTTCTTTTTTTTTTTGAGACGGAGTTTCACTCGTTACCCAGGCTGGAGTGCAATGGCGTGATCTCAGCTCACTGCAACCTCCGCCTCCCGGGTTCAGGCAATTCTCCTGCCTCAGCCTCCTGAGTAGCTGGGATTACAGGCATGCGCCACCGTGCCCAGCTAATTTTTGTATTTTTAGTAGAGACGGGGTTTCACCATGTTGACCAAGATGGTCTCGATCTCTTGACCTCGTGATCCACCCGCCTCGGCCTCCCAAAGTGCTGGGATTACAGGCATACTTATCTTCTTTATGTCAGGAGCGTAGAGAGGACCAGGCCCAGACCTGCCTTCCCAAAAAGGTAAGTCTGACAAAGAAGGCAAAGGACTTGGATGTCAGCATGTCAGCATGAATACTGTCTTCAACGCATGGATGCCAGCTAGAGTCTTCATTTGTCATGTTAAAATTGCACCAGCTGTAATGAGTTGGGGGTGGGAGAAATACCATGGTGAAAGTTGAGGCTGAAGGGGTCAGAAAAGCCTAGAGCAGCACATCCAGAAGCTTCAGAATTGTTCTGTGGGAAATAAGTAGCCATGGAATGGTTGAAATGGGAGGTCACCCAAGCAACCAGAAAGAATTGGCCAAGGAGAAGACCGTAGCAACAGGTGAACAAGAATCCCAGGTACTGGAAAACACTAAGCCCAGTCAATTTTCTTTGCATTTAGGGAAACGGAGGCCAAGAGAGGAAAAGAGTCTTGTCCATGGTCACCAGTTGGCTTCAGGGGGAATCCACAGAAGATCTGTCCTCACTCTTTGAAGGACAAGCAAGTGATCATGTGTTTGCTGAACCGAACAACCAAGGACTAGCTGGGCCACTTCGGGGTTTGGTGGGTGGAAAACAGCAGCAGCAGGAATATTTACTTTGATCAGCTTCTCTCATTTCATCTCCTTTTCCTATCCCCTCCCACTCAGCAAGCTTCCCTAAATGCTGGCGATAGACCCACACACACCTGCCCCAGTCCCACACAGCCACAGTGCTGGGTCACTGCCAAGAAACAGGATGGCCAGATGATTCATGCAGTTGGCAAAAGTAGATTTGTGTGCTTAACTCAGGCCTGCAGAGGCTGCAGCAGCTCAGAATCCATCTCCATGAACATCTTCCTGTAACTCCACCTCCTTCAGACTGCGGACAGGGTTAGTAGGTCTGAAAGGGGGCAATGTAGGAGCCTGTAGGGCCAAGGCATAGGGGTCAGGGTGGCTATGCCCTGCTGCTGTCCCAGCCTGGGGAGGCACTGACTCTTTTCACATCTGATTGCTGCCATTTTCCACTAAGCTCTCTGTCCATGGGATAGCTGTAATTTATTTTTCAGCTGAACTGAACACTCAACTTAGTAAAACTATATTCCTCACTATATTATGTTTTCTGAATATATATATATATATATATATATGCACTAGATTAAATTCCAAATGCCATTTTAATTGGGCTTAAATATCACTCAACTTTGTGAAAAACTGGAAATTTTGGTATTCACAAGTAGCCAAATTTGACAGAGATGATACATAAAATAGCCTTAAAATACTATTAAAAGAACATCTTATCCCAGATAATTTTACTCCATGAGACTGACCTGAAACTCTGAGCTCTATAATCTGCCTAGTTTTTAGATACATTAGTGTTTAAGTCTTTAAACTGGACAAAAAATTATTGCAAATGATAATTCCAAAATCATCCTGTAACCCAGTGCACCTCAACGGATTTGGCAGCCTCATCTTCTCTCTGGTGTAACCTGGCATCCCCGGTTTATTTAATTCTTTAAACTTTAATTAAAAAGCAGCAGGAAAAGCCAAGAAGATAAAGCAGATGAAAATCCTTTCATAGACTGAAATGCAGCGAATACCATTTTGAAAGAATGAGAACAAATTTTGTTCAAACATAAATGTGACCCAAAAAAATGTATTTCTTGTGGTCTATCGTTTTGCAGAGGAAAACCACAGCCATCTTTTGTCTGGTTGCACTAGAAATATCAGAATCAAGCATCTGAAAAACTTGTTTATCGGAAATACAATTCTTCCGCCTAGCTTTTTTCCCCCTTCCCCCAGTATTATTTAAGTATTGTGGCGTCAGATTCATAACCTTGCAAATGCAATCTCCACTGAATGATGAGGCCGTTTCAATAACACAGCAAATATGAGAATTTTGCTGTTTGTTTGCTGAAGGGCAAATTAACCTTCTAACAATCTTCTGTGATATAGAAGTGATCTATTTGTAATGTAACTACAACTTGAATTGTGATGGGGAGGTTAATAAAAACAAGACACACCCTAGCCCAATGCCCTGTACATCAGATGCATTGAATACATGTTTACTGCATGTAGAGATGAACAAATACATAAGTAAATGATAAAAGAAAGTATCTGGGGAGGAGGAAAATAAAATAATGACTGTTAGAACTAAAAATATTTCTAGAAATTAATCTGGACAAAAATTATTTAATAATTTCCATCTTTCCTACTGGTATATTTAGCATGTTTTAAGCTGAATTTCTTTATTGGGCTAGACAAATCAAATATGCATATTTCCTTATTTGGTTGTATTAACTTATTTTCAAGAACAATTATGGACCATCACAATGAGGCAGTTTTGCTGTGTCTCACATGGAGAATTTCTGGAAGAACCAGTGGTCTCTGAAAGTTTCCAAACTAGAGGCAGAAGACAATGAAAGAATCAAACTATAAATCACAGGAACAAATGCATTCTCCCAGAACATGCACCGTGCTTTTTCCACAGTGGAGTGAAACAGCTCTCTCCTGCGTTCACCTTTTCTACAGAGGACAGCATTACCATTCTCCCAGTCATCCCCTCACAGAACGTGGAGCTCATTTTATAGCTTCCACAAAACAGTGCCTGACTGCTTTAGTTTGTCTTCTCCCCTGCAAATTCTGGCTTGAATTTTTATATCCCAAGAACATAGTTCTTCTAAGAGAAAGACTGACCCTCTCTGACCCATGCTTCTTCTACCCTGAAAGTCATATAAGTTCTGGTAGTCACGCCAAGGTGACTCAAGACCAGGGTCCAAAGACCTTCAAAGAACAATTTCTCAGCAGTTCTCTACGACCACTCTGTCTTCACTTCACCTTATTTGTTTGATGCTCTTAGCTGATCTTGATTTCTGACTTCAAAGCTGGCTTTGTCTCAATATTCAAACATGCTTCCCCCTACGTTCTGCTTATTCCAGGTTGGAGACCCGAAGTCACTGCCCTTCTTGTTCTGAGATACAATATATGTGTTCTGATGTATGCTATAACTCCTATCCTTTTTCCCTGGCTTTACAATTGCTGATGGCTTACCCCCTGGGGTGTTAACCAGAACTCATAATCTCTGCTGAGGTTTTCCTTCTGTTCGTTAAGATCCTTCTCTAAGTTATATCTGCTCAAGTCTCCGATTATGCCTCCACAACTCTTAGTGGCTCTTGTTGTTTTTTCAGATACAAGTGAATATTGGTCTCCCGTACTAACTAGTGTCAGTATCGGTAATGCAAGACTAGTTATGGAGTAATAACTAGTGCTGTAATTGTAATTGTCTGAGTACTAAGAAGATGTTTGTGTGGTCCTGAAGTCTACAAGTGCACTATACATTATTTATATACTAAATAAATATGACAATTTTACTTCTAAAATAAGTATATAATGTTAGCATTTATAAAATAGAAATGCTCAGTTGTGGAATTCAGATTAACCCGTGTTAATCTGAATTAAGCAAACATTACTTAGAAACATCAGTGTGCAGTAATAGTACTAGCAGCAGAATTGCTGTTATGTGCAACCTGAGAGATACCACACACGTTTTTCATATTGATATAGGTCATCAAATATAGTCAATGTATGATGAGAGACTTTCCAATTATTCAGCATTATTGAGTTGACTACTGCTCATAGAATTTTACATGTATTTTCTTCATTTTCTCTCACAAATAGAACCTATTAGCAAGATTTATTACTATCCTTGTTTTGGAAATGAGAACAGTAGAGTAAAAAAGAGTTAAGTAATTCACCTAAGCTCACACTAAAAGTAACTGAATAGAGACAGGAAATCAAGCATTTGGACTGGAGAGCCAGTGCTCTTAAGCACTTTACCTTGTACAGTTTTGTTTCCCTGTATACCATGGTTTGTATCAAATTCACTATTGACTTATGTCATTTGGGTTATTAATAAATATTTTTTGACAGTGATGATGAGAATGCCAAAAGACATCACAGATCGTTCTGGCAGCAGGAGGGGGAAAAAAAACAACTTGCGGCAACAGCACAAAAGCAAACATTACTTAGAAAGTTAATCAATATTTTGTTAAGCACCAGAAGACATTGGCATTGTATTGACTGGCAACCAACCATGGTTGCTGCCCTGAAACAGTGTCTAATCAAGTTAGAGAGACAGTCAAAAGCAATGTTTTGTGGGTACAGGTGTCACGGGACAACTTAGGAAGCATAGAGCATGAATAGCAAGGAAGACTTCTAGAGGAACAAAACAGTTAAGCTCAGAACTAAGGAGGTAAGTCAAACTTTTTCACTTTAAAGCGTCCCGATGGAGAGTGACCAGTCCATGCAGAGAGAGCAAAAAGTGAACTGGAAATTGTGAAGGGTTGCTGTTGTGCAAAGCAGGAGCGACAGGGAAGGGTCTGAAGTGATCTACTACTTATGAGATGTTTTTATAACTTTCTATGAAAATCCCTCATCCTCTGGGAATGAGCCTGAAGAAATGGTGGGCACCAGTAAGTGTTTTTTTCTACGTGACTCTGTCCTGTAGCCAGTGTTGATACATCCAAGGTTGGGCAAGTGACCCAAAGCGCTCCTTGTTTCTTCTCATAGAATAGAGATGATTTGGAGTAAGAGAGGAGCAGGAATAAGAAACTAATGTGACTACTGGAAAACGTGTCTCCCCAGAAACAAGGTCCAAGAGAAACTGCGGATACTTATGATGCTCCAGCTTTATCCTTTCAAATTTTCAATTTGCATAAGTGTTTAGAGTTGGATTGTTGCTCCTTGAACAGAAAGTCAGACAATAAAATAATTCATTAAATTGGGGCAATGTGTGTTATATGTGTATGAGAATGGAACCCTCTCAGAGCTCAAAGTGGCAAGAGGCAGAGACAATCTAAGGCATGTTTTCTAGTCGGTCAGTGAGTACTAGGGACACAAAGAAAAAACGTTGCCTTAGGGCAGAATATCCTGAAATAAAGAAATATCATGAGATCTCATCTTAAAAGAGCTTCAGGATTTGTTTTTATTGTCAAAAATTATTTGGTGGTGAAACCAACTTACAACATCTGGAGCAGAATGGAAGCTACAAGGCAGACATATCCTTCCCCTGTACTTGGAGTCAAGGTACAGACAGTTTCCATACATCCCTTACGCTCACACATGTGTAGTCTCCTTGACTGTCAACCTCCCCCTTCAAGCAGTACCTTTGTTTCAATTGATGAATCCTACATTGACACATCATTGTCACCCAGAGAGGACTGTTTACCTTAAGATTTACTCTTGGCCTTGTACATTCTGTGAATTTGGATAGCGCCATAATGACACCCACCATTATAGTGTCATACAGAGTAGTTTCGCTGCCCTAAAAATCTGCTGTGATCTGCTTACTCATCTCCTCTTCCCACAACTCCTGGCAACCATTGATTTTTTTTTTACTCTACAGCTTTGTGTTTTCCAGAATGTCATATACTTAGAATCATCTAATAGGTAACATTTTCAGACTAGTTTCTTTTACCTAGTAACATACACTTAAATTTCATCCATGTGTTTTTACGGCTTGATAGCTCATTTCTTTTTAGCACTAAATAATACTTCATTGTCTATGTGTAGCACCTTTTTTTAAATCCATTCATCTACTGAAGAACATCTTGATTACTTCCAAGTTTTTTATTAATAAAGTTATAAGCACTCCTGTGCAGGGGTGTGTGTGTGTGTGTGTGTGTGCACGCACGCGCACGTGAGCACACACAAAAGTCTTCAACTCCCTTGGGTAAACAGCAAGGAGTGTGATTAGTGAATTACATTGTAAGAATATGTTTAATTTTGTAAGAATCTGCCAAACTGTCTTCCAAGGTGGGTGCATCATTTTGCAATCCCACCAGCGATGAATGAGAGTTCCTGTTGCTCCACATCCTTGCCAGGATTTGATGTTGTCAATGTTTTTGATTTGGACCATTCTGCTCAGTGTGTGATAGTATCACATTGTAGTTTTAATTTGCATTTCTCTGATGACCATATGGTGGGGAGCATATTTTTATATGTGATTTTGTCATCTGTGTATCTAGCAAACAGAGCCCAGAAACAGACCCACATAAATATACTTTGTCTACTGGTCTTTGACAAATAAGCAGAGGAAGTACGATGGGGAAAAGGTAGTCTTTCCAATAAATGATGCTAGAACAACTGAACAACCACATTTTTTAAAAAGTGAATTGAGATGCAGACCTTAAACCCTCCACAAACATTAACACACAATGGACTATAGACCTAAACTTAAAATGCAAAACTATGAAACTCCTAGAGGATAGCATAGAAAAAATCAAGATAACCTAGAGTTTGGTGATGATTTTTTAGATATAACATCAGTGGCATGATCAATGAAATTAATAATTGAGCTGGATTTCATTATGACTTAAATTTCCTTCTCTGTTAAAGATGTATGTTTAAGAGAATGAAAAGGGAAGCAACATACGGGAAGAAAAGATTTGCAAAAGACATGTCTCATGAAAGACTGTTACCCAAAATACAAAAGAAGCTCTTAAAAACCAAGTTACCAGAGAACACACTTTAAAAATGAGCCAAGGCTTTAATGGATACCTCACCCATTATATTATCACCTTAGGCATAATTTGAATTAGTTTCCTTAGACATGGATTTTACTCTACATAGTGTCATTAAATCACCTATAGTCTTCAGACACTGGGAAGTGCTCAGAGATGGAGGTTTGTGCTGTTATTGGAACAAGGAGTCATAGAGTCACAGAGAGTATTTTCCTCCTCTACAGTCCAATTGTATATATTAATGTATATTTTACCAACTGGCTGACTTTGCTTGCCTAACACCAAAAAGTGATGAGTTTAAAAAGTCAATCAAGGTTTGATATTCATTAAAGCTTGAATTGAGAGATGAAAGAGTAAGTGTTATTGAAGTGGTGGAATTGTAGCTGAAGATGAATTTGTCAAGGAAGCCCTGTTTGAAGTGCCTTTGGAATACACGACAGTTTGTATGACCAACAGAAAATTGATAGACTTATGGTGTCTAAATCTTCAGAAGTGATGTGGCTGGAGGTGAAGAATCAAAACTCAGTGCATGTAGACGATAATTTCTGCAAAAGGACTGTAAGAGATTGCTCGTTGTTGTGTACATGGCACACCAATGAACCAGGGAAAGAAGGTCAGCCATGACCAGCCTCTTATTAATATAAACAAAAATCTCTTTTCAGGTCTCATGGAAGAACTGCTTATTTAATCTTTAATAATAATGAATGTGCTCTTTTGAACATTTTTTACTGAAAACCCTTGATGTTTTCAGTCTACCATGACACACACATCTTTTTTTTTTTTTTTTTTTTTTTTTTTTTTGGTCTTGAGCCCAGGAGGAATCTAACCTCCCATGGCTAAAATAGTGAATTTAGGCAATACTGTCTTTGCCTTCTTTATCCAATACTTCCCTGCCTAATTTTCATTCACTGGTATCCTTGTTTGACTCCCTGTCTAGCTAGAAGGACCACATAGTAACAAGTTTGGGAAGAAATTGATACTTTTAGTCAGATAAGTCTTCCAATGCATTTTAAATGATACTGCAAAGAAAGCTGTAGAGTTTTCCTGGGCTTAACGCCAGCTCAGCCAGCATCCTTCCTAGAATATTTCATCTAAAAACATTCTGCCTTTGGATACCCCTCTGTGAGGACACATTTTTTTTTTTTAGGTTTGGCACAGAAATAAAAGAAAGATTTCAAGTAGCACAGTTAAGCTGAATAATGGCCTGCAAAGATATTGGGTCCTAATCCCCGGAACCTGTAAATATTTCTCTACTTGAAAAAAGGTGTCATTTCAGATGCAATTAAATTAAGGATTTTGAGATGAGGAGGTTATCCCCTATTATGTGGTCGGTCCCTAAATGCCATCACAAGTATCCTTATAAGAGCAAGGCAGAAAGAAAGTTGACAGATACACAGCAGAGAGACAATGTAAACGTGGAGTATAGCGAGATTTGGAGGTGCTGAACTTGAAGACCGAAGTGACAGGGCCACACATCCAGGAATGGTGGCAGCCAGCAGAGGCTGGAAGAGACAAGGAAGGAGCCTTCTAGAGCCTGCAGAGGAAGCAGGTCCCTGCCAACACCTTGATTTTGGCCCAGTAATACTGACTTCGGACTTCTGGGCGTCAGAAATGTGAGTTATAAATGTCTTTTGTCTTAAACCACCAAGGTTGTGGTCTTTTGTTACAACACCCATAGGAAACTAATATACATGAGACAAAAACCTACCTTTTATGTGTTTCTCTGCCTTGTTTGCCCATCATTTACATCTAGTTGGTCTTGCTCTCTATTTGACCTTCCACATGTATTCAGATTCAGCTCTGTGCTCTGTTCAATCCATAGTATGATCCTGGAGGAAAAACAGAAAAAAATGCATGAGGAGCCATCAAGCTGGCCACTCACACTAGAAATTAAACAATACGTTGATGTGTATTTTTTAGAAATAAAATTGTCACTTTTAAAAAAAGTTTTCAAGTAAAATTAAACAAGAGTTAGATATCCTATTGTAGAAAAATAATTCGTTCCCAAGTGCTCCATTATGATTTTATAATATGTGGTTTTTCCCATAGTCACTTGAGTATTTGTTCATATATTTTGACAGTCAGGGTGTCAGCGATAGCAGCTATCCATGTGGCAGGGTCACTGATGGTTGCCAACTATTTTAATCCTCCAAACACACATTTCCTGGCACCCTTTCATTTAAGCATGCCATGCCCAGGTCAATGAAATATGAGCAGCAGTGACACATGTCAATCTTTGCCTGAGGCAGTTACATTTCTTAGGGGTATTTTTCAGGGGCTCTGCTTCTCTATAGCAGTGACCAAGGAGATCACGGGTGGCAGATAGTGTAGCTGCAACATGATGGAGTCTCCATCAGCTGGAGGGTGAGTCCTGCTGACCTGTGTGGACCTGTAATGGGAGAATTAAATTTTCATTGTGTTTAACCACTTTGATTTTTGTCCTGGCTGTTGCAGCAATATCCTAGCCTACTGTGATAAAGGCAGGGTGCTCCTTTCCTGTTCCTAGGTTTCTGAGAATATCTGTGTTCACATAGAGAACTGGTAAACAATTTGAACTTACTTATAATTTCTTAGTAACTTCTCATGAAAGAAATTTAAAATTCAAAAGAAAATACCTCATAAGCTTAACCTAAAATTTAGCACAATCTGAGATAATGAGAAATAGTGGATTTTAAAGAATAAGAGTACATAATTTACATGCAATGGTATATAAATGTTCATAAACACATTTTAGTTATGACTATGAGACACACACTCATCTTATTTTTTCTTTCAGCAGGTTTAAGCTCTCAATTTCTTGCCAAAAGCAATAGCTACAAAATGTTGTTTTTTAAAAAGTATAATATAAAAAGTTGTTTTAAGAAACTATAATACAATTTTTTTTGCTTTAAGTAATTACATTGATAGAATTTTGCAAATCCTAGGATTTTAAATAGATAAAGTCTTAGAAGTTTGATGAAGTGTTTTAGTATTAAAATTTATTTTCATTATAGTTTTATGTAATAATAATATACCTGAAAGAGAGCTATACAAGATCACGGTTAATAATATATGCATTCTAACACTTTTATGTCAAGATATTTTAGAGACAAAATACAGCAAATATAACTAAAATATTTGATCAAATTCATTTAGCTAAAACAACAAACTGGTTGGGAAGATTGACTTTTTATATAAAGACAGATATTCACTAATTCCTCATGTCTTCTGAACAGTAGATAATCTCTAGTTTCTTATCCAAGAATTCAACATTAGAGATGTTCTCATTGAACTTCTCCATCAGACGTGAAAGCTTACAGAATTCTCCAGAGAGCTTTATAACAATCAAATTTACAACCACTTAAACAATGTGTCATTATTTAAATCTTTAATAGTAAGTATAAAACGTAAATGATTGAAACAGAAAATAACAAGCAGAACTCCCTCGGGAACTTAACTATGGGGATCTTGCTGGAATAGAAAAATTTAATGATCCATAAAAATAGAACAATAATCAAATTTCTAGATATAGGAAGACATTAATATAATTATAACAAAGGTACTGAGAAGACCATAGTACTGTGGGGAAAGGTCAACTGTGTTGATTAGCAAGTAAAATCATTATTTTGAAACTAATAAAAAATCTTCTACTTTATTGAAAGTCATACTATCTAAAATTTATTTCCATTAAAACATAACTGGAATTCTGATCTATGATGTCTGTGTGACTGAATTGCACCAATTTCCCACCTGATGTATTGTAATGAATATATCTAGCAGTATTTCAATGTCAACATTTATTTATTTTAAATAATCTTTAATGTATTCAGGGGCTAAAATGAAATATCAAAAGGGATGTTGAAAGATAAAATAGCTTATGCAAATGGAACAAATTGAGGTGAGAAGAAAGTATCCCCTTGATTCCCTTCATCTTGTATTTAAAAGTAACAAATCTAAAGTCATTTAGTAAAACACATTTCCAGCTCAACAAAATTCATACATAATTTTCACTTCCATATGAGGCTTCTTATATTAAGTCAGTTTAATTATCTACAGCCCTTGAATGACATTTTTTAATCCTTTGTGGTTCACTGAGAAACCCTGTAAAATATAACTAAGTAGTGTGTTCATTAAAATGTCAGAAATATTTTCAAGTCCAATAGTACAGCATATTATTCCTAAATGTAGTAATAATACAAAAACTATGCCAGGAGGGTGTAATTAGCAACCGTTTGAATGAACAATTGTCTTAAATTATTCAGCATCTTCATGCATAGCATCTTAATTAAGAAACAAAATTATTTTTAAGTTCATCCATAGGAAGAAATATGAAAATAAACTTAATGAAGAATGCAAGTTTGAGGAGCTTATTTAATATGTTTTATACCTAAAGTAGCTGTAATTATTTTGACAGGACACTTCAAATGTCATTAATGTTGACAGAATATTACAGTTTTCACACAATTTCAAAAAATGTGGCAGTGATTGTATTCTACTTGTATCTTTACGGTAATTGTTAAGAATATAGAATTGAGAGTCCCAACTGTCTTATTCTTTTTAATGTGCATTAACTTTCAACAGAGTGTATAACCAAGTCCTTGGGTGACAATCTTCTATGTCTTCATCACCAGGCCTTGCTCAAGTTTGTCACAGGCTACAAGGACTATTGTCATCACATGTGTGAGTTTTCCATGATCACTAACCAATGTAATATTACATTAGAAATTAATAAGATTAGGATATAGAGCAGAAAAAAAAAGTGAAAACATTTATGAGTCACTCAGATGGCTAGCATTCCTTAGCAGCTACTGAGTGGGTTTGTATAGGAGGATATGTTATTTGAAAAAACATAAACATCTTGAGCTAAAATTTCCTTTCTTACCTCTGCCTGAAAAAGAGAGACTGGCCTTGTTGCCTGTCTGTTTACTTTACTACAGTGGACAGACTACCTTTAGGAGACTATCGTGTTCCCTAAAAAAAGAAATTCCTCCCAGTATACCTCAAGTGGCTGGATTTTGAAATAATTACTGTAAATGTAGGCATACCAAAATGTTTCATAAATGGACTAAACACTACAGTGAAAAGAAAGAGATTGACAAACTGGAAATTTTAAAAAGGAAGGTACAACTATATATTATGTATGAGAAACAGTTTAAACATAATGCTAAATGAAAACATAAGAGTATCATTATGATACCCAAAACAGCAAGAAAATCATAGCTGATGTGAATAATGTAGACTTTGAAACAAAGAGGGACATTTCATAATGACAAAAGCATCGAGTTTTCAAAAAGACATACTTCTAAATGTGTATGTACTCCACCCCAAAAAAAGGTTTAATGCATTAAGCAAAATTTGACAGAACTTAAGGAAGAAATAAACAAATCAACAAACATGATTAAATACTTTAACATCCATCTCCATGAATGATAGAAAAAAATCAAGGGTAAAATAAAGCAAATCTATAGGATATTTTAAAAAATGCAATCAACAAACTTAGCCTATTGACATGTTTAGAATATACATCCAGCAATCAAAGAACACATATTTTTTTCTATTGCACAAGAAATGCTCATTAAAATACATTATGTCAGGCTATAATATGCATCTTAATATATTATAAAGGATTAAAATAATATAAAACATGATCACTAACAAATATAATACATTAGAAATTAATAATAACATTAAGATATAGAGCAGAAGTGAAAACATTCCAAAAGAATTCGTTAGTCAAAGAAAAGTAAAAAGGAAAACTGTAAATATTTTAAAAGAATGATGATTAAAATATAATACATTTGGCAGTTATAGCTAAGGTTTAATGATTAGAAGAGAGGTATAAAAACAGATATCCAAGCTCTTTTCTTAAGAAGATAGAAAAAGAAGAATAAATTAAATGAATAGTGTCAGAATAACAGAATATTTGTATGGAGAAGAAAGGTAACCTTGACCCCTACCTCAGTTTATACACAAAAATTACTTTGAGATGCCTCTTCAACCTAAACATGTAACTTTGTTCCTTCTAAAAGAAAATATAGGAGAATAACTTTCATTTTGGGGTGATTAAAGATTTCTTAAAGAGAACACAAAAAGCACTCATGATAGAAAGAAAACTAGACATACTGAATTTCATTAAAATTTAAAATTTCTGCTTATCAAAAGTTGCCATTAAGAAAATAAATAAGCTACAGACTGTAAAACATATTCACAGTTTATATATCTTCAAAAGATTCATATTCAAAACACATAAAGTCATTTAAAAAGACAAAGCCAGTCAAAACTCGAAACTAAGAAAAATATTTAAATGAACGTTTTACAAAAGAAGATACATGAATAAGTGCTCAATATCATGAGTCAATCGGGAAATACATATTAAAAACACGAGATCCCATTTCACATTCACTAGAACATTTAAACAGATGGACAATTCTAAATGTCAATGAGACTACGGAGCAAACGGAGCTCTCATCCATTGCCACTGAAGAACCACTGGTAATTTTCTATAAAGTTAAACATCTTGACCACATGACTCAGCAATTCTACTCCTGGGTATTTATCTAACAAAAATAAAAACACATGCCCAGAAAAAAGATGTGAAAAAGAATGTTTAAAGTAGCCATATTAATAAACAGATAAAAATTGAATGAAACTGCCCCCCATAAAACTTCCACAAACAGAAGAATATACAACTATACAATGAAGTATTACTCAGCAATAAAAATGAATGAACTACTGGTACATCTCAAAATCAAAAATAGTATAAGGTCAGAAACTAAAGTATACCCACCCTGTGATTACATGCACTCACATACACAAGCATATATAGTTGTAGCTATAAATATTAGAAAGTGGCTGCCTTTTTTATTGTACTTTAGGTTCTGGGGTACATGTGCAGATCATGCAGGATTGTTGCATAGGGACACACATGGCAAGGTGGTTTACTGCCTCCATTCCTCCGTCACCTATATCTGGCATTTCTCCCCATGTTATCCCTCCCCAACCTCCTCACCCTCTGCTGTCCCTCCCCTACCCACCCCCAACAGACCCCAGTGTGTGTGCTCCCCTTCCTGTGTCCATGTGTTCTCATTGTTCAACACCACCTATGAGTGAAAACATACTGTGTTTGACTTTCTGTTCTTGTCAGTTTGCTGAGAATGATGGTTTCCAGATTCATCCATGTCCCTACAAAGGACACAAACTCATCATTTTTATGGCTGCATAGTATTCCATGGTGTATATGTGCCTTTTTGAAGGATTTAATTGACTAAAAAGTGGTCCTGTATAACTTTATAAAGTAATAGAAATACACTAATACACATTATATACATGTAGGATAGCATCCAATTGCATATATGCAATTGTCAAAACTCACCCTGGATTCTTAAAATCTGTGCATTTTATCATATAAAATTAAATCAATAAAAATGTAAAACTTTAGAGGGATGTTCAGTTGATACCCCCAATAAAAAAGAGAATGGATAAACTGAAAGTGAGGTCAATAATATTATTGTGACCTGAAGCACAGAGTAAATACACACACAAACACAAACACAATAAAATATATGTATATTTACATAAAAATCATTTGAAACATATAGGAAACAGAGAAGGAAAAGGGATACAGCTGACAGTTTTCTTATCAAAGGAACAGATGGAAGCCAACAGACAAAAGAATGTCATCTTTAAGTACAAAGAAGATTATTGCCAATCAATTATTAAATGGATACCTAACAGATAAAAATTCATTTTCAGAAAAACAAAAACAAGGAAAATTTATTGGCACTAGGCCAATACTAAAAGGATTATTAAAAGAATTTCCTTAGAAAGAAGAAATGTAATTTGGCAGAATCATGAAAATGCAAAAAGTAGAGTAACGATGCTAGCTGTAAGGTCTATTGCCTGTAAAAAGCAATAATAAAAATGTTTTGTGGAATATAAAATAAATTAAGCATTAAAATTCACAACAGCAATAATGTAAAAGGCAGAAATAATTAAATAGAATTAGAATGTTCCAAGGTTCTAACACTGTCAGAAAATTTGTACCTGTAATAGAGCAATATAAATACATCTACAGGATAATAAGCAATGTCTATTATGCATGTGGTAACTTTAGAGTAATTCAATATATACAATAGTGAGTAAAAATCACAAGTATAAAAAGCAAAATTAAAAGAAAAAACGAAACATTAGAAATTTTCAATATTCTAAAAGAAGGAATAAAAGAGAGACAAAAGAACTTAAAACATGAGACTTGAATAGAGAGCAAATAGCATGATGGTAGTTATAAACCAAATATATTAGTAATGACATTAAATATAATTAGACTACTAAAATTAAAAATATATTATTGTAATAACAGATATTTCTAAAATTCCAATATATATATTACTTCGATCACTCTAAAATATCAGGAAATTGAAAAGTGAGAAGCGAAAGGATAAAAAATGTTCTACTCTGTAAACCCTAAACAAAAGAAAGTCAGCTCTAGCTCTACTAATATCAGGCAAAATTATTTAATTCAAAGGTTTTACTAAAGATTAACATGGACATTTCAGTGATAAAGGTATGAATTCTCAAGAAAAACATAGTAGTATTTTACATTAAATCTGAAGGTATCTAATCATGTAACCTCAAAAATATAAAACTATAGAGATAATCCATGTGAAAGCATCTAACAGTGTATAAGATGATACTCAAATGCTCATTCTCAATCACTCACATACAATCAGAAAGTGAGTAGAGTTCAGGAGTACCAGGGCATGCCTCCTACTCTGCAACAAGCTGGCCGCTAAGACTTCTGCCTCTCAGTGTAATCAATCAACAATTGAGTGATTGGATCCCATATCGTCCTAACATTTCATGATTCTAAAGAATGAAAAGTAATAGTAATGTTTCAATGGATTACATAAAAAGGCATTTTGATTTTGTTTTTTTTTTTTAAGAGAACTGCCTCATAAGCTCTATCTCACAAACTCTGGAGCAATGTGAAAAAGAATGGTGGCATGTGATAAAAGTTGGTGTTAACACTCCTATACACCGCCTAGCCTCCAAGTTCGGCAACAGTAAGATGCTGGAATTTGTGGTGCAAAATCACTCTGGCCCTATTATTTATTATACTCCTGCTGTGTACCATCCCAAATCTTCAGAAGAAAACACTGAAGCTCAGGGGTTATTTGTCTAAGTCCTGATGTATACTAGGGCTTCTGAATTCTCATTTCCCTAAGTAAATTGTCTCAAGATTTAATTCGAACTTCTGAAGAATTTCATGATCAATTAAGTTGTTAGAATGATTCTCAATTTTGTTTCACAGAGAAAGAGGATTTTAGAGTTCAAACATTCCTTACTTAACGTGTCTATCCAATCTCATTTGATAGATGTTGATATTGATTGACTGGCATAGAGCAATTGCTAATAAATGTTTGTTGACTGCATTAATGCAGTATAATTGGATAACACTGCACAGGGAGTTCAGATTTGTCCACCAATTAGTTATGTGATTTCTGGCTTCAATTCCCCTAATTATAATTACTTCAAATTCACTACTTTCAAATACTAGTTTCAAATGTATATGATTATATAAATCTAAGTGACTTGCCCGAGGTCACTTACCCATCTGGTGATAGAGTTGGTACTGAGACTTGCTATTAAAATAAGCTTTCTTTTAAAATAATTATCTTTTGTGCCAACTACATTTTTGAACCGCTGATTATATACTTAAGGGATTCATTTCATAGTATTGGCTGCTATTGATTCATCAAGCCAGTTTCAATAATGACAGCCTACAGTGCCATCTTCAGATGAAATACAGCAGATAGGACTCCATCTAGCACGTAATGTCTACTGGAAGACCTCCATTTACTACACCTTTAACATGGGCAAGACAATATTCTAAGTATTTCACATTGACCTCCTGAATCCACACAATAACGCTGTGTGGTGAGTGCTATTAGTATCTCCATTATACAATGGAAAACCTTAGGTATGTGTATACACACACACACACACACACACACACACACACACACTCACGTTGCCCAAAGTTACATAGCTAATAAATGGCACAGTGAGAATTTCTGTTATCATTGTATATTTAGTTGGTTTGTTTTAGAATCAACAATTAAATAAATTTAATGTGGTAAATAACACGAGAAGAAAAGCGAAAAATTGCTTTTCTTAGCAGGAAAGAAAACAGTGCAAATTAGGAGTTTTAAAAATGTGAACTTTACATAGAACAAACATCTACAAGACTAAAATCCTACATGTCAGACTGAAGGAAGTACTAAATGCAGATTTTAGATCAGTAATAGCAATTGAAGTTTAAAATATTTCTGCTGCACTTGTAACTGCAAATAGATGTGGTGAAGGGACAAGTCTAGGTTAACACAAAAGTATTTCTCCTTCCTCCAACTCCAAAATAGAAAGGGCATTTTTCAAGAATGAGAAGAAATGAAGCTTTTAGTTTTGATGAAATCAAATGTATTCAGAAATCAAATGTAATGCATTGTTTTAACAATCCATTAAACTAGTGATTCTTTTCTCTATTGCACCTGACATTCTTTTCAAAATATCACCAAATGCTGACATGCCATCATTTGACAGAGATTGCTTGTCAAAAATGAAATATATTCTTAGAGTGTCTTTCACTAATAACAGTCCTCACAGCTGTGAGAACAAGTAACAACATTCCACTCCTCCCACCCTCCTTTATTATCTCTCTTTTCTAAAATGTCAACTTGCAGAAATCTTTAATATTTAGTAGGTGGCTCTGTTAAACCATAAAGTCCCCTAAATTCATAAGATGGCACAGCCAACTGAAATATCAGTAAGTTAAGAATGAGGTATATAGTGTAATGCATTAGTAAAAGTCTGCTTATATTTTTCAAAACCTACTAGCTAATCTATTTTCAGCTTGTAACACTTTCATTTGCAAAGCACTTTGTACATTTCAGTTAGAAACCAACCATTAAATCATGTGGGGATTATTGCATAAATAATAAATGAACATAGAAAAATTGGGTCATTTAATTTTCTTTACATAGGAATAGACTCTGAATTAATATTAGAAAGTTCTTTGGAAAGTAAAATTCACTATTTTGTCAAATAATATTCACAGCCTTTCTGTTTGTGATTTTCCAAAGCAACCACAGTGTAATTTTATAACCTGCATGAATCTAAATATGCATTCATGTTTTAAATACAATTAAATAAATTTAACATGGTAAATAACATTATTTAAGAACACTAAAGTTTTAAAGGCTCAGGTTTGCCAAAAAAATATATTAGAATGCAATCATCTATTACATTAGCCATAAAATTAGGTTTAAACATGACATACACATAGTCATACATACAATAAAGTTCAAATCAGCATTATTCATAATATTGAAACATAAAAAAGTAAGCCAAATAAAGATGGACTAAGTAAACAATGGTGGTGTTTATTTAGCAAATGGCAACATAGCCATTAAAATAATGGTATCGATCTATATAACAGGCAATTTTATGACATATTACAAGATACATGAATCAAATTTCTTTTGTACATGGATATATAGATATATAAATGGCATAGAGATATATTTTCAGTTACAGACTGATATCTGCAGTCTAACAATTTTTCAACTCTGAAATCAGTTTGGGTTCACCAGAAAAGCAGAACAAGTAAAATAAATATGTGGGGTGTGTGTGTGTGTGTGTGTGTGTGTGTGTGTGTGTGCATGTAAAAAGAGAACTGTGTGAGAGAGAGAGTAGGGACAGAAAGGGTAAGAGTTCAAGGAAGTGGCTTTCATGATTGTGTGGGCTGCGTATGCAAGTCTGAAGACTGTACTGCAGACTGTCTGGAAAAAAAGATCACAGGTATGTTGGAAGTCATTTGCATAGCCAAAGCTGTTTACCCACAAGCAGAATTTCTTCTATTCCCTCAAGAAAAATTCAGCACTACTTTTAATGTCTTCTAACTGATTAAGTCAGGTCCATTTGTATTATCCAGAATAGACTCCTTTACTTAAAGCCAACTGATTAGGGATTTTAATTACCTCTGCAAGCTCCCTTCACAACAGTTAGTGATTAATTGAATAAATGAGGGCTAAACCCAAATTAAATTGACACATCAAAAAAGACACCACCTCTCTCAAGCAATTATCAACTCCTGCCTGGATTATTATAATCAGCTCCTAACTGGGCTCCTTGATCCTGCTGTTGACCTTATTTAGTTCTTTTCACTGTAGCCCTAGTGATTCCATCATTACTAAAGACAGATTATGATACCCCTCTGTTCAAACCGTCCAGTGGCTTCCCATGCTGTTCAGAGTGAAAGTGAAAGTTCTTCTTATTACATATAACAGAAAATCTTGAAATCAGTAAGGGAGTAATGATGCATACATAAGAACGAAGAAAGATAATGGGAAAAAGAAGCAGAATTCTCATCTGAAACTATGCAAGCTTGATATCATTTGAGACATTTTTAAAAGGTTGAAAGAAAAAAACCCATCAATTTGTAATTATATGTCCAATCAAAATATCTTTCCAAAAAAGTGGACAGAGAATTCATTTAAAAGGAATCCTTGAGGCAGAAGGAATACGATACCAGAGTATATAATTGTGTCTATACAAGAAAATGAAAAACTCTGGTAAAGTTAGAGGAGTAGTAAAAGTAAATATAAAAGACATTTTCTCTTATTCTAGTTGTTTTAAAAGGCAATTGATAATGATATGCCAATGTAAGCCCATCAATTGTAAAAAATATATATATTATCTGGTGGAGAAAGTTTATAGTGGGGGAGGTAACACCTGTGGGGCAGAGGTATATGGAAAATCGCTTTACCTTTTGTTAAATTTTGCTGTGAATCTAAAACTGCTATAAGATGAAAGCTATATTTTTTAAAAGATAAATGACTGTCTAAAGCATATATAGTAGCAATGTATTCAAAGTTTATAGTGTAAAAAGATAAAATATGTGATAATGATAGCAAAAAAGATGAGAAGATTGAAACATACTATAATACTTATGCAGTATAGATAAAGCCATACATTAATAGTTAAAAGTAAACTATGACGAATAAAAGATATATATTTTAAACCCTAGAGTAACTATAAGAATAATGGTAAAATAAATTTTTAAATAACACTAAATACAAATAAATAAAATAGTGAAAATATAATACTAAAATGAATAACACTGAAGTAAATGAGAAGCCAATAGTAGATATAAAATAGAATTATTTAATAATACTCAACAAACTATAAAATCAGATTTTTTAAAAAGGGCACAAAAACAGATGGAAAAAAGTAAAACACTAAGAAGATGGTAAAATTCGGTCTAACCATAGCAATAATCATAATAAATGTAAATGATCTAAACATATTCATTGAAAAGTTTTCTAGAATGAATTACAAATCAGAATACAACTCTGTGCTGTCTATGGAAATGCACTTAAACTATAAAGATATAGATAGACTGAAAGCAAAAGAATAGAAGAAGATATACTATGTAACACTATGCAAAGGATGCTAGAGTAGCTATACTAACTATACAGGAAGCGACTTCAGTACCTGAAGCACTATCAGAGTTAGTGTTATACAATGACAAAACTATCTATTTACCAAAAATATGTAACAACCCTGAATGTGTTTTTATCTGAAAACAGAGCTTCAAAATTTATGAAGCAAAGCATTTAAAACTGAAAAGGGACCAGTTACCTACACAATTAGTTGAAGACCTTTTTTAATATTTAGTAAGAGAAACCTAAACAGAAAAGCAAAAAGGATATAAAAGATGTGAGTTATACTCGCAACCAACTTAATCAAATTATTATTTATGGAACATTTCAGTAAACAAAAGCAGAATTAACTACTTTTCCAATAGCTTATGTAATATTCACCAGGATAAATGCTATCCTGGACCTTAAACCCAAACTCAACACATGTAAATAAATCGAAATCACATAAAATGTTCTCTCCTACCAAAATTGAATAAAAGTAGAAATTAGTAACAAAAGAAATAGGTGGAAAATCCCCAAATCAATTTTTCTAAAGAAGTAATTGTTCAAAGAATAAATCATTATTAAAATTATAAAATATTTTGAACAAAAAGATGAAAAATAAACATAAAAATGTTGGTATAAATAAAAAGAAATACTCAGAGGAAAATTTATAGCATTAAATTTCTATATTAGAAAAATATGAAGATCTTAAATCTATGTTTTCACATTGAGAAATGAAAAAAGGGGGGCAGGCACGGTAGCTCACACCTGTAATCCCAACACTTTGGGAGGCTGAGACAGGTGGATCATAAGGTCAAGAGTTTGAGACCATCCAGGTAAACATGGTGAAACCCCGTCTCTACTAAAAATACAAAAAATTAGCTGGGCATGGTGGCGCGTGCCTTAATCCCAGCTACTCAGGAGGCTGAGGCAGGAGAATTGCCTGAACCCAGGGGGCAGAGGTTGTGGTGAGCCGAGATTGGGCCATTGCACTCAAGCCTGGGTAACAAGAGCGAAACTCCGTCTCAAAAAAAAAAAAAAAAAGAAAGAAAAGAAAAGAAAAGAAAAAAGAAATGAAAAAAGGACTATGAAATTAGTGCCAGAGCAAAAACAAAATAAAATAAAATAATTATAAAGACAAATGTAACAAGGCATTGATAAATAGAAAAAAATGAGGAAATTCCTTGAAGGACACAAACTACCAAAGCCTATGAAAAAAGGGTTTTTTTGTTTTGTTTTGTTTTGAGATAGGGTCTCACTCCATTACTCAGCCTGGAGTGCAGTGGCATGATCACAGCTCACTTCATCCTCAAGCTTCTGGGCTCATGTGATCCTCCCACCTCAACCTCCAGAGTAACTGGGACTATAGGCACATGACCACAATGTCTGGCCTACTTGTGTTTTTTTGTTTTTATAGAGATAGGGTTTCACCATGTTGCCCAGTTTGGGCTCAAAATCCTGGTTCAAGCAGTTCACCAAGCTTGACCTCCCAAAGTGCTGTGAATACAGGCATGAACCACAGCACCTGGCCTTATGAAAAAAGATATTAATAATCACAAGTCTTTAATACTGATTATTTAAAAAATTGAATTTATAGGCAAGATTATTTCCAAAAAATGCTAGAATAAGACCACTTTATTAGGAAATTCTACTACATATTTGATTAGAAACAGTTACCAATTTTATATAAACTCTTCCAGAGAACAGAAATGGAGGGAATATTTTACAACTTATTTTATAATGAGAGCATTGTCATCATACTAAAATCAGATAAATATATTACAATAAAACTACAAACAAAATATATTATAAAAATATATGCAGAAATTCTCAACAAAATATTAACAAATTAAATTCAGCAAGATAAATAAATTATAAATTAGATAGACAGATGACAGATAAATAGACAGATAACACGTCATAACCAACTTGAATTTATGCAGGAGCGCAAATCCGATTCAACATTAAAATTTCAGTGATAAAGAAGAAAATGCATATTAACATCTCAATAGATCCAGAAAACGCATTTGGACAAATTCAATATCCCTTCATAAAAACATACTCTCAAACTAAAAATATTTTAGCAAACTAAAAAAATTTCTTGACCTGATAAGGACATTTCCAGAACCTAACAACTAACATCACACTTAAAACCAGGAAAGGAAATTTGCTTTCACCACTTCTATTCAACATGGTGTTGCTGTCTTATTTTATATGAGAAGACTTAAAAAAGAAATAAAAGGTATTGAGTTGAAAAAGAATAAATAAAATTAGCTCTATATTCAGAAACCATGCTGATTGTCTTAGAAGAATTTGCAAATGTTACTGTACCTGACACATGGGTTTAGCAATTGTCACAGAATAAACAAATGTCTCAGAAGAGAAATTACAGTATCATTCAACATAACACCAAAAAAATTCCTGAAATACTAAAGTCTGAACTTTTGAAAATATTTCCAAATTTTGTAGGCTAAACATTAGAAAACACTAATGAAGGAAATCAAAATAAGCCTCAATAAATTACAGTATATCTCATGCTTGCGATTGGAAGACTCAATATTGTAAATATTTTACTTCTCCAAACTGGTCTGTAGATTCAATGCAATCCCAATTAAAAACACTAAAGTAAATTTTTTGGTAGAAATTAGTAAGAAGATCCCAAAATCCATATAAAGAGGCAAAATATCTAGAACACCAAAAGCAATTTTGAAAAAGAAAAAGTTGAAAAACCCACGCTAATGTGATTATCATAAAGCAAAAGTAATTGAACCAATATCTTGACAAAATAGTAGGTACAGAAACCAGTGGGACAGCAGAGACCAGAAAATGATCTACAAATATACAGTCAATTGTTTTTCTGCAAGAGCACAAAAACAATTTAATGAAATCTATTCAACAAATTATGCTAAAGTAATTGGACTTCAACTTACCAACCAATAAGTAAATCTTAACACATATATCACAACTTGTAAAAAATTAACTAAAAATAGATTTTAGACCTAGATTTTGCATAAAAAATTTTTTAACTTTTAGAAGAATATTTAGAAAAAAACAATTTTTGACCTTAGGTGTATAAAAATTCTAAGCTATAAAGACATGAAATACAAATCATAAAAGGCAAGCTTGATAAATTGGACTTCATAAAAATTAAACATGTCTGCCCTTCAAAAGTCATTGTTTCAAAAATGAAATGACAAGTCACATACTGGGAGAAAATAGTTGTAAAACATGTCTGACAAAGGGAAAATTATAAGGAAAGAAAACATCACTAGTCACAAGAGGCTAACACTGGTTTGGGGGCTGATTGACTGCAAAGGTGCCTAAGGATAGCTTGGGGAAAAATACAAATATGTTCTGTATCTTAATTGTGGTGGTGATTACAATAGTATATATTTTTAAACATTATATAACTGACCACTGCAAGGAGTAAGTTATACAGCATGTGAATGTATTTCTAGAGTTTTTTCTTGCCAATGCATTAGGAGATTGATTTTTTTTTAGATTTTTACATATGTGACTTTACATATATGACTGCTTACTTGAATTTCAGCAGACACAGAACTCTTAGTTATAAGTTATAGTAAGGGAAAATTGTCAAACTCAATTCTAAATTTCTTGTTTTCATCAGCTCCAAAAATATGAGAAGATATTTATTAAAGATTTATCGTGTGACAGATGATTTGCTATAGAATTTGACTTTATTCAATATCTTATCAAAACCTTGAAACAATTTTATTAGGTCTTATGGCCATTTTTAAAGATATATAAAACTCAAAAAAGTTAAACAGGAGTTTAGTGGTGATTTAATGTCGCTGTTCTTGTAAAGTGAAGTGAGTAACACTTGCCTCTCAGGGATTTGGTAAAGATTATTAATTTAAAAGTTTTCTTCAACAAATAATTAATTATTAAGCAGGTTCTATGTGGCTGGCACAGGTCCAGGACTACAAATGAAGACAATGAGAGAACCAAGGTGTCCTGATCGTGAAGTTAAAATGCAAGTAGAGGAGACAGATTACATTCAAACGAATAATTTTAAGAAGTAGACATATCAACTTGTGATAAATGATACACAGTGACTTGTAACAGAAGGGCAGGTTTCTCAATTTCTATACAGCAGTTAGGAAAATCTTTCAGGAAGTGACAGTCAACAAAGATTTTCAAGGTGTACCTAAGATTTTGGCTTGCACAGGCAAGTGGGTATTGATGACATTTACTAAGATGGAGAAAATTTGGGGAGAAGCCAGTTTCAGGGAGAAATTAATTGTTCATTCCGGGTTTGCTACGGGCCAGATAATTTGATTACTGCTTTACAGATACTCTTACGTAATGAAAACATCTTCCTCTGACCTCAAAACTCATGACCAAATGAAACCAAGGTCTGGATTTACCATAAATCTGAATTTTATAATTACTGAATGTCTTATGAAGCATCAATATTATAACATTTAAAAATTATAATGCATATGTTAAAAATGCATGCAATCAAGTTTTTAGGAATCATGACATATTAATACCAATAAAAATGGAATGGCAAGATATTCTGGGTATGAGATTAGCAACTGAAAATGATCCCAGCTGCTTTAGCTTGTACAGTGTGCATGTTGACCCAGGTTGCCATCACAAAATACCACAGACTGGGTGGCTTAAGAAACAGCAATTTATTCATTCATAGTTTTGGAGGCTGCATGTTCAATATCCAGGTTCTGGCCAATCGGGTTTCTGGTAAGGGACTCTCACTGGTTTCCTGATTGCTGCCTTCCCACTGTGTCTTCACACAACCTTTCCCTCCATCGGTGCACCCTTTGCATGATCGAGTTCTCTTCTTATAAGACCACTATTCCTATCAGATCAGGTTCTAACCCTTATGGAGTCATGTAACCTTAATTATTCCCTGTAGGGTTTATCTCCGAAATGCAGTTATACTGGAGATTAAGGCTTCACCAGTCACATGAAAATTGGCAAGGTGGGGGGAATACAGTTTTGTCCACAGATCCAACTTTGTTATTGCTTTTTATTCGTTTGAAAACCCATAAAATTCTTGCATAAATAACTAAATAACTACAAATTTAAATAATTCTATGTCAGTTATTTTAAATCTATTGATAGTTTTCTTTACATTGCCTTCAAAAAATTATGTTTTCAATATACATCAATGAGAAAACTGTTTATGACAGCTGATTAATGCAATAGTACACTGAAATTTTAAATATGTATAAAACATTTCAGTGTTCTGACTTTCATGTTATATATGAAAAAAATGTTCTTATATGGAAAAATTTTTTCTTATAGTACAAAAGTTGAAGAAATCCTAAGTTATAAAAATGTATCCTAATTTCTCTTTATCTGTTTCTATTTCTTATAATCTACTATTCACCTAATTTTTAGGACTTATTCTAAAGTCAGAGGCTTTGTCATTAGCAAAAAACAAAATAAACAGAAAACTCTTTACACCTACATTTAAAAAATAAAAATGTAAACAGATATGACATTTCATATGCTATAAATACATTTAAGATCGACTTCAAATGTTCTCTTCCACACTGAGAAATTTTATTTTGCAAGAAAAAAAGCACGTAGCTATTAGCTGACAAATACAAATAAGGTACTAGATTTCAAGTTTAAATGTGTGATAGTTTGTAGTTTGTGTTGTGTGTGTGTTGGATTTCTCCTAAATCCATCTGTGATGGTTAATTTCTATGTGAACTTCACAGGACCATGTGGTGCCCCGGTATGTGGACAAACATGTTTCTGGCATTTCTGTGAGAGTGCACTGGATGAGGTGAACATTTACCTTGATACACTGAGTAAAGCAGAATGCCCTCCATAATGTGGGTGGGCCTTACCCAATCAGTTGAAGGCCTAAACAGAACAAAAGGCCCACCTTCCCACAGTAAAAGAGAATTACCTTTCCTAGTAGCTTTCAAACTGAGACACTGGGCTATTCGTGGTTCTGCAGCACCTCCCAACCTTTGAACTCTAACTGGGACATGGGCTCCACGGATTTTGGACTTGGCAGTCTCTATCATCATGTGAGCCAACTTCTTCTAAATCTCTTTCTTTAGAGGCAGAACCAATATAATACAATGTGAGCCAATTTCTTCTAACACTCTCTCTCTAGAGAGAGTAATGTATATATCCTATTGGTTCTGTCTCTCTGGAGATCCCTAACCGATACACCAGTCCCCATGTCTGCTTTTTTCATCAAGGACCGTGGTTCCTACTTTCATGTAATGCATATTAGAGTATCACTGATTTCCAACTGTCAGGTTGAAAATTTATTATATAAAAGGAATTTAAAATTGATTAGCAACTTATTAAAATGATGATTATATTGCCTCCTAGAAAATTCAGGTTTCAGTTAGAAAGTGGAATGAATAATTTAAGTAGAAATTTATGTCACACTCAGTAATATTGGAGTCAATCAACTTTTGTTCTTGCAGCCTGTTTCTATTTTCATCCTTGTAATCTTGCAAATTGTTTTTTTTTTCTTTTGCTATTTTAATGAATGCTGGCATGAAGATTTCCATTTTAATACAAGTTTAATAAGGAATCCATTTTATTTAATGGCCATTAAGATAGCATCATTCTATAGCTAAAAAGTTGATACTTCCAAACCGTGATTGTTATAAGTTATGTAAATTGGTTAATCAAATATTAACATAAAAGTACTACTAACTTGTAGTGGTCTTTTAACTTCTCTCAATATATTTAGTCATGCTGCTCTCCAACTAGTTTTTCAGAATACAAGCAAAGTGGATTGTTCAAAAGACTAGTGTGATCATGCCAAGCCCTTGTAACTGGCTTCCTACAGTTCTCAGGATATTTCGGGCATTCTTTACACAGCCTGACAATCTGCTTGTCTCCAGTTGTTTTCTCACCTCCATTTTCCTGCTGTCTCAATCTAGCGATGGCTCCTCTTCTTGCTAGAATGTTTCATTGTCAAGCTTCTCAATTTTCTACATTTCTGTTGCTCCCACATTCTTTCCCTAAGATGATTTATTCTTCAGATTATTCCTCGATTTCCCTTACCTAAGTAGCATCTTGCTAGTCTCCCCACGTCATACCTACAAAGCACGGTGTACCTCAGCTTGCATAGTTTTCATTTACACTTGTCGGATTTGTGTGTCTCCCTCCCACTGGATTGTAAACTCAGTGGGGGCATCAACATGCTTTTATTGTTTGGGTTTTTTTGTGTGTGTCTTGTTTTGCCATCAAATTATTAGTATCCACAGAATCCTTGGCACATACTAAATGCTCATTAAACAACTATTGAGGGAATTAATAAGTAAATTCCATTAGTGTAAAATCTACTCAAATGGTAACCTAGTTTGTCTTAAAAGTTACAATTCTAATGAGAAAAAAAGCATATATTGTGCAGGTCTGATGTGAAAAATGCCACATTACTTTTAAGCATCAAACACAATTAAATCTCTGCTTTAACACATATAATATAGGATTTAAATTTTAAATAGACCCTTGTAGTGTGTGATTTGAATAAATTTTTAGCAATGAGTAAACTTTTTCTTCATAGACTTTTTCTTTCTCTTTTTACTTATTCATTAATATAATCAAATAAGTATAAAGACATATGATGAGTAGAAAGAACAAAATAAACACTCAATAGACTGTAAGGGAAAGCCTAACTTTAAAAAAAATCATATATAAGGATAGGATGTAAAACTTAATATTTTCACTAAAAGTTCATAAGCTATAGGTAGTAAAACCACAGACATAAAAAAAATTGCTATTGGAGTATCACTATGACTTCCAATTGTCAAGTTGAAAATGTATTATATAAAAGCAATTTAAAATTGATTAGCAACTTATTAAACCTGGGAGGTGAAGGTTGCAGTGAGCTGGAATTACACCATTTCATTCCAGCTTGGGCAACAAGAACAAAACTCCATCTAAAAAAAAAAAAAACTTCCTCAAAACAAGCATTACATTATTGTTTCGTGGCAGCAAAATTTTTCTCATCTTCAAGATGGTAAGGTATATTCAACAGTTTCTTCTTGCTTCTATGTAATAGCACTGAGACTTTTGATTTCCTTTTTGCTGTTCTTTACATTCAGGCTTGCCTTACATTTTTGGAGATTCTAAGTTCACCATTCAAATTTGCTACTGAGGAATTAAAATGCCAATGAGAATTTCTGTGCTGCATATTGCTAATGGGTTTCACTGACAGGAACTGGGCTCTCCTCTTCTCATTCTCCTCCTCTTCCTCTTCTTTTTTTTTCTTTTCCTTCTTGGAGGAACTCCAGAATATCATGAAAGAAAAAAATTCTATATGATACTAGTCAGCATGATTCTCAGTATTTCTGAGAATATTTTGACATCGTTTTACTGAAGAGAATATAGCTGACAGAAAATCTGAAGGTGATGAAGGAAAATGCTTTTGACACTAAATATATGATGTCCTGCAATCATATTTTGTAGTACTCATTTCAGACTTAAGAGGCAAAATCATCCCAGATGTCACTGTTTCCCCAAGTATCCACTCTTGACTACATGCTGAAATAATACAGTCCAGAGAGAGATAGGAGAGAGACATGCATTTTGAAGTTCTAAGGTAAACCTCACTCACTCAGACCTGTTATTGGCATCTTTGCACCATTTTGTGAGGCATCTGAGAAGTGATTGCCACTGTCTGTCATGTATCCTAACAAGGCTAAATTTCGTGTCTCCTCTTAGTATTAAACTTCTGTTTTATCATGAAACCTGTGTTTATTCTTTATCAATCTTTAACTTTATATGTGGTACTTATTAATACACTAATCACATAAACTGTACATGTAAACAACTTGACTTAGTTTTTCTACAAGAGTTTTCTAGTCTCCTTCTTAGAGTCCGTAAGCCTGTCTCCCACTGCTCTGGCAGCCAAGTTTTAGAGAGGCTGAAGAAAATTCATTGGTTAGTGTGCAAACTTCAGTTTTATCATTCTGTTTTTATTATGGCACTTACTCCTAACTTTAGTCCTCCTTTTGTTCTGAACAACTCTCCATTTAAGTTGTAAGAGAACAATCTCTTGTTTTCTGCTGAGTTATTGAAGAATTAGCTATATGGTCTGTATATTTGTCATTCTTGCACTGCTGTAAAGTAATATTTGAGACTGGGTAATTTATAAAGAAAAGAGATCTAATTGACTCAGCCTGATCTAGTTCTTCAGGCTGTACAGAAAGCATTATGCTGGCATCTGCTCAGCTTCTGGGGTGGCCTCAGTAAACTTACAATCATGGCAGAAGACAAAGGGGTGCAGGCATATCACATGGGCAGAGCAGGAGCAAGAGAATGATGGGGGAGGTGCTACACACTTTTAAACAAACAGATCTCACAGGAACTCACTCACTCTTGTGAGGACAGTAACAAGTGGATGGTGTTAAACCATTCATGAGAAACTGACCCTATGATCCAATCACTTCCCACCAGTCCCCACCTCCAACATTGGGGATTACATTTCAATATGAGATTTGGGTAGGGACACACATTCAAACTATATCAGTCTGCTAACCAGGAGATATCTGGGCTCAAAAGTCTCCTTATACATACTTCCTACCAGTCCTCTTGTTGTCCATCCTGGAGAGATATCTGTGTCTTCAGATCCTGAAATTTATTTAGAGAATACAGCAAGAATTCCTTTGACTTATGTTTAATTTTCTTCAATCTGCTAAATCTATTACATTTATATGTCTACATTTCAGCTTCCCAAATTTTGTTGACATATCTTGCGTTATGTGGTTTCTCTCCTAGTCTCATTAATTTGGTGGGGGGCAGGGGAGCTTACCCTTTTAAAACTATTTTACTGTCATTTTATGAGATATTCCAAAAGTGGTGGAGATAAATTTTATGTTCAGGCTGTCATGTTTAAACAGAGTGTATATGCATTTTCTGTATAAATTTAGACATCCATTTAGTAAACATGATATGGTTTTGTCCTAAACATTTTCCAAAGTTTCTTATGTTACATATTTATACATAAATAGATGATATACATCGAACGAGTCTCATAAAAATTTTAAAAGTTTTCAGATACAGGGTAACATGAATTGAATACAATAACATTGAAATTTATTTCTTAGAATTTTTCCAAGAAAAATTTTAACAAATTAGTCAGCTGAAAAGTCTACGTTATGACATAGTGCGAACAACTGGTTCCTTTGAATCCCTGCCGTACACAACAGAGTACGCAGCTCCCCTTCCACTTTTCTGTCAAATAGAAAAACCTTTACTTTAATAGCAACAGAGATAACCAAAAAGCTTTATTTTATAAAGTTAAATAAAACCAAACCCAGTTTTAGATGTTTAAGTATGAACAATAATTTCTAAAAATTATGGATGGTACAAGTGTTCATAATTGATAGCTTTCTTTTCCATGAGATTTGGTGATTCTCACTGTCAATCTAGCTGTGTTCATAAGTATTAAGAAGGCACAAACTGAAATAGATATTGTCAATTTTAATGCAACTACTGTTAAGCAAATGGTACAATAATAAACCACAGCAGTTTTTGTCCTTATGTACATCCCATGAATCTCACTAGAGACAGTCATAGAATTCAGGAGAGGCCTTAACTCTGCAACTGCCTCTATACATAATGTTTATAGCACCTGAATAGTTATTTAATGTTTTATTCAGGGCAAGCATCAGAAAAGTACACCTAGGATAGTAAGATTAGATTTTCTGTAGTAAAATATTTCAATGACACCACGTTTTATTTATTTATTTAGTTTTGAGACGGAGTTTCACTCTTTTGTTCAGACTAAAATGCAATGACACAATCTCAGCTCACGGCATCCTTCACCTCCCAGGTTTAAGCAATTCTTCTCCTTAGCCTCCTGAGTAGCTGGAATTACAGGCATGCACCACCACACCCAGCTAATTTTGTATTTTTAGTAGAGACCGGGTTTTTCCATGTTGGTCAGGCCGGTATTGAACTCCCAATCTCAGGTCATCCACCCACCTAGGTCTCCCTAAGTGCTGGGATTACAGGTGTGAGCCACCTCGCCTGGCCATTATGTGTATTAATAAGCAAAGTGAAATAAAATTATAGCAACTGTTTTCTTACATATAAGAAAAACTGGGGTCAATTTTTATCCCTAAATGTACTCAATGTTTTACAAGTATTAGTAGTAGGACTCTTCCACTTACAAAACAATAATTCGTGTATTATTTAGTATCTTCTGATTGCAAGTGAGAAAAGCACACATTGAACAACACAGGCAATACAAAGAAAGGGATCTCCTCTCTGAAAGCCTGATATTCAAATACGGTCACATCAAGATATTATATTTGAATATCAAGCCTTTTAGAGAGAAGATTAAGTTAAAGGAAGCCATCAGGAAGGACCCTAATCTGATTCGACTGGTGTCCTTGTAAGAAGAAATTTCGACACAGAGAAGACCATGTGAGGACAGGATGAGAAGGAGCCACTTGCAAGCCAAGAAAAAGGTTGCAGAAGACGTCAAACCTACTGACATCTTGATCTTGGACTTTTAGCATCCAGAAATGTGAGAAAATAAATTTTTGTTGTTTAAGCCACCCGGCCAGTGATACTTCATTATGGCATTCCTACCAAACTAACTCAAGTTCCATGACTGTCTTTGAACCCTGACCCCTTCCCCTGTGCCCATGGGAGCAAAAACACTGTCAGTTCCCATTAGAGACATGGGTATAGTTGTGGTAAGAAAGGTTCTATAAATTTTAAAAAAGGGAGAAAGAACATTTCTGGGAAGGAGAAGGGAATCCTCAGCAAACAAAATAAAATAATGTCTGCAATTTAATAATATTAAACTGTATATGGAATTATATTTTTATATTTGAATTATGCAATAAATCACATATAAGAGTAAAATAATAAAAATGGTTCGAATGATAAAATGAGACACCATATACTCACCATCAAGATGAAGAAATTGAACATTACTAATGTTTGAAGTTTTCGTGCGACTTCGATCCTATGTTCTTTCCTCCCACCACTGCCTTGAGAAGTAGTCATTATCTTGAATATTTTGCTTCTGATTCCCTTTTCATTATAGTTTTATCAAGTATATATCCCAAGAGATAGATAGATTGACTGATTTATTGACTGCTTGATTCATTCGATCTTACATCTTTTCATATTTTACTTAAATGGAGTAAAACTAAGTATTCTTCTGAAATATTCTTGTTTTCTCAATAGTATGAGTATGAAAGGCATGCATGCTATTGCATGTAACAGTAGTTTGTTTCTTATTGTTTAATAGTGAAATTGTGTAAATTCCATTGTATTAGTGTGCAGTAATATACTCACAAATTTTCTAAGATTATATCTAGTTTTCTGTTTTATAAACAGCACTACTCTGATTCATATGCCTGCCTTCTAACACCAATATACAAAAGTTTCTCTGCCATAAATCTCTAGGGGTAGAATTGCTGGCTGTACAGCAGTAACTTCTGACCAGGGGTGATCTTGGTCTCCAGGAGACATTTGACAGTGTATGAGGATAGTCTTGAATACCACAACTGGAAAGGGAGCAGGAGGAGTGTTATTGGCATTTAGTGGCTAGAGGCCAGAAATGCTGCTAAGCATCCTACATTACACAGTGCAGCCCTCTACAGCAAAGAATCATCCAGCTCAAAATGTCAATAGTGCTGTGATCCAGAATGCCCAGTTCAAAAGATGTGCACCTTCAAATTTGTGGTCCTACTGTTTTACCAGCAGGCCATAGCTTATAAGAGTTCCTTTTGCTCCACATCCTGTCAATATGATACATTGACAGACTTTAATGTTTTACAATCTTCTTCATTTTCTGAAGTCTTTGAGAGTTTGACTTGATTTTATGTTGTTTTCTTTATAATCCTGACTGTGAAATTTTTCACTGGTTTTGTAATTTTTTTTTATATCTGAACTTATGCATGGGATTTTCTTACAACTTCTTTCCCAGGCCCCAGCTTTACCATTGTGCCGTGTTTTGAACTAAACTAAAGCTCTAGACTGGCCTGGGCAATATAGCAAGATTATGTCTCTACATAAAATTTTAAAAATCAGCCTGGAGTGGTGGCGTGAGCCTGTCTGTAGTCCTAGCTACTCAGGAGTTTGAGGGTGCAGGGAGCTATGATCACAGCCTGGGCTATACAGTAAGTGGGACCCTGTCTCTAAGAAAAACAGAAAGAAAAGAAAAGAAAGAGAGAAAGAGAGAAAAGGGGAGAAAGGGAGAGGGAAGGAGAGAGAAACTAAAGCTCCAGGCCAACAGGAACAGCAGCAGCTGCAATTAAGGGAACCAGCAACTGAACCAGCTGTAATACTTGTGATTTGCTCCAGATTTATGCTTTCTTTCTTTATTTTATTTATTTCTCTCTGCTCCATGTAATTTATTTCCTTTTTTTGGCTGTGAATTTATAAATATTCAAAACTGTATTTTATTGCATATTTTTGGTGTCCTATACTAAGCAGATTTCGCAGGGTATCTAGACTGTAATAGCAGCTAAAATAAAAGTTTGGGATTATGTCTTCAGCTTAGGTCTGCATTTTGTAAAACTCAAAGTGGTATACATAAACTGCATTTTATATTAATGTTATTTTTTCTCCTAAAATCCTATGGTACTTACTAAATGTAAATGTTTTAGTCCTTAATTACATGCTTGTAAGGCATAATTAAATATGCATAAATACATTATTTGCTAAATGTCAAGAAGATCTTCATTACCACCCAAGCTGCCACTAAACCTTTACAAATGTACTGTTTTTTATACTCAAAATGTATGTGAATTTTCTACCGGATCTTCTCGCTATACTCTTCCTACACATTCCTTCATTTATGCTTTCATTTATTCTTTCTGCAAATTCCTTCATTTATGCCTCATTGATTCCTTCAATATGCATCTCTCTCTTTGGTTGCTGAAAGAAGCTGCTTCTTTCTCTCCCCAAAAAAGGGGCCGCTTTTTCCCCCTCTTATGCATGACTTATCCTCATATGACTATATCAGTTACCTGCAAGACAGACCTCTGTTGTTGAGTCTATCTAGACTGAGAACAGATCTGAACACATTCCTTAATTCAGGTGACCCCGTCTCAAACAGGAAGAGGGGAGGCTGAGCCATGAATCCTCCTCCTCAAAACTTACCCAATTACAAATCAAAGAAGAAAATGAGAAGGCAGGGTAAAGAAACAGCTTTGTTTCACTAAAACACAAAACAGGAAAAAGACTCATCCTACTACCTATGTTTTGCTGTTGTTGTTTTCTCTAGTAAAATGTTTATTTCTAAGACTGCACTGTTTGAAGGAAAAACCAAATTTATTCATCTCTGTAACTTCTATATCAACCATTTATGTAGTATTTTGACTAATATCATAGGCTTTAGAACTAAAATAACAGATTTTAAATCCCAATTTTTTCATATGCAACATAAAAATATCATAAAAGATTTTTATAAAGTTTCATGAATTAATATAAAGAATGACCTTATAGAATGGCATATAATGAGCCTCAGTTAATGCTAGTAAGTATAACCCATATTTAATTGTTTTCTACAATTGATACATAAAAGGTTTCTTTCCCCATCCTCCTTTGTTCCTTTCAAAAGTTTGGATTAAACAATTTCAGATACTTTGTTTTGAAGGTTGGCTCGAATCAAATGATTAGGAAGACAAAGTAGAAGGTCAGAAAAACCGGAGGAAAATGGAGAAATATTCCAAAGTGAAGGAATACAAAATCTTCCTTACTTATCTGACTTTGGGAAATGAGGTGCTCTACTTAAGTAAATTTTCACCGTAACTGAGGCATAACTGATGGTCTCAAAGGCTACTGAGGAGCTTTGCAAGCCTCCAGGACACTGTCCTTTGCCACCTTCCAAAAACACTGATCTCTGAAATTCTCAGTGCAATTGACCCAGAGCTACAAAGCAATCACTGACAGTTAATTGGAATTCAAATCTCTTAACGGTTTTCTTCCTTTCGCAATTTATTCTATTATTTTTAAAATATCACTCATATCAAAACGGGACCTTCAGAAAGACAATCACGTATTTGGGTTGTGTGTACATGGTTAAAAACTAGAGAAGCAAAAGGAATGATTTATGATAGCCTGAAAGTTGTTTGTATTTCGGTGTTGCTTTGCATTTTAGTTTCATGTGTTAAGGCTGGGTGTCTTGCAGATGAAGTATAACAGAGTAGCAGCCAACTGCCCCACCAGCTTCCTAAGCTCTGAGTCAACAGCACTACATATGTCTCCACAGAATGCGATGAACAATTGGGATCTTAGCACTAGGGAAATAGAAAAGGAAAGAAACAGGTATGCAAGGAAAGAGATGAAGGCCTAAAGAATGAACTAGAAGAGAGTCCTGATTATTTATCTCTCTTTATAGAGTCTATGGTGATTGGCAGACTCTTTAATTTTCCCCATGCTCCGTTAGGCAAGTACAAAGAATATTCACTGTGAACACGAGTAGAAGCAGTTTCTGTTTATATGTAGCAAGGAACTAAAGGCTAGTAGACCACACAATAATGCAGTAAAACATAGGGTTCCTTCACCAAATATGACTTGTGAGTGTATGTGTATACCTGATGGGGAAATGTGTAAGCAAAATGTTGGTGAATTTTATAAGTTATTAAATTTCATGTTAGAACAATTGTATGTGCATCTTAGCATGCATGCCCATTAAAACAATTTGCCTCAAATCCTGACTATTTAAGGGACTAGGATCAATCAGTTCGCCAATAAATGTTGTTTAGGTTGAGCAGACCCTGAGATGAATTAACCTTCCCATGACGACTTAACAACTTGGAAGTAACTAATGAATATTTCACCAAAGTGGAGGGGGGAAGAGGTGTAGAGAAGCAGAACATATCTGCCCCGCTCTAAATCTGACTGATGGACCCAGTTGTTTCCATGTTCAAAGAGACTGGGTTTGGCAGCTGCCACAGGACTGAGCCTCCCTGAAGAGGTGAACGGCTCCCAAGTTTCTTCTCTGCGTTAACAAGGTCAGTGAGGTTAACCAACAACCTCGTTAGATATTAAAAAAGTAAAATTTGATGTAAATTTAATTTTAGAGCATTATACATGAGGCTACATTTTCCTAAGCAAATGTTTGAATACCGAATGAATTGCAACTCCATTTTCAGATCCATATTGCATAGGATATATAATTCCTTATATTTAAACATTAATATACTGTAGATGACTTCCCAGCCTTATGCTAAAGCCTAATAAAAAGCCCAAAAGTTTTCTCTCAAATCAAAAAGTTGCTGTAAATTATTTCAGGTTTGATGCCTTTTTCAAGCATATTTCAAAAAAGGAACCCATATTAGTCTAACTTTCTACAGCAGTGGGCTTTAAATGATGCAGAGTACAGGAAAAATCCAAACAGAAATTTGGCAATCTTATGTGAAAATTAAATCTTTTTGTGTCAAATTTGAATTAGAAAAGCAACATTTCAGAGCATTCGTTTTGAGTTTTAATTCAAGTGGAAGAATCAGAAAGGGCTCATTGTTTTCTGGGGGAGATGACCTGAAGGGATTGGGCAAAAGGGCAAAGTGACTGTTCCGAAAGAGAAAAGTGATTACATTAATTTTAATGGCACAATAGCAGTTTTCAATAAGCTTTATGACAGCAGAAAAGATCGATTTTTTTTTGTGCTAAAACATGCAGTGTCCTAAACCGTATTTTGCCAGAAGTCTAATGCCTGTAATTTATTGTATCCCATATTCTCAATGTTAAAAGAGGAAAGAAGGCAAAAGTCTGAGGGCTTAAAATATAATGGACTATAGAGTCATTGCTAAAACTCAATTGGAGTCCTGAAAATTTCCTTTTAATTTTGAAATGCACTTAACAAGAATTAAAAGGCACTGGAATAGCTATAAAATGGTATCAGAACACTGTGTTTTCCACATCCCTTCTGTAAGAAATGATTTGAGTTTCCTGAATCAAATGTGGGAGTAAAGGGCCTCGAGCTTAAATAGAAGACATGCTGTTCTGAAAGAGACCTCCAGTCTATTTGAAACATTTTGCTAGGCTATGAAAGGGCAGGAACCACATTATTCTCAGGCAAACTTACTTTCCAGCCTAGCTATCAACATTCCCCTATTGTTTCCTGGTCCTTGTTTATAGCCTGCAGTCAGAATTACACCCTCCAGGTTTTCTCTGCTATTCACCAATGCCTTCTTGGACACTACAAAATGTTTCTTTTTGGAATTTTTTCTTTTCTGCCTATCAGATATATGGCCCTTGTAACCATAGTAACAATTTTGATTGAAACTTAAAGGAACTATGGAAAAACCTAAAAATCTTTTCCAGAGTTAACCTAGATCTTTTGGGTTTCTTCAAGCTTACCCAAGCTTGTCCAACCCACGGCCCATGGGCTGCATGTGGCCCAGGACAGCTTTGAATGATGCCCAAGACAAATTCGTGAACTTTCTTAAAACATTATGAAGTATTTTTGCAATTTTTTTAGCTCATCAATTATGGTTCATGTTAATGTATTTTGTGTGTGGCCCAAGAAAATGCTTTGTTTTCCAATGTGGCCGAGGGAAGCCAATAGATTGGACACCCCAGTGAGCCATCACTATAAGGTAGCTGCTAAAAGTTATAAAAATATGACTATCTCTATAGACATTATTGTTCAGATGAGAAGTACTATTTTATGCAATGTAAAAGGGAGAAATGATAAATTAAGAGTATCTTCAAAGGTACCTTCAGAGGAGGAAAAGTGGATAAAAAGTTAGACGTCCTGCCATGTAAAGACTCTTAGAATCTCACAAGTGCCTTCTGTTAAGAAAAAATTTGGGAGAAGATGGCGGAAGGGTATAAAAAGCAGCTTCATATACCTGATCAGTTTCATTCAGAAAAAGAATTAGAATTCTGGTTAGCTTCGGATGGCAGGTTCAAGATGAAGAAGTGGAAGTCATGAGAAGGCAGACTGTTACTCATGATTGAGAACTATATGACAATCAGGGTTGTCTTCCCACGGAAGGGGTAGTTTCAAAACCATAGGACCACCCATCAGAGGAAGCCTTCAGGAAGAAGCTAGCTGTTCTAGGAGAGTAGAATGATTCTAGTTATGACATAATGACAGTACAAATGGTTTTTTGCTTAACTTTAGCACCTAGTCATTATGGCTTATCTTTTTAGACATCATCAGAAGAATAAATTCTTAAAAAAATACATTGTCACAGTTTTATTTTATAAACATGTAATTACCTGTCTCACATGTGTGCCACAGAAAACCCCCCAATATATGATTTTTTTAATTTAACAAATATTTATCCAACAGCCACTATGACCATGTATTCAGCTAGATGGCAGGAATAAAATAGAGAACAAGAACAAAGCCCTGGACCTACAGGGTTTCCCTTCTGCTGGCACTAGTCTCTCATTTCATAAGCACTAAGCAAGGGAGGGTTACCTGCTATAATTGAAGCATTAGATAAGCATGCTAGCTCAGGGGTTTTTGTATGGAGACGCAGGTGATCTATAAAGCACTTTTTCTCAAGATATAAAATCCAAGTGAGTCATGCAGACTAAATGGTACTTAGCTGGATGAAAGGAATTGAAGGGTTAGGGGAAGGGACCGAACAAGGATATTTCAGGCACAGGGAACCAGCATTTGTGAAACCTCAAAGATGAAAAGGAGTGAGAGACATAAACACCACGTGTTTGAGGAACTAAAAGAAATTCAGGCCGGGCGCGGTGGCTCACGCCTGTAATCCCAGCACTTTGGGAGGCCAAGGCGGGTGGATCATGAGGTCGGAATATCGAGACCATCCTGGTCAACATGGTGAAACCCCGTCTCTACTAAAAATACAAAAAAATTAGCTGGGCACGGTCGCGCGTGCCTGTAATCCCAGCTACTCAGGAGGCTGAGGCAGGAGAATTGCCTGAACCCAGTAGGTGGAGGTTGCGGTGAGCCGAGATCACGCCATTGCACCCCAGACTGGGTAACAGGAGTGAAATTCCATCTCAAAAAAAAAAAGAAAAAAGAAATTCAGTAACTATATTACAAAGCTCCTTGACATCAGCAACTTTCTTTTAAACACTGTATCACGTTGCTTAGCACATGACCTGTTAAAATACTTGTATAAAAATGGACTCATAGGTATCCTGAGTGGGGAGGTGGTGTTAATGGTAGTTAGACTCTTTTAAAGGTTAAGCAAGAAAGATCATATAGGGCCTGTGATATAGTTTGGATCTGTGTCTCTACTCCAATCTCCTGCTGAATTGTAATTTCCATTGTTGGAGGTGGGGCCTGGTGGGAGGCGACTAGAGCGTGTAAGCAGATTTGTCATGAATGGTTTAGCACCTCCCTTTGGTACTGTCCTCTCAATAATGAGTTCTCACAAGGTCTGGCTGTTTGAAAGTGTGGGACCTTCCTCTGTCTCTCTTGCTCCTGCTTTTGTCATGTAACATACCTGCTCTCCCTTCACTTTCTACCATCATTGTAAGCTTCTTGAAGGCTCCCCAGAATCATGCTTTGATAAAGCCTGCAAAACTGTGAGCTAATTAAACCTCTTTTTTTTTTTCTTTTTTTTTCGTTATCTATGACCCTTCGCTCATTCATTCACATAGGGTTTTACCAGATGTATTCCTCTAACTCCAACTTTGATAATTTTTTAAAAGTATGATTGTGGCAATCTGCAGAGATTGACACAGCCAAAATCCTACCCCAAGTTGCTGGTAACTGAGATAAAAGTTTTAGAGCTAATCCGATACTTCCATTTAATAAATGAGGAAACAAAAGCTGAGAGACGCTACCCCTGGTCACACAGCTGGTCAGTGGCAGGCCAAAGATTGGATTCTGAGTTTTCAGAGCTCTTTCTATGGCATTGTCTCTAGACAGCTATTCATCCCAGCAAGCAACAATGCTTTAGTGCTTGCATTACTATTACTATTACTATTATTTTACCTGACTCAATAAATATTCATACCCCATATCCTGACTGTACCTCTTCTTTCATGCTTCAGAGCCAAGAATTTACTAGAAATAGATGTATCCAACTAAATACTCAATTTCCCAGGCTCCCTTGGAGATAAGTGTGGCTTTGTGAACAATTCTAGCCAATGAGATGTAAGTAGAAGGCCACTATGAGTGGCTTCTGGGAAGAAGATTGTTTTCTTTTCTTTTTTTTTTTTAGAGGGAAAAAGAGAAAAAGAAGGGGAAAAAAAGAAAAAGAGGGAAAAAGGAATATTACTTCATTCCTAAAATGGGTTTCAATAATGGCCGATCAATATTTTGAGTATTTAAAGTGGTTAATGCATATTTTATGTGTTTAAAATGGAGAACTCTATTGTGTTTATTTGTTCTGGCTCTGAGTTCAAGTCCTGGATATCGTTATCAATTTGTTGTCTCGTTGAATCTAAATCTCACTATGTGTCTTATGTATCTGGGTGTTAAGATCTCTTATTGTTACATTAATCCTTTTACCCTTGCATCCTTGTAGCTTTGAAATCTATTTTATTAAGTGTGAGAATTGCAACTCCTGCTTTTTATTTATTTATTTTTGCTCTCCATTTGGTTGGTGAGTATTTTTTCCATCCCCTTGTTTTCAGTCTTTGTATATCTTTAGAAATATTGTTAGATTTTGTGGATAATGTATATTTTGAGTGTTTAAAATGGAGAGCTCTATTGAGTTTATTTGTTCTGGATCTTAGTTCCAGTCCCGGATATTGTTATCAAATTTCTGTCTCGTTGAATCTAAATCTCATTATGGGTCTTATGTATCTGGGTGTTAAGATCTCTTATTATTACATTAATCCTTTTACCCTTGTATCCTTGTAGCTTTGAAATCTATTTTGTCAAATGTGAAAATTTCAACTCCTGCTTTTTATTTATTTATTTTTGCTCTCCATTTGGTTGGAACGTTTTTTTTTTTTCCCAACCCTTTATTTTGAGTCTATGTATATCTTTGGATATACCGTTAGATTTTGTCTGTATCTTTTGATTGGGAGATTTGGTCGGTTTAAATTTAGGGTTGCTGCCATTTGATATTAACTGGCTATTTTGTCCTTTCATTGATAAAAATTCTTCTTTATGTTAATGCTCTTTACTTTTTGGTGTATTTTTAGAAAGGGTCATACTGGTTGTTCCTTTCTGTGTATAATGCTTCTTTTAGAAGTTCTTGTAAAGCAGGCCTGGTGGTAATAAAATCTCTGAGTACTTGCTTGTTCCTAAAAGATTTTATTTTTCCTTCAAATGTAAAGCTTAAATTGGCAGGATATGAAATTCTGGGCTGAAAGTTCTGTTGATTAAGTATATTGAATATTGGCCCCCACTCTCTTCTAGCTTGTAGGGTTTCCGTTGAGAGATCTGCTGTAAGCCTAATAGGCTTACCTTTATGGGTAACTTGATCTTTCTCTCTGGCTGCCCTTAATATTTTCTCCTTCGTTTCGATCTTGGTGAATCTAACGATTATGTGCCTTGGGGTTGGTCTTCTTGAGGAGTATCTTTGTGGTGTTCTCTGTATTGCCTGGGGTTGAATAGTGTCCTGCTTTGCTAGATTAGGAAAATTTTCCTGGATAATGTCCTGGAGAGTATTTTCCAGCTTGAATTCATTCTCTCCGTCACATTCAGGTACACCAATCAAGCGTATATTAGGTCTTTTCACACAGTCCCATATTGCTTGGAGACTTTGCTCATTCCTTTTTATCCTTTTTTCTCTATTCTTGTCTTGTCATTTTGTTTCATTAAGTTGGTCTTCGACCTCTGATACCCTTTCTTCTGCTTGATCCATTCGGCTGTTTAAGCTTGTACATATTTCACCAAGTTCTCGTGTTGTATTTTTCAACTCCATAAGTTCATTTGTATTCCTCTCTATATTGTCTATTCTTTTCAACATTTCATCTAACCTTTTTTCCAAGTTCTTAGTTTCTTTACATTGGGTTAGAACAAGTTCCTTTAACTCCCAGAAGTTTCTTACCATCCACCTTTTAAAGCCTACCTCAGACAATGGAACACAGTCCTTTTCCATCAGGGCTTGTTCCGTTACTGATGAGTCCTTTTCCATCAGGGCTTGTTCGGTTGCTGATGAGTCCTTTTCCAACAGGGCTTGTTCCGTTGCTGATGGGTTCTGATTTTGAGTATACTTGGCCTTCTTAGGCTGTTTTTTTCCCCTCATTGTAGATGAACCGCCTTTCTAATTAGGTTTCTGAGTCGACGTCCGACTTATTGATTCCCAGTGCTGGGATCCGAGCAACCCACTGTGGCGGCCTAAATAGCAGCGATAAGACTGATGGTGCTCCTCTGCCCGGGAATCTCTGGTCTGGCTTCCCTCTTGAGTCCACAACAAGCGGCTCTGACTTCCTGGAGCTCCAAACTCCGGTCAGTAGGGGAAGCAGTCCCGTTGGCTCTGCGTGAAGAGCTGCTGCGCCTAGACGCCGGTAAAGCCGCTGTGGCGGCCACAAGAGTCGCGCTGGCGACCCGTGGGGCTTCTCCACTGGGAATCGGCTAATCTGTGAGTGACGAAAACTCGTCCAAAAATGTGGCATCGTCTTGTTCTCTGAGCTTTCACTGGGAGCTACAATCCTGAGCTGTTAGTGGTCAGCCATCTTTCAGAAGATTCCCCTCTTTTCTTTATAGTTATTTCTTCATAGCAATGTGAGAACAGACTAATACAACCCAGTAAGAAATGTTGAAAAAAATTTGTCTCCTAAAAGAAATAAAGGACTAAGGAAATGGTTTAATCATATAATCAGACAAGGGCTGTTGTTTTTTTAAAGGTCCTAACACAAGGAGAGATCCTATATTATTATCAATTTAAAATATATCAATCCTGATCTTTTAAAAGAACTTATATATCAATCATGTGTTAAAATATGCTTCTTGGTAGAAACATTGCCAGTATCAGATTCACAATTTGTGGGTTAGGATACATTTATTTGTCGTTTGTAGAATTGGTTTTGCTTCTACTAAAACAAAAATACAACTTTAGCTTTTCAATTTTAATTTAGTTAGGTTTAAACATTTTTAAAAATATTTTTGCTAAGATTTGAATGTATTAATTTGGATATTTTGGGGCAATTTATTTCTAATTACTCACATGAAATAAAGATAATTCTTTCAGGATTATTTTTAAAAACTGAGGTTCACCTAAGAAAAGAAAGAAAAGAGAGACCTAATTATACATATTTAATACTATGGATATGAATGAGTGTTTAAAGAATATGGGTTATCATTTCATGCACGGAAAGATACCATTTACTGAATTATATCCTAGTGCCCTGCCCTGCAAGAGTTAATTTACCTAACATAGGTGAGCAGGTTCCTCACAGAAATAGTTTTCTCTTTTCAAACCCATGATATCACTTGAATAAAAGAAAGGATGAAAGAAATGGACAGAAGTAGGCCTTCTTTTTGTATTTATTACAATTAATATTAACCTCAGTGATGGCTAAGATAGATTTATTACAGCTGAAATGGTGGATTCTTTGCTTTCAGAGTTAACTCCTTATTTTGTTTTTACATATTTATTAGTCTTTCACAGGGTAGCCAATTAATCTTCAGCATCAAATTAGCAACCCATCAAAAGTGTCTCATTAAAAATAGTAACTGGTAATTCTAGAATAAAGTGATGCTTAACCAAATTTATTCCTGATCAGAATCATCGTTCATGCCAACTCAAGTTAATTCAGCATCAATATAGTTGGTTGATGGAATTATCATTTATATCACACTCACTTCTAAGAAAGCATTTGATTTGTCCACAGTAAATAATATATCCACTATTAGGAGAGTCCCTTTAATCTTGCTGTAAAACCGTAGCTAAGGAAAGCATCTTAATGTAGTAGGGTGCAGCTAGCAGAGGCAACATAGAGAAATGATATTGCAGCATCCCGAGAGATAACAAAATAAACTCTTCAATGCAAGCATAAGAAAATTTAAATGTCAGTACTCATGAACAGTATTGACAGTTTAAAGAATATAGATGAATTATAAAAGGCCCATGGTCAAATTAATATGAGCCAATCATTTTGCTGGTGAATGTAAAATAATACAACAATCATAACAATTATTTGTTACACATATATAATATTTATAACAATTATCTTCCAAGGTTTAAGCAATCATTTTCATAAATAGATATTACAAATCCAGCATGCTGATTTTCATTTATACAGACTCAGAATACTAAGATCCAAGGCTCAGTTCAAGAGCCATCTCTATTCTAGGAAAACAATTTTCTTTATGGCTCAAGTTCCATTTTTCCATTCATCAACTTCAACTATCATTCTGAAAATCTTAGTTCTAAGTTTTGTTCAATTTACATTTAGAACCATTATGGGGGATCGTAGGGAAATCTAGAAGAAGTCTTATATCTAGAAAGAGCTCATAATTCTAAGAGTTACGGGAGCTTAGAAAAATACCTTATTATAGGGGAAATTATGTACTCCAGAAAGATTTCTTCAATTTTGAAGTTTTATGCTTTAATAGTCTAAAATAGGCATAAAATTCAGTGATACTCAGTATCTTCAGCCCTCTAGTTGTATATATTTCATTGTACCAACTACTTTTGACACAGAATTTTAAATTTAGAACTCTATTCTATATTTTAAAGAAGCATGAGATTAAGGATGCACAGATCGGAGCTGGGAGTTGATTATTATAAGCAATCATACATTTACCTTCTCCTAACTCAACTCTATATACTACCAATTTATTTCATTATGAAAAACTTATATATCCTAAAAGTAGGCAAGACAATTAAATAGTTAAATTAGTTACACATGGCAAATGGTTATTTACTAATTTTACTATTCCTTTAACAACTTAGCTGAAGTTTACCTGTAAAGAAAATAACTTTTCTTGGCCAGATGCAGTGGCTCACAACTCTAATCCCACACTTTGGGAGGACAAGGTGGGTGGATCACTTGAGCCCAGGAGTTGGAGACCAGCCTGGGAAACATGATGAAACCCCATCCCTAAAGAAAAAAAAAAAATTAGCTAAGTGTGATGGTGCACATCAGCTACTCGGGAGGCTGAAGCTGAACCCAGAAGTTTGATGCTGCAATGAGGCGTGAATGCACCACTGAACTCCAGCCTGGGTGACAAAGTAAGACTCTATCTCGAAGAAGAAAATAACTTTTCTTCTCAGCTAGAACTATTTGTTTACCCTGAAATGAAGTTAGTATAGAAGGAGTGGAATAAGTTGTAATTCCTTTCAATAGTTTCCAATGACATATTTATTTGTCATTTGGTTTTTTATTTATTTGAGAATCATCATGAACCTCTGGAGGTTTATATATTAAATATGTTTTAGTCATTTGCAATTATTATTCTTATTGTTGTTCAGTCACATCTTTGGCAGACATGAGCCCTTTCAAGTTCGTCCCTAAGTCCATTTGACAAAAGCACATACAATTTCTACCCCCATCTGGAATTAGCCATTCATCAAAGGAACCATTGTTCCCTTTGTGGGGGATAGCAAACCATAAACTGGGTACAATAGTACCCAGTTTAGAAACCATAAACTGGGTACAATAGTAGGGAAAGATATGTGAATTTTCCCATCATTTTTTCAGGTCTACATTAATAATGTTTTTGTGCTATTCAAATATAATTATTATAAGTGTTACAGAAGGAAATATACTCTTTGTGCTTTTTAACTTATTGTCCTTAATTCATCATCTAGTTACATTTTTATCTAAATTATTTCCATTATCACCAGTTCAGGAATCAACAGAAGTATACTATATAAACACAGTATATAATGTCAAAGTAAATTATTAAGGTCATTTTATCTAAGAGTAAAAATTCAGAAAATATCCTCATTCATGAAAGCTCTCAGATTGATAATATCACAAATAAGAAATGAGATGGAAAGGTAGTAAGAACAAATTTTAAATGTGAAGTGGTAAACTGTATGCTCTGGAAGATGTAATAGTTGCCTTCAATCCCTCTTTTCCTACCATTTCCCTGGGCATTGGCAGTTATGGTAACAGTAACATATGTGATTCTGGTCCAGGATCCTGTTTTCTTTATAAAAGGTAACTTAAATAATTTTATCATTTATTTAGGGAAAGACGAACTTATAAAATGTTCCTTTCGCTATTCCAATTGGACCAAAATTAAAACACTGCCAGAAAAAGTCTTGGAAAATTTAGAACTTGAGAAGATATTAAGAAATACCTGGGCAAACCCTTGATGTAAGAGGAATCTGGCAGTCAAATGATTTGTTACTGTCACAAAGCACAGGGATGCAGCAGTATCACCAATTCAGCTCATGCTTCTCAACCATTACATGTTCCCCTCTAGTAAGAAAATAAACTTATTTGCTATGTTGTTTCAATTCTTTATATCTCCTATAATACTATAATGAGAGAATTGGCCTTAATATTTCAGGTATTTTAACAACCACAATATTCTCTTCATATTTTAATATAGTTCCTAAAAGTATGTATAGAATACAAAAATTAAAAGATGAAATACAACTAATCCTGGGCAGGCGCAGGGGCTCACACCTGTAATACCAGCACTTTGGAAGGTTGAAGGTGGGAGGATCACTTGAGGCCAGGAGCTTGAGACCAGCGTGGGCAACATGGTGAAACCTCATCTCTACTAAAAATACAAAAATTAGCCAGGATTGGTGGTGCACACCTGTAATCCCAGCTACGTGGGAGAGTGAGGCAGGATGATCACTTGAACCAGGAAGGCAGAGGTTGTAGTAAGCTGAGATCATGCCACTATACTCTAGCCTGGGCAACAGAGCAAGACACTGTCTTAAAAAAAAAGAAAAAGAAGAAGAGAAAAAGAAAAAAAAAAAGAAATACAACTAATCCTAAAAATAGTGTTTTTTAACATGTGAAATTGCTATAGTATGTAAATATGTAATTACTGCTAGACTAGGATGTTTTTCTCTCTTAAGACACATTAATGAATCTGTGAATCATCATTGCTTTGTTTGCAGGAGATATGAGTAATCACATTGTGTTGTCTTATTAAACAATTTGGAAACTGACCCAAATTCAATCACTGACATACAAAAAGAAAATTACTTTCCAGACATCAGTCTGGCTTTCATCCTTCAAAGAACACTCTGACATTCGATGATGATGGTTCAGTAGAAATCTCAGAGCCCAAGGCTGTTTTACAGCAGCCGCTTTATTGATCCAGACCACATTTAGTTATTTGTTATAGTCTTTTCTAGAAGCTTAACTTGCTTGTGTTCAGAGGTGGAAGAAAAGAGCAACGAATACTTCTTGTTGCCTCATAGCAAAATAAAGTGCAAACTCTGCTATTATCCAGTGACTTGGGATTTTCGGCATCTTCAATCAAGTATTTTGGTAAAATACAGATTTTTTCAAATTGCTTAGTGGATAAACACTATAGAAAAGAATGCTTTATAACTTCAATGATATGGTCTCTAGATTTATTTAGACAGAATACCTTATTAGCCATGTAAGGCTTGGGCACATTCTTTAGTGTCTACAAGCTTTAGTTTCCTTCTTTGTAAAACCAGTATAGTAATAAGCGCTCTGCAATAATATTATTCTGAGATGATGCATGTGCCATGACTGGCTTATAAAAAGTTTTCAGTAAGGATTAGTTATCACTATTAAAATTAGTAATTATTAGAATTATACTACTAATGTTAATAACAGTTCTCATATCAACTCAGTTCATTGGTTTACATGAAGTTTATGAAAAATAAGTCTTAAAAAATTTACTATTATTAGTTTGTGATAAACATTGAAAGTAAAAACAGAAAAGGAATTAAAATGTGTTTGGTGTGATAGAAGTTGTTTTCACGAGTTTATTGGCTGTACCTAATTTAACTCTTTCCAAAACCCTGTGAGATAGCTATTAACTGCTCAAAGTCACAGAGTAGGTTTCTTTTCATAGTCAAGCTTATGGTAGGTAAAATAAAGGCAATAATGCATTCAGAAGAGATTACACATATTCTCTACTTTGTGACTAGCTTATGCATGCAATTATCACAAATGCCAATAGATGTTCCAACTCAATACTATAATTTCTTTAATATAAATTCTCTCTGTTCATGACCAGCCTGAGCAACACAGTGAGAAACCCTTCTCTACAAAAAATATTAGCTGGGTGTGGTGGAATGCCGGTGGTCCCAGCTACTTAGGAGGCTGAGGTGGGAGGATCACTTGAGCTTAGGAGGCAGACGTTGCAGTGAGCCAAGAAGGCATCACTGCACTCCAGCCTGGGCAAAAAGCAATAATCTGTCTAAATGAAAAAAAAAATTTCCCTCTTAAGCAAAATAAGTGTATTTCCTTTTAGATACAATCATTCAAAAGAACAAGGCAATCAATAATTATTTAATTTTACTTACATAACATGAAACAGCTGCATTCTAACTCCACTATTTAACTATAGCTAAACATATTGTTTATACATGCACATACACATATTTGTACATATATAGTGAAAGTGTGGTTTTCAAATTCAGATACTTCTGCGGTAAAATTTGCTGCTGAGTGCCTGCCAGAGTCCCAGGAAGTGTGTATACAAATGTTAAAGAGCTACTAACGCTAGGAAAAAGGTACAGACAAGATGACCAGAGAAATCCTGATGTATCTCAGACGTTATATCATCTAAAGCTTGAAGCATAAACTTGAAGCGAGGTCATTTAGATGACATTCAATCCTAAGGTCTTTAATATTTACACATTTGGAGTTGCAAAGAAATTCTACTGTTTTAAGAAATATTGGTCATGTTGAGATCTTATGGAAAAAATATATCATTCTTTTACCATGTTATGGACTGTACTACATATTTTGATACTCAAATTAAATTTTAGGTTCTCCATATGACATACTTTAAATGACAGTAATAAAAATGTATTATTCTCTTACATTGAGTTAGATAGGTTCTATGAATACCATTGTTGGTCCTAACTATACCATGAGATTATCTATTAATATCACAGTCTCACACTTGAGAAAAACTAATATTGAAAGAGGAAACCTGTATAACCCAAATAGGTTCATACGGATAACCCTCGATGGGTTTACGCAAACAGAAAAATTTGTGAACGTTTAAAACTATGGAATGACAAAGCAGAGGAAAATAGAGATCAGAGTGTGAGATTTTACACAAAACTCAAATTGAACAATATGAGTATCTAAAGCATTTGAAAATAATAGTCACTAAATAGGAAATTTAAAATTATAAATTATACAAATTGGAATAAACACAAAGACACATTCAGGCTTATGCAGTATCTATAATCAAGTCTTAACTGACAATAATTTTTTGCTTTTGGAGATTACAAAAAGAAATACAATGTGAACTCTGATGATTTTAAATATTAGAAAGGTCATACACAAATGATGGGAGAAGGGCATAAAATTAAAAAGATAAAAAAGAAAATGTATTGACTTTTAAGAACAGTGCCATCAAAGTTCAATTGTACAGACAGCATTAGAGAGAGCATAAGTACTTACCTTCCAGATCGAGTACTCTCCAAAATGAAAAGCATGAATGAGTAAGATCAATACAGAACAGATTATCGCAAGAAAGCGCTTGACCGCTTCAAGTAAGTTCCAGCCTCTGAGCCTAAACTAACTAAATTCCAATACACCAAAGGAACTGAAAGCTGGTGTTCTTTATTTGCCATACATTAAGTGAAGTGTCAGTGACCAAAAGAATCTAGGAAAATTGGAGGCAAGTTGTAATACAGGAAACAGGCAAGAAAGGGCAATCCTGAAATCTATTTTTGAAGATGTTCTTCAATCCCTGCCACATAATGAAGTAAAGATTTCCTCTGCTGTCCGATAGGTTTTCTTCATGTATAGGTTCTTATTGTATTGCAGTTATTAATTTTGTAGTTAAACCTCTGATCACACACACACACACACACACACACAAACACACACTTCTCTTTTATAAGGACATATATAAAGTATCAATTTATTCCGCGTATTTGTAGGATATGAGCCCTCAAGATTGGAAGTCTTTGTCAGAAAACAATAAATAGTGATTTAAGTAAGACTGAAAATTTATTCTACTTTTACTTCAAAGTCTGGGTTGGTCAGGGGATAAGCCACCAGGAGATAAGGGAGCTCTCCTTTTTGAGGTTACCCAGAAACCCCAACTCCATGTGTTTTTTTTAATTCCATCATCACTTAAAGTGTAGTCTATCTCTTCATGGTCAGGACCAATTGGCTCTCACTGTGTCCACAGTTTAGCCAGTGAGAAGAGGGAAAGAGGAAGTGAAGCACAAGTTGCTTTCTTTTAAGCTTTTGTGACAAACGGCACACATTCTGCCATACCCAGATTCTACTGAGCAAAAGTTACTTACATGAGCATTTCTAGCTGCATGGTATATAGATTGGCAAACATTATCTGTAGAGAAGCAGTCATGTGACTGTTAAATATAGGGGATACTGTGCTTAAGAAAAGGGAATAGACATTAGGAAATCAACTAGCAGTCTCTGCCATATCATAATAGTAAGCAAAAAAATATTTCCTAAAGGCAACATAATCTAAGAATTATCTGGGTCCAAATAATGACTTTTTTATATTATGATGCATTACAGTTTTTGGTTCCCGAGAATGAGTCCACTACTATCTGTTTCCATTCTTCAAATCCATTGACCTGCTTTGCGACTCCCTTACTCACAAAAAGTATGTATCAAGGGATACATCAGACAAATTCCTGCCGTCATACAACTAACAGGCATCGTAAGTATCAAAATTTCCCAATGGATTAAGCTCCAAATCCTGACAACTATATGTAAGGAAATGCAGTATGGAGAAAAAGGAAATCTCATGAGAATAGTTCTCAAGAGATAAAATTAAGAATCGTGTTTGTTCCTTAACAAAATTCTCATTTTCTTTGAAATAAATGTGATTGGACTCATCGATTTATAAAATTTCTCACAGGTCTCCTATTAAATAATACTTTGATATCTTTAATGATTTAGTATACCGCCAGAGAGGTTAATTGCTTAAATCTAATATTTTTTAAAACAAATTTGCTAACCCTTTTAAATATTCCTTTTTTTTTTTTTGAGATGGAGTCTTGCTGTGTCACCCTGGCTGGAGTGTAACGGCGCTATCTCGGCTCACTGCAACGTCTGCCTACCGGGTTCAAGCAATACTTGTGCCTCAGCCTCCCAAGTAGCTGGGATTATAGGAATCCACCACCACGCCTGGCTAATATTTGTATTTTCAGTAGAGACGGTGTTTCAACATGTTGGCTAGGCTGGTCCTCAACTCCTGACCTCAGGTGATCTGCCCAACTTGGCCTCCCCAAGTGCTAGGATTACAAGGGTGAGCCACCACACCCTGCTTAAATATTCACATTTTAATGCAGATTCTATTAAATAAAAGTAATGCTCAGGTGGAATCATTAAGTTTAGTGATATTAAGATGACATAGATAAACATGTCTATTTTTAACTGAATCCTTATACCAGATTTAGTTCCTTTTTTGTTGTGTTCTATAAGGTAAAAGGTAGTACAGATAATTACACTGTCCACATGTAGTGACTCTATAATTTCTACTCAGACCTATTAGAATACCTGACCTCAAAGATGCTGTTAATGCAGTTTTGAAATTTACTTTTGATGTACTGCTTATTTCCTAAGGGATAAGAACTATTCCAAATGAAAAATATGATTTGTAGTTTAAACTAGTAGGAAAAAGGCTAGAGCTAACTTTAATAAAATAAGATCCAGTTATAAAATAAAATAAAAATCAGAATTAACTTTCATTTGTAATCGTGCTGGTCGTTGGAGTAGGCCAGTTAAGGTCATGTGGGCAGTTGATTAATGCTTGGCGAGGGAGTGAATAATGATCTGCTTTCATTTGAGATATTGTTTAAATTAAGAAAATTGTTTCACCTTATTAAATTAATCCCTTCATTGAGCAAATAAAGTTACTAAGCACAGTTTACAACATTGTTAGAAAAGTAAATGAGATTTGTAAATTATCTTTTATAAACCAACATAACTAGTCTTGGAGGGGGAAGCACCATTATGTTTTTAAATAAATTAATGTAATTCAAATAAGTGAAATTATAAGGAACATCTCTGGGTACTCAGACATCAAAATCATCTCTTCTTTATCTTAACAGCCACCATTCCTGGGCATCTTATTGTTGTGGTTTATCAAGTGTGTGCTTTCTTCATTACTCAACCTTCTCTTCAGTGCCAACTACAGTATATTTTGGATATTAAAAGAATAGATGTAGTTTAAATTACAACTCCGCATTATATTCACTAAAACATGATATGAAATTTTAACTATCTTGTATATTTATATATCTCTTGTGTATCTGTACAGTTTTATTATTACCTACTGCTCTTTTATAAACCAAGGTTATATTGCTTTGCTAAAGTGTCTTTTGGCAAATCTGGACCTTTGCATTATCATTATTAGTCATACTAGCTTTATTTTTTTTTCTACTGAAATAGTTTTCTATTGAAATCCCTGCTGTGGTACATACAAGGAGGGGGATTATTTCCCAGTGTTTTCAGATCTCTTTTGCTTTTCACTGCATACTTGGAGCTTCTTACTTAATGTATACCATCCCCATATTTCTGACCAGGGGAAATGACAGTGTCTATCTGGAAGCCCCAATACTTTGCAGTACTTGACATCTAGTGGGCCCTTGCTAATGATTTCAAAAAATACAATAATTATAAGTTACAAAATTTTATTTTTTACCATGATTTAGGCAACACTTATCATTTACAATACTTACAATTATAAGACAGCTAAGAGCGACAATAACATAACATAGAAGGGAAAGAATATATCCTTCTGAGATTGGCCACAGAAGTTGACCCTGAAATTCACCTTGCCAGTGTGCTCACTGGAGATTTCAATCTAGGAGTATATACAGTGTGTTTATTGTGCTACTTTCCATCTGCACTGCTCCCAGGAGCAGAGCACACCCACGCTGAGGCCAATGTACAACTGTGTGACTTTATTAAAGCCTTTCCCTGTATTCAGGACATCCTTGAACCCTTCTGGGAGCCAGAAGGAGCTGCTTACAGCACTGTTTCCTGAAGGGACGGACAACAAAATAAAGAAACTCAGAGTTTCTTATTTTTATGGCCACAGAGTGAAACCTGCCTAAGTTTATTATTTATAAGATGCAAATATGGCATTTGTGTGCAAAAGGTCAGAAACAATCGTCTATATATTTTCGAAGCAAATTAATCTCAAATGTAGTTTTTTCAAAGTCAAAAGAAACTCACTGAATTTTGATTAAATATAAATGCTTTAATTTACTTCATTTGAGATGTAAGTTCTATTTTTCCCCTCATGAAAGACTAATATAATTTAAACCATCCTTTTAATAGTTGATATGGCTTCACTTGTATAAGACACTGTTTACAAATTAAACTTTTTTATTTCTTATCAATATGTCTAGACTCCATCAGTGCAATCTTTTTAATGATTCAACTGATTCTGTAGAACCCTCTCTTATTTCTGTATTTCACATCTGAGGACACTTCATTACATTTCCTCAATAGTGATTTTCTGCCAACAAAATCAACCGACTGATAAAACACTTTAAAGAATTCTTTGTTATTCTGACAACTGGCTTGCTTGTAAAATTGCAGTTAATCATTACTTATAGTTTTATTGCCAATTGTGTCTTCTCCTTGTAAAGAATCCCTTTGATTTCATCTTCAAAATATTTCTGAAGATATAAACACACACTGTGACTTAAGAACTTCTAGTTTTTAAATGTTAATCCGAATTTGCAAATTGTATTTCAAAAATAGATTCTTTGAATTCAATGGGTTAGTTGCTGCATAATAACATAGTATTATTTGGTCATACGATGCACAACAATAACACAGATACAATCAATCTGACAGGAATTAGGTGGATAAAGGAAGACCATAAAACTATGTACACCTAAACGTAGAACCTGCATTTTAGAAGAGTTGTTGTCCATTACACAGCTTCTCAGTCATGACTCAGAGCCTCACCCCATGCTTTCTCTCTGCTTGATTTCTCTACAAAAGCCTGCCTTTCAGTTGGTATTTATCATTTTCCTCAAACTGCAGCTCTTCCAGAAAGTATTCCTGGCAGGCCCCTACTGTACACTAAAGCTCCTAATATCAAACAGTAAATTTTCAAAATATGAGGCAGACCAAAAGGAATGAAAGCAATCAAGCCAACATTTCCATCTCAGTATGCAGGAACAATGGAGAAAGGCAGGCATTCTGTCAAACTGAAGACCTCATGGCCCATTCCAGAAGACTACTTGCTGCTTCCCTCGCAGTAGGACCATCTCATCTACATAATTTGTGAGTACCAGAGCAAAATAAAGATGTCAAGCCCCTTGTTCAAGAAGCAAAAAAGGCTTTTTTCCCTTTTCTCTGTGGTTTCTCTCTTGACTTGTTATGGTCTATTTTAATTCTGTGCCTCCTTCAGGCACGGAAATATTCCCAGATCTTGTACAGATCCTTCCAGTTGCCAAGAGTTTGGCCCAGTGACTTGCCTGGAGTGTGCGTGTCTGACCTGGACCCTCCCTGCACCTGGGTCCAGGCCTCTAAAGAGGATAGTTGGTGACTGTGGTCACTGGACAGGGTCAGGGAAGTGGGCACAGGAGTGCATGAGGGCAGCCACGCTTAAGCTGAAACACCAGCCTTGTAGTGCATGCTCAGTTGTCCCATCTGACTTCACTTACAAAACCAAAATTCAAAAATAAAGTTATTATCAATTTCAAGGCAGCGTCAAACTCCAGGCATGGGACATACTTCCATGCATGGATCCCTATGGGACTGTGTGGTTCCTAAGCCCATGAAACAGGCCCTGACTCCAGATGACTGCTGTAGGAAGATCTGTGAGGAAGAGGTGAGGAGAAGAAGGGATGAGTGAGTAGAAGTAGATACGGAGGACAATACCACTGAAATTCAGTCTTTTCCAGATTTAAGCTGGGTCTTAAGGCTAGAATGATGTCACTATCACATCCTATCTCATAACAACAGCAGTGAGCTGTGATCTTCTCCATCACTGACTTACTAGAGATTAAGGAATGAAATCAAAGGCTATCCCTGAGTGGCTAGTTGGGCCAAGTGAGGCCATCTGTTTCAGCATGATCACTAGTAGCTACTGGGAGCTGCAGGGCTCCAAGCTGCCAGCTGTGAGCAGAAATTATTATTTTCTCACCATTATCTTCATTAGAGGCCTCTCTGGTCTCAGTGCTGCTTAAACCTCCTTGTGGTTAGGATTGGCTTTTAAAAGATGTTTTAAATGAAATATATGTGAACACTGCACATACTGGGAAGAGCTGCCTCAGTTTGGTAGGGTTGCCTGCTTCCAATCAGTCTTTCTTTTATTTTCAAAATTCTTTTCCTCCTATGTTTAAAGGTTTTAGTTGTTTCCCGTTGTTTTTAGATTAAAGTCTAATTGTTCTTTGCAGATGTCTTTATTTAGCTTTTCAGTACTCCTCCTATATGTCACCTACATTCACAATCTCTCTCAGGAACCATCACTGTTTGCCAATATTATAACCCTCAGTGATGGTACATGGCCTTTTGGCTTATTATTTTCCCTATTAGTTTTAAGCTCTTAAAAGGAAAAATGTTCTCTTATTTATTATTGAGTGCCTAGGACATCATGCCCGCCACGTCAGAAGCTCAATAAATATCTGTCAAGTGAATGAATATTGATTTAAGAATTTTGCCTATGGAGGAGTAGATATGATAAACTGATGAGATTCTGGAGAAAGAAAATACTAAGAATATTCATTACAGAATGAAATGCATCATAACCCCAACAGAAGCAGCTGGCACAACTGCTTCTCTCTCTATTCTCCCTTCTTGGCACAACAGTGGAGTAGGGATGGTGACTGAATGTCCATCAGCCCAGCATCAGGATCTTTTGGAGCCATTTAGACTCCTCGACAGTCTCCATCAATGGAAGGTCTGTGGCAGCCACAGCTGCTACTGTTTCCACTTTGAAGGCTGCTTTCCATCGCATTGGCTGGATCACATCAAATGCACTTTAAAACATGGGAGCAGCTGCTGTAACATCTGCCACAACCTGACTGTGGTCCTTTCCCAGAAGGCTCATCAATTTTAAAGCACTTTCACAGCAAAATGCAGAACAAAACAAAGAATCTGATGGCTGTGACTACATATCCAGTGTCTTAAGAATCTGTGCACTTTGATTCTGACAACTAGCTTGCTTGCAAAAATTGCAATTAATCTTACAGTTTTATTGACAATTTTGTCTTCTCCTTGTGAATAATCCTTTATCTTTAAACTATTTCTGCAGTATATTATAAACACAAACTATAACTTAAACACTTCTAGTATTTTACATATCAGAATTTGCAAATTGTATTTCAGAAATAGCTTCTTTGAATTTAATGTGTTAGTTGCTGTGTAACTAACACATTAGTAGTGCATGCTTGTTCAGCTTTAGTGGACTCGCTAGTAAAAAGTACCTTCAAAGAACAGTGATTATAGCTACCATGCACCTGGCTTTGACTCTCTTACTTGATATTTATGGGGGGATAGTGTAACATCACATTGAAATATAGATCACTGTCGTCCTTTAGACAAAAATTGTTAATATTTTAGTTTTCCAGGTCCAGACCTCACAATTTTGCTGTGCCTATAAACAGCCCGTAACAGAATTAATAAAATCGACATACTAGAGATTTTATTATTTTAAATAATAAAATCGCTGCATTTCAATAATAAAAACAGCTGCATTCTTTTAAAGAAAGCAGCTGGGCCTCGTGACTCACATCTGTAATCCCAGCACCATGGGAGGCCGAGGCGGGAGGATTGCTTCAGCCCAGGAGTTTGAGACCAGCCTGAATAACATAGTAAGATCTTGGGTTTGTTTTTTCTTTTTAAGGAAATTTTTTATCACTAGAACAAATGGAAAATAAAATTTTCACAAATAAGAGCTATAAAAATAAGCAGAATAGATATCAATGTAATCAATTAAAATGAGCATGAATTATATAATTTAAAATAAAGAAAACAACAAGATAACCTCTAGCAATTTCCCTTTTAAGGCAATTGGGAAGACCTTTATTAAGAATAAAACTATTTATGTGTGTGTATATATTAATGACATCTGAGAATTGCATCTCACATGTATATCCTTTAGGGGAAAAAAAAAAAAATTGACCATCTCTATGGACAGAGTTGTGGTAGAGAACCTTATTGCCCTACTCTTCTGGAAGAGTTTTAATAAAGGGACATTTTCCATGAACATGCTCCAGTGTCTCTTAGCCTCACAACTTTCTTTGCCATAGGAAAGGTAGAGAAACTAACCTAGGTGGGAAGTTGTCTTAAAGAACAATGTATGTGTAAGTGAATGTAGAGAGCTGCTTCTGTTTTTTTCTTAGGAGCAGGTATGGCCTCAGAGGTCTCTGCTCTTCTTGGGAAGCAGCTCTCTTCTGTGGCATCTGTTCTTCAGAGATGTCAGTGGTATCAGGGGAATAAAGATTTGGCCCTGCTAATTTGGGGCTGTTTTTCTCCTTCATCAAGAACCTGGTCCTCCTTCAGGGTTATTTAGTTTCAGAAAAATGTTAGTTAAATCTGACTAATATTGAGGTACAATATGGGGCTCAACCAATTAGCTAATATTGTTTGAAATTATGTCCTCCAATCTGAAGTACCAAAAATAATGTACTCACTTTCTATCTATTGTTTTTTATTTCTCAAATTGTTCAAAACCAAATGACAAAGGGGGTTGTTATTTTGGGAAGTAGTCCTCTGTGACTCTCAACTTACTGAACAGTAGGAACCTACTCCTGCTATGGTTTGAACATCCCTTCCAAAACTCATGTTGAAATTTAATTGCCACTATGAAGGTATTAGCAGACGGAACTAAGAGGTGATCAGGCCATAAGGGCTTCACTTTCGTGAATGGATTATTATTGCTATTGCAGGAGTGAGTTAATTATCATGAGAGCAGGTTGTTATAAAAGCGAGTTTAGGCCTCTCTGTCTCTCTCTCTCTCCTGTGCTCTCTTGCCTTTCCACTTTCTTCCATGAGATGACACTGCACAAGGTCCCTCAGCAGGTGCCAGTGCCATGCTCTTGGACTTCCTAGCTGCCAGAACCATGAGTCAAATAAATTTCTGTTCATTGTAAGTTACCCAGTCAGTGTTATCCTGTGACACAACACAAAATAGACTAAGACAATTTCTAACCAGAATAACATAATTTTATTGAATTTTCTTACTCCCATATACCAGGTGAAATGATTCCAGCAATTTTTTTTTTCTGGATATGTTCATTTATTTGGCTATATCTGAAAATTGAGGGAAGAGATCTTTCTTATCTGTTCCCATCTAATTTAGGTAAATAAGGGAAATCTATCAAGGTTTTACAGTGCTTCTCTGTAATCATAAAATATTCTCAGGGAATTTTTCAGATAAGTTAATAATGAAGTAATTCAAAAAGCAAAAATGTTTAAAACAGCTTTAGTTTATTGTTTGTGTAAACAGTTCAAAGTAGGTTTCCTTGACTCTGAAAAACAAAATAAGGATCAGCAACATTCCAAGCAAAAGTCAAAAAGGTTGCTTCAGCTTTCTGGGTTCTGTCCATTTAGTCAACTCTTGTTTTGCTTGATATTCATGAGCATTTCAGCTCTTTATGAGTCCTGTACATTTTTCTTTATTCCAATGTTACAATCTCCAAAGTTATCAGAAGCCTGCATTTGTGAGTGCCTGTTAAAGTTGTATAGCTTATCATAAACCATCTTTTGAAAAGGATTAAAACGAAACAATTGTCTGCGAATAACAAAATGTCCAAGGTACTTACAGTTAGTAACAAAATGACAAAGAAGTTTGGTTATCTCCATGGTTTCCAATAACTTAACCTTAATTATAATTGATAGCATATACTTACACATTAAAATTATGGAAATCACATGCAATTTTGGAACATACATTGCATTATTTACCAAGATACAACCTAAAGAAGATTGAGCATCATTTTGGCAATCCATGTACCTAAACATGTCAAATAACCTTGTTTACCTCTCTTTTCTGGACACTTAAGGGGACCTCTGAAGTATTCCAAAAGCCAGGTGCCAGGGAAGACAAATTTGAAATTTAAGTTTGCTTTTTGGGAAGGCCGTCAAATACGTTTGAGGTTTAAAACACTTGATATTATGAAATTGAATTCCAAATTGCCATTAAGTTATTTATTTTGCCAAAATGATGATGCAGAAATTTCAAAGAAGCAAAAACCTTATATAACCCTTTTGAATTTAGTTAATATGTTCAACTTATTCTGTAAGATTAATTTCCACAATTCTTCCACTAATTGTTTGAACCTTCAGCTTTATCTTGATTTAAACAATCCTTTAACCCTAGGCAAAAGTTTATATTTCCATGCTTTCTTATAATATTTTACCAAAGACACACACACACACACTTTTACTGTTCTTACACAACTTGCATGTAAATCTATTTCCAAAAGTCTCAATTACAAGTTAGAATAGTAACTCCAAGCAATTTTTAAATTTATTATTATTATACTTTAAGTTCTGGGGTACATGTGCAGAACATGCAGGCTTGTTACATAGGTATACATGGGCCATGGTGATATGCTGCACCCATAAACCCATCATCTACATTAGGCATTTGTCCTAATGTTATCCCTGCTCTAGCCCCCCACCCCCAACAGGCCCCAGTTTGTGATGTTCCCCTTCTTGTGTCCATGTGTTCCCACTGTTCAACTCCCACTTATGAGTGAGAACATGTGGTGTTTGCTTTTGTTAGTTTTGCTGAGAATGATGCTTTCCAGCTTCATCCCGCAAAGGACATGAACTCACCCTTTTATATGGCTGCATAGGATTCCATGGTGTACGTGCCACATTTTCTTTATCCAGTCTATCATTAATGGGCATCTGGGTTTGTTCCAAGTCTTTGTTACTGTGAACAGTGCTGCAGTAAACACATGTATGCATGTGTCTTTATAGTAGAACGACTTACAATCCTTTGGGTATATATCCAGTAATGGGATTGCTGGGTCAAATGGTATTTCTAGTGCTAGATCCTTGAGGAATCACCACACTGTCTTCCATAATGGTTGAACTAATTTACACTCCCACCAACAGTGTAAAAGTGTTCCTATTTCTCCACATCCTCTCCAGCATCAGTTGTCTCCTTTTTAATGATCGCCATTCTAACTGGAGTGAGATAGTCTCTCAATGTGGTTTTGATTTGCATTTCTTTAATGACCAGTGATGATGAAATTTTTTTTCATGTTTGTTGGCTGCAAAAATGTCTCCTTTTGAGAAGTGTCTGTTCATATCCTTCACCCAGTTTTTGTTGTAAACTTAAGTTCCTTGTAGATTCTGGATATTATTAGCCCTTTGTCAGATGGATCAATCGCAAAGATTTTCTCCCATTCTGTAGGTTGCCTGTTTATTCTGATGATGATTTCTTTTGCTTTGCAGAAGCTCTTTAGTTTAATTCAATCTCATTTGTCTATTTTGGTTTTTGTTGTCCTTGCTTTTGGTGTTTTAGTCATGAAGTCTTTGCCCATGCCTGTGTCTTGGATGATACTGCTTAGGTTTTCTTCTAGGGTTTTTATGGTTTTAGGTCTTACGTTTAAGTTTTTAATCCATCTTGAGTTAATTTTTGTATAAGGTATAAAGAAGGGATCCCGTTCCAGCTTTCTGCATATGGCTAGCCAATTTTCCCAACACCATTTATTGAATAGGGAATCCTTTCCCCAGGCAATTTTTAATTAAGGTAAAACCCAGTAAGTTGTTTATTTGTGTGCTGGGTGCAACCAAGGTTTAACTTGTATCATAATTAAAGATCTGGCTAGTTCCATATGTCCCCAGGCCTTACGAATTGTGAAGCCCTCAAATCAAGTATTTCTCAAAACCCCAAAAGCAGTTTTTAGCCTCAAAACACTTAGCAAACTTTGCATCTCACCTTCATTTTACCAATAGTCTTTAGGGCTGTTTTTATTTCTCAAAGATTAAAGTCAGGTGAACTGAAAGGTACCACAGCTTTTAACTTCCCTTAAAAGAGCTCTTTTTACAGACATCACACACAATGCCCACACATGCAAAAGAAAATCCAGTCGTTGAATGGGGCCCTTTAAGAGACATTGCTAGAAAAATACGTAGACATCGGCCAGAGATGGCTCATCCGCTAAAAGCAGGCTTGCTAAACAAAGCCCTGCCAAGCAGTTACTGGCCATGCCCCCAGCTTGTGTAAAACAAGATGGAAGCTTGCAGCACAACCCATACAGACATGCAAAGCGCCCCAGACTGGCCACAGCCCAACAGGAGCCCTACAAATCGTTTTTCACAGTTAAAGCTTTCCAGAGAATATGCACAGGGATTCTTGTCATTCCCAGCCTAGTAAAATCTCTTCTAGAAAGAAAAAAAGTTGCTTAAATTTAACGGCTGCTATGGTGGAGAAGAGGAAAGAAAAGAGATTTAAAATGCCTGGGGAGGCCGGGCACGGTGGCTCACGCCTGTAATCCCAGCACTTTGGGAGGCCGAGGTGGGTGGATCACGAGGTCAAGAGATCGAGACCATCCTGGTCAACATGGTGAAACCCCGTCTCTACTAAAAATACAAAAAATTAGCTGGGCGTGGTGGCGCGTGCCTGTAATCCCAGCTACTCAGGAGGCTGAGGCAGAAGAATTGCCTGATCCCAGGGGGCGGAGGTTGCGGTGAGCCGAGATCACGCCATTGCACTCCAGCCTGGGTAACAAGAGCGAAACTCCGTCTGAAAAAAATAAAAATAAAAAATGCCTGAGGAAGAACCTCTTATTCGTAGGCAAGTGTTTCCTTCACCAGGGAGACAAGTTTAATTGCCCAGGGTTGGGACTGGCCTCCCTGACTCTTAGAGGAGGAGACTCCATGGGCCCACGGTAGAAAAGGCCAGCCAGCAGCCTTCCGTGGCGCCTTGGGCCATGCCTCCCAGCCGTGGCATGGAGGGGAGAGTGGCAGGGAGCTGAGAAAATAAGGAAAAGGCCACGCGAATGCCCAGGAGCTATGGGCACGGGGCATGTTTCCCCTGCCCTCAGAATTGCAAAGATAAAAGTCTCCGAAACAGCAGTGAGAGGTTTTGAGTCCCCGCCCCCCCCGCCACCCTTTTTGTTGTTGTTGCTGCAGAAAAATGATTTTATTTAGGTAGAGAAAAGGGAAGGAAAGGAGAGGGGAAAGGCTTTCATGAACAGTGTGGAAGACGATTCCAGAGGGGAAATCCGGCCAGGTGTGTGCACACGGACTTTTATTCTGGGAGGAAACCCTCCCTTCTCCAAGACACTGGGCTAATGAAATGAGCTTCTTAAAACTTCCGCTGGAGTGACTGACTTTAACTGGAGTGACTGAGTTAAACATAAGCCTTTAAATCTCCCGGATGCAGAGGGATGGGAGGGGGGCACCGCGCGGGAAATTCTTGCCCTTAAAGCCACGCCCCCTCACGGCCCGGAGAGAGAACCCCTTCCTTCATTGTTTCACTCACCGCTTCTCCCCTTGAGCCCCCATGTTGCGCGTCAAAAATGTTGCAGAACTTTTCCTTAGTTCAGCTAAAGGCGTGGCTCATCATCCCACAGTCACGAAAATTCAGGCTCCTGGACAATTCGAGCAGTAAAACGGTTTTATGGGGTGAAAACGGAGAAAAGGAGGGAAAGAAGGACGACGCCACAGTCGCCGCTAGAGGGCTTCCGGCCTGGCTTTTCCAGCCCCGGGTTCCACCCAGGAAGAGGAGGAGCCAGAAGCCAGAACTTTCTGAGGCCCCACCCCAGTGCGCATGCCCGTTGGAGTCTTTCCCGGGGACCTCTCCCAGCTGGCTGTCTCACCAGGGCTCAAGGTATAAAACCTCTGGTACAGTAATGAGAATTACGGCATTTCCATATTTTTATTGGTAGCTGTCTAAGATCTGAAGCCGGCCTTTTAATTTTGGCAACCCACGAAATAGGTATTCTATTTGAGACGGAGCCTCACTCTGTTGCCAGGCTGGAGTGCAGTGGCGCTATCTGGGCTCCCTGAAACCTCTGCCTCCCGGGTTCAAGTGATTCTCCTGCCTCAGGCTCCCGAGTAGCTGGGACTACAGGCGTGCGCCGCCTCGGCGGGCTAATTTTTGCGTTTTTAGTACAGGCGACGTTTCACCATGTGGGCCAAGATGGTCGCTATCTCTTGACCTTTCACGATGCTGGGATTACAGGCGTGAGCCACCACGCCTGGCCCCTTATTTTTTCTTTTTAGTAGATTAAACCAAGGCACAGAAATATAACTTCTGAGAAATTACACAAATTTTAAGTAAAAGAACCAGTTCAAATCCAGTTCAGGCCTGTCTGACTCTACATCAGTTATTGATTATTGTGTTTTCTTTCTCAGTGAATTGAAATTTGAGACAACAGCTTGTTTTCCTAGGAGTATATGGAACAGAGAGAAGCTTGCCATCTGAGATAAGGCTTAAGTAGAAAGCAGTGGGATGGAGATGGACAGAGGACTTCTCATGTACTGAAGGCAGACTCAGCAAAGGCTTAAGAAAGCTCCTGGCATATACACTGAGGGTCAGGCAAGAAATTCTGTTGATTTTGTTAAGTGAATAGGTTAATCAAGAAGCTGACGTCTCTAAAAAGCCAGACACATGGGCTTAACCTGTTGTAGTCGGGAAAGGAAAGGAAGGTAAGTGACTTTAAGTAAATTTCCTCTATAAGCCAGGCAGATAAATAGGCACATTAAAATTTGATTCTTTTAATTCTCATAATACTCTGCCAAAGAGATATTTTAATTTCTGTTTTATAAAGGGAACAATGGAGTGTGAGAGAGTTTTGCAACTTACTCTCAATCACACAAGTAGTAGTTGATAGACTTCAGATTTCAAGTATACCCCAGAGTGACCCTATAGCCAAGTGGAGCAGTTATAAAGAAGAATGAGTAAGAGAGAATAGTTTCAGTTTGAGTAAAGCTGCATTTACGGAGGCCATATGTTATCATTAGTGGAGTGTAGTACTGTAACACTGGCCAAGGTTTAAGGAGAATACTTGGCAATTATATCCTAGTAGTAGTAGAAGATACCATATCCTCATCCTCCTCCCCTACCTTATGTGCACGTCAAGAATTCATGCCCCTCTTGCTCATTTTGTAGCTATCAAGAGGTTTACATGGATTAAGTTTACCCTTCACTCCAGAGAGTCCCTTACCTTCATGGGAATTCTGTCTTCATTACTGCAGTTACTGATTCAGAAATGAAACAGGGTGTGGAGAGCGCTGGCCACGTATTCTAATTCAAGGGTAGTTCCATCAGTGTAAATCTCAAAATGTTTATTTGAAATTTTAAGAAGCTCCCACCCACCACACTCTTATCTCTGTCTGAATAATCACATAAACCTGTTGCTTTTAGAAGGCTCTTCCTACCATGGGGGAAGTCAGGCAGAGAACGGAGCAAATACAAAGACAGCAGATTCACTAAGCCTGAAAATTAGCCTAACTTGGGAAGTTTTCATTGTCCAAGTCTTTAAATCCACTTGTTAACTCATCACTAAACCAATTTGGATTGAGTTATTTTAATTGCAAAAAAAATTCTAATATCAAATTTGATCTATTGTATTTCGATAAGAAAGAGATCCCAAAATGTGAGCCCAGTTGGAAAGTAGGGCAGAGGCAGTGAATAGCTACTTAACCAGGAACCAAGATAGCCTTAATATTCCGATCAGATTAATCTTTCAAGAGGCTTCTTCCTGACTCTAGGCTACTGGTCTCCCTTTTTCCTAGAGCATTAACTTTAGGTAGCATACATTGTTTCCCTTCTAGATGTAAATCTTTTAGAAAGTCTCCGGCCAATGTTACAATCCAGGAAGATGTCTTTCTCAAGGACCTGGGAGACTTCCCTTTTATTTCTAATTTTTAAAAAATGATGGATTGATTGATTCATTCATTCATTCATTTGGGGATACAAAGTCTTGGCTGTCACTGAGGCTGGAGTACAATGGTGCAGTCACAGCTCTCAGCAGCTTCCAGCTCCTGGGCTCAAATGATCCTCTGGCCTCAGCCTCTAGAGCAATTGAGACTCCAGGCACAGACTCCAGGCTCATCCCTTTGAAATGTAAGCACAAGAAAGAGAGAGCCTCTATCTCCCAGTCTCTGTGAAAGGGTAGGTGTCTTTCTCTGGTGGGCTTCTTATTTCAAGTTATAAAACTATCTCCTGTCATAAAGATACAAGAAAATTTACTTTTTTTCTGGGTAAAGCCCGTTAGCAAACACAGATGGCCTGTGACACTTCCCTTTCCTTCTTCGATCCACGACCAGCTCTTAAAAACTCCCCAGCTCTTTATTTTGGCCAAATTGAGCTCCAGTTTAGTTCTAATCTTTCTTTCCTGTGGCAGTAGCATCGAATAGTCTTTTCCTGCCCGCTTCACTTTGTCAGGTGCAATTTTTACTTTGATGCCAGCCACCAAAGTCAGCAAGGCTTGTTAATGGTCACAAAAAATTTTAATGAAATTGGAGCCTATCTGTAACCTTTATTTCTTTAGGATTCAGTAAAGCAGCACTGGGAGATTTTAAGATAACTGAGTGTGTGAGCTATTTTGTACATGTTTTAGTAAGGTTCTACCAGAAAGGAAGATACTTAGAAACTAAAAACAAAAGTAATAAAATCTGAAATTGCTAAGGAAGATCCTTTCTGCCTGCAGGCTACAATTCAAGATTATTTGTAGTCCATTAATTTGGAGACCCCAAGATAGAAAAGCAAACTTGTCCAACGAAAACTCAAGTTTGTGTGAGGTAGGTTGATGAGAGATACAGCAGGAGACAGGACTGGAACCTAAAACAAAGCTGACCCCTGAGGGCTTTCCAAGCTTTTAAAGTATTATTTGGCTTACAAAAGGAGTAATCACTCCACCTTCACTGAGGCCTGAGGGCAAATGACTGCTTAGCTGTATCTCCCCAACCCTAAAGCCTTATTTCCAAGGCAGACTCTATGTATTTTGTTAGATACTAGATACTAAAATGTTGTTATACAGAAACTTTAAGTTAAATTTCCAATATTTAGAACTTAAAATGTCTTTGTATTTAGGGCCTCATCATGATGTCAAAACATTATCTGGTTTGTATACTCAAAGCAATAGTCCTATTTTTTTTTTTTTTTTTGAGATGGAGTTTCCCTCTTGTTACCCAAGCTGGAGTACAATGGCGAGATCTCGGCTTACCGCAACCTCCGCCTCCTGGGTTCAGGCAATTCTCCTGCCTCATCCTCCTGAGTAGCTGGGATTACAGGCATGCACCACCATGCCCAGCTAATTTTTTGTATTTTTAGTAGAGGCGGGGTTTCACCATGTTGACCAAGATGGTCTCGATTTCTTGACCTTGTGATCCACCCGCCTCGGCCTCCCAAAGTGCTGGGATTACAGGCGTGAGCCACCGCTCCCGGCCAGTAGTCCTATTTTTAACTGACATAATTGTGGCTAGGTTTTACCATACAAATTATATGCTACAAAACCTCATCCATCCCCATTCTTCAGTACAGGATATGGGTATTAAAGTATTAAGTGTTCTGTATATTTAATTATGAAATGGCCAAGTTATTTATTCAGTTATAATCTATTATGGTTGGAAAGTGTCTAATCTGCCTGATGATTTGCTTGACAAATGTATTTGTCTTTTTAATGAGCTCCTTTGTTCAGGTGGTGAGAATGATTAATGTGCTAGAGCACATCATCAGTAACCTTGAAAACCAAAAGTCAATATTTGGGAAAAATCCTTACGCAGTGAAATACAGTGCTTAAAACTGCAGAAATCTCCATGGGGATGCCAGCTAGTTGATTAGCAGATATGTCTGACATGTTGCTATTTAAACAGGATTAAGTGTATTGGGTAAGTGATGGCAGAGGCGGGTGGGGGAAAGACAGGCAGGGGGAGGGGCCTTGAAAAGCAATTATAACAGAAGAACTGATAAGCTCCATTATCTCCAAATGGATTTGATAGTTCGGATTACTAATTGCCCTGTCAGTATGCCTTGAAAATATAGCAAAAGAGCTATAATTTCCTCAAAGAAAATATACTTTAATATGCTTTCCATAGCATATTTGTAATTATCTTTCATTTTAATCAATTGCTTGACCCTAAGGATTGCACATGACATTTTTTTGTTTTCTATAGATGAAAGATATTTATTCTATGATATAATCATTTTATATCTCGGGAAGTTACAGAAAATAAAATTTATAAAATATAAAGCAATAAATCAGAACAAGAAATGAATATTAAAATGAAGATTAAGCATTTCTTGTCAGTGGTTTTGCAGATTTTTTCTGAGCCCGCAATTACTATAGTCAAATAAAATGTATTTGACACCACACAGATTCACTTTTGCCAAATTATTTCTTTTTCTACATTTTCTGCTTTTGTATTTGCTAAGTTTGTATATAAATTCTTCCATACATAACATATCCACATAAAGACAAAAGAGGACAAGATTGCAAAGATAAAACATACTGGTATTTCTGTAAAACTGATTTTCTTTACATCTACAATTTTGTTAAGACCCCAGGTGATAGAATGAGTTGTAATTTCATGAATAAGATATATAATCATAAATGTTTAGATAAATTGCTAAGCTCTTTTGAACTAACATACACAGGAGCTGCTGTGTACATTATCTATTTTATACACCTCTTTGCGTTCAGTATGTCAAACTATTTGGCTTCATGTTTTCAGTAGTGGCAGCTTGAATAGAACTGAGTTGACATACTTTCTGCTGATATTCCATCATTTGAAGACAGCATAAATTTGAGAGTATCAACTCTTGGGTCAAACTTTGTGTTTGAATTTTGTTTTTACCTCTAGGTGTTGCGTAACCTAGAAAGTGTGACATAGTATAATTACATCAGCTTCCTGAATTAGAATAGTATCTTGCCAATTTCAAAGCCAAAAACTACTAGGAAGAACACCTGTTATTTAAAAAAAAAAAAAAGTTGAGTTTATTAAGTCTACTGTGGCAAAAGAGGCAGCCATGTCACCAGGTGAAACATTGAGGCACCTTGATTAAAGGGAGTTAGAAAGGGCTTGTTATTACAGAATTTAATTTAGCAGAAGGTTGAAGGAAGAAGGGGTCCCTTTTGGATTGGGTGCTACTAAAAAATGGGTACAATTTGGTGTGTGGGATCTTTTCTGTAAGGGTCAGGAAAAGCAGATGAGGCTAGAGTTATCATGAAAGAACTAACAACAGTCACTTGTATAAACTGGAAATGGGAGATTTTGGTCATATTTAGTAGTTAAATAGAGTGGGGTTTTTTTCTTTTGGACTGAGTCTTGCTCTGTGGCCAGGCTGGAATACAGTGGCGCGATCTCAGCTCACTGCAGTCTCAGCTCACTGCAACCTCGACTCTCAGGTTCAAGTCCCAGCCTCCTGAGTAGCTGGGATTACAGGCATGTGCCACAATGCCCAGCTAATTTTTGTATTTTTGGTAGAGACGGGGTTTCACCATGCTAGCCAGGATGGTCTTGATCTCCTGACCTCATGATCCACCCACCTCGGTCTCCCAAAGTGCTGGGGTTACAGGTGTGAGCCACCGCGCCTGGCCAGTAGAGTTTGTTTTTATCTTTGTTCTGTCTTCATAGTTGCAAGAGTTTGCATCAGATGCTGATACTGTATGATGGCGATTGTGCTCAGCAGGGCAATACTGCAGCCTTGCTGGTAGCTACTGGGTCAGCTATTAGCTGACAGCTCTCAGAGCTATTTCTTTTTTTCTTTGTCTTTCTTTCCTTTCATTTCTTTTTTTCTGTCTTGGTAAGTCTTTGGGCCAAGAGCTGATAAAACCATGATGTAAGGGATTGCTGAGATTTGCTAATCAAAAAGCTGTGCATGTAATGTTTTCTCTAATTGAACTAAAGTTTGTATTTCCTACTTCGGGATAAGTTATCAAACTAATTTGATAATGGCTACAAAGTAACTTTTAGGACTCTAGGAAGAACTCATTAGCTACCTGCTGTACCAACATTTAGCAGAAACAAAATGACTATTAGTTTTTATAATAGAAGTCAGAGGCCTACATGACCAAACTCTGACTACAAACCATTTTCCACAGTTCAGAGGGACCTCTTTCAGAGTCAAGTTGTTGTTTGAGACAGGGTCTCACTCTGTTGCCCAGGCTGGGGTACAGTGGCCTGATCTCAGCTCACAGCAACTTCTGCCTCCATGCTCAAGCAATTCTTTAGCCTCAGACTCCTAAGTAGCTGGGACTACAGGCACAAACCACCAATGCCTGTCTAATTTTTGTATTTTTTGTAGAGCTGGGGTTTTGCCATGTTGCTCAGGCTGGTCTTGAATTCCTGAGCTCAAAGCATTCTGCCTGTCTCAGTCTCCCCAAATGCTGAGATTACAGGCCTGAGCCACACCCAGCGAAGTGTTTTTGGTTTTTATTTTAACTGGCCTGTTCATGTACTGTTCCATATAGAGGCAGCAAGAAGTTTTTGCTATAGCATGCTGTATTTCTCACCTAGCCAAAAGAAAATCAAGGGCTAATGTAATAGTGTAACCAGAGCTTACTCAGCTCCCTCCTGGTTCCCAAAAGGTTCTTAGCCTCACTAACCCCGAACGGGGAAAGGGACCCAGGAAGTGTGGTGAGTTTGCTCTTCGAATAAATATCATGGGCTCAGAGAGTGTTGTGGAAAAGCGATTGATTATACAGAAAAAGAGAGAGAAAGAAAGACAGTTCCCATGCTGTTGTGGGAGGGGACCCAGAGAAGGGATTCGTTCAGGTAAGGAGCAGCTGAATTTTATTTAACCCTTGAGTTATTCTCTCCCTATTCATGTTCTTGTCCAATGAGAGGAGTTCTTTCAAACTTCCTCTGGAGTGATTGATCTTTAACTCTGATACAGGATTGGCTGCTTGGTCCACAACTTTGAGTTATGGGAGTCCCCTCCTCCCAGAGCTTTGGGTGGGTGTTTTGAGACAAAGGGGCGTCACCTGGATTTCTCTACCTAGCCCCCCTGGGAAACCCAGACAAAGAACTTTACATTCCTGGATGGAGACATGGAGCCAGGAAACTCCTACCTTTGAAACCATGCCCCTTGTGGACCCAGAAACATTCAGTATTCCGGAGCACTAGGTAAATAGTATGTGACAACATTGGAGAATTACAAACTGGTTTGTTGGGTTTTCAGAGAAAAGTTGGTGTTTGTAGAATAAACCATACTGCAGGATACAGAATGTATCAGAAATATAAAAATTATTTATGGCAACAGGTGAAACAACCTTTTATACCTTAAGGAGAACAGATTTTCTGAGTGAAGATAAATAGAACTTACAAAGTAACAAGCTGAGTATGACATGAAAAGATAGTGCTGCTGTTGATACAGGAGTTAAGAAGAAATTACGTAGGCAGACAGTGAGGGTACAGAAGTCTCAGTAAGGTTTTCTTTTACCTTTATTCAAACGAAAAGCAGCACAAATTATTTTCCTTTCTAACAAAGCGCAGCCTGTAAAATCGTGCTGCTGCAGACATAGATGCCAGTCGTTGTACCAGTCATGTTCAAGATGGCAGCTCCATCTTCCCTTCTCTTTGTCCACCACATGTACAGTCAGGAGCAGGCAAGATGGCCCTGGCCGATAGGGAAAGTTCATTTGCATAATAGAATTGGGGCGGGGCGTTCAGTATTCCAGAGCGCTAGGTAAACGTCATACCTGATGGACCAATCTGTGAACCCTATGTCAATCAGACACAGCCTCCTGAAACCTAACCTGGCACATCTGCAGCTAGCTGGCCTTTTACTCTGGAAAGTCCCCTCTCTTTCACTAGAGAGAGCTATTTTCCTTTTTTCTTTCTCTCTCTTTCTCTTGCCTATTTTACCTCTGCTCCTAAACCCCTAGTATGTGTCTGTGTTGTAAATTTTCCTGGCAGGAGACAACGAACCCTGGGTATCCACCCCAGACAATGTAGCCATTTCACTGTTAGTTTCCAGTCTTATCAAACTGAGTTTTGATGAAAGGACTGTACTGATCTCATTAGAAGCATTTTGTTGGCATAGGATCAAAGTCTACTTATAATGAAATTAAAAGTTGGATTAATAATGAAAGAAAAATGTAAGGACTTGAATGAACAAGAAGAAGGAAATCAACCTTCTGAAGATTTAAAGAACAGTAGTTGAATTTTGAGCAGCAGGATCAGGTGAAGACTGACACATCAGCAATCATTAGGTTCAGATCAGTAGTTACTGTCTGAAAAAAAAATAATAAAAGAGTTTTGTCTTGTTTTAAGTGGCAGTTAGAAGACTACGGGGGTGGAAGTACAGTGGAGCATATTGAAAACTCTTTAATTGATTACCAGAGAGCACAGAAGTATAACAGACAAGATTAGTATTAGAGAAAAGAGGAAAAAAGCATAAACGTATTGGAAAATTTATATTTCACTTCTTGGTTCAAAATTATCTACTTTGTGTTGTGTTGTCATCCTAACTGAATCTTTGAATCAGCCATCTACTGGAAAAGAAAAACCACACGGAACAAGATTAGTAAGCAGATACTGTTGCAGCAATAGGGGAGAAAGCACATATCAAGACTGGATACCCAATTCTGTGGTAGTGATGGCATGGAGAGGTTTTTGTTTTTGTTTTTGTTTTTGAGATGGAGTCTCACCCTCTCACCCAGGCTGGAGCACAGTGGTATGATCGTGGCTCACTGCAGCCTCCACCTCCTGGGCTCAAATGATTCTCCTGACTCAGCCTCCTGAGTAGCTGGGATTACAGGTGTGTGCCACCATGCCCGGTTAATATTTTGTGTCTTTAGTAGAGACTGGGTTTCACCATGTTGACCAGGCTGGTTTCAAACTCCTCACCTTGTGATCTGCCCACCTCGGCTTCCTAAAGTGCTGGGATTACAGGAGTGAGCCACTGTGCCCAGCCAGCATGGAGAGTTTTTAAGAGGAGTAGATTCTTAGGCTGGCCTTGGGTGTTTACTCATTTGCTTTACTCAAAAATTAAATTTTATTGTATCTTCATGACAGGAGACAATTTGACAAGTTGGATCAAGGGGCCTACCAAAGTTAGGCTCTTACTCTCCCACAGAGACTGGGAGATGGGGGGGTCTGGCTCCTTCAATAATTGCATTTGAAATAAATTGTTTCCAAGTTCTTGAGACATTCCTGGTTTATAAAACTAGCAAGAGGTTTTAAAAAGATTTACATTTAAGGGGGCAGACAAGGGATTTGTAATGAAAGTTTTCTAATATAAATGACTAGGAAACTGAAGGTTGGGGGCTTAGTGTCTGGAAGAAAGCTGTCTAATAAGTTTAGTAAAACTAAAGGGAATGTTAAGAGAGTTTTGGTCATAACTTCCTGGCTGCTTGAATTCTGGAAGTTCCGAAGGCTACTTTCCCAATAGGGTGCAAGCTCAATGAAGCAGAGAGGATGACTATGTCTTTTTAATTGGAAAAAATAAATCCAAAGATCAATTTCTTGGAGTTTTAGTGCTGTGTAAATTATTGCAAATTGTTAACAATACCAATAACATTTTTCTTAATGATCATTATTAATAGTGTGATAAAATACTTTCCATAGACGCTGAAGGATAGATCTCTCTTTCTTTCTCTTGCTCTTTCTTCTTATCTCTCTCTCTCCTTTCCCCCCACCTCAGATCTTACAGGAGCTATTTATGTGTCTATCTTTTAAAAAGCTGTTTTATTTCCGGCTTAACTATTAGGCTTTGTTGGTATAAGAGTTGTTTGTATCTATATTAGTTTTCTATAGGATAGCATCTCTGATCAAACATGAGATTCTTTTCTTTACTCAAAAAGAGCAAGGCTAATAGAAAGCCATGAAAGTTCTAAATAGCATTCTCTAATATAAATTTTTATAATGATGAAAATATTCTCATGTTAATTAATATTGTAGCTATTAGCCTCATGTAACTATTGAGCACTTCAAATAAAGCAGGTGCAGTTGTAGAACTGCATTTTTATTTTAAGTTTAATTAATTCAAGTTTGCGTTTAAATAGTCACCATCTTGACTAATGCAGTTTTTGTTTGTTTTTTTGAGATGGAGTCTTGCTCTGTCACCCAGGCTGAAGTGCAGTGGCACGATCTCAGCTCACTGCAGTCTATACCTTCCAGGTGCAAGTGATTCTCCTGCCTCAGCCTCCCAAGTAGCTGGGACTACAGGCACACGCCACCACACCAGGCTAATTTTGTTTTAGTAGAGATGGGACTTCACCATTGTTAGCCAGGATGGTCTCAATCTCCTGACCTTGTGATCTGCCCACCTCGGCGTCTCAAAGTGCTAGGATTACAGGTGTGAGCCACCGCGCCTGACCTGACAAATGCAGTTTTTAATCTTCTTTTTTTTTTTTTTAAAGCCAAAGCAGGAAAAGGGAGTGAGGAATAGACAAGATGGTGAGAGGAACTGGTAGTAAGTCCTGGGAGGTAAAAAAGTGTTTCATAATAGTAAATGACAGAATGAGAAGCTGAAATTTGTCAGCTAAAGAGAAAAGTTCCAAGCTTAGGAGAATGGCAGCAAAATGAGAGACTGGTTGTTACACTAATAAACAACAGAGTGGCTGTTGGACTGACTGATCAACTCAAATGATAGGCCACTGGTTTGCCCCACTTTCTTTTTTTTGGAAAAGAAAGAGAAAAAAGGAGTGAAGGAGAGGAAAAAAGAGGGAGAGAGAATGGGAATATTGCTTTATTCTAAAAATGGGTATTAATAATGACCGATCAATATTTTGTGTATTTAAAGTGGAGAATGTATATTTTGTGTATTTAAAATGGAGAGCTCTATAAATATTTATTAAGTTTACTTGTTCCGGATCTGAGTTCAAGTCCTGGTTGTCCTCATCAATTTTCTGTCTCGTTGAGTCTAAATCTCTTTATGGGTCTTATGTATCTGGGTGTTAGGATCGTTAGCTCTTACTGTTGCATTGATCCTTTTACCACTATATCTTTGTTGCTTTGAAATGTATTTTATCAGATGCAAGAATTGCAACTCCTGCCTTTTATTTATTTATTTATTTATTTTTGCTCTCCATTGGGTTGGCAAGTCTTTCTCCATCCCTTTGTTTTAAGTCTTTGTGGTTTTTAATCTTCTTATAGCTTTTGCCAATTTTAGAAGTCCATTTAGTCTCTACTTTGGTTTTAGAAGTCCATTTACTCTCTAATGTTGAAAACAGTGTTCAACATTTTTCAATAAAAGTTCCATTAATGGCCGGGCACGGTGACTCACGCCTATAATCCCAGCACTTTGGGAGGCTGAGGCGGGCGGATCATGAGGTGAAGAGATCAAGACCATCCTGGCCAACATGGTGAAACCCCATCTCTACTAAAAATACAAAAATTAGCTGCGTGCGGTGGCGTGCGCCTGTAGTCCCAGCTACTCAGGAGGCTGAGGCAGGAGGATTGTTTGAACCCAGGAGGCAGAGGTTGCAGTGAGCCAAGATCACGCCACTGCACTCCAGCCTGGAGCCTGGTGACAGAGCGAGACTGTCTCAAAAAAAAAAAAAAAAGAGTAAAAAAAAAAAGTTCCAGTAAAATACAATTTACCAGCAAAGAAAATTCTCAATCCATACTGAAAAGGAAAAAAAAAAAAAGACTAAAGCATTCTAAAGCATATTTAACATTTGTATAAATAACAGCTCTTTTTTGTTTTGCTACCTGGCAGGCTCAGTAGAAGGCAGTTAACTCAGCCATTGGCATTGATTTAAGTTCCAGGACATAATATTTAAAAAATAAATTCAAATCTGTGGTAATAATATCTGTTGAACAATTCCCAGTTTGGGTTTTTCAGTATGATCTATTAACTAACAAAATTGAATCAAGATTATTCCATGGAGTCTACAGAAGTTTTGAACAGGGTGTAGATAATTTTCTTTTTTTTTTTTTCCTGTCCATTCTTTAACTCATTTTATTTTTAATTAGTATCTTTTTTTTTTTAAATTGCATTTTAGGTTTTGGGGTCCATGTGAAGAACACGCAAGATTGTTGGATAGGTACATACATGGCAGTGTGGTTTGCTGCCTTCCTCCCCTTCACCTATATCTGGCATTTCTCCCCATGCTATCTCTCCCCAACTCCCCACCCCCTGCTGTCCCTCTCCTATTTCCCCTAAGAGGTTAACCAATAGAGAGATTTTCTTTCCTTACTTGGGGGAGGGGGTTGCTGGTTTCAGATTGCTGCAGTGATAGTGACCTGCAAAGGGGAAAGCAATCATGAGGACATTAACATAGCTACAGGGTCTTTATCCCATGGATACTTTCTGATTGACAATAATGTTTAAAGGAAGGAGAAAATACTAAGGGCAGCCAGAGAGAAAGGTCAGGTTACCCACAAAGGGAAGCCTATCAGACTTAGAGCAGATCTCTCAGCAGAAAACTCTACAAGCCAGAATAGAGTGGGGGCCAATATTCAACATCCTTAAAGAACAGAACTTTCAGCCCAGAATTTCATATCCAGCCAAACTAAGCTTCACAACTGAAGGAAAAATAAAATCTTTTATGAACAAGCAAGTACTCAGAGATTTTATTACCACCACGCCTGCTTTACAAGAGCTTCTGAAAGAAGCATTACACACAGAAAGAAACAACCAGTATTAGCCTTTCTAAAAATATACCAGAAAGTAAACAGCATCAACATAAAGAAGAATTTACATCAACGAATGGATAAAACAGCCAGTTAACATCAAATGGCTGTAATCCTAAATTTAAATCAACTAAATCCTCCAATCAAAAGATACAGCCAAAACCTAATGGTATGCTACATCCGGACCAATTTCACATGCCAGGATACACAAAGACTCAAAACAATGGGATGGAGAAAGATTTACCAACCAAATGGAGAGCAAAAATAAATAAATAAATAAAAAGCAGGTGTTGCAATTCTCGCATCTGATAAAATAGATTTTAAAGCAACAAAGATATAGTGGTAAAAGGATCAATGCAACAATAAGAGCTAACGATCCTAACACCCAGATACATAAGACCTATAAAGAGACTTAGACTCAACAAGACAGAAAATTAATAAGGATATCCAGGACTTGAACTCAGATCCAGAACATGTAAACTTAATAAATATTTATAGAGCTCTCTACTTTAAATACACAAAATATACGTTCTTGTCAATACCACATTACACCATAGGTTTAAATGAAATATTGATTGGCCATTATTAATACCCATTTTTAGAATAAAGCAACATTCCCATTCTCTCTCCCTCTTTTTCTTCCTCTTTCTTCCGCTCCTTCACTCCTTTTTTTCTTTCCTTTTCTCCTTAAAAAAAAATTTTAAAAAATGTTTAAAACTAGATATTTAGAAATAAATATTTTTAGACAGTTATTATGCTAGGTTTTATTCTTAAATATGAGAATTTTTTTAATCTGTATTTTTATTACCTTAAGAGTAAAAAAAGAGTTCTTCCAATATTTTTAAACTCAATAAAATTTAGACAATATGAAACCTGGTTAACTTTTGGTTTCCTTATCCTTTCTCTTACCCTTAAAAAAAAAATTTAAAAATGGGAGGCTTACATGCTAGGATCACAGGAGGTTGAGGCTGCAGTGAACCATGATTGCGCTACTCCAGCCTGGGTGACAGAGCAAGGCCTTGTCTCAGAAAATAATAATAATAACAAGATAAAGAAGAACATTTTTATTTTATCGATCAACAGTCCAGGATGCCAAAAAATCATGTAGGCACGAAAATGTGTCTTAACAATTTTACTATTCTGAATTTGTATCTAAATTCAGAATTTTTCAGAGCAGAAACAGTATGGACATAAGGCATTAGCAGGTTATTACAAACAGTATTTTGAAAACATACTGCATCAAGAAATAATGATTAATAAGAACTTTTTATTGTCTTACAAAAACAAGAAGTTAAAAGAATATGTATTAAAACATCTGTTATGTAGATAGAGTATAACAATTCTTACAAAAAATACATATTTTAATTTTGTGGGGAGCACAACAATTTGCAAATACCAAACAAATTAATATCCCATTATGTGCATAGATAGATAGATATGCATGTATGTATAAATATGCAAATTCCTCATTTTACTGTACCACTTTCTGGGACATTGTCTTTCATCACTGAAAGTGGGAAAAATTTTTGCCTTTACCACAATTATATTCCAAAACATAAGAATAGAAAGAGAAAGTGAAAAACAAATAGCTTTCTTCATAAAGATGAGATTTTAAAGTTGCATATACTAATTCTGTGTGCCTCTCATTGCCCAAAATTTAGTCAGCCAGTTTTTGATGTAAGTATGGTTGGAAATATATACCCTGTAGCCAGGTTTCATGTGCCTTTCTAAAATCAGCAGGAAATTTGAGAATGGGAGATGATTTTGAGATTCTACTGAAAGACAATTCTTGGTTGCATGCTATTAAAAAAGCATTGCTAAATAGCTAATAGTATCTATATATCTTTATATGTAGTTGTACATATAGTCACTTTACCTCTTAATGAGTGAAATTTCCCTTTTAAGGAAATTTACCTTTTTTCCCCCTCATCTATCATGTCTTTACCTACTTCCCTTGCTCATAAAAAAAAGACTGAATTCTAGGTCCAGCCACAAAATGATTCATACGTCATAGCTTCTTTGCACACAGTAAATGCTCAGCCATATGCAGAACTGAAGTAATTAAGGAAGTTGTGGCAAACATCCTGCGTTGCTGGGTAGCAGCTTGGCTCTCAGTGGTATCATAACATCTCCTGCTGGGCTAAATAGACTCTGAGAAAACAAATGTGTTGCTGGGCAGCGTGAGAATTCAAAGCCAGCTTGACTATTTAGTGTTCCAGTACCGAAGCCAGCAGTCTGTCTAAGTACCTCTTTGGGAAAGTAGAATTCTACCTTGGGAGAAGAGTTACATATTTGCAAGTGAATTTCCAAAAGTAAAAACTATGGAAATATTTCCTTAGAATTTATATTACTTTTCACTGTTATTGGCAAAGAATTTCTTATTGGAGGGAATAATTTTTCAAAGAATTATGATAGTTTTCTTGAGAAAATTCTTAACCTCATTATACAACCATTTCTATATGCTTATTCTAAACCTAGCCCAGTGAGAGAGCTGGCAGTAAGGCCATTCATTGCTTCTAATTGTTATCATTTTTTTTTTTTAGAGAATATGCTATCAAAATACTAATTAGTGATCAAGTTCTTTATGAATTGAAAATTATATAAACAGCATGTAAAAAATATACTTTAAATTATAAATTCCATTAGGTTATGGTGGGGTTTTTCCCCTATCTTTTTTTACTGCATATCCAAAAATATTGCTTGCTTCTTAGTAATCATCCAAATATTGTTTAATGAATATCAGAGATTGTTCATTCAAAATTCATCTAATGAGTGAGTAGACACATTCTGTCTTAGGCCAAGTCATGTTCATTTTTTATGGAGTATACTTTTTAAGAAAGGTGGAAGTTCTACTAATGGAGTTTTAGAAGTGGAATAAGGAAGGCTGTGTGCAGTGCCTCACTCCTGTAATCTCAGTACTTTGGGAAGCTAAGGCAGACAGATCACTTAAGGTCAGGAGTTGGAGACCATCCTGACCAATATGGTGAAACCCCGTCTCCATTATAAATACAAAAACGTTATCTGGGCATGGTGGTGCATGTCTGTAATACCAGCTACTTGGGAGGCTGAGGCATGAGAGTTGCTTGAACCCTGGAGATGGAGGTTGCAGTGAGCTGAGTTCACACCACTGTATTCCAGCCTGGATGACAGAGCTAGAATCTAACTAAAAAAAAGAAAGTGGAATAAGAGGAATGGGTAGAAAGGGATGGTATTGGGTGCATTGATGACAACGAGTGCATATACATAGGAAAGGTGACTGTTCTACAATGAACAACTGGAAACTTCCTCTGGCCTCTGAGATAAGTGAAAGCAATGTTGGCATTAATTATGTTCACATCTATTTCTGTAAGATGAATAACACTCCCAAACGGGGAAAAAAAGGTCTGGGTGCAGTGGCTCACACCTGTAATCTCAGCACTTTGGGATGCTGAGAGGGGAGGACTCAACCCGGCTACAGAGGGAGACCCCATTTCTCAAAAAATATATTAGAAATTAGCTGGGCATGGTGGTGCAGGCTCATAGTCACAGCTACTCTTGAAGCTTAGATGGTAGGATCACTGGAGTACAGGAGGTGGTGGCTACAGTGAGGCATGAGACCCTCTCTCAAATAAATAGCCCAGGACTTTACAAGTAAAGTTGTAAGAGTCTGGGTCTTTTCCAATTTTGGAGACAACTACCACTATTAAAAAGGTCAAAAGTTATTAAGAGGGTTTAAAATGCAGTATATTTGAAATGCTTATATTGAACAAAATAACATACACACATACCAACATACACACAGATTCTATACATAGGTTTCATCTGAAGATAAAGACAAAGATCATATCCTGAGCCTGCTGTGAATGTGAGGCACAGGCCAAATAGTTCTTGGGCAACTTCTCAGATAGACCCTGGCCCTGGCAAACCCCTCACTCCAATTCTCTTTTCTGAAGCCTTCCCTGATACTCTGGGTAGACTTGGGTACACTTTCAAACCTTTTTTTGTTTGTTTTAAAAAATTTTGCTGCAACAACATATAAATCATTTTAATTTTTTTCTTTTGTGCCTAGTCCTCCTGATTAAAAAGTCTGTGAACACAAGAACAATGAACAACATAAAATATTCTTCCCCCGTCCAAAGAATAAATGAATGAATGAATGAATGAATATCTTGTCCCCATGTTCTTTCTTCTTATTATTTTCAATTCTATTTGACTCTCCCAAACAAAGATGATGCCTATGGCTTAGTTTGTCAGAATAGACTTTTCTATCTGTGTGCCTTTATCTAAACGCTGATAAATATTACCAGAACCATGTTAGTATCATTCTTCCAAGTTAAAATTTTAAGAAAATATTTTTGTCACTTTCACTTGATTGTCCAGAATCAGCCTTTAGCAAAATTAAATGGCCCAAGAAATAATTTCATTCAATATAGAGGAACAGATCAGGATTTGAAATAGAAAGTTTAAAATTGAAATGCAATTTTTATGAGTAGTATTTACTTATACATGATATGTATGCATAAATTTAAGAAGTGATAGATTATGTTTCTCCCTGGGGCTCCATAGTAATGATATGGAAGCTACGCTCCATTGTGTGGGAAGGCTTTACTCTGACTTATTCTGAGCCTTCATGTATTCCCATACCTACAAACTGCATAATAAAAACACTAATTTTTGTTCTCATCAATCCATCTCTGACTTAACTACAGTTTGATTACCTAGGAAATTTGTATTCTTCTGTTTCTTTTTTATTCTCTGAATTTTGTTACAGACATTTTCATTTATAATAAAATGAAAATATTACACAGTACAAAAGAAAATTTATGTGGCTTTTTATATGAAACCTATTTTTCTCAATATACCAGAAAGCTAGTGTATACTAAGCTGGCGTACTTTTTTTGGTATTCTTTATTGAAGGTGGGAGTAGCTTTTCTTCCATCTATGAAAGGAACAGAAATCAGGATCTAGGCATTTTAAATGGGTATTAAATGGAACAAAAAAGCTTTTCCCCATTTCTCTTGAATTTGTTTTTATTTTTATTCTACTAAAAAGGTGTGATCAATCTCTTCTCTGTACCAAAATAATCACATTCTACTTCAGTTAGCAGCTGAAAAGGGGGCAGTTTTCACAAAATGGCTTTATGACCAGTTCTGTAAATACCTATAGTTTATCTTTCTTGAAACTTTTTGTGTCAGATGACCTGGCAAATGCCTGCTAAGGGTAATATGTGGATCTATGCATATGTACCTACGTTAACTACTTGCAGGGGTTCATCCCTGCAATATTCAAAAATTAAACCGAATTACACATTTGTTCCTTTACTATGCCCTTGACTTTATGAACTGAGAAAAAGGTATAGGCAAATATGACTTTAGAATTTGTTGTAGTTCTTAGATACATTGATTTTTCTAGTTACTGTTAGACTAATATCATGCTTGCACCTTTACATACTAATTGATCAGGAGCATTGGGAGGAAGGAAAGAATTTTAAAGCATATTTTCTGGCAAGAGAATGACAATTTAATATTTAGCATTTGCATTGAATCAATCTTAATCTTGTGCCGCACGATGGATTCCCCAGGAAACCAGTCTTTGAGATGAAGACTAGTGAAAATGAGATTTACATTGGAGGGTGTCAGAATGAACACCTGTGGAAGGGAAGAAATAAATTCCGCAGAAGGAAGAAGTCAAGCTGTGGTGTGATCTCAATAAAGACTCAGTTGACCTTACATGGAGTTCTATTTGCATTAGCTAGGCCTGTTCATCATATTGATAGTTGTTATTGGATAAGTACTGCCTAAAGGTATAGCCTTGGGCACAGTGGCTCTCTAAAGTTAAAGCAGACCCTGAAAGATTGACAGCTGAGGGCTGCCTGTCAGCAGGTCTCCCAGAGCTGGGGGAACAAGTCCTTCATTTTTGATAGGGGATTTGGGTAGCAGTGTCCACCACAGATGGGCATGCCATATGCTGTGAATTAGTCATGTCAATTGTCTTCATTTAGATTCAAAAAGAAAAATGTTACAGGAAATTATGTTAGTAGTTTAAAGTTCATTAAGCAGCATAAGCAAAATTATTCTAGTCAACAGTATACCTATTATACTAATTGCATTTTCTGTGGTATTTTGAATTAGAAATAATTTGTGTTAGTTTTGCAATAAGCATGTTAGAGATTAAGGAAACAAAGATGAATGAGATAATAGCATAACTCTAACAGAAAGAATTTACCCCAATCTAACAGAGTTTAGAGGAGACAGAATGGTAACATGAGTGAGTATTGTATAATGATGAATGCTTTTATGTAGGAGCAGAGAAAATGTTAGGACATTAAAAGAGTTCAGAGTTCACTGCAAAATAAATGCTTCATGCCTAAGGTGCATTTGAACTGGGTTTTGATGAAAGAGAGGTTATATGGTTTTGCTGTATCCTCACCCAAATCTCATCTTGAATAATAATTCCCATAGTCCCTACATGTCATGGGAGGCAATTGAATCATGGGGGCAGCTACCTCCATGCTGTTCTCAGGATAATGAAGGAGGTTTCATGAGATGGTGGTTTTATAAAAGAATTGACCCCTCTTCTCCCTGCACTTCTCCTTCCAGATGCCATGTGAAGAAGGACTCACTTCCTTCCTTTTCTGCCATTATTGTAAGTTACCTGAGGTTTCTCCAGCCATGCTAAACTGTGAGTCAATTAAACTTTCCTTTATGAATTATGCAGTCTTGGATATGTCTTTATTAGCACCTTGAGAAAGAACTAATACAAAGAGAGTTTGGTTATGAATAATAATAACCAAGATAATAATAACCAATAACCTAGATGAGGCAAGGTATTATAATTTAAGTAAAATAAGCAAATACATGAGTTTAGAAAGAACTGACTGTGGAAGATAATGTCAGTATGATCAGAGTAAAAAGTGTGTGATGGGAGTAGGTGACGATAGTGTAGGTTAAGTTAGGCCGTAGACAAACAGAGGTAAGCCCCAGCTTTTACGTGTAGGAATTTTAGGGTTTTTAGTTGTAATGAGTGAAAAGAAAAAAAAAAGTCACAACTGTCAACTGAGACTTCTATACTCTGTGAAATATCATTCAAAAATTAAGACAAAATACAGATACGTAACAAATCAAGCTAATTCCTCACGAGAAGTCTTTCATTACCAGTACTAAAGGAAATTCTGTAGGCTAAGGGGAATTAATTGCAGAAAGCCGGATGGATCAACCAGAAAGAATATGTATTAGCTACTACAGTGGTAAATATAAAGACCTCTTTTGCTTATATTTAAGAATATTGACAATAAAAAGCAAAAACAATACATAGTGTTACTAATTATATAATTAATGACATCACAGATAATTGACAGTACAATGGAATAACTATTTTTAAGTTAGTACATTGTAAATGAAATGGTATAATGCTAATTCCAAATGGAATGTTTTCAATTAAGAATGCATTTTCAAATCCATAGCAGAGTTTCAAACGGCATTTCAAATCCCTAGCAAGTGTTTCAAGGGTGAGATGTCTTGACTTATAACATCAGCATCACATGGGAACTTGCCAAAAATGAATATTCCCAAAGTTTTTTAATGCCTACAAAATCAGAAACTTTGGAAGGAAATAGGGCCAAATCACTCATGTTTTAATACACTTTTTTCTGATGCATGCTAAAATTTGAGCATCAGTGTGGATATGAGCACAGGCATTGCCACATACTGATCAGGGGGTTTTTCATTGATTTAAATATTCGGGAAGGCCATCTGGTAATGTGTATGTTCATGCCATATTACCAGTTTTCCTGATAATTTTTTATCCATAAATTTATTTGAAATTTAAATTTGCAAAATGTGCATTCATAAATGCACAAAGATATCCACTGCACATGATTTACAATGTCAAATACATGGAAACTATTTTCAGCAGAAAGGAAAATGTTAGATCAAGGATAATACAGTCAAATTATTTTGCTATGAAAGTAGATGTTAGGCCTATTTTTGTGGACAGAAAAAGCTGTGCAAAATATGTTATTCAATTAAAATACAGATTGCAAAACAGTATGTGTAGTGAAATTCTATTAATGCAAATATGTATCTGTTTATAGCTTGGATAATTATATTTCTGGATTTTAAAATTGTGGTTGTAAAAGTTGAGTTTAAAACATGGTTGAAAGAAGAAAAGCAAAGAATTCAAAAAAGCCAAAAAGAAAAGTTTTTAAACAAATCATCTAACCTTGAATTTTCCTTTCCTGAAGCTAATTATTTCATTTTATATATATATATATATATATATATATATATATTGAGATGGAGTCTCGCTCTGTTGCCCAGACTAAGTGCAGTGGTGCATTCTCAGTTCACTGCAATCTCTCCCTCCTGGGTTCACTCAATTCTCCTGCATCAGCCTCCGGAGTAGCTGGGATTATAGGCATGTATCACCATGGTTGGCAAAGTTGTGTTTTTGTTTTGTTTTGTTTTGTTTAGTAGAGATGGGATTTCACCTTATTCGCCAGACTGATCTCAAAATCCTGACCTCAAATGATCCACCTGCCTTGGTCTCCCAATGTGCTGGGTTGACAGGTGTCAACCACCAGGCTTGGCCTGACACAAATTATTTTAAATGCTTCTCTTAGATCTATAGTCACTTGTAAATTCTAATATGCTTATCTCTCTGTTTGATTAATCAAGCTTAGACAGTGAACGTTGAATCTCTAAAAAAGAAAGTATTAGCTCATTTGTATTTTTCTTAAACTACAGTCTTTCCTTCTCTACATTTATTCAATTTCTAATTGTTTTCTGGATCAATTACTTTAAAATTTTTAAGTATGCACGTCAGCTTCTGATTCTTGACTAGCCAATTTTAGTCAGTTAATTCTGCAATATATAAAATAAAAACTACTAAGTTAGAAATCTAACTTACTTTCCTTCTTTCCATTTTCTTCTTTTCGTGTTCAATTTCTGACAACTCTACCACTATTTTTATATTGACAAGGTTTAGAACATGTACATTAGAATTTTAGAATAGAAACTTTAGATCAAACCTTTGTTGATTGTTTTATTTGCTGTGCAGAAGGTGTTTAAGCTGATGTAATTCCATTTGTCCATTTATACTTTGGTTGCCTGTCTTTGTTGGGTATTACTCAAGAAATCTTTGCTCAATCTAAAGTCCTGGAGAGTTGCTCTAAAATTTTCTACTAGCAGTTTCACAGTTTGAGGTCTTAGATTTATGTGTTTAGATTTATGAGATCATTCGAAACTCCATCTCAAATTGAGATAATTGAATTTTATGTTCATAGTTTATATGAACATATGTTTAATTGAGTTTTTATGTTAATAGTTTGATTTAAAATTTTGAAGATTAGCCAATGAATGGCATTCAACATATTATGATTATAAAGTTCAATTTTCTTTTTCTTTTCTTTTTTTTTAAGGCAAAGTCTCACTCTGTTACCCAGGATGTAGTGCAGTGGCAAGATCTTGGCTCACTGCAACCTCCACCTCCTGGTTCAAGTGATTCTCCTGCCTTAGCCTCCCAAGTAGCTGGTACTACAGATGAATACCACTATGCCTCGCTATTTTTTTTGTGTGTGTATATTTTTAGTAGAGGCAGGGTTTCACCATGTTGACCAGGCTGGTCTCAAACTCCCAGCGCCATGTGATCTGCCCCCCTCGGCCTCTCCAAGTGCTGAGATTACAGTTGTGAGCCACCGCACCCAGTCTAAAGTTATCAATCAAGTAATTTGATAGGATGGATCTGTAGAGAAGGAAATATCACCCTATCACCCTGTGACACCAACCTAGTGCTATTTCTTTATATTCATTTTTATATTTTCAATTTATATGGGTACATAGTAGATGTACCATATTTATGAGGTATATGGGATATCTTGATACAGGTACACAAAGTGTAATAATTATATCATGGCAAATGGGGTATCTATCAACTGAAGCATTTATCATTTCTTCATAACACAAAGATAAAACAATTATATTTTTAGTTATTTTAAAATGTACAATAAATTATTGTTGACTATATTTACTCTTATGCTATCAAATACTGTATCTTATTCTCTCTGATTATGTTTTTGTACCCATTAACTGTCTCCATGCCCTCCCATCTCCCACTACTCTTCCCAGCTTCTGGTAACCATCATTCTATACTTTATCTCTGTAAAGTCAATTGTTTTAGCTTTTACCTCCCATTAGTAAGTGTGTACCTACTATAATGACCTGTGCCTGGCTTTCTATGCCTGGCTTATTTCACTTAATGTAATGAACTCTAGTTCTATCCATGTTGTTACTAACAACAGGTTCTCTCTTTTTTTTTTTTTTATGGTTGAACAGTATTCCATATACAATACTTATGTATATGTACCACATTTTCTTTTTTTCTTTTTTTTTTTTTTTTTTGTGTTGGAGTTTCGCTGTTGTTATCCAGGCTTGAGTGCAATGGCACAATCTCAGCTCACCGCAACCTCCACTTCCTGGGTTCAAGCAATTCTCCTACCTCAGCCTCCCAAATATCTGGGACTACAAACTGGGCTACCATGCCCCGCTAATTTTTGTATTTTTAGTAGATTGACCTCGGGATCCGCCCGCCTGGGCCTCCCAAAGTGCTGGGATTATAGGCCTGAGTCACCATATTTTCTTTTACCATTCATTTACTGATGGGCACTTGAGTAACTCCCAAACCTTGTCTACTATGACTAGTGTAGCAATAAACAGGGAGTGCAGATAGCTCTTTGTTATGCTCATTTCCTTTCTTTTGAGTACCTACCTAGAAGTGGGATTAGTGGGTCACATGATAGTTCTAGTTCTCGATAGTGATTGTACTAATTTACATTCCCCACCAATAGTGTAGGAAGGCTCTTTTTTCTACATGTCCTAACCAGCATTTGTTATTGCCTGTCTTTTAAGTAAAAGCAATTTTAACTGGGGTGAGATGATATCTCACTGTAGTTTTGATTTGCATTTCTCTGATGATCATATACCTGTTTGCCATTTGTATGTCTTCTTTTGAGAAATGTCTAAGATCTTTTGCCCATTTTTAATTGGATTGTTAGATTTTACTTATCCTATTGGGTGGTTAGATTTTTTTTCTGTTGAGTGCCTCCTATATTCTTGATGTTAATCCCTTGTCAAATGAATAGGGCTAAATATTTTCTCCAGTTCTGTGGATTGCCTCTTCATTTTGTTGATTGTTTCCTTTGCTGTGCAGAAGCTTTTGAACTTGATGTGATTCCATTTATCCAATTTTACTTTGGTTGCCTGTGCTTGTCGGGTATGACTCAACAAATCTTTGCTCAGTTCAATGTCCTGAAGAGTTTCTGCAAAATTTCCTACTAAAATTTTCGAAAGTTTCATAGTTTTAGGTTTTACATTTTTGTCTTTAATTCATTTTGATTTGAATTTTGTTTATGTGGTAAGAGATAAGGGGCTAGCTTCATTCTTCTGCATATAGATATTCAGTTTCTCTAGCACCATTTATTGAAGGTACTGTCTTTTCCGCAAGATATACTCTTAGTGCCTTTGTAGAAAATGAATTCACTGTACATGTATGGATTTATTTCTGGGTTCTCTTTTCTATCCCATTGGTCTCTGTCTGTTTTTATGCCAGTACCATGCTGTTTTGGTTACTATAACTCTATTTTATAATTTGAAATTAGATAATGTGATTTCTCTAGTTTTTATTTTACTCGGGATAGCTTTGGCTATTCTCAGTCTTTTATGATTCCACGTAAATTTTAAAATTGTTTTTTTCTATTTTTCTGACGAATGTCATTAATATTTGGACAGGGATTGCAATCTGTGGGTTGCTTTGGGTAGAATGACTATTGTAACAATATTGATTTTCTTGAATCCATGAACGTGAAATCATTTTCATTTTTTGTGTCTTCTCTTCAGTTTATTGCGTCAGTGTTTTATGGTTTTCATAGTAAAGCTCTTTTACTTCTCTGGTGAGGTTATTCCTAGGCACTTTATTTGTAGCTATTTTCAATGTGATAACTTTCTTGATTTCTTTTTCAGATTGTTTGCAGTTATAATAAAAGATGTTAATGATCTTTGCATGTTGATTTTGTATCCTACAATTTTACTGAATTTGTTGTTTAGTTCTAATAGTTTCTTTGGTGGAGTTTTTCAGTTTTTCCAAAATAAGATTATATTATCTGAAACAAGGATACTTTCACATCTTCTTTGCCAATTTGGATGCTCTCTATTTCTTTCCCTTGTCTGATTTTCCCATTCAGTATGATACTAGTTGTGAGTCTGTCGTATATGGCTTTAATTGTGCTGAGATATTTTCCTACTATAGTCAGTTTTCTGAGATTTTTTTTAATTATGAAGAGATATTGAATGAGATCAAATGCTTTTTCAGCATCAATTAAAGTGATCATATGGTTTTTATTCTTTATTCTGTTGATATGATGTATCACATTGATCAGTTGCATATGTTGAGCTATGGTTGCATCTGGGATTTATCCAAATCCCACTTGGTCATGATGAATGATTTTGTACTGCGTTGTTGAATTCAGTTTGCTAATATTCTGTTGAAGATTTTTGCATCAATATTCTTCTGAGAAATTAGTCTGTAGTTTTCTTTTTTTGATATACCTTTATCTGCTTTTGGTATCAGGGTAATACTGGTCTTGTAGAATGAGTTTGGAAGTATTTCCTTCTTTTCTATATTTTGGAATCATTTGAGTAGGATTAGGATTGGTACTAGTTCTTTTTTTTAATGCATGGTAGAATTTAGCAGTGAAGCCATCAGATCCTGGGCTTTTCTCTGCTAAGATTTTTGGGTTTTTTTGCTTCTATCTCATTACATCTTACTGGTCTGAATCCAAAATTCGGGGTTTGGATTTCCTCATGGTTCTATCTTGGTAGGTTGTATGTATCTAGGAATTTATGCATTTCTTCTAGGGTTTTCAATATAATTGCTTATAGTAACAATTCTGTGAATTTTTACAGTGTGGGTTATGTCTCCTTTTCATCTCTAATTTTATTTATTTGGGTCTTTTCTCAATTTTTGATTAGTTTGGTACAAAATTTGTTGATTTATTTACCTTTTCAAAAACCACCAATATTACAGGCATGAGCCATCATGCCTGTAATCTCAGAACTTTGGGAGGCCAAGGCAGGTGTATCATCTGAGGTCAGGAGTTAGACGCCAGCCTGCTCAATATGAAAAAACCCTGTCTCTTCTAAAAATACAAAAATTAGCAGGGCATAATGGCTGGTGCCTATAATCCCAGCTACCTGGGAGGCTTAATAGGGAGAATTGCTTGAACCTGGGAGGCAGATGTTGCAGTGAGCCAAGATTGCACCACTACACTCCAGCCTGGGTGACAGAGAGAGACTCCATCTCAAAAAAAGGCAATTTTTTTTTAATTTTGTGCATATTTGGTGTTTTTGTTTCAATTTCATTTATTTCTGCTCTGATACTTATTTCCTTTCTTCAAATAATTTTGGGTTTGGTTTGCTCTTGTTTTCCTAGTTTTTTAAAGATACATTGCACTGTTAGGTTGTTTATTTAAAGTTTCTTTTTCTTTTCTGTAAATGCTTATGACTATACACATTCCTCTAGTAATGCATTTGCTATGTTCCGTAGGTTTTCGTGTGTTGTGTTTCCATTTTCATTTGTTTTAAGAAACTAAAATTTTCTACTTAATTTCTTTATTGATCCACTGGTCATTTGGGATCATATTGTTTAATTTCCATGTGTTTGTATACAGTTTCCAAAATTCCTTGTGTTACTGATTTCTAGTTTTATTCCATTGTAGTCAGGGAAGATACTTCGTATGATTTCATTTAAAAATATTTAAGATTTATTTTGTGGCCTAACATATGGTCTGTCCTTGAGACTAATCCATGTTCTTAGGAAGAGAATGTGTACTCTGCAACCATAGCATAAAATGTTCTATAAATGTCTCTTAGGTACAGTTGGGCTAGGATACAGATTAAGTATGATGTTTCTTTGTTGATTTTCTGTCTGGATAATCTGTGTAATGCTAAAAGTAGAGTGTTGAAATCTCCAGCTATTATTATGTTGAGGTTTTTCTTTCTCTCTGTGCCAATTCTAAGGGTAACTGGAAAAATCATAGTTATGTCACATTTTAAGTAATACATTTTTTGACCACAGTTTTTTTGAGTAGCTTTTAAAATTTTTTCTGGGTTTCTGATTACCTTGCCTTTTCCCTAAGCAGCCACTTCTGTTATATTTTTAACATGGAAATTAAAAATTTAAGCTATTTATCATATGGAATCCATATTCTTCCAAAGGGCATCATTGTTAGAGGCCTATACTTTTCTGCTAAAGCATGAAATATTTGCTCTATGAGTTGATAGCTATTAAACTAGTATTCTTTTTCCTTAATTTACTGCTTCTTTTACTTTCCTTATTTGGGTTCTTTGTTTTTAATTATCATACAACATTTTTTTCCTGTGAAAAGTTTATAAAAGGTAAGCTTTCTGAGATTAGGTAGATATAAAAATTGATTTTATCTTTATATTTAATCATTATGCTTACTGCTTCTAAAATTGTAGGTTTATAATCATTTCCCTTATATATATGGATACATGTTTGTACTGTTTTCTAATATCTGGTATTGCCAATGAGAATTCAGATGTCAATCTTAAGTTTGTTCCTTTACGGGAACAGTTTCCAAAAGTCACATCATGTCTGGGATAGTCTTGTGTCATTCTTATTGTTCTGCTGTAATGTTAGAAGCAAAACTTGAACTATAAAATTATCCAGGATTGGTTTATAAATTACATAGTCATTCCTTTTAGAAATTGTTTTTATATTTGTACTTCTGAAGGTTTATGAGGTCTATGTGGGTCAATTTTTGTTTATTGAATTTGGCAGTCAGAAGTATCTATCATTTGAAGATTTACCTTTAACTATTGAAAATGTTATTTTATTATTAGTATTATTGTTTTATTATTCTACTTCATGTTCTCTATTGTCTCTGTAATTCAAATTTATTGACTATTGGACCTCTTAAATTTATTAAATTTATCTTCTCTTTTTCTATTCTATTTCTCTTTCACGTCTTATGATTTATTGCTGGTAAGCTGTATATTCTAGAATTTTAAAAATTTTTATTTTTATTCTTTCAATTTTTTTTAAGAGTCATACTTTAATTTTAAAGTCTTCCTTTCTCTGTTACTTTTGTTTTGATAGACTTCTAGGTTTTCATGTATTGCATATGAATATCTAAAGGGATATTTATTAAATTTTTTGGAAATTGTTCTCTTTACTTTGGACTGTTTTCTCTCAGCTTAGTCATGTTCTTTCTTTATTCGAATTCTTCCCTTTTTTCCTAATTCTCTCAAGTATCTGTTGTACCTTGGATGTCAATTCTTACTTGAAAATAAAGACTGAATTGACTCATGTTAACAGTTAGCTTCCATTTTCTCTGTTGCCACATAGGTGAGTTTTTCTTCCTATACCTCTTTTACCCCTTCATCTATAAAGAATTATATTATTAATAGAAGTTCTACTTACACTGACATGCATTTCAACTGATAGCTTTGCTTTATGGTATATATACAGCAGACAGGCAAACACAGTCTTCCCCAAGTCTAGAATGTACTGGGTTTGCTCAGGAAGATTGATGACTGAAAAGCCCACTGTCTCCTTTTGTTCTGTGTTTTGCATTTAAACATTTGTGCATTTTTCATTATTTCAACAGAATTTTAGGAGGGAAGAGAGAAAACATTCCATCTTAAACTATCCTTTTTAATAAAGAATATACTGTTAATATTTTAGGAAAAAAGTCTTATAAAAGAATAAAGATTTATGCTAAAAAATTTGTAAAACTCTTGTCAAATAAATTTAAGAGACTGCTCTACTGCACGACTTTTCATAGCATTTAATATGGAATTTTTCAAGGACAATGTTTATATGCAAGATATGCTAGAGTAATGCAAAAGCTCTTTTTATTCTATGAGATGTTGATAAGACAATCAGAAGGCCAAACCAATTATGTTAACAAACTGAAATTCAGCAAAGTTTTTAAAGAGTAAAAAAAATTAAACTGAAAGAATTTAAAACTAAATAATGCTATGAATAAATGAACTATGAGACTCGTCATTTTATAGTAAATTCCAATTTAAGTTTTATTAATACCTTTTCTAGTTATACCAATGTATTATGATTTTAGAAACTAGTACTTGAGTAACTATATACAGTTAGGAAAATGTTTTATAGATAGTCCTTTCTGCTTCCTTAAAGAGGGATAACTGACAAGATGTTAAGCAGGGGAGAGAGCAGGGCTTCTGGAAGATGCTCCCAGTTCCCCCACTCTGATGTGCCCAGGTCCTTGTCCTCTCTTACCCCAGGAATGGGGAACGGGGCCCCGGAGGCACAGTGAGCTTACTATTCGAATAAATATCATGGACCCAATGAGTTTAGCAGAGAGTGATTTATTAGGCAGAGAGACAGAGAGAGAGAGAGAGAGAGAGAGAGAGAGAGAGAGAGAGAGAGAGAGAGACAGAGAGAGAGAGACAGAGAGAGAGAGAGAGAGAGAGAGAGAGAGAGAGAGAGAGAGAGAGAGAGAGAGAGAGAGAGAGCGTGCGCACTCCCATGCTGCCGCAGGAGGGGATCCAAGGAAGGAAGGAATCCCTATAGTTAAGGAGTATCGGGGTTTTAACCCTGGAGTTATTCCCTCCCCATTCATGTTCTCGTCCAATGAGAGGAGTTCTTTCAAACTTCCTCTGAAATGATTGATCTTTGACTCTAATACCAGATTGGCTGCTTGGTCTGTAACAGACTCCTTCCTCCCAGAGCTTTCAGCGGGGTTTTTGGACAAAGAGGCCCACCTGGATTCCTCTACCTACCCGGTGCTAGGGAAAGTCAGACAGAACTCTAGGTTCCTGGATTGGAGTGTGGGTGGAGGCATGGCACTGGGAAGCCCCTGCTTTTGAAACCACGCCCCTTGTGGACTCTGGAAGATAAGTTTTTTTCCTTACATGGTTCCTCAAATATAGATAACCTCAAGTGTATTAGGAGTTGTTTTAAATAATAATCGAAAGTTTTGGATTCTGTTTAAACTCCCTGTACTTTTTTCAGATTCTGTGAAAGTAGTGTCCTTATGAGATTTCTGTTTAGACTGGAAATTCAGTGGGAAAAACTGGTTGACATTATTTCAACATTTTTAGTGCTGGCTTCACTTATTATCTGAAAGCACTGAGGGATCAACAATAAAAAGTAGTGAAATGGAATTTCGATTTAACTTTTTTAAAGTTCTAAAAGGTTTTGACTCAAGGCAAAGTTTAGAGAAATGGTGGAAGCCTACTTTAGCGTATGTATTTATCTTCTATTGATCCACTAGAAACAGAGTCACTATAAATCAATAAAGTCGCCTAAGTATTATTTCCAAATTATAGTTAACATTTCAAAAAATGTTTAAAATGAAATTTAGGTCTGATAATAGAATCTCAAAACATATATGCCAAATCTTTTACATACATTTATTTGATATGTGTTTGTTTAAAATTATATCACTACTGTATTTAATTTATTCTGATCTCCAAATGACAAACTTCTTTGTACATAAAGTTACTGGCAACATCATTATTTTTTATGTTGTAAGTTTCTCTATGTCAGAATATTATTAGACAAGTAACACTACTTTTTATACAACATATTAAAATATTTGTTGGAAGATGCCATTTTGAGTATTTTCATCACTTACCCCACACAATACACACAAAAATGCTCTAAGGAAAATTTTTCAATTATCTTCCATCTTAGATATGAAAAGTTTACAAGATTAACCAGATTTCAGCATTCAGAAGCTATATAAACAGTGACATCATGAACAACCAGCACCACCAACGTGAAAGCATACCAGTCAGTATAACTTTGTTCACAGCTGTTCGACATCATACCCAAATATAAGTATTGCATATTACCGTAGCCCAGCTGGCCTTTAAACCATTGAGTGGTGTTGCTTGTGTTGCTATTGTTGCTAATACTTGATTTCTCTTTTTTTCACATTTTATGGTTTATTATAAGGGATATTACAAGGGATACATGTGAAGAGATGGGTTAGGGTGAGGTATGGGGGAAGGGATGTGAAGCTCTCTGAAGCTTGACCTCTTGGGTTTTTATGGAAGCTTTATGAGGCCAGCATTCCTTCCCCCAGGTTATTGGGTATAACCCTTTCTGGGAAAGGTCACATGACCCACAATCAGAAAGGTGGAGGAAGATTAGAGTCCTGCCTTGGAGCTGGTGAAAGTAGGTTAGGAGAAGATCTGAGCATTCTGTTTTCTGAGACCTGAAGCACCCAGCATTGTAACAGAAGACTACAACAAGGGATCTAGGAGTCATAAACCAGTTCCTGGCTTATATGTTTTATATGTCATATATTACATAAGCACATATAAGTATATTATGTTGTATATACGTATAAACACATATTTGTGTGTGTGTGTGTGTATTAAATAACACTATAGGCCAACCTTTAGTTTTTGAACATGGATCCTTTATATGAAAATAATACACACAATCATTAATAATTAGTCCAGTCCATTATATTGTATGAATGTCTTCCAGGGTGAGGCCTCTCAGGTTTGTAGCTTTCTTTCAATCCCATAAGATTCCAAAAGCAGATGTAATCTCCGCAAATATGTATATATCTTTTAAGGATATGGAATAATTGAGCTAAAAGACAATGTCATCTCTTGCTCTGAGACCCTTTCCAGTTGTAATGTAATATTAAATTTCCTTCAAGTTGTAATCCATGTATTTATTTCTTTACTCTCAGCTATTTTTCTTCTTTTCCTCCGTTTGTTATTTATCAAACTTGCCACCTTTTGGAATGACATTAAGTTCAGCCCCTGTGCTGGTCCAAATTGCTAGTAGTGATACCAGTCTGTTAAGTGTGCCCCCTTAGTCCATTCCCATTTGTATAGCATATGATTACAGAGGTTCCCAACTAGTGAACATCTTAACCACAAGGCAATATAGTTGTATTCATTCTTAACCCCCATTTTGCTAGATTGAGTGAAGGCACAATTCATTCCCAACAGGCCCTTAGGAATTCTGATATAAGTTTTTTTTTTTTTTTTTGAGACGGAGTTTCGCTCTTGTTACCCAGGCTGGAATGCAATGGTGCGATCTCGGCTCACGGCAACCTCCACCTCCTGGATTCAGGCAATTCTCCTGCCTCAGCCTCCTGAGTAGCTGGGATTACAGGCACACGCCACCATGCCCAGCTAATTTTTTGTATCTTTAGTAGAGACAGGGTTTCACCATGTTGACCAGGATGGTCTCCATCTCTTGACCTTGTGATCCACCCGCCTCGTCCTCCCAAAGTGCTGGGATTACAGGCTTGAGCCACCACGCCCGGCCCTGATACAAGTTTAAAAAACATAGTTACTGATTTTTGCTTAGAAATCATACCTACTTTCAGCACTTGTAGTTGCAGGCCTGGTTCTAGGACCACTGCATCAAAAAAGAAAAAAAAAATCTTTTGAGGTAATTTGGGGAATAAAGAAAAAATTATGGTTGTTATACCAGTGTACTCCTCCCTTGCTGTGATTCAGATGGGCATCCCTTTAATGGGACAGATTTCTGTTGCACTTCTGCCTGACCATGTGGCCAGGCTGTTGGTCACTGCCCATGAGTCCAACATGCCCAAACACAGAGGCTCCTACCAGTGTTCAGTTCTTCCATTACTCTTAGGAAAACAGCGTGTAATTCAGCTTGCTGTTCCGCTTTGCTGTACCTTCTTTGAACAAAGTAGCAGCCTTCCAAACAGGATTTGTTTATTCACTTGGAAACTACTGTCTATAAACAAAGCAGCACCTTGTTGGTCAGTCAAGTGCTGTTCATAGGGCAATGTCCTAATGTTGATAGAATTCAGCAGCACAGTTCCACAGTCAGTATCACGGCACAGTCTCTGTGCTTGTGAGTATCTCCTCTTTGCATTACCCAAGTAGATGGTTCTGTATGAACCATTGTCATTTTATTGTGGAACGCTTCTGGGACCACCATCCCCATTAGAGCACTTCTCTGACATCACCCAGGAAATCATGGGTATTTTAGGTCTCAAGATTGTGTTATAACCTTCAGTCACAGAGGTAGCTTCAATTATTGTCCCATAATGAGGTAGCAAATGCCCCTGAAGTGGAAATTCTCTAGTCCGAAGTTCCAGTAGTTGTTGCTGGGAGGCTCTCACAAGCTTTTCCCATAAGCCCCTGGAAATGCTCCATAGAAGGCTCTCAAATGGAGAATTTGTCTCGAGCAGCATTCCAGCTTCTACCTGACACTGTGGGCTTAAGCAGTCTCACTGGTTTCCATTTAGCATGTCCAATTACAGCTACTTGAAGGGCAGATTTGTATGCCTTCTGTTTTACGTCCTAGGTAGGGAGCTATCTCCCAGTCAGATTCAGAGTCCATTTTTATAAAACATTTAGGTAAAGGAGACACAACTTCTCTACATAAAGCCTGTTTAACATTTTAAATTTTCTGTCACCTCTCACGTTTTTTACATTTTATTTCCAGGAAGTTCTCCACCCTCAGGCCATTGTGCAAAAGACTTCGGGTCCCCACCCAGGGTTGAGCCAAAGGACCCTGGCCCTTTTATCACTCTTTATCTTGATCAATATGCCCAACTCTTGCCTGAGGCAATTTCAGATCAAATTCCCCATTGTAATCCTGCCTTCCAGCTTTTAATATTTCTTCAATCTGGGTTAAATATAGAAAACTGGTTTGCGGCCCTTTAATGTCCAGCAAGGCCTCCCTCAGGTGCACCCAAACTTTGATAGTGTTGTATTAAGACCTTTGTTTTAACCCCATCAATTTCCATCTTATTCATTCCAATTTTTAATAGCCTTCTAAAGATTTCTGTCCTGTTAGAACAAGTCCCATGAATCTCTTCTTCCTTTTACTTTTACCCCATCAATGTTTTCTTTATTCAGCTTATTTCTTAATAACTGTTTAAAATTTCCCACCTTCCTGGGATGAGTACTTTGACACTCTCTTTTGCCTTTTACCATTTTCTTGTTAATTAACCTAATGTTTTATTATCTGTGAGACCCAAGGGGATGCGGAGACAGCAAGTTTGATAAGGGTTCTTGAACTGCGGTTTAGCTCTGCAGGGGTAGTATCACAGGGAATCCCCAAGTAAAGGGGCTGTCTTAACCACAGCAATTACCATGACCTAAGTAATAGGTATATTCAGCAGGTAAATACCTGGTTATCATAAGTCCAGTCCCACATGGCTTGCATATAAAGCATATCAGCTGCTTCATCTGGGGCTTTGCACTAGGCATATATGAGTAGAGTCAGACAATCCCCTTCACAGAATAGAGACCTTACAGTGGTTTTCATCCAGTCCACCACACTGATGATGCCTTCAGGAATAACCTCCTGTGTGTCTGTATTATATACACCCATCTGTGACTGTGCCATAGTGTGCTGGAGGTCCTATATCAACACAAACATGATTTTTCACTCTGCAGTATTTAAAACCAAAGATACTGCCCCTAAATTATCCTACCTAGTTACTCTCACAATCCCTTTAGTAAAAGTTCCTCAGTAAGTTGAGACCAATTTACAAAATGGAAAAGTTCCTCCTCATTATAGTCTCTCAGTTCGGTAGTTCCTTGGTTTTTGCCTTTCCCCAGCATTAACTACCTTTTGGTAACCAGAGGTCTTAGAGATATTTTCTGTCATCCTAGCATAATCTCCCCCTTTGTCAGTGGCTTTGAGTCTAGTGGCCTGAGCTCAGACAGAGTCACTTAGGAGCTTGGTTCAGCCTCAGGCTCTTCCCAGCACTCTCTTCATTTTAGGTATTGTAGATAACAGTAATCATGGATTGAATATTTCACTTTCTTCTTGTTTGCATTTCTTGATACAGTGAATCAACTCCCCAGGAGCTGGATCTATCAGAAAATTCCACTGTTAACTTTTACGTTTAGTAACTAGTGGAGCACAACTTCAGCTCCATACCCTGCATGACTGTGTGGCCACCTAGGAATCAAAAGTTGCTCGTTTCCCATTATTTCATTCTCCTCTAAGCAAACCACATGTTTCTCTGAGGCAGGGCCATTCCAGCAATTGTTTAAGAAAAGCTCTCAAACCATGTTTTTTTATTCTCTGCACTCACATCACAATAACAGTCATCGAAGCAGAAGATGTCTGTAAACAGATATGTAGTGGTTTCTCTCTACCACCAAGCAAGCAATTAATTCTTCAGTGGATACCAACTGGGTGTCCCCCAACTCAATTCTGACACTATCTACCTAGAGATACGGTATGGTTTGGATCTGTGTGCCTGCCATATCTCATGTTGAATTGTAATCCCCAGTGTTGGAGCCTGGTGGGAGGTGATTTGACTAGGGGGGTGGAGTGCTCATGAATGGTTTAATACCATTCCCTCAATGCCGTTCTTCTGCTGGTGAATGAACAAGTATCAGGAGGTCTGGTTGTTTTACAGTTGTCTAGCACCTCCTCGACTCTCTCTCTTGGTCCTGCTCCTGCCATTTAGATGCTTGCTCCTGCTTTGTCTTCCACCATGAGTAAAAGCTCCCTGAGGCCTCCCCAGAAACAAATGTCACTAGGCTTTCTGTATAGCCTGTGCAACCATGAGCCAATTAAACCTCTTCTCTTTGTAAATTACCCAGTCTCAAGTGTGTCTTCATAGCAGTGTGATAACAGACTAATACAAGATATTATCACATCCCACAGATTGAGGGCTCAGTCTCCAAAACTGTATCCCCCAGTCCAACTGCAATTCAGGGCCTTGAGAACTTCAGATCAGCTGGCCTCAAGTAGGGGTTTCCATGACCTTCTCTTTGGGTATGATTAATATACTGAAGCAGCTAACAGAACTCAGAGAAACACTTACTTGTATTTACTGGTTTATTACAAAGAATATTACAAAAAATACAGTGAAGAGATGCCTAGGGTGAGATCTGGGGAAAGAGGCAATGAGCCACCAGACCTTCCCTGGGTGTGCCACTCTCCAGGGACCTCCCTGTGTTCAGCCATCCAGGAGCTCTTAATAGTTGATTTCTTAAAGTACTTTTTAGTATATTTTATACATTGTAAAGACTGTGGGCAGGCATTATTATTCCCATAATATAGATGGCTCTCGTATGGCAGAGAAAATGTTTAGTGTCAAAAAATTATTACACATTAGTGAAGAAGCCAGGTTTCACACAAAGGGGTCTGATCCATTTCAGGGTTCAGCTATTTTGAATAAGTATGGTATCTGAAATTTATTTTATTCTTACTATGCTAATGTTGAATCCCTAGCTCTCCCTTTTGAAAAAGCAGTCTGATTACTGAATGTACTTCCGTAAACACTTTAGGGAGAAAAGTGTCTTGTTTTATTCAAGTTATGCTACACAATATTTTGGAATGTAGACTTCATGAAAGAGAAGAATCTATCATACTCTCTTGTAATATGACAGGGATATACAAATAATTCATGAAAAGACCTGAACACAACAACTGAGCACCTGGCAAAAATTCAGCAAATGGTAAGCAGTAGTAGTATTTATGTGTTATTATTTCTCACAATAAATGATTTAGGTGGAAGTGCTTTTCTTCAACATGAAGAAACTGATATATAGTTTAAGTGAGGTACCTAAGAATTCTCATGTTAAAAGTTTCAAAGTTAGGGCTCTAAATTAGCTATGATTAACCACAAGGGCCAACCTCTTTCTTTAATGACAGAATGTTATGGGATAGCAATTCAACAACCTCTCTGTGATTGAGAATCAACTGAGGAGCTTTTGCCAAAAATTATTGATTTGTTTCTGAGAAGCTGATGGAATAGGAAGGACTAAGTACACTGTCTACCCACTTAGAAACAGTTGCCCTTGCAGAATCTGTTTGACATAACTATTTTGGAACTCTGAAGTGTATTGAAGGCTAGCATCTTCTAGAGAAAGTCTTGGATGGTAAATTGCAATTAATTTCAGTCAATTTCAGTTCTGAATGCAGTAGCCACTTCCTATTCCCCACTCCCAGCCCTGTGACAGGGAACTATGCACTTGTTCTTAGAGCAGCTTGCATAGAGTTTGCAGGAGGAAGGTAAACTAAAATAACCCTTTTTTCCAAATATCACAGATCTGTGCTATAATTATTGATGCTGCATCTAATCATCAAGGTATAGACAAAGAGGTAGGTGATATAGTTTGGCTATATTCCCACCCAGATCTCATCTTTAATTGTAGTTCCCATAATCCCCACATGTCATAGAAGGGACCCAGTGGGAGGTAACCAAATTATTGGGGCAGTTTCCTCCATGCTATTCTTGTGTAAGTGAGTTAGTTCTCACAAGGTCTAATGGTTTTATAAGGAGCTTCTCCCTTCACTTGGCTCTCACTCTTCTCCCTGCTGCCATGTGAAGAAGGATGTGTTCACTTCTTCTTCTGTCATTATTGTAATTTTGCTCAGGCCTCCCCAGCCATGCTGAACTGTGAGTCAGTTAAACCTCTCTCCTTTATAAATTACCCAGTTCTCAGGCATTTCTTCATAGGACCATGAGAAAAGACTAATGCAGTTAATATGTACTGCAGAGAGTGGGTGTTCCTACAAAGATACCCCAAAATGTGTAAGCAACCTTGGAACTGGGTAACAGGCAGAGGTTGGAACAGTTTGGAGGGCTCAGAAGAAGACAGGAAAATGTGGGAAAGTTTGGAACTTCCTGGAGACTGGAGGGTTCAGAAGACAGGAATATGTGGGAAACTGTGGAACTTCCTAGAGACTTGTTGAATGGTTTTCACCAAAATGCTGATGGTGATATGTACCATGAAGTCCAGGCTGAGATGGTCTCAGATGGAGACAAGGAACCTGTTGGGAACTGGAACAAAGGTGATTCTTGTTATGCTTTAGCAAAGAGACTGGTAGCATTTTGCCTCTGCCATAGAGATCTGTGGAACTTTAAACTTGAGAGAGAAACCTTTGTAGGGTATCTGGCAGAAAAAAACATTTCTAAGCAGTGAAACATTTAAGAGGTGACTTGGATGCTGTTTAAAGCAGTCAGATTTTTTTTTTTTTACGGGCAAAATTAGCTCCAATATTTTTTTATTTTTTTCAAACAAATAGATGACAGAATGAATCAAGTGGAAAAATATTTAATATAGATTGTTAAGAGAAAAAAATAGTGACAAAAAAGAATATGTAACCATAATCCCAATTTTGTGAAATAAAATAAATAATATTCATTCAATGAATGAGGAAAATTTTTGTAACTGAAGAAAATTAGTTTGTAAATGTATATACTGTATACATACAAAAGCAGTCAGATTTATGTACTTGCAATGATATGGTTTGGAATTGGAACTTATGTTTAAAAGAAAAGCAGAGCATGGCCGGGCGCGGTGGCTCACGCCTGTAATCCCAACACTTTGGGAGGCCAAGGCGGGTGGATCACGAGGTCAAGAGATCGAGACCATCCTAGTCAACATGGTCACCCGTCTCTACTAAAAATACAGAAAACTAGCTGGGCATGGTGGCGCGTGTCTGTAATCCCAGCTACTCAGGAGGCTGAGGCAGGAGAATTGCCTGAACCCAGAAGGCGGAGGTTGCGGTGAGCCGAGATTGTGCCATTGCACTCCAGCCTGGGTAACAAAAGTGAAACTCTGACTCGATTAAAAAAAAAAAGAAAGCAGAGCATAAAAGTTTAGAATATTGCAGCCTGACAATGTGATAGAAAAGAAAAAAGCTTATTTTCTGAGGAGAAATTTAAGCTGACTGCAGAAATTTGCATAACTAACGGGAGCCAATTGCCAAGACAATGGGGAAAATGCCTCCAGAGCATGACAGAGACCTTTGCGGGAGCTTCTCTCATCATAGACCCAGAGGCCTAGGAGGGAAAAATGGTTTCCTGGGCCAGGTCCAGGAACCCCCCTGCTATGTGAAGCCTTGGGAGTTGGTACCCTGTATCCCAGCCACTCCAGCCATGGCTACAAGGGAAGGTGCCAAAGTATATTTCAGACCATGGCTTTAGAGGGTGCAAAGCCTAAACATTAGCAGCTTCCATGTGGTGTTGAGCCTGCCAGCCAGTGCAAAGTTCAGAATTGATGTTTGGGAACTTCTACCTACATTTCAGAGGATATATGGAAATGCCTGGATGTCCAGGCAGAAGTTTTCTGCATAGGCAGAACCCTCATGGAGAACTTCTGCTAGGGCAGTGTGGAAGGGGTATGTGAGGTCAGAGCTTCCACACAAAGTACTCACTAGGGCACTGCCTAGTAGAGCTGTGAGAAGAGGGCCACTATCCTCCAGACTCCAGAATAGCAGATGCACTGACAGCTTGCACTGTATGCCTGTAAAAAGTGCAGACATTCAATGCCCGCCTGTGAAAGCATCCAGAATGGGGGGATGTACCCTGCAAAGCCACAGGGGCATTGCTGCTCAAGGCCACATTCACAAAGATACAGCCCATGATGTGGGAGCCTACCCAGAGTCCATGGGGTCAAAGGAGATCATTTTGGAACTCTAAGGTTTAATGACTGCCCTATTGGATTTTGGGACTTGCATGGGGCCTATGGCCCCTTTATTTTGGCCAATTTCTCCCTTTTGATAAGGGTATATTTATCCAATGCCTGTAACCCCATTGTATCTAGGAAGGAACTAACTGGCATTTGATTTTATAGGCTTATAGGTAGAAGGGACTTGCCTTATCTCAGATGAGACTTTGGACTTGGACTTTGGTTTAATGATGGGATAAGTTAAGACTTTGGGGGACTGTTGGAATATCATGATTCTGTTTTGAAATGTAAGAACATGAGTTTGGGGAGGGTCAGGGGTGGAATGATATGGTTTGGCTGTGTTTCCCCCCCAAATCTCGTCTTCAATTGTAGGTCCCATAATCCCCAAATGGCATGGGATGAACCCAGTGGGAGGTAACTGAATCATGGGGGCAGTTTCCTCCATGCTATTCTTGTGATAATGAGGAAGTTTTCATAAAACCCAATGGTTTTATAAGGGGATTCTTTCTTCACTTGGCTCTCATTCTTCTTCTGCTTAATCCCATATGAAGAAGAATGTGTTTGCTTCCCCTTCTCCTGTGATTGTAACTTTCCTGTTGCCTCCCCAGTTATGTTGAACTGTGAGTCATTTAAACCTCTTTCCTTTATAAATAATAAGGGTGTGGGGCAGGGCCCTCTCTGGGTCGGAAGTTTTATGATCTACAGTCGAATAAGATAGGTCAGATCATTTTTTTATAGTCAGTTTTTATACAGAAAAGCAGAAGGGAAATTGTATGTTTTTGGCATGGGGAAAAAGAGGTTCTGGTTCCTCTGACCCATCTTGGGGAAGTGAGGTCCTAGTTTATATAGCTATCCTTGGAGGAAATAGGCCTGACAGACAGGAGAGCAAGAGAATGCCAGAGAAAAACCTTTGCTTCTGAGGCTGCTTCTAAAGTCTTCATTTTGCAGTATTATTTTCTGAGTCTCAACACCTCTCACCCATTAGGAGGTTACTACCAAGAAATACTCCCGGAAAATAAGTGTTGGAGAGAATGTTTAAAAGTTGGAAGCCTTGCACACTGCTTTGGGGAATGTAGAATGGTACAGCTACTGTGGAAAACAATATGGTAGTTTCTAAAAAAATAATCAAAAATAGAATTATCGTGTTACTCCGTTTTTCTACCTTCTGGATATAGATCCAAAATAATCCACAGCAGGATCTTGAAGAGATATTTATATACCCATGTTTATAGCAGCATTATTCATGAGAGCTCTAACATGTAAGCAACCTTAGTGTTAACTGATAAATAAATAGATAAAGGAGATGTGCTTTATACATAAAATATTATTTACTCTTTCAAAGGAGGTCAGTGATTACAAATGCTACAATGTATATGAACCTTGAAGACATGTACTAAGTCAAGTAAGCCCATTGCAAAAAGACAGATACTACGTGATTAACTTATACTAAGTACTTAGAGTAGTTGGAATTGTAGAAACATAAAGCAGAATGGTGTTTGGCAGGGGCTGCAGGGAAGGAGCAGTTGAGAGTTATTTAATGGGTGTAGACATTCAGTTTTATAAGATAAAAAGTGGTATGGAGATGGCTGGTGGTGTTAGCATAACATTATGAATGTATTTAATACCACTGAACTTTATACTTAAAAAGATTGTTAAGATGACATATTTTATGTATGTATATTATACCACAACAGAAAAAAATCGAAAAAAAAAGTACTGTCAAGCTCCATTATAGACATGGAATGCAGTTAAAAAAAAATCTGTTTTTAACCAAATAGTGTAGGTGATTTGGAGGCACTCAGGTGAGTAATGCTTTGCAGACTACCCTTTTGAAACTGCCGTTATAAGAATTTTGAATTGAGATAATAGACCTTTCTGCCTAAAGGTGTGAGAAGGCATACGTAGGAATGATTAGAATAAAACTATCATAAGAAAGAATAAACTATGGCCAATAAAGATGAAGAAAATGGTGTTCCAAGTGGTCTCATGATGTCAGTGGTGGAATGAAGTCAGAAAATCTATTTGTGCAAGAGAGTTGGATGGAATATGGGTTTTAGGTCAATACCTGTTTATGGCAGTCAAGAGGACATGTCTCATTCTCCAGGCCTCATTATGGAAGGTTTATGAGGTAGTACCACTATTTGAGAACGTGACCGTATGGTAATTGAGAAGCATTTTAGTCATAATGATAGATGTTGAAGAATCAGTACAGGGAAGTTGTTAAAATTATGAATTCTGTATTAGTTTGATTTGTTAGAGTCAAAGCTTAGTTTGGTTGTTCATTTGCTGTAATTTTGTTTTTGTAGGTCATTCAGACTTTCTATGCTGTTGTTTCCTTACTTATAAATGGGGTTAGTAATAATATCCTTCTGTAGTAGGTTGAATGGTGGCCCCCAAAAGCACATGCCCATGTTTAAATCTCTGAAATGTGTGAATGTTGTCTTCTTTGGCAAAAGGGTAATTGCATATGTAATTAAGTTACAGATCTTGAGATGAGGTCATTTCAGACTGTCCATGCAGTTCGTAAATCCAGTGATCAATGTCCTTGTAAGAGAAACACAGAATGAGAATTTAAGTAGAGAGAGGAGAGAAGAAGGCCCAGTGAAGACACAGGCAGAGACTGGAGTAATAAACCCAAAAGCCAAAGAACTCCTGGGTTCAAAAGAGGCAAGGAAGAATTATTTTCTAGAGACTTGTGAGAAAGCATAGCCCTGCTGACACCCTTGTTCCAGACTTCTCACTCTCAGAACTGTGAAATAATAAGTTCTGGTTGTTCTAAGCTACCAATTTTGTGGTAATTTGTTATAACAGCCATAGACGGATGAATATACACCATCTAATATATGGCCAGGCACGTTAGTGATAAATATTTTCAATTATTTTTAGGATGCTAGGGCCATAGATGAGTCCTATGCAAATAAAGGGGAAAGTCTTCTACTTCAATCTATTCAGACTGGAGTATTTCATTCTGTGCTTCAATTTTAAAAGTTTGCTCTGTTTAACAAAAGTTATGTTGAATTTACAAAATGTCAAGCACCATGCATAGTTCTGAGAACATAAAGGTAAATGTTAAAGGCCCTGCTGTCATAGACTTATGTAGAGAAAAGACACAAGAACTTATACTTGTTTACTGGAAATGCTACAGTAATTTTAATAACAGAGACAGATACAAGGTTATTTGTGGACGGAGAGGAAGGACACCTGCCCAAACCTGAGAGGGAGAGAGGATCCAGAAGGCCCCTAGAAGATGGAAGGAGATGTTATCTGAGCTAAGAGTAACACTTTCTCCTGGAAAAATTCACAGAAATGAGTGTCACAGGGCTCTGTTGAAGTGTCTACAAATTACATTTTTTAAATTTTTGGTCCACACATTGCTATCTATTCTATTCTAAGGGTATATTTAAAGTGTTGACCCCATTCCAAAAAACCTAATTGCAATTTTGGCTTTCACTATGTGTCTTTGGCACTATTTCCTCTTTTTAATCTTCATAGTCCAAATGCCTACAATACAACAAATATATGAATATTTATAAACTAGATTAACAGCTTTCTTGATAAAGATTATAAACATAGCTCCCACTATGAGCTTAGTCATTCATTCATTAAAAATATTTATTGAGCCCTATTACGTGTCAGACAACATTACCTCAGAATATAATGCCTTATAATCCACAAGATATTTTCTCTTTCCTAGGTAAGATTATTAAATAAATATATAATTCTCTGTTTAATAGCATGGGCTTTAACATAGCAAATAAATTTATAAAATTATTTATCAAATATTGTACATACAAACATTTAAAATCTAGTGCCCTGGATTTCTTACTTTTTATATAAGAGACTTGGATTAGACAGAAAGTAGTAAGAAGATACTAGAAATGGGAAAGATAAAAATGTGTTATCACAAAATAATAAAGCTATTTTTAAGAGATGCAGAGGCTGCAGCTGGATGTTTGATATTATAGCGAAGCAAGAGAGAAGTTCATTTCCAGGACACACTTCTCGTCCTGTGATTCTGAAATATTAAGTGAGGAATTGAATCAACTGAAATGTTGAAGTAGCCTGAAAAGATTCATGACCCTGCAATGCTGAAAATAGGGTCTATATTTATATTACTCAAGATTCTCTAGGAAACAGAACCCAAAGGCTATGTATAGATATGTAGAAAGACATTTATTATTAGCCATTGACTCACGCAATGATGGAGGCTGAGAAGTCCCATAATCTATTATATGTAAGCTACTGGCCCAGGAAAGCTGGTGGTGTGGTTTCAGTCCAAGCTTGTAGACCTTAGAGCCAGGGGTACGAATGGTGTAAGTCCAACCCAAAGCCAGAGAACCAGGAGCTCCAATGTCACAGGGCAGGAGAAAAAGGATGCTGCAGCCCCAGAAGAGAAAACAAATTTACCCCTTCCCTGCCTTTCTATTCTATTGGAGCCCTCAGTGGATTAGATAAGCAGTCCCTAACCTTTTTGGCACCAGGGACTGGTTTTCATGGAACACAGTTTTTCAAAAGATAAGGGATGGGAGGGATTGGGGTTGAAACTGTTCTTCCTCAGATCATCAGTTATTAGAGTCTCATAGGAGTGTGCGACCTTGACCTTGCATGTACAGTTCACAGTAGGGTTGGTGCTCCTATGAGCATCTAATGCTGCAGCTGATGTGAGAGGAGGCAGAGCTCAGGTGGTAGTGCTGGCTCACCAGTCACTCATCTCCTGCTGTGTGGCCTGGTTCCTAACAGGCCACAGACCGGTAGCAGTCCGAGGCCAGGGGGTTGAGGACCCCTGGATGAGATAGCACCCACCCACATTGGTGCTGGTGAACTTCTTTACTCAGGCTACTACTGATTCATATGCTAATTTCTTCTGGAAACACCCTCATAGACACATACAGAAATAACGGATTATGGGCTATAGGGCATCCTTTAGCCCAGTCAAGTCAATCATTAATTTTTGACACAAAAATTAACAATTATAGTACTAAACAAGAAAACGCACTTTCAGGAATAAGATAAAAACAGTAGCTGCATGTGTGTGTCCCATGGACATGGTAACTTTTCAAATGCATCCAAAAGATCAGCACCAATGACAAGCCAAAATAACAGACGGAGGTTAAGACTGTGGTTAGACCAACCGAGATTAGCCAACCCAATAAAATATACATGGACCAACAAAAATCTGATTCGTACATGAAAGCTTACATGAGAATAACTAGAGGAGGATTAAATATTTTAAAATGAAGTATTAAACCATAGAAATGCTAGGAAATAACACAGGTGAGGTTTTTAAAATATAGTCTTTATTTGGGAAAATTTTCTAATTATGCTTTAAAGGCTAAAAGTCATGCACATAACTACATAATACATTTTAAGTATACTTATTTTTTCGAATGACTACGTTTATGAAAAATTATTCCAACTCATAATTAAGCATAAAAAAATTTAAAAATGAGGTATCATCACTACATCCCTACCAGGATAGCCCAAGTAAAAAAGTGTGATGATTCTTGTTATAGATAGAGACCCATTAGAACCCAGTGAGGGTTTAAATCTGTACAGTTACTTTGGATTTATCCTATATATTTCATTGAACACACATTCTCAGATGTAAAAATTTCATTTAAAGTACCTACCCAACAATGATGTGTGGGAGAGTACCAGAAGCATTGCATAAGAATTATTATAGCAGCATAATTTTTAATTAGCTTCAAATTGAATATAACTCAAAATTTCATTAATAGTATATAATGTATGAGTTTTATAATATTTAAATTACATATTACATAGAATAGATATAACATGCATTGGATGTTATACAACTTCATGCATGGATGAATTTTATAAACACAATACTGAGCCAAAGAAGCCAGACACAAATGAATGCATAGTATATAATTCATTTATTTAAAGTTCAAAAGAGGAGGCGGAAGGCATTGTGTTTAGGAGAAGAATAAGGGGGTGAGAGACTTCTGTGGTATTGGTCAAATTCTGTTTCATGACCTGGATTTTGGTTATACAGATGCATTAACTTTTTTATTATTTTTCAATCTGCACACTTATTATAACCTGTGAATTCTTCTTTATATACGTTATACTTTTCAATGAAATATCTCAAAAAAATTCTTGAGGGAAAAACATTATAGGGTACCAGGTATTTAGCCAAATGACTAAATCTGTGTCTCTCTAAAATGTATATCTCAAAGCACTAAACCTCAATGAGACTGTATTTGGAGACAAATATTTCAAAGAGGAAATGAAGGTTAAATGAGGTTACAAGTGTGAAGCCCTAATTTAATCTAACTATTGTCCTTATAAGAAAATGAGGACACACTAGAGATACACATGCATCAAGGAAAGGCCACATGAAGACACAGTGAGAAGAAGATGGCTCTCTGCAGGCCAAGGAGAAAGGCCTCAGGGGAACTTCACTTGCCAGCACCTTGATTTTGGACTTCCAGCTTTCCAAACTATGAGGCAATAGATTTCTGTTGCTTAATCTACCCATTCTGTAGAATTTTGTTATGGCAGGGCTAGCAGACAAATATAATGACCAAAGAAAAAAAGTATTAGTATGACATAATGAACATGTATATTCCTATTATAGTATATAGTACATATACTATATTCCTATTATAGTATGTAGATAATATGGTATATTTATACACACACACACACATATAAAACTGAAACATACAGCGTAGGCTAAGGATATTATTTCCAGGAGAAGAAACTATATTTAAAACATTTTAGTAATAATATATATTTTGGCAATAATAAAATGAACACAATAAACGCAACTTGAAAAAAAGCACTTTAATGTGTCATGCACTGTTCCAAGCTGTTAACACACGATACTTGGCTGAATTACATAAGATCCCTATATAGTACATATTATTGTCACCCCTATTTTATGGGTTAAAAAAGACAAGATTTTGAAGGAATCAATGAACTTGCCCAAGTCCTTATATCTATTGAATAGTGAGGCAGGGATTCACCCAATTCCAAAGTCTATGCTGTTGATCACTTGTGTTATGCTGCGTGTATAAGTATAAACAGTGAAATGCCATTTTTCACCAGCTATGCAGATTGATCAAAAGATACAAAATCTCAGTTTTACATGAGGAATAAGTTTTAGTGATCTGTTGCACTGCATGGTGACCATAGCTTATAAATAATATACATACTACAAATTGCTAAAAGTAGGTTTTTAATGTTCTCAACACACACAGAAAAAATGATGGTGAGGTGATCAATATGATAATGAGCTAAACTGAATATTTCTACATTTTATATATAAATCAAGACATCACATTGTACTCCACAAATATACACAATTATTGTCACTTTAAAATAAATTGACTAATTTCAAAAACACACAATGTCCAATGTAATGCATTTTTGGGCAGGAATATAAATTACTAGGAGAATTTTAAGGGGAACATAATTTGTATCAAGTCATTATTAATATTTTATTATGATCATTTTATTATATTTATCATTTCTTAAAACAGAGTCTCACTCTGTTGCCCAGGCTGAAGTGCAGTGGCACAATCACAGCTCACTGCCATCTCAACTTCTTGGGCTCAAATTATCCTCCCTATCTCAGCCTCCCAACTAGCTGGGACCACAGGTGCAGGCCACCATGCCTGTTCAATTTTTTTTTCTATGTTTTGTAGAGATGGGGTCTCACTATATTTCCTAGGCTGTTCTTGAATTTCCAGGCTCAAGTGAGATCCTCCTGCCTCAGCCTCCCAAAGTGCTGGGATTATGGGCACCATGCCAGCCATTGAGTCTTTTTTAAATCACACAGGCAAGAAACAATGTAAGGACAAAGGTATTTACCACAGTATTATTAATAACAACAAAAATGTGTTATAGTATATTCATCAAATGATAATTGGTAAGTTAAATTATTATATATCCATTAAAAGAAATGCCTTGCATCTACCAAGCATGATATGATTGATTTATATTTATTGATAAGAAAGCATATCCATGGATTATTGTTCCATGTACTATTTTGTTCTTCATATTTTTCTACAGTAGGTATTGTATGTTTTTAATTCTTTTTTATGACATCACTAAAGATAGTTAAAAGTACAAAAATTGGGTTTGCCTCAGATGATAATGAGTTCTTCATTCATTCATTCATTCATTCATATAAGAAATATTTACTGAATCCCACTTTATTGCAAACCTTCTAAATTTTGAGGCCACAACACAAAAAAATCCCCTCATTGAAACTTTCATTACCAGAGATATTCAAATAGTATCTGAATGACAACTTGGAATAGGTGGTTCTTTATGTAGAATAATTTTATTTTTAGTAATTAAGCAAAAAGATCTTTGAGATGCCATCCATCCTGGGGAGTTTCTGAATTTATGTTTTAAGGAAAGACACAATTTCAAATGTTAAATGCTCTTTTCCTGCTCTTTTAACTTCCTAGGGCAATTTATTTGTCAGGAAAAGAAATTGAGCTATGGTTTTACTGTAGAGTTTCAGCTTTAAAATGTGTTTCTGAGAAAATCAAAGCTTGATAATGAATTCAACCACTAAAATGATAGATATATAACTGTGAGTATAAATACATATATGTATAGGATAGTCATATTTTCCCAAATGAGCCATAAGGTGGAAATTGCTAGATAATAAGAGAAATAAGTCCTGGAACTTGATATAATTTTCCAATCATCTTCTAAAAGGGCTAAGTAAGTCTTAGTTTAGAATTATAAATAATAGGGTAGTTGGAATGTCAGGAAGGTAATCACTCTTCACAAGTTTCTTTGGCACTAATTTATTACCTTAACCTTAGTTTCTATTTCTTCTATCTTTTTTTTTTTTCTTTTTAAGCTTTAATTTGTTAATTGAGGAATAAGTCTGACTTTCTCTTGAGAGGTTAAATGACAGTGGCCATAATCCTCTGAGTTCCTTAAAGTCTTTTAATATTGCTTATAAGAGACGCATTTCAATTAAGATATTGAAACCTTCAATATCGCAGTCTTACAGTGGCCATTATTCAGCATTGGTTTGGATAAGATATAAAAATGGATTTTTTTCCTACCTCATTTTTACTCATTCACTCATCTATTCAAAAACATTTCGTGAATGCTTACACATGCTGAATATTTCTCTGGGCATGCAGATGTAAACAAAGCTAACAGAGGCATCATGGAGCTTTTGTTCTAATGCGGGATACACCTAGAGAAAAAATAGAATTATTTTTGATGTATGTGCAAACAAACTGCATATAACTTCGGTTGCTTTATTAGCTAGTATGATGCGTGCACATTAAATTCACAAGTTCTCAGAAACCGTGAGATAGCTATGATTGGTATAAGGCAATATTCAGATGTTGGCTCTGAGAGGCTAACAGATCCACAGTGTAAGCACAAAACGTACTAAATCTGGTTTGTTGCACACCAAATCTCATACACCTTTCCACTATGCCTTTTGTTACAGAAATTAACTGAATAGGTTTACCTGAAATGTTCTTTTAAAACATGCTATTGTTTGACATATGTGTAATAAAAAAGAAAAACTTCCACTCTTTTTTTAAACTAAATATATATATTTAGTTTAGAAAGACCTGAGGGCTAAAATTTAAAATAAAATTTACGTGCAATTTTATATCCCAGAGTTAGGTACTAGTAATAGTTTGGTATACATCCTTCTAGCCGCATAGTTATATTAATGTATTATATAATTATTAGTTATAATAAAGCTTTATCACCTGATTTTTTTACTCAAAAATATAGACTGTTTTTATTTTAATAAATATATGCTCATTCTATCATTTTTGATAGCAGCACATTGTTTCATTTCATTCGAGTCTGTTATTTTCTGGTTAAAATATCTAAACATTTACCTCAATCAATAGCTATATACTTATTTAGGAAAACTATCCTTGAAGTAGAATTTATCAGTTAGAGGATATGAATCTTTTTTACATTATTGAACAAATTGTGGCTCTGAAAGTCTGCACCTATTTATATACTTAATCTGCAAAGAATAAAACTACCTGCCATAGTTCAGTAATTATAGTTGTTTTTCATTTTGGTGTATACAATGATATCTACAAAATTTTGCGTTCATTTATTTCACTCAGAAAAGAGCAATTTTGGGCATCCTTCACTTTAGGTACTGCTGGGTGCTGAGGATACAGTGGCAAACAGAACAATGCGTCTCTAATGTCACAAAGTTTCAGTGCTAGTGGGGAAAAAAACAAGACATCACAATTACTATTGCATTGGGATCAGCATTCAGAGAGGTTAGTACAACGAGCTGTGGGAATACAGAATGAGGCCGCCCAATTCAGTTATGGGTTGAGGGTATCAGGGAATGATTCCCATAGAAAGCAGAGATATAAAGGTTAAATAGAAGTCACTCAAGCAAAGCCAGTTTGGGAAGGTTGGCTGTAGGATTTACCAGGAGGAGGGAAATGCATGAGTGACATACCTGGTAGATGGACCAAAGAAGGTGGCCTGATTGGGTCACAGAACTCTTCCCAGAGCACATAGAGTCCTGCGTAATGTATCACAGATCTCTTATTGTAGCACATTCAGTGTTGCATAAATGGATTATCAAGTTTTTACCATAGCATATAGAATGCTACACAGGGGGTCGCGAGTTCTGACCATAGCACCTAAGGTGCTACACGGTGGACCTTCTGAGACTGAATTTCACACTGCTCTCTTCCTCCCTCACTGCACTGGCCTTCTTGACCAGGCTGTGTGAGCTCCTGCATTAAGACCTTTGCCTTTGCTCCTCCTTGGATATGGGATATTTTTCTCCTGGTTTTTCTCTATTCAAGACTTCGTGCAAATTTTACTTAATCTGTAGTATTCCTAAACCACTCAGTCCCCTACTGTGCTCTAGCTACACATCTGGATTTATTTGCCTATTTATATTTGATTATCTCCCTCCTCCTCAACACAGAATTCATCTTATCAGAGATCTGTGTTTTCATTTCTGTTTTCCCATGGCAAAAGGCAGTGCTCGGCACATAACAGACCCCCATTAAGTTTTTCTTGAATGAATGATTGGAGCACAAAGAGTAGGACTGCAGAATGGCTATAAAATAAAAATAATAGAGGAAGCCAGTAAAAAACTCTTTAAATAAAAACAGGATAAAATTCTACTTTGAACAGCAGTACAGTTAAAGATGGTTATGGAGAAAAATAACTCATTGTAAAGAATTGGTGACAGAAAGATGTGGTGGGAGAGTCAGAGCACAAAGCCATGGGTGAGGCCAGGATTTCTAACCCATTGAAAGGAACATTCAGAGATGATGACATTATAAGGGAACATTATTTAAATTTTGAAATAATTTCAGGCATACATCAGTTACATAGAACTTTCACCCAAATTCTCCACATTTGCTTTTTTTCTCCTTTTTCTTTCTATACACACATCCCCCCATCATTTTGTAAATATTAGAGATTCAGTTTCCTCTATGATACACATGACTTCAAATATTCCAATGTCAAGACCAAGAATATACCCTAATATAGCCATATTTGATATATCAAACTTGTAAACTAACACTGATATTATTTGATTATCTAATCCACCATCCCTATCCATATTTTCAAATTGTCCCAATAATAACCATTGTTACCACCATCACAAGGAAACCTAGTATAAGAACTAATACTGAATTATACATTGCATTTATTTTGCACATTTTTAAAGTCTCCTTTTGTCTGAATAGTTTATTTCCTTTGCCTTTCACAATGTTGAATTTTTTGTAGATTTGAACTCATCTAGTTGTAGAATGTCTGAGGTTACTTCAGGATTAGATTGAGGTTTTAAATTTTGGGCAGAAATAAGAACAATAAAATAAAAAGATAAAAAGATGTTAGTTTGAACATATTGTTGGTGAAGTTAACAGTGGCAGTTTTATCTACTGTGAGGTTTCTATGTTATGTTTTTACATAAACATATAAAAATTATTTGTTATTTCAGAAGGTAATGAAGTAAACGAAAAAGTGTGGGCAACTGTATTAGTCAGAGTTCTGCAGAGAAACAGAACAGAATCTATCTATCTATCTATCATCTATCTATCTATCTTCTATTGGTCCATACATATCTATATGTATAATTTTATTACAAGGAATTGACTCACACAATCATGGCAACTGAGACATCCCAAGATCTGCATTTGGCAAGCTAGAGACCCAGACATGCTGATATGTGGTTTCAGTCTGAGTTCAAAGGTCTGAGAGCCATGAGAACCAATAGTGTAAGTTCCAGTCTAAAGACCAGATAAAATAAATATTCCAGCTCAACTTAGTCAAACAGGATGAGTTTCCTCTTAACTGAGAGGAGGTCAGGTTTTTAATTTAGGGAAGACAGTCTGCTTTATCAGTCTACCCATTCAAATGTTCATTTCAAACAGAAACACCCTCACAGATGCACCCAGAGTAATGTTTGACCAAATCTGGGCACCCTGTGACTCAGTCAAGCTGAAACATAAAATTAATTAACCATTGCAGTAAATAGTGTTAGTTTGTTTCCTGAGTAAAAAAAGATGAAAGATCAAGACTATCCATTGTGTTTTTATCAAAAAGATTTGTGGATTGTGAGTACAGAAGCTAGATTCCAGAGATTGAGAAAAGACCAAGAAAATGAAGGCAGTAGGTGTTTATGAACCAAGAAAGTTTTTGTTTTTGTTTGGTTGTTTTGTTTTTGAGACAGGATCTTGCTCTGTCACCCAAGCTGGAGTGCAGTGGCACAATCTTGGCTCACTGCAACATCCACTTCCGAGGCTCAAGCCATTCTCCTGCCTCAGCCTCCCAAGCAGTTGTGAAGTCAGGGTTTTTCTGTGTTGCCCAGGCTGGTCTCAAACTCCTGAGCTGAAGTGATGCAGCTGCCTCAGCTTCCCCAAGTGCTGGGATTCCAGGCCTGAGCCACCATGCCCAGCTCCAAAAAGTTTTTAGTGAGAATTAGAAGAGAAAGAGGCCATTGCCAGAGGAGAGGATGAGATGTGGGATCAAGCAAATATGAGGTTTGTTTATGTTTATCTCTTGTTTTTTTCCCTAATAGTTTATACATTCTTAAATGCTGACAGCTGTGGCAGGTGAAAATGAAAAGATGTTGAATATTTCAGATAAATAGTATAACAGATGCAATAAAGATTCTGATAAATGTAAAAGGGGATGGGACTCACATCAACGGAGTAGGAATTTGCTTTAAGCAGAAGAGTAAACACCCATTTTACATTTCCAGGATGGAAAGAGTAAATGTAATACACAAGCAGATTCATTTGTGTACTTGGCTCTAGGAAACTGAGAACATTTCTTTTCAGTGGCTTTGGCTTTGTGAACTGAGATTTAAGGTCATATTCCAAAAATACATTCCCTGTGGCTGTCTAGGATCACAAGTAGCAGAGCTAGAAACAAAAAATGCCATATGTTAATAATTATGTACAAGAATGTGTTTTTATTATTATTATAATTGGGACACAGTCCCACTCTGTTACTCAGGCTGGAGTGCAGTGGCACCATCTCAGCTCACTGCAACCTCTACCTTCTGGGTTCCAGTGATCCTCCTGCCTCCGTCTCCTGAGTAGCTGGGACTGCAGGCATGTGTCACCATGCCTGGCTAATTTATGTATTTTTTAAAATAGAGGTGTGGTTTTGCCCTGTTGGCCAGGCTGGTCTCGAACTTCTGCCCTCAGGTCATCCACCTGCCCTGGCCTCCCTAAGTGTTGAGATTACAGGCGTGAGCCACCTCGCCTAGCCGATTATGTGCAAGAATGTTTAATCAACATTCTTATGATAACTGTCATTCTAGGATCATCATCAATGCCTATATTTTGAAAAGTTTAAGTGAACTGTGTTACAGTTCTCTCAAGAAATATAAAACTATAATTAACAAAGTAAAGTTGATCTGGAAAGACTTCTGTGATGCATTGCTAAGAAAAGAAAGCTATACAGGCCAATATAATGTGATCTTCCTTTTTTAACTGGCAAGCAATGACAAAGTACATAGTAGTAGGCATGGGGTGTGTGTGTGTGTGTGTGTGTGTGTGCATGCTATATGTACTATGACACTGGAGAAAAAGGATATAGAGGAAATAAATACACACGAGATTGTTACCAGTGGTCATTTTGTCAATAGGAGTTAAAGGGGAAAAGCAGCATCATGAGGGAGCTAAAGGGGAATCATAAAAAACAAAAAGTGCTTTAAGGGAAAAATATATGATAATGACCCATCTATGCTAAATTATTCACCATTTATACATATGCTTATAAGAACATAACAAATGTTCCAGTGGTGATAATTGCTGGACATGGTGCCTCACTCCTGTAATCCCCAGCACTTTGGGAGGCCGAGGCAGGTGGATCACAGGGTCAAGAGATCAAGACCATCCTGGCCAACATGGTAAAACCCTGTCCCTGCTAAAAATATAAAAATTAACTAGATGTGATGGCATGCGCCTGTAGTCCCAGCTACTCAGGAGGCTGAGGCAGGAAAATTCCTTGAACCCGGGAGGTGGGGGTTGCAGTGAGCCAAGATCACACCACTGCACTCCAGCCTGGTGACAGAGTGAGATTCTGTCTCAAGAAAACAGAAAAAAAAAGAAGAAAAAATGGTGATTATTACTGGGTGCTTGTTAACTCGTTAACAATTTACTACTTGGTAACATATACTCAGTGTTTTATTTTGTAATCAAAACTTTTTTTATATAATGAGAAAAATAATATATGAACCGATTTCATTGTGGAAAATGCAAGTAAGTGATTTTTCCCAATATATGAAGGCCATTTGTTGTTATTATAACATTCCCCATACTCTTAGGAGTTACAGTATTGTTTAGTTAATTGATGGTTTTTCCATTTTCTTGAGACAGTTATGCAGCCTGCAAAAATGATAATTTTATTTGCTACTTTCTTCTTTGCTTCTGTTCTCTCCTGTAATAGAACACACAGCACCACTCTACGTGATATGAGGACGGCAATAATGCTTAGCTTGCCCAACCTTAATAGTCGTGCTGTAGGAGCATATATGTTAAAGCTTGGCTTTTTGAGATAAATTTATTTACCATGTAAAAGGAAGCAGTTCTCTATTCTTTGTGCAGGAAGAGTTGTCCAGAATTAATATTGTATTTTACTCATTATCAGATTTTTTTTTGCTTTAGTCTACTAATAGATGAAATATACTAATAGGGTTTCAAATATGAAATAATTGCAACATTTCTGGGATAAAATACATTATTTTTTTATAATATTTTTAGTGTACTGCTGAATTACTCTAATTTACATTTAAGATTTATGTGTGAGATTGCTTCATTTTCAGCATTATAGTATCAGTGCTTGTGATTTACTCTGTATAAACGAAAGCAAAGAGATTGCATAATACTTTTCCAAATTGCCTGATCTCTTAAATAAAATGGATGAATTGCTTCATCGTTTGCCAATATGAATGCATGGCTCTGGAGCTGCTAGTAACCTTTGACATTGTTGTTTTTTCCTTGACATTTCATTATGTGATACAGATTAATGCTGCTGTTTTTATGTTCAAAAGACATCATTAGTTGCAGCAATAAAGTGAATGTCTTTTTCTGTAAAAAAAAAAAAAAAAGTTTCTAAGTCATTTAAATGTTTCCAGCTACCCAGAGTTTAAAGTAATGAAAATTTCCTGAGATTCACATAATTGAAATGTATAAGCCATAGGGTGAATAAATAAATCAATGGCCAGATAGCCCTAGTAGAGCAAACAGAGCTAGTGAGGCAAAGACACAAAGTTCAGAAAGAGCATACTTAAGATTCCTTTCTCAGTTTACTCAAAAGGTTTATTTTTGAAAGTTTACCATATGTAATTCTCAGTTATCAGTATAAGCTTAAAATGCAAGTATAACATTTTTAGGGTTCTCTGTAGAAAATAAAAATATATGATTTAAAGTAATTACACCAAGCATGGTGGCTCACACATATAATCCCAACACTTTGGGAGACTGAGGTAAGAGGATTGCTTGAGCCGGGGAGGTTGAGGCTGCAGTGAGCTGTAATCTTGCCACTGTACTTCAGCCTGGGTGACAGAGCAAGATCCTGTCTCTGGAAAAATAAAAGTAAATAAATAAATAAATAATGAAAATAAACCATGACAACAAAAATTCAAAAAGCCAACCAAACAAAAAACCAAAAACTTAAAAATAATTTCCAAGAATGTAATATACTAACATAGTATACAGAAATATGGCTAACATTTCTAATATTAGTATACAGAAAAATTGTACCATAATCTTCATTAAGAATGTGAAATTCTATGCCTTTTGTTTTCAGGTTGACTGTTAGCATTAACATAGACTGAGATTGGGATAGTATACTTGAAAAGGTGGATATGATCTATTATTTCTGTGCCACCTAAAGTATCAGTCTCTGCTAATTTGTAATGCAGTTTTTAAATAAAATTGATTTTCTAGTAGCCATTTGCATATATATTTGTATATACCGTCAGATTCTTCTATGCAGATAATTCAGGTATGTTAAGAAGACACATATAAAAGTCACAGTTAATTTTTTTTTAAGAAATATGTATTTTTCTGTTGAGATTGCTATTTAGATCATTTGAAATTTAAATACATGGCTGGGTGCAGTGGCTCATTCCTGTTATCTCAGCATTTTGGGAGGCTAAGGCAAGCAGATGACTTGAGGTGAGTGGTTTGGGTCAAGCCTGGCCAACATGGTGAAACCCCGTCTCTACTAAAAATACCAAACAAATTAGCCAGGTATGATGGTACATGCCTATAATCCTAGCTACTCTGGAGGCTGAGGTGGAAGGATTGCTTGAACCTGGGAGGCAGAGTTTTCAGTGAGCTGAGATTGCACCAATGCACACTCTAGCCTAGACAACAGAGTGATAATTTGTCTCCAAAAAAATAAAATAAAATAAAATACATTTAAATTATATTCCATTAGGTTTTTTCTAATGCCAAAATGGTGATGGTATAGAGGTCTCAGATATAAGTTGTCCCCTTTTATTTATTTTTTCATTTATTTCCACAGTTGAAACACTAATGTACCTATGACTTCCAAATTTTTATCTCCAATTCTGACTTTTTCCCTGCTTCTTAGACTCATTCAATTTGAATGTCTCATAATTGTATCAAAGTCAAGAATTCAAGAATTACAAAATACAACTTTAACCCCATCAATTATTTTAAAATTGTGTATCTCCCAAAAAGTAGCACCAAAAACTTGTATATTAATTTTTGTTTCTTGGTCTTCTTTGCTCTTCTATGTATTTAATATATCATATGTTACTTTAATTCTACTTTCTAAATACTTCTTAAATATGTTCCCATTTCTCCATCTGTACAACAATTACATCAATCCAAATTACTATCCACTCTTACTTAAATGAGTAAAATATTACCCTTACTGGCCTTTAAGATTTTGACCTGAACTACCTGTGGTCTATTGCACAAAAAAACTTAGAGCAATCTTTTAAAAGCATCTACAAAACAGCAAAACTAAGTTGTTACATGCTTCTCTCCTCCTTAAAACTCTTATCTCAATTATCCCAAATAATATCCCAATTATTAAGATTTGATTATCCCATTGTATGCTTATATTAAAATATGCCATGTACCACATAATGGATAATAATGTATACATAAAAATTAAAAAAATATGTAGTTCTCTATTTTCAGACGACATGATTGTATATTTAGAAGACCTTATCATCTCAGCCTAAAATCTCCTTAAACTGATCAGCAACTTCAGCAAAGTCTCAGTACAAAACTAATATACAGAAATCACAAGCATTTCTATACACCAATAACAGACTAACTAACAGAGAGCCAAATCATGAGCGAACGCCCATTCACAATTTCTACAAAGAGAATAAAATACCTAGGAATACAACTAACAAAGGATGTAAAAGGACCTCTTCAAGGAGAACTACAAAGCACTGCTCAAGGAAATAAGAGAGGACACAAACAGTTGGAGAAACATTCCATGCTCATGATTAGGAAGAGTCGGTATCATGAAAATAGCCATACTACCCAAAGTAATTTATAGATTCATTGTTATCCCAATCAAGCTACCACCCATTTTCTTCAGAGAATTAGAAGACACTACTTTAAATTTTATATGGAAACAACAAAAAAGGCTCATATAGCCAAGACAATCTTAAGCAACTAAACAAAGCTGCAGGCATCATGCTACCTGACTTCAAACTATACTACAATGCTGCAGTAACCAAAACAGCATAGTAATAGTACCAAAACAGATATATAGATCAATGAAAATGAACAGAGGCCTCAGAAATAAAACCACACATCTACACCATCAGATCTTTGACAAACCTGACAAAAACAAGCAATGGGGAAAGGATTCCCTATATAATAAATGGTATTGGGAAAACTGGCTAGGCATACACAGAAAACTGAAACTGGACCTCTTCCTTACAGCTTATACAAAAATTAACTCAAGATGGATTAAACACTTAAATGTAAGACCTAAAACCACAAAAATGCTGTAAGAAAATCTAGTTAGTACCATTCAGGACATAGGCATGGGCAAAGACTTCATGACTAAAACAACAAAAGCAATGGCAACAAAAGACAAAAGTGACAAATTGTATCTAGTTAAACTAAAGAGCTTCTGCACAGTAAAAGAAACTACCATCAGAGTGAACAGGCAACCTACAGAATGGGAAAAAATGTTTGCGATCTATCCATTTGGCCAAAGGCTGATCCAGAATCTAATAAGAACTTAAATTTTTAAGAAAAAACAAACAACCCTGTCAAAAAGTTGGCAAAGGATAGGAACATACACTTCTCAAAAGAAGACATTTATTCAGCCAACAAACATGAAAAAAAGTCATCATCATTGATCATTAGAGAAATGCAAATCAAAACCACATTGAGATACTAACTCACGCCAGTTAGAATGGCAATCATTAAAAAAATCAGGAGACAACAGATACTGGAGAGGATGTGGAAAAATTGGAACACTTTTACTCTGTTGATGGGAGTGCAAATTAGTTCACTATTTGTGAAAGACAGTATGGTGATTCCTCAAGGATCTACAACCAGAAATACAATTTGACCTAGCAATTCCATTACTGCATATATACCAGAACGATTATAAATAATTCTATAAAGACACATGCACACCTATGTTTATTGCAGCACTGTTCACAATAACAAAGACTGGGAACCAACCCAAATATCCATCAATTGTAGACCAGATAAAGAAAATGTGGCACATATATACTGTGGAATTACTATATAGCCATAAAAAAGGATGAGTTCATGTCTTTGCAGGGACAAGGATGAAGCTGGAAACCATAATTCTCAACAAACTAACACAGGAAAGGAAAACCAACCCTGCATGTTCTCACTCGTAAGTGGGAGTTGAACAATGAGAACACGTGAATGCAGGGAGGGGAACATCACACACTGGGGCCTGTCCGGGTGTGAGGGGGCTGGGGGAGAGATACCATCAGGAGAAATACCTAATGTAGATGATGGGTTGATGTGTACAGCAAACCACCATGGCACATATATACCTATGTAACAAATGTGCATGCTCTTCACATGTATCCCAGAACTTGAAGTATAAAAGCAAACTTTTTTAAGTGTGCTGTCATATGATTAATTCCATTCATACAACACTTTTATGCTTAAGTGAATTTTTCCATCTTGAGTAAATAATTTCCTGCCATACAGTAGAACATTTAATTTTAACATGGTTAACTTTTTTCAGTTTGCTAAATTTCCATCAAAATCCAATTGATTTTATTTGTTTTCACATAAGTACTCATGTTTATTAATTTTCTAGTGACTCTTTTTAACAAATTTGCCACGCTTATTCCAGTCCTATCTATGATATCAGCAAAGCACAAGAGTGATCTTTTCAATGAAGTAAGTCATGTCCCTTCGTTTTCCTGCTTTAAGCATGTCAAACATTTGCAATTGACTTTAATACTTCATGCTTTCGGTAAAAAGTTATTCACCATGTCTTCAGAAACTTTTCACATGCTGTTTTTCCATCCTTTTCCTAGATGGCTCCTCTCTTCCTTCTAGACTCTGCTATATTACCTTTTTCCCGACTAACAAATGTAGTTATTTTCTATTCTGTCACTGTCTATTCCACAATCCTAAATTGTTATTTGCAGCATTTTACAAAAGTTACAAATGTACTGCTTTTAGTTTACATAGTTGATGTCTATCATGCACAGTATTATGAATGCAAGTATTTAATTGATTTGTTCAGATATATATGTATATTTACAACCTAGCATAGCACCAGGCACATAGATATATGCAGATTATTTTGGAGCTCTTTGAAAAAGTGAAGACTGGAGATCATACTTTTATAGCCATCATTATGATACCTAAAATATTGGGATTGGATGAGCTAGTTTAAAAGATGATATAACATCAGGTAAATACAGAGGGTTGGGACTCGTTAGAGTAGGTAAGAGTTAATAAGGTTAAAATTGCATGTATATTTACTGAAAAATAATTTATCATATTTTATCCTCAAAAGTAATAGAAACTGCTATTTGCAAAACCTGAAACATCTACAAGGAATTTGTTGACCATCTTTCAAATGATTACTTAATTAACTAATGGCTGTTAGTTTTATTTCAATACTTAGTATACCATCTGATACAACAATGCAGTATTTGCTATGTGAGTTAGGATAAAGTTCAGTTACTAAGTGACTGATAAAGAGACCTTAATAATACTATATTTTTCTGTTTCTTACATGAAATAAGTCTGGAGGTGGCTCCAAAGTCATTAGTCACCCTCTTTTAATCTTTCTGCTTCACTATCTTCAAGGTGATCTATGATTTAGGTTGGGTACAAGAACTCCAGGATTTGTAAAAGAAAAGGGGTAGAAAAGAAAGTAAAAATACTCACGTTCCAGATAAAGTTTTAAGAAGCTTTACTTGAATCCTTACCCAATAACATTTTAGAACTCATTGTTGACTCCAGACTACAAGGAATACTGAAAAATGTAATTCTTTAGCTAGGAGTTTGCCAAATAAATAAATAAAACAGAAACTAAGGTCCTAGTAAAAACTAGGATGGGTAGAAGGGTAGACTGGATATAGGACAGAAAAATAACAGTATCATGTGTAAGACCTAATGATTTTGAATGATGTCACTTTAGAATTACTTATATATAAAACAGTATACCTCTGGCAGAATAGAAATATTTTCTCAGATGGTGAGAACTCAAAATATGTTCCTTACTAAAAGAAATCTAGTAAGTATTTTATTTAAAAATGTTATTACCATTTATTTTTATTTTCAGTTAGATGTGAATTATAATTTTATTTATAATCTTATATTTGTTGATTATTGTATATTTAGAACTGTGTCTTTCCTTAACTTATTCAATTTATTTTACTCTTACTTTGACCTAATGGAATTCTGTCTAGTGGTGCTGAGGAAAACATTTATACTTCAAATAATTTCACCATTTAGCAATTTTTAAGAATCCAACAGTTGAAGCTGTTTTAGAAGATCACTATAATAGGCTCAGGAAAGTGTGTGTATAGAGTAGTTTATTTGGCACACTGGGTACCAAGTAGTACATTTATTTAACTTTTCATCAGTTCATTGGCATTTTGGTGAAAAGAGGTGATGGAGGCTATTTAATTAACTTCAAATATTTCACTGGCATAAGAAACTGGATCATATGCCAGAATCATTAGCAATTTATAAGCTGAGTTGAGCAGCAAATGGTCATAAATTCAATCACATGTAACCTTTCCAGTAAATGACACCAGTCAATTGAAATTTATTATGGGGGAAATCACAGACTTTGACATTCACACTAAATACCTAGAGCATTAAGATTCTGCTTGCCAAAACCCTAGATATCGCTTTGTAGATTATGTTCAGAATTTTAAAATGCATAAATGATGAATAAGAACTAAGCAGTTCCTTTGAGTGTTATCAAGAAGTATGAGAGGTTCAATATTTGATAATACTTCATTTTCCTCAATAGGAGAAACTTATACTGTGGGACCTAGAATGATAACTGTGATTACTGAACAGTAAGTGTCATAAAACATTGGTGAGTACATTTTGGTATAGTGTAGAGTCTGGTGAGGGAGCTTGCTTGGCAAGTTTCCATTGGGTACTCATGATGAATAACCTGAAAAAGCAATCAGATTTCATTTTCTCCATCTTAAGTGGTAATGTGAGGTTACACTTAAACAGAGTAGAGTGTAATTGATTTTAGAAACTTGATTAAATTATCGATAGCCTGGTATAAATATAGCCTGAATGACTTCAAATTAAGAATACGTTTGTTTTATAGTCTTGGGAACATTGGAAAAGTGAGGAAGGAGAATAACCGGAGGATTCCATCTATAAGATATTAAAAACATTCAATATCGTTTATTTGATGCACACGCTAATAAGATCATTTCGATTTGCTTCTGCCAAACTGCTTCATAAAGTTTAACTTTTCTAGTAAATAACAGAAGGAAAAAAAAAACAGAAGCCAATCATTATTTACTAAGTGAGAACAAAGTGGCAATCATGATTAAGTGTTTTCCAAACTTGAGATTTTGCTTAGTAGATATGTCAGTCAGTGTTTGTGACACAGAGTTAGTGAGTAAAAACTTACAGAATTTTAGGATGACTTTCACACACATTATATGGAAAAAATTTAAAGTTGTTTTGGAAGTAAATCTTACATCATTATACAACATCTGACATTCCACCAAAATAGCTCAGTTTAAAAAGTTGTATATAAATATTATATTGGCCATTATAGAATTTGTTCAAGCTGATATTTTAGAGGAGCACTTCAGAGTAAAATTCCATTAGTAATAAAACCACAGACAGCATTATAGCTAAGTTAGATGCATATTTTCTATTAAAAAGACATAATTAATATAGAGAAAAATCATTTTAGCTATGAACTGTATATATGTACCCGTTTTATTTCTTCTTGCCGAAGTTAAAACATGTTTTTAATAGAGTAAATATCTAGATATTTACTTTTTTACTGAAAGGAATTTTTCCAGTAAGGATATTTTTATTTCAATATATTTCATCTTTAAAATATGAAAAGGTAACACTGTCATAAAGTTTGCATGAACATATATTTTGGAAATTGAGTTTATATGCTGACTTTATTCCACACAAGAGGACAGTAATTCAGTGATGTGGTTCCCAGGGTTAATCCAAAGCAATTCATACTGTGAAATATGTTACAGATCAAAGCAACCAAATTTAGTGACATAAAACAATGTTCTTTTTATTTACTTATAATTTTTTTGGTCAGTCAACTGTTTTTTGTGTGTGTGTCTTGACCAACCCGTTTTGATCTATATTGGGCTCTTTTGTGCATCTATAGACTCAGCTGGCAGTTTGACTGGCAGATATGCTTTAGGGTGATATTCTATCATTGCCATACTCATTATCTGAAATATGTCACCACTGGCTGTCAGCTGGGTACATCACTTCTCTTCATAATGGGACTTCATCTTCCAGAATGCTAGCTTAGACTTATTTATGTGGATATAGGTTTCCAAGTGCAACAAGAGAGAAAACCCCAGTATGCAAATACTTGCACCTGTCTGTCTGCATTATATTTGATAAAGTTCCATTGGCCAAGCAGGTCACATTGCAAGAGCCTAACAAGCAGGTAGGGAAAGATTTTGGTTTTTAAATCTGTCCTATACCTAACAATTCATTCTTTGTTATTTACCTCTAAGATACCTGGACACCAAGGAAAAACATAGACAGTCTTCTATTTCTTTCTTAATATTCACATAAAAAAGAAAAACAAATAATATACTGAAAATTCAATTTTTGATTACTTTTTCAGAGTTAAATTTTTATTTAGCAGTCAAACAATTTATTGGAAGCTTGTCAGGTGAAAATAGGATATTTAGTGTAAATATGGTTTTCTTTACAGTCTTTGATACCTCTTTTAACCATTTTCAACTGAAATATATATGTAAATATAGGGGGTAAGGACCGCAATCAACTGCAGAGAATCTTTATTTAAACATAAGATTGATTGAGTTCAACAAAAAAATAAAATAAAATTGTGTTAGCAACATATAATATATATTCAAGATTAGAATAAAACTATCTGCATTTTAAAAAAATTTAGAAGCACCTCCATTTGTCCACCAATATCGTCTCCTTGTCCACAAACCAGGGTTTGTGAAAGCCTGGAAACTAAATGGCGTGCCCTTGCCTGAGTGCTGCTGTTCCTGAGTGCTTATGTTTCCCAAAGTGTAGCCTATATAATGTTGATTTATGATCTTTATTACTCCAAATATTAATTTCATAAGCATAAGTTTGAACATTGTTCTCTTTTCTCTGATTATTATTCTGTTATACAGTAATTCATGTCAATCTTTAAAATCAAGCATTTCTTTAACTCAAGAATGCTTATGTCTATTTTATCTTTGATTAATGCTTTTCTTACATTTGTTTTAATATTTTCAGGAAATATGAACTTACATTGCATTTTTCTCATATAAATATCCATTATCTTATTTGGATATTTTCTGCTTATTGGCTATTTTTCTCTGACTTCTGAATTCAATTAACACATTAGAATTGAAATGAGGATTCAAATTTTGTTACAGTTGCTTCTGCATATTGTTATTTCTGGTAAAAACCACATGTACAATTGCATTTTAGTTTCCTTTTATATTTTTTACTTCATTCAGCTTTCTTACTCCCTTCCACACTTATGGATACCTTTCCATCTCAGTCATTATAATACAATTTTGTTCATGTGTTTAATGGGGCCCATATTTCATTGAATTTTACTGAAAAAAGGGCTTTCCAAAATTTGTCTTTTCTTGTATTTTATAAATGGGATTTTCCAATAAATGTGGAATACACTTTTTCTATTACTTACTGTAATGAAGCTTTTACCAAGTCTTATTTTTTCCTAGTCTTGGACAAAAAAATAGATAATATTTTGCACACACATACATAAAATGTTGTTGCATCTTTCTTGCTGACATCTCACCATCTATCTGGTTGAGCAAGATCTTGTCAAACTTTCTTTCCTCTTAGATTTTAAATTATAGGTTTAGTTGACTTTCAAACCATAAGTAAATTTAAAAAATTTTTTTTTATTTATTGTGCATTAGATTCTGGGATACATGAGCAGATCATGCAAGATTGTTGCATAGTTACATTCATGGCAAGGTATTTTGTTGCCACCATCCCTCCATCACCTATACATGACATTTCTTCCCAAGTAATCCCTCCCTTACCCTCCTTCCCACTATCCCTCCCATAGCCCCCCACAACAGACCCCAGTGTGTGATGTTCCCCTCTTTGTATCCAAGTGTTTTTATTGTTCAGCACCCGCCTATGAGTGAGAACATGCAGTGTTTGATTTTCTGTTCTTGTGTCAGTTTGCTGAGAATGATGTTCTCCAGGTTCATCCACGTCCTTACAAAAGACACAAACATCATTTTTCATGGCTGTATAGTATTCCATGGTATACATGTGCCACATTTTCTTTGTCCTGTCTATTACTGATGGGCATTTGGTTTGGTCCCAGGCCTTTGCTATTGTAAACAGTGCCGAGATGAACGTATGTGTGCATGTGTCTTTATAATAGAACAATTTATAGTCCTTTGGGTATATACCCAGTAATGGGATTGCTGGGTCAAATGGAATTTCTATTTCTAGGTCCTTGAGGAGTCGCCATACTCTCTTCCACAGTGGTTGAACTAAATTACACTCCCACCAACAGTGTAAAAGTGTTCCTATTTCTCCACATCCTCTCCAGCATCTGTTGTCTTCAGATTTTTTAACGATCACCATTCTAACTGCTGTGAGGTGGTATCTCAATGTGGTTTTGATTGGCATTTCTGTAATAATGAGTGATGATGAACATTTTTTCATGTTTGTTGGCTTCATATATGTGTTCTTTTGAAAAGTGTCTGTTCATATCCTTCGCCCACTTTTGGATGGGTTTGTTTTTTTCTTGTAAATCTGTTTCAGTTCTTTGTAGAGGGTAGATTGCAAAAATTTTTTCCCATTCTCGTTTGCTGCTTCACTCTAATGATCATTTCTTTTGCTGTACAGAAGCTCTGGAGTTTAATTAGATCCCATTTGTCTATTTTGGCTTTTGTTGCCATTGCTTTCAGTGTTTTAGTCATGAAGTCCTTGCCTATGCCTATGACCTGAATGGTTTTGCCTAGGTTTTCTGCTAGGGTTTTTATGGTGTTAGGTCTTTTTTTTTTTTTTTTTTTTGAGACAGAGTTTTGCCCTTGTTTACCCAGGCTGGAGTACAATGGCACGATCTCGGCTCACCGCAACCTCTGCCTCCTGGGTTCAGGCAATTCTCCTGCCTCAGCCTCCTGAGTAGCTGGGATTACAGGCATGTGCCACTATGCCCAGCTAATTTTTTGTATTTTTAGTAGAGACAGAGTTTCACAGTGGTGACCAGGATGGTCTTGATCTCTTGACCTCATGATCCACCCACCTTAGCCTCCCAAAGTGCTGGGATTACAGGCGTGAGCCACCACGCCCAGCCCGGTGTTAGGTCTTATGTTTAAGTCCTTAATCCATCTGAAGTTAATTTTAGTGTGAAGTATCAGTAAGGGGTCCAGTTTCTGCTTTCTGCACACTGCTAGCCAGTTTTCCCAACACCATTTATTAAACAGGGGATCCTTTCCTCATTGCTCGTTTTTGTCAGGTTTGTCAAAGATCAGATGGTTGTAGATGTGTGGTGTTGCCTTCGAGGCCTCTGTTCTGTCCATTGGTCTATATCTGTTTTGATACCAGTATCATGCTGTTTTGATAACTGTTGCCTTGTAGTATAGCTTGAAGTCTGGCAGCGTGATGCTGCCAGCTTTGTTCTTTTTGCTTAGGATTGTCTTGGCTATGTGGGCTCTAATTTGGTTCCATATGAACGTTAATGTGGTTTTTTCCAGTTCTGTGAAGGTCATTGGTAGTTTGATGGGGATAGCATTAAATCTATAAATTTCTTTGGGCAGTATGGCCATTTTCACAATATTGATTCTTCCTAACCATGAGCATGAAATGTTTTTCCATCTGTCTGTGTATTCTCTTATTTCCTTGAGCAGCGATTTGTAGCTCTCCTTGAAGAGGTTCTTTACCTCCTTTGTTAGATGTATTCCTAGTATTTTAGTATTCTTGTAGCAATTGTGATCGGGAGTTTGCTCTTGATTTGGCTCTCTGTTTGTCTGTTATTGGTGTATAGAAATGCTTGTGATTTCTGTACATTGATTTATATCCTGAGACTTTCTGAAGCTGCTTATCAACTTAAGGAGAGTTTGTGCTGAGATATTGGGTCTTCTAAATATACCATCATATTGTCTGCAAATAGAGACAATTTGACTTCATCCTTTCTGAATTGAATACACTTTATTTCTTTTTCTTACCTGATTGCTCTGGCTAAAACTTCCAATACTGTATTGAATAAGAGTGGAGAGAGAGGGCATCCTTGTCTAGTGCTAGGTTTCAAAGGGAATGCTTCCAGTTTTTGCCCATTCAGTATGATATTGGCTGTGGGTTTGTCATAAATAGCTTTTATTATTTTGTGATAGGTTCCATTGATACCTAGTTTATTGAGAGTTTTTAGCATGCAGGGCTGTTGAATTTTGTCAAAGGCCTTCTCTTCATCTATTGAGATAATCATGTGGTTTTTGTCTTTGGTTCTATTTATGTGTTGGACTACGTTTATGGACTTGCCTATGTTGAACCAGCCTTGCATCCCTGGGTTGAAGCCTACTTGATCATGATGGATAAGCTTTTTGATGTGCTGTTGCAGTCGGTTTGCCAGTATTTTATTGAAGATTTTTGCATCTATGTTCATCATGGAGATTGTCCTGAAGTTTTCTTTTTTATTTTGTTGAGTCTCTGCCAGGTTTTGGTATCAGGATGATGTTGGTGTCACACAATGAGTTGGGGAGGATTCCTTTTTTTTGTATTGTTTGGAATAATTTCAGAAGCAGTGGTACCAGCTCCTCTTTGTATGTCTGGTAGAATTCGGCTGTGAACCCTCTGGGACCTGGACATTTTTTGGTTGTAGGCTGTTTATTACTGCCTCAACCTCAGCCCTTGTTACTGGTCTGTTCAGGGTTACAGTTTCTTTCTGGTTTAGTTTTGGTAGGGTGTAAGTGTCCATGAATTTATCCATTTCTTCCAGGTTTATAGGTTTATGTGCATACAGTTGTTTGTAGTAATCTCTGTTGGTGGTTTGTATTTCTGTGGAATCCGTGGTGATACCTTCTTTATCATTTTTTATTCCATCTATTTGATTCTTCTCTCTTATGTTTTTATTAATCTGGCTAGTGGTCTATTTTGTTGATCTTTTCAGAAACCAGCTCCTGGATTTATTGATTTTTTGAAGGCTACTTTTGTATCTCAATCTCCTTCATTTCTGCTCTGTCCTTTGTTATTTCTTGTCTTCTGCCAGCTTTTGAGTTTTTTTTTTAATCTTGCTCCTCTAGCTCTTTTAATTTTGATGATAGGGTGTCAGTTTTAGATCTTTCCTTGTTTCTCATGTGGGTGTTTATTGCTATAAATTTCTCTCTAGACACTGTTTTAAATGTGTCCCAGAGATTCTGGTACCTTGTGTCCTTGTTCTCATTGGTTTGGAAGAACATCTTTATTTCTGCCTTCATTTCATTGTTTATCCAGTCAACCTTCAGGAGCCAGTTGTTCAGTTTCCATGAAGTTGGGTGGTTTTGAGTTAGTTTCTTAATGCTGAGATCTAATTTGATTGCCCTGTGGTCTTAGAGACTGTTTGTTATGATTTCTGTTTTTTTGCATTTGCTGAGAATGATTTACTTCCAATTATGTGGTCAGTTTTTGAGTAAGTGTGATGTGGTGCTGAGAAGAATGGATATAAAACAAAACCGGTACCTTGCTCAGAGACGTGGATATCACTCTGGTTCTGTCTCACTCGGTGGTAGCTTCACTCCAGAGAAGCTTCCTTTCGGCTGTCTTCCCCTAAACAAATCAATAGTTTTTGTTTTTGGGTTTTTTTTTTTCTTTTTTTTGAGGTGGAATCTTACTCTGTTGCCTACACTGGAATACAGTGATATGATCTCAGCTCACTGTAACCTAAGCCTCTCAGGTTCAAGTGATTCTTCCACCTCAACCTCCTGAGTGGCTGGGACCCAGGCACATGCCACCACGCCTGGCTAATTTTTGTATTTTTAGTGGAGATGGGGTTTCATCATGTTGGCCAGGCTGGTTTTAAACCCCTGATCTCAGGCGATCTGCCCGCCTCAGCCTCCTGAAGTGCTGGAATTGCAGGTGTGAGCTACCATGCTTGGCTTTGGCCGTTCCTTCCAACCTGCCCCATAAGTAAAATTTTTAATATTAGCAGCTATTGTTTAGCTAGTATTACTACTATTGAATTGAGAAAAAAAATGTTCTTCTTTTACAGGTTGCTGTATCTTCTATGCAGATAATTTAATCTTAGATTATTATAAGCCATTTATAATGTTTCTCACTCAGCAACATTAACTTTCAGAGTATCCTTATTCTGTATTCCTACTTATAAACACATTCATGCTATGTACTTTACATCATGGAATATACTGTACCATAACTAGTACATTTTGATTCCAAATATATGTGTTAGTAACATATAAAATTAAGGGTGCAATGGCAATGGCCACTTTATATACCATGTGTTGTGAATTGTAGGGATGGATTCTTAATCTCTGTTCTTCTACACATGCACATTTGCTTGCTCCCTAAAACTGTGGAATGCATGTCCCTTTAATAGATTTTTGGATGTTTCACCTGTAGTCCTGTACTATAAACTTATTAATGGGACATGGGAAGACCTGTGATGTGGGAGGGCTGGTGATGGGAGATGAAGGTTAGCATTTATAAAGAATCGCTGTGGACCCCGTGCCCTGTCATGGTGGTTGAAGAAGATAAGTACATAATTAATTTTTTATGGGAATGCTTTCCCATTACTGAATCATGTGATTATAACTTTCCTAAGTTTATACCTTGTAGTTAAAGATTTCTGTATTTACATAGTAATTGTCGAGGCCGAGGTGGCTCCGGCCAGTTGTCCTGGCGCTTAAGGAGGCGAGGCCATGAGTTCAAGGCTGATCTGAGCAATGTTACATAGTTATTGTCTTAAAAAGATTATAGAGACTTAACCAGGCATCCTAATTTTTCAGATATTCAGAATGGAAGTCAAAATATTCCTTCAAATAATTATCATACCTAAATGTTGTATTTTTACAATATTAGAAACTTTTATCAATTAAAAATGTAATATGTTTTAAAGCAATGAAAGAAAAATGCCCGTTGTAGTCACCTCTAAAGCTTTCTACATATAATTAACTGTGTAACTTCATGTCAAAAAGCAAAGTATATTAGCCAGAATATTGAGCATTTTATGATTGAAATTCTGAACAATGTCTAGATAGAGCAGAAAATGGTGACTATAAACTCAGTCCTTGCTCTAAATGCCCTTGCTTTAAAGATTTAAGTCCCTAAAATGATACAAATTTCATTTTGGATATTTAATTTCTTTCTGCTTAAGTAATAAAATATGCATAAGTAATATGGCAGAGGTGGTGATGAATGACTTAAAAGAGATAATTCTCTGGAGAATAAGGATAGTTTATAATATTAATGTTATGAGCAGTGAAGACCAAAAGAAGGTGAGAAAAATAGCTTATGTCTTGTGAATTTCTATATTTTTTTATATAAATGCTATAGCTGTTCTTGGAGTTGGAAAATGATTTGCATGATTGGTTGCCAATCACAGATTAAGAACTCTATTTTCTAATATGGTTACCAAGTTGAGCTGTATACATAGCTTTTAAATTTAGATTTCTTTGCTACAACCAGTAAGAATATCTACACTTAAAGTAGAGAGATACATAGTTTTATCTCAAACCACAAGGTACTTTTCTCCCTTTAGCGGCTGTAACCTCAGCACCTGGAATAATCTCCAACAATTATGAAAAGTGGTTGTTGAATGAATCAACAATATTTAGGAACAATGTTTTTATGTATCACATCTTTCATTTATTAGAATGCCCAAACATGCAGCATCCACCTCAATTGTTACATATGATTATTGCACATTGTGTTATTTTCTTTGTAAATGCTGTTTTTAAATGATGCTTCTTGAAGTTCTTTATTGACTTATTCTCTTTTTTCTGAAGTGACATATCCTCCCATATTTTTTTACTTTATAGGGAGAGAGCATTCGTAACTCACCAACTAATTGATAATTCAATCACTTTGAAAGTTTAATTTCTTAAGCATTAGCAAGAGCCATGGCTGCAGATTATAGTTATGAAATCTGTGGCCAAAATTAGGCTAAAAGGTGCTGTATGTTTAAGAAATAATATGAAGGTGCTCTCTGCCCAGGGCATATAGCGACACCCAAGCATCTGCCATTCACTAGCCACCACTGCTGGAATAGGTCCTCAGGGTAGATGTATGTATGTACAAACAACTGTAGCAGACAAAGGAAGATTGAATAATATGTAAGTTGTAAAGTTTTGTTTTCAAAGCCCATGGTAGATGCCTAATGAAGTAGGCTGCATCATGTGAATACTATCAGGTTGGTGCAAAAGTAATTGCAGTTTTTGCCATAATATAGATAGCCTAGAACTGATACTGACTAGCTTGCTTTTCTCCCATTCTTCCTTTATAAGTCTCTTAAGTCTTGCTAAGGCTAAAGACAGAGCAGTCTATTGAAAGGCAGCAGGTAGTGGGTGGCGGGGCAAGATGTTCAACTAGAAGCAGTGGTGATCAGAAGCTCCCACGGGAAAGAATCATAATAGCATGTGAATCCTCCACGGGCAACTGAGGCATCCGGATTCTCTCATCAGAACTGACCAGGCAGCTGGTGTGACCCCGAAAGAGGAAGGAAGAGTATCACCTGAGAGCATCATGAGCGGGGGAGCCCTCACCCCCTAGCCAAGGGAGGCAGTGAGTGAGCGTGCTACCCAGTGGGGGAAACCGTGGCTTTTCCACAGAACTGTGCAACCCATGGATCGGAGGATCACACTCATGAGCCCATGCCACTGGGGCCTAGGCTCCTAAGCCTCGAGCCATGCAGATTCTCAAGTCTCTCAGGTAGAATCTGCTTAAACCTGTGGAGTTCCCCAGGGGAGGAGTGACCAGGACCAGCACTGCAGCTGCCTGCTGTCTAAGCCATTTGCGTCTCTTCGGGAGAGCAACAGACAACCCTGGGACTGATAGCTGTCTAACACCTAAGTTCCCTGGGCAAGGGAATGGCAGCAGCCATCACTATATCTCCAGGCTGTGCTTTTCCCCTGATGGAGTTAGGGAGGCTGCATAGTTTGGTCCCAAGGGGGTCCCCCACGACCAACATACTGGCTGTGGCAGACTGGCCAGAGTGTCTTTTCAGGCCTGACCTTGACCCATCCCTCCTCACTGGGTGAGGCCTGCCTGCAGGAACTCCTAGAATTCCAGCCAGGGGCTCAGAAACAAAACTCTGATCTCCATGGGCCTGAGCCCCCAGGGGGAGGGGTGGTCGCAGTCCCTGGACCAGCAGACTTAGCCTTTCCTCATGCTAGTTCTGAGGAATCTGAGCAGCCTAGACAAGTGGGATCCCCCCAGCAAAGCACATCCCCTCCACCGAGGAACAAAGTGCTTCATTAAATGGGCCCTTTTCACTGTGTCACTTAACTGGGTAAGACCCTTGAACAGGGATTGTGCCCTTCAAAGTCAGACATCCCAAAGGAAGGAACAGGCACCCATTTTTGTGGTTCTCCAGCCTCCTTGCTCCTCCCATGCCCAGGAGCAAACCAGATGAATGGGGCCTGAAGTGAACCCCCAGCAACCCACGGCAGCCCTGCAGAAGAGAGACCTGACCATTGAAAGAAAAACAAACAGAAAATAACAGCAACAGCATTAAAAAAAAAAAAAAAAAAAAATCCCCACAAAAGCCCCACCGGGTCAATGGCTTCAAAGAGCAAAACTAAGCAAACGCGTGAAGAAGAGAGAGAATCAATGAAAAATCGCTGAAAAGCCAAAAAGCCTCTTCTCCAAATGATTGCAGTGCCGCTCCAGCAAGGGCACAGAACTGGATGGAGAATGAGATGGATGAATGGACAGAAGTAGGCTTCAGAAGATGGGTAATAACAAATTCCGCAGAGCTAAAGGAGCATGTTTTAACCCACTGCAAAGAAGCTAAGAACCTTGATAAGAGGTTAGAGGAGCTGCTAATTACAATAACCGGTTTAGAAGGGAATATAAATGACTTGATGTAGCTGAAAAACACAGCAAGAGAATTTTGTGAAGCATACATAAATATCAATAACCACATTGACCGAGTGGAAGAAGGGATATCAGTTCGAAGACCTTCCTGAAATAAGGCATACAGACAAGACTAGAGAAAAAAGAATTAAAAGGAATAAACAAAGCCTCCAAGAAACATGAGATTATGTAAAAAGGCTGAACATAGATAGATTGGAGTACCTGAGGGAGATAGGGAGGTGGAAACAAGCTGGAAAACACACTTCAGGATATAATCCAGGAGAACTTCCCCAACCTAGCAACACAGGCCAACATTTAAATGGAAGAAACACAGAGAACATCACTAAGATACTCCATGAGATGATCAACTCCAACATGCATAATCATCAGATTTTCCAAAGTTGAAATGAAGAAAAAAATACTAAGCCCATCCAGAGAGAAGGGCCAGGTCACCTATGAAGGGAAGCCCATCAGACTAACAGAAGACCTTTTAACAGAAACCCTAAAAGCCAGAAGAGAGTGGGGACCAGTATTCAACATCCTTAAAGAATTTTCAATCCAGAATTTTATATCCAGCCAACATACGCTTTATAAGTGATGGAGAAATACAGTTCTTCCCAGACAAGCAAATGCTGAGGAATTTTGTTACCACAAAGTCTGCCTTGCAAGGGCTCCTAAAGGAAGCACTAAATATAAAAAGCAAAAACCAGTACCAGCTACTGCAAAAACACACCAAAATATAAACACCAATGACACTGTGAAAAAAACTACATCAACTAGTGTGCAAAATAATCAGATAACCTCAGGATGGCAGGATAAAATTAACACATAACAATACTAACCTTAAATATGAATTGGCTAAATGCCCCAATTAAAAGACACAGACTGGTTATTTAGATAGATTCAAGATTCATCACTGTGCTGTATTCAGGAGACTCATCGTATGTGCAAAGACACAAACAGGCTCAAAATAAAGGGATGGAGGAAAATGTACCAAGCAAATGGAAACCAAAAAACAGCAAGAATTGCAATCCTTTGACAAAAGAGACTTTAAACCAACAAAGATCAAAAAAGACAAAGGGTATTACATAATGGTAAAGGGATCAATTCAACAAGAAGAGGTATCTATCCTAAATACATATCCACACAATACAGGAGCACCCAGATTCATAGAACAAGTTCTTAGAGACCTACAAAGAGACTTAGACTCCCACACAATAATGGTGGGAGACTTTTAACCACCCCACTGTCAATATTAGACAGAACAATGGGACAGAAAATTAACAACAATATTCAGGACTTGAACTCAGCTCTGGACCAAGTGGCCCTAATAGTTATCTACAGAAATCTCTACCCAAAATCAACAGAATATACATTCTTCCAGTACTGTTCTAAAATTGACCACATAATTGGAAGTAAACCATTCCTCAGCAAATGTAAAAGAACTGAAATCATAACAAACAGTCTCTCACACCACAGTGCAATCAAATTAGAACTCAGGATTTTCAAACTCAGTCAGAGCCACACAATTACATGGAAATTGAACAACCTGCTCCTGAATTACTCCTGAGTAAATTGTGGAATTAAGGCAGAAATCAAGAAATTTATTGAAACCAATTAAAACAAAGAGATAAAAAACCATTATCTCTGGGGCACACGTAAAGCAGTGTTAAAAGGGAAATTAATAGCGCTAAATGCCAACATCAGAAAGCTAGAAAGATTTCAAATTGACACCTAACATCACAATTAAAAGAGTTAGAGAAGCAAGAGAAAATATATCCAAAAGCTAGAAGACAAGAAATAACTAAGATCAGTAGAATCAAAGGAAGTACAGACATGAAAAACTCTCTAAAAAGTTAATAAATTCAGAAGCTGTTTATATGAAAAAATTAAGAAAATAGACTGCTAGCTAGACTAACAAAGAAGAAATGAGAGAAGAATCAAATAGACACAATAAAAAATGATAAAGGGGATATCACCACAGACTTCACAGAAATATAAACTACCATCAGAAAATACTATAAACAACCTTACACAAATGAACTAGAAAATCTGGAAGAAATCAATAAATTACTGGACACTTACACCCTCCCAAAACTGAACCAGGAAGAAGTGAAATCCCTCAATAGACCAATAACAAGTTCTGACATTGAGGCAGTAATTAATAGTCTACTATTATATAATTAATAGTCTACATATATATAATATACACATAGTCTATATGTATACTATTAATATATGTAATATATAATATATGTATGTATAATATATATGTATTGTCCGGGCGCGGTGGCTCAAGCCTGTAATCCCAGCACTTTGGGAGACCGAGGTGGGTGGATCCTGAGGTCAAGAGATCAAGACCATCCTGGTCAACATGGTGAAACCCCATCTCTACTAAAAATACAAAAAATTAGCTGGGCATGGTGGCGCGTGCTTGTAATCCCAGCTACTCAGGAGGCTGAGGCAGGAGAATTGCCTGAACCCAGGAGGCGGAGGTTGTGGTGAGCTGAGATCACGCCATATGTATATTATATATAATATATATGTATATTATATATATATACATATAATATTAAACACCAAAAATTAAACTTCGTGTCCTTATGGGATTGAAATTTTTGTGGGATAATTAAACAATAGGTTTTCCTGCACAAGCTCTGTTTTTTTGTCTGCTGGCATCCATATGAGACATGATTTGTTGCTTCTTGACTTCCGCCATGATTGTGAAGCCTCCCCACTCATGTGAAGCTGTAAGTCCAATGAACCTTTCTGTTGTAAATTGCCCAGTCTCTGGTATGTTTTTATCAGCAGTGTGAAAATGGTCTAATACGCTTTTAAAACAGAGTAGACCACTCCCCACTTATTCAGATCTTTTTTTTACATCTTTAAATGAGAAAGCATTGTCTTGGTAGAGAGTTTGGAACAGTTACTTCTTTATATGTTCTAACTGATTATTGTCAGTATAGCAAGAAACCAGCACTTGAGTTGTTTTCTATTTGGTCTCATTATCAAACCCCTATTAGTTTCTAAGTTATGTGACTTGATTATTTTGGAATTTTAGTAGGCAATATATACATAGTGCATGTTTTGAGTCTTCTAAAAACAGATATCATTTATTTTTCTCTTTCATGTAGCATTGGCTAGGAACTGAGGTACAAAGTTGAATAGTCAGGTGCTAAGTCTGGATGCTTCCCAAAATTCAGATACTGAAACTTAATTCCACTGTAGTAGATTAAGAGATGAGGCCTCTTGGAAGTGATCAATTCATACTCTACAGTCATGAATGTATTAGTGCTTATAAAAGAACTGGAGAAAACTAGCCTTGGCCCTTTTTTCCTTCTATTCCTTCTGCCATGTCAGACACAGTGTTCATCCCTCCAGACGATGCCACAACAAGGCACCATCTTAGAAGCAGGAGACTAGGGCTTCACAGACACTGATCAGACCACTGCCTTGATCTTACACTTCCCAGCCTCCAGAACTGAGAGAAATAAATTTACATTGTTGATAAATTACCCAGTCTGTGGTACTTTATCATAGCAGCACAGGCAGACTAAGACATCAGGTAAGAGTAGGCAGGCTTGTTTACCACTGACTCTAGCAGAGAAGTTCCTCAGATGACAATGGTAGATGAGACATCATTTTGTTTTCTAACAGACAATCTCAACCTGTTAAAGAAATGCTCTTTCTTTCATAGAATAAAAATTTAAGAATTTTATGCAAAATAAAGGTTAAGATTCAGGCCGGGAAATCAGGTATTGTATTCAGTTTTTCGTTTGCCAGACGTGTCATACACATATGTATGAATACAAAAATGTGATTTACTTCAGAGTTTGACATAAGTAATTTAGAAATACATATAATAGTTATGCATAATTCTCATTTATTCCACAATTATAAGAAGTAGGAATATGTAATAAGCTCATTCATATTTTTTTCAAGCTAACATACAAAATATAATTATTAGAATCAATCTCTCATAAGAAATTTTTCTTCTCTCTGAGACAGAATCTCAGTCTGTCACCCACGCTGGAATGAAATGGTGTGATCATAGCTCGCTCAGCCTCAAAATCTTGGGCTCAAGCAATTCTCCCACCTTAGCCTCCTAGGTAGCTGAAACCACTATGTGCCACCATGCGTGGCTGATTTAAAAAAAAAAAAAAATTAGAGCTGGGGTCTTGCTACGTTGCCCAGGCTGGTATCAAATCCCTGGCCTCAAGCAGCCTCCCAAAGTGCTGGGTTTGCAGACATACACCAACACACCCAGCTGGAAGTTCTTAAAGAAAGATTATCCATTTTTTCAGTGGTCCAAAATGACATTTGCATTCTAATTTTAGGTAATCTGTGTCAAGTTAATTTAGGTTATTTAAAATTTCTCTGAGAATTTCTACTACAAGCTTTTAAAGTCGAGTGCAAAGAACATTGTTCCTCAAAGTAGAGGAAGAGTTTGTATTATTTGTTCATTTTCTTTCTTACTGGCACGAATATTTGAAATCATTTTGTAACAAGCAGTATGTCTCAATTTGCTTTATTTGCTACTTCCTGTCTAGACACTTGATAGTCCCATGCAAAAAAGACATACATTCAGTTCTACCACTTATAGCGTGCATCAATACATCCATGCTGAAATTATCTTAGAGATGACAACTTCTGATATCCTCACTGACACTATGAAATAAATGATTGTTTTAATCTGAGGTTTGACATACAAGGACTGACTGCCAGACCCTTTTAGAATGTTTTAAGTTACAAGTATTGTTTGAGAATGTTGCTTTGTTTAGCTAGGATACTATGTAGATTAGCCAGCAGTAGGCACGTAAGTACAGTATGGGCACTGTACACACATTACTGAGCAAATGTTTTTCCGAACGTTTTCATCCCGCAATATTATGGAATAATTACCATTATTCATTCTTAACATAGAGGTAGATTACAGAAAGTTTCTTTCTATTTCTAGCACTGATTTAATTTGGCGGGCATAAGGACAATGAATGCATGGTGAAAAATGTTTATGAGTGTGTATGAATATGTGTGCGTTTGTGTGTGTGTGTGTTGGTAGAAAAGAAACGTGGTCCTGGGAGAAAGGAAAAGTACTGAATTAAAACTTTCTTGATTGTTGCAGAGGGCATGGTATTGCCAGACCCCTGGATATAGTGTGAAGACTGTTCTCTACAAAACTCTAGGAGGCACAATTTTCATCATATGCACAGCCAGCGAGGCCATATGCAGTATGCCTGTATTAGGTAGCCACACTTTATCACCCAGAATACCACTGAGTCATGGACAGTAACTTGGCTTTTGTTTCTCTAAAAGTTATGTTAGTAAAACTTGACTACCTTATTTAGAAGTTTAGGTTAAATCAAGTTTAGCCTAAGGCTACCTCCTTACATATTTTGAGTTCAGCCTAAAGGTTTCTCTATACATAGTGAACTATAACCTAAATGGAGGTATAAACAGACTGTAACCTATTCTTGTGCCAAACACCACGTTTTGGCCAATCAAAGGGAGCCAGCTGTCCACACTGTGTTCAAATTAGGCAAACATTAAACTATAAACAATCTGGCTGTTTTTGTACATCGTGTCCTTTTTTTTTTTTTTTTTTTTTTGAGACAAGATCTAGCTCTGTCAGTGCAGTGGGGCAATCTCAGCTCACTGAAATCTTTGCTCCAGCCTCCAGAGTAGGTGAGATTACAGGCAAGTGCCACCATGTCTGGTTAATTCTTGTATTTTTGGTAGAGACAGGATTTCACCATGTTGGCTAGACTGGTCTCCCAACTCCTGACTTCAATTGATCCACCTGCCTTGGCCTCTCAAAGTGCTGGGATTACAGGTGTGAGCCGCCGCACCTGCCCCTATCCATTTTCTGTAGGTGGCTTTCCTTTCTCTGTCTGTAAATCTTCTACTACGTTGCTGCGCTGGAGTCTCTGAGCCTACTCTGATGCAGGAGGTTGCCCAATTCGTGAAGTTTTCTTTGCTTAATTAAACTCTGTGAGATTAGTTTGCCTAAAGCTTTTCTCTTCACACTATAAAGATGGAATTAAATTTAAAATAGGCCAAAATTTTTTGAAATAAACCTTAAATAAATGTCAACCTTTCACCAAGACCAATACCACAAAGGTGAGGTAAGACTTTCAGCATGAAGAAATGAACCAAGAAAACCTGGAAATAAAAACAATGCACCACTGTCAAATACAAAACAAAATAATAGAGAACCTAAAAATGGGGAAGGGGAAGAGAAAGCAAAAAATACATAGGTAATAATATGCATGGTAGATATTATATTATAAGCATTTATTAGTGCATATCCTTTTTGAATAAAGATTAAAATCTGGCCTATGTTAATGCAGATCCATGGGAGAAAGCCTTCACAGCAGGAAGGAAACCTAAGTAAGACAGAAAAGATATACTTATATGTGAAGGTAAATGTCCTAAAGAAAAGAAACACAATTATATGAGGTCATAGAATATAGAAACCTGTCTTCATCTGAGTGTCTAGAAAGTTCTGGACAGCCATGGAGCTGAGCTTTGTCTGGTGAGTAGGGATTAACTGGGCAAAGAGAGGTGATGACATTGGAGGTCATTTCAGACAGAGGTAATCTGCATGTAGAGCTCTGTGATGGGAAGAAACATGGCCTGTCTGAGGAACTGGAGAGAGACCCATGCGATGGATGCTCGGAAAACCAGTTACTGAAAGAAGCCACAAGAATGGGCAGAACTACATGCAAACGAGTGGTTCTTATGAAATTGTTTGGTCTGTAATTTAAAAGCAATAGGGTAATCACAGAGACATTTAAGTTGGATAAAGTTTGACAGTGGTTTGTGATGGGGTGTTTTTCAAATGGTAAGTTCCTCATTTTGAAAAGGTGACTATGAATACAGTACAGAGAGCTGCTTTAGCAAAAGAAGGTATTGGGTGAAGGCAAAGGTGACTGCTTTCTTGATGGCAATTTGTACAAAGACTACTAATTAATTCTACATCAGTACTCTTAGAATTCAAGAAATATTAAGATGATAATAAAGGAAAGATTTGGCCTTGGATCACTGTGCAAGAGTTGATAGGAAGACAAGATTGCTGGCTTGTGCATCTAGAAGTTTGGTGATTTCATTCCCTAGGACATGAAAACACTGGAAAATGACCCCAGTGTTTGAGATAGGAAAAGACGAGATGGATATTAGGAGACCAGTTTGGGACCTGTTAAAAGCATGAATCTTTTTGAGATATTCAAATGGAAATGTTGATATGAGTCTGAACTCAGAAAAAGATTTTGAAAATGACAAATTTGCTACTTATTGGTATGTAGAGGATAGTGAATCACTGGTTTGAATGCAATGACTTATAGACAGGGAGAGCAGAAAGGAGAAATTAGTCTGAAACTAAGCCCCACAGAATCCCAGCTTTTAATGGCTCATTAATGGGTGGAGAAGGGTGAACCAATGGTGCCTGAGGGGTGGTTAGACAGCTTGAATAAAAAGTAGAAGCCAAGTGAAGTGAAGGTTTCAATAGGGAGGGAGTGGTGAATAATGTCTCAGTGCTCAGGACCCCTTTACACATTCCTTGGCCTCTAACCCAATTCAGAACATTTCCTCTGACAGGTGGGGAAAGATTTTATCAGTGAAAATATAGCATGCCACTTGGAATTGAACAATACAGAGTTAAACAGATATGTGGATTACTGGCTTCCTTAGAAAAATCACAAGGTGTAACATTGTATCTGAAGTTTTACCATTTTCAGGAGTTTACTTAAGCAAATTTGGTAGCAACACTAGGCACATAAATTCATGTGTCTAGCATTACACCTAGCATTTACATTTTCATTAAAATGTAAAATCATTAGGAGAGGTATTAACTTATTATTAATAAAAATGGTTGATTAGTAATCAGATGCATTTTCATGGAAATGATAGCAGATGCATATTAGATTCCAAAAAAGACAAAATATGCCAAAGAAAATCAGTTTGGGTGAATTGTTCTCTCATCAATTCCCATTTTTAGGCATAGTTATATATTTATTATCCCAGAAACAGACTAAAATTATAAAATTTAAAGGTGAATTGTAAGAAAAATAGGAAAGTAAGTGGGCAGCTTATCGGTTTTTCCTAGTAAAAACCTTCTTCTCTTTTGTAAGTGAAATGAAAAGTGGAATAGTTCCAGGGATATAGGAACTTAGCATCTCTGCTAAGTATTTGTGGATGATAAAATATCCTGTTATTATAAAAGTAAGTAGGAGACTATCTTGTCTATATCAATTCCGTCTTTATATGATTAATTCATCGCATGAAAAATATACCCCATTCCTTCTAGTAAATATAGTAATTTTAATAAGATAGCATATCTTATATGCTTGTAATAATGTAGATAATAAAATGATACCCAATTTTAGAGACTTGCTTACATGTATTTGATGGATCTTGAGATCAGAATAGAAAATAACCCTGCTAGAAGTTTATGAATCAAAGTTGGTTGGATAGCCAAGTAAAAATGTTTCATTGAATTACATACTGTGTTTATATAAGACACACAGATCAAATAAAAATATAACAACATATGAGGCAAGAAACTTAAAGATGCATGGTATTATTGGCTTCCCACAGTCAAAGAGAGAAGCACATAAAATATTTAATTTTTCTCAAGTGGGTTCTCCACAAGTTCTTCCCTGTTCCTAACCTGACTTCCGATTTTCAGATCTTACCTCCTCTCCAGTATATTTTCTTCTAATTTTCAAAGCTTCACTCGCCTTTTGGAAAAAAGTCTCCCATCCCAAGCCTATATCGCATGCTCTCCTCCTAGAACATACTCCTGAAATCTGGAACAGCTGGAAAGTAACAGCAGGTTTTAACAGTACCATTATCAATCCCCCATGGCACCATAAGTCCCACAAAATATTCCAGGGCAGCACTCTATTTGTTCTCTCCTCTAGCATGATTTCAGAGATTTTCACCCTCATCCTCTCCAGATTTCCCTGACTGGACTCTTTGAGTCTTTCCCTCTATACTGTGTGTTCACACACACATTTACACTGGCACATGTACACACGTGCACAGTTGCTTAAACTGAAATTGTTGAGTTTTTCCATCTCTCTTCTACAAAGATCATACTTTCTCAATGAAAAGCACTAATTTTCAGAAGTAGTGCAATCCAAAGCCATATAAGTTGATAAAGAAATCGTTTTTCTCACTATTACATACTTCAAAGAATCTATGCAATAGATAAGGTGATTCACATTAGTATATAAGTAAGTCCAGATTCTTCATTCCTGGCTCTTAAATGAGGCACGAGAGTATACATTGCTGAGACATAGGGGCTACTATCTGGGCTACATATGCAATTATTTCTAATAATACTGTATACTAGGGTCTGATTCTTAATCAGGGGCCCACTTCACATTCAGGCTTGGAAGAGAAGGGCGGTTCTATTGCAGTTATCAGTGTCTTCACACGTAAGTGAAAATGAGGCTTCACATTCTCCAGCAGTTTCATATGTTTTTCTTTTTCTTTTTGAGACGAGTCTGGCTCTGTCACCAGGCTGGTGTGCAGTGGCACAATCTCAGCACAGTGCAACCTCCACCTCCAGGGTTCAAGTGATTCTCCTGCCTCAGCCTCCCATGTAGCTGGGAATACAGGTATGCACCACCACACCCAGATAATTTTTTGCATTTTTAGTAGCGATGGGGGTATCACCATGTTGGCCAAGATGGTCTCCATCTCTTGATCTTGTGATCCTTCCACCTCAGCCTCCCAAAGTGCTGGGATTACAGTCATGAGCCACCATGCCTGGCTCATTTTGAAATGTTTTTCTAGGTTCTATAGGACAAATGATATATGATAGAATTCCCTTTCTGTCACCACATAATTTGTTGATATTTTATACATCTCCAGGGTTGATTCAGTCTTTATTTAGTCATTGATTGTCTCAAATTGTTCTTTTGTTCACCTACAGTTTGGCTACTATTCATAGGTTGTTCATTTATAAATGAGTGAATTGAAGTAGAGTATCTTCAAACTCTCTTTTTAAAATTTTCATTCTATATGATTTGTGCAGATTGATTTATACACTCACCTACTTCAGTTCTCATTACACAGGATTGGACTTTGCATTTTCAAATACCCTTCTTTTATCTCCTAGCAGCACTAATGCTCCCCATTCCATTCCAGTAAACCGAGCCCTTTGAATTCCCAAGTATTTTTTCTCTATTCAAAGAATTTCAATTCTCATTGCAAGAAGACAGTTGAATAGCTGATAACAGCAGCAAGGATATATTTCCAGTGCTTTCTGATCATTTCCTGTAAAACAAAAATGAGAAATTGTCGTGTTCTGATAGTGTTCAGTGATTTTGAAATAATTTTGCTTAAGCAGATATCAGGCTGGCTGCATAGAAATCACCAAAGATGATTTTTAAAATACAAGTTCTCAGTATCTCAGTAGGTCTGGAGTGTAGTCCAAGAATCTGTATTTTTTAAAGCTCTTCCAAGCAATTCTGATGTGAAGCCAAATTTGAGAACCTCTGCTATGCTGTTTGCTTTAGTTTGCCATCTAGCAGATTGCACTGTTCTAAACTGCTCCATCATTTAATACACATATGCACACATGAATTCCAAAGTTTGTCACTCAGTATCGATGTAATCTTGGCCAAGCAATTTAGCATCTCAGTGATTTAGTTTCTTCACTAATAGATATTTTTAAACATAAAATGAATTATAGGCATCTAATATGCTTAGAATAGTGCCTGAGACAGAAAGATGTTACTATTTTCATGATTATTACTAATCATTTATTTCTTAGTCATCACACATTTATTAAGAATTTATAAAATTTCAGACATAGCTTTTCAAACTTGGGGAATAGTAAATAAAAAAACAGATTTAGAAGTAAATAATTAAAATGGATGTGTTTGGATAAAAGACCTAAACATAAGAGCTAAAACTATAAAACTTTTTGAAGAAAAGTAGGGGGAAAATGACATTGGAGTTAGTAAATTTTTTGATATAATACCAAAAGCATGGCTAACAAAAGAAAAAATAGATCACTGGGCTAATTCGAAAACTTTCGTGCATCAAAAGAGACTATCAATATAGAGAAAAAGCAGCCTGTGAAATGGGAGTAAATTTTGCAAATCATGTATTTGATAAGTGATTAAAATCCAGAATGTAAAAAGAACTCCTGCAATTCAACAATAATGTCAATGACATAAACCTGATTAAAATATGGGTAAAAAACATGAATAGGCATTTCTCACAAGATATACAGATAACCAACAAGCACATGAAAAGATGCCCAACATGCTAATCATTAGAGAAACGCAGATCAAAATCAGATGTCAAAATGAGATATCACTTCATGTCTGTTCAACTGACTGCTACGTAAAACAACAACAACTGTTGACAGGGATGTAGAGAAACTGCTTTCTTGATGTCCAGAGTCATTTTCATCTGCTTTATTCCTGGTTCGTAATTAATTGTGAAAATTATGATATGCAATCTTAAAGGACTGCTATCAAGGGAAGAATCTTATGTTAGAAGTTTGTGCATTTTCAATGATAACTTCCAAAATGCCCATGACAGATCACAGTACAATAGCTTTCAAATTAAATCTGCATAGTGTCGACTCTGTTAACTTCTGCTAACAGAGTGTCCTGCCTAGAGCCAAGTGGCATCTGGACCCCAATATATGACCAGATAGATCTCTAGAGCTACAACTGTAGGAAAAAATGTCTGCAGACGTAAAAATTAGGGTGAGAATGGATGGAAAAGAGTTATAAACTTGGTTTTGATTTACTCTGAACAGGAGTAATGAGGTGAAACTAAAAATTGCGATTAATTTAGTGGGACTTGGAGTTTAAGAAGGAGAGAGCGCAAATGTAAACTGTTCTATAAATAAAGCTAGTTTTGAAGGCAAAAAGAATTATATAATAGGATCTAGAGGGGGAAATTTCTCCCTTTTCTCAGAAGCAAGATTTGGATATCCTTAGACTAAGATAGAAAGTCATTATAAAGGGAGAACTGTGAGACATGGGAGCGTGTGCATAATCTCTGGAGCAAAGTGCTGAGGGAAGAGGATCTGAATGGCAGGTGGAGAGATTTGGGTAAAAGAAACAATCGTTTCCTTGGGTGCAGATGTACTCGCACATATGCCTCTGTGAATGTAGATGAGATCATTAACTTTTGACAACCTCTATCATCTTTATGCAGTAGATGAAAAAGGATATAATGACAATTTGAAAGTAGAGGGGAATATGAGTTTCTTAAAGTGACAGGGGAAAAAAGTGTTGGCAATAGTCTCAATAAAACTGAAAAATAGAAATTTGTAGTCACCCCAGTGTGCGTGATTCTGGCCATCCACAGCAGTTCATGTAAAATATTCGAAGGGTGAATTGTTAACTACGTTTATAGTTTGCAATTTCATGATAGTGGAATTATAGACACTTATGTTAGGAAAGGAAAGGCAGCTGGAGCAGAGCTAATGAAAAATCTAAGTGGAAAGAGGTCAAAGCACAAAGTACTTGGAAAGGTAAGAGACACAGGAAGATTAACGAAGTATAAGAGCTAGCAGAAGTGTTCAAAACAAAATACTGGAGTTTAGAATCTGCAAGGCAATAAACTCCACTGTGTGTAGAAGTAACTCTATCTTTGCAGTTGTACAGGACAACCCTTGAAATCACCCTTGTCTTCTCTACTTCCAGCATAGCTCCAGTCAGCCTCTCAGTAATCCTTCAAAATACATTGACATCCCAACTACTCAGCACCGTCTGTCATGGATTAACTAGACTTTCTGCTTCCACCTTGTCTCCCCAGAGTCTGTCTTCAGTCTGTAACCCAGTGTAAGTATTTTTAAAAAGTATATTCATGTCACTCCTCTGTTCAAAACCCTGTATATATCCCATTTCCCTTGGAGTGAATCTTTGCAATAGCTCCACTGACTTCACATTCTTCCACGATGCTTCTTCTTGCTTAATTTCTTTCATCCTTGCTGCAGTTCCTCAAGCTCAGCAGGCATACTTTCTGATTTGAACTGGCTATTCCTTTTCCTTCAAATAATATGACAAACTTCTTCACTTCTTTCCAGTTTGGGTCCAAATCATGATTTGTGATCACTCTTTCTCTGTAAACTGTCTCATTAATGTTTTCTACGTAAGTTGCTCTAATTTTTTCTTTACCTTAATAGCATTTTTTTTTACCTCTAACACATATAGTTTACTTAATGATTAAAGTGTTGCTTATTATCTGCTGTTTCTCAGTAGTGTGTAGGCTCATAGAGATAGGAATATTTGTTCACAAATCTATCCCAACTGTCTAGAATGGTGAATGTCACAGAGTTGTGTTAAATAAAAGCTTTTTCAGTTAGTGATTTGAAAAAGTTAAAGAAACAATGACAGTAGGCACCTGGTTATTTTGCTATGGAAATGAACGGTCCAAAAGAGATTTCAGTATCCTGAGGTATATTTAGACGCCTTCATGCCAGACACAGGAGAGGTAGGTGCTTAAAAGTTGCCAGCACTGAGCAAATAATAGATGATTAAATACAATCAAACGAAATGGCAGTCAAGCCATAACAGACTGAATGAAGATATTCTGTGCCTTGTTTACCTTATGCCTCATCTGGGTACTGCTTTGTGTGAATGTGTACCCTAAGTTCATGTGTTGAATACTTAATACCCAGTGTTTGGAGGTAGGGCCTAATCAGAGGTGATTAAGTCGTGAGGGTTCTGCTCTCATGAACGGATTAATGTTATTACTATGGGAGTAAGTTCATTATCACAAGAGTGGGTTGTTACAAAAACAGGTTCAACTCACTCTTGCTGTCACACTCTCTTGCCTTTCTCTCTTTTGCCGTGGGATAATGCAACACAAGGCCCCTAACCAGATCCTGGTGTCATGCTCTTGGACTTCCTAGACTCCAGAGCCATGAGCCAAATAGACTTTTATTTTATAAATTTATTTATAAATTACCCAGTCTCAGTGTTCTTGTATAACAAAACAGATGACAGATAGATGTTTTGCATATACATCAATGAGTTACTCTTTTACATGTATTTTATATGTAGAATATGTTGCTTTATTTCATTATGTGCAGGATATTTGGGATAACCTTTGTCATCTCAAAGACAAGCTAACAAAAAGTCCTCAAAGAAAGGAAACAAAAGTTAGAAAATCTTGGGTGTAAAAAATTTCTGGATTAATCACATTGTCTTGTTCTTTTCTTTTGCTTAAATAAAAAAAAATTATTCCAGCTGGAGTAAAATTTCAGACTAATTCAGAATAAAAGAACAATCTTCTGATTCTGCTACAAAGAAATTAATTACACATTACAAAACGATTGCTTTCGCATTATCCAGGGAAACATCATCCCATCACAAGTCTGAGTTACTCAATTCTTTCATACTCTTTAATAACAAAGCCTGCAAGTTTGTAAAGTTACGTAAAGAATATATCACTATCATTTCAGGCAGTGTGGTATTACAAGTTATAAGAAATGCCTGGGAGCCTCCTACTTGCGCCTCTTCAGAGACAGCTTATTTTCTGTCTTGAAGACTATAAAATAAAAAATGAACATAATAAATGTTTCAGTTTGTTCCCTAGACATAGTTTAAAGCAAAGGTAATGCATAACTGTAAGATAAAACATGGCAATCTCTGAAGGTGTTCATATTTAGCAATATCTTTGAAGTTTTATTCATTAGGCAAATGGGGAAACCAAGACTATTGTTTTTCCTGAAAATAATTTTTATTTAAGCACATAATTCAGAAATCTATATCATTATGTGCTCTTATGTCCTATTATGTAGAGGGCAACTGCAGGATGTCTCATTCCATTAGGCTGCCGATCATTAACTAAAATCGTAAGATTCTACCCACTCTTTCTTAACAGGATGCAATAAGGGCATATATTCTTCCATAAGTTTTGGTTGTGCTCCAGATATTTCCTCTCTAATATACAGTGTTTTGATTTGCATTTTCTTAGCGGTATATGATGTTGATTATCTTTTCCTATGCTTATTTTCTATCTGTATATCTTCTTTACTGAGGTCTCTCTATGATCTTTTGCCCATTTTTAATTGGATACTTTGTATCCCAGCTAGTTTTAAAAGGTCTTTGTATATGTTAGATAAAGTCTTTTGTCAAGTAAATGTTTTGCAGATATTTTCTATCAATCTGTGGCTTGTCTTTTCTTTTTCTTAACAGTGTATTTCATGGAGCTCAAATTTTTTATTTGAATAAAATCTAACTTACCAGACTGTGGTTTCCGCTTTTCCTACTTAGGTGCTGGTGGTAAATTTTTGGACTTTTAAGAAAACTAATTTGAGTTCTTTTTTCTGAGTGAGCTAAATTTACTGATCCTACTTCATTCATCACGTTTCTTCTCATTGAGTGACTGTTTCTTTGCATCTATCCTTTTCCCTCCATATGTCTTCCAAAATCCCAAGCCCCTCCTTTTTCAAACCTTTCTGTTTGCTATATGTGACACAATTTTATAAACTTCTTTAGGGTATATATTTGAAAGGATAGGTGAATTATAAATGTTGCTTTTTTTGCCAAAATCTTTTTAAGAATGGATGTATAAAGTAATTAGATACATTTAATAGTGTTTTTTTTCAGATTTTTTGTGAAGATAAGCTGCCTCTGAGTAATGTCCTCTCTCATTTTCATGAGTATTTAGAAATATATAATTTTTAGTTGTGTTTTTGTGATATTACAGATAAAACTCATTGCTGCTTCTCACATAGAGCTCCTCCTGCCTGCATTTTTTAAGCTTAATGGTAGACATCCAAGCTTTGAAATAAATCCCTACTAGCAGCATAGTTGAGGAGGCCCGAACTTTCCAGCCCTAAGAGTTATTATAAAGCTCCCATTCTTATTCAGTGAATGAGAAAAACTAACATGTTTGTGAAATTCAACAACATGAATATTATGACTCATCTTTCTCCTCTCCTGAGATAGTCACCATTCAGAAGTCTAATGGAACATAATATTCAAGGTATATATATATTTACATCTATATTATATTTACCATCTATTTATATATTATGGATTTATAAACTGATGATAAAGATATAGGTAAATATAGAAGACACGTCTCATGCCTAGCATACTACATTTATTTCAGTTGTGCCTGAAATGCGCATTAATTCATGGCATAGTACTTCACACTTTTCTTTTCTAATGATTCTACTTGAATTATTTGAAAATTCAGGAGATAAAAAAAGTGCCTTCACTATTGGTTCAATAATAATGATTTAAAAGGGTTATGGGTTGGCTGGATATGCAATTGAGTTGATGAGAAATAACATGAAGAAAATGTCTTTAAAAAGCACTTACCTTAATTTGAAATTATTTTATTGCCAAAAATGCTAACAATCATCTGAGCCATTAGCAAGTCACAATCCTTTTGCTGGTTGGGAGTCTTGCATTGATGTTACTGGATGCTGACTGATCATGCTGGTGGTTGCTAAAGGTTGGGGTAACTGTGGCAATGTCTTCAAATAAGACAACAATAAACTTTGCTTCATTGATTATATTTCTTTCACAAAAAGTTCTCTTTAACATGCACTGCTGTTTGATAGAATTTTATCCACATTAGAACATAATCAAAATTAGAGCCAACTCTTTCAAATCCTACTGCTGCTTTATGAACTAAGTTTATGTGATATAATAAAACTTTGGTTGTCATTTAAAGAATGTTTACACCATCTTTGCCAGGAGTAGATCTCATTTCAAGAACTCTCTTTCTTTTCACAGCCATAAAAAGTGATTTCTCATTTGTTAAAGTTTTGTCATAAGATTGCAGCAATTCAGTCACATCTTCAGGCTCCACTTTTAATTCTAGTCCTCTTGCTATTTCCATCACCTCTGCAGTGATTTCTTCCACTGAAGCCTTGAACCCTTCAAAGTCATCCATGGGGATGGAATTAATGTCTTCCAAATTCCTGTTAATGTTGATATTTTGATCCCTTCTCATAAATCACTATTGTTCTTAATAGCATCTAGAATGGTGAACCCTTTCCAGGAGGTTTTCAATTTACTTTACCCAGATCCATCCAAGGAATAAATATGTGTTAGCCATAGCCTTCTGAAATATATTTCTTAAATAATAAGACTTGAAAGTCAAAATTACTCCTTTATCCATGGGCTGCAGAATGGAAGTTGTGTAAGCAGGCATACAAACAATGTTAATCCACTTGTACATCTCCATCAGAGCCCTCAGGTGACTAAGTGCATTGTCAGTGAGCAGTAATATTTTGAAAGAAATATTTTTTCCTCAGTGGTAGGTCTCAAGAGTGGGCTTAAACTATTCACTAAGCCATGCTGTCAATAGATGTGCTGTCCTACAGGATTTGCTGTCCCATCTATACAGCATAGAGAGTAGAGTTAGTATCATTCTAAAGAGCCCGAGGCTTTTTAGAACGGGAAAGGAGCATTGTTTTCAACTTAAAGTCACCAGCTGCATTACCTCCTAAGAATAGAGATAGCCTGTCCTTTGAAGTTTTAAAAGCAAGCATTGATTTCTCCTCTCTAGCTATGAAAGTCCTAGTTGGCATCAATCTAAGGCTGACTCGTCTACACTGAAAATCTGCTGTTTAGCGTAGTCACCTTCATCAATGATCTTACATCATCTAGGTAACTTGCTGCAGCTTCCACATCAGCAGTTGCTGCTTCATCTTGTACTTCTGTGTTATAGAGATAACTTCTTTCCTTAGACCTTGTGAACTAACGTCTGCAAGCACCAAACTCTTCTTCCGAAGCCTCCTCATCTCTTTGAGCCTTCACAGAATTGAAGACCGTTAGGGTCTTGCTCTGGATTAAGCTTTGACTTACAGAATGTTGTGACTGCTTTTATCTTCTATTCAGATCATTAAAACGTTTTTCTTATCAGTAATAAGGCTGTTTTACCTTCTTATCATTCGTGTGTTGACTGGGGTAGCATTTTTCATTTTCTTCAAAATTTTTTCTCTGCATTCACATCTTGGCTATTTTAAGATGCCTAGCTTTTGGCCTGTCTCAGATTTCAACATGCTTTCCTCACTAAGCTTTAGTATTTCTAGCGTTTGATTTAAAGTAAGAGAAATTTGACTCTTCCTTTCACTTAAACGCTTAGAGGCCATTGTAGAATTATTAACTGGCCTAAATTCAATATTACTGTGTCTCAGAAAACTGGGCCACCAGAGGAGAGGGAGAGAGACTGGACAGTGGCTAGTCAGTGGAGCAATCAGAACACGCACATTTGTTGATTAAAATTCCCATTTCATATTTGCATGGTCTTGGCACCCTGAAACAATTACAATAGTATTAGGTTGGTGCAAATGTAATTGCGGCTTTGCCATTAAAAGTAATAACAAAAACTGCAATTACATTTGCATCAACAAAATAGTATCAAAGATCACTGATTACAGATCACTATAATAGATGTAATAATAATAATAAAGTTTGAAATAGTGTAAGAATTCCCAAAATGTAACACAGAGACAAAATGAGCACACACTCTTGGGGAAAAATTGGCAGTGATGAACTGTTCTGCACGGGATTGCCACAAATCTTTAATCTGTAAAAAATACACACACACACACACACACACACACAATCTTTAAAGTGCAACGAAAGGAAGCACAATAAAATGAGGAATGCCTGTACTCGCATTTAAATAAGAGCTAACACTTTGCATCATTCAACAAATGATGCTTAATATTAGTAGTATATGGTTAGTTGTGGGTATTTTTTATTTTTCTTATAAATGAAGGTGGAAATACGTTGAATATAATTTAAAAGTAGGTCCTATGAGTTATATTTTTCGGTGTCTTATAACTTCTAATTACAACTGTGAAATGTAAAATCATATTAACTATTTTATCTTTTTTAAAAATAAGTGCCATGAAGGTTCAAGAAATGGAAGGAGACACTTTCATTTCTTTCCTTTGGAGTGCATTGTCTTTCATGTTTCTTTTAAAGGTACAACTTTCATGTAAATTTCAGTGAACATATTCTTTGATTTGTATCTTAAAACCATCTCTCCAAATCGAAAATGACCTTTGAAAAATTGTCTTTTGATATGTTTTTTCCCAAGTTGCTTCAATACAGAATTCTAGAATTACACATTGAACATTTACTTAATATTTGTCATTTTTATTCCTTTATTCTATATCACATATGTTTCTGAATTGTGCTCTAAACAAAAGAAAGTTGGTAAACGAGTAAGATATTTAAATTTGATCAAATAACAAATTGAGTCTCTTCATGTTCAATAAAAAATATTTTTAAGAGCCTGTTATTATTAAGTCAGTTGCAAAATGCTAGTGCCAAATATTTAAAGACCGAATGCCTAATAATTAAAGGTGCGGCTAGTACAGTGTTTATGTAATTCAAACTATATAATAATACTAAATATCCACATGTACAATGTGGAAATCATGATGTAAAAGGATTCCTTTTCGTGAAAGAGCTTTCATTTAAATGAAACACTAATTAACCAACAAATTTTGACAGTAGAAAAAGGGGGAAAAGATTCCAAGGAGTTTAAAAACTGATACCCCACATATCTATAGGATTCCTGAACTTCTGCAGCATTTTGATTATCACAGGAAGATACTCAGAATTAACACTAATTTTCCAAATAAATGGACCCTTTGAAGACAGTTTGCTCTTAGCAGTTGCTAAAGTCAGGTATTGTTGGAACTTTGATTAGAAATCAGGTCCTTTGACGACCAGAATTAAGATGTTAATTTTGAAGTTCTGAATTTCTAATTTATATCCCTAATGTTATTAATATTCATTCATTCATCTATTTATGAAATATCTATTCGGCGCTTAGTATATTCCGGGGACATGACTGTGAATAGACATTTTCTCTTACATACTTTATATTCTTTTATATGAGAATTAGAATAAGGAGGAGTAAATGCTAGGAAGTCTAAAGCAATGTTTACAATTAGTAAAATAAAACAGAAGCAAGGTGGGTCTTGCTGGGGAAGGGGAGGCGGCAATTGACAATTTTAAGTGCAGATGTCAGAGAAGGCCTTCCTAAGAAGGTAATAATATTTTAAGACAAGACTTGTAGGAAGTAAGGGAGTTGTTAAAGTAGACATCTTTGGGGAAGAACATTCTTGGCAGAGGTAAATTCCAGCTGGCTTAAAATCTCTAAGGAGAGAATGTGCCTATAGTTTTTAAGAACCAGCAAACGGGTAATCCTGGAACTCTGGGAGGCTGAAGCAGGCAGATCACGGGATCAGGAGTTTGAGACCATCCTAACCAACATGGTGAAACTCCGTCTCTACTAAAACTACAAAAAATTAGCTGGGCATGGTGGCGCATGTCTGTAATCCCAGCTACTCTGGAGGCTGAGGCGGAAGAATCGCTTGAACCAGGGAGTAGGAGGTTGCAGTGTTCCAAGATTGTACCACTGCACTCCAGCCTGGCGGCAAAGTGAGATTCTGTCTCAAAAAAAAGAACCAGCAAAGAGAGCTAGTGTGACTGGGCCAAAGGGAGTCCAGGAGAAGGATAAACAGAGCAGATCAGAGAGGCAGTAAGGACAAACGGTGTAGGTCTTTTGGGCAGTGTAAAAGTTTCGGTTTTGACACCGAATGAGATGTGAACTCTTGAAAAGTTCACCTCAAACAAGGAACATATTTTGATTTCCGTTTTTAAAGTATCATGCTGATTGCTGTATTGAAAATAGACTCCAGTGGAGTATGTCAGGTAGAAGTTGGCAAACATTTTAGGAGATGACTGCAATAACCCAAGCAAGAGATAACAAAAATTAGAACCAGCCTGTAAGCAGCAAAAATATGAAAATAATGTGTCTTCGTATTTGAGCCATGATGGGGCAAAAATATGATCTTGGAGCAAGTGTTTTATTTTGAAACCCACCTGATAATTGAAAAAAACTAATATGGTGACATCAAAAAAATTAAACAGTAACAAACAAAGTGCCTCAGGGATAACTTGAGGTCTGTGGAAGATAGAATAGTTTGACTTTAAAAGAGGTCAAGGTAACAGGACACACTTGAAGTGTAATTATTAAAGTGATTATGCACACATAATATGTAATGGAGAGTTTAGTTAACTAAGTAATTCAATATTTATTTAACAAATATTTGTTGGGTGCTGTGTGGCGGGCCCAGATCTAGTTGTGAATGATAGATTAAGACACAAGCCAAAGCATAAAGTTAAAAATCTAGGTCAAGAGGATCATGAAGAAAATTTCCAACCTACGTTCATCTACAAAGTCGTGTCTTAAGCAGCATGTATTGTTCCAATACTGTATCAAAAGCATGCGCACAGTTAAATTTGTAATCCTTATACAAATCTCTTAAATGTATAACATTCACTCTATTCTAATAGTTCATTTAAAATATATGAGAAAAATGTTTAAAGTTCTTTCTTTGAACAAATTTTGTTAAAAATGTACCACATGTTTATCTTTGCCCACAAAAAGACTTTAAAAATATATATGTGTATGTCCATGTATATAAATACATACATACATGTATATCTATATCTGTCTGTATATCTATATCTATCTATCTATCTATATATATATATATATATTTGTTTTGGAGTCTCACCCTGTCGCCCAGGCTGGAGTGGAGTGGTGCAGTCTCATCTCACTGCAACCTCTACCTCCCAGGTTCAAGCCATTCTCCTGACTCAGCCTTCCAAGTAGCTGGGGTTGGAGTAGCTGGTGTGCATACCACCATGCCTGGCCAATATTTTGTATTTTTAGTAGACACGGAGTTTCACCATGTTCGTCAGGCCGGTCCTGAACTCCTGATCTCAAATGATCTGCCTGAATCAGCCTCCCATAGTGCTGGGATTACAGGCATGAGCCACCTCACCTGACCTAAAATACTATGTATTTTCTTTTAACACTTTCCTAACTACTTAGGCAAATAATCCTGCAGTCTTCTTCGTGTTATTATTTGTCAGGATCAAGATAATTTAATACCTGTAGCTACTTTTATGTTATTTTTCTTTAGGTCGAAAGAAGTATTGAGACCAAGGGTTGTCAATGTGAAATTTTGAGTGTTTAGAGCATAGTTTATTTTACTTGTATTACTCAGTTACTTCCTACATGAAAATTCATCTTCTACTCCTCTGTCAATTCACACAAACACCAAGGTTCTGTCAGATTTTTTTCATTTTTGATCTGTATTTTAGTATTTTTAAACATATATTGGTTAGATATATTTTTGTACATTGTTCCTTCTGTAGCAATTAGAACGTAAATACAAAGAATTTAGCTTCTGTTCCTCATTGATATACCTTTATCCTTTCTGTCTGCTTCCCATGTGTTGGCAACTTTTTATAGTAATGACACTATTATAAACTCTGCATTCATAGAATCCTGTATAATTTGTAAATTCTCTAAGTTGCACTATTTTACTTCATTTTTTCTCAGTGCCCATAGAGGTGAGGGGGAAACAGAAACCTCTCAGGAAGGTTGTTACTGCTGGCCTAGCTGGATCATTAACCACAAACCTGTAAGTTCCAGCATACTATTTTCCATGTTATTTTCAAGACAGTTTTAAAATTTTTTTTAATAAATTAGAAGGCATAATTTATTTATGCTCTAAATTGTTATGAAAATATGTGGTTCCAAACATCAATGTTTTTATTTCAGAATATTTACTGAATCTTTATTAAGCATTATACTTGGCTATCAAAAGTAGAGAATGCATAGTGATGTAAATGTTTAACCGTTGGCTTTCTGGGGGGAGAAAGGGCCTTATATGAAGTTTTTATGGTTTTCTTTTCTATAAATACTATGACTATGGTTGATTTTAAGCTACCAACTTGATATTTACCGAATGCCAAGTTTAGGAGAGACGTTCACAGTCAGCTCTGGAAAGCTGGTTACAAAATCTGGTTCCAGCTCATGCTCAGAAAGATGACCATACAAAAGGCAAGATAAGATACTGACAGAAATAGACCCTGCCAAGCCTCACAAGGCAGTATGTAATATATGTAAGAGAGGAGTGGAAACAGTTTAAGTGGAACACACTTGAACTCCTGTCTGACATTCTAACTTTGAAACAGTGAAGAGTATCCTACTATTCTTTGTTTAAATTACTTTTTCCCTTCTAATTTCTAGCATGTTGCTGACTTGCCACAACTTAGGGTTTTTTTCTTTTTCACTTGGACAATCTTTCACTTTAAAATTGCTTTTTCCCATGAAGTAGCTTTTCTTATTTTTATTTCCATTTAACCATAGAGAGTTATAAATTGGCATTTTACTGTTTGTCAATAAGGGCTCTATAAACAAGTCCTCTGCTAGGAAAGATATGGGACTGAGGTCTGAGATTGACTTTGGTTAGTATTTTTTTAGAATGATCACAGAGAACATTTCTTGACAAAAAAGCCCATTTCAAACCCTTTAAAAAAAGTGAAAGACTTTGTCTTTACTGCCTAAAGGTAGCTGCCGATTTTCAAAAAGTATCAGCAATGTAGCTCTATGGTTTTTCTATTTTCTGTGGCAGAAGAGGAGCTCTAATATTTATCCTGTCTAACATGACCCAGTGTGATCCATCTGCTTCCCTGCCTAAATCTCTTTCAAAAATTCTCTGTAGAATTTACTGCTACCTTGGATTCACATTGAATTATACATAAGAACATTTTCTCTCTACACATCTGCTCTATGTGGTGAGATGAAAAAAAAATGTTTTTTTTAGTATATACGTAATTTCATATTTGACGAATTTTATTTTCAATCTTCTAAATACTTTTTATTTGATACGCTTAAATATGGGGCATTGTTAGAGTTCTTTTTCTGGGCTTCTTTGATTGCTACTATTTTAAATAAATATTTGTGCAACTCAAATTCACAAAAGAACAGAAACAAATATTTTTTTGACATTGCAATCTGTTCTGGCTTGAAAAACATGAAATATATTTTTAAAGTTGGTGTCTGCCACTACACGTTATCAGAGATGAATGTTCATAACTAAGTTTTCATATTCTATTTGGTATGCTGATAATTCAGGTTGGCTGTTTTATTATCAGCTTAACTTGTCTAGGCCACCAAAGATCAATGAGAACTTGAAATTAACTGCAGGTAGCTATTCAAAAAGCATATTGCTGCAGATGTAAAAATGTGCATGTGGGTATGAAAAAGAAAAGTCAATTTCATTGTATTATATCATGCATACATCTCTTAAAATTGCTTTATCAATATATGATATGGGACAGAAATAAGTAAAATAAACAAGAAGCATTCTCCTTTTCTCTGCTTTCTGTCATTGCATATTAGTTTTAATGAAAATACTTTGATTCCGCACATCCTGTGGAGAATAGGAAAAATATTTCCCTATAGGTTTTGTTGTTCAGCAGTTATTAAACAGACATTGGATAGCTGCATATTTTCTGAGACATTGATTTCACTATTATTATACTTCAGTAAGTAGGATTTATGGAGCAGTATTTTCATCTGTATAATTCAGGAAGGGGAAAGCTTGATGAAAGATTTATATGTTTATTGAGGATGACTAAAGAGGTATTTTGTAGCTTGTTAAGAAAAATAGTGTATTAATAAAATAAAATATTGTTTATTTCCGAGATGCCAATGAAGGTGGAAACCATTATATAGTTTAATTTCTTAATCTTTTAAAAATATTTTGTTACATTTCTTCTATAAATCAGAAGAGTTTGTTAGATCATATTTTATCCATTTGAGACAAGTATAAAATCAACAAGCAAATTTAAATGCCATATAAATTTAGAATTGTAGCAAAAAAATAAGTAACATTAAATGAATATAGAGAGCAAGTACAAAGAAATCTTATGGAAGAGCAGAGTGAAAGAGAAATGCATTTTTTTTTAATGTAAGAAAGAGCCAAAAAGGCAATATCTGGCACCTACTCAGCAAATTCCTAGCAACATGCTTTCCAAAGTCTCCCTTACTGAACTTGGTAGCATGTGTATCACTAGTAATAGCAATAGACATTTAATTTGTGAAAAACACTAGATGCTTAGTAAATGAAGAATATAAAATGGGTTTTATCTCTTAACAATCAAGTAAAGCCTTTCTAATAAGAGGAAGAGCAAAATTTAAACAATCTTTAGACCAAATTTATAAAATGTTCAGAAATGTTAGAAATATAGGCTAATTAACTGACTTCAAACTTCAGCTATCTTTAAACTATTTTAGAAGCAAGTAAATATAAAATAGATAAGCAAAAATATCATCCCAGATACTTTATGGAATTATATGGGTTAAAGGAAGAGAAAAATAAATATAAGGGTAGAAAGCTCTGGTTCTTTTCTTTAAGCTAAGAAAATTTCCTTCAACCCTAACCCTTCTTGTTCTTTCAAAAGAAATTGAAGTACTTTACAGGCTGAACAAATGTTCAAATTTTAGGACACTATTTACTACTGGAAGTAGTCTCTGTGCATTAAAAGGTCGTGTGTGTGTGTGTGTGTGTGTGTGTGTGTTAGTTATACAGAGTCTCTCTTTGTACATAGGCCCTAATGCGCTTCTCACAACTTTGGAAGTCTTCCTATTAATTTAGCCAAACAATGGCTACCTTCCAAGAACAGGATTTGAGATCTTGTATCATCACCACTTAGACAAAAAGGCCAAATTGTGTTCTCCAATCAGTGTTCACCAGAACTTTGATAGAAGGATATTAGAAAATAATCAGCAACAAAACAGCACTTCATTCCTTTTTTGTTACTGAGAGAGGTGAAAGCATTCACAACATAGGTTTTAGGCATTCTTAGATTAGCTAGGCAACACCCTGAAATTGCAGCAAAGTTTTTCCTTTTCTACTTCAGGCACTGATTTATAAATGTGTCAGCAAAGACAGCTTGTGCATACCTGCCTCTACATTCGGTTTCACCAAAGGGTCACCAGGGATTAGACTTCAGAAAATTGTCCAAGAGTAGGAAGGTATTTACTTCCTCATCTTATCATCTCTTGAAATTTTACTTTAAAAATAGATGCCAACTGAATGGCTGAAACTCAACACCTCATGAAGATGAAAATAAAAACAAGTGTGAGCAGTGAGTGGTAGAATACTGACCTAGCTGTTGGAATTCTCTTGATAACTTGTTAGCATCTCATCTTGAAACCCAAAGCCCTTGGTGATGTTTAACATTTTGGATAGCCTAAAAATTATTTGTGGCTAATGTTAACATGAAACAAAATGTGTAGGTAAAATGCATCTTATATATTTATTTTCGGAAAAGCAATAGAAAAGGATAGAGTCACATATGGCATACTCACATATGGTAGATGGTTACCACTTTGAGTCTGCCTCCTGTGAAAACATATGCAACTGATTGACACAACAGTGTACACACGGGGTGGCCAAGAGAAAAACAGGGACCGTGCATATGTAAATAGCATTACACATTAGCAGCTGCAGGGTTGGGATACCGGCTCCCATGGCCAGACTAAGGTACATAGATTTCTGACTTTCTGTCTGCCAGAGGTCAAGAGAGATACAAAGCAAGCCAGTCAGTCCTGTTTTGGCAGGGGAGAGCAGAGATATAAATAAAAAATAATCAATGAGCTTCTGAAGGGAAAAATAGTGTTTAACTTTCTCAAAATTATACAGAATAAAGTGAACAGTTTATTAGTCTCATAACTCAACATTTTATTAGATGTGTTCTAAATTATTTTACTGTGCAAAGAATAGAATTTACATACAGCATATAAATGCTGTATACATTAGTCCTCCCTTGTTTGGAGGGAATATGTACAGGCACTCCAGTGGATGCCTGAAACTTCATATAGTATTAAGCCCCATATATACTATGTTTTTTAATTTATAAATTACATACAGTAAGAGATCAACCACAATAATAATCAAAGATCACAATTATAAAATATTTGAGCATCACTGCTCTTATGCTTTGGGATGATTATTAGGTAAAATAATGATTACACTAACACTGAAATATTGCCACAATCTGTCTGAAAACTGAGATGGCTACTAAGTGATGAACAGGTGAGTAGGGTATACACTAGACAAAGGGATGATTCATGTCCCAGGCAAGGCAGAGTAGTACAGTGGGAGAGTTCCTCAGGCAACTAAGAGCAATGCACAATCTAAAACTTTTAAATTGTTTATTTCTGGAATTTTCCATTTAATACTTTTGGACTACCATTGACCACCAGTAACAGAGACCGTAGAAAGCAAAGTCTGGAGAAGGGGGGAACTACTGTACACAAGGAAAACGTGAGCAATTGAGGGGAAATATTCAGAGGAGAACTATTGTACACATGGAAATGTGAGCAATTGAGGGGAAATATTCAGAGGGGAACTACTGTACACATGGAAATGTGAGCTATTGAGGGGAAATATTCAGAGGGGAACTTCTGTACACATGGGAAATGTGAGCTATTGAGGGGAAATATTCAGAGGCAAACTACTGTACACATGGAAATGTGAGCTATTGAGGGGAAATATTCAGAGGGGAACTTCTGTACACATGGGAAATGTGAACTATTGAGTGGAAATGTTCAGAGGGGAACTTCTGTACACATGGAAATGTGAGCTATTGAGGGGAAATATTCAGAGGGGAACTTCTGTACACATGGAAATGTGAGCTATTGAGGGGAAATATTTAGAATTTATTAGAAATCAAAACAAAAAATTTTTAAATATGACAATATAATAATATGAAATATTATGGTTTTTCCTGTATTTTCATTTTGAAAGATTTTTGAATGGTGCTAACAGTTTCAACTTTTTCTTTGAAAGCTAGTAAAACAATGGAGTCAACATATATTTTCTACTGGCAAAAAAAAAAAAGAAAAAAACACAAAAACCAAAAATTGACATACCAGGTAGAATACAATGACTGCAAATAATGTTTTTACCATTTTGAGGGTCATTGTTAGCCTAGTTTACTTTAAACATGGCAGCCATCCATATCTGTTCCTTATGTCTTAACTTCATCTGCATTGATATGATCTTCATTATTATCCATAAAATCAGAATATGATAATGGAATCAGTATATTCTACATTGTAGCATAGAGATACTGTAGAATAGTGATGTCACCATCTTTATGTATTTTTTAGTGGAGTATTATTTATAGGTAGAATACAGTCTTATACAAAACTTGAATACATAAATGTGTACAAATTAGGCTTTTTAAATAAAACAAGCCCAGAAATGCATATACTCATTCTGCCTGTCTCCATTGGAAAAACTACATACTCTATCTTAGAAAGATTGGAAGTCACAGATACTAGTCTTCTTTCAGGCACTGAAAAATTTGTGCTCTCTGTGTAATCTCAGTCTTCTCATCAGTAAACTGGTGCTAGAGGATGGAGGACAGGAGGTTATCAAGACAAGCAAATATTAGGATTTGATGAAAGCCTGTTGTAAAACTATTTGTTATTTTTCATATTGCACATAAAAGTTGTGAACAACAACAACAAAAAAAGTGCTTTGCTCCTTCTGTGACACTGATGAGTCCTTAGAATGTAGCCTTGACACATGGACACGTATGTTTACTGCAGCACTATTCAAAATAGCAAAGACTTGGAACCAACCCAAATGCCCATCAATGAGACTGGATAAAGAAAATGTGTTACATATACACCATGGAATACTATGCAGCCACAAAAAGGATGAGTTCATGTCCTTTGCAGGGACATGGATGAAGTTGGAAACCATCATTCTCGGCAAACTAATTCAGAAACAAAAAAAAAAACAAACACCACATGTTCTCACTCATAAGTGGGAGTTGCACAATGAGAACACATGGACACAGGGAGGGGAACATCACATACTGGGGCCTGTCAAGAAGTGAGAGGGTAGGGGAGAGATAGCATTAGCAGAAATACCTAATGTAGGTAACGGGTTGATGGGTGCAGCAAATCACCATGGCACGTGTATACATATGTAACAAACCTGCACATTCTGTACATGTATCCCAGAACTTAAAGTATAATTTTTAAAAAGTAAAAAATATTTAAATGGCAAAAAATGAGGAAAAAGAATGTAGCATAGAAAGAAAATATCAGCTGGGTCAGAATAGTTCCCTCTATCTAATACAGATTTTACGGGACTTGTCCATACGGAGGTAGAGAGTATCATTGCCCTACTAATTATTCATGAATGTGTCACAGGCTACCCTGAGAATCATAAAAACATTAAAAACAATTATGTAGAGACATAGAGTTTTACAGTGAAATGGTATGCTGACTAAAACCAAATATAAGGACTCCTACTCTATTTCCTCAGTAAATTATTTCCTCAAAGAAAACATGGGAAATCTGGTAAACATTTTATGTAGTTATATTGTTCTAATAATAGATAAAAAATAAAAGCATTGGCTATTATAATTGATATTGCCTTAAATGCTTATTCCTATACATGAGGAAGAGTTTCATTCTGAATAAGATTTCCACTGCCATGTGTCGTGTGTAACAGAAACAAGTTTAGTAAGGAGATATGATACACCCACATAGCACGAATTGATATACTATGTACCAGGTCTTTGTGAGGGAATGAAATACAGTTTAAGCATTCAACTTTAGCATAACCGAGTCTTCTGAAAAAATACATCAGAGACATGTAGAATCATTGCTAAATCAAATGATGTAACAATACGTCCTATATTGATGAAAACGTAGTATTCTTGGTTCACATTCTCTGCCCAGTCTCATTTGTATATGAAGGAGGTTGAATTTCTGATCATCTACAAGTAGCTATGGGAAGTGACTACCTTGAGATAATCTGATTTCTCAGTTCCACATCAATCGGGTATGGTGCTTTTTGCTTTCTTTACTCTTGCACTTTCAGTGGCATTGGAGATGTCTAAATGTTTTCTCACAGTTTATAAAATCAGCTCTTTTGGAGACCACTTATTCTATCTTGTCCTTACTATATTTGCAATTCCTGCTGGAAATGCATACCACAGTAACTGTCATCTTTCCTTTAATTGTAGGAATATGCCACATAATCATGTGAGCATTGTGGAATCGAGAGATACTTAATAGTAATAAATTTAAACTTCATTTCCATGAATCTTCACTGATACTAGTATTTTGGGACATTAACTCTGTATCCTTAAATCTATGAGAAAGAGATCCGTACAACTCCTGGCAGGCCGAACCAGGGTTGGTAGATTTGAACAGGTAAGCAGATCTTCTCTAGCAGGTATTATCTGATTTTGCTGATCTTGTTGGAAAACACTTGCTTACTTTATGCAATGAACAACATCATATTTCTTGTTTTATTTTTCTGACAGAGGTGGCTGACATACTTCACTGTTGAGCATCTTTTCTTGGCCATTATTAATGTCATACTTCCTTTGGTCAAAAGATGTGCCTGCTGAACTTTACAAAAAAATACTCTACAATGGCCTTTATGAAATCACCCAGGCCTTAATGGTGACACCAATCGTGCTTCTTACTGTCAGTATTCTCACTCTGGTATATTTAAAAAAAATGGCAGGTGAGGTTGGCCAGAAGTATACTTCCACCAAGGCTATGATTTATCAAGTGTCTTGGCCTTCAGGAACAAGTTTGTTAAGACAAAGCCATTGGCCCCACAAACAATTATGAAGACAGTACACTTTGATTAGTTTCTTCTGTTTATTTTGCTTGAAGATAGAATAACAGCATCTTTATTCGTAACAAGGAAGGCAGAGTAATTGATGAATGTATTCAGATATGAAGTAGCAGTCATTTTACTTCAACCTGAGTGTCAGTTAATTTTTACTGTGTGACAAACTATTCCAATCACAACAGTTTATTTGCTTACAGTTTTGTGGATCAGCAATTTTGACTCGGCTTAACTGGTTTGGCTTATCTGTGTTGCATGCAGCGTTGGCTGGGTTTGCTCTCACATTTGTGATCAGTGCATAACTGAGAGTAGAAATAGGTTTTTCTATTGCTTATACGCCTGGTGCTGTGGTGGTTGTTATCAGTGATAGTGGAGTTAAGTAGGCATATCCCACTCATCCTCTAGCAGGCTAGTTCAAGCTTGCTCACATTGTTGTAGCCACAGTGTTCTCATTTGCAGCCACAAGGTAGTTCCCAATGTGTAAGCACTGTGTGAGCTGCTTCTTGCGTCACACCTGATAGTGTCTCATTGGCCAAAGCAGATCGCATGGTCAAATCTTGAATCATTAACTCAATGTCATGCTTAGGATTAATTTTGGAGGCGCATACTTCCCATCATGGGAAGTCATGGGAATGCCACATTACATAAAGGTATTCATACAGGGAAGTGAAAAATTAGTGACCATTTTTGCAGAGGATCACAACTCATGTTCTGGACTGTGAATCACAGTGATGAGTCAGACTGCATGGATTTGAATCCTAGTGTCAGGATGTACTATCTATTTTAATTTGGACAACGTTCCTAAACCTTTCTGTGCTGAAATTCCTTCATATATGAAAAGATATAATGTTATAAATGAGTTACTTCTTGTAGTTGTTTGAAAAGTGCTTGGTGCATAGTAAAAGTTCAGTCAGTGTTAGTTATTATTCTCTTAGCAATACAAGTAACTAATATGTATTATCTTTAAAGTCTGGGATGCACATTCCCATCCACGTAATCTCTTCCTCTCTGTATCCACCCATTGCTTGCTCTTATCTGGAGCTGGGATCTTTTCCATCACACCTTTACTTTTCATATTCAAGTTTATTTTGTTAGTAGCCAACTATAGTCTTCATCAAGTGTTAAACATGGAGTTTTAAAATAAGGGCACCCTATATTTAAGACACTGCTTGACCTTTTTGTCGTTTGAGTACGCCAAACCTGTTTCTAATTCAGGGCCTTCAAACTTGGTCTTCTCTGTTTGGAGCACTTTTATCCCATTCTTCCCATGGTTGGGACCATCTCATTATTCAGATAGCATTTCAAATATTACTTCCTCACGGAGGGCTTCCCTGCTCACGGTACCTAAAAGAGTCTCTCATGAATTACATTACCTCCCTATCGCATGACCAGTTTTGTATACTACACTGAACACCTTACTCTCTAAAATGTTTGTTGTCATCTTCCTCCACTTGAATGTTAAGCTTCATTAGTGCAAGAATCATCAGTGCAGCTATCTGTAGCCCCTACGAGAATGCCCTGTCTGTAATAGGTTTTCATACATATTTGATAAACTTATTGAAAGCATACTGTATTCCTGTGTGCCCTAAAGTCCCTGACACCCCACGACACCCTGAGTTGGATCTTGGTAAATGCCGTTTAATAAAGGAGGCAAAGTTTATTAAGTTTGTCAGTTTATTGGTATATTATGGAGGTCACTACTTACATAGGGGATTTTTAAATTAAAACCCAAGGAGTTAAAATATCAAGCTGGAAATGATATTAAGGACCAAAGGAAACTTGGGTAGTACAGACAAAAGTAATGAATGTGCTTCACAGCAATAATTCAGTTAGGTCTCTATTATCTGTGCTAATGAAGAGGAGCAATGAGGCAGATGATCCATAACAACAGATAATGAAAAACTATTTGCATTTAGCTCTGGGATGCATTATTCAGAGTCCCTGACTTGTAAACAGGTTCTGTTCCAAAGGTCATTTGTAAATAGGTTATTTTGGACTCAGAATACATTTTCTAGAAAATAATATAGCTGATTTATAGCAGTAAAAATATTTAGGAATTAAAGAGCAGCTAGAACAACCATTATACCATGTTAGGAGGAAAAAAGCCTTTCAGTTTCCAAGTAAATAAGTCCGGAAGCTGTTCATACCAGACACGGGTTTGCTTTTCCCCGTCCAATCTTAAAGAAGCAAAAATGTCTCTTCTGCTTCCACTACTTTCAGCTCCAAATGAAAGTCTCTGGTAACTGTACTCCAAAGACAGTTGTGGTAGGTGGTGGGGTAGATTCTGGGATAGTAGACGGGGGCTCTATAGTGAAGGTCTTCAAGTGGTAGACACGCATTGTCAGAGCTGCCCCAGCAGCTTTTTGAAAACTCTTTTGAATGGGAGCATATGGAGGTAGGCAGCCCCTTCTAAGTCAGGTGCCTGACGTGAAGAGATAAAAAGATCTGTGACAACTAGCTTGATACTGCTTGATACATCAAATTTCAGATCAATTCTAGAAGGTGTAGCCCTAAGAAAAGGAGATACTAAAGTTGGAATTTTGTGAAAAGGTAGCATACAAAGTGACAGACAGTGATATTTTAGCAATATAGTCATACATGAAAATAAGTCTGAAATTACGTGTATTATGACACTATGTATAAAGTTACTTATTTTTATTTTTTTTGAGATAGAGTCTCCCTTTGTTGCCCAGGCTGGAGTGCAGTGGTGCAATCTTGGCTCAACTCTAACCTCCACCTCCTGAGTTCAAGCAGTTCTCCTGCCTCGGCGTACCGAGTAGCTGGGACCACAGGTGTGCACCACCATGACCAGCTAATTTTTGAATTTTTTAGTAGAGATGGTGTTTTGGCCATGTTGGCCAGGCTAATCTTGAACTTCTGACCTCAAGTGATCCACCCCCCTGGACCTCCCAAAGTGCTGGGATTACAGGCATGAGCCTGTGTTCCTGGTTGGCACTGTGTATAAAGTTAAATCAACTAAAATAACTAAAACTCTTAGGATATATAGATGGAATAAAATTATATTAATCAACGGAATGACAGATCTGAAGATCAGTGTGACAGCTATCAAGGTGGGAGGAGAATGGAATTTGAGGACCATATGGTTAAGTGCAGATTTTTGTCAAGGACCTAATTTAGTCCTGGATGCTTTTTTTCTATCCCCATAATGCTTATTCTCTTCTAGACATTATCTTATTTTGTTTATTTTCATATTCTTTAGCTCTCCTTTATAGGGCAAACTTCTAAATGTCATTGTTTTTATTTTCCAGATTTGTTATGATGATCCAAGCGCAGACAATTAATTTTAAGTGTAGTGGCAAGAATAGGTGTCATAGATTAGGTGATATTTGATCAAAGTTTGAAAAAGTTTAGATAATTAGTCTTGATGGTATATGAAGAAAGTGCATTCTAGAAAATAGGAACAGCTACTGCCAAGATCCAAAGGTGGAGCTTTCCTGATTTTTTAAGGAAAGGCAAGAAAGCTAATATGGCTTCAGTGAAGTCTGCAAAGTAGTGAGTACCAGGAGATCAAGGTGGTAGAGAAAAAACAAAGCAGCCAGAGCACCTGGGGCCCTGCCGGCCATTATAAAGCCGTTGTCTTTTACTGTTGCACAACATGTGTGTGTATGTGAGTGTGTATGTGCAGGTTTCTGACACAATGGAGGTTTGAACAGATGAGTATCATGATGTAACTTAACGTAGTAAAAGACTTACTCTGGGAAAAGTTCTCAACTAGCAATAATCGCGCCTCGGATAAACCTCATTGGCTATGATACTGCCACCGTGCAAAGCTTAGTAAAAGACTTACTCTGGACATTGCATTGTGTTGAGGAGAGACAGTGTTTGTGGTGAGAGACAAATATGGAAGTAGCCCAAAGAGAATCCATCAGGAATCTATTATAAAATTTGAGAAATAACTATGGGCTGGAAAGGGGTAGAAGCGATGGAGCCTTAAAAAGTGGCCAAATTCTGTAGGATCTGAGAAAAAGAGAAGAATCGCAATGATGGCAAGGTTTTTAGCCTCAGCAATTAGAAGACTGGAGTTGCCATCTCCTGAAATGGGTAAGACTATGAGAGGCATAACTTTTTACAGAGATGATCAGGAGTTTTGCTCGAACATACTAAATATAAAATTTTTTATCACATATTAAATAAAACTTAAGTTGGGTAACATAATATATGAGACTGGAGTTCAAGAGAGAAAGAAACCTAGGCCAAATAAATAAAATTGGGATTTTTTTGGCATTATGGATAATATTTACAGTGTCGAGCTTGGATAAGATCATCATATGTTATCAACCACTGTGTAAATTTATCATAGGAAATTGAAAATAAAATTTAGCTTTTATATTCATTCTCCAGATTAGAAAAATTTTTTTCAAAATGAATTTTAGTTCCAACAACCCTTTTCTACTATCTCCCATTATAAATACTTCATTCAGCTTTGTTTTTCATTAATATTGTTTATTTATTTGTTCCTATGAGTTATATTACTTTTCAGATCTGAGTTTCATTGCCTATGGCCTTTTGAATGCTGTCAGTGATTCACCCTGGTAAAATAAAACTTTATATTTAGAACACAGTCCTGTTATCTGTTATTTTATTGTCTAATTCAAGTTCTTTCCTCACTGTGATGTGAATTGCTTCATCTCTGTTTAGAATTGTAATTTGAATTCTAGAAAGAAACAAATCCTTCAAAGCCATTAGGAGGTTGACACATAATCTTACCAGTAAAAAGAAAGGCTGCACAGCCAATTGACTGTCTTCTATTTACTTAGTTTATTGACACTGTGTTAGTTTCAGAAAACTGGCATAGCATTTTATAGAGGAGGCTTTGTTTCATTAATCTTATATCCTGCACGAAATCTCCAGAGTAATAAACACTGTGTAGTACCACTAAACAGAGAATTTTTAAAAATAAAATGAGATATTTTTTCTCACAAACTTTCAAATTTCTGGTAGGTAAATATCTGTTAAGAGTTATTTATGTAATCACATATGTGAATTTTCCAAAGATCCCTTCTGGTTGAATATTATTATTGTTACATATATCACTTCCTTTAACCACATGTTCAAATGTCTTTCACCAGTAATGTTGCCCTTTGACCTGTTTTTCTCCTAGAGTGTTTTACGTGTTTTTAGGATATTTTTCAATGTACTTTTCAATATTGATGACTATATCCAATCTTTGATGTGCTAATACATCTTGATACATATGCTTTTGAACTTATTTATAAAATTGTTGTCAGTTTATTCGTCAGAGTTTATAATGGGAGTTGGCTCATGTGCTTATGAGGCTGTGCAGAGTCTTACTGTCTGTTGTCTGCAAGGTGGAGAATGAGAAGTGTGTGTGATGCCGTGTACTTCGGGAGGTGATGATGGTACAAAGTGAGTCCGAAGGTCTGACAATCAGGAATACTAATCCTATGCCACAGGGAAGGAAAAGATAGATGTCTGAGCTCAAACAGAGAGAATTCAAACTTTCTCTATCTTTTCCTTCTATTTGGGCCCTCAGTATGTTGAATGAGACCCTCCACGTTGTTGTGGGCAGTCTCCTTGACTCAGTCACATGATTCAATATTTTCCTGACACAACCACACAGAATCACCTGAAGGTAATGGTTTGCTGCTTTTCTAGACATCCCTTAATACAGTCAAGTTGACATATAAAATTAACCCTCACAGTTGGTAAATAATTTTTAAAGAAATTTTCCTGGATCTTAAAGTACATTGTGTGTTTATTATCCAAATCTTTAAAGATCTTAGTAGCTATAGTACTATAGGATGTCCCATAGACTTTATTATTAACAGATCACCACATAATGAAATTGAATGCTCAGACTATAATCATTTCTGCTTAGCTTTTCAAAATGTGGATTCCATATTTATTTATTTCATTTTGTATTCTATATTTTCTTCAAAGCAATGAATTTAAAACAACTGAGTTGCTATCATTGTCATTTATTAGAAATGTGCAGAAAGACTAGGATGAAGTTCTGAAGAAGTGAATGAACAGATTCAACTGGTGAAGATTTAGCCTTACAGTATCAGTGAAAATTAGACATAGTTTTAGCGGAAGTGTTGTAGATAGACTCTGAGTCTATAGATTGTAATTTTTAATTTATTACCCATGTCACCTTGAATTAGGACCTCACCTCTCCCCTCTTGGAGTCTTTTTAATAAACATAGATATTAAATATGTATATGTAAGTATATATATGTTAAGAAGCGAATGTATGTATATGATAGGAAGTTAAAATGCACAGTTGAATATAGTCAGGTCTGGTTAAACAGAAGTACAAGTGGGAAAGTCAGCATTAAATGTAGAGGCAGAGATGTTGAAGCTAGTGGAGACAGCTGTGAGGGCACATTGGAAGATGATGACTGTATTAGTCCATTCTCACGCTGCTACTGAAGACATACCTGAGACTGGATAATTTATAAAGGAAAGCAGTTTAATTCACTCACAGTTCAGCATGGCTGGGAAAGCCTCAGGAAACTTACAATTATGGCAGAAGAGGAAGCAAATATATTCTTCTTCACGTGGTGGCAGAAAGGAGAAGTGCCTAGTGAAAGAAGAAAAGCCCAATGTAAAACCATCTTACCTCCTGAGAACTCACTCACTATCACAAGAACAGCAAGAGGGTAACTGCCCTGTGATGCAATTACCTCCCACTGGGTCCATCCCATGACACATGGGGATTATGGGAACTATAATTCGAGATGAGATTTGAGTGGGGACACAGCCAAACCATATTAATGACCCCAACTGATTTCCATTCTGATCTAGGTGTTTTAGATCAGAACTGCCAGCAGGAAGTCAAGCATATTGGAAAGTGGTCATCCTAAGCTAAGACTCTCAGGAGAACAGAAGGCCAAAGTCTTTAATGAACAATGCAATTTTGACCATTCGGATGCTTTTGATAATGATTTGGTACACACTTGACTTTGAACATAATGTCGAGAGCACACTATCCAAGCTACTGGAGCAGACTGTGAGTTATCCTGAAGATGTAGTTTTTTCTGGTGCTCTTTAGTACTTGATAGCCAATAAGCCCAAGACATGTCTCATCTTAGTGTTGTTTTTGACACTCATTCAGAGGTCCTGTTTGAAAGAAAGACCTCATCAGCTTTTTGTGGGAGAGACCTTGGACTAATTATAGCACAATACTCTACCTTTGGAAAATCTCCCTTTGAAGGTTTCTTTCTGCAGTACCAAATTTTGCCATATTTGTGCACTTATTTTTTCTCTTTTCAAATGTTCAAGTTACATAATTCTACCTGGCATATGAAATACATGTAATTTATAAAATGGATGTAGTAGTTTATATTATCAGGGCTACATTAAAAAGTGATATGATTCTTAGCTCAAAAATACCTCTGTACTTTTACCTCTGTGTGCCTGTATCATCTTTCTCCAGATATTTTCATTCCTGGTATTTTTATCAGGTAATTTCTCAAAGATTCCCTTCTTCAAGGCCGTTATTGATCACCTATTTAAAATTGCAACACCGAGCCCTTATGTGATTTATTGCCATTCTTGACTTATTTTATCTCTGGATAGCTTATCACCATCAAATATAATATATTTGTTTGTTTTGTTGTCTGTTCTTCACCTCATGGTTCCATGAGGTCATTTTACTTGGTTCTTTGACTGTTGTAGCCTGAGGACCTAGAATAGTGCCTAACAGGTAATAGCCACTCAAAATATATGTGGTAAGTGACCAAAATATGTGTGAAAACAACCTATAGAAGGGTCACAGAGCTATTTCCAATGTGCTCCAATCATTAGAAACTTTATTTGCCTCCATAAAGTGATGGAACTTTATTTGTTCCATTACTGAGGAACTTCATTTGCTTGTCTCTCTAAGACAGCCTTTTTTAGATAATATAATAATTCATATGCCTAACAGTTCATTGAAGTGTACAATTAAATGATCCAGAGTTGTACAACCATAACCACAAATTTAGAAATGTTTGTCACTCTCCAAAAAAATCCATACTCATTAAGTTATCTGCTACTTTTCCTCAACTTTTTTAGTTCTAGGCAACCACCAGTCTGCTTTCTGTCTCTATGGATATTTCATATAAATGGAATCATACAATATGTAGTCCTTTGTTGTGGCTTCCTCCACCTACCATAATGTGTTTGAGTTTCATCCATTTATAGCATGGATTAGTAAATCATTCCTTTTTATTGCGAGATAATTGCCCTATACCACCTTTTATTTATCCATTCATCGATTGATGAAAATATGGGTTGTTTCCACTTTCTTGCTATTATGAATAATGCTATATTCATATACAAATATTTGTATGGACACCTACATTTAAAAACTACATTCAATATCTTTGAAAGCAATCACAAAATGTTAGTCACTTTCTCAAGTATTATTTGACATATTACTATTTTTAGTGGCTTTATTGAGGTATGATTGATAAAAATTGTATATATGTAAGGTAAATTTCATGACGTATTGATATGCATTTACATTGTGAAGTGCTGACCACAATCAAGCTAACAAACATCCGTCACCTCAACTAGTTACCATTTGTGTGCACATGTGTGCGTATTTAGTGAGAACATTGGAGAGCTTCTCTCAGCAAATTCAAGCCAATATTATTATTAACTACCATCATCATGCTGTATATTAGATTTCCAGAATATATTCATCTTACAGCTAAAATTTTGTACTGTGTGACCCACCTCCCTCCTTTTCCTCCACTTTTCAGTCCCTGATAACTACCATTCTACTCTCTCTTATTATGAATTCAACTTTGTTTTTTTTTAGTTTCCACATATAAGTGAAATTATGCAGTATTTGTCTTTTTCTGTTTGACTTATGTTTCTTGGCATAATGTCTGCCGGGTTTATTCATGTTATCACAAATGGCAGAATTTCTTTATTCATCTGTCTATGGTCACTTAGGTTAATTCCCTATCTTGGCTACTGTGAAAAGTGCTGCAGTGAACATGGGAGTATAGATATCCTTTCGAGACGCTGACTTCATTTCCTTTGGATACATACCCAGAAGTGGGGTTAATAGTTCAAATGGCAGTTCTATTTTTAATTTTCATACTGTTTTCCATAATGACTATACCAATTTACATTCCCACTAACAATAATGCAGACTTAACAGCCCAGTGCAGGAGGTACTGAATCAGAAGCTGCATTGTAACAAACCCCTAGGGTGAGCTGCTCGTTAAAGTTTGGGAAGCAGGTATAGAGTAGGTTCTCAATGAATGTTCCCCCAACCTAAATGCCATATACAAACAGCTGTGGGCTAGCAAAATGTATATAATTATGTTCTTTTAAAATTAATGCAGTTTAGATTAATGAACAAAGAGAAGCAATAGCAGAGGGAGCATTGGACTTTAAATGTTTAATGTTCCAGTGTGTATCATTTTGATTCTCTTGAAATTCTGCATTCAGGTAGAATCATTTGTTAGGCATAATCATGTGATGGAAACACTAAAAGAGACATGAAGAGGATGTTAATAAAAATACAGATATTATTTGCCATAATTAGTGGAGATAATCACCCATTAGTCATTCAATAAACTTAACAGTATTTTTTAAATAACATGAGTTAAATGCAGGATTAGAAGGTCATGTGAGTGAATGCCATATGTTCTTATTGTTTTAACTCTTGGTGTTTTTTGTTATTTCTAAATCCTATAAATGTAAAACTACAACAACAGAGGCACTTTAAATAAGTAAGCGTTTTTTCCTGTCTTACTCATACTGATACGTATTATTTTATTCTTTGGGCTTGTTCCTTGAAACACGGAAGACAGAGAAAAATTGGAATAATTATAGTACCAAATGTTTTGAATTAATAAACACATCATTGTATCAATCAATCAATATGAGGCTTTACATACTAAAGTGAGAGCATTGAATATTATTATTAGCATTAGGTCTTTCTGGGAAATAAGGCCATGGTGAGTTTTCAACCTGAATTGTCCTAGGAAACAAAGAGGAGTAGCTGCCCAGTAGGCCAGAGGGAGAAATTGCCAATGAGAAACTGGGTACAACAGAGAAAACCTCTTTCCAGTTGTATATGTGGCTGGCTTCTCTCCGTAAATCCAAGAATACTCTGAATATTGCTTAAACTAAAGGACCATAAAGACTTTAAAAACTGAGCTGTATAGAAGCCTCCTCCTTTATATTTTAATATTAAAAAATTTATGTTTGTACATTTTCATTTTCTTTTCTTCTCATAGTATTTTAGGAACATTTAATGAACTTGAGAAAAACACAAATATATTGTAAATGAGCTTTATGTTAATTTATGTTACATGAAATGCTGATTTAATTTTGATGATTAAGTGGACTAGAATAAAAAAGAAGAAATGAGTTAGTAAAGTCTAGGGCCTCTTTTTAGTATGCCACGGGGACCAATTTTTATGTTCTATGTTTGCGTTATTCTTAAGTTAAACGGGTCTTTTCCATAAATATGTTTAGTTAGTCTAAATGACACAGTTACACAAATGATCCATGTATCTACCATAAAAGGATAGGAATGTGCAAAAAATAAATTACATAGTGTGTACACAAATCTAGAATTTTCTGATCTTTCTGGTGAGAAAACTGTTAAGTGACTTTTTACTAATTAAGAATAAATATAATTTTCCAAAATATGAAATCAGAGCTAAATTTTTGCTGTGATAAAATTATGATTGCCTATAAGAATAAAGAATCACTTATTTCACAAATATTTTACTCATTTACAATTGTCACCCTTACGTTAAATGATTTGTTGATGCCTCTTTTTATTATTACTCTTGGGCATATTTCTGGAAAAATGATATTAAATATGGATGTGGCCAAATTTTGCAGCTGAGACAGTCTACATTTTGTAATTTCCATATGCTGTATTCAAACAGTACATAGGTTTTATTCCAGTAACATAGTTACTCTTATAGTAAATGTCATCATGTCTTGTTTTTTTTTTAAATTAAAACAATAGAAATAATATTACTTATGTTTTGGTAGAACTGAATTTTCAATATTTAAATGTTGAAATGTGTTTTCCCCATGCTAAACTCTTATATTTCTTTTTTCTTTTCTTTTCTTTTTTTTTTGAGACAGAGTTTCGCTCTTGTTACCCAGGCGGGAGTGCAATGGCACAATCTCGGCTCACCACAACCTCCGCCTCCTGGGTTCAGGCAATTCTCCTGCCTCAGCCTCCTGAGTAGCTGGGATTACAGGCACGCGCCACCATGCCCAGCTGATTTTTTGTATTTTTGGTAGAGACGGGATTTCACCATGTTGACCAGGATGGTCTCGATCTTTTGACCTCGTGATCCACCTGCCTCGGCCTCCCAAAGTGCTGGGATTACAGGCGTGATCCACCGTGCCAAGCCACATTTCTTAATTAAATGTTTTTTTAAAAGTTGGAAATAATCAGTGAATTACTACTGGGATGACATTTCAGAAAACCTGTTGCTGCTATCTTGCTCTCCCTTTACCCTTGCCAGATAAACTGTAAAGTCGATTTTAAATACTTTTATTTTTCTATCCAAAATTGCTTTTCCCACTTTTTCCTTACTGAAGAAACCTCCATTTTATTCAGATATTGCCACTTTCTGTGTGACTATGTACAAGGTAGTTTTATCCCTAACCACAGACTCAGTATTTGAGTTCTAATTGACCTCAGCCAATCATGAAAGATCCCACTTTCATTGCCACTGATTGGTTTGGGTATAGTTGGAATGTAGCTATGGCCACTGAATGTGATGATGTAAAGATTTCCTCCCTTTTTAGAAAGATACAAAGGAAGAGACAATCTCTATTTCCCAAGAATAGGCATCCTATGCCAGTTCTCTCCCCCAACCCCCAGGAGTATGGAATTACCCTTCCTTGAAAACCCAGAACAGAACATGAATCATCAAAGAACTGGTATTTTCTGTTGACTCCACAGGGCCACTTTTCAACTGCAGCACTGGGAGTAGCATGGAGTAGAGCTTCACACATTCCTTAGAGTTCAGTACTCTTCCCACCGAGATTTGAAAGTCTGATCCTCTTCCTAGGTTTCTATCTGAACAGCTCATGCCCAGGAGCAGTCCAAAGACAGACATGAAAAGCTTTCTGCCAAGATAGTAAGTGGGTACTTATGTGATTACTTTGAAAGAAAAAGAAAAAGAGAGACCTGAGGATACTTGTATCCCAAGTGGGCAGGGCAAGCCATCTTATTACACATATCATCTATTTCATGATATGCTTAGGAGAAAGTAGTTACTGAAGACATACTTTAAATTAGTGAAGTAAAGAAGTATCAAAGTAATGATGTTAAAAAAATTTTTTTAAATGAATGAATATCATACTTCGATTCACAGAACAGCCAAATCCAGGAGCACCCCCTCATGTGAGCATAAGGGTCAAACCTGCCCCTCTTATCTTGAGAATATTAACATCTTTTAAGTTGGAAGGTAGTGTGGAGTAGTAGAAAGAGCATGCACTTCAAAGCAAGACAGATTTGGAAGTGGCTCCCAACTCTCCCGTTTAAAAGACCATTGACCTTGTGTATGCTTTATCTCTGAGCCTCAGTTTCCATATTTGTGAAAAGGAGAGAACAATACTTAGCATGCAAGATTGTTATAAGGATTAAGAGATCACTTATAAAGTGGCAGGCACCCCAATCGTCATATAAGAAGCAATTAATAAATACTAGTTATTAGAATATATTAAACCTGGTGATGTCTCTGTAAAATCAGCTGGAAGAGATTTCTATGCTGTTATTTATTGTCATGGAGGATTTTTTAACCAAATTTTCATAGTGACTGATGGGCTTCACCATCAAATTATTTGCATAGTAAAAATTCCATGTTTAATACATTTAAAAGAAAACAACAATAGCAATAATAACTATAATGACAAAAACACATAATCCATTACTGATTTGGAGATCCAGAGAATCCAGAGAAGCCGGGAAGGAGACAGAGCACATCACAAAACCATGTGAAACAATTTGGATGGGAGAAATGGGAAAACGGCTCTCTCTTCCTTGCCTGAGTCTCTGGATGGTGTAGACATTTATTGCAATAGTCAGTCTGTGGATGGCTCCATGTTTGTGGGGGTTCTAATGCTCTTGGTTTAGTCCCACCCAGCTCTCTGATATGCTTTGAAATGGAGACGAGCACCCACTTTGAGTGGCTGCTTTTATCTAAGGATATTAGCACTGTGTCTGCAGAAATTTTTCCATGTGGATGGTTTTGTGTTTGGGCCCACTGTTAATGCAGATATGTCTTATTTACATGATACGCTGATCATTTCAGTTGGAAGTTGCTAGTTAGAGAAGATGTACTGTCACCTTCCTCCTGGAACAGGCTTTCCCCCACCTAAGTAACTCATTTATCCTTCAGGCCTCAGTTCAAACATCATTTTCTCAAGGAGGCTTTCCATGACCTCCAGATTAGATGAGGTCCCATACCACATTTCCATAGCTTTCTGGACCCTAGAGAATTTATCGCACTGTAATTTTGTGTATGTGCTATTGTTTATTTAAGGTATATATTTCCTACTTGATGGCAAGATGTGTGAGGGCCAGGACTGGGTTTGTTTGTGTATCGCTGTAACTGGATAGACAAGTGCCATGCCTAGGAGAAAGTAGGTACTGAATATGTACTTTAAATTAATGAAGTAAAGAAGTAATGAAGGAATGAAGTTAAAAAATTGCAAAAAATGAATGAATATCGTACTTTGATTCACAGAATAGCCAAATCCAGGAGCACCCCCTCATGTGAGCATAATGGTCAAAACCTGAAGCCTGTAAGGTTAAATCCTGGCCCCACAACTGGCCAGCTGAGTGTCAAGAGGCAAAGTATTCAATCTCTTGCTGTCTCATTTTCATTATCTAAACATGGGAGATGATGAAATTGCTTCTGCCCATGGTTGGTGTGAGAATTAAATGAGTGTGTGGCACATAACAAGCGCCAAATACGTGCACACCATCCATACCACCACTCTTTCTCTCTCTCTTGTGGAATTCTCACTGCCAGTGTCTTCAATCATTGGCATTTAAATGCACTTATCCTCGGCTTACATTAGTGTACATACTTTATGTAATCTGTTATATGTGAGGGCAAAGCTTAGAACTGCTGCAGAACTCTTGCAAACATGAAGGAAGTTGGCTAGCGGCAACAGGCCCGGAAGCACAATTCAAAAGGATGAAAGGAACCTGGAAGTTAAATGATAAAACTGGACCAGTGACTTAACTAACACTAGATGTATTATCTTTTGCAACTTCTTGACATGTGATGTGATACATTACATGTACCCACATATAAGCCACTTGGCATTAGATCTTCTGTAACACTAAGCCAGAAGCTTTTTATATGATTTGGTTAGATCAATTTAGTCTACTTTCTGATAATATCCAAGTAGATGAATTCTCATGGAGATAATCATAACATCTAAAGTGGTTATCACCTAATTTGTTGTATCTAATCCCTTTTGGAACCTCTGTGCTTCTTTTCAATCTTTTCAGGTTTTCCTGGTTCTCCTTATTCTGGCTTCCTATGTGGTTGCTGTAATTGTCTGTAATTACCTGCTTACTTATGATTCCTGTGAGTCTCCCACATTAGAACATAAGCCACCTAAGAGCAGACACCACACTGCTTTGTTTCCTACTTAATATTCAAGTAATAGCAAAACACCAAACATCCATAAAGCACACCATATGAATGAATAAGTTCAGTCTATAAATCAGAAATAATCCACAGCCTATATTTGTGGATAATTAAACTAATTCAGTTAGGGTAAAATTTATGGAGAATTAGTTTCTTATCAGGCCCTCTCCAGAATCCATAACATGTAATTTATGGACTCAAAAAACAATTTTTTAAAGAGTAGTTTAAAGAAATAGTTAAAATAATAGTTTAAAGTAAAGCTTGAAGAAGTAAGTTATTTTAAGAGGAATAATTACCATATTCCTTATTCTCTAGATGATGAGAGTTCCCAGTTCATGTGGTCATTGTGAGGATTAGGCCAAATTGTACAAGTAAAGCACCCAGAGATACAGTAAGCACTCAAGTTTTGTTAGCACTAATTATTACCATGTGTAGTTAAATATATATTATGTTACCTTTACTTAGTTCAGTAATACCACAGGTCACTTAGCCTTATCTCTTTTCTTTCTTTTTTACTTTTGAGATGGAGGTTTGCTCTTGTTCAGTCTGGAGTTCAATGACACAATTTCAGCTCCCTGCAATCTACGCCTCCCAGGTTCAAGCGGGTCTCCTGCCTCAGTCTCCCAAGTAGCTGGGATTGCACGCCTGGCTAATTTTGTATTTTTAGTAGAGACAGGGTTTCTCCCTATTGGTCAGGCTGGTCTCAAACTCCCAACCTCAGGTGATCTGCCTGCCTTGACCTCCCAAAGTGCCGGGATTACAGGCATGAGCCACCATGCCTGGCCACAGTTAGCCTTATTTCTGTGGTACTGGTGAGGAAATTGAGGCTCAGAAAAATCAGCAACTGGCTCAAGGATACACTGCAAGTTACTGGTGCAATGAATATCACGCAACTCTAAAGTGGCTGCTGTTCCTACCATGCCACTCTGGGTAAACGAGCGATAGCCAATTTGATACAGATAGTAGAAGTGCTATTTCATCTCTAATGAAGTAAATGTCTCCTAAAAATTGAAAATTGAATGAGTGAAACTATAGGTCACCCAGACACACTGTATGTAACAAAGATCAATATACACATTTTCAAGGAATTAAAACAATTCTAGAAGGTTGGTTGGCAAAATGTTTTATTTCCCTTCCCCTCTTATTGGATTATCTTGACTTAAGCTTGCAGCTCTTTCTTAGAGACATACCACCAACTTAATAATTTACTGGGAGCTGTTGTGATTTACATGTCAGTGTCTCTAATTTAAACAGCAATGATAGGTACCTTTTTATGCATGAAGATAAGCTCTTCGTTCTTAGCTGGGAGTTTGTGTCAGCAATCATTTAGATTGCTCAAATATAAGATTTGCTGATGTGAGAAAATTCCAAGCTGGTTAATTGCATCAAATTTTTAAGTGAAAAGCATCTTTTTTACAACCCTCGACTATCATCAAGGAGGGGGCTAAGTACAATCTGAACTCTCAATTCTGTAGTGACAAAACTGCTGACCTGGTTGTTCTTTCATCAGCTCTTGCTGAACCCAAAATGAAGAAAATAAAATACAAATTTTGAATCTTTATGTAAACATCCAGATGACATATTCTGCAAGTAAGGCAGTTTTGAATAATAAAAACTTTTGTACAGACTTTTACATTTTGTCATGTACAACAGCTTACTTCAGACATTATGCAAAAGGAGATTGAATGTTCTTTCCCAGATGTAGCAAATTGTTTTGGATGGCCCAGCCCTGAAATCTGCTATGATTAGTAAATAGAAAATGACTTTTTATGAATTTTCTAGCTTTTTTCCACAAGAACGCAAGCCTACAAATGTATTTATTAATTATTATGCCCTGTTTTGATTTATCTGACCACCCTAAGTAAGATAGCAAAATATTTTCCCCCATAAATTAGAAAAGGAAACTAACGGATCCAGTTAAAGTAGGAGTCATAGGCTTCAGAAAACATCAGAACTTATACTTTATGTGAAATTCCATTATCCTTCCTCCAAACAAAAGATAAGCACTATTGAATTTAAATTCCTTCTAGAGGCCTTCTCTGTAACCCAAAACTTAACATTTCTCTCATTCTCGAAGTTAGCAACATTAAAACCATCTCTCCCACAAGCCAAATATCCTCTCTTTTGGGTGTCACTCTCAGTTTCTTTGAAACAGTATGTTCTTCTGTCTTACTTCAGTTCGTCCTTTCTCATCCATTTCTCATCCATTACATTCTAGTTCTCATATCCACCCCTTCCCCCGCTGAAATCAGTATCACTAAAGTCACCGACGTTCTCCAAGTTTTTAACATAAGTTTCTGCCTTTGGTTTTCAGCCTAATTTTTTAAATATCACCACCAGTAGGCCAGAATTCTCTCCTGGGTTTCCTCAATATCTTAGCCATTTCTTATCTTTTCATTCATTAAAAAAAAAAAAAACATTGATTAAATGGCTATTTTGTTAGTCATTCGTCTAGACACAAAGGACAAATAGAGTAAGGAATGGCCGTAACATAGTTTGGATATGTGTCCCCGCTCAAATCTCATGTTGAATTGTAATCCCCAATGCTGGAGGTACGGCCCTGTGGGAGGTATTTGGATCATGGGGATGGATCCCTCATGGCTTGGTGCTCTCTTCAGGATAGTGACTGCATTCTGCAGAGATCTGGTTGTTTTAAAGTGTGTGGCATCTCCCCTGCCTCCACTCTCTTCCTCACTTGTTCCCGCTTTTGCCACATGACATACTTGCCCTCTCTTTGCATCCCACCATGATTATAAGCTTCCTGAGGTCTCCCTAGAAGCTGAGCAGATGCCACCACCACGGTTCGTGTAAAGCCTGCAGAACTGTAAGCCAGTTAAACTTCTTTTCTTTAAATGACCCAGCCTTGGGTATATATTTGTAGTAATGCAAGAACAGCCTAATACAGGTTTCAACAATTTCAGAGTGTAAGGATAAACTTTACAATAAATAATTACAATATAATGGCATAGTGTTATAAAGGCAGTATGTGCACAGGTCAGTGGGGACAGGAAAGCATCAGCTTCTGTTTTTTATTGGAAATAGTTTCTCCTCATGATTTATTCACTTGCATATTTTCAATGTATACTCATATTTAAAAGCTTACTCATTTGTTTATCTTCTGCTTGGAACACCCTCTTGACCTAAAAATACTATCACTTGAATGTGTTGCCATCATCTTAAAACAAACATGGAATTCCTGATTAAAAAAAAAATAAATATAGCATATTAAATTAAAAATATAAAAGTCTTCTGTATAAAAATCAATTCTACAAGAAATATCAAATTTAATGGAGGCACATATCCATTCACATAAAGAACCAAAGATATATATGATTAATGTTAATTTTAAATATTCCGAAAACAGATTCTAACATTTCAAAAAGAAAAAGATAAAAGGTACAAATTAAGTGGGAAATGATACAATTCAAAAGAATTCATCGAAAAGCTACAAAAACCAAGAGCAATTGGTCAATTACCAATTCAAGATCAACATATGAACATCTGAACTCTTATATCCCAAAAAAGTTCTGAAAAATTCTACTAACAAAATAAAAAGATATCAAAGAACAATCCTGAAAAAGAATACTCATGCTAATATTATTTTTCAACTTTATTTAGCATGTAAAATAATATACAATTTGTTTTATAGAAACACGCTGTATTACTGCAATGTAATACTCAGTGTTGTGACAATGTCAGCTCTCTGTAAATTAAACTATAATGTAAGACCTGAAACTGTAAAATTCTTAAAGAAAAAAATAGAAAAAAAGCCTGAAATTGGTCTTGGCAATGATGTTTTAAATATGACACCAAAAACACAACAAAAGTAAAATTAAACAAATAGGACTATGTACAACTGGAAAGCTTCTGTATAGCAAAGTAAACAATCAACAAAATAAAAAGGCAACCTGCTGAATGGGAGAAAATATTTGCAAACCATATATCTGATAAGGGGTTATTATCCTAAATATGTAAGGAACTCGTACAACACAGTAGCAAAAAATCGAAACCAAAACCAACCATGAATCATAAAATTAAACATGGGCAAAAGATCTGAATAAACATTTTTCTAAAGTAGACATACAGATGGCTATCAGGTACGTGAAAAAGTGCGAATATTACAAAATGCTAAAAAATGAACATACATATATAAACATATATATGTGTATATATTTATATATATATCACATTGAATTTCAGTGAAATAGAATTAAACAAAAGGCAGATCAAAAAGAAAATGGCTACATAAATGATGATGTCTAGCCATGTAAAAAAGCAAAACAAAGCACAAGAAACCTTTTCACATAGAGATGTGAAATAATTTCCATACATATAGTTAAGCTGTCTAATTGTGATATTCATGGAAAGTAAATCCTGAAGAAAAATTATGTGGTACTGTGTTGTTAGAGAGTACAATTCCAGGGAAGTAAGGAGGACCAACAGCAGGATCCAGAGTGGCACTTGGTGTCTGTCCCCAATAATTGTCTAAGCTCTAGGGACAGTATTCCCAGAGAAACAACTTCTTAGAACACGATAGCTCATCCTGGGAAAGAAGGCAGAAGATTTCAGTGACAAACTCTCATCTCCCACATCTCAAATATTTGCCCCACAGTCCCTCTGCACTCCTGTGATATGGGTGTGGACACCTAGAGAGATCTGCTTCAGTGACAGCTTTACCAAGGATACCAAGGAGGAAGGGGTGAGAGCTGTGGATCAGGCAGGAGACAGCTGCTACTGGGTTGTACCTGCATGGAGTTGGTGGTCATCCACACATTGCTGGTTGCCTCAGTAAAGTGTCAGTCAGGAGATCAGAAGCCAGTGGCCTCGGGGGAAAAAAGAGAGACTGAGGGGACCACAGGGGCAAATAAGATTAATGTAACATGTATGTTGGTGGCCACTTAACTTTTACATGCCTGGTCACATAACTTTTAACAGTGCTTACCTCTGTGGAGAGTAGATTTAAAAGGAGAAAGTAAAATACATTTTGTTTAATATACTTGTCAAATGACTTCGTAAGATGTTTATGTACTATTGCAATACAGTTATAAAATTTTGCATAGTCAGATGCCTAACCGCAGGAACAATTAGGCCAGCTGTAGTTATAGATTTGGTTTATCTAAAACTCAATTTGCTCTATCACCCACCACTCTCTTTTCTAGTTTACTAGCATCATCACAGATCCAACAACCAAAAGTAAAAACCTTAATGAAATTCTCAGTTCCCCTCTGTCTCTCAAGCCACACGTAGTCAATAACCATGAACACTAAACTATCAACCAAACACATAATGGGTCAAAGCAGATATTTGCAAAGTTGTGTAGATGAGCCGGGCCAGTTCCGAATCTCAGCAGGCTGTCATTGAATCATATGTGTTTACATATTTAAAGAAATGATGAGTCATGCAGAATGCAGTGGCACTGGTCAAGAAAGATTGGTAAATTTCTTTACCTCTCTCTGCCTCACTTTTCTCATCTGTAAAATGGAGGCCAGTAGGAATATCTGCCCCATATAAACCAGAGTAACAGAGATTAACAGTGCCAATTCATTACCTGCGTGTTCAGGAGAAAATCTATCTCACAATCACTATGTCAGGTATATTCAATTACAACCGCAGCAACTATTACCATTAAAACCCTGACAATAGATTCTTACTGAGATCCAGGCATTTTTCCAATTGTTTTACACATATGCATACACACTCTTAAACCTAACAAGAATCCAATATGTTAGTGATATTTTCATTTTACAGGTGGGAGAAGTGATTCCCTGAGATACTAGGTATCTTGATCAAGGACAAGCAGTGACTAAGTGGTGAAGCCTAATTTCAATTCTCATTGATCCAATAAATAAAGCTTAACTGGAGGAAGTTTCCCAGACATGTATTAATCTCAGGAAAATATCAGAAACTCAGTTCTCATTGAGTCAAGCCTCAAACTCTGCTCTTCAATGTTCATGGCTGCTCCAGTCTAATTATTATAGTATGACTGAGTAGCAATAATCTTTATGGTAAAGTACCTCCATATGGATTAATGTTACTGAATTTTCAAGCATAGAGAGCTAAAGAGCCAGATCCTGGAACCTGCTGATCCCTCAAAAGTACTCATACTACACGGGCGTGTGGGGCATAGCAGGTGCTCTCATGTATACAATAGCATCTTGCTTTTACTTCTTGCAAAAATGATCGTTCTAACCATACAAAAACAGTGGATAAGAATATGGGCTTTGAAGTCAGCTCCCTGTAAGTGAATCCTGTCTTCATCATTTATACTGTTTGTATGACCTTGGGGAAGTTCCTTTACTATTTTGTGCCTCAGTTTCCAGAATTGTTAATAGAGCCCATTGTAGGTATATATGTAAGCTAGATAATGAGCTCCTGGAAAGCAAGGACAGTGCTTATTGTGCTTTATACTTCTGGGACTGAAGATTACTGCTAGAATATACTAGGTCCATCATAAATATCGGTGGGCTATTGAGTAAATGAAATGGAATAGGCTGCTTCTCTCATTCTATCCAAACTACTTCTCCTGTAGTATCAGCTCAAGTTTCCCTCCTGATTATTCCAACTTTCAATACTAGATTGCTTCCCTATCTGGTCTTCATTTATACACAGTCATGCCATTCTACGTTTTCAGATGATTGGAGGAACCTAATTTGTAAAGCTTTATTCGGAACTATATGTAATCTATACTGTAAACATCAGTCTTAATTTAGTGCTAGCTGATTTGGTCACCACTTTATCTGGTCAGTTCCACTCCTTTCCACTCCAACTCAGGTTAAATGTTCAGGCCTCAGGAAAGATTTCAATACCCACAGACTAGAATGCCGTCCATATGTTGCCTTCTCATAGCATGCTGTGCTTATTACAATTGTCATTAAATAACAATTTGTATAATTGTTTGTTTAAAGTTCATCTCATCTCTTGCATTGTGGGCTTCCTGAGAGCAGGGGAATTGTATGTCTTGCTATTTTCTGTATCCCTAGAGTCAAGTACAGAACCTGTACTTGGGGATGTCCAATATGTCATCATTGAATATATTCTCTTAGGTAATGCTTTGGCAAATAACAACTTTCAAGTTTCGCCTTTTTTTGTATTTTCCTCAGAATCTTCAGTGGAGGAGAAGTCTGGATTGTTTATAACCTTTAAGAACTCTATGTTATCACTACACATTATTTTCAAACATGTCTTCCAGTAAAGAAAAGCATACTCTGAAAAATATGGCTTCTCCCTTGGGAAAGTCTGGGTAGCCATTTAGAAACAGCAATAAAATGATGCACATGGTAATCTAAAATCTTGATATATTTCCTAGAAAACTCAGTATTTTTTCTAAGCTGCTACATACAGCTTCAGTAATTAAAACATAAAGAATATTAAGTCATAATTTCTTTCATAATCACAAAAATAATGTCTTCTTTATACACTTTTTAAATTAAGCATTTATTTGCTTAGGACAGTTTATGCTGGAACAATGCAACTCTGTTTGTCTAACCATCTATCTATGGAGCTATTGAGCAATCTAAATTCTGTTACAAAGAATGTAAAGAATGGTTTGGGAAAAGATTCATAAATAGAGTTAAGATTAGTTTAATTCCCTCAATTCATTCATCAATTTATAAATGGTCTATTATTACATGGACAGTAATTCAATTGCATTGGCAGTTTGGTTTAGCATTTAGAAACTGAGTATTTCAACCAAAGTCTATCTACAGTTTTCAAAATCAAGTATCAAAATGATTTTAAAAGATAATCAATATAATGAATAAGTAAAGCTTAACTGGAGGAAGTTCCTCAGACATGCATTAATCTTAGGAAAATACCAGAAATGGCAAATTAAATGTACATAATCAAGTTCCATGAAGAAAAATGAAGAGAGGACTAAAATGTTTCTATTAAAGACTTTCAGTGACTATTTTAGGCCAAATAACACAGTGTTATTCTGAGATATGGCTATCTTGATTTAGAAATAAAATCAATCATCTCTATCTATTGACAGTAGGGTTGACATACTGAATTTCTCATTGTGTTTGTCTTATTATACATTTTACATATGGTAATTACAAGTTAATATTAATAAAATACTAATATGTACAAAGTCCTGTCTAACCTTCTCTTTGTAAATTGAAACATTGGTTTTTCTCTCATTAAAATTTGAATATATCATTTCCTTTGAACACATGTGCTTCCTTCCTGCCTAGGTTTCACAGGACTAAAAATGTTCCAGGGCCTAGAATATTAAAGGAATTCAGTAGACCACTGATCCGATTTTTTTTTTTTTTTTTTTTTTTGAGACAGGGTCCCACTCTGTCACCCAGGCTGAGGTGCAGTGGCAGGATCTTGGCTCCCTGAAGCCTTCACATCCCAGGCTCAAGCTATTCTCTTGCCTCAGTCTCCCAAATAACTGGGATTATAGGTACCCACCACCATGCCCAGCAAATTTTTGTGCTTTTTACTAGACACAGGGTTTCACCATATTGGCCCCGCTGATCTTGAACTCCTGATCTCAGGTGATCCACCTTCCTTGGCCTCCCAAAGTACTGGGATTACAGGTGTGACACAGCATTCCTGGCCTGATCTGATTTAAAAAAAAAAATGAATTATTATGGGAAAGGCTTCTGAGAGGAAAGAAAGATAACAACCTAAACTGGGTGAAAAATAGACTAAATGATTGTAGCAAACGAAAGAAAATCAGAGCCAGGTGTTCAGTTGATATCATACCAAGTACATTTCTTTTGTGATCCTGCTTACTTCAGACAGCTCCGTTAGATGGTCTAGTTCCATAATTTCTGGGAAACTGTGCTGGAGGATAGGAATGGCTGGGGATATCTGGGAGAGAACAATGTTAGTGGAGCACACTCACACTGTCCCTGGCCACTTAGTCATTGGTCATCCAAACACATGAAACAGAACCCTTTTTAGTCATTAAAAACTGAAATGAGCTATTGGCTATAAGGGCAATCTAGAATCATCGGCTGCCTTTATTACCCGCTTATAGACTTCATAAGAAGTAGTAACACACCAAATCCAAGTGCTCACGTGGTCCGGAGCAAACTGCATCACTGCACTTTACCTTTGGCTGTGTCCCCAACAAAATCCCATGTTGAATTGTAGCTCCTATAATTCCCACATGTGATGGAAGGGACCCATGGGAGAGACCCCCCACCCCGTACTACTCTTAGGTAATGAATAAATCTCATGAGATCCGATTCTAAAGAGGTTTCCTCTTTCACTTGACTCTCATTCTTTCTGTCTGCCGCCATGTGAAGCATGCCTTTCTCCTTATGCGACAGTTGTGAGGCCTCCCCAGCCACGTATAACTGTAAGCTCATTAAACCTCTTTTTCCTTATAAATTGCTCAGTCTTGGGTATGTCTTTATCAGCAGCATGAAAATGAACTAATACACCCTCTTATCACTGTCTTGGCTGGAACTGGGGCAAATCCTCTGGTTACTAAGGCTCAGTACGTGGTAGGCATGCTATTGCATATATTCAGAAGGCATATGCTGCACTTTTTATTAGTTGTATTAAATAGGTATGAGGCAAATTTTAGAGACTTTGTAATATATTATTCTTATGTGTTTACTGGTTATTTTTTCTGTTTGTTTTGTGTTACCTGTTTTCTTCCTACATTAAATATTCAATTTGATCATATATACCTTAATTTTGATTTTTAATAAACTCTATGTTAATGTTAGTGGACTATGTTAAATTTATATTTTATCTTAATATTTCATTGTCTTTGTGTATTCAGCTTTGTGCCCTAATAAGCAGTAGCATTCAAAGTTGATAGATTCTTTTTATATAATGCAACAAAGACTACTTATTGACCATCACTTGTCATGAGTTTGGTTTTATAAGGAACACAGTAAACATAAATCCTGTGATTTTCAAGAAATCTTTTACTCTGAGATTGAAACATGTTCCATGAAAACCAGAAACTGATGTGCAACTGAGATATAAACTAAATAAATTTAGAAGTGTGATTTAAAATCCCTTTATAAACCCAGATCAACATACAGAATGTATCTATTTTTAAATTTTCCTTTGCTTTTTCCTTTGCTCTTTTCTCTTGAATCCTATTACATTTTTGCTCAATTAATTATAATTATACATAGTATTTTAAATTATTTTATTGCAATAAATCTCCTCCTACATAGTCTTAATTGACACAGGCCAAATGGAGACAGTAATATGCCTTTTCTATTCATGCTCACCAACACATTTCCTTGGTATTTGCAGCTTTGACCACAGGTGACTCTTTGATGCTGGGCTTTTTGTTTGATTATCAAGACGATAAGCCTCCTGTACAAAAATGTGTATTAGATCAAAAAAGGTGAAGGGCAGGATTATGAGGCATTAATGGTTTGTTTCTAGACTTGAAGGGCCTCAACCTCAGAGCCAGGACTCAGCAGTATTAGAGGGCAAGCAGCATAGGGCAGTGTTCATCCCCGATCAGTCCAAATCAGATGTCCAAAAGGAAACCATCCATGCAGATCCTAAAGCTGTAGGGAAGTGAGCCTGTTAAATCAGTTCATAAGGATGAAGAGAATTACTGAGGGTGTTGACAAGCAAAGACAAGGGGTAGAAAGTTAAAGAAGAAGAATATAAGGACAGTGGATGGTTGATGAATATGAAACTTGTTTGCTGGAAATGATCTTACAACCAAGAAAGTATGGAAAGATAAGCCAGGCAGAGTGTGTGCTTGTAAGAAGGCTTGGGGAAACAGTGGAATGAACTGACCTCAGTCATATTACAGGAATTTTCACAGGTAAAGATAAAAGGGTCTCTGACTGAGGAAACAGCAGGATCAAAGGTGTGGGTGCCTAACTGTGCCTGATCTCTCCATCAAATACAAAAAGTCAAAACTACTGAAGTCTAAAGGGGAAAGAGGCGAGCTTAAAGTCACGTTGAGTAGGATCCTGAATTCCATACTGCAGGCCAGTTTCTGTCTGCAACCTGGAACCATCAAAAATATCTGAAAGAATCAAATGGACATCATTGATATTTAATTTAGGAAATAAACTTTGGAAATTGCATGAAGAGTAAATGGGGAGGTGAGAGTCTGGGTACAGAATCATGGTAAGGCTACACTACAGTAGACAAGAGAGAAACCAAGTGCCAGTGGCAGACAAAATGGAAAAGGAACAGTAAATATGAGGATGGTGATAGTAATAAGGACTTATTACTATTCTTATTTTGATTTAAATAGCACTTAATAATGTGCCAGGCTGTACCACAGAAACTTTATATGTATTAGCTCTTTGAAGACTCATAATAACTTTATGTTTTAGGCACTATTATTATTCCCATTAACACACAAAAAATTGCAGAACAATGAAGATAAGTAGTTTGTCCAATTTCATACAGCTATTAAGATATGAGGGCCAGAAGATAGCTCAAGTACAGTGAGCATAGGGAGAATACTGTTTATATGTTTCTTGTATTACTACATGTTTTAGAACAAAGATCCTTATTCCCTTTGTCTTTATATTTCAAAAATGTTTGCATCTTCTATCTCCTGGGAAGACAAGATGGTGTCTCCCATCAGGCAAAGGTTTGGTACTTTGGTTTCAAATACTTTATGAAAGATTTGGGTTTCCTAAGCTCGGAATTCTTCGCCTATGAAACAAACTCACTGTATGAAACAAAATCCACCTGGGTTTTCTCTGCACCACACCAATGTGACTGAGGAGTCAAAGGAAACTCATGCGCCTGCTGTGCCGTGAGTAGCAAAGTTCTTTGTGTTTCATCTTGGAGTCCTGTGTCTTCTGCAGCATCTGTGAAATTGTAGCCAGCTAACTTGTTGGCCTCTAAGATGATAAAATCTCAGATCCTTCACAATTCTTTATGATATGGTGATTTACTTCTTGACTACAGGATTGAAAAATATAAGAAATTATAACTAACAATTACATTTTCATCCAGTGTTCTTTAGAGGTTTCCTCCAACAACAATGGCAGGAAATATGCATGTGGGAACATATTTGTGGAGAAGGAAAATTTTTTTGTACGTGTTTAGTTTGGGGTGCTATTGATACATCTTTGACAATAATCTCGATGAACTAGATACGTTCTGAAAAATATGAGGGGTACCACATATAGAAGTATGTATTTGGTTAAAAAGTAGCATAGAAATAAAAGGTAAAATCAAAAAAATGGTTAAGGTTATTATTAAGTAGAGCTTAGAGAGAAATGATGGCTAAGGGCAGAATTTTTAAAAAGAGGGCATAATTGAAGCATGGGCAGACAAGTACCATTTAAAGCGGAAAAAAATCAGAGAAACAGAGGCAGAACCCAGAGATACAGCGATCTAGAGGTTGAGAAAGAAGAGCATTTAACAGGGAAAGATAAGATATTCAGGTCAAATAAAGTATAAAGATGGAGGAGCACTTGGATAGAAGAAAAAATTGGCAATGATGTTCTCTTTTATTGAGTGCCATTTATTCAGGAATTTATGAATATTGAAGACAGATTGTCTTCAGGGTGTATCTTGGTTGAAATAAACAGCACCAAGGATTAAACAACAATATAGAACATCCCAGTACAGATTAAGAGTATACATGTAGTGAATCCAGAAGTGCAGTTGTCTGAATTCCAGACAGACTTCAGGCACCTGAAAAATACCTGCAGTTCAATGCTCCAGACATACTGTATTCTTAGAAGATACTATTTTCAAGGAGCCTTGCAGAAAATAAGATTCAAGGAAAATATTTCTTTCTGCATATACTGAACAAGCAACTTTAATTTCTCAGACCAGTATGGGTCCTTCGAATACAAAAGTGAATAAAATATCACTCTCTCAAGTTGACGTAAACCACCATTCATCGTGCAATGGAAAGTGATATGTTACTGACCAAAACAGGATACTGTGAAATCATAGGGAAGAGGATCTAACTTTTGGAGATCTAAATAGAATACTCCAAGTAGTCAATGCTTGCATTAAGTTTCGTACTTTCTTCAGGATGAATATGGCAAGCAAAGCATTTCAAGCAGCAGCTGCAACTCATGAAAGTGCCACAAGTTATGAGAGCACTAACAGTCAGAAAATTAAATTAATTTATCTAAGTTGTAACTTTCATGGAAAGTGTGAGAAATTACAAAGGTAAAGCTTGATAGCCGGTCGCACTAAAACATGGCAGGTCTAGGATGTTGTGTTTGGAAATCAGAAATTTATTCAATAGGTTCTGAGAAGCCACTGTATTTTTTAAAATAAGGAATAAAGTAAGATTTCCATTTTAGAAAAATTACCCTGACAGTAACATGGGAAGGGAGTAAGAAAAAATGGCAGAAAAGAACTAAGGTGATTATCATCTAAGTCAGTGATAATAAAAGGCAAAACTAGACTGGGCGCAGTGGCTCACGCCTATAATCCCAATACCTGGGGAGGCTGAGGCAGGTGGATCACAATATCAGGAGTTTGAGACCAGCCTGACCAACATGGTTGAAACCTCAACTCTACTAAAAATACAAAAATTAGCTGGGCATGGTGGCATGCTCCTGTAATCCCAGCTACTTAGGAGGCTGAGACAGGAGAATCAATTGAGCCTGGGAAGTGGAGGTTGCAGTGAGCCGAGATCACATCACTGCACTCTAGCCTGGGTGACAGAGCGAGACTCTGTCTCAAAAAAAAAAAGAAAAGAAAAGAAAATTAAGCAGCAGCAGTGGAAATGGAGGGGTTTGGGAGGGTCTCACTACTTAGTGCCCATAGGATATGTGACTGATGGATTATAGTCAAGAAGGAGTTTCCACAGAGAGAAAGATCTAATTGTTGTCTTGTCAAGTTAAATAAATGTCTATTTCTGTTTAACCAACTTTAAAAAAAAAAGGAATGGATGTTGAAATTTACAAAATCGATTTCCAATTTACAGGTGGTTTGATGGGTTATCTTCTTTTAGAGATGTGATTAGTCACACTAATAAAGGAACTAAATATGAATCATGCCTAGCATTACTGGAATTAGCCTCACATACTCATGGCTCACTTTAATTTGTCACATACTCTTTACAATAGAATGATTTATACTCATTTGGGTATATACCCAGTAATGGGATTCCTGGGTCAAATGGTATTTCTAGTTCTAGATCCTTGAGAAATTGCCACACTGCCACATGGTCTTTCACAATAATTGAGCTAATTTACACTCTCACCAACAGTATAAAAGCATTCCTATGACGTCAGTCAGGTAGCGTGATGCCTCCAGCTTTTGTTTTGTTTTTATTTTTTTTCTTAGGATTATTTTGGCTATATGAGCTTTTTTTTTTTTTTTTTGGTTTCATATGAAATTTAAAGTAGTTTTTTTCCAATTCTGTGAAGAAAGTCAATAGCAGCTTGATGGGGATAGCATGGAATCTGTAAATTACTTTGGGCAGTATGGCCATTTCCACAATATTGATTCTTTCTAACCATGAGTATGCAATGTTTTTGGTTCCAATACTATGCTGAACAGGAGTGGTGAGAGATGGCGTCCTTGACTTGTGCCGGTTTTCAAAGGGAATGCTTCCAGTTTTTGCCCATTTGGTATGACATTGACTGTGGGTTTGTCATAAATAGCTCTTATTATTTTGAGGTAAGTTCCATCAGTCCTTAGTTTATTGAGAGTTTTTAGCATGAAGGGCTGTTGAATTTTGTCAAGGTCTTCTCTGCATTATTGAGATAATCATGTGGTTTTTGTCTTTGGTTCTGTTTATATGATGGATTATGTTTATCAATTTGTGTATGTTGAACAAGCCTTGCATCCCAGGGAAGAAGCCGACTTGATCGTGGTGGTTAAGCTTTTTGATGTGCTGCTGGAGTTAGTTTGCCAGTATTTTATTTAGGATTTTTGCATCGATGTTCACCAGGGATATTTGCCTGTAATTTTCTTTTGTGTGTCTGTGTCTCTGCCAGGTTTTGGTATCAGGATGATCTTGGCCTCATTAAATGAGTTAAGGAGGAGTCCCTCTTTTTCTATCATTTGGAATAGTATTAAAAGGAATGTACCTCTGGTAGAATTCGGCTGGAAACCATCTGGTCCTAGACTCTTCTGCTTCATAGACTATTAATTGCTGCCTCAATTTCAGAACTTCCTATTGGTCTGTTCAGGGATTCGACTTCTGCCTGGTTTAGTCTTAGTAGGGTGTAAGTGTCCAGGAATTTATCCACTTCTTCTAAGTTTTCCAGTTTATTTGCAGAGAGGTGTTTATAGTATTCTCTGATGACAGTCTGTATTTCTATGGGTTTGGTGATGATATCCCCTATATCATTTCATTGTATTTATTTGAGTCTTCTCTCTATTCTTCTTTAGTAGTCTGGCTAGTTTTTGTTGATCTTTTCAAAAAGCCAGCTCCTGGATTTATTGATTTTTGAAGGGTTTTTTTGTCTCTACCTCCTTCAGTTTTGCTCTGAGTTTACTTATTTCTTCTGCTAGCTTTTGAATTTGTTTGTTCTTGCTTCTCTAGTTCTTTTAACTGTGATGTTAGGGTGTAGATCTTAGATCTTTACTGCTTTCTCTTGTGGGCATTTAGTGTTCTAAATTTCCCTCTACACACTGCTTTAAATGTGACCCAGAAATTCTGGTATGTTGTATCTTTGTTCTCATTGGTTTCAAAGAACATCTTTATTTTTGCTTTTATTTTTATTTATCCAGTAGTAATTCAGGAGCAGGTTGTTCAGTTTCCATGTAGCTGTGCAGTTTCGAGTAAGTTTCTTAATCCTGAGTTCTAATTTGGTTGCACTGTGGTCTGAGAGACTGTGTGTTATAATTTCCATTCTTTTGTGTTTTCTGAGGAGTGTTTTATGGTCAATTTTAGAATAAGTATGATGTGGTGCTGAGAAACATGTATATTCTGTGGATTTGGGGTGGAGTGTTCTGTAGATGTCTATTAGGTCTGCTCAGTCCAGAGTTGAGTTCAAGTTCTGCATAGCCTTGTTAATTTTCTGTCCCATTGATCTAATATTGACAGTGGGGTCTTAAAGTCTTCCACGATTATTGTGTGGGAGTCTAAATCTCTGTGTAGGTCTCTAAGAACTTGCTTTATGAATCTGGGTGCTCCTGTATTGGGTGCATATATATTTAGGACAGTTAGCTCTTCTTGTTGCATTGATCCCTTTACCATTATGTAATAACCTTCTTTGTCTTTTTTGATCTTTTTTGGTTTAAAGTCTGTTCTATCAGAGACTAGCATTACAACCCCTGCTCTTTTTTTGCTTTCCACTTGCTTGGTAAATCTTCCTCTAGCCGTTTATTTTAAACCTATGTGTGTCTTTGCATGTGAGATGGGTCTCCTGAATACAGCACACCAATGGGTCTTTGCTTTTTATCCAATTTGCCAGTCTGTGTCTTTTAATTGGGGCATTTAGTCCATTTACATTTAAGGTTAATATTGTTATGTGTGAATTTGATTCTGCCATTATGATGCTAGCTGGTTGTTTTGACCATTAGTTGATGCAGTTTCTTCATAGTGTCGATGGTCCTTACAATTTGGTATGTTTTTTGCATTGGCTAATACTGGTTGTTCTTTTCCATATTTGGTGCTTCCTTCAGGAGCTCTTGTAAGGCAGGCCTGGTGGTGACAAAATCTCTCAGCATTTGCTTGTTCACAGAGGATTTTCTTTCTCCTTCGCTTATGAAACTTAGTTTGGCTGGATAAGAAATTCTGGGCTGAAAATTCTTCTCTTTAAGGAAGTTGAATATCGGCCCCCACTCTTTTCTGGCTTGTAGGTTTTCTGCTGAAATATCCGCTGTGAGTCTGATGGGCTTCCCTTTGTGGGTAACCTGACCCTTCTCTCTGGCTGCCCTTAGCATTTTTTTCATTTCAACCTGGTGAATCTGACAATTACATGTCTAGGGGTTGTTCTTCTTGAGGAGTATCTTTGTGCTGTTCTCTGTATTTCCTGAGTTTGAATGTTGGCCTGCCTTGCTCGGTTGGGGAAGTTCTACTGGATCATATCCTGAAGAGTGTTTTCTGACTTGGTTTCATTCTCCCCTTTCAGGTACATCAAATAAATGTAGATTTGATCTTTTCACATAATCCCATGATTTTTGTAGGCTTTGTTCATTTCTTTTCACTCTTTTCTCTCCAATCTTGCCCTCTTTCTTTATTTCATTGAGATGATCTTCAGTTTCTGATATCCTTTCTTCTGCTTCATCGATTTGGCTATTGAAACATGTATGCTTCATGAAGTCTTCATGCTGTGTTTTTCAGCTCCCTCAGGTTGTGTATGTTCCTCTCTAAACTGGTTATTCTAGTCAGCAATTCATCTAAACTTTTTTCAAGGTTCTTAGCTTTCTTGCATTGCATTAGAACATGCTCCTTTAGCTTGGAGGAGTTTGTTATTACCCACCTTCTGAAGCCTGCTTCTGTCAATTTGTCACAGTTATTCTCCATCTAGTTTTGTTCCCCTGCTGGCAAGGAGTTGTGATCCTTTGAAGGAGAAGCAGTGTTCTGGTTTTTAGAATTTTCAGCCTTTTTGCACTGTTTTCTTCCCATCTTCATGGATTTATCTATCTTTGGTCTCTGAAGTTGGTGACCTTTGGATGGGGTCTCTGAGTGGATGCCCTTTTTGTTGATGTTGAAACTATTCCTTTCTGTTTGTTAGTTTTTCTTTAAACAGGCACACCCCTCTGCTGCAGGTCTGCTGGAGTTTGCTGGAGGTGCACTGCAGAACCTGTTTGCCTGGGTATCATTGGCGGAGGCTGCGGAACAGCAAATACTGCTGCTTATGTCTTCCTCTGGTAGCTTCATCCCAGAGAGGTACCTGCCAGATGCCAGTTAGAGCTCTCCTGTATGAGGTGTCTATCGGACACTGGGAGGTGTCTCCCAGTCAGGATACACAAGGGTCAGGGATCCACTTGAGGAGTCAGTCTGTCCCTTATCAAAGCTCGAACACTGTGCTGGGATCTTCAGAGCTGCTAGGAATGTTTATGTCTGCTGAAGCTGTACCCACAATCACCCCTTTTCCTAGGTGCTCTGTCCCAGGAAGGTGAGTAGTAATAACAGTAACTTGCACTTTATTTATAAGTCCCTGACAAGCTGCTGTCTTTTTTCAGAGATGCCCTGTCCAGAGAGGAGGGAATCTAATGAAACAGTCTGCCTGCAACTGCCTTGCTGAGCTGTGGTGGACTCTGCCCATTTCAAACTTCCCCTTGGCTTTGTTTACACTGTTAGGTCAAAACCGCTTACTAGAGCCTCAGCAATGGTGGATGCTCCTCCCCGCGCCATGCTTGTGCATCCCAGGCCGAGCTTAGACTGCTGTGCTGGCTGGGAGAATCTCAAGCTAGTAGATCTTAGCTTGCTGGTTTTCATGGGGGTGGGACTTGCCAAGCCAGACCACTGGGCTCCCTGAATTCAGCCCTCTTTCCAGGGGAGTGAACAGTTCTCTCTCACTGACATTCCAGGCATCATTGGGATATGGAAAAAAAAAAACAACAACAACTGCTGGGCTTAGCTTGTTGTCTGCCCAAACAGCCACCCAGTTTTGTGCTGGAAACCCAGGGCCCTGGTGGTAGTGTAGGTATCGGAGGGAGTCTCCTCGTCTGTAGGTTGTAAAGTCCCTGGGAAGAGAACAGACCCTAATAGTTTCCCTTTGCTACGAGAGGGAGTTCCCCAGGCTTCCCTGGTGAGGCAGTGCCCCACCCTGCTTCAGCTCACCCTCCTTGGGCTGCACCCACTGTTCATGCAGTCCCAATGAAAAGAAGCATGTAACTCAGTTGGAAATCTAGAAATCACCCACCTTCTGCATTGATCTCGCTGGGAGCTGCACACCAGAGGTGTTCCTATTTGGCCATCTCGCCAGCAATCTGCAAAACTAATTTCTAATTGACTATAGAAGGAATAGAATATTCAGTAATGTTTTTGTTATATTTGTACTTTATTCTTTCTAAGTATTTTGACTGCTGTCCTTTCCAGCTCTCAAAAAACATTACGTATTTGCCTACACACACGCATTTATAGAGTGACAGATATACATACACCTATATGTATTTATGTTACATGTGTGTTTACATACATAATATATACAGAGTGACAGATATACATACACCTGTGTGTATGTGTATACGTATACTATATATATAGTAGAGAAGTAGAGAATACTGTGAGACTTCTTCCTTAAACAACGTAAAGAGACAATGTGGCTGAAGACAGGTTTGCCGATTTGCATTTGAAAAGCTAAGAAGTTTGAAAAGTTACAATGCAAGGTACCGACTTTTGTCCATTTCTGACTAGGTGTAACATTTTTCAAGTGCCTTTCCTCATTGTAAATTTGTTGGATCTTCTTCACATGTAGAAATTTTGATTTGACATCAGGGGTTAAAAACAAAACCATTGCTCTAAATAAACTGAAAAGAAAATCAGCTGTTAACAGGATTTGGGGCACCATCACCATGCTCATTCCTAAAGTGGCTATTCACAAAATGACTGGCAGAAAAGAGGATCTTTCAGAAAACAGCTTCGAGAAATTATTTAATTTGAAGGAAAATAATCTCTTCTCAATCTGCAGTTGCTCTGTGATATAAGAAGGAATGCCGGTTAAGATAGCAGCACATTTCTGAAAAGCTAAGGTTTTGTTTCAACCTTTGAAAATTAAATTATGTGTCATGCTGAAGTTTTATATTCATCAATTACTTCACTAATTCCAAGCCTGTGGTCTGTTTCGGAAGACACACAGAACACAGCATAATCTCCAGTGGGCAGTTTCACGTGATGTTCTTGTGACTTAACTTACAAAAGAGCATTCAGATGGAAAATCCCCAGTGGATAGTCTTATCATTCAGAACACAGACTCCATTCAAGCAATGAAATAGGTTTCAAATTCATTTCTTGGCATTTCCAGGTGTATTTCTATTGCAATATTATAAAATTTTTGTCTAGTTTTCTGCCATCATCTCTCACAAATAGCTTTATTGATTCTATGACAAATAAGTCACTCAGCTTGTAACTACCATGTTATTTGAAATTTCTATTCAAGGTTTTCTGGACCATTCTCCTTTACAAATAAAGTCACTTCCTTATTATTTATTCTACTGAATATAACAAAACTGGATATAGAGAAAGCGATATTAGCTTTCCCAAGTGAGGAATAAAACTGACTTATGTTCTATTCCTGGTTCGGTTATGGAAGGAAGATTTTGCACATTCAAAATTTGTGTATCTTCCTGCCTTTACCTATTTAAAATGTAAAATTATAGCATATATATAAATATGGTAAAATTATTAAGTTTTACTACTTTGAATAAGAAAGCAGTATGGATTTCTGGATAACTGTCTAAGGGCAAATTTTATAAAAGCTTGGTCACAAAGTAATTTAAGAAGTAATTTTCTAAAATCTTGCAGTGATAAAATGTGGACTCCTATTACTGATTATGTCTATAAATTGTCTAAAAATGTGTTTATAGGCAATGAAAGAATTGGTTGAAAGTAAGCAAATAGAATTAGAGGAGTATACTAATAAATTAACTAGAAAAGAACCATGAAAGAGAACTATTCAATGAAACAAGATAAAGGAAAGATTAGAGCATTGAATGAGAGTTATCTATGTATCTGTGAATGTTTCCTCTGCACTTTGATGGACCAGGAACTACAGAAGGCAGAGGCTGACTAAGGGACTATTTCTGACCTCAAGGAACTTATGGAGAAGTGCTTGTGTTAAAAATACATTAGAATGTAATATGATTTAAGCTTCCCAGAATTCATAAAAGTAAATGGATTTATTAATACCTATGGAATGCATACTTGCAGCAACAGACACAGATTCCAGAAGTCATGGAAAAGGTGCAGAAATTGTAACTGTGGAGCCAGCAAAGAAGGGAGTACAGTCAGGAAAGTAATGAAAAATATGCTTTTATTGAAAAGAGTGCATACGAAGTTAGGGATTTACATAAGGAAATGCTGTCTTTCATGACGAAGTCTTCTGTGGCCCAGCTGGAGCCATGTTGGGCACAGTAGGCATGGCGAGGAGAGCAGGAAACTGCTTCTGAGAAATATTTGCTTCCAGCTGGCTGGAGCACCTTACCAATCAGCACAAAGCGTCAGGCTGTGTCTGTAGCCTAGACATCTCTGTTCTGCTTTGTAGCTGTAACGTCACATTGCTTGGCTTGGTCACTGCCTTCAAAATCAATGACTCTGGTTGCAAGTATGTCTGAAAAAGGCCAGCTTGATACATCAGCTTAATCCTATCACAAAAATAAATTTAAACAATTAGATACTGGTGTTCTCTACATGAAAAGGAGAGAATATAAATACCTATAGTTTCTCCCAACTAAAGAAGACCTTAAGAATTATGCAGCCTACCTCCTTTATTTTTCCAAATGGAAACGTGAATTAGTATTTGCAGTAGTGAAATGACCTGTCCACTTTCCCACAACATTTGTAGCAAAGTTATGAATTTATTCACATAGTAGCTTAAATGTTAAAAAAAAAAAAAAAAAAAAAAAAAGTCAATCAGTCTACCAAACTGGTCATTTGATATACCCGATCCAATCTTCAAGACTCCTTCACCCTCTTACCCCACCAAAAAATTTTTAAATTTTCTCCAGTTGGAGAGAAAAGTAAAAACAGACTATTGGTTTAAAACACTTCGGACACTTAAGTCTTTCCCAGTGTCTTTAAGAGAATGTTTCAAGTTTTCAGATTTCTACAGACTTCCTCCTCTTACCCATGGCAAGAATATCCTTTTGTCCATGGATTAAAATACTCCTGGGATCAAATGTCCTCTCACTTCTTTAGCCCTCACTCATTTCTTTGACCTCTTGATCATCACTGACATGTTAGCAATGTGGCTTAGTTTGGAGAAAGGCTTAATTCACAGGGTTGTCTTCTCTAACTTGGTCAGGGTCTAGCAGCAATCACTGGCTGACCTTTGTTTTGTTTTGTTTCACTTTTGAGACAGGGTTTTGCTCTGTCACTTAGGCTGGAGTACAGTGATGCAGTCATGGCTCCCTGTAGCCTTGACCTTCCAGGCTCAAGCACTCCTCCCACCCCAGCCATCCAGCTACTTCCAGCTTACCACCACACCCACAGAATTTTTCTATTTTTTGTAGAGGCAGGGTTTGATGAGTTTGCCCAGGCTGCTCTCACAGTCCTGCACTAAAGCAATCCTCCCTCCTCAGACTCCCAAAGCTCTGAGATTACAGGCACGAGCCACCATGCCAGGCTCAGGGTTGACCTCATGTTAACAACTACTTGTACTGTAGACCTCTCTGCATTTCTACAATAAGCTCCCTCAGACTCCGGTGTAGGTTCATCTGCAGAATCACCAACAAAGTAGACCACATGGCAGACCAGCCAACTCTCCATTTAGCCACCTCCAAAGTTCCTCCTCAGAACATACAGCTGTATTCATTCCATGCAGGAAGAATGACTCAGATCCTGAACATCAGTCCTCTCTGTCACTGTGTTTCCTCTGCTATGGCCACCTCCTTCAAGCTGTGCAGGGCAGTCATCTGAGGCAAACCCCTTTCAGAGTCCCAAATACTGTTCTAGTCAAAAGCTCACATCCTTGGCTTCTCCAGACTGCCTGTCTACCACATTTGTAGAGAAAAGATGAGAACTCATGTGTCTTCTGCCTCTTTTATATGCTTTCTCATATTTCTGAAAGTTTCCCAGCTATCCAGCCCTAGGAAAAGAGTTTCAGACTTTATTTCTCTACTCTATCCTCATTTCTTAGAACAATAAATCTGTCCCAGGCCTACCGCTTATTGATGGGAGGTATCAAATCTGTTTGTTAAAGAAGAAACACCTTCTGGCTGAGACTTCTGGGTTTGACTGGGTATTCTTTAAATAATCCTTAACATCTTACTGACTGCAAAAGTCTACTTGGAATAGTAATTCTTTCTCTTTGCACTTCATTTATAACAATCCTAATCTCCTGATCACACCCACAGAAAGATGGATGCCTCAGGCCCACTATGAGGAAAATAAGGGGCAGCATGATACAAAAAAAGTGATGGCACAACCTCTGTGGTGCTGAGAAGATAAAGCAATAAATTGATTCATTAATTTAATTTAGAATTAGTACATTTAAGAGATTATAATCTTACCCTGTATTCTAAAATGCCATGAAAAGTATAAAGAATCAGATATTTCACATGAGAAGAAGAATCAATCTTTGTTAGAAACTTTGTGTCTTAAGTAAAACTTAAGCTTTCCACCATTCGATAATGTTCCGTCTGAGCTTCCTAGAAAACCTGTTTGGTAGGAAAAACAAATAGGGGTATCATGACCTAAAAAAAACAGTTTACTTAACGGAGTAGGAGAGGGTAAAGAGTGGAATATAAGTAGAATGATAAAATATGAGACCAAGAGAAAACTGGGTCAAGATTAATAAGTAAAAATGAGTAGAAAAGCATTTTTAAGATTTTTTTAAGGGGCTTGAGAAAATTGAACATTCTAGGACAGATATATACGGAAATAAGATTCTTGGGAACAACAAGAAAACAGCTAGAAATTATTTTCCTATAAAGTAATAAGACATTCGACACAGGAAGCTGGGTTTAAGAAACGATTTCTCATAGAGAGTCTATGTACATACATTTCTTAAGGGGAATCCATGGTAGCCCAGTTAGGGAATTATGTAAATCTGTCAAAGAACTGGAACACTTTTATGGCTATGTGATTTGAAACAGAGCACATGTGGCTTATCTAACAAACTGAGCAGAGCAAATTCTTTAGGGTGTAGTGTCGTTGAAATGCAAATGGATTTGCAATGCAGAGGAGAAAGGTTTGATGTTATTGTGTTGCCCTTTGAGATACAGTGTGTGCCTAGCTTGCTGTTCTTTACTTTGTTTGGAAACCAGTTAGCACAGCTTCTGACTACCTAAATGTTCTATATCATTTATTTTTGGTGTGTCCAAGATTTTAATTTTATTACTTCTTTCATTTTTCCTGCTTTCCTTTTTATGATAAATATTCGCTGGAGTCTTCTTGAAGCCTAGTGAAGGAGGATATGTTAGCCTTGCATGTTTTAGTACATACACAACCATATAAAACATTTTGTGTTCATATATTTACTCAAAAATATTCATATAGTACCCAGTCATTGCCAAGGCCTGTGTTAATCTATGATTTATATCATTGGAATAGAATGCATGGCCCCTGACACCATGTAGTGTAAAGTCCACACGGGAGACAGCTATTACTCAAATGTCATGTGACTTCGTGCCAGAAATACACCAACATGAGAGACCTGGGTGAGCACAGTGGCGTGGGACATTATTGTCTAGCATTTTAATTCTGTCTGAGCTAATGAGGTGAGATATGGTGGCCAACCACTATCCTATATATATATATCATGGAGTAAATGTTATAAATATGTTTCCTTTTGAAATATCAATTTAAAAACTTTTGTCAATTTAAAAACATATAGTACTGAGCCAGAGCACGTGGATTTGTCAGAAGCTTTTGTACAGGACTCAGTATTTGGTGGTCCTGGGCATAGACTCAACTAGAAAAGAAGGTATTAGAGTAAATGATTCTTTAAGATATGTACATATGAGAAATAAAAGTTTGCATAACAAAATGTTAAGATATCAGTGGTAATTAAATATACTACAATTATATTTAAAGACTAGTGTCATTAATAAAAACCACAGTCTGCTGCCACCTAGTGGAAATTAATTTAGAGTCCCCATTAATTTATAGTTAGCCACACCTTTGGTTTTAGCATATCTCTATTTCCGTGGAAATCAAAGTGATAACTACCAAAAAACATTTGCATTAAGTAGGCAGCCCTCACAAGACGTCCGTAGTACTACTTCTGCAGACTCTATTCCTAATGGGGCGTCTTTCTCCTCTTCATAAATGTTCTGTTACTCCGAATAGCAAAAAATGAAAAACAAAAACAAACAGCTTTTCACTTCGCTATAAAATTTAAAATAGAAATAATCTAATTTTCTGCCTGTATCTAACACTCAGTGTGTTTAGTGCATTTCATTACAGTATCGCTGCATCATCAGGTATTTTGCTCCTCCATTATGGTTCAACAGATTTTGCCTTCTGATTTCACATAACATTGTCTAAAAATCCTCATTGCCAGGACCTGTTAGCCTCTAATTTCCTTCTTCTCTGAGTGATTCTATAATTGAAACAAGACATTTTATACCCGTGTCTCTGGTATATCATTCTCATGACCCTTAGAAAGTATGCATTGATAATCTCTAACAGCCTATCAACAGTCATTGCTTCTACTAGATCTTACAATTTCTCAGAACTGCTGCATGATCAAGTTCTCCAATTCAGAAATTCTTCTTTCTGACCACAGCCTTCTATTATTTCCTAAGCTCCCATTTTACTTAGTGATGCTCTTTTTACAAAGAACACACTCTTGGGTGACTTGAGAGGTGGGGAGGGACTCATTATTTTTAGGGGGCTACTTTTGTTAAGAAGAGTATAGGACTTTCAACTGGGCCTGAAAGATGTTAGTAACGAAGTCAGAACACCTGTTTCAGGTGTACTTACAGATTTGAGACTACAAAGCCAGAACTTCTTGGATGGGAATGAAGACACTCTCTCCATTTGTTTCTCATTTTGGCTTTTGTTTCTCTTTCAGCGGGACAAATCTCTTTCTCTCCTGCAGCACACAGGCTACCTGCAGTGACTAGTAAAGATTACTATTACTACCAGCATCTCAGTCTAGCAGTCCTCAGGGGTAAAAAGTATTTCCTCCTATCAATGACCAAATAACCCCAGGGAAAAAATCTGATTGGCCCTGCTTGGGTCACGTGCTTATGCATTGGACCAATCATTGTTGCCAGGCAAATGAAGTAATATTTTTGGTGACGCTTGGGTCATATGTTTCGTTTTTGTGGCAAGGGTTCAGAAGGGAGGGAACAGAAGCATTTACAAAGTGATTAGACAACTGACTTCACCAAGATCACTAATTTCTTTTTATAACACAACTTCAGGGGCTGCTTGATCTGTCACTCATTTCTGCCCTCTCCTCTTCTCTCTTCCAGAAGGAATCCTTTGTTTACCCATAATTTATGCTGTTTTATACTTTCTCTCTCTTTCAGATTTTCCTTTCATTTCTAATCATAGAAAACTCGAAGCATGACTTCCCAATCCTAAATTATCAAGAGCAATATTTGAATTGCCAGCTCTTCTTTTGAAGCTAAGCACTAGCCAACTTGAGAGTCACATCTCCCCCATCCCACCCTAGTCAAAGGAGAAAGAACGACTTGACACACATTCATTGATAGTGGCAGAGGTTTCAGGTGAAGTAGCTGTCATTGTCTTAATCATCATCTTCAGGATTCCTTCCCATTCTACTCAGCTGTGCTTTCTTCTCCAGCTATGATCTGATAGGCATTTCCTTGAGGCTACTGTGATAATTTGCAGTTTTATAATCATTTTGGGACTCTTTAATTTTCTCCCAATGATGAGCTTTTGAGAAATTGAAATTGAAATGGTTTGAATAAACCAAAAATTGCAGAAAACTTTAGTTTTATTTGTCTCCTCTGTACCATACTTATGCAAAAAAAAAAGACTCTACAGTACATCTATTAGAGAACAATTAGATGACCAGTAAGTTCACATCCATTTATTAAAATTAAATCAGTAGGACATATTAGGAAACAATATTGTCAACCTCCAGTATTCTCCTTTCCGGGTCCTAAATTTATCACCTTTTAGGGCAAATTGGCTGCTTCATTTTGGAGTCTGCCCAAAGCTCTCTTGATATGTAGACATTTCATTTGCATACAAAAAGGCACACTGCATGGCTGGATAAACCAACCATCTGGCCTAAGCAATTTATCTGGATTATTACTGAACTGTACAAAACTGTGTAAATATATATTCCTAAAATTCCAATTGCTCCCTTATCCATCTGCCTTACTGCCTTTCCCTTCAGCAACCCTGACTGTAGAAAGGATCATTTGCTTCCTCAACCCTTGACACACAGACACATGGATACATATGCACATTATCTTCCTGCTCTGTTGACTGTTGCTAGTGAAAGCCGAGTCATAAAGCCAGGCCAGTTGGTCCACTGCCAATGTGTGCCGTTCAGACTCAGTCAGACTTTGTAGCTGATTAACATGCCTTTTACTCATCCCTAGTTAAATCCCCATCGCATTTTCTCATTTCTTTAAATGCTCATTCCAAAATGTTTGCATTCTCCTCCAGTCCTGGATTCCTTATTCTGGAAGATAATCTATTTTATAAACTCAGGCCTAGATATACTGATGAATAAATAGTATAATGCACCTGTGTGTTATTTTTAACATCATAAATATGTTGATATAGGAACTCATATGACATGAGTTCAGTTTTTTATAATTAAACAGTGGTTTTGTGTCTAAAATTGTTTTTGTGTGTGTTTTTTTTTTTTTTCTTTTGAGACAGAGTCTTGCTGTGTCACCTAAGCTGGAGTGCAGTGGTGCAATCTCTGCTCATTGCAACCTCCATCTCCAGGTTCAAGCTATTCTCCTGCCTCAGCCTCCCAAGTAGAGTAACTGGGATTACAGGCATGCACCACTATACCCAGTTAATTTTTGCATTCTTAGTAGAGACGAGATTTCACCATGTTGGTCAGGCTAGTCTTGAGTTCCTGACCTCAAGTGATCCTCCTGTCTTTGCCTCCCAAAGTGCTGGGATTACAGGTGTGAGCCACCACACCCGGCCTAAAGTTCTTAATTAAATTATTATTAAGCAAAACTGGATCTAGGAGATTCCAAGTGATACCTTTAATTCACTACTCTATGTCCTTATTAGTAAATCCACAAAAACTATACAATAGCATATTTAGAGCATGGAAGAGCAGAGACTCTGAAGACTGACTGCCTGAGTTCAAATCCTGACACTTCTACTCAAAAATGTGTGAGAAATTTTGGGCAATTTACTTACTCTGTGTTTCTATTTACTTATCCGTATCTACAATAATAATTTCTATCTCATCAAATTAAAAAAAAACAAGTAGTTAACATTTGTAAAGAGCTTAGAAAATAATACATTTATAAAATGAAATCAACATCTCTAAGCCACCTTCCACAAAAAGAAAGCCCACCTGCTTGGATTTAATCTGTCAGTATATGACTTTATTTCATGCTTAGTCTTCTGTCACAGGTGCAAGCCCCGAAGTTCATACCCTCTTCCTTATCACAATTCACTGACCCAGCTCTTTTTTACATGCAGGTGTGCATTTGAGGAGTTGCATCATCAATTCAGTTTATTTCAGTAGACAAATACTTTGGAGTTTGGGATAAATGTTTCTGCCAATAACAATGAGTAACCATGTGGCTACTTTTTGTCCTTTGTGTAAATATCCCACAGCAACACTGGCCATGGCTAGTGGCAAGCTGAGGACCCAGGACACCCAGTGTCCAGGCTTTGTGCTCTCAGGGATACAGCTATCAAATGCCATCTTCATGTCTTCAGCTCCCAATTCTATCCACTACACTACCCACAGAAATTTGTATTCTACCCATAGTATTCCACTGAAACTGTTTCTCCCAAGTTGTTGATGGATAATCTCATAGTTTAAACTTCCTTTCTTATTTTTACCGTATCATTCACATTTTCTTTTAGTTCATTGTTCCTTAGATTTTATAACACTTTCTTAATTGTTGGAGTGTTATTCTCATCATTTTTTCTGTCATCTTTATGGGCTCATTATCTGTGCCCCCTTCTTAAACCCTTACTTCACTATATGTTGAAATTCCCCTGTTTATTCTGCCTTTAGTCTCTATGCTTTTGAAACTACAATTTAGGCTCAATTTTCTTATTTACTCCCAAATTACAGCCACCGCCCAGCGGTAATGATACCTGTATCATTTATTCCCCAGTTTACATCAACAAGATACTAAATAGTTTCTCCGCACCTCTAGTCTCACCCCTTTCAAAGCCCTGAAGTAATCTACCTAAACTAATGGTGCTCTCATGGCTCTATATCATCTATAGAATAAATTCTACATTGTATAATAGAGTCTACATGACCCTCCACATTCTAGAATCTTTCTACCCCCGATCTTGCTCTGCAACATTTCTTGCCTTGCACCTAGTTCTCTAATATCACCAAATACGTGGTATGGCTCACAGACAGCACATACTGTTTTGTTTTGCTTTGTTTTTAAACCTCTTGCTTTTGTGTGTTGTCTTCTCTGCCTGGAGTAACTTTTCATTTGCTTGGTCTGCATCCTTTAATATGATATAGTTTTCACATGTCAATTCCTCCAGCAGCTTCTGATCAGCCTGTCTCCCGTGCCTGGGTTAAATGCCTTCTTTCATTGCTCCCACAGTATCCATTTTATGTATTTCATGGGACATGAATGAAATCTTACTTAAACTATACTCTTTAATACTTAAGGTGTTCTTTGATGGCAGAAACAATATATGTATACATATCCCCAGTTCTTCCAAAGCACTTGTCCTTTAAAAGGCACTCCATGATATTTATTGAATGGATGAATAAATGATTCAATGAATGAATAGTTGCATAGGGGCAGCAAAACTCTCAAGAAATTGACCCTTGAAATACACTCAGAGACCTCCTTCATGAAATTCTAAAACCTTACTCAGTCCAAAGACACAAAGCTCGTTATGCTGCCCTCGTGTTTCTTTCATACAGAGACAATGAATCATGCCGAATTACAGCTCTTAAGACCTTACAGCAAATGCACAATGCCCTGTAGGACATTCATCTTTCATACTGCATTATATTTTTAAATGATAATTGTTGTCATAAATGTTCTTACTCACATTTCAGCTAGTTAAAATTTTTGCCTGCCTCAATAAAATGAAAGATGCCAGATTGTTTACAGATGAATTAATCATGACATTATCTCTGAAACTTTTAAATTACATCAATTACATTGCATTTAGCATCACAAATAACCTGCATATTAAACAAATGGAATCTTTTCTCCTGTTAATAAAGATTAAATCATTAACTGCCTCTACTTGAATAGCAATGTGACTGCAGTCAATGGCTCCCAAGACAGAGAAGAAATTAACTTACTCTATCACAAAATATATGCCATCCTTTCAGAGACATCATCAATCTTTATGGAATTTGGGAACATTTGCTTTCTTTAGGAGTTCATCTATGGATTGATTATAACATTTAGACATGGTAGACTGCCTAATGTTGAGAGCTCAGGAGAGTTAGGTAGAATAATTCCACTTTAAAAAAATCCAATGCTTAGGCATCTTTGTTACTCATTAGACAAGCATGTCTTTTGCGTTTCCAGTTTAACTTTTTTGATACTTAAAATATTTGGATTTAGTTGATCAATGTATTTTAAGCAGTGGTTTTCAGATGTCTGAATCAAGCCAGGTAGAGCCTTCAAACTTTGTATCCTGTCCCTTTTGAGAGTTATGTATGACTATATAGGGAAGACAGAAATAATTAAATAAAAATTTTGTTAAAATAGACTGGTCTCAAAGTATTGGCAGAAGTAGGCTTCTATTTATTTTGCTAATTTTTTTTTACCCTGTGAAACTGAATATCTTACACAGGTCTCAGTTAATTTAGAAAGTGTATTCTGCCAAGGTTGAGGACGTGCACATTTTAGGGAGACATGAGCATCAATCAGTATATACGATGTACATTAGTTCTGTCCAGAAAGGTTGGAACAACTCAAAACAGAGTTGAAGGAAATATTAACCATTTTGTGCCTTTTAAAAGGGGAGAGAAAACTGAAAATGGCCATGAAAGACTATGTTAGAGGAACTTCCCGGGTTGGCTTTGGGCTTTGTTTCAAGCATAAGAATTTTCCTGCCTCTGGCTGGCGAGGGAATTTGTTCAAAGGCTTTTCCCACCTCCGGTTCCTGGAGGTGGAGGCTCAGTGACTCAGGGTTTTAAAATAGTAACCAATCTGGTAAAGGATTCAAAGACCAACAGAATCAGAGAAAGTTTAAAGAAAACCCCTCTTATTGGATGAGAACAAGAATGGGGAGGAAGTAACTCGGGTATGAGCTCCAGCTGCACAGGCCTGCAGCAGCACTCACTCCTGGTCCCCTTCCACAGGGTAGAAGCTGTCCTTTCACTTTTAATAAACCACACTGCCACACACTCTTTGTGTCTATTTGAGCTGTAACACTCACTATGGTACCAGGGCCCTCTTCCCCATAACTCAGGGTCAGAGAAGCCAAGAACCTGAGTTCCGGAGAATCCAGTTGCATCTAATCCAGTTATAGTGAGACGCAATAGAAGTTGAACTTTGGGTTAAAAAAATTAAAATCTCTTATAATATATTAAGAGTCAATCAATCCCTTAAGAAAATTTCATTGTCATAACCAATTCTTTAGAAAAACAAAAAGAGAAACATGAAAACCTTTTAAATACAAACACACAGGCACATGGGCGCACACACACACATGCACATCTTAGATGATAGCTTTTAATTAAGCTGACTTTTAACCATTGAGGTCCTTCAAAAAAAAAGTCTTTTAAAATCTCATTACCATATTTTAGCTAGGACAAATTGCTGTTAATTCAGAGATATCAAGTATCAAACAGGAAAGGGCTCGATTTAGGAACCAAAGCCAGACTGCTGTGGTGAAAGAGAGAAAGCAGAACCTTAGCTACGGAACTGCAGCCTGGGGCGACAGCCACTGCTCTTTCAGCTTGGCCGGTTACCAAATAGGTGACCTCACTCTGTAAATAAAGCCCCTTAAGTTAGTCAAAAATCAAAAATCTTTCCCTTTTTTCCCCCTTTTTCTGGCTGCTTTTCTCCCCACACCACACTACCTTTTCTTTGTGTGTGTGGTAGTTTTAACCACTTCAGAGGACCTGTTCCCCATAATTTGAAACATTCCTTTGGATTCGATCAAGTCAGATATAGAGTTGGTCAAACCCAATGGAAAAAAATACTGAAACAATAACAAAAACAAACAAACACACAAAAAACAGTTAAGCAAAACAAACAACCGAACAACTTACAAAATTATGGAGTGCTCTAATGGTAAGGAGAAATTAAGACCCACTGGTTGGTTGTTAAGCTTAACTTTAGCCAAGACAAACCCCAATTCAGTTACTTACCTAGGGACGGGTCTCAGGCTGAAGACTGATCTCTACCACACTAGAAGGAGGAAAAAACTCAAGCTCATTTTCCCTGTTGGAAGCTAGCTCAAACTCCATAATGGTCACCTGCCTTCTAACATTATGGAAGCAGGAAAAACTTGCTTTTTGTGTCTTGGAGGCAAGTAAAACTCCTCCAAAAAGGAGTTGTACAGCAAAATAAACTTCAGATCATGATCATATTTGGGGAGACGATGGATTCTCTGAGGGGATGCTTCCATGACTCCACAAATTGTCTTATTGATTTGAGTCATAAAGATAGCTTAGGCTTTCTTAAGATCAGTTGTCTTAAGAAAGAACAAAGATAACTTGCTTGCAATCATAACTCAAATAAAATATCAAGGGGAAAGTGTTGGAACCTAGTGGAGAACTCACAGGAAGAACCTGGGGCACAGAAAAAGAGAAAAGCAAGAAGCTGGCAGAAATCAGCTAGGAACCCCAAGCAACTGGTATTTCATCAGAAAGATAGGTGGGAGTGTTTTGGCTCCTCTCACCCCTTTGGCAGACTTCTGATATCGGAACTGTCAGATAGCTCCTCTACCTTTGTGAGCCCAAACACTGGTATAGACTGGTATAGACAGCAAATTGGTGACTTTTTGAGGGCATTTCCAGACTACCAACTCACTACAGGTAACTCACCCTCCCTCTAACCTGAGCAGTGCTGACCAGCACCATACTTGTTGTGAAGCCATCAGATAACTGTCTTACCTAGGGAATCTCAGCCCTTGCGTCTCCACATCTCGGGACCCCCTGCAGACACTCCTCAGTGCCTGCTCAGACTGTGGCAGCTACAAAGGACTGGCTGGACCTAGGGGAGCTGCAGAATTCCCAGGGGTCTATCCCCTGGGGAGGGAGTGCTGCTCCAAATGAAGGGAGAGTAGAGCTCATCAAGGGAACACCTCTTGGGACAAAGAAAACTAGATCATGTGCTTTTCAGTGCCCACGTGTTCCCCGTTTGTGAGCTGTAAATGATGGTACTGCTTCCAGCAGAGACCCAGGTGCTGTGGTTGACTCTGCAAGGGAGGACTGAAATTCCACTCCAGTGTCCAGTCAGCCTCAGTGCTCAGGCCCAGGCATAGAGAAGAGTATTTCTACTCTCTCTCTCTGCTCACTGAGCCAACAAAGAGCTTCTCCATGTCAGCAAAGAGCAATCATGAATCCTTCCACTAACACCACACTTGGCTCTTACATGCAAGTTCCACCTACTGGCTTGGAGGTTAAACTACACACCCAGTACTAAATCTGCTGACACAAGTGTGCAGTGCATGGGAGTAAGATAAGAAGCTTCTGGAGACCCCACCATTCTGACCCTGCAGGAGGCCATGAGCCTCCTGCTCACAACCAGCATTTGAGAAAGTCACACTGAGGATATCTAAAACCAGGACTCTCCATACAGTCTTTACCACAGAAAGCACTCAGAACCAAAGCCAAATGACCTGATGTAACATACATTATACTCACATCCTCAAGGGAAGAAAAAACTCAATCCAAATACAAAATTCAAAGATAATTGATCTCTATGAGAAGAAACCAGTGAAATAATTCTGAAACTATGGAAAAAACAGTGCATTACGACACCCCTGAAGGATCACACTAACTCTTTAGCAAAAAAATCTTAATGAAAATCAAATCTTTGAAATATAAGATAAATTCAAAATATTGATTTTAAAGAAGCATAATGAGATCCAAGAGTAAGCTAATAACAACAATAACAGCAATACAAAGATATCGGAAAATCAATTCAGGAAAATAATTAAAGATTTTCTAATGTGATAGATACTTTTTTTAAAAGACAGCTTCTGGAAATGAAAAGTTCATTGAGGGAATTAAAAAGTACAGAAGAAAGCTTTAACAATAGACTAGACCAAACAGAAGTAAGAATCTCAGAGCTGCCATGGAATACTCATAATTTCAAAAAAAATTGAAATTATGCTACATTATGTCTTTTGCAGGAATTTGAATGGAACTAGAGACCATTACCTTAAGGAAAATAACTGGGAGACTGAAAATCAAATACCATGTTCTCACTTATAAGTGGAAGCTAAATAACATGTACATGGACAGAGAGAGTAGAATGAGCATTGAATACTGGGGAAGTTGGGAGGGTTGGAGGAGGGTAAGAAAAGAGAAATTACCTAATGGGTACAATGTACACTATTAGGGTAATGGTTACATTAAAATCACAGACTTCACCACTATGCAAAATATCGATGTCACAAAACTGTGCCTGTGGTTTCTAAATCAATCTTTAAAAAACATTGTGAAATTACATAGAAAAATAGTTATAATGTGAAGTGAATAAAATATTTTACATATGCATATGAATATCATTATGGCTATATTAAAATGCACGCAGGGAAGAACTGGAAAAACATTATAGAAAGTGTAACTAAGATTATCTTTTAGTAGTGAAAGTATGGGTGGAATTTCCCTCAATTTTACTTCTTTGCATATTCTTAATTTTATCGAATATATAGTTTCCATAATGTAAACTTCCAAAATAAATCTTCTACTTTTTTGGCTGCACATCTATTGAATAAAACTCAAACAATAAGCAGATACCTGTCCAGGTTCTGTCTTCTTAAAACTCTGAGTGGAGTATTTTTTAATAAAGGACATTTCTCTATTCCATTATGTTTTTTCCACTACCTTTCTCCATAGGAAAAACTCTCTAAAGAAATGTCTATGCCTACCCCATGTCTGTATTTTATCATATGCTTCCAGCTTCTGGTCCTGCTTAAATTTGACATCTCACTTCTACCCTTGTATGGTCATATGTTGCTTCAGTGTCACTAAATTCAGTGAACTTTTCAATTCTCTCACTTGATCTCTCCCTCCTCTTTGAAACATGAAATTCATTAAGTTTCCATGATACTGTGCTCATGATTTTCTCATACTTTGGTGTTTGGCACTTTGTAGTCTATGTGTCAGCTTAACCTTTTTAGTCTAAAGTTCAAATGGGCAATAATTAAATGGTCAGTCACAGACTCTTCTCTCGCTCTATACTGTTGTCAAGATTACAGTATCTATCTCCACCACTTTAATTATCATAATTAGGTTGGAAATTCACGTATTTATATTCCTGACATAGTCTTCTCACCTCATTTGCTCAAGTCCAACTGTCTACTCAGCATGTACACTAAGATGCTATATATGTACCACACTACGATGTGCAAACTGAAATAATGTCATTGGCCTCCTTCTAATAAGCTCCATCCCTGGTGTCCCTTATTTTGCCAAGTGACATAGTCATCCACCCAGTTGCTTAATCAAAAAATCAGCAGGTTATGTTTGTTGTCTCCCTCTCATGTTCAAATTTATTCTAGTACCAAGTCCTGCTGATTCTGTGTCACAAATAAATCTTCAATTTGGCCACCTGTCTGCATCTGCCTTGTTGAAACCCAAGATAGCTTTTATGCTCACAACCAAAACCATCTCCTAATTCTCATGTTATGTTACAACATCAATTTCATGGATCCACATTTCAAAAATAAAATAAAGTAGCATGGAATAATATAGAAGAGAAGAATAACAAAGAGGAGAGAATGCTGTATACATTGTTAAGCATTTTTATACAAATTTTATCTTAGCTACAAGAGTGCGATGTGCTACGTGTGGTTTGTTGTAGAAGCTATTGTTATTTATTTGGATAGCATTAGCAACAGACTAGAAAAACACTGTCCTAACTATTATCCTTCTGCTTTGCACTTTCTAATATGTTCTCTAAATATCCAAAAATGTTACAAAAATAATCTTTAACAATTGCAAATCTGATTATGCCATTCCCCCATATAGATAATCCCTGTGCTTTCCTAGTGCCTTTTTAATAAAATCCAAATACTAACCATATCAATTTAAATTCTGCACTATCATATATCTTCCTCTTTCTCTGAAACTTGCAGAACACTGCCCCACTCTTTCAATAATCAAGGAACATTGATCATCTTTGCGTTTAAAAACATTCTGCACCCTCTGACCACTGGTCTTATATTCTGTTCTTTCTCCTTGAGATCTGTATCCGTTTATCCTTCAACTCTCAAGCTCTTCCAGTTATGTAGTTCTCAGCTTCCACATCACTTTCTCCTGAAAGTTTTGCCCAGTTTATCAGACCGGGTTCTTTTTTCTGTTTTATATTCTGGTAGCCTGTTTCTCTTGTTGGTAAACTTAATATGTAATCAGTCTGCACCTTGTACATCTGACTTCCTAGAGGACTGAGTTTTTCCTAGAGAGTGGTAACTATCTTGTGCTCTAGACCAAGTGCTCAGCATAGTCTGTGTCTTGTAGTGAGTGAGCACTCAGTAAGTATACACAGAATAAATAAATGGACTTCATGAAATATATAGAAGCCACCAAAAGAAACTATTTGTATTTCCCATCATAAAATCTACAAAAAAATACGCTTAGCAACACCTATTTTTTTTCTGTGTATGTGTGTGTATTTGTGTTTCCCTTTTCCTCTCATCTAAGGTAATCATGCAGTGTGGTGAATTCCATCACTTTCTACCTCTCAGATAATTCACTCTATTGATTAATACTCTATCTCATTTGTATTCATTCTTTCCTTTACTCCTGGATCTTTTCTGGTTAGATTTTTATACATGTTTATAACACTTCCCTCTTAAAGCAATCAAACAAATGAACAAAACTCTTCAAACCCTAAATCTTTCTTCAACTACCAATCAATATTAATTTTAAGAGTTCTGTTGAAATGAGAGACTTTCACAATTACAGAAGGCTTACCTGGAAGGTGATTCCAGAAAGCTGCAATGAATGAACAGAAAAGGAAAAAAGGTCAGTATAGGGGCACGGTATTCTGGTGGTCATGATGATGGGACCTTCTAAAAGAAAAGGGAATGTCTTTCAGAATTTTGTGCCTGATGAAGGGCTTGTTGGAGCATTTGTCCACTAGCTCCTCTGACCCAGAGATTAAGAATCCTTGAATCTCTGGGTTAACACATGTGAACTGTAGAGCCATGCTCATTCACACAGGAGCAGAGGAGGCTCTCAAACAAAAGCAGAACAACTTGCAGCATGCCCTTTGGGACTCTGCTGTTTGTCCTCCCAATGTGTTTCAATCTGAACTAAAGATATAACATTCTACTGGCATTGCTCTCAACACTGGCAACTTGCATATAGATGCACCAATACCAAATGTCACAGTTCGATCAATGGCAGCACACAGTGCAGAGAAGCAGTAGTTTAGGGGATGATATGGTGGTCCAATCTTGGTTTTCCCTGACCTTCAGCAGTATTTGGCTCAGTTGCCCAAATATTTCTTTTCAAAATGCCATCTTCTTTTCTTTTCCATGACATGATTTTCCTGAAATTCCATTGTGGCTGTCTCAGTTGCCAGTGTGTTACTTTAAACATTGAGGTTTCGTTGGATTAGCACCTAGACTCTGCTCTTTACATTTCCTTTATTTTTTTTTTTTTTTGAGACGGAGTCTAACTCTGTCACCCAGGTTGGAGTGCAGTGGCATGATCTCAGCTCAGTGCAACCTCCACCTCCCAGGTTCAAGCAATTCTCCTTCCTCAGCCTCCTGAGTAGCTGGGAGTACAGGTGTGTGCCACCATGCCCGGATAATTTTTGTACTTTTAGTAGAGATGGGGTTTCACCATCTTGGCCAGGCTGGTCTTGAACTCCTGACCTTGTGATCTGCCCACCTTGGCCTCCCAAAGTGCTGGGATTACAGGCATGAGCCACCATGCCCAGCCCATTATTTCATTTTTAATGCTGCCTCATTGTTCTCAAGCTCTATTATCGTTTTTACAATTACTTGTTTAATGTCTATTTCACAAGGTTGTTATTTGCAAAGCACCATATTTTCCTTAACCCCATCAAAAAAGCAAAAAAGAAATACATTAAATATAATTAATCAAGAATCCATGGGTTTTGGCCCTACTACCCACTGTACCTGCCCAATTCTCTTCCATGCACAGCTACCTGTCCTTGTAGAAACTAGCCACAGGGAAAACAGGACAGGTCTATGATTATTCAGCAGCATATATCACTATTCTCAGCAGAGTACCAAAAGCCATTTAAAGTCCAGTTTCAGAATCATTTTCAAACACTATTTGGCTCTTCGCAGTGATATTTACTCATAAAATAACCTCACCTTTAGTCATCAGCAAGTAGCGAAGTGTGATCAAAGCATCATTGGCCAGATTTTTGGCTATGGAAAAGATGGAACAAATCCAGTTTTTTAAAAGGTGCAAACAATATAGTAAAATTATTAGATGGTTTCTGAGAATAAAAAGCCTTCTCCTGTTTGGTTTTTATACATTATAAACAGGGGAAGCCCATCTAGGACGTCAAAATGCTGATGAAGCAAAACTGGTCAATTAGGAAACAAACAGTTTCTTCTAAAGAAAAGCACCTCCTGTGATACCTCCTCTGTTGTGATAAACAGTTTGCAGTGGTCATAGGGGAAGTGATGCTTACTGGGTAAAACATTAATCATATTCAAGTGTGCATGTGCCATGGGTGAGTGGACTGAAGATTTTCTTGAACCACTGTAATTTTTGATGAGCATACAGGAAGACATAAATATGCATAGATTTTGAATACTTACTGAGGAAGTTTATTATCCCTAACTAATGTAGAATATGATATTTAATTATCTTGGTAAAGCAATAAACTCAAAGCCACCAATAGATCATTGGTGGATATAAATGCAGAGTCTAAAAATAGCTAAGCCAACATAAATATTGTTGTCATGATTTATTAATTTAAAGTACTAATGAGTCATTAAAACTCTTCTAACTAGACTCTGTCATCAATCAACAAATATTTACTAAACATTTATTAGGTATGTTCATGCTCCCACTTTGCTATAGAATAATATAGAAAGGAAAAGATAACAAAAACCAGTTAATCCTAGATAGGAGACTAATATAAAATTTTGAATTATTTGCCTTGGGTATGGGCATTGATCTTGGAAAGGAAAATTTAAAAGACCAAATTGTTTTACAATTTACTGCAGATTACTTCAGAGATATTCACAAAGTGGCTAATTAATGCAGTAGCCATGCAACAGATAAAAGGGATTGGGCATGGTGTGAAAAACAGAATAGACAAGCGTTCTGTGCTTCTAAAGAAAAGTCTATTTCTAGAGGAATCTACATTGTTTTGGTTTACCTTTGCTCTGACAAAAATGATGAAACTTTTCTCCCCTAATTCACATTTCTTTTTCTTTTGAGACACGTTCTCTCTCTGTTCTCCAGGCTGGCATGCAGTGGCATGAGTAGGACTCACCACAGCCTCAGCCTCCTGGGTTCAAGCAACCCTCCCACCTCATCCTCCTAAGTAGCTGGAGCTATAGGTATGTACCACCACACCCAGCTATTTGTTTTTACTTTCAGAGACACAGGGTCTCACTGTGTTTCCCAGGCTTGTCTCAAACTTCTAGTCTCAAGTGATCCTCCTGGCTCGGCCTACCAAAGTGCTGGGGTTGCAGATGGAAGCCATTGTGCCCAGCCGAGTTTCATTTCTTGACTCTACTAATTCAAACTGACTTTTGTTTCAAATGACAAGCAGATAAGCATTTTAATACATAATGATCCCACCCGTGTGATTAAAGGTCCAGTGCCCCGCTACTAAATTTTTCCCTCAAAGCATCTTTTCATCAAAACATTTATTTTTTTATAGATAGACTATTTTCTTATATTCAAAATAAAGAATATTATTATTTAACAGAATATTCGGTGAAAACAGTAGTTAATTCACTTCTACCCTATCCATGTAAAAGTGTTATAATAAATATAAATATCCTCTGAAAAAGCACAGACGTTTATGATTTTAAAATGTTTTATAAATAAGTAGTTCACATCTGTGTTAGTCCATTTTCATACTGCTATTAAGAAAAAGCTGTCTGAGATTGGGTGATATATAAAGGATAGAGGTTAAATTGACTCATAGTGCAACATGGCTGGAGAGGCCACTGGAAACTTATAACCACGGTAGAAGGCAAAGGGGAAGCCACACATCTTCTTCACAAGGGGTCAGGAAGGCGAAGTGCTCAGTGAGGTGGAAAGAGGCTCTTATGAAGCCTTCAAATCTCATGAGAATCCACTCACTATCAAGAGAACAAACAGTATAGGGAAAACAGCCGTATGATTTAATTACCTCCTGCTGGTCTCTCCCTTGACGCATGGGGACTATGGGGCTTACAATTCAAGATGAGATTTTGGGTGAGGAGACAGCCAAATGATATCAGTCTCCTTAATAATTGCTACGTAGATTATAAAACATCCCAATCCCCAAACTGTATTTCAATCAACAGTTACCAAATTAACAATAAAATTGAAAGGTAAAATTTCCAATTTGAATCTTTATGTACCGTTGTTAGAAGTTTTAGCATGCTTCTTTTAATTGTGAATAAGTGGAATGGGCAGAATTGTAATTAGGGTTGCGTGGTAAGACACTGCTCATGCTAAGACAGTTAACCTGGGAAAAAGCATAAGGCATGAGGTTTTTCTCTGTCTCTTGATTCTGTACCACCTTTTAGATCATTTGCCTTTTAGTGCCCCAAGTGAGAAAGGAAAAGCTGTAACTGTATCATCGCTGTGACGTGATGGTCTTTGGAGGTGTAAATATAGCTAAGCCGCAGTCTGCAGTCATCAGTCAAATGCAAGTCCAGGTGTTGCAGTGAAGTTTTTTGTAGCTGTGATTAAAGTTCATAATCAACTGAATGTAACTCAGGGAGACCATTCTTGATCATGTGAATGGGCCTTACTCAGTCAGGTGAAAGGCCTTAAAAGCATTGCTAAGGTTTTCCCACTGAAGAAGAAATTTCATCTGTGAGCAGGACTTTACCTGCGCCCTTAACCCCTACCATGGCTGAGTGTTCCAACCTGCCCTGTGAATTTCAAACTTGCATCTCCAATGCCCACAAGTGTTTAAGCCAATTCTTTGCAAAAATATTTTAATGTACATCTCCTACTGATTCTGCTACTCTGGTTGAACCCCTGACAACTCCCCATCACCTTGGCTACAGAGGAAGAGGCCAGACACTTCAGTGTAAAGAAGCCACAATCAGATGGTTTCTATGAGCCTTGACATAAGTAATATAATTCTACATCTTCAAATGGTGCTTCAAGCTTAGCTTTAATCTTCGAAACTATTCAAGGAGAAAACAGTAGAAAGAAGCTGAAAAAAATAGCCTACCTAGGTAATGTATAATAATTTTTCAATTATCTGGAGTAGAAAAATAGAGAACTTCTTTCAAAAATCTTTCTGACTGATGTCTCTGTAGAGTTCTTTACATTTTACTCACTCGTTGTTTAAAAAAAAAAACAACCTATTGGGGCCTGGGAAGGAGAAAAGTAATTCTCCCGAACCTAGGTCAATAAATTCCTAAACGTCTTTTCATTTTATAAACCATGGGTGAACTCCCATATTAGAAGAGAATTTATTTTCTGCAAGGATTATTTGTATTCAATAATCAAATTCTTTTAGATAAGCTTTTTCTCGATTGCTATCTTTATTCTTAAATTGATTTTTTATAGGCATGTATATCTATAGGAATATACACATGGGACAAGGAATGGCTTAGCTGTGGTCAAGGATAGGCTGAGGTAGGATGTTTATATCAGCAAGTTTAGAGCACAGATGTACAATTCCACTTGTCATCACAGCCATGTAGCCATAACATGGGAAGGCTATCACCTGGCTCTACGCCACTATTGTCTGCAAAAGGTAGAATTGCCCTGTTGACACTGTGTAGGTTCGCTGGTGCCCACAGAAAGAGTCAGAGGGGAGCTAGGACACAGCTCGAATCACTGGTGCCCAGAGAGAGAAAGAGCTAAGCTGCTGACCGTGAAGGCAAGGGAGAGCCAGCCACACAGCTGTGTGTGGAGTCGTGGGACGAAACAGCCAAGACAGGGTGAACCATGTGAGAGAAAGCTCTTGATGAGAGCTGCTGCTGAATAAAATAATCTTTCACTGCCTGCCGCCCCCTGAGTGTTCTTTCTGCTCATTCACCCACTCCCTCCAGACCTCAGCATGGGCTGGAACCTAACCCCGAGCATAACAATTGGCATAGTCATGAACTTGACATATGGTTATGCAATTTGGGAAATATATGGATATGAGAAATTAGCTAGGGTTAAGGATTCTGTGCTTCATCATGATTATGTGTTCCATCATAAAACCCATGACCAAAAAACAGATAATAAACTGATTTACACCTATGAAAATATTTTAAGTCTCATTGCACCTGTCTTATAATATCCCTTTCTCAGGACTAATGATACGAAAATTCAGGATTAAAGATCAAAACCCATAAATCATACAGAAAATGACACCTGTTTTTCTTCTTATAAATAATTTTTCTGAAATCTCAAAGTGTAACAGGGCACTGGATGAATCCATCATGCCTGAAGCTAAATACAACATTAGTTTCCAAAGATATGCACAGTTTCAGTACTCCGCAAAAGCTCATTAATTTTATTCACAGGTATTTGAGAATACAACCATCGATGGGGTGATGAGTGAAAGGAATTTACTAGTAAATTGATTTTTATTTTAGTGAGGGGAAAGGGTAAAGCATATAGGTGTTCTACCAATCTGTTTCACAAGCACCTCCAACTCAGAAATGCTGTTTAGTTGTTATAAATTAAAACTATTATGATGAGGGTCTGGAGTCCCTGAACTATGTAAGTTTACCATGTATGAAGTCTAGAATAAGTAATTTTAGCCCGAGTTTGTTGTCTGGGAAATAAGGATCTCAATTTTCAAACAGGGGGAAAAGGAGGAGGAGAAAAAGTTGAGAGGGAAAAGTAAGGAGATAAAGGATGGGGTGGAGGAGAAATGCATCGCCTATTTCTAAAGGTTGTTTTTACCTTAAGAAACATTTTTAAGTTACTTTTGATTTCTATTCCTGCCTCTTATCTAACCCTTTGGTCAATTTTCTCAAGTATCTAAGTAACTCATCTGCTCTAATCAGAACTATCCAATGCCCACTCCAAGTTTTATCCTCATAAATCATAGCAACTTTAAAAGATAAAGGACTTCTAAATTCTTAAAATAAGTGACTTTAAAATGATTGCAAGTTTAAGAAAAAAAATAATAGAACAGGTTTTTTGGATAGAGGAAAATATCCAGATATTAAGTTGGTCAGCCTGTAAGCCATTTATTATTTATTCATTCATTTCATTTATTCGATAAACATTTAAGTGCTCCTCACCTTGAAAGACACTACCTGATATTAGTTTTCTCTAACATACTCCTCTTTTCAATGTCTTGCCTTCTCTTACTGTGGAACCTCACAGAGTCTCTTAAAATTTCTCAGTTTTAATGTTTAATTTTTACTTGTTTCCACCATGGCCCATATGTTAGTAAAAGCAGAGGCTCCTTCTGGTAGAAGTAGATGAGGTGCAGCGATTTGTACAGAGGGTCAGGAAGAACCTCATCTGTTACCCTCCATTAATGTATACTCGTGGCAAATTGACTAGGTCAGAAGACTTACATAAAATTTTAATTTACTGGTTAATCAAGTGGACAAAAGAGCATGCTGGATATTTAAAACCCTGAAGAAAAAGCACATTAATTACGTCAGAGCACTTTCTATCAAAGAACTAATCATCCCATATTGAGTTCATTGTGCCCCAATATTTTTGTCACCTAAGAGGCAGAGACCTCTGCTCCTCATGAGTCCTGTGTTTGAAAGAAAGAAATTTTCTATGAAATAAATGACATTTATTAACTAATGATGACTTGATCACTTATTAATCAAACACATCTACAAATGCTAATCAGAATTTCTGATAGGATATTTGCAATCAGATTCTGCATAGCCAAAATTAGAAGAAATTGCACTAGTCCCTGATACAGGTTTTTCATACAAGAAACAATAGTATTGATTGTCATAGTCTAATATTAGATGTGTATTTATGCCAAAAATCAAATTATACTCAATTTTTAAAAATTATTTAGAGAGATAAAGTCATTCTTCATAATAAATGATTATTACTTCAAGCATTAAATTTATAAATTCACCATGAAAATAATTTTTCCAGTTCTGTGGAGTAAGAATGAACAAAAATCATTTAAAAAACAGATATGGCTTAGAAATGTTCTTCCGGGCTTTATAATTATGTGTTATTCTTTCTTTATAGCAATGCAGAAAATTCAAGTGTGGTAAAAAGTACCTCATCAGGTGCTTGATTGGAGGAACTAATTTAGACTGAACAGGAATGTGCTTGCAGAAAAGGAGAAATGACCTTGTACAGCATGATGTATACCTACTTATTTACTTCGAAGGGTTCCTAAGTAATTTTCAATTATAATATGATCAATCCTATATAAATTTGTTTTTGTTTTAACCAATCATATTCATTCACAGAACCTATATTATTGAGGATGATGAAATTATACAAACTTTCAAAATGTGATAATGTATTACACAATGTTTAATGACATGAAAATAAGCAACTTCATGTATTAACACATATTTATTCCACAAATAACTTTAAGTGTCTACCAAGTGTCAGACATTGAGAAAATTATACTAACTAACACAGACGCATCTCCATCCTACTAGAGCTTAGAGAATTGTCTTCATTACAAAAGCTGGCATTGACATTTTAAGTGTTGTGTTTCAGACACTGTCTAAACAATTAAATGTACTAATTATAATTAATTTACTTTTTCAGTAAATTATCCAGTAACGCTGACTCTACCTCAAAATTATTTAAATCCTATCATCTGTGGCAACATGGAGGAACTTGTTACATGAAGTAAACCAGGCACAGAAATACAAACATTGCGTGATCTCACTGACAGGTGAAATCTGAAAGAGTGATTTCATAGAGTATTTCTATGATTTCGAGAGTAGAGCAGTGGTAATTGGAGAGTGGGGAGGACAGGGATGATGGAGGATTGGGAGATGTTGCTCAACAGATACAAATTTAGTTAGAATACGATCTGCTGTTCTCTAACACAGGAGGGTGACGATGCAAATACCAATGTAGTGTATATTTCAAGATGGCTAGAACAGGTGTGGACTGTTGTCACCACAAAGAAATAATAAACGTTTAAAGTGATAGATATGGTGATTACCCAGATTTGATTATTATACAATGTGTAGATCCAGTGAAACAGCACACTGTATATAAATATCAGCAAATATTATGTGTCAATTATAAATACAAACAATAAAAAGCATTTAAGAAAATGCAGAAACTTAACTATATATATAATTTAACATATATAATTTAACTATATATGGTTATATAGTTATATATATAAATTATATATAGTTATATATAATTTAACTTTATATATATGTGCTTATATAGTTATAACTATATAACCATAGTTATAACTATATATATTTAGTATTTATATATAGTATCTATAAATATAAAATATGCTATATATACATATATATAACTTAACTATACATATATAGTTATGTTGTTTTATATATATATATGTGTGTGTATATATATATATATATATATATATATATATATATGCAGTGGCACGATCTCAGCTCACTGAAACCTCCACTCCCTGGGTTCAAGCAATTCTCCTGCCTCAGTCTCCCAAGTAGCTGGGACTACATGCACCCACCACCACACCTGGCTAAAAAAATATTTTTTAAAACAGAAAGAGCAGGCTGGGTGTGGTGGCTTACACTTGCAATCCCAGCACTTTGGGAGGCTGAGGTGGGTGGATCATGTGGTCAGGAGTTCAAGACCAGCCTGGCCAAGATAATGAAACCCCACCTCTACTAAAAATACAAAAATTAGCTGGATGTGGTGGTAAGTGCCTGTAATCCCAGCTACTCAGGAGGCTGAGGCAGGAGAATCACTTGAACCTGGGAGGTGGAGGTTGCAGTGAGCGGAGATCATGTCACTGTACTGTAGTCTGGGCAACAGAGTGAGACTCTGTCTCAAAAAAAAAAAAAGAAAGTACAGTAAAAATTATTAATTAAGAGATATAACACTTATACATAAATACCAGGAACTGAACCAAATTTCTACAGTGCTGGGAACAAGTCCTAACATGTGTGATGGATTATATTGTTTACTGAGAACGACGGCAAGGAAAACCAAGCTGGCCCCCAAGTGAAAAACTGCTTGGGGCGTTGTAAAATAGTAAGCAATGCATGTATATCATATACTAGTTAAACCAATTCTTTAAACACAGGATATGTGACCCTGCCCCCATTGCTCCCTCATGGAGAACAATTCTAGTTTGTCTTTGATCAGTGGTGAGCAAGCACCTGCTGCCTGCCTAGTTTATCTTTGTTCTATGAGAAAACACAGAACACCTGCTTGTTAACAATAGTCGCCTGTTCAGGTCAGCGTCTGCCGGCGGCTCTCAGCTCAGCCTGCTGTTGGCCTCCTGATCCCACTTTGCACTCTATCTTTGTATCTGTTTATTAATTCCTTCAGCACTGCTTGGATTGGGGTCTCCACAACTGAGCTGGTCTCGGTACCACCATCATGACTTAAAATTAAGTTGTTGAAAATTGTTAATATAGAATTAATAATCAAAATTAAGAAAGTTTTGCAGGAACTTCAAGGCAGAAAATGTAGTGCTTTTTCTGCTGACTTTCAATCAGCTTGGAATTAACAGAGCCCTATCTCTTGCAAGAATTATTTACATGATCAGTCTATTTATTTAAACATTTTTCTTCTGAACTGCAATATTTTTCTCCTCAGTTGTGTCTTGAACTACTTGCACTTTATTGTCCTTTAAAAATTAAATTCTGTTTCCTGCTAAGATATATTTGTAGAATCTTAAAAATCTTTAAGAGTAATGACAAAAATTCTTATCCTAAAATGTAAGATTTTTAACAGTCTGCACACCTAACTTGCTTTCTATCTCAGAGTTTCCCCTCCGTAGAGACTATGCAGAAGACTAGAATAGCCTAGTCTCAAAGACAGAGGATCTTTGTTCTATTTCTGATTGCACCACTGAATTTTTGAATGAACTTTCTCCTCCTCTTCCCACTCCTGCCCTTCCTTTCTTCTTCATCCTATCAGCATTACTATTTCAAGTGAAATCTAATATTTAACTCTTCACAGTGAAGAGGTATAAACTGAGTTTTTTTGGGTGTTGGCTGAGATGTTAGAGTCTAGAATTCTGCTTGCTTGTCTGTCTACTTCCTTTCTGGTCTGTCCTCTCTGATGTATCTGCAAAAAATCTTAGGCCCTGCTGAAAAAAACCTCTAGGACTAGGTAAACTTCCTACAGCTTGTCTAGTGAAACTTCTTCTCCAGAAAAATCTTAGGCCCTGCTGAAAAAACCTCTAGGACTAGGTAAACTTCCTACAGCTCGTCTAGTGAACTTTCTTCTCCAGAAAAATCTTAGGCCCTGCTGAAAAAAACCTCTAGGACTAGGTAAACTTCCTACAGCTCGTCTAGTGAAGTTTCTGCTCCAGAAAAATCTTAGGCCCTGCTGAAAAAACCTCTAGGACTAGGTAAACTTCCTACAGCTCGTCTAGTGAAGTTTCTGCTCCAGAAAAATCTTAGGCCCTGCTGAAAAAACCTCTAGGACTAGGTAAACTTCCTACAGCTCATCTAGTGAAACTTCTTCTCCAGAAAAATCTTAGGCCCTGCTGAAAAAACCTCTAGGACTAGGTAAACTTCCTACAGCTTGTCTAGTGAAGTTTCTTCTCCAGAAAAATCTTAGGCCCTGATGAAAAAACCTCTAGGACTAGGTAAACTTCCTACAGCTCGTCTAGTGAAATTTCTTCCCCTCTTTTCTAAAACAACTTTATTCATGATTCTGCTCGTTTTCTACTCCCTTCATTAAATCTGTCTCAGAAGCTGTAATACAAAGATATTTTTTTTTCTTTTTTTTCTTTTTTTTTTTTTTTTTGAGACGGCGTTTCGCCTTTGTTACCCAGGCTGGAGTGCAATGGTGCGATCTCGGCTCACCACAACCTACACCTCCTGGGTTCAGGCAATTCTCCTGCCTCAGCCTCCCGAGTAGCTGGGATTACAGGGCCACCATGCCCAGCTAAGTTTTTGTAGTTTTAGTAGAGACGGGGTTTCACCATATTGACCAGGATGGTCTCTATCTCTTGACCTCGTGATTGACCCGCCTCAGCCTCCCAAAGTGCTGGGATTACAGGCTTGAGCCACCGCGCCTGGCCAAAGATATTTTTCTTTATGTTAAATCAACACAGTCTTTCTCATATATTATTATATCCAACGTGTTTATAGGAAGCTGTTAGATATTGACGGTCGTTAGCAAAAAATTAAATGAGAGAGAAATAGAGAAAGTGTGACCAATCTATGTCAAATTAGTATGGGAACAATTGGTGTGAACAAGATTTACCTGGGATATTTAGTTCAGAAACTCAAAAGATATTCTATTGTGTTTAAGATTATATTTGATGAAGATTCTGTGGACTTCGTTATGTACCCATCGTGTCTCATTGTTCATTTGGCTGCTTTTTATGATCTGAATGCCCTGGTCACAGTCTTCTTGATAGGACACTGTTCTTTTTTCAGTAACAAAGTGGTGAATGTGAGACAAGCATACTTTCACCCTTACTTATCCACGACCTTTATCTATGTGTGTGGCAACCTAAGAAAAATTCTGGGAGTTACAGGTAACTTAGCTGTTACATGACAAAAAGGCTAGCAATCTAAAATATAATATTAGAAATCTCTGTTCTCACAACTGGCCAACACTGCTCATCTCTAGGAATTATTTCAATGGCTTCTATAATAGATTCAATCACATTTTCAAAAATTCCTTCCACTAAATGGTGGAGTCTCCTCTCCTAGAATCTGGGTTGGCCTTATTTACCTACAGCTTGCTTTTATCTATAGCAAATGAAACTATTCTAATTATGGCTAGGCGTTCATAAGAGGTCTGGATGCTTTCACCTTTTATCTCTGAGCCCTAGAACTCTGTAGGAATTCCAAGTGCCATGCTGTGAGGACTCCCTCGCCTCACAGAGAGATAACACACAGGTGCTCAGTTGGCAACTCCAGCTAACCAATGAGCCAATGGAGAGTGTCCATGATCCAGCCTGTCCTTCAGATGACTTCAGTCCCAGCTGCTATCTGTCTACAAACACTAGAGAGATCCTAGCTAAAAGCAATCAAACCACAAAACCATAAGAGATACTGAGTTGTGGTTTGAAGCTACTCAGCTTTGGGGTGCCTTGTTTAACAGCAATAAATAGAATAGCTATTATTCCTTCTCTCCATTCTGTTAGCACCTCACTATTATATAATTATACATTAATCAACATCTTTTATAACTCCTGCATATTCAGATTTTTTTCAGTAGGTGTGTCTTTTTACAATCACGTAGCACAGAGGAAGGAATAGCCATTATTTATGGAGTAATTCTTTCAAATTAGGAATTCAAGAAATGCAAACATGTAAGAGGCAAAGTAGGGCAATCACAGACTCCATAAATTAAAGTAAGAGCTATGAGGCTTAGTGCTGGGTGTGGTGGCTCACCCCTGTAATCCCAGCACTTTGGGAGGCTGAGGCAGATGGATCACCTGAGAGGTCAGGAGTTCGACGCCAGCCTGGCTAACATGATGAAACCCTGTCTCTACTAAAAATACAAAAATTAGCCAGGCATGGTGGTGGGTAGTAGTAATCCCAACTACTCAGGAGGCTGAGGAAGAAACATTACTTGAACTTGGAAGGCAGAGGTTGCAGTGAGCCAAGATAGCACCACTGCATTCCAGCGTGGGCAACAGAGCAAGAATCTGTCTCAATAAAAAAGAAAAGAAGAAGAAGCTACAAGACTCATACACATGTGTGCCTCACAGGGCTGCTATTGCATTTGTGGTCTCACGTGCATAGGTTACAGTTGCCCTCAATCTTAACAATACTTCCAGAATGTGAAAAAAATTAAAAGTGAAATATAAAAATGGTTCTCTTGGTACAAAAATTAGCGTGCATTTCAGAAGTCAGCAGTATTTTGAATACAGACTTTTAGTAGAGTTTTTAGTAAGCAGATAAATGAACAAACATATAAAATACATAAAACTATAGAATATTACACATGGATTAAAGTTTTAGATCCTTAACACCTTATGAGACTGCGAGGTATTACATATAAACTAAACCACAAAAGAATTATTGATTTCATGTCGAAATCTTCTAGCCTATTATCATCATTAGATGAAATAGTAAATTTCTTTTTTCTTACATTGTGTAAAGTATAGGAATTTTTAACATGTTTTATGAACCATCCATGAAGTCTTTGGATAGGCATTATACATAAATATCTGAAATTCTGTGTTTATTTGTATGTGTGCATTAGCTGTGTAGAAGACGTCTTTCATCATATTGTTAGAGAAAACAAGAAGGCTGGATGGTTTACAAATTATAACCAGGATTTAATTAAAAAGAATTCACCACAAAGTAAAAGTGACCTAAAAGAACACCAGAATAAAATAGACCATATATTAGAATAGATTATGGAACACTAATTTCTATGAAAACCTCACCTCTCAGTGGTTTACGTGGAAGCCTCTCCTCTGGGCTGACTGTACCATCCGGGTTTACTGCACTGCCATAACTTTACTTCCTACTCTTCTGGCAGCCTATAGTATTTATTGCCTGTCTAGCTCCGGTTTGTGTAATGGATGAGACTCGGAGAGGAAAGTTCCATCTTTTCTATTATCTTTTGTAAACTGCAATGTTGATCACTTGTAAGATATTAATAATTATCAGTTAAAGTGTCATCAATATATATGTGATTCAGAATGGCCTACATGGTGCATTTAGACAGAAATAGCTTAGATGTAGATGTACAACGCTTATGTTGTGAGTTTGAAGTTAGAGACTTTGGATCTAGAAATCCTAACAAGCAAGGAATAAATAACCATCAACTATTATTTTCATTCTACACATCCCGACGGATCCTTCACTGACCCAGAATAACAACTTCCACCTAAGTTAGAGAAAACGTTGACAAATGAAGGTAAGGGCAACTAAATCCAGGCATATTTGAGTGCTCTGCCATGTTGATAGGGAAAGAGATACTAATTGGCTGTACACTGTAACCAACCCAGAGAAGGTTGACTTTGTTCATCAACACATGCACATCATTCTAGAGGATACGCTAATTCATTGAAGGAAAGAAGAAAATAATTCATAACGCTGGCCTTCTGGTCTCTTATGAATGTATATTTAGGAGTGGCAAAGGGATTTCTGTCTTTTACTTATTTATTCAGTTTATTTGCTCTGACACCAAGGATAGCAATATGGGGGCCTTAAGGCATCTTTGTGAAAGACAACATAAAGGATACTATGTTATTTTTCATGAGAAGAAATGGATTAAAATTATCAAAAAAATTAACTATAAAGAACTTTCTAAAATAATTGTTATACTAAAACTGTGACTAAAAGTGATTATAAACATTGTTACTGAAAGTGTATGTCTGAAATGAAGACTGATATCCATTTGTTGGGAATTATATAGGCATTATTACATATACATTTGGTAATCAACAGACATTTCCTTGGATTCCCTATTAATCCTGGCAGTGTGTGTGTATGTGCGTGTCCTCAGATATATACTTAACTATATTTAACTTCTCCATAAAGAACATGAACACATTAAGTAATTAATGCTTGTCAGTTACTTTGAGTGAATGCCGTTTGAGGCAAATGCTATATCTGTGTTAAGTAATAATAATAATCAAGATAATGGGCTGTCCAATTATGTAGGTTATTTGCTAGCAGTTTTAAAACATACCATATGTTTGCTAGAATATAGATATTTATTTTTTTCCTTAGGAAGGAAGACAAGCATTCATCAATGTAAAAGAAAACGTTTTCTTAATGTGAGAGGCATGCTGATTTATGTAACGATTCTAAAATTGTCTAATACCTACAGCACAGTCAATCAAGCTGTAGTTAAATGCTAAAGAGTAAGAGAGGGGCCAGTTCCTTGGCATTCCTTCTTTTGGTTCTCTCAGGATAGGAATCTTGCATTTCACTCTCATCCAGGCAAAGCATCTTATTTCCAATATCACTTGGTCTTTCACAGACTTTTTCTATACTTATTATCAGATTGCTATAACTTTAAAACTTATTTTATTCCATTTATTCAACATACTTCTGAAATACTATTGAAAGAAAGGGCCGGGCGCGGTGGCTCATGCCTATAATCCCAGCACCTTGGGAGGCTGATGTGGGCAGATCAACTGAGGTCAGGAGTTCCAGACCATTCTGGCGAACAGAGTGAAACCCCGTCACTACTAGAAATACAAAAATTAGCCAGGCATGGTGCTGGGTGCATATAATCCCAGCTGCTTGGGAGGCTGAGGCAGAGGTTGTAGTGAGCTGAGATTGTTCCACTGCATTCCAGCCTGGGTGACAGAGCGAAACTCTGTCTCAAAAAAAAAACAAAAACCAAGAAAACAAAAAGAAATGGGTTAAAGCAACAGGCCAGCAATCCATCTGCTACCCTGTGGGAGACAACATGACATTAGGGGTACAATGAAAAGGGGAGTCAGGTGACAGCAATTTCCTTTGCAAATGGACTTTCTCAAATAAGTCAACTAATGACATTTGCTAGGAATATGCCTTATCTTTAAAAGATCCTTAGGAAAATGTCTGTGGCTAAGAATTACTTAGAGTGAATAAAACTCAGGGTCCATGATATAAGGCTCTGTGAGGAGTGTCACCTGAACTATACAACGCTGGGCTATAAAGTACCTCTTTAAGATTCCTCATAGTATAAGGAATCCTACAAACCTCCCCTACAGACCTCATCTACTCTGGGCCAAAAGTGCAGGTCCAAGGTGGGAAGCAAGACCTGGTCAGCTGTCCTTGACATCCCATATCTTTGCTTCACGTGCACTTTTCGATGGCTCATAATTTTGACATCATATCATAAAGCCTGATACTGGGTAAGATCTCTGACTTAGCAATTCCTTGTAATTGTTATCTTTTTCTTTGCAATTTTCTACTGTAAAAGCCTATATCAAAATATTTTATATTAAGTGTCTTTTCTCTCCGATTTTAATCAGTATACGTAACTGTTATGTTCATGCTTTTTGTCTTCTACTTCTTTTAAATTATGTGAAATTAAAAAAAAAACTCCGAGAGATAAATAATTTAAGACAACATATTCTTCTCTAAAAGCTCCTCTTTAAAAACTCTTTTGCTCTAGGCAAGAGCCGAGGACTAAAACCCTGAGCAAGATGCATGTCAGAGAAACACTACTAGTGGTATTAACAACACTAGCAAAACAAGATGGGTGTTTCAACACCATCCCCAATAACCCAGGCCTTTAACAATACTTGTCAACTCTATTTATCCTGTTTTCATCTTAGACTCCTCACTATATGAATCATAGCTCTGATTATGCAACTTCCATCTTAAAATCTTCAGCGGCCCAACACTGCTTGCAGTGTAAAGTCTGCTCCTCTGATTATACCTACAAGATGTTCAACACCATGATCTCAGTTATCTGGAAAACAGGATGTCACAAGCTTTTCTATATAATTTACCACTATTGCATCAAACTATTTAGTGTTCTCAGAACACTATGCTTTAGTCCAGGGTGATTTCTCAGTTTTGGTATTCCTGTGGCTCCATAATGCTATATATCACAACCATTGTCATAGTGTTTAATTATAAAGGTTGTGTGCACTGTACAAGGACACTGTGTTACCTTATAAACATCACAGTAAATGTCTTGTTCTAACAAGATGATCAGAACAGATCATATCCCTTTATCTCTATTTAGAAATGTCAAACCATCTTGATTAACAAGCTTATCAAAATCATACAAAGCAGAGGAGACAGTTTTTCTGCAAATGAATGGTAGAGGGCAAAGTGAAAATGAAAATAGTAGATGCTTTCAGGCTGGGCGCGGTGGCTCATGCCTGTAATCCCAGCATTTTGGGAGGCCGAGCTGAGCACATCTCTTGAGGCCAGGTGTTCGAGATCATCCTGGCCAACATTGGGAAAACCCTGTTTCCATTAAAAATGCAAAAATTAGCCAGGGATGGTTATGTGTGCCTGTAGACCCAGCTACGCGAGGCTAAGACACAATAATTGCTTGAATCCAGGAAGCAGAGGTTGCAGTGAGCCAAGATTGCACCACTGCACTCCAGCCTGGGCAACAAAGTGAGACTCTGTCTTAAAAAAATTGCAGATGCTTTTGATAATTCTATCCTTTCATTCCCTGGTAATCATAAATGCCCTTTTTGCAATTCATAAAATTTCAAAAATTCTCAGCTCAGCAATATACAAGTGTCCCATTCATAAGCAAAACATCGTTTATCCTTTCCTCCACAGGGTGACTATATAAATTTTAGTTAAGACACACTGTTCTCTAAGACAAGATTTTCTGTGTAGTCTGCAGACTGGACTGTTTAGATATGATCTCAAGGTACAAAAGGCCATAGCTAAATAGCACATTCACCACTTCAACACACTGAATATACACTGATAAAGCTAAAACGGGATAATTATCATTAAAGCTCTGATTTAGAAAGGGGAAGGAGAAACAGTCTATAAGGCATCTATCATCCTTCCTGGACATGGTTTGCAAGGATTCCCTGCTAAAGAAGTGAAATGTTTCTTGGTCAACGAATGTGAATTCTACCGATCCTCTTCACTGGAAAATTCACCCTTCTGTCACTCTTCTTATTTTTAGGTGAAAAAGAAATCAAGCAGCTATGCTGCATTACCAACTCATTTTCTGTGTGGGTAGTTTCAGGTTTCAAACCTTAGGAGTAAATAACCATATGAATCCTTTCTTACTTACCTAGCTTGGGATTTTTCTGATAATAACATCTTAAAACTACAGTAGGATGCTAGCAGATTTGCATTCTCTCAACTTGCCAACCACGTAACTAAAGATAGCAGCCTTGTTATGTTAGAGCTGATTAATCTGGATGCTGCATCCTTGTATCTCAGCTACAGACTTTGGTGTTCTGCCCGCTTTGGTCTTTCATAGCCTCCTTCTAGGCCTCTGCTGCCAAATCAATGGGCTTAGATAATGATGTAAGTATATTTTGCATTTTCCTACAAGACTAAATCATAGTGGGTGACTAAAGAGTGGTAATTCATTTGATCAGGAAGATAACATAGTAGAGGAAGCTTTCACACAGAGCTAGGGAAACATGCTTCCTCAATTTTCCAATGGCATCTATGAATGTGGTTCTTGCTCCTCACTGTGCCAGAGGCAAAACATCTCACTAGTACAGCCATAGAGAAGAATGAAATCATGTCCTCTGAAGCATCACAGCTGGAACTGAGGGCCATTATCCTAAGTGAAATGACTCAGAAACAGAAAATCAAAAGTACACAGTCTCACCTATAATTGGGAGCTATACAATGGGTACACATGCATATAAAATATAGAAGTAATAGACACTGGGGACTTCAAATAAGGGAAGTTGGAGGGGTGAAGACTGAAAAATTACCTATTAGGTACAATGTTCACCACTTGGGTGATTGGTCACTAGAAACCTAAATTTCCCCATTATGCAAACTGTTCATGTCTATTCATGTAACAAACATGCACATGCATTCTCTGAATCTAAAATAAAATAAAACAACAAAGGAAAGAAAGAAAAAGAAAGAAGGAGAGAGGGATGAAGAAAGGCAGGAAAGAAGGGAATGAGGGAGGAAGAGAAAGAGGAACTTAAAATATTCACCTAGTATGACCTCCCACTATGCACGATTATCTAACTCTTGCTCATCATGGATTGCTGGCCATAGCAAACTTACCATTCTCTTCCCTCTTGTCTTTTAGTTAGGACAACTGATTCCAAAGCTTAGATCTTCTTCCCTCGAATACCATAGTATAGGATTTAAGCATTGGAAAACACATCCTGCTTCCTAATATTAATCAGGTATCTGTTTTCAACATCACAATGGTCACTGGTCTAATTTGCTCCTTACAAAAAGATGTCCAGAACTCCCAATTTGAAGGAGAGATACTTTCCCTGTCATCTACCCTATCTTGACTCAACTGATTTCCACATCTGGGTCTTTGAATTTCAAACATTCCCTCTTATTACCAATTATTCTGTTTTACAGCACACTTTATTTGCAAATACTAAATAGCCAACTCAAGCCAGTTTTAGCAAATATAGCAAATTCATTAACTCATATAATTAAAAAGTTAAAGAAAGGAGTCTGGCTTCAGGCCCACTAGTCACACTGACCCAGCGGCTGCCTGTATCCCTCTGGCTCCATGCTGCTTTTACCTTCATTCTCTCTCCACAACTTAGCTTTGCCCTCCTTTGTGCAGCCTGTATTTTCAGGCAGTCACTCTTATTGCAGGATAATGAAAACTCTGCATTGTATTTAGGTTTACACATTGCCAGAAGCATGTTTTTAACAAACCGCTGCAGTTGGGAAAGATGGTTGAACCAGATTATCAAAAACAGTTTTGTGTTTTTTTGTTTATTTGTTTATTTTTACTAGGCTGGTAACAATGAACCTACAGTGAGGCAGAGAAGGAAAAAAGAAAAATAACCTGTGGGTTCTTTTACATCTCAACTCATTAGCAACCCAAGCTTTTCCAGAATTGTCAATAATTCTCACAACATTCTTATTTTATGACATGATTTTGAATATGTTGAAACTTACTCTAACATAATTTCAGGATGTACATGTTTAAAAATAAAAAGAAAGTCTCCAGGCACATCTGAGTGTTCTTTCTTTCTTCTCCACATTTTCATGGTATTTGGGCAGAAACATCAGCAACAAGCAGCACTAAAATGAAAAGAATAAGAAAAAGTGAGATTATGTCATAAAATGCCATATGTCAAAAATTCACAAGGCAAACAAAGAGATACAAATTTAGCACATTAGAATGGTTGTCTTTTTAGAGGGAAGTGAAAAGGCTAAAAGAAGATAAAAGGGGATATAACCATTCATGAAGGGGTTGACTTTACAAAGAGGAAAATAACCTCCTCCGAGAAAGGAGAAAAAGGCAAATGTAAAAACTTTTGAGGAAATGAAAGTCATCTGAGGTGTGTATTTCAATACCTGAGTAGATGAGGAAAACGAAACATGTTTCAAATGATTTCTGTAGCAAACTAACACTGGACATCTCCAGTGTTAGTTTATTTACACTGTAAATAATAATTTACACGTTTATTTACAATAGTGTAAATACTGAGTGTTACTGAGGAAATCAGCCACCATAGAAAAGAATAGAGTTGAAGTGTAGTAGGCAAATAATTAAAAATCACAGTCTAGACATCTTTTAGGGAATAAAACAGTATCACAGACACAAAACCCAAAAACATAGTTAATGATTCAGTATATTCACTAGTTCTTTTTTCCTAACAGATATTTTTCCAGGCCAAAAACGAGAACATAAAATGTCAATGGTGAGATTTACCCAGAATTGAAGATTGGCAACCTTTCAGAAAGAGAAGAGTAAAATTATTTGTGAGAATTCGAGACCACAAATTATGTTAGGAAGGAATGTTTTTTTTCCCACTCCTAATGTAACTGGGGGACATGGAAGCGACCCAAACACCTCCCAATTTCTGGATGGGAGGTTTTTGGCCTCTCTTGCCTGGAAAAATGGAAAAAGGGGCCCTGGAGGTGCAGTGAGTTTGCCGTTGGAATAAATATTGTGGACCCAAAGAGGTTTGTAGACAGAGAGAAAGAGAAGGAGAGACAGCTCCCACACTGCCTTGGGAGGGGATCCAGAGGAGTCCCTATAGGGAGGGAGCAGGGGCATTTTAACCCGTGAGTTATTCCTGCCCCATTCATGTTCTTGTCCAATGAGAGGAGTTCTTTCAAACTTCCTCTGGAGTGATTGATCTTTGACTCTGATACCGGATTGGCTGCTTGGTTCACAACAGAGCCCCCTCCTCCCAGAGCTTTCAGAGGGCTTTCTGGACAAAGAAGCCTACCTGGATTTTTCCACCGCCTAGATTTTTCCACCTAGCCAGTGCTTGGGAAATCTAGACAAATAAACTTACATTTGAAACCCCTCTGCTTCCCAGATGGAGGGGGCGGAGCCAGGAAACTCCTGCCATTAAAACTATGCCCTGGTACCTGGAAGAGAAGTTATTTTTAACACAGTCCCTCACTAATGTCTTCTTCCATATAGGGAGAGCTTTCTCAGGAAACATTTCTTGGCTGCCTTTGCTCAATTGCTCTTCTTCAAAGAGAGATGACTAAATTAATATGATTCTCATCTAGCCGTGTTCTCTCTTTTGCAGTGAGACACATGGCCACCTGCCTACAGGGATTGCACGCTTTTTGTTTGCTCTTTCATGCTGTGAAACTTACTAAAACATTATTTCCCACTTTAGAAAAGTGAAGAGAAAAGGAAGGAGGTTCCAAAGTCTGTGAGAGTAGTAGTTTACATTTTAAAAAGGATTAAGCACCAAGTCAGAAGACACAGAACTCTTCTCGGATGGAAAGAAAAGGATTGTGTGTCTGAAATTGTCAAAAGCTGACTCCCCAAATATCATCAACAACTTATTGAAGTGGCAAAGCTGAGTTTATTGCTTATTGCAGAAAGAGAAGCAAAGCACTGCCAGTGTATCAAAATAGAGACAGCAAGGTTACAAATTATCAAAAATTGGAAATTTGATTTAAGGCAGGTCTTTCCAACAGGGGGTTCAATTAGGATTAGGTAAGAATCAAGATAGAATCATTCAGAATTGGTGGAGGCATTCAAATACTTTTAGGGCTCAGACTGAAATGGCAATTTTAAATTAACTTGTCGTTTTTCTTCAGGGACACTGTAACAGAAGTAATTTTACAGAAAACTGACCTTTATTGCTTTGATGTCTGCTGATACTTTCTGTTGAGAGGGTAGATGGGTCTTTGAGAAGTTTCTGTAATGAGCAAATCATGTGTCTGGGCAGGAAGATCCCTCAAAAGTAAAGTGATGCTAATGAAAACCGTAAAATGGCAGAGTGATGCTATCACAGACAGATAGGTCTGGTTTCCATCCTCAGTGTTTGGGCAGAAGTCTTGGTTCCCAAACTGGTAAACAGCTTCACTGAACAGTATACCACAGTGCAGACCAAGTAATTCTGCTTCTGCGTAGAGGAAATTCATGCGTTCTTTCTGGATTCAGAAGGAATGCTGGGTGACAGTCTTGTTGGAACTCCTCTGACAGGCTGAGAATCTTGCAGGAGCAAGTGAAGTCAGCACACAGGCATCCCTGGCTACCCAGGGTGGTAGGAGTGACCTGGGAGAAGGTGTCAATGAAGAGCATGGGGCCAAGAACACACGTATGTGTCAGAACCTAACTTGCACTAGCCTAACTGACTCCATCTTAGCTGCCCCCCTGACAAGCTGTCTCTAGTCTCTCCCTCTCTGCCCCAGTCCCCACAGGTGCATTACTGGGTCCCGCTGCACTCAAAACTTTGAACCGTTAAGAGTGATTCACTGTTCACAGCACCTGTAACCATTGTAATCACATGCTGCTTGGCAAGTCTACCTGCTATTGTAACTAACCTCCTTGGTGACTGATTGTATAGAAGTTTCCCCCTGCTACCCGCCTTGATGATTGTATGAAAATGCCCTTAGCAACCAACAATCCAGGGAACCTTCTGCCCCCTGGTTACCAGCTTCCTTATCTAACTTCCTTGTTCAGCTTCTGTAAAATTCTACTTCAGCTAGGCTCCCCCTCCCCTACCTAAACCAAGGTATAAAAGATAAGCCCCTTCCCCAAGGTCAAGAGAATTTTGAGCATTAGCCATCTCTTGGTTGCCAGCAAATAAAGGACTCTTAATTTGGAACTCAGAGTGTGGCACTTTCCTTCTGACTAGCTGGGTCACAATGTATGGAGTCTGACAGATTTAAATATAAATATTTCCTAGAATTCCATTTACTATTTTTGTGATTAGGGTAAATAAAACTTCTCTGAGCCTCTGTTTCTATTCTGATAACTGAGACAACGTATATATATAAGGCACCAGCATATAATACAATCCACAAATATTCTCCTCTCCGTGTAAATCTATTATTAGTACGGAGAAAATGACCTAATATGTGATATCATAGAAAAATCTATCTGAAGGCAAAGTATTTCTTAAAATGAAATGTAATGTTCTACTGAGTAATCAACAAGAATATTGTTTCCATTGTAAATATAATTGTCTGCCTAACAAAAAAGTTTTATGAAATGAACCTACATAATAAAAATAGAATTCAAAATGGTCTTACTGAATTTGTAATTTGCCATTAAGATCAGTTATTTATAATTACAGCTATTTCAGAAGTATTACATTTTAATTTCAGATAAACAAGCTCCTGTTAGATACTTGCTTAAAAGACAGGCTTAATGACAGTTAACTTAATTTCACTCGTTTAAAATTTTAACTTAAAAAAACCTCCTTGTTATTTCTAATCTAGATATATTTGGTGCAAAGATGTAATTGCAATTTTAAATTAACCTGTCTTTTACCATCTTGGACAACATAATGAAAGTAATTTGGCAGAAAACTGACCTTTTCTCTATAATCTCCAGCAAGATTGCCCCACTAAAAATGAATCAATAACCTAGAATCTATTTTCAGGGGGGAAAAAGATACATTTTATATTCATAAAAATTTCTTTACATTTTTCTTGAGTCTATATCTAATCTTAATTCAAATGTGTTTTCTTTATTTTTATCAAAATGTAAATTAAGAACCAAAAATGTTAACAATGCTATTTTGTAAATAGAGCATTAATCTTTTAAAAAGGCTTAAATGAAAGTATAATCCTGTGACCCTTATTAATAGTCTAAATAGGTTCTGTTGCTTTAGATGTTATTTATGGGAGACCTCTTTGATTTTATAATTTTGTTTTCCCGAGTTTAATATTATGAATGGTTGGAATTTAGCGGGATGATAGTGTTACATGTAAAGATACGGTATTTGAGTGGTCAGAGTAAATACACATCTGAACAGGGCAGGTGCTCTCCTCTACCCTTTCTTCCATTAGAGGGGCCTTGTCTGCTTCACCCCCTTCTAATTTCTGGTTAATCATCCTACAGGGGGTTTCAGTCAACACTCTAGTTCTGCACAGCAGAAAATTTAATTGGTCACTGATATTATGCTCAGCTTTTTCCTTTTTTAAAGTTTTCAAGCATATAAACAGTCACAGGCCTATAATTGCCTATGATATTATCTTTGTTTAGATTCTCTGTCACTGTGCTCCATTAACTAGGGTGGCCCTGTCAGTATTGACACATACCTAAGTCATGTCTATGCTCAATAATATTTGTATTGAATATTGGACTCCTTGGCTGCATTTGGTGAGATCAGGTCTTGTCATACTGTTGTTTGATCCCAACTCCTGCTCGTTGGCACAGAGACATTACCATTTGGCCCAGTTTTCTTGTTCCACAGCTGATTCAATGGCACCAATACCCCAACATACCTCAGTAGAATCACCATACACAAGAGCTCATCACAGAGTTTGTCAAGTTAGACTGAAAACTGAGTAAAAGAGTCAAACCTGCCTGCATTAGGGCAGTTTTCTCAATTTATTTTTTACCCATTTAAATTTTTTCCCAAAGGGCAAAGAAGCTATGGACAGTGAGTCATCTGTGCTAGATGATGTCCATCCCAGAGTTCTGAAAAAGTTTTAGAAAACTTAAAAATGTCGATATGACTCTCATCCGACATTGGAACTCGAGAGGACAAATGCATTTAACTTCATGGGAAATTTATGTAAACTTTGGTATGGTTTAAGATTACTTAACCTTTCAGCAAATGTAACCTTCCACAGGAAGCAATACATAGTCTGTAGCAAAAAATAGAACGTATAGAATAAAAAATACTTGAGGTATATAAAAATAGATATTGAATAAAAAGAAAAGGGTGATCCTGTTCAGAGATTTAAAAATATTTTCACAAAATTTTACATAAATTGTATTTACTATTTACTACAGAAATTGTTGAACAATCATTAGAAAATATCTAAAACATTTCCAAAATTCCTAGCTTTCTGTCACTCTTTTTCATATGAAAAAATTTATGTGATTTATTTTTAACTGGTTTACTACAGAGGTTAAAAGCATGGATTCTGAAGCCAAAATACTGGGGGTCAAATGCAAGTTCCATCAATCAGAAACTGAACAAATTTTTCTCTTTTTCTGTATATCGGACTCACCTATGGAATGGGAATAATAATAGCAATGACATTAAAGAACTTATGAGTCGAATTAACATGTGTATAGTACTTAGAACAGTTTCTGAGCCATAAAAAGTGCCATATAAGTGTGAACTATGATTATTATTGAAAATACTAGTAATATTATCATTATTTTTATAGCAATAGCACTTTAAAATGAAAAAATAAAATAAACAAAATAGAGATATAACAGCATTTTCCTGGTTTGATAGAAAGTAATGACAATAAAATAAGACAATTTTTTTTAAAGGTGGGTAATGTAAAGAACAACCTTTTGACTTCTTAGCCTTTAGCCATTATTTACTATATTAAGCATAATTCACAATTTGTAAATGCTACATTTGAGTGACCTTGTTAACAAAGAAAATAAATTCACCAGACAGTACAATGTGTTTGCATTTGGCAACAGAGCATTATGACAGGAATCTAAATAAGGAAGCAGTGGATTTTGGAAGCAAACTGGCTCCTTTTATGTATAACTTGAAGTGTTGCAGCACATAACCGTGATAAATGCTTCATCATTGGCATTGCATCAATATAGCATGTCACCAAAATTAAAAACATGCATCAGTTTTTGGATAAAATACACACATTCTAGAAAAAGCTAAAGGAAAATTAAGCTAATATTTTAGCAAAATGCTGTAAAATGTGCTGTCTGTATTCAATGTACATCTCTGCTCACTACAAAAATTGCTGTACGTGTATTTAGTTTCGTTAGCATAATCCTCTACATGATATAAAAACTACCTTGTTGCTCATAATATAATAATTGCAGATGACAGTAATTTAACACACTAAACAATTTGTCAGTACAACATTTAGTTTGTGAAGCAATTGGAAACATTTCCACTTAAATCTTGTGTGTGTGTGTGTGTGTATGTAGTGTGTTTGTGTGTGTCAATTTCATAGCTCATGATACTTTTAGGTTAATTTTGTTTTTTATAGTAGAGTTTTGCTGCTCTGATTAGCAACAGACTTGTAGAAAATCAGACACAAAATTTTGACATGCATTGATTCTTATTATATGCATATTTTACTAGTAGATCAAATATTTGAACTGTTTTTAAAATATAAGTTGTGGTATTTTTATTTATCTGCATAGATAGTCATTTCAGAACTAAGGTCAGAGATAATTGTTTTAAAGAATTATCTGGAAAGCATAAATCAAAACCTTAACATTCATTTTGGAAGAAAGGGTATCTCTATATTGACAAGTCCAAGGTCACAGTCTTAAATTTGATGATCTCAGTCACACAAAAAGGAATGTGTTATTCTGTGCCATGAAATGGATTTCAGACCATATTCTCACCTTTTTCTTATCATACCTTTGAAATAAAATGAAACCATTTTAGAAAGTTAGGTAGGTTAGCATTAAGTACGCAAGCAAAAGGATACATGGGCATTCAGGAAACCCTGTATGCATCCAGGGGAGGATTGAGGTGCTTCTCAGCCATCATTTCTGATGCAATTAGACTGACAATGGCTAAGAGCGCCATGAGAATGTTTCTTTAAAGAATGTTAGACGCTGCTATGCGCTACACTGTTCCTTCCTGAATCGCTGTGGAGTGGAAGGTCCTGGATACTGGCAGCATAGATTTTGTCTTTCTAGATGGTTTTTTCTACTAACTACAGATGAAATATTAGAGGCAATTACAGAAAGAAAAAATAAAAAGAAGAAATGAAAACTTAGTCCTGAATTTACTAGGTAGTCTTTATTTGTTTATCTCATGATAAGCAAAAAAAATTTTTTAAAAGCCTTAAGTATTAACCAAGAATGCTTAAAGTGAAGGTTGGAATCAGCAGTCCCGGATGATCAATAAAAGAGTTTTATAAAATCTTTGCTGAGAAAAATCTAAAAGATGTGTGACTCTGTCACTGATATTATAATATCCATTTAATAAAAAGAGCAAAGCTTTTAGTAAAGTAAACATAGCTACTACTGAATAAAGAGAGGTATTTATATCTCCCTAAGTTTTGAAGGATTGATGAAATATACAAAAACACTTTTTTTAGTTAGAACATCATAAGCTTACTGCAACACACATCAGTATAGCACAACTTGATTAAATAAATATCTTTTGAAAACAAGAGAACTTACACCAACAAGGAGACAAATCAGAAAGGAGGTATTTTTTTTTAACAAAACAATACTCTTGAATTTGTTTTCCATTGCTGCTGTAACAAATCACCACACCCTTAATGGTCTAAACACAAATGCATTATCTTACAGTTAATGATCTAAACAATATATCATTTACAGTTCTGTAGGTTGGAACATATGTGGGTCTCCTAGGGTGACCCTAGGAGAAATCAGGATGGCAGCAGGGCTCTAAACAAGAATTAGTTTTCTTGCCTCTACCCACTTTTAGAGGCCACCTACATTCCTTGTCTTGTGGCCCTTTTCTTTCACCTTCAAAAGCAGCAATGCTACATGTTTCTAATTCATCTTTCATCTTCACATCTTTCTATCTGACCAAAACTGGAAAGGTTCTCAACTTCTAAGGATGCACATGATTAGATTGGATCCACCAGTATCATCCAGAATAATATTCCCATTTGAAGGTCTGCACTCAATCATGTAACTCAACAGGGGTCCAGCTGCTTGCTGCTTGCAGAGCTGAGTAAGAGTGAGGTGTGGTAGAAAGAAGGTGACTTTATTTACCAAAACTAGTCATGAGGAAGTGGCCAAATTCACATCCAAAGTAACCACTTCAAGCCTTAGGCTGGAGAGAGGGACTTTAAAAGGAAAACATGGAATGGAAGACATTAGGGAGGGCCGGGGAGTACAAGGTCTGAATGTCTTGTTCCAGTGGCTGTCTCAAGCCACAATCCACTGAGAGCATGGGTTGCTATCACCTCCACCATTGCTAGGTTGTTGTTCATGAATTGCCTTAAGGTAATTGCTGGGATTTTGCAGTTGGGTGTCTATACTTGGTCTGTCTCAATATTAGCCTCTGGAACTTCTAAGTAAGCACATAAACTAGATACAAGCATACAGTTAGAAAAGTGTGTGTGGTATAAGGGGGTGAGAAAGGGAGGAACGTAGTGTTTTAAGAAAAGTACATTTCCAGGCTATATTTTAAGACTAAAGAGAAGAAAAGAATGTTTCTGCAGTAAGTTCCAAGGTTATATCTTGAGACTATGGAAAAAAGAGGAAAAGGATAAAGCAATTTTAAAATGCATTTTCAGGCTAGACTGTTCAGCTACAATTACATCTGCAAAGTTCCTTTTGTCATGAAGGTCATATATTCACAGGTGAGGACATTTGGTAGTGAGTCATTATCCTGCCTACAACACTTTATTTCAAAGAAGTCAATAGTTTTTTCTAGTGTATTTAATTTTCATCAGAAGAATAAGAAACACCCTTCTCAGTTGCTGTCTACCACATACATGCTACCATATATACATAGCTTTGCTTTACTCATGCTTAAAAATAAGCAAATAATAAAATATAGGTTGTTTTGTATTATAAGTTGTGATATAAGAAATATATTTTTGGTCTTTATCCTTGTTTCCTGGCTCAGAGTTCCTAAAACTCTTCTAATTTTCTATGTAATAGGCATGCTGGGAGCATCCTTTTTTCCTAATATTTTGTCTTTAGATCCTGGAACAAAGATTCTAAATCTTTTATAATTTTCTAAGTGATAGGAGTATCTTTTCTAGTGAGGTGACTATTGATGAGTTTCTGGATAGCTTCATGACGGGGTCTGGCCACCTGAAAGACCATGTCATGATTAGTAGCTTAGAAATTTCAGCCCCACTCTCCATCCTTCATGAAAGGAAGAAGAATTGAAGATAGGTTTATAATATACTATTCCTATGTGATGACACTGCCATAAAAATCCTGGAAGAGGGCCGGGCGCGGTGGCTCACGCCTGTAATCCCAGCACTTTGGGAGGCCGAGGCGGGTGGATCACGAGGTCAAGAGAACGAGACCATTCTGGTCAACATGGTGAAACCCTGTCTCTACTAAAAATACAAAAATTAGCTGGGCATGGTGGTGTGTGCCTGTAATCCCAGCTACTCAGGAGGCTGAGGTGGGAGAATTGCCTGAACTCAGGAGGCGGAGGTTGCAGTGAGCCGAGATCACGCCATTGCACTCCAACCTGGGTAACAAGAGCGAAACTCCATCTCAAAAAAAAAAAAAAAAAAAAAAATCCTGGAAGTATGGGTTTTCAAGAAACTCTGGGTTGGTGAGCACATCCATGTGCTGGGAGGGTGGGGAACTCTGTATTAGTCCATTTTTACACCGCTATTAAGGGCATACCCAAGACTAAGTAAGTTATAAGGAAAGGGGTTTAATGGACTCACAGTTCCACAAAGCTGGGGAGGCCTCACAATCATGGTGGAAGGTGAAGGAGGAGCAAAGGCACATCTTACATGATGGCAGGCAAGAGAGTGTGTGCAGAAGCACTGCCCTTTATAAAACCATCAGATATGGTGAGACTTATTCACTATTACAGGAGCAGCATGAGAAAAACTCACCCCCATGATTCAATTGCCTCCTACCAGGTTCCTCCCACAATACACTGGGATTATGAAAGCTACAATTCAAGATGAGATTTGAGTGGGAACACAGCATATCATATCACACCTCAACTCCACAGGGACAGATACTCCTGTGCTTGGGACTCTCCCAGATTTTGCTTATGTACCTCTTCATCTGGCTGTTCATCATATCCATATCATTTATAAAAAAAGTCACATTTAAATTTTTCCCTGTGTTCCATGAGCTGTCAGAGCAAATGATTGAACTTGAGGCAGGAGTCATAAGAATCCCCTACTTGTTGCTGACTCAGGCAGACGTATGAAAACTCTATTTGCAATTGGTGTCTGAAGTAGGTGACAGTGTTGTGGGACTGAGACCTTAACCTGTGGGGTGTGTACCAACTCCAGGTACTTAGTGCCAGAATTGGACTGGTAAAACATCCTGTGAGTGTCTGAAAGTTTGAGGAACTGGTTAGCATAATAAAAAAAACAAATATTTGGTGTCAGAAGTGTTGCGTGAAAGAGGGTATAAAAAAACACAGTTTTTCCCTTTATTTATGAGTTAATAATAACTATATTATACCCAAATTTTGAATTTCTATCATGACTAGTTTTGTAAAAATCAATTATGGATAATCACTTTATTTCTAAAGAAATAATAAGCCGGATTTTCTATGGGAAAGCAAATTGGAAATTACTAAATAGGGGATCTAATTCAATGACAATTGCTATTTTTCTATCTACTTTAATGTAAAATTCTCCAGGATATAAAGCGTAAAGCAAAAACCTAATATAATTGACTAATGGCAAAAAAAAAAAAACAAAAAGGCATCTTGATGTAGCTAGTCCAACATTTTCAATAAAAAAGACACTTACATATAGTTAATTCCTACCAAGAGTATTCTGCAGTTAAGGGCATAGAGTCCCACCATTACCACTGTTCTCATGCAATGTCTTTGGGGCACACTGTATCATTTCAGTAGTGAATCACTTCTGAGTTCAAGAAAATAAGAAAGAATGCTTTCTGAAAACAGTACCAGGCCATTGCCTTGGGGTTAGTTCTTACATTTGTTCTGTGTTTACATAGACTGAGTGGGAAGCAAAGATTTGACTTATTCCTTTAATGGCATAGCAGGTCCTCCTGTATCTGAGTTAGAATCACATAGGCAATCTTAATCCGTTCCAAAATGACCTTCAAACCTAATAAATTCCTAGTTACTAGGAAATTCAGGATTAATGCTGTATTAGAAGGTCCAGATTTGTGATATTATTTATAATTGTAATAGTTAATAAATAACATAAGTAAGACCCTGTGGTAAGAAAAATTTAAACTGACTAGATGTTGTGTTTCTTGGGAGGACAACTTAACTTCAGAAATTCGGGGAAATTAAAAACTATTTTAGTTTGCAAAGTGGTTACTGTATAATTAAAACTTGGGTTTGACAGTGTATAAACTTTCTCTAATTCAACATTATTCCCAAACTATCTAATCGATAAAAACATTGTCCACAGGACTACAATGTTCACTTTGGCTTTTAAACGGTGGTCAGACTGTACACTGATGGGGAAGGAATGCCCATTCTGAAAAGCAAATGAAGAAAAGCAGATGGCATTTCAAGTGTAATAAATGAAAATGAACAAATCTTGTCTTCAGTGTTGTCTCCTGCCAAGGCTACTAGTCTTAAGTATACATCTTTCAAGATAGAGTTGGTGACGCTTCATATGATTTAATTCATTTTATCCCCTGAAGTTAGGCAGTGAGAATCCTTACAACCCTTCATCTTATTATTACAAAGTGAATAATTCAAACCTAGAGGGAAAGGTTTGGAGGTTTGGGGTAAGATTTCTTAAGAATAGAGTCCTGAGACTCCTAGTACTTTATTTCTTTTCATAGAAATTAGCTTCAATTTTCTAATGACTATCATCAAAACCAGATACCAAGGGAGTTACATAGATCCTAAATGGCTGCTATTTTATTTAAAATGTATCGATCCTCAGAATAAATAATGTTGTATTGTTCTCCATGATCAAATTAACCTTGAATAAACCATCAAAAACCAATAGTGGAAAATGAAACCTGAAGTTAGAAAATAAAACACTTAACTATGATCATATCTTATCTGTGTGCTAAATTATATCACAGAAATTAATGGCTACTTCTTAGAGTGAATCTCCTGAAACAGAACTTCCTTGTAAGAATGGGAACTAGACTGGGCATGGTGGCTCACACCTGTAATCCCAGCACTTTGGTAGGCCAAGGCGGGCTGATCACTTGAGGTCAGCACTTCAAGACCAGCCTGGCCAACATGGTGAAACTCTGTCTCTACTTAAAATACAAGAATCAGCTGGGCATACTGTCACACACCTGTATCCCAGCTCCTTGAGAGGCTGAGGCAGGACAATCCCTTGAACCTGGGAGAGGTAGATTGCAGGATCCAAGACCCTGACACTGTACTCCAACCTGGGCAATAAAGTGAGACATTGTCTCAACAAAAGGAGGAGGAGAAGGAGGAAGGAGGAAGGAGGAGGAGAAGGAGAAGAAGAAGAATGACTGGGCATTAAAGTGAGTTTGATAGTCATTATACCCCTCTAGGTATCCTTTTCAGTGTGGTTTTCAAGATAATTCCAAGTTCCATGTCTGCCTTCAAAACATATTTTGTGAAACACATACATACATATCTGGATTTGTATATATGGATAGCTATAATTGCTTTTATCCAAGCTTTAAGCAACTTAAAATGAACTCTATTTAACAAGAATTTTATTACAGACTTGAAAAACTTCACACAAAAATTGCATTCATAAGGAAAAATAGGTATGGAAATATAGAGATTGATCCAATAATAGAAAAGGAGTCTTCAACAAGATAAAACACTGAACTAATACCATCTCTAAATAGGTTGTATGCTCATATGTGTATATGCACTTTTCAGTAATGAACTGATCAGTTATATTTATCAGTACTGACATTTAAAAACAGAAACACTTTTCAATAAAAAGTCTGTAGAGGTTAATTAGTTTCAGGTAGTTTTTAACCAGTGTATGTAGAATAATCTCTATATATTTTACTTTGATTTTGAAATGAAAAAAATGAATTTATGTTTTGAATGGTATTGCACACTTACCCTTCCCTATACACAAAACACACACACACACACACAATGCAAAGCTTCATAACACATTGCATTTATGCTGCCAACACTGGGTCTTCAAGTTGTATATAAAGCATGTATTGTTAGAGTCACTTGCTTTTGCTAACATGCTCCTTTACAGAAAGAATTTCCTTCACCTAATGTTCTTAAATTATGACTCTTTTTCTTATAGTCTTTTGGAAACATAATTTGACTTAAACTTTCTCTTCGGTATCACACCTTCAATTTCTACTTCACTAAAATGTGATTTAAAAAAATGCTTTTGTTCATTTCTTATATCTAATGAAAGTAAAAATAACCCTTCCATTTACTGAAAACTAGTCATCAATTCATTTAAAATTGTTTGGCATGTATTTTTTCACACTTGCCACATCTGTCATTATTTTATTTATACTTTCCTTATCTGAAATATTAGTTACACCTGAAGAAATAGAAATATTAGTTTGGTGCAAAAGTGACTGTGGTTTTTGCCATTACTTTTGTACCCATCTTAATATATGGTGATAACGTGTCACGTATTGGGTTAAAATTGCCATTGACACAAAAGGTCTGCTATGCATACCCTGAAAATTGGTAATGTTTATGTTTATATGCTGGTTAAACTGATAGCTTTATTAAAAGCACTGTATCTAGGTATAGTCACCCAAGATAGTAGCCAAAAGATTTCAGCCACAAAAGGAATATGAGTGATTTAAAGTTGAAATAGTCTATTGTACATATGCTACCTAAATTCATGTTGCCTTTATTTCAATTGATCCTAACTTGGCAAATCAAGTTAGAATCAGTAATTAAAAAAAAATACTTTTAAAAGTTTTAAAAATATTTTTGGTTCATTGATTGATTGGTTGGTTGTGTAGTTAATTGATTTTCCTCTCTGAGAAGCTAGGTATAACCATATATCCATTTTCGGGTTGCTTACATATTTATCAAATAATATTGAGAAAAGCTTCTATCATTTGCAAATTTCATATAATATATGCTAATTAATATAATCCTGCTCCCTCATTGAATAAATTAAAGGAGGAATGTGTTGAATTAAAAAGAAAAACTAATTTATTAAAACAGAAGTGTCTACATTTTGAATGTTAACCACTTCTTTCTTCAGAATCAATGCTACTCTAATATATGAATGCTATGGAAATATATGATTCCATGGGCCTTTAACAAATCTGGTCACTAAATTTCTGTTTTATTGTCCTCTTAAAGAAAATACTTTTCCATACAACAAACATGTTTTAATGAAAACATAAAGATACTGACTAAAACTTGGCCCTGGTGCCTGAAGACCCATGGAAGTCAATACCTTACTCGTTTATTAACACACAGCACGCTAGACGTAAACAACTAAATTTGCTTGGCAAGGTATCTTAATCTTGCTTCATTCTCTAACACACATCTACAGTATTAACAGTGCAGTATTTTACTCTGAAAAGTGTCTTCATGATGTATTAATTAACTAAAAATTTAGATACAGTTTTTCCACAAATGGATCATTTCCCATTTTACAAATTTGATTTTAAAAGGCTTAGAACATCTGTAATATTTTAAAGTAACTGAATATAACTAAAAAAAGAAAAAGATAATAAAAAAGAGTATGGATTTCCCAACCCTATACCACCAACTTCCACCTAAATATCCTCATGGAAATATCTTAGAACAGTTATTGGGATGGAGTGTTTACTACAATATAAAGGCTCCTCCACTCATGAGTGTTTAAGTGCTGAGTGATGCTACTGGAACAATTGTTGACTCGTTAGAAATCTCAGACAACTCACCAAATAGTTTGAGAATACAGTAAAGCCTAATGTAAGTCCTGGAACTGTTTGTATATCAGAGAATGTGCAACAAGTAATTGAGAAGGAAGGAATGGTGAATATTAATATCATTCAATCTGATTGCAAATATAAAAATAATAGAAATTGAATTCCTAAATTTTTTAACAGACGCATGAGGTTGCAATGAGATGTCAAAAAGATTAACTGGAGAATTAAAATGAATAACAAAACTGCTAATTGGGAATGATGGATAAACATAATCTTCACCCTCATAAAGAATGAAGATTTTGGGTTGACATTAGAAAAAACTAATGGAACGTAGTAGGAGACAGAATAAAAACAATTATGTAAATTTCTTATGTTCCTTCTAATGTATCTCTTTCATAAGGCTAATGAATTAAAAAGAAATTCTTTTCTTTCTAATCATAAATATTAATATTTTATTATCAGACCTCAAATATAAGGAAAATTATATAATATTTTAATATCACATAAAGAACAAAAATACATAATTGATTCTGGTTTTTTTCTTAGATAATATCAGACTTGAACTGACATTTATACTTTAAAGTGCATTTAAAGTATATGATGCAAATAAACTTGTATCATAGCTCTCTCTCTCTCTAGAAATCAAAGGTTTTGACTTGGAATAGACCCCATAAATTAAGCCCACAGAACCCAATTGAATACAATATTTCTGAAATTTTAAGAAGGTTTTGTCTTGGAAGACATTCTGCAAATGCTTGTAGAACAAAATATCAATCCTAGGTTTCTACCTAGATTAAATTTTCAAGCATTGAAAAAATAATTTTTCACCAGGATTTTAGGTTTCCTTAATTCAGTTTTAAATGTGTGTTTACAAATCATTAATCACTTAATAAAGAGGCTGGAAACCTTTAGTCATAGGACTTACCACTGAATATGCATTACTTCTGAAGAAAAATCAGAAATGAATGCTTGTTCTAGTATATGCATCAAAAATAAAATTTAGAGCACAAAACTTCAATTTGTGCAGAATTTGTTGGAAAGTGATATGGTTTGGTTGTGTTTCCACCCAAGTCTCATCTTGAGTTGTAATCCCATAATACCCATGTGTCATGGGAGGGACCTGGTGGGAGGTAATTGAATAATGGGTGTGGTTTCCCTCATGCTGTTCTTGTGGTAGAAAGAAAACCAGGCCATACTTATATGAGTGACTTCTCATGAGATACGATGATTTTAAAAGTGTCGGACATTTCCCCTGCTAGTACTCATTCTCTCTCCTGCTGCCCTGTGAAAAAGTGCCTTCCACCATGATTGTAAGTTTTCTGGGGCCTCTCCACCAACCATAAGAAACTGTGAGTCAATGAAACCTCTTTTCTTTATAAATTACCTGGTCTTAGGTATTCCTTCATAGCAGTGTGAGAACGGACTAATACAAGAAGCATACACAGAGTAAATTATACCAGTATCAAAGGAAAAATATTAAGGCTGATTTTCATTTCTTTAAAAATATCATTTCTCCCAATCATGAAATAAAATACATATAGTGTTTTAATTAAACTTCTATGTCATCTCTTAAGCAAGCAAAATGCTAACAGAATTGTAATTGTTTGTAGTGTGTGTTTTTTCTCTGTGTGGGTTGTTATAACAAAATGCCAAAGACGGGGTAACATCTAAGGAATAGAAATTTATTTCTCACAGTTCTAGAGGTGAAGAAGTGGAAGATCAGAGGCTGGCACACTGTGTCTGTTGAGCACTCTCCTCCTTATAGAAAGCCTTCTTCTCATCGAAACCTCACATGGTAACAGGGATGAGAAGTCTCTCTTGCTCTGGCCTCTTTTCTAAGGACACTGATACTATTTAAGAGGGCTCTGCCCCCATCCAATTCACCTTCCAAAGTCACCACCTCCTAGTATTATTGCCTTGGGAAAGAGAAGTTTAATATATGAATTTGGGGAGGGGGCAGGGACACACACATTCAGATCCCAACAGGATTTCTATTTTGTGTTTGTTCTTGTTTTTCCCCTCCATAAAATTTCTTGTCTTGAAAGAAGTTCAGAAAAACTGTTGGCCTAACATAGTCCCAAATGATTAAATAATTCCACCATAATGCAGCTGTGCAGTAATTCTTCAGATAATAACACACATGTAACATACTCAGGGACACTTTTTTCCTTTTTCAAGGAAATATTTTAACATCGTTTCTTTCAAAAATTTATGAATCTAGGTGATAAGAAAAGAATCATATTATTATTCACAATAAAATTATAATTTTATGAATCTTTAAAAACATTTGTCTTTCCAACTTTGTATCTCTGGTTCTCATTTCAGAGATCCAAACGTTTCCCTCCCTTCCTCCCTCCCTCCTTCCCTCCCTCCCTTCCTTACTTCCTTTCTTTCTTTTTGAAAGAGTCTCACTATGTCATCCAGGCTGGAGTATAGTGGCATGATCTCAGTACACTGCAACCTCTGCCTCCCAGTTTCAATAGATTCTCCTGTCTCAGCCTCCCAAAGTAGCTGGGACTATATGTATGCACCACCACGCCCAGCTCATTTTTGTATTTTTAGTGGAGATGGGGTTTTGCCATATTGGCCAGACTGGTCTCGAACCTCTCTCTTGACAAAAAGAAAATGAAGGAAGAAAAAAAGGAAGAAAGAAGCATCAGGGAGAAAAACAAAAAAGATAAATCTTACATTAGCTTACTACTAGGGAAAGAAAGTCTTATTCAAATGTATATTATTTAACCCTCAGCCAAAAGAAAACCATGCCATATTTATTTTATGTAAAATGTTTGGTCTAAAGGAAGTAATACCTCAATTGTTGTTTTGTAATTGTTTTAAATATATTCATTAATGTACAATTACTATAATTCTATTAGAGGTTTGGATGAAAGTTATCTTGCTGACCATGTCCTTTACCTAAAAATGCTAATGCAAACCTCAAGTTAAGGATTTTAATGTATTGACCTATCAGTTGGAAAAGTACAGGTTAGCATAATTGGACATGCTGCAAATCAAATAATTCACAGTATTACAAAGCCATATTCATGTATATACAACTATTCTAAACATAAAGTGTCATCTTGTGGTTTCATTCATTCCATAAATATTTATTGAGTATTCTCCGTGTTGCAGGGATTGCTCTGAGAGCTGGGGATATATATGGCTCTCATATGGGAATATGGGTATCAACAAGGCTCAGCTTTTTTAGGTAGAATATTCTACTTTTCTTCATTCAAAGAAAATTTCTGGCTTTCTGAAGCAAGAGTGATTCCTTAATGACACAAATAAATTCATGTTAGGGTTAACAATCAAACTTTTTTCTAATAGTCTCTCATAACATTTTGTTCCTTGTAATTAAGGCTTACAATAACTAATATCCTTGACTGATTTATTATCTCATCCCTCTGCCTCTAATTACTGATGTTTAGTTTGTAATATGTTAAAGCAAAAAATAAATATTAAAATCTCCTAATACTCTATTGAGAACTTTAAAAATACAATATATAATGTATATGTTAGTAAGGAAGAAAGAGAAATTACACTACCTAATTTAATTCTTTTTCTGAACTCTCATAAACTTGAACTCACATTGAATTTACCATTTCCTAATGTTATAAGTAAAATCTTCAGTGCCACAAAAGAAGTAACATTCGAATATAAATTTTCTCAGCAAGGCAGTTTACTTCTATAGAAGGGTATGGCTCACAGATGGAACAATGGCAAGTGCATACCTGGACAAGGGAAGGGAATGTTTCTTATTCCTGATGGAGGTCACCCCTACTGCTTTGTCATTCCCCTATTGTTTAGGTTTAGACTGCATAGTCTAGTCTAGTCTAATTCTGTTTGGCTATTTTAAAGGGAGCAAGGGTATGAGCTGTAATGGCAGGGTGGGTAGTTTGGCTGGAAGGACGGTTACAGGCAGGTAAGAGCAGATAGCCAGGGGTCAAAGCAGGTGACTGGAGTGGGTGACTACAGCATGTGACCAGGATGAGTCACGATGGAGCAGGGGACCGGGGGAAGAGATGTGAACTACTGATTAGAACTGGTGGAAAAGGTTGTTTACTGAAACTACAAGGAAGTTAAACTTTACAATGGAGAATTAAAGAATAAGAGAGCTGGACATACTGACATACTGATTATTTGAAGAGAAACTTGGGATTCACTATATCTAACACTAATGTAACAAAACCCTGTAGCATTCCCTGACTCAGTAAATGGCAACTCCATTTCTTCAGTAGCTAAGATCAAAAACCTTGACCTTATCCGTAATTCTTCATTTTCTCTCATACCTGATCTCTGACTACCCAGGAGAATCTGTTGACTTCACTTCAAGAATAATAATTAGTTGATGTTTACTGTGTGCCAGCAATTGTTATGAACCTGTACATTCATATTAACTATTTTAATTCCTGCATAATTCTATGGATTGGGCACTATCATCCCCATCTTACAGATGAGAAAATTGAGATACAAAGATGTTAAGTAACTGTTGCAAGGTCACAAGTTACTAAATAGAGGAGCTGGGATTCAATCTGGGCAGTTTAAGGACAAGTCCATGCTCTCACTGTGAACGTGGCCAAGATGGCCAAAACATTCCCATCAGCTTGGCTAAACCTCAAGAAGGTTTTTGCTTGATTATAGCCTTCTGGTCTTCTTTTTCTTAGAGCATTCGATTTAGAAAACGTGTAATTGTTAATTTTTTCTCTGCTTCTTTGAAATGTTGGTAAATCTTCTCCTGGACAACCACTAATTTTACAACCCAGGAATATCTTTCTCAGGAGTTGGGAGCCATCCTTTTGAAATGTATTCATCAAAGAAGATAGTGCCCCTGTTCCCCAGACTGTAGTGGGAAGGCAGGAGCTGAACTTCTTTGATAAGGGACAATTAGCAAATACAGATGGCCTCGCATATTGACCAACCTCTCCCTGTAACACCCTCCAGCACCTTTCCACTAGCTCATTTCAGGGCTTAAAAATCCTCTCACCTCTTGTTTCAGTGGAATTGAGTTCAGTCTTTTTCCCTGTTGCAATAGTTTTGAATAAAGTCTTCCTCGCCTGTTCAATTCATTTGGTGAAATTTTTCTTTGATAACTGGTATGCTATAATTTCAAAAGATAATCTGAATGTAAATATTCCTTGCCATTTTAGGAACCAAGGCCCTTGGCACTCAGAGTTTCCCTTAAAAATTAACTTGCAAAAGACTGATTAACTGGAGTAAAGTCTACAAATATGTGTAACAGGTATATGTGGGAGACTTCAGAATGAAGACACAACTCCCCAATGAGGTATACAAGTTTATATGCCATCTTGAGATTACAGAAAGAATGGGGACTTGTATCTTGACAGACAGTTTGTGGGAAGTGGGGAGAAGAGAAATTCTGTTGTTGAGTAGTAAATGATTACTAGGGAGAATGAGTGAGTGGAGAACATAGCTTACTGGTAAATAGTTCTCTCTGGAATTCGAATGAGTGTCAGAGACAGACATTAATTATCTTGTAAAAGGGTTTTTCAGGTATGGTTACATTTTTGGTCTTCTTTTCTGCAATAGATAAGAAAATAACATTGAGGGAAATAAAAATAATTGTTCTCCTTGGTTGTCCAGACTCCAGGCAGAAAAAGGAACGTCAGAGAACAACTTTGTCCTAGGCTTTGGGAGAGATGGTGGGAGGTGGGGAAGGTCAGAGGGTCCATGAGGCTTCTTCAGCTCAGGATGCTAAAATGTCATACTTCAGGATATCGATTTCTGAGCCCCAAATACCATCTACACTGCTACCAATCTGATGTGAACCACATCATCAATCTTGGATAGATGTTCCTCCAAATCTTCTTTCTTATCTTCAGTCTATTTTCAACAGCTGCCAGAATTATCTCATTAAAATGAAACTTGGTCATGTAATTTCTGTTCTCGAATCTCTGTGATAGATTGAATTATGGTCTACAATAGTCAAGTCAGTCCCAGTACACATATTCTTTCATGTATAACTTCATACCTCTCCCACTAGAAGTACCGTGTGTGTTCCTGGCCCTTGACTTTGAACTGAGTTGTTTGACTTGCATTAGCCAACAAGGTGTTAGTGGATGCAACACTAGTTAGAAGCTTTGACTGACTACCTTTGTATATTTGCACTTGCTGCTATCTACATCTAGCACTGATATGAAAAGAACATATTCTGAGTAGCCCACTGGGTCCAAGAAGTAGAACAGATACATAGAATAGATCTGGACCCAATCTTTTTTTTTTTTTTTTTTTTTTTGAGACAGAGTTTTGCTCTTGTTGCCCAGGCTGGAGTGCAATGGTGTGATCTCGGCTCACCGCAACCTCCGCCTCCTGGGTTCAGGCAATTCTCCTGCCTCAGCCTCCCGAGTAGCTGGGACTACAGGCACCCACCACCAAAAACCGGCTGTTTTCTTTTTTGTGTTTTTAGTAGAGACAGCAGTTTCTCCATGTTGGTCTGGCTGGTCTTGAACTCCCAACCTCAGGTGATCCACCCGCCTTGGCCTCCCAAAGTGCTGAGATTAGAGGTGTGAGCCACCTCGCCTGGCTGGACCCAATCTTTATCTTGAAAGAATTTCATCTGGGCCCAGCTTAATTCCACTAACAACCAGCCACACAAAGATGCATGAGTAAGAACCGACAGTTGTTGCTTTAAGCACTCTGTTTCAGGGATGATTTATTACACTGAATTATTATGACAGTGGGTGACTGATAAACTCAACAATGCCCCATTCCTGTTTTTCCCAGAGTGAGACGGCCTCTAATGTTTCACAACGTCTTGTCCTGCTCCCTCTCCAGCCTTATCTCCTGTTTATGTTTCTTGCACTTGCTTCATCTGTCAACACTGATAACAATGCTTCTACTCAAACAGCTGCTTCTGTTTTGGGGCTTTGCCTTTGTTTTTCTCTTGTGCCTGGAATTCTCTTCTTACAAGTATCTGCATAAGTCTCTCCCTCAAATTCTTTTCATTTTTATTCTAGTGTTAATTATCACTGTGTCCGTCTCTCCTGCCCAGACTATAAGAATCTACATCTCCATGAAATGCTTGTTTCCTTTTTCTTACTTCTTTTAGTCCTCGTTATTTATTACTATGGAGCAGACTTGCTGCTTTAGTTCTTGACTTTTCCTCCTGCCCCATTAGAGCGTAAGGTCCATGGTTGAAGGTGTACCTACTGTTCTCGGTACTGGGATACAGAAGTATACTACTACTGTATACACTACTGTATTTCAGTATACTCTACTGTATCCCAGTACCGAGAACAGTAGGTGGTCAATAAGTTAGTTACATGCGGGAATGTCTTCGCTTTCTAACTAGACCCAAGACTGAACACAAAATGTATTTATATTTCATAAGCCTTACATAAATAGTCTGAAGGTAACTTTATACACGATTTTAGCTGATGTTGTGCGTGAAACAAAGTTTTGACTCTGTTTTAACTACAACCTGTCACATGAGGTAAGGTGTAGATTTTTCCACTTGCATCATGTCAGTGTTAAACATTTTTCAATTCTGGAGCATTTCAGATAAGGAATGCCCAATCTGTATAAGTGAATTTACATACATTTTCTTATTAATCTTCATAATGACACAATGAAAGATAGCTTTATTTTTATTTTATTGATGAGATAGGCTCAGATAGATTAAGAAAAGGCACAAAGACTGCAGGACCAAGATGGTGAGCCAATATTTGAACCTGAAACGGCCTTATCGTCTGGAATAACACCTGAGGTTCATAGCCCGACCGCCATGGAGAACAAGGACACAGACGCACAAAGAGTGAGGCTTAGAGCATAAGTTTCACAGGCAAAAGAAAGAGAATAGCTCTCTGCTGCAGAGAGGGGTCCTGGAAAAATGGGTTGCTGGATCTGTGGTGAAACACAGGAGATTTTATAGATGAGCTGGTGGGGAGGCAGTGTCTGATTTACATAGCACGTGAAAGACTGGGTAGACCAGGTGGGCCATTTGCATATGGTGCGAATCTCTGGTAGCCCCCAACCTAATCTTTTGTTATGCAGGTGGGTTTTCTGCTTGAGCTGCACCATGCTGCTCATTTCTTTATTACTGTATACACCACGGTAACAAAAAAAGGGAAGATGGAGCCTCCATGTTGATGGAGCCTCCACAATGGCCATGCCTGGCCCCCAGGTAGCCCTATTCTATTGGCACAGCTGCTGACATCCCCTATACAAGCTCCAGCTTACTTATCTATGTTTGCAGCTTGATTTTCAGGCTGCTCTTTGTTAAAAAAAAAAAAAAGAAAGAAAGAAAGAAAGAAAGAAAGAAAGAAAAGAAATTATTTGGGGGCTGCTTTTTGTTAGAAGGGAAATTCAGCCAAGAACTCTGTTGCCCTCACTATCTGCCTAGATAATTACTTTATACCTCCTGTATCAAACCCAGAGAATTCTGATTTCAGTCTGGTGTGTGTGCGTGTGTGTGTGTGTGTGTGTGTTTGTTCTTTACCCACTGTGCCACAATTGTTCTAATCAGGTCACATTCAACAATTGGCTTTTCTCTTCCTCTGTCATGTAGTTTCATTATTTGGTTGGACCTTTGTATGATTTGGTTTCTTCCATCAGAACATAAATACCCTTGAGGACATGAAATGTATCTTCTTTACCTTTCCATTTTCCTTTACTATTCTTAAAGGAGTGAACATGGAGTCTCATAAAGTAGATACATTCAGTTATCATTTATCCAGGAATAAATGTATTTTTTGACATAGGGGTTAATATTTTGAAGATATAACATGCTATATACCTCTTGATTTGTCTTGATGGGAATTATTGTTCTGAAGACTTCAGGAACTAAAATCCGTAGCGATCACAATATCTTTTTCTGGCACGTTGGCCAAGAGTCACCACAAATAAAACATTGTATTTTTCTTTGCTCTTACTTTATTACTTTGATATTTCGTTTTGTTTTGCTTTAACTGAGTGTTGAGTCATTAGGCTGATAGCTGTGTACTCTAGAGCAGTCCCTCCGTAAGTAAGCAATTGAATTAATTTATCACTAGGTGTTAAAGTAGTTCTCCAAACAGAGAAACTCGATAAATACAAGGTGCACCAATAAATACATATTTCAATTTATCATGACCTCAGTATTAGTTGGTTAGATCGTTATTAATAGATGACCTTAATTACCAATGTCTTGACATTTTGAACTTTAGAAAAAGATACTGCATTGCATTTAGATTTTGAATCTATGAATTGCACCCGGAAATTCCTTCTCATCGCTCTGGCTTTTCTTCTGTTAGTCCCCCAAACATCCAAGTTTACTTTGGCATCTTTGGAATGTCTGGCAAGGCTATAGCACTTAAAAATGAATGCTTCATCCTGGATAATTCATTTTGGATGTTGGACTTTGCTTGCTGCAAAGAAGCGTTTTGAAGTGTCTTACCTATCCATCTTGTACAATTTGGTCTGCAGATAACTGTAATATGAGAAAATATCGAAAGTGAATGTTTTAAAGAAATAATACCTTTTTTTGAACAAGTCAAATTGTCTGCCCTTGAGGCTTTTTATCCATATGGCATGTCAAAACACTTCAGTATCTACTGACCTTTCAGAGTTTGTGGTTATAGCTCTTTTAGGAAGCTTTTGAAATTATGTAACACCCTGTACTACATTTCACTTTTTGTGTTTGCAAATTATGTGACTCAAGTTTATTGCACTTTATTTTTCCTTTTATCTGTTATCAAATTATGTAGTAAGATATTTAAACATTTTAACCATTTAAAGAAAAAAATTCAAAAGATGTCAGTTATCTGGAAGGAAAAGTAAAGAGATATGTTAAAAAAAAATTTTTTTCTTATCAATTTTCTTTAACTTCTTATTTATCTATCAGTTCTTTAACTTCTTATTTATCAGTTAATGGAGGATTAGAGTCTTTATAGAAAAGGGTAATATCTGGACATCCTAGCAATAATATCTACAAAATGTTCTATTACTATAGATGAACTCAGGTGGAGGATACTCTGCCGTATTTGAGATATGCCAAATTAATTGCACACCAATTAATCTGTGATTTGGAGAAATCATTATTAGTTACAACACATTGCTTCTTCGATGAGAAAAATATGTGTGTGACATTTGCTGTCTGTATATCTCAGTAAGGACACGCATCATCGTACATTTGGCAGAACGTGGAAGAAACGATACATTTTAAAGCATTTCTATAATGGGACACTATAAATGTCTTCAGGTGCCTGTCTTTGGAAGTGCTACCTGGTTATTCTAGCTGATTTCTTTGCAGATAGCACCCCCTGCTTTCAGTAAATGAAAAATACGTACAAAAGAACTTCAATAAAGCTTCATTTATGTAATAATTCTGGTTTTTATTTCATATCTCCTGTGTGAGACGTAAGTTAAAAGAAATAGAGAGTTAAAGTGCTGAAAATAAAGGTGACACACAGAGAACTCCCAGAGACTGAAACAACAGAGAGAAAAGAAGAGAAATGCCGCAAGGTTGTGCATGCTCTGTGTGTCTTCATTGCACTAAACTGGTTGGCTTGTAGCTGGGTAGGTAAATATAAAATCTGATAACCGGAAGAACTGGCTGAATGCAGAATTCAATCGTGGTGCCTCTTTGCAGCCTTGCATGCTCTCAAATTCACTGACTGAAATGATAGCCTTTGTTCCCCTGTCCAACCCAGAGTGACAGACAGCTGCAATTAGCAGCTGTGGGTGAAAGAATATGGGATTTAAAAATCAATCATTCTAGAAGAAAAGATTGGTGCTTTCTTTAATGCCAGGGGACCTGCAGAAGTGGAGCAATATGTGAAAATGCTATGATCTTACTTCTGATTTTCTTTAAAGGCAGATTTTACAATGATTCTAAAAAAGAGGAAAATAAAAGTGAATAAAGAGAGAAAAGTTGAATAAAGGAGATAGACACGGGGGCAATTGTGTATTTATCTAAGTGATAAGCAAAGTTCTACCTCTATCCTCCCCACCTCCAACAATGTGAGTGGTATTAATTGTTCTCTTTTTGTCCTCAGCCCAAGGTTAAGGGACACTGAGGGCTAGGACACCACAGTTGGGAGATCTGGTTGGATGTAGCAGAGGGACACAGTATGGCCTCCTGTTCCTTGCCCGTCTTGTGTAATTATCTTACCAGGTCTCTCCTGAGGACACATAAATGGTCATATGTCAAATCTGGAGGCCAGAAACAGGTGGTAAGCAGATAACAAGAGACACAAGTGTAGCAGAGAAAGAGAAAGACAGAATGGAGAAAACACAGGGCTAGAGATGTAAGAAGAAACAGAAAAGATGAAGTAAGTATTTGAGACACAAAAAAACTGCAGGTTTGGAGCAAATGCCCTGCTTTAAGAGCAAAGCTTTCAGGATGAATGCGTTCACAGTCAGCGTGGCTTTCTCAGCGATATTCAGTCATTAGCTCTGCTTGGCAGTACCAAGCAGCCATATGTAAAACAATGAGTCCAAATAGAAATTAAATTTTTGTTTGACATCATTGCTAGCAAGAAATTGTCAAAGGGAAACCAAGAAAAGTGCATGTAATCATCATTCTTGAATTCTTTTCTGCAGTGCTGGTTGCTTAACAGTTTCAAAGCAATTCACAATAATTATTCAAACATGTGTTTTCCTCCCTCTTACATTTTAACATATCTTTCCACTAAATTAGTTTATTCAATTGCCTTATTAAATGCTGTTCCTTCAGAATCCTTATGAAAGCCATCATGAATACGTTGGCATAGAAAGCTCCCTTTTTGTTCCACAGTATACCTGGAACTCAAGTACAGTGAGTTCTTGCACGTATCATCCTGCCCCACAATTATTCGTTTTCCTAAATAGTGAGTTCTCAAGGATAATCTCTAAGTCTTATTCTGCTTTTTGTCCTCGTGACTGAGCTACAGTAAGCATTTAATCTATACAGTTTCCTTTCTCAATATGAGGCAACATTCTCAGTGACTAAACTCCTAAAAACAACGTAAGAAAAGATTCAATTTACTGTTTTAGGTCTCCCCCCTGTTTCTCGGGCTTTTCTTCCTCCCCGCTTCTCTACTGTCCCTTGCCATCTTACAGGTCTTAATCTTATATTTTCACCATGGCCAGGTAAGAAATGAATTAAATTTTAACTGTGATGAACTGCTAGTGATAAAATAAAAGGTCATTTTAAAGTTAAATGCTAATATTATCTTTTCTCATGATTGGACACATTGGGTACATTGGGTTGGCTAAATTTTTTATCTAAGATGTTTATCATGATTAGTTATTTGAAAACAATGCATAGCTATTCATTCTGCAATTGATGAGACAGTAAATCTTTTAATGAAAAGGCTTCAAGCCTGGCCATTAAAAAAAGATACTTAGCTTGAACTCCATTAGCAGTAATGAATGTGTTACTTGACATGTGCAACTTTCAAAAGCATGCTCATATTTCACAAGCCAAACAGTTCTACACATTGGTCACAGAGACTGAAATGTACTGCCCGCCAGTGTAACCTATGGAGACAAAATAAAAATTGCCCTTACTTTTTAGTCTGTTGAAAGAATCAGGATCCTATTTATTTACTTTTTAAATATTATAATTATTTATCAATTTATATGAGCATTTCTAAGTCTTATTTTTAGCTACTATTAATTGTGCGCCTGTGTTTGCTAGATGAAGAGCTATGTGTTTTGAAACTGAGTTTTAGGCATAGGCAGTGACCTGTTCAAGGACAAATACCAGTCACACTTTGTTACACTTCCTTTCTTTTGGCAGAATTTAAAGCAAGCGAGTACTTTCCCCCACTGTGTTCGTGGGCATAATTTCTTCTTTGTGGGATATAAAATGATCTTTTAAAGTTCTAAGGCAAGAACTCAAATGCTGGTGCAGAACCTGTAGAGGCTCAGACAAGGGAGTGGGTGGTGAGAGAGCATGAGAGATGTGAATTTAGCTCATTGGTGACAGAAACTGAGAGCAGGGAGGAGGTCGCCCACAATCTGTGTGGAGAGAGACAAGAGGGTTATGATAGCATCCTCAGTTCTCACATGCTTTGGAGCATGCAAAGGGACAGTGGACTTTAACTAGGTTCAGATGAATAGGCTGAGGAAATTAATGATTAAAAACTAAAATTACTATTTGTATTAGTCTGTGTGGCATCACTACCAAGGAAATACCTGAGACTGTGTAATTTATAGAGAAAAGAGGTTTATTTGGCTCATGGTTCTGCAGGATGTACAAGAAGCATGGCGCCAGCATCTGCTTCTGGTGTGGGGCCTCAGGAAGCTTTCAATCACGGGGGAAGGGGAAAGGGAGTGAGCTTGTCACATGGCAAGAGAGAGAGAGCAGGAGAGAAAGGCTGTAGCAGGCTTTTTTAAACATCCAGCTCTCACGTGAATTAATAGAGTAAGGACTTACTCATTGTCTCAGAGAAGGTGCCAAGCCCTTAATGAGAGATTCACCCCCATAACCCAAACACCTTTCATTAGGGCCCACTTCCAACACTGGAGGTCAAATTTCAACATGAGATTTGGACTTGGAGGGGACAAGTATTCAAACAATATCACTATTCTATCAGATTACAGCTAACATAGACATGAACACAAAATGTAAATTACAGTTTTATTTTCTTATTTCCTACACAGAAAGTAATTGGTATTAAGAAATACCTGTTATACCTATCATACCTATATATGATATAATATTGTTTCTTTTTCTTAGGAAGAACAGGCAAGTCAAGGTTCACAATGTGATAGTTTGATATTTATATATACATACATTGTGAAATCAGTACCACAATTAATTTAGTTAACACATCTGTAACCTCACATCGTTGTCATTGTGTTTGTGCGTCAGGAACACTTAAGATCTACTTGGCAAGCAATTTTCGAGTGTATGAACTGTATTAACTCTAGTCACCATCCTGTACATTAGATGTCCAGAACTTGTAACAGAAAGTGTTTACCATTGACCAATATGTTCCGATTTTCCCCCACATCTCAGGCTCTACTTCCAGCATTCTCTCTTCTGTTTTGAGAGGTTTGACATTTTAGAGTCCACATATAATTAAGGTCCTACTAAGATGCTCTTGAGAGTTTACCCAGCATGTGCTCCTAATATTGCGACTCAGCGGGAAGGAGGCATTGGCATAGTCCAAGGCTGGGCAAACTTTCACCATGCTCCCATGGTTCACCCAAGTGACAATGGTATAGGTTACAGAAGTGTTAGGTGAGGGAAAACATTATTCAGATTTTTTAATGTTTGGGAATTATTTTTCTTTCCTAAGGCACTAGAAAATAATGTTCTGTACATTTCCTGAAGTCTGCAGAATTAGGAAAGGATTTCCTTTTCACCTCAAGTATAATTTGGATAGAAGCAGATTCATATATCATTATAATTATTTGCATACGTATTGCTCAGTTCTCTATAACAAGAAGCATTTTTTTGAGATTAAGTCCCAAAGAAAACTACTAGCCAGCATTAACATCAACAGGGTTGTTGGTGGTTGTGGGAGGTTCTTAACCTCTCTGTAATCAGCAGAAATTACTTTGTTCCATTCCCTCATATCTTCCATGAATCACCACTGTCTCCTCTTCTGAAACAAGCCTTTTCCCAAAAAAAGAAGCATATTTTGTATAAAGATGCTGTGATTCCTTCTCTTTTATCTCTCTGCAGTTAGAGTATGTAAGGAAAGGAACTGTTACTGTGGCTACAATGGCAAGTAAACACAGAGGACAGACTCAGGGAAGTAGAAGTGACAGGAACTCTGGGATGTGATGAACACGCACTCTTAGAGACTGTGATCATCAGGTGGGAGATCTGGGTCTCACCAGAATGTGCTCTGCGCTTTGGAAAAGCAGATTTCAAAAAGTTCAGAGAGAAGACTTTAAGTACAGGTGGCAGATTTAAACATGCATCTACGCTCTTTCCTCTACAAACCCCGCTAAAGCTACCGTAGATGGATTCTTTTTAACTAGACATAAACCTGCAAGAATGGAGGGAACAGAGAGAAAGCAACAGCAACAGATGTTTAGATTCTACAAAGTAGATACACAAGTTCTAACTAACCTAGCAGGAAAGAACAAAGCAAAGCAAAACTAAAGCAAAAGTCATATCCTAAATCAGCAATGACAAAAGCCAAGAGAAAACCCAACCCATACACAGAATTTCCAGGTGGTTCAGGGACGGAGGACATCAAGAATCATGGAATAACTGGGAGGAAGAATTAAACTACAGAGAATCAGTTGGAAGTTATTTAAGAAACTAGATGCCTGGAATTCTTTCCAACACCTTGACTAACTGGCCACCTGTTTTTATCTCAGCAGACATTTGTACTTCCTTCTCTGGAGAGGCAAAAATTGAGGTTTTGTGGGCTATGAAAACCCTTAGTGACTGAGGGTGGGAATACCATCCCCAAACAGAAAAATAAACATGCAGACTGGATGCTGGATGCTGAGTACTCTTCCACCCCATCTCTGACTTCCCTATTCCCTCATAGGGCTCAAGGAACGTTGGCTGGCCATGACCCTTGTGATCCTGAAAATTAGAGACAGGTTTCAGTTAATTTAGAAAGTTTATACACATGCCCGTGACACAGCCTCAGCAGGTTCTGATGACATGTGCCCAAAGTGGTCAGAGTGAGACAGGAGAAAGGAAGAAACTAGTCAGGCAGACTCTTAAGGTGAGTCCTTGGTTAAATTCTTTCAAACGAAAGAACAGCCTGAAAAATTAAGTTTCAGTCACAGATAAGGGAACTTTCCCAGGGGGCTTGCCTAAGCCATCCCCACAGCCACACGAATAAGAAAGGCTACATAAGACACTTGCCAGAAATGCCTGCAAGGGAAAATTTCACCCCCTGACACATGCACAGTGAGGGTAACCAAACAAGATGGAATAACTCAAGCTAAGAGCCCCTGCACAAGGAGGATGGGGTAGAACTACCAGAAATGCATGCCTTATGCAAATGAGATACCCAGCACCCTATCAGTTTCTTATAAAAGCCTCTGTATCCAAAGTGTGAATTGGCAACCCATTTTTCCAGGACCCCTCTCTGTAGCAGAGAACTATTCTCTTTCTTTCACCTATTAAATTTCTGCTCTAAACTTCACCCTTTGTGTGTCCATGTCCTTGATCTCCATGGCCATGAGAAAACAAACCTCCAGTGTCACCCCAGACAATGGGGCCGCTTCGAGAGCACAGCTTGGTTCTGTGCGTCTTAGGGAAACATGAGACATCAATCAACATATTTAAGATGAACATTGGTTTGGTCCAGAAAAGGCGAGACAACTCGAAGCAAAGGTGGGAGAACTCCAAGCAGAGAGCGTGCTTCCAGATCACAGCTAGGTAAGAGATGAATGGTTGCATTCTTTTGAGTTTCTGATTAGCCTTTCCAAAGGAGGCAATCAGATAAGCATTTATCTCAGTGAGCAGAGGGATGACTTTGAATAGAATGGGAGACAGGTTTGCTGTAAACAGTTCCCAGCTTGACTTTTTCTTTTAGCTTAGTGATTTTGGAGCCCCAAGATTTATTTCCCTTTCACACCCTGCAAGCAAGATAAAATAATATTTTCTGTGAGAATCTAACAAGTTCAAGAAGAAATATCTAACAATATTTACCTTAGCTTTTCTTCAATAAATGACCCCCAGTGGTGTCTTTAGATACAAGCACAACCTATAGGCTCAAAATTGCCAGTCAGCTTTTAGTTACTCATTCTTTGATGGGAGTTGATACTTACGGATCACTGGATTTCTGAACAACGTCTTTTAACATGTGATACAGAAACCAAGGTAAACGAAGAGAAAATAATCTTAGAGGAAACGCAATGCAGGGAGAAAACATTTTTTAATGTTTTTACTTACTTCAGATATATAAAGATATTTTATCCAAGACAGAAAACTTTGATATAATAGAGAATCATTCAGAGAAAAGAAAAAAGATGAGCTCTTGGCAATTAAAAACATGAGAACAGAAACTGAAAATTGAAGAGCTACACACTAAAATTGAGGACATCTCCTAGAGCTTAAAGAGAAAAGGCAGAAAAGAAGAAAGGAAAATTCTCAAAGAAATAATCCAGGGGAATTTCCTTCATCTTGAGGATGCAAGACGCAGCATTGCAAGAGTCCATGGAGGTCCAGCATAAAGAAAGAAAGGCAATTCACATTAAGGGACATCATTTTCATAATTTAGAGCAATGGTGTAGCATGGGGTATGTTACAAATGCCTGGAGGTGCAACAAGGTCAGAAACTGAAAGGAATCAAAATGATTGCAGACTTTTTGAAACCAAAGGCGAGTGAGAGAAGACAATTGGAAAGTACCTCCAAGATATTGAGAGAAAATAATTTTAAGCATAGAGCTCTATGCCCAAACCACCAATTAAATAAGAGAGTGGAATAAAGATATATATATATATAAATAATTTTAAAATATTTACCTCCCTTTGTCAAAAAACCATTGGAAGATATGCTCCACAAAAAGAATGGATTATGTCAATATTGAGAAAAATACTGGATAATAGGAAAACAGGAGCACATACCTGGGAAGAAATTAAAGCACCCCCTCAAGGGTGATGTTAAGGCAGCTGAAGAATGACAAGTGGGAACTTGGTAAGGTGCCTGGTGTGAAGTAGTTTGACTCAAGGTAAATAGATTAAGGTCATCAACACCATGTCCCTGCCATTTCTCTGCTTTTTTCTTTGGATGAAGCCATTAGCGAATGTGGTCCATAACGGGGCATGAGAGAGAAAGAGATTAATAATGACATATACATAAGATTCATCACATGATATACCTGGGTGTGTGTGTGTGTGTGTGTGTGTGTGTGTGTGTATACATACACACACACACACATAGATATATACATATATACACATATATATATATATACATATATGTATACACACACACACAAAGAGAAAAACAGTTTTTACAATTACAGCAAGGAAGTCCTAGAAAGACAGTTGTTCAGTAAGACTAGAGAATAGACAGAGAGCACTTAAATTATGCAAATGACAGCTTTATGATGAAATCAGACTTTTTTATTTTTAGAATTTTTAATTGTTTGTACAAATATTAGAAAGAGGGCTGTAAGATCAAGTATGATGGCCAGGCGCGGTGGCTCACACCTGTAATCCCAGCACTTTGGGAGACCGAGGCGGGTGGATCACGAGGTCAAGAGATCGAGACCATCCGGGTGAACATGGTAAAACCCCGTCTCTACTAAAAATACAAAAAATTAGCTGGGCATGGTGGCGCGTCCCTGTAATCCCGGCTACTCGGGAGGCTGAGGCAGGAGAATTGCCTGAACCCGGGAGGCAGAGGTTGCGGTGAGTCAAGATTGCGCCATTGCACTCCAGCCTGGGTAACAAGAGCAAAACTCCATCTCAAAAAAAAAAAAAAAAAAAAAAAAAAAATCAAGTATGATTACACAAAAGGGCCACAATAACTTATTTAAAATTTTAGGATAACACAAATCTTCTTTAAAGCTATTTATGAACTAGGAAAATAAATAAAAGAGTAGGATGTCTTTTTTGAAAAGATAATTTGTGCGAATGTATGATAGAGAAAAGAGCAAAGCTGTTCAACTCCTCCTTTACTGAGGTATAATCTCTATCAAGGAAAAGTTCAAAAATCCATTTTGGGAATGTGCAGCTTGTCTTGCAGAAGCTAAGGAGATGTGACACTGTTATGTCCAGCCTGGCAGCATGAGAACTGGGCATAGATGCTACTATCCAAACTCTAAAATTAGCGTGTTGACTAAGACATATGTCAGAGAAATTCCTCCTACCTTTCCACTGACCTTTCCTCCTTACTCAGTTCCCTCTCTATAGATCCCAGAGCATCTAGACTTCATCAGATCATCTGTTACATGGGTAATCCCCATAAGCCAGCATCAACGTTTTGGCAAGCATCCCATATTATGGAGATTCAGTAAGAAACAGAAAAAGATGAAATGATCAAAGAGTAAATAAGTGTAATTCTGTTCCTAATTAATAAACAGAATATATGAGAGTCTGGGGCAATAATAAAGATGAATTACTGAAAACAACTCTCTTGACTTCATTATGCCAATGCTTAAATTAATGAACCTCAAATATATCCCTAATTCTGATTGGACAGTGTTACCATTTAATACTTTCACAATATTTAATTGACTTTTATCTCTTTTCTCTGTTAGAATCCATGTCTAGAGAGAATTTCAGTGTAGTAGTCAATGTTGGTGGAAAATTATCTGATAGTGATGATACTGTTTTTCTCCAAAAATAGTATTTGAAACCATTGCCTTTCTATGTAATGAACTCAAGTCGTAATCGCTGGCACTTGTTATGTTCCATGGCAATAGGAAATTAATGTTGCTGATTACCTGACCTTAACACAGGAAGATTCTCCTGGATGATCTGGGTGGACCCAACATCATCCTTACAAGTGTCTTATATGTGGAGGAGGGAGGCACAAGAGTCAGATGTCAGAGAGACAAAACTATCTACTGGTGGCTTTGAAGATGGAAGGGGGCCGAGAGTTAAGGAATGCTGACATCTGTAGAAGTTGAAAAAGACAACAAAACAGATTCTACCAAGAGCTTCCAGCAAGGAACATATTCCTGCTGACCCTTTGTTTTTAGCCTAGTGAGACCCATTTCAGGCTTCTGAAATGCAGCACCTTAAAATATTAAGTTTATGTTGTTTAGGCCACTACATTTGTGGTAACTTGTTATAGTACTAATAGCAAACTAATATACAGGCAGTCTTCTAAATACTTGTGTTGTCATTTAATTTGTAATAATCTTATAATTTAGGTTATTGTCATTATACTTTTTTATTTTGTGTGGTTAGAAAAAACAAGGTAGATGCATGGGGAAGTCAAGTAACTTGCCAAAGATGGCAAGGATTTGATCATAAGCTAGAGAGCCTTAAACACTACAAATATTATCACTCTCAAATACATTTTTGGATGCTCCATGGAACCTCTTGATGTTTCTCCATAAATGTTAGCAATCTTAAAAATTTTACTTCCAAGCATTAAAAGAATATGTTTTCCTTACCTTAAACTTCCTTTTTGATTGAAACATATCATGGGCATACTAGAATGGGTTAGTGTAAAATCTGAGAATAAATGAATTTCTCAGTAGAATAGCAATGTATCAGCAATACTGGGGAAAATCCCAGAATTAGAGGAAAACGAATGTGTCTCTTGTGCTCTACTTTTCCTTGCTTCTGTCTCTCTTTCTGGTTCTCTCTCTCTCTCTCTCTCTCTCTCTCTTCCCCCCCCTTCTGTCTCTTTCTCTCACACACACAGAACATACATATGCACATATATTCTTTCAATGTAATTACTATGTAATCAAAACAAAGCAATGGCTTCAGCAAGTGAACAGGCCAGAGGCAAGCATAAGATGAAAAGGCAGACGGGAGTTCAGTTTGAGCACCCATGCTGTCTGAGATGGTTGGCCAGCAAGGTTTACTGACTATACCTTCTGTTACTTTTCCTATCTCTTACCTAGCAGAATCTGCATCTATCATCAGACATTTGAATATTTTTGTTTCACTGTATTATGGACAATCCAAAGAAAACCAGGTAAATAGAAATTCTAAATGTTTATAAGAGTCTTTTGAAATAGCCATGCTGTTGCAGGTGTGCTACTAAAAGGAAGAAAGCGTGTGAAGTAGAGACCATTTCTTTTGTGCTCTCTCTCCTACGTTAGTGATGACTGACTTCTTACCTCTCTATTCTCTTCTCTCTCTTTTTGTTTTTTGTGAGATGGAGTCTCTCTGTCACCCAGGCTGGAGGACAGTGGCATTATCTTGGCTCACTGCAACCCCCGCATCCCGGGTCCAAGTGATTCTCCTGCCTCAGCCTTCCGAGTACCTGGTATTGCAGCTGTGTGCACCATGCCCGGCTAATTTTTTTTTTTTTTTGTATTTTTAGTAGAGATGGAGTTTTTCCATGTTGACCAGGCTAGTCTCAAACTCCTTATCATAAGCAATCTGCTTGCCTTGGCCGCCCAAACTGCTGGAATTACAGGCATGAGCCACTGCACCTGCCCTAAACGTCTTTCTTATTGAGTGAAGTTTCAGAATTGTTTAAATAAAATCTAAAAAATTACTTCATCTATCTATATAAACTTTATTGTAGTAATGAAAGAATGCATGCATTGTATTTGGCAATTATACTGAAATAAAGAAATAAGGAATGGTTAGTTGTATAAAAAAATAATTTTAAGTTATATGCCAGGTATTTGAATTCCCAAGTGATAGCAGACACATCTTGCTGCTAGTAAGCAAACCCAATTATTAATTCAGTGACATTGCATGCTAAATGAAAACAATCACGCTGGGCCCATGAACTGAAATGCCAGCATCCCTCACTGGACAGAGACAATGTACTTCTCCTTCGCCTGTAAAAATGTTTTATTAAAATCTTTTCTCCACACTGCATATCAGTGAAAGGTAGTAACCAAGTCAGTTGGCAAACATCATTGTTTTTGCATAGGATGCTTCTAAATCAGTTTCATAATAACCTAAAAGTGCACATAATAGCCAGTTCAAGCCCTACATTAAATTATTAAGTAGTGTTTGTAGCATGATTGTAGTATTATGGAGACTACTCATTCTTTTTGGCAGACCTTTCCTAAACCTCCACTTCCTTGTCATTTGCACGCGCGCGCGCGCACACACACACACACACACACACACACAGACACAGCAACACATATATACATATGCTCATGAGAGATGTCCATTTCAAATGGTTTTTCAACTTAGCCTATGGAAAATTGCTCCAAAAAAATCTAAATAGCCAATGCAGACTGCATTATTGATAACATTTATAGCATGATTAAATTTGTTATTTCTATTTTGCCTTTAAAACAAAAGGTAGCAGGAAGGATCCAAGGGAGTAGATGTATTTTGGTGAGGTTAGAAATCGGTTGCCAGGTGAGTCCTTTTTCTGTTAGGACCCTGCTTCCCTGTGCTTCCCCGTGACTCAAGTCAAAACATTTTCTGTTTTTAAAGTCAACATACCTAAGCTGCCTATGAAGTATGAACTCCATTGTTAGGCTCAAGATTCCAAACATATAGATTCTGAGCAAGACCAATTATCTGCAAACATGTTTAAAATATACCATATAATTACCAGATCACCAAGGTCTTATAAAGATTTCTCAAAGTCAAGTAATATTATTCATAAGGCAATTTTAGGGGTATTGTATTGACAATAAATATAACAAGGGTCCATTCCAGGCCAAGAATGACTAGAGTGTTCATAGTAATTGGCTAGAAAATAATAATTAGAAAAAATACAGATGTAGTCTTTAAGAAAAATTAACTAAATTCTTAATACACTATACCTTATGAGGCTATAGCTATTTCTTTAGGGCATAATTTTTTTCAGGACAATGTTTTATGAAAATCTACCAGTGTATACTTATCTTTGTAAAAATAGAAACTGATTTTCTAATATCAGTTGCTTACTCTAGAGAATAAATACATTCTAGATGGAAAGTACTTGAAAATATGTTTTTGTAATTACTGGATTTTATTTTCCCTTTCACGTATATTATAAATTTGAGGAACATATTGCAAAATGAGACTACAGCAAAAAGCCAACTCAAACTTAGGCTTTGGAAATGAATTTTTTTTCTGAGAAAAATAATAATTGTATATATAATTATAAATTAGAAGTATGAGATGGTTATTAATTTGACATGCTATGTAAAAGGCTTTAAGTTAAAACTGAGAGATAAAATTAAATGTAGAAAATGACTAATAGTCATTAAGTTCTTCCACGTGTCAACTGATTTGCTATGTACAAATTTAGCCCAACACACTCTCTTAAAGATCACCAGCTCCAACTACAAGCCTTCCTCAGTATTCTTTATTGAAGTTGTATGACACTCTGGATTATTCCTGTCCTTTTTCAAGAGTTTAGGAGAAGCTATTGTTTTAAAATATAAGATGGATAGAGAAGAATCTGGAAATACAATATAAAAATAATAAAATAAATCATCCAAAAATAGGAGATGAATAATTCAAGAAGGATTTATAGAAATTCACTATCTTAATATTAATTATCATTCAAGTAGATACAATCATTTCAAAACATCTAGACTGGCAGAGCCCATATTATTTTTTATAATTATTATTCTGAATACCAATTTATAATAAAGAAACATCATAATAATTAATTTTTTTAACCAGTACTAAGGGCACTCAAATAATTTCTTAAGAATAAAAGGTCATTTTTAAATAACATAAACTAGTCATTTAGGTTAGCCAGCTGAGTTAAAAATTGATGCTGTATTTGGTACTAACTTGCTGACAAATAGCAAATGGAGGTAAATCTATGTAATTGAAAATAAGGTCATTTGGATAGATAGATAGATAGATGATAGATAGCCGTGTGTGTGTGTGTGTGTGTGTGTGTGCACGCGTGTGTGCATGTGTACTTATATGAGCTTAGATTTAAATTAATTTTACAATCAGTGGTCTTGGGTATTCTATTACCATTAAACTATATTTTAAAGGGTGGGCACCATTGCTCATGCCTGTAATCCCAACACTTTGGGAAACCGAGGTGGGTGGATAACCTGAGGTCAGGGGTTCAAGACCAGCCTGGCCAATGTGGCAAAACCATGTCTATGCCAAAAATACAAAAATTAGCTGGGCATGGTGGTGTATGTCTGTAATCCCAGCTACTCAGGAGGCTGAGGCAGGAGAATCGCTTCAACCCAGGAGGCAGTTGCAGTGAGCCGAGATTGCACCAATGCAGTCCAGCCTAGGTGACAGAGTGAGACTCTGTCTGAAAAAAAATAAAGTAACTTTAAAATACCGCTCTCCCTCCCCTTACTCCCATCACAAACCAACAGGGGTAAGTTAACAAATGTTTATTGAGTATCTCTGAGCCAAGCAATTAGTTACTTCATTTATTCCTCGGTCACCGTAGTGTTCTTTACTATTCTTTAGTCACATTTATGGCAGTTTTTCATGCAGATTATTTGTTTAAGATTAATGTTTTACTGTACTGCAAAGCAGGAAGCAGACTGGTTTGAGTTTACCAACTTATTTCAGTGCCTTGCAGCATTCTATTCAAATAGTGCACTGAATGAGTAAAGAATCAAAACAGTACATATTAGCTTTGTAAAATGTCAGCAGTTAGAGGCATTATATTCTATTCCTATCCAGAGACAATATTTTAACTTGTCTTTGAATCCTGTATTCTTTCTACTGTGCATGTAACTACACTGAAGAATAAATATGCAAAGTGCAGATAATAAACATCTAAAGATAGGAGAGCAAAAGGGGAAAGAAGTTTTGGATGTGGCTAATGCACTAACTTAACTAATTAACTAGAGCACAATGAAAGCCCACCATGAAAATATGTATCCATTTTTCTAAAATTATGATCCTTGAATTAATTTGCACAATAACTACCTGAAAGGTAAGGGTGCCAAGGCTGACCCTAAACCTACTGAATGAGAATCAAAATCCCTGAGGGACGAGGCTGGGGTGAAGCACTGATCTATGTTGTAGGAGGTCCCCCTTTTTAGGCAAAAGCACTTATACATTAACGGAAAATATACCAGTTACACAATTTGCAGTGTTAATAATTTCTTAACTATCTGCATATGAATTTCTGTTCAGGAGGTTTATTTATTTATTTATTTTTTTCAGATAGAGTCTTGCCCTTATCTCAAAGGCTGGAGTGCAATGGCATGATCTCGGCTCACTGCAACCTCCACCCCCTGGGTTCAAATGATTCTTCTTCCTCAACCTCCCACCTAGCTGGGATTACAGGCACATGCCACCATGCCCAGCAAATTTCTGTATATTTAGTAGAGATGGGGGTTTCATCATGTTGGCCAGGCTGATCTCTAACTCCTGACCTCAGGTGATCCATCCACCTCAGCCTCCCAAAGTGCTGGGATTACAGGCATAAGCCACCGTGACCAGCCTCAGGAGGTTTAACTGCAGAATTTGAACCTATTGAGGAGGGCATACATATGCTACAGTACTGACTAGGACACTGAACCTTGAGCTTGTCATGTTCTTAACTTTTAACTCAAATACAAGAATTGTTTTGGGGGGGAGGACAAAAAAAATCAGCTGTAATATTTGGATCAGCCTAATCATTTCCCCATTTCTTTCAAATATATGGATCTTCCTGGACTGTAACCCCAAAGCATATTACAACCATGATTTTGAAAAGTTGTTTAATGAAAACACTTTGATAATCCTTCAAAGCCTGATATTGTCTTTTACTAACATTCAGTGGAACACATTGCTACATACCAAGAAGTGATAGCTCAAAAGCCAATTGATGTCTCAGACAGTGCTAAGGTGGTTCATAAATTTGAAATGACAACAGATGCTTTGAAAAGGAAAGCCTGCTGGATTCTGATTGAACATGCTAATTTTCAAAAGAATCATTTCCTAGCTTGATTTTATACAGGGCAACCTGTTAAGGCTATTTGGAAATCACAGAGGCGGGTGATAAAATAATATTGAGCTCAATATTCCATTATCAGAGGAAGAGACGCCAGCATCCCTTTAGTCCCTTTGCAGGCTTATTTGAATACACAATACAAGAGGGGAGTGGAGAGATGACTCAGAGGACAAGCAGCTCTGTGCTCAGGGAGCTCTCAGGGTGAATAAGTGACAAAATTTGGGAATATATTCCTGCTAATTTGGTTTTGCTTTGAGATTAAAGCTTTAATTTCTACCACTTGAGAAAAGAGAGTTAAACAAACAGCCTCTGTCCTTAAGGCAAGATTAAATTGAATCCTTTATCATGAGAATTCATAGAGGATGAGATTAAGAATTTTCATCAGTCAGTTAACTTTAGAAAATATTTAAGTGTAGGATTTCATGGCAGAAAAGTTTCTTTATAGCCAAGATTTCTCTAGCTGCAGAAAACTGAATATAGACATTCATGACTAGTTGGCATGATTAACAAATTGGTGGCAGTCCTTAACCTCCCTCTGCTCAAGCGTTCTACAATTTCTCCTGATTAAATCACTGAACGGAGGGCTTTGTGTACCAACTGTGGAGCAAGGGTTGGCCCCTAAATAATCTCTAGTTTCCTGGTATTTCTCCTATTAATGTGCTTCTTTAAGGCTTTTCTAGGGATACATACTTTGCTTAAGCTTCAGCATGAGTCAGGGATGGGATTAAGATGAGGTGAGTGAGGCAGTCACCTTGGAAACAGAATTAAAAGTGTGCCAGAAAAGTCAGTACTAAACATAAATTATCTTTAATGCAACATTTCAAAAAAAACCCACAAACTTAATGCAAAACAGTCATAATGAACAATGATCAAAAGTTTAAATAAACACAGAATGTTACTTACGTTTTGACTCTGCCCTGCTGTGAAACAGTAGTTGCTTTCATTCAGCCTGGCTAATTTCAGACCCCCAAGCCACTGCACTCCCCTTATCTCCCACGTTCTCCATCAAGTGACAGGCAAGTGGAGGGTAAACCATGAGGATTAGATACCGTTTCTTTAAATTGTAAAGCTTTTTAATTTTTCCTGCTTTGTTCAACATAAATGTCCCTACAAATTGGAATATTCTGAGACATCATAGTTCTGCAGTCGAATTGATTCTCCTTTGCGCTCTACTTTTTGATTTGTATTATGTTGTTTGTTTGAAATATGATTAACCACACTTTTCACAAATGAAAATGTGGAGTTTTGTGTTTTAAAGTGAGTAATCTTATAGCCAGATTGACTAGCAGTCAGAAAATTTAGAAAAATATAAATAACTTCATCTCTACTCTGGACCAAATGATCCAGCTTAGAATGCTGCCTGTAGAGAAGTTTAAGAGAGATTTACTAGAGACATTTTTGGCTTTATAGCTCTTTTTAATGGGTAACCCAAATGCCATTTTAGTATAGAGCATATAGACTTCTAACAGGAAGAGCTGAGGTGCCCTGTCTAATTGGCTACTTAGATAACTGAGGTTACATATATCAATCAAGATAGCAGATATTTTGGAAGCATATCAGTTGGAAAGCAACACTGAGGGAATTATTAAATAATTTTAATAGTTTTCATGCTAAAAAGTATAATGGTAGAAATATTATCTCAGATGTGTCATATACTTATTCTGATTAATCTCGAAAATTTAACTTGTTTCCTGAAAAATTTAACCAATGCAAGAAAAAATAATCAAGTGTTCTTTGTCCTTAATTCCTAAAGATTCTGTAATTAAAATATTTTATCTCATTCATTATAAATATGTGAGGATGTCTGCCTCTATTGGTGGTCAGTTTGAAAGCCAGAAATATTTTAGATGGCATGTATATCAAATATTTATAGGTGACATAAATTATGAAAACAAGGACATTCACTTAAACATATGGTTCTGAGGTCATCTTCCTTCTCCTTCTCCTTTTCTTCTTCCTTCTTTTCTTTTTTCTGTAGAATAACTTTGTTTTTATCTGTGTCCAACCTAAAAAGAGGTATATCTAAGTCAATATAACAAAAGGATGTTCTGAAGATAGAAAAACCATTGACTGTTCTCAAAAGAGAACAAAAGCCTAGTGGAAGGAAAAAGATGTGAAGTAAAGTCACATGTTTTTTAAAATGCAAATGTAGACAATCTTTTCATTAATTTAGTCATGTAATGAGAACTCCTAAGATAATCTTGTGACACACTTTGAGAAATAAGGCGTTCAGGTTTAAAACGTATAATAAAAGTTGAGAACAAGATAATTTCCAAACATGTAAAGGAGCAAACACTTTTTGACAGGCCCTTTGGGACATATCTCATTGTATTACATATTATATACACTACGTGCATAAATATCTTTAAGCAGAATGTAGTTTCCTCCCCTTCAAGAAGTTTTGGGAGGCCAAGGCAGGAGGATTGTTTGAGCTCAGGAGTTCAAGACCAATCTAGGGAATATAAAGAGACCTCATCTCTACATAAAATAAGAAAATTAATCTGGGTATAGTGGCATGGACATATGGTCCCAGCTACTCAGGAGGCTGAAGCAAGAGGATCACTTGAGTCCAGGAGTTTAAGGCTGCAGAGAACCATGATAATCCCTCTGCACTCCAGCGTGGGTGCTAGAGCAAGACTGATACCATTTGGATGTGTTCCCCACCCAAATCTCATGTTGAATTGTAATCCCCAGTGTTGGAGACAGGGCCTGGTGAGAGGGGACTGAATCATGGGGGGTGAATTTCTCATGGTTCGTTTACCACCATCCTCTTGGTGTTGTCCTCGTAATAGTGCATGAGTTCCAGTGAGCTTGGTTGTTTTAAAATGTGGCACCTTGCTCTCTCTCTCGCTCGCTCGCTCCTCCTCTAGCCATGTGACATGCCCGCACTTACTTGGTCTTTCACCATCATTGTAAGTTTCCTGAGGCCTCCCCAGCAGCCATACAGATGCCAGCATCGTGGTTTCTGTATAGCTTGCAGAACTGTGAGCAAATTAAATGTCTTACCTTTATAAATTACCTAGTCCAGGTATTTCTTTATAGCAATGTGAGCATTAACTAATACAAAGACTCTGTCTCAAAAAAAAAAGTTTTGGAGGTAATAAATAGAACACAGTGGACTATGTAGGGAGCATCACATGAAAACATAAAATTATTTTAAATTTTACTTGCCAGTATTCCATATCACCCTCTCAAAGCAATTATGGTTTTTTATCATTGTTGTTATACATGTTGGTTCATGCCAAATATAAAATATATGTATATTTTTGGAAGAGGTTTTAGGTAAATTTTTTTCCTTTTCAGCAAATAGAAGAGATGGAAATGTGGCTGATAACAGACAAGCAAATTTTATAATGACTAGCAGAAGCAAGAGAGAAAACATAAGACAAACGGAAGTGGAAAGAATATATGTAGGAAAGAACTGACAGCATAGATTATTTAACCCATAATTTTTTTAACTTCTCCATTTTGTTTTTAATATACATGGTTCTTTCATATACACCATGTTATTGACAATGAGTGGCATGAACCTAGATTAAGTCAAAAGAGCAAGAGATGTGAAACTAGACAGGAAATGTGCAAATGTATCTTTAAAAACAGGATTCTCTTCTTTTTGTGGCAATGCTATTTGAACATCTACTGCAGGCTAGACGTCAAAATTCAAATCGTTCTTTTGTAAACATCTTCCTAACATACCCCAGTGAATATATTCAAGAAAAAAGGCAGTAAAAGAAATGATGTGTCTAAATTCTTCCTTTTCCTTATATGAAGGGAAAGTCAAGCTTTCGTTATTTTGGCAGAGAAGTATAATTTTTGCTTATACCGTTGAAGGAATCTGTACCCCTATCGTATCTCATTGTCTCTCTCCCTCATGCAAATATACAGACACATACTCATGCTGCCCAATTTTACTAGAGTTAACTCATTACTTTGATCTCCACATTCATTCATTCTTTTCTTACCTCAATAATAGGTCAATGTCTGTTATATAGTAAGGAGTTCTGAACGAGGCACTGGGGACACAGAACTGAATGAAACATGGCTGTTACACTCAAAGATTTCTTAATCTCTTTAAGAGCAGGGATGTAGTATGTCTGGGTGTATGTGTGCCTGTTACCATTGTCTACACAGGACAGTTTTTTGCACATACAGGCTCTTCTGTAATTGTTGGTGAATGTGCAGTGATAAGTTTGTTTCATTGATTTAATGTCCACCTCTATGTTTATTCGGCATAAGGATTAGTGATCATGAAACAAAATATATACAAAACATTCTTGTCTTTAGTAAAAATTCTCAAAATTAAATTTTACATCTTAGATGACTTTTTATTCATTTACTAAACATGCATTAAGCCTCTAATAGGTGCTAAGCACTTACATTGATAGACCGTGATGCACACCACAGACACAGTCCCTGTCTTTCTAGAGAAGATAATGTGTTGAGACTCCATTTTTTTTTCTGAATTTAGACTAAGAATAGCAGTATGAAGCAATACTGAGTAATCCTGTCAGAGGATCAAAGAGTATTGATGTAGAATGCTTAGATATTTTATGTAGTTGCCAAATATTTGAAAATTTACCCAGAAAATTGATTGAAAACTTTTTGGTAACAAAAACACATAAAGCCAAAAGGTAAAATAATTTAAAAAGATACTTGCACTCTCGTTATTACCTACCCATGACTTTTCCGCCGTAAGCTCCCTTGCTTGTTAGTGTAGTGTGGTTATATTTAACTTTCTCATTATTTTTTATTCATCTTTCCACTAAAAAGTCATGATTGATTTAGCACACATGTTGATCTCATTTTGTTTTTTTCTTTTTATAGGCAAAATTTGACACCATGCAACAAAAACACTCAGGCCCATTATCTTTTTTCCCTCGAAATCCGGATATTGCAGAGGACAGAGGGAAGTTATCCCATTAAAAAAGCATAAATAGCTTCAGTTTGTGTTTAACAATGCACAACACACAAGAAAACTGTGTTTACTTGAGCTGCTGATTGTAAGAAGGTTTATCTCAGGGGCAATTGCATTTGGAAACAGACAGATATCCTGGCTCTTAGCAGTGACAGAGAGAATCCTCTGAGGCTCTGAGTTCATGCTGAGTGATTTCCAATTAACCCATTTCAATAAATGAGTGTTTATCCCTTGTTCACATAAGAGCTGAGCCCTCATGTCACGCTTTCTTTTCACCAGTTTCCTGTTACTTTACTCCCTTTGTAGGGGTCTTACCTTAGCTTTCAAATCTATCTATATGTGCTACACTTGTTATCATATATAGTTAAAAACCAATTGGCAACTAGTGAGAAATAATTATAGAGATATAAAATGCAAATTATAGAATTATGTCAAACAAAATTAATTTGAAAATATTTTAACATATTTTTTAAAAGTTGAATTATTCTATTTATAAATTGTTCTTGTATCAGCAAGAAAAACACCAACACCCATTGGAAAAAAAAAAAGCTAATGAGCAAAGAGCGGAAGTAGACAATTCCCTGGAGAAGATACACAGGTTGATAATCAACAAAGAATTAATTGTATTCTGAATTATCTATAAATACAATTTTTAAAAAGCAGCCAAATATATCTCACTGCCTCTATGTAAAAGACAAAAACAAAACACCAGAATTCTAGCAGCTTAAAACCATGATGATTTATTTATTGTTCCTGCTATATATTATTCATGGTTCCAGGCTCTGCTCAATACTGTCAGTACATTTAGACCGGCCCTAGAAAAACACAGAAACTCCATAACTTTGCCAGTAATCACAGTAAAAACAGAGACCTCATGCTTTTTACCCATGGTTCTCATGGGTATTCAGTGCTCTAGCTCAGAGATAAAACAGGTCACTTTGACTTAACACTCATTGAGCAGAACTGATCAAATGGCCCCAGTCAACCACAGCCCTCCAGGATTCATTAGAAGCCTGAGTAACAAGAACACAATGAGCATCAGTAATGCCTGTTTCACTGGCATTCCCTTTTGTGCTTTATTTTTCTCCATGCCATGATACCACTGCTATGCTACATTTATTAACTACTTACTTATTCTGTTCATTGTCTATGTATACTCCCCCTCCTCTTTCTCACTCAAAAAGTAAATTCCATAAGGGCTCAAGGGCACAGACATTGCTTAACTTGTTCACCACTGTATTCCCAGCATTTAGAAATTGTCTGCTGCATTGTATTTGCTCATTAAAGAGTCATTAAAAGACTACTTAAAAAAATCTATCAAATTCTATTTAAATATATCTATAAAAAATAATAATCCCAAATGCTGGCAAGTGTGAAATGTTACGGATATTTGTATATACTGCTAGTGAACTAAAAATCTGGATTCATATCTTCTGGAAATCAATTTGGCAATACGCAGCAAAGTAACCAAAAGGTTCTTTGTTAAAATTATTTCTCTTATAAAAATCTATTCTAAAATGATAATTACAAATACAAGTAACTGTTTTGGAAAAACTGTTTCTTTTATAACCATTGAAAATATTAAATATTAAATAACCATCAGAATTTCCAATGATGCCATTATGGTCAGATACATTTGATGTGTCTATTAAAATGTTAGCAATTCTAGTATTGAAAATGTATGTGGAGGACTCAAGATGGTGCTGTGAGAACAACCCAGGATTGGAGCTCTCGTTGAATCCGCAAAGAGGTGAGTCCGAGCTGCATTTCCAGACTGATCTTTGTTGCCCACAGAACAGGGAAACTCCCAAGCATAAAAAAGACACGGGACGCCAGGCAGTAGGTCTGCCTGGCGAAGCCAGCAGCCGGGGCGGCGGCGGCCGGCCCTACCCAGCAATCCCCACAGGGCACGCTTCTCCGGGTGCCCTCTTGAACCGGAAACCTGAGACTTGAGAGGGCTGGACTTGAGACTGAATGAGACTTGGACAGTAGGCCAGCCCAGGGGATTGCAGGGACAGATCGTTTGGGGTACCCAGTGGGACGAATAAAACCGCGATTTCAAACTATCCCAAGCAGATGGTCCGAGACGCTCTGTGGGGGAGGGGCGTCCACCACTGCGGAGGCAACCCGCACCAACTGAGATACACGCCCACTGCTGACGCAGCCAGCCGTTGCCGAGGCAACCCGTCCCTACTGAGATACACGCCCACTGCTGATGCAGCCTTCCGTTGCTGAGGCAACCCGTCCCTACTGAGATACACGCCCACTGCTGACGCAGCCTTCCATTGCTGAGGCAACCAGTCCCTACTGAGATACACTTCACTGCTGACGTAGCCTGCCGTTGCCGAGGCAACACGCTACAACGAAGAGACTCCGCCGCAGGGCATGGCGGAGACCACAGCAGAGCCTGCAGGAACAGGGCGAATCACACAACAGCAGGGCGGAGCCTCGGCAGCCAAACAGTGGCTAGTCTGCCTTCTAGCTGGGCAGGACACCTCAACGGACATCGAAAAATAAAGCCCGAACCCCCCAACACAGAGCATTTGAGAAAAAAAGGGTTTTTTTAATGAGCTCTGTTGCAGCAGAATCAAACATAGCAGCCTAACAGCCCTGAATGAACAACAGAGCTCACAGCTCAGCAATTCAGCTCCTATAAAGTACAGACTGTATCCTCAAGCAGCTCCCTGACCCCTCTATATCCAAAAGACTGACATTTGGCAGGCATCATCCTGGGACAAAGATAGCAGAAAAAGAAACGGGTAGCATCCCTCACTGTGCCACAGCTGCTAGAGGTGCACCCCAGACAAGCAGGGCCTGGAGTGGACCTCAGCAGTCGTACAGCGAAGGGGCTAGGCTGGTAGAAGGAAAACCAAGTAACAGAAATACTTCATCATCAACAATCTGGGTGTCCACTCAGAGACCCAATCGAAAAGTCAGCAACTACACAGACGACAAGCGGATAAACCCACAAAGGTGGGAAGAAACCAGCGAAAAACGGAGGAAAACACCTGAAACCAGAACACCTCGCCTCCTAGAAAGGACCAAAACTCCTCACCAGCAAGGGAACAAAGCTGGATGGAGAATGACTGTGACGAAATGACGGAATTAGACTTCAGAAGGTGGATAATGAGAAACTTTTGTGAGCTAAAAGAACATGTATTAAATCAATGCAAAGAAACTAAGGAACTTAAAAAAAGATATGAGGAAATGATAACAAGAATGGATAACTTAGAGAGGAATATGAATGAATTAAAGGAGCTGAAAAATACAATACGAGAACTTCACGAAGCATGCACAAGTGTCAATAGCTGAATTGACCAAGCAGAAGAAAGAATATCTGAAGTCGAAGACCAACTCAATGAAATTAAACGAGAAACCAAGATTAGAGAAAAAAGCGCAAAAAGGAATGAACAAAGTCTCCAAGAAATGTGGGACTATGTGAAAAGACCTAACCTACATTTGATAGGTGTACCAGAAGGGGACGAAGAGAATGAATCCAAGCTGGAAAATACTCTTCAGGACATCATCCAGGAAAATTTCCCCACCTAGCAAGACAGGCCAACACTCAAATGCAGGAAATACAGAGAACACCACAAAGATATTCTGCAAGAAGAGCAACCCCAAGGCACATAATCGTCAGATTCAACAAGGTTGAAATAAAGGAGAAAATACTAAGGGCAGCCAGAGAGAAAGGTCGAGTTACCCACAAAGGGAAGCCCATCAGACTCACAGCAGATCTCTCGGCAGAAACACTACAAGCCAGAAGAGAGTGGTGGCCAATATTCAACATTCTTAAAGAAAAGAACTTTCAACCCAGAATTTCATATCCAGCCAAACTGAGCTTCAGAAGTGAAGGAAAAATAAAATCCTTTGCGAACAAGCAAGTACTCAGAGATTTTGTCACCACCAGGCCTGCTTTACAAGCACTCCTAAAAGAGGCACTACACATAGAAAGGAACAACCAGTACCAGCCATTCCAAAATCACACTAAAAGCTAAAGAGCATCAACATAATTAAGAATCTACAACAACTAACAGGCAAAACAGCCACTTAGCATCAAAATGGCAGTATCAAATTCACACATAACAATATTAACCCTAAATGTAAATGGACTAAATGCACCAATCAAAAGACACAGACTGGCAAATTGGATAAAAATCCAAAACCCATCAGTGTGCTGTATCCAGGAAACCCATCTCACATGCAAGGATACACAAAGGCTCAAAATAAAGGGATGGAGGAAGATTTACCAAGCAAATGGAGAGCAAAAAGAAGCAGGAGTTGCAATCCTCATCTCTGATAAAATAGACTTTAAAGCAGCAAAGATCAAAAGAGACAAAGAAGGCCATTACATAATGGTAAAAGGATCGATACAACAAGAAGAGCTAACGATCCTAAACATATATGGACCCAATGCAGGAGCACCCAGATACATAAGGCAAGTTCTTAATGACTTACAAAGAGACTTAGACTCCCACACAATAATAGTGGGAGACTTTAACACTCCACTGTCAATATTAGACAGATAAACCAGACAGAAAATCAACAAGGATATCCAGGGCTTGAACTCAGACCTGGAGCAAGCAAACCTGATAGACATTTACAGAACTCTCCACCCCAAATCCACAAAATACACATTCTTCTCAGCACCACATCATACCTACTCAAAAATTGACCACATAATTGGAAGTAAAGCACTGCTCAACAAATGCAAAACAACTGAAATCATAACAAACAGCCTCTCAGACCATAGTGCAATCAAGTTAGAACTCAGAATACGGAAACCAACCCAGAACCGCACAGCTTCATGGAAACTGAACAACTGGCTATTGAATGTTGACTGAGTAAACAATGAAATGAAGTCAGAAATAAAGAAGTTCTTCGAAACCAATGAGAACGAAGACACAACATGCCAGAACCTCTGGGACACATTTAAAGCAGTCTCTAGAGGAAAGTATATAGCAATAAGTGCCCATATGAGGAGAATGGAGAGATCCAAAATTGACACCCTAGCGTCAAAATTGAAAGAGCTAGAGGAGCAAGATCAAAAAAACTCAAAACCCAGCAGAAGACAAGAAATAACTAAGATCAGAGCTGAACTGAAGGAGATTGAGACACGAAAAACCCTTCTAGAAATCAATAAATCCAAGAGCTGATTTTTTGAAAAGATAACAAAATAGACAGACCACTAGCCAGATTGATTAAAAATAAAAGAGAGAACAACCAAATAGATGCAATAAAAAATGATAAAGGGGAAACCACCACAGACTCCACAGAAATTCAAACCATCATCAGAGAATATTACAAACAACTCTATGCACATAAACTAGTAAACCTGGAAGAAATGGATAAATTCCTGGACTCCTGTGTCCTCCCAAGCCTAAACCAGGAGGAAGCTGAAACTATGAATAGACCAATAACAACGTCAGAAGTCGAGGCAGCAATTAAGAGCCTACCACACAAAAAAAGCCCAGGTCCAGACGGGTTCATAGCCGAATTCTACCAGACACACAAAGAGGAGCTGGTACCATTCCTTCTAAAACTATTTCAAACAATCCAAAAAGAGGGAATACTTCCCAAATCATTTTACGAGACCAACATCATTCTGATACCAAAACCCGCAGAAACCCAACAAGAAAAGAAAACTTCAGGCCAATATCCATGATGAACATAGATGCAAAAATCTTCAATAAAATATTGGCAAGCCGAATGCAACAGCAAATCGAAAAACTTATTCACCATGATCAAGTAGGATTCATCCCGGGGATGCAAGGCTGGTTCAACATACGCAAGTCTATCAATGTAATTCACCACATAAACAGAACGAAAAACAAAAACCACATGATTATCTCAATTGACGCAGAGAAGGCATTTGACAAAATTCAACAGCCCTTTATGCTAAAAACCCTCAATAAACTCGGTATCGATGGAACGTATCTCAAAGTAATAAAAGCTATTTATGACAAACCAACGGAACATCATACTGAATGGGCAAAAACTGAAAGCATTCCCTTTGAAATCTGGCACTAGAAAGGATGCCTTCTTTCACCACTCCTATTCAATATAGTTCTGGAAGTTCTAGCCAGCGCAATCAGGCAAGAAAAAGAAATAAAGGGTATTCAAATAGGAAAGGTGGAAGCCAAATTGTCTCTATTTGCAGATGACATGATAGTATACCTAGAAGACCCCATCACCTCAGCCCAAAAACTCCTGAAACTGATAAGCAACTTCAGCAAAGTCTCAGGATATAAAATCAATGTGCAAAAATCACAAGCATTCGTCTACACCAATAACAGACTTAAAGAAAGCCAAATCAAGAACGAACTGCCATTCACAATTGCTACAAAAAGAATAAAATACCTTGGAATACAACTCACAAGGAACGTAAGGGACCTCTTCAAGGAGAACTACAAACCACTGCTCAACGAAATCAGAGAGGACACAAACAGATGGAGAAACATTCCATGTTCATGGTTAGGAAGAATTAATATTGTGAAAATGGCTATACTGCCCAAAGTAATTTACAGAATCAACGCTATCCCCATCAAGCTACCACTGACTTTCTTCACAGAACTGGAAAAAGCCACCATGAAATTCATATGAAACCAAAAGAGAGCCCACATAGCCAAGTCAATTCTAAGCAAAAAGAACACAGCGGGGGGCATCACACTACCGGATTTCAAACTATACTACAAGGCTACAGTAATAAAAACAGCATGGTACTGGTACCAAAACAGAGATATAGACCAATGGAACAAAACAGAGGCACCGGAGGCAACACAACATATCTACAACTATACAATCTTTGATAAACCTGACAAAAACAAGCAATGGGGAAAGGATTCTCTGTTTAACAAATGGTGTTGGGAAAACTGGCTAGCCATGTGCAGAAAGCAGAAACTGGACCCCTTCCTGACACCTTACACTAAAATTAACTCCAGATGGATTAAAGACTTAAACATAAGACCTGGCACCATAAAAACCCTAGAAGGAAATCTAGGCAAAACTATCCAAGACATAGGAGTAGGCAAGGGCTTTATGAACAAAACACCAAAAGCATTGGCAACAAAAGCCAAAATAGACAAATGGGACCTAATGAAACTCCACGGCTGCTGCACGGCAAAAGAAACAGTCACTAGAGTGGATCGGCAACCAACAGAATGGGAAAAAATTTTTGCAGTTTACCCATCTGTCAAAGGGCTGATATCCAGAATTTACAAAGAACTCAAACAGATTTACAGGAAAAAAAAAGCCCATTCAAAAGTGGGCAAAGGATATGAACAGACACTTTACGAAAGAAGACATATATGAGGCCAACAATCATATGAAAAAATGCTCATCGTCACTGGTCATCAGAGAGATGCAAATCAAAACCACATTGAGATACCATCTCACGCCAGTTAGAATGGCGATCATTAAAAAATCTGGAGACAACAGATGCTGGAGAGGATGTGGAGAAAAAGGAACACTTTTACACTGTTGGTGGGAGTGTAAATTAGTTCAACCATTGTGGAAGACAGTGTGGCGATTCCTCAAGGCCTTAGAAATAGAAATTCCATTTGACCCAGCAATCCCATTACTGGGTATATATCCAAAAGACTATAAATCGTTCTACTATAAGGACACATGTACACGAATGTTCATTGCAGCACTGTTTACAATAGCAAAGACCTGGAATCAACCCAAATGCCCATTGATAATAGACTGGATTGGAAAAATGTGGCACATATACACCATGGAATATTATGCAGCAATCAGAAATGATGAGTTTGTGTCGTTTATAGGGACATGGATGAATCTGGAGAACGTCATCCTCAGCAAACTGACACAAGAACAGAAAATGAAACACCGCATATTCTCACTCCTAGGCGGGTGATGAAAAATGAGAACACATGGACACAGAAAGGGGAGTACTAAACACTGGGGTCTATTGGGGGAAAAGGGGAGGGCCAGTGGGAGGGGGAGGTGGGGAGGGATAGCCAGGGGAGAAATGCCAAATGTGGGTGAAGGGGAGAAGGAAAGAAAAGCACACTGCCATGTGTGTTCCTACGCAACTGTCTTACATGCTCTGCTCATGTACCCCAAAACCTAAAATACAATAAAAAATTAAAAAAAAAAAGAAAATGTATGTAATAAGGAAATATTCACAATGCAATGCATATGCAGCATAAGTTATTACATTAAACACTCATGACTTAAAGGAGGAATTAGGACAAATGCTCCTAACCAGATTCAGAGAGAGCTTATATAATGCCCAGATCATCTTTCTCTACCAAATACCTAGAACTGGCCAGTAAATTATTGTCTGTAATAGCAACAGAACACAAGAGAAAGTAACATTATTAAACTCTAATAATTTAAAAAATCTAAAAGAAAGAAAGCAGCTTTCATGGGTCCCAAGCAAGTACGAACCTAGCATGGCAAATTTCATCAGAAGTTAAGGCTGGAGAATAATGTTCTTTGGCCTAATACTCTGTTCTTCAGTCCCACTAATGTTACAGCGCCCCCTCTGGTCCCACTGAGGTGGCAGCTTGACCTAGGAGGCCATGCGTACATCTCTGATATAGTTATTATTTTTTGTCCTAGTCTCCTTTTATAAGGACATCAATCACATTGGATGAGGGTCCACACTGATAGCTTTATTTTAACTTATTTACTTTAAAGACCTTGTGTCCAAATATAGTCACGTTCTGAGGTAATGGGGCTTAGAGCTTAACATATGAATTTTGGGGGACCAAACCAATCCATAATAGTTATCATTGGTTATCTGAGGAAAACCAGCAGACAACTTTTAAAGGGCGCTGGTACTTGTCTCACCAATGCATTTCTTTCACTTTCATGAAGAGAGAGTTCTCTGGCTTATTCCTGGGGAGTGTGGTTAGGGAGTGTTTAAACATTTGCACAAACTAGATCCGTTCCACCTTTTTTATTTCTCTGAAGCTTCAAATTTTTTCCTATACAGTGTGGATACAGTGTGGGTTACTATTGTATCCAACTATTAATGCCATTCCCTAGTACTTGAACCACCATATTCAATCTTTGTTTCTAGGTGAGTTGGAGTTATATTGATAAAAACAGCCTGACTCTGTTTTATAGCATTAGAATCTGTGCATAAATGTAGCCTAGACAAATAAAAATTGGCAAGAAGGATCATGCAGTTTCGGGGTGCCACATTTCTCTTGGTTCAGTGAAGACCTTATACTACTCCATCTAGGAAATTTTGTGATCTAGGAACATAGAGACAAAAGTTGTTCCCTGATTAGGCAATGCTCAGTTGAGTCCTTAAAGGGTTTAATCAAATGAAGTCTGCATCCATCAGAAAGGTAAAGAGAATCTCATCCCACCACAAGACTATTTCAAGGTATTTGGAAATTCAAAGTTCAGAATCTCAGACCATGTTGTATTTGCTCAAATGTCTCCATTGTACATCTCTTGGTTTTCTAAGTCTTTTTTTCCCCCCGCTTAGTAGGTGAAACTTGGTTCAGGTGATTTAATTTATTTTATTATTTTGTGTGTGTGTGTTGCAACACAGTAAGCATTACAGTCTAGTTTGGGGGTCATTGTCAGCCATGGCTGTGGGAGATAAGGAGTCTTTTTTATTCTCCAACAATTCATTTTGAGATCATCAAAATTCCTGATTTGACATTTTTTGTGTGTAGGATCTCCCAAGAAAGTCTGAAGTAGTTAGCCCAGTCTACAGACTGGTTTAATTATCTAGAGAAAAAGATATTACAGTTTGAATACATCATGAATTTTTGATAGCTTAACTTGAGAAATTGACTCAAGGCTACTATTCTCTCTATGCAGATAATTCCTGAAAAGACAAAAGAAACTGGTAATTACAATAAAGTATCTGAAAGCAGTCACTCAGGAAATTTTTCTGGTGAACAGCTGAGAATCAGCTAAACTTAGCTCTATTCATGGAGACACATCAAAGAATGGTTCATTTAAACCAGGCTAAGACTATAGCCTATAATGAACTATATTTAATATAGTTCAATTTCATACAGAGGAGGATGTTGTTCATTCATTAATGTTAGTTGAACTGAAGATCAAGATATATTTTGTGTCAACTTGACCAGTTAAAAGAGCTCAGCAATGAATGATTATCAGTTAGTTAAAATAAGGTTTATTTAGGGATGATAAAATAAACTTCAATGTTGATTTATAAAGAGGCTTTGAAAAGGGAAATTCTCTGTAAACATATGTACTCAATGGCCCATCAATAACTGTGGCCTTCTTGCTTCATTTATCCTCATTTTATCCTAAGTCAAGAGCCTAAAAATAAATAATAGATGCCTAGAGAAATGTAAACATGTCATTCTATTAAACCTCTTTTCTGAATTCATTTTTTAAACTCAGAACTCTTACTTGTTATTTTTGCCTCAAATATATTTATATTTGGCATGCATCTCTTAGCAGTTTTCTGAGCAATATATTTTTAAAGTGCTGACAAAAATTTCTATTTTCTACACTTAGTACAATTCAGTATTCAAATTAAAAAGTCAAAACATTTTACTTAAACTTTGAAAACCAAAGATAATTTATTTTATATTAATATGTCCAGAATTATTTGACATAAAATTAAGTTAATAATGATTAGAATTATACTGTTTATACTATTAACTTTCTCAAAAAGATAAAAAATTGCTTTAAGTTCTATATATTTTAAATGAGAAGTATATGTATATGTAAATGCATATATTTAACACTAAATATAACACTAAATTATACTCTACCCATAATAATATTTGTGAAAATTATTGAAAAATGAGAACAAGTTTATGAAATAACATGCAAAACATAGTAATTTTGTATATGATTATTATAATGTATATTATTTCACAGATGGATAAATACTGAAATAAATTTTAATGAAAACATTTTTACTAGGTAGATAAGATTTGTAATAAATTATGTAACATAAAATTTGAGTATATATCTTAATCACAAAAAGTTATGAAGAAAATCTAAAACGTCAAGTTAGAGAAATGAAATTACTTAAAACTCAAAATGAAATACAGTCACTAAATTTACAAGAAAATAAGAAGAACATCTAAAAAAAATGTAAAGAGATAAAATGTGAAAATACCTGTCACAGTGCTTTCCTGAGTCAGTGTATTTTAATTTTTTTCTTTTCTTTCTGGAGCTTACAGATTCCACAGCAAGAAGAAGAAAGAGAAAGCAAACAGTATCAGTGGATACTGTTGCTATCACTTACACATTTTCTGCAATAAAGAAGCTTGCTTTGCTATGAGGACAGTGAATTCCACTTTGAGTTGAAATACTGAAAGATGCCTGATTTGGAAAGTCAGGTAGGAAGATGAATAATATTCTGGGAACAGGCCCAAGATACAGTTAAACCTGGTAGTTAATAGTTAACACAGACAAGAGAGTCATTGCTGAGGTAAAGTGTCTCTTATCCTACTCAAAATGTAGGAGCAACAGAATTTGGTTTACCCAGGAGCTTGACAGCAAAGTGGAATCTTGGGCTCTACCCTGACATCCTGGATCAGAAATGCATTAAGAAGATCTACCAGTGACTTCCATACACATTAAAATCAAGAACTGCCAGCCTAGAGAATAACATGAGAAATGAGGACTGTGTCTGAAGAATTCTAAATGAGAGACTGGCTTCATGAAAGGAGATGGAGGATAGTTTTAAGGAAGGCCTACAGTGCTCGTGCTTCTGAGAAGGTCGGTGAAATAAACACTGCTCCTAAAATTCAACTATCACGTAGTCATTACTAATGTTTCTGGAATAACTTACGTTAAGCAGTATTGGAGAAAAGCTAGATATCTGTGGCGTAGTAAGTGATTAGGAAGTGTGAAATTTAACATAACAAGTAAAGAATAGATCACATTAACAAAATTTTGGCAGTGAAGACAGTCAGAAGTTTTACAGCTGGGAAAAAGTTAGAGAAATTTTTTTGTAACAGGAGAATTTTATGCATACAAAAAAGAAGTCAGAGGAGAAGAAACTGATGGCTAGACCTAAATCATTGCAGGAGAATAGAGGCATGGGAGCTCCAATGGGGCTGCTGTTACTGGAGAAGAGAAAGCCGTGGCCATCTCTGATGAGAGCAAGGGATCTGCAGACAAGTATAAAATGTGTGTGCTTACATACACTACATCTGCTTTACATATGCAAAATTTAATGTCATGAAAAAAGGTAGGTAAGTTGACAGGCTTTCCAACTAATTGTCTTAGTTTTTCTGCAAACACAGATAAGACAGGACTTGTGCTTATAGGTCTGAACTCTAGAATCTAACTGTCTGAGTTGAATTCCAGTTGCTCAGCCTCTTATTAACTCTGTTTTCTACCCTGGAAGATGGAAATTATAATCAAGTCTTGTTTTGGGGATTTTGTTTCGGTTTGTTTTGGTTTGTTTTGGTTTTTGAGATGGAGTCTCACTCAGTCACCCAGGTTGGAGTGCAGTGGTGTAATTTTGGCTCACTGCAACCTCCGCCTTCTGGGCTCAAGCGATCTTCCTCTCTCAGCCTCCCAAGTAGCTGGGACCACAGACGTGAACAACCACTTCCAGTTAATTTTTGCATTCTTGGTAGAGATGGGTTTTGCCATGTTGCCCAGGCTGGTCTCAAACTCTTGGGCTCAGGTGATCCACCTGCCTCAACTTCCCCAAATAGTGGCTTTATAGGCATAAGACACTGTGCCCAGCCTCAAATCTTTATATCAGAAGCAAACCACAGAAATTTTTTGTTCTGTTTGTTTGAGGTGACAGAAATTTCCTGCAAGCTAGCAATTGAACTTAGAAATGAGCAGGCTTGGTGGCAGGTAGGTAACAGTACAGTTGGTCTTCTCCCAAGCACTCTGTGGCCAGGCCTGTTCCCTCTTACACTGTCCTCTGGCTCTGACCATGGAGGTTAAAAGGCAGAGGAGCCGAAGCTGATGGCTGAAATCTAGAGATCTGTAGTATTCAAAAGACTACTGATAAGGAGCAACCAGGGAAATAGGAGACAAGCCAGGAGATGGTAGACTCCAAAATAATGTTAGGAAAAAAAAAAAGTGAATGTTCAAAGAAGACAAATGGCTCAGAGGTCAAAGGAGATTCACATAAAAGTAGAGATTAGGAGTGTCTGCGTTCAGAATAAAAGAAATAATTATAAACGCAAGGTTTTAAGGGACTACCACATAATTAGGGCTGCAGTTCAGAATGCGACTGTGAATACGTGTGGGGTAGGAGTTGCAAAGGTTGAGGGATGCTTAGCTGTAAAATGTGCAGAGAAAATGTGACCCATGTACTTTGGGACCTGATCACAAATAACGTAAGTAGTGTCCCAGGGAATTCTGATGTATTCTGACAGACAGACTCTGTGGATTGGCAGTGAACACTACAGAGGTGACTATCAGAGAGTAGAATAGATAAGCTCTCTGAGGGAGGAAGTGGCAAGAGAAAAGGATGAAGAAGGAGAGCTGAGAGCCGCAAAGCTCTTACAACCAGAGTATCATTCTAAAAATGAGCAAAAGATAAACATGACAATAAGCAAACAGCTGCCAGGTGAACTTGTGGATGGCAAAATCAGTCTGACCTACCATCTGTATTTCAGATGTGCAGTAAGTTCTGCAGCGTCAGCAATGGATAAAAATGCATAAAACAATGCACAGTTGGTATGGTGCAACATTTGATAGGCTATTATAGGGGGCTTATTCTGCTCAGGGTAGTGGTGGTATTGATGCTATGTCCTGTAGAGAACAAGTCAAGTAGGAATTCTTGAGCTAATGGAGTGGACAAAGCGGGAGTTATTGATAGAATACTGATTGTGTCATGGGGAACAAAGGGATCTAAAGATGTGGGGCCATCTGAGGAAGCGGCTACTAAGGGATATCAGAATGAAGAGGTAGGAGAGACCAAGACAGAATTATGTTCAGTATGTAGCAATACACATTTATTCAGTGTGTCAGGAAATGCAGAAGTACACAGCAAGCATTTACCTGTCATGAACATTAATTTATTTCAACGCCTTGCCCGAAGCAACCATCACTAAATGATCTTGGTTTCCTTTCATAGTAAGCCCAAACTAAACCCTAGAATCTTTCTTGACTTAGTAAGTGGTACAGGCAGTTTACCAAAGGCACTTAGTGTACAAAATAGAACTCATTGCTATTGACAGTTTGACTGTAAAGGAAGACAAAATAACACAAATGACAAAAAAAGATCAGCTAGATTGTTAGTATGGGTATTTGTATTAAGAAAGATGCAGAGGGATAGAGGTGAAGAGAATCAAACTGAAATGCTGAAATAATATGAGAAGTAGGAAATTAATAGAAGTAGCAGGTAATCAATATTTGCAGTGATTTAAAGCATATCCTTGCCCTCTTACATGTTAGCTAGCATTGGCTTAAGAAAAATTGGTGCTTAGCATGAAATTGGAAATTCGAAATTGCTAAATTCTTTCTTAAGATACGCTGTGCTTGATTTATTTAAGGGTCTACTCTCTTTGCCGTGTGCTATCACAGTTCATTAGCTAAGTGGTTATTTGGGTTTATATTTGCATTTTGTTCTATATACCCGTATCAGGAATTGTATTTTAAGAACACCCTGAAGTTTTCAAGAACTTTTAACTCAAAGGTGTTATAACATTTGTAAAAAATACATAAAATAAAACAAATTTGTTATGAAAAAAGTAGGTCTGAGAGTCACTCATAACATGATCAGAAAGAAAATAAAAATGAAACCTCCCAAACCTCCCTACTTAAGCTAGAGGTTTTCTTTACATATTTAAACTTGTTCATTGCACTTACCCTGAAGTCCTTAATTATAATACAGGCTTTAGTCCAATTTCATCTCATAAGAATTTTTTTCTGAAACAATAGCCATGCTGTAATTTGGTTTTATTATTAAAATAATTACAGTAATATATCAAATACTATGAAATTATATAACCAAAAGTGTAAGGAGTGGTTGTAGATGATTAAAAAGAAAGATGGCTTTTAGAAAGGAAATATAATTATAAATTAGCCTTGAGAAAAAGGACAATATTCCAAGCACAGGGTACCTAATAATGGTTTATCACTTATATATGAGAACGAGAGAAAAAGGATGAAATAACGAGTTGATAAGAAAAATATGCAATTTATATTTTAAGTGAGCTAAAAAATTAAATAATGAAAGAAGAGTCAGTATTTTTTACTCATTATAAAATATAAGAAGGGCGATTCAATATACAAACTTATCCTGTATATATATAATTTATTTGAGTAAGACATAGAAAGTGGCTGGCCAGAGGGAAAGAGGAAAGAGGTAGAATAACATTTCTCTAATAAGTAAACTTTCCACAACCCCTGTCACAACATTTATCACTAGAGGCAGGACCACATGACCCAAGAGCTGTAAATTTTTCGAAATTCCAAGCGGAATTTTCTCTAAATTATTATGCCGGAGAAGATTTCTGCTTAATGGTATATATTTATGAGATCAGTGGCTTAGAATAAAGAGAGAAACTGATAACAGGAAAGCCATGATACACTTTCTCCAGGATTTCTTGTAAAGATTTAGTTTTCACTGAATTTTTTACAGTTTCAGCTTTATATATATTTGAATCAAAGATATTTAGTGCAAGATAATATTTCATAATTGAGAAGTGTACTTTTTTAACACACAGTCCCTCCCTTTTTCATTTTTATTTAAAATTATATTTTAAATAAGATAAGTATTGTAGTTTCTACTTTTATTTAAAATGCATTTCATTTTATGGTTTCCCTGTGTTACTTTTACTACCCACATATTTGTCATTTGACTTTACAAAGTGTTTACACTTGGGTTCCTTATTATTCTGGTCTGCACATTTTGACTTCTATTAATTGTTCACTTTACAAAACCCATACTCTTTCTGTGCCAGTCATTGTTCTAGATGCTGGAGATATAGCCATGAATAAAACAAAGTCCTTACTCTCAGGGACGTTATGTTCTACTGTGAAGAAGCTGACAATAAAAAAAATCACACCTATAATATTTAGGGTATTGGTAAGTACTAGAAAGAAGTACAGAGAAAAGATGTGCATGTCAGACTGGAGGGCATTTGAGCAAGTCTTGGAGGAAGGATGGCCTCCTGAATAGCCAGGGTTCCCAAGAATAGGAAGGTAGGAGCATGCTTACTGGTCTTCCACTGGGGGCATCAAAGAGGCCAGAATGAAAAGGACAGAGCAAATAAGAGGAAGAGCAATAGGAGAGATCAGAGAAGCAGGGGCTTCAAGGCCATGTAGAATCTTGGCCTTGAGCATGGGGAAAGAACTTGAGAACTTCCTCAGGGTAAGGTGACATGTTCCAAGGCAGAGGAATGGCATATATTGACATACTAAAGGATTACTAGAGCTGCCACCTGGAGAAAGAACTGGAAGGTGGGACAGAAGAGAAGCAGCCAGGCTATTTAAACAGCTATTTACCTTGATCCGGTTGAAGGCGATGGCAGACTGAACTGGTGGGTTGGCAGAGAAAATGGTGAGACGTGGTCGAAATCTAGATATATTTTGAAAAGAATGTTGGTAGGGTTTGAGAATCAATTAGATATGATGTGTGAAAAAGAAAGATCCAGGCCAGCCAATTGGAATACTGGTTCCATTGACTGAAACAAAGTAGTCTGGAAAAAACTGTCAGGAAACAACTAATATTTTCATATTTCTGCATGATCAGTGTTTATTAAACACCAATTATTTGCAAGGTGGATTAAAGAGTAATTGAATAGTAGTCACACTTTGAAGTTAGAGATACTGGATTACTCCCCATAGAGTTACAAGTTGATCTCCTTGAGAGCCATTTACCACTTATTTACATTTAAAAGAATGAAAAACAATCCAGAGGCTTCCTTTACATTTCAAAGGGTTATAACAATTTAGGGACCTTCTCCTCCCTTCCCAGAGAGACTGTTTACATTAGAAAGTTAAGGCTTCTATTCTCCTCTCTATAGGGACGAGGGTTGGAGGGGCTGTTGAGAGGCACTTCATAGAAGGCTCCTAGTTATACAATTTCAGGATTCCTCTTATGCAGTGACTCCTTTGCATGCACAGGGTGACATATACCTTTCACAGCACTGCGCCAGGGGAGAAATAGGGAGTGGGGAGCCAGTGTTGTACATAAAAAAATCAGTTTGTTTTCTGCCCCTGAAATCTCGTATGTTCTCCCAGGATACCGTAAATAAATACAGACAATAAATATTTATCAAGGAGGTGGGAGCAGTGGTGTTAGACAGAAATATTATTGAACACCACAGTGGTGTGTGCCTATAATCCCATCTATTTGGGAAGCTTTGCTTGAGCCCAGGAGTTTGAGGCTGCTACAATCACATCCATCAATGGCTGTCACACTCCAGCCTGAGCAACAGAGAGAACCTGTCCCTAAAAACAAAGGGAAAAGAAAAGAAAAACGTGTCTGTTCATATCACTGTCTTGCATGCTCTGCTCATGTACCCCAAAACCTAAAATCCAATAAAAAATTAAAAAAAAAAAAGAAAGAAAAGAAAAACGTTTCAAGGAGGCTTCCAAGTTGGTGGATAGGAATTAAAAAGTAATTATTATAATTGATGTGCTTGTTCTTTCTAAAAGCTTTGTTTTTAGCTTTCTATTTTCTTTTAATGTTTTCGTAATTGTTTGGTTTGGTTGATTTTAATTGTATGTTCCATACTGATTTTGAAACATTAATCTTTTCAAGATAAATTTTACTTTACCAAAGAGTACATTCATAGGATTTAAAATTCTAATAGAGCAAGAAGCACATGAAAATAACAACTAACTTGTCCCTCTCCATTCCTCCACAGTCCTCATCTCCGAGGCAATCACTTCTAACTATTTTAACTGTTTCTTATGGCACTTTCATACTGCATATTTTCAAATAATATTGATATACTGTTATTGTGCATTTCAATTCTTTGAGATTGTATCTATTGAGTTTCTATTACGATAAAGGAGTATTCTTACTTCGATCTCCCTATCCCCTATGCTTTTTCTTTCCTATCTTTTTAGTCTAATTATACTTTTAACTAAATAAACAACTAATGTTTATATAATTATTTTTCAACCTATTATTCACACATGAGCATTGCCGTATAATCCTGACTCTGAGTCTTGTTGCTCTGCTCTGTACTGGTTGCCTAACAAGCTTGATGCCCAGTTGTCAGCCTGAGATATTCCATCCCCATTGTCCTGCAAGTTCCCTGACTATCTTTCCCATGTCAGATCTTTCACCATTCCCTAAGAAATGGTGTGTGATAGGGGAATTGTTTGACTCTTGAGGAATCTGTAGTGTCTTTTTTCTACCTTTGAGGCAGGAAACTACCAGGACTTATTTTCTAGTCCTGATGGGAAGAAGTAAAGAAATAGGCAGGAACCAGCTGATGGTGAGGGAAAGAGCTCCCTAGCTGCCCTCATTGCTCATTAGCTTAAGACATTGCCACTAGCTCCATGACAATCTACAAATGTTCTGGCAATAACCCAGGAGCCCCACCTCTTTCTCTGGCAACAACCCAGAAGTTTCCAACCCTTTCATAGAAAGTTCTAAATAACCCGCTCCTCAATTTGCATGTAATTGAAAGTGAGTATAAGTGAGTATAAACACTGTTGCCAACAGCACACACTTTACCAATTCTGGATGCAAGGCGTATGAGTTAGCCCTGTTCTGCAAGGAGCAGTACTGTTCAATAATGATTCCTCTAACACCACTAGTTCACCCTTGAATTCTCTCCAGCACGAAGCCAACAACTCTTCTGGACTAAGCCCCAGTTTGGGGGCCTGCCTGTCCTGCATAAAAATCTTCCGACAAATTTCAGCATGAAATTTTTCTCAAATGAAGACTTGAGATTTTTTTCAACCACTATAATGGAATATAAAAAACAGAGGAGCAAGAATTTTCCAAATTCTGAAAGCAAAAACTTTCAGTCTAACAATGCATACCTAGTATGAAGATGATGCAGGACATGGTAAGCCTCAAAATGGGTGCTTAGCCTGGGAGAGTTATTGGCTTCACCCAGTCAAGAATTCAACAGCAAGCTGGTAGTATTGGACAGTAATCTTTAGTTGAATGGAACTGCTTTTTGCAGAGCAGGAGTAACTCACAGATGACGCAAAGTGAGCAACACTGACTCTGGTGTTGGCAATCCTATTTATACTCACTTATACCCACTTTCAATTACATGCAAATTGAGGAGTGGGTTAATGCAAACTAGGGGGGGGCAGTATTTAGAACTTTCTAGGAAAGGCCCGGTAATTTCTGGGTCATTGCCCTGGAGGAGGGTGGTCATTACCTGTAGCATTTGTAAACTATCATGGTGCTGGTACAAGTCTCTTATGCTAAGGAGCAGCAAGGGCACCTAGGGAGTGATTTATTCCCATCTGCCAGTCCTGCTGGTTTCTTTACTTCTGCCCATCAAATAACTCCTGCCAGTTTTGTATCTCAATTTGACTCACTGGCTTCTACTTTCATTCATTGTGCCAGACATGTATGTTGCATTCTCAGCCTAGGAACTCGTATCTTCAGCTTTGCATAATTTTCTTAAAATATTTCACTGATGGCCATCTCAATTCTTTTCTTTTTTAAAGTCTGTATAGAATTCCTACTATTGACTAGGAGAGTGGAGCTTTCTGACCGCCTTTCTAACTTTCTTTTCTCTCCATATTTGCTTCTCTTTGTTGCTTTGCTTTACTTTCCGGAAGCTTCCCTCAAATTTACTTTTCAAACATCCTGAACTTTTATTTCTACTTCCTTCCTGAAATTTCCTAGAGTGCCTTTTGTTCTCCGAATGTTTCATCCCATTACATTCTGTACTTTTGTAAATAATACAATATATTTACTTACGTCCCTGAAGTTATTATACATACTTTGAAGTTTTCTTTTCCTATAGAACTTCTGTCTTCTCAAAGTTGCTTTTACTTATTCATTGACGTTAGTCTCTCTCTCTCTATATATATATATATATGTGTGTGTGTGTGTATGTGTGTAAATGTGTGTGTATATATATATATATATATATATGAGATTTTTCTCAAAATGTGTTGTCTGCTAGTATTTACTTATTTATTTACTGTTTTAAGAAGCTGGCTGTTAGTTTTGAGCATGTTATCAGGTCATTGAAATTAACTGCAGAGTGACTTAACTGGGTCTTTGGCAAAGAGCTCCCATATTAGAAGGATAATCAGAAATGTAATCAGTTTTCAGAGTTTTAAAACACTCCCCTTACTTGAAGTTTTAAAACAACTCCCCTTACTTGAATCCATGCCTCTGTCAAGCCCATGTCTGGAGGCAGCATCTGCCAAGTCCTGAGAATTCGGTGAAACGGGCTTTCTATGTTCCCCACTGTTGTTTATGGCTCAACTCATCCCTAGTTGCTAATGCAATTACCACTTATCCGCTTGCTTTATAGTAAACATATTTTTCCAAAAATTAGTGCTGCTCTTTTCATTCTTGTTTTTGAATAATTATGGTTTTGTTTTGGTTGATTTTTTTTTTTTTTTTTTTTTTTTTTGAGACGGAGTTTCGCTCTCGTTACCCAGGCTGGAGTGCAATGGCGTGATCTTGGCTCACCGACACCTCCACCTCCTGGGTTCAGGCAATTCTCCTGCCTCAGCCTCCTGAGTAGCTGGGATTACAGGCACGCGCCACCATGCCCAGCTAATTTTTTGTATCTTTAGTAGAGATGGGGTTTCACCATGTTGACCAGGATGGTGTCGGTCTCTTGACTTCGTGATCCACCCGCCTCGGCCTCCCAAAGTGCTGGGATTACCGGCGTTAGCCACCGCGCCCGGCCGTTTTGGTTGATTTTTGTCTGCCTACTAGTAGTTTTAAACGTAAGGTTTTAGAAATAAAGAAAAGTAGTAGGATATTGCTGTTTTTAAACTGTAACTCTTCTTCAGACTTTATGTCTACAGGTGATTAAATTTATGCATTCCAACACTTGTCTTTCTGGAAGTGATGAGGCAAAAATAAAACTGAAATGCTATGTCTCTTTTATGATGATTTCTACCTTCTGCATTGCTTTAACCTCCCATTTTGTTAAATATTGCTGGTAATTAAAATTTGAAGTTTGAAATAGGAATTATTATGTTAGTATTTTCATAAACAATTCCATAGCAAATATTTGGATATTTTATTTTAACTGATTTTTACCTAATCACTGGTCTGTTATCAGTGAAGTATACACATTTTTCAACTTCATCTGTCAGCTGGTAGAAGTGTGTCTTCTAATTTTGTATAGAAATTCACATGAAGAGGATATTTCTTGCATTTATGTTTATAACAGACAGTTTGGATGAATATAAAATTACCGACTCCATATGATTTTCTCATAAAACTCACCAGACTTTCTTCAGTATCATTTCATGTTTAGCTGTTATTCTAGCAGACAAATCTGAGGGGATCCTGATACTCTGATTCACGCTGCTGTATCTGTTAGTTGTGGTTTAGATATTGCTGTGAGTTTTTATTGTGTTTTTGATCTTCACAGATAATATTGCCCTAAGTCAAGGCAATAGGGTTTTCTGCTACAAGTCTGTTTTCAATGTAATTAAAATAATTTTTGAAAATTTAGGTATGGATTGAGTTTATGGAAATTCCGAAGAGAGATTTTCGAACTGAATTGGTTGGTTCCTCTTCCCGCCTTCTTCTGCTCCCCACCACAGGCCAGAATAAGTGGGGATAAGAGTTCCTGAGTACTGCGCAGAAGGAAGCCAAGGAGAAAAAGTGACCTTTGTCCATCTGTCAAAATATACTGCCCACGTCACTCAAAGTGGAAAACTCGTCACACTGGGCAACCAGAGAATAGTGCTTCCTCTGCCCTGCTCTCTGCTCTGTGATTTAGGAGGCACTTAGAATAGTCTGGACAATCTAGGGTCAGAAATAAATTTGAAGTGAGGTTGAGGGGAGTAGGAGAGTCTGATCTGGTCCCGGGGAGCTTGGCTGGAGAGCCTTCTGCCTGTTCAACAGACCTATGACCAAATCAGGATACAAGGGCAAGGCTTGCCTGGAGAGAACACATTTTCCTTAGCTTCCAGGTAGCAAAATGTTCACAGGGAACAAGCTACAGAGGCCAGACAATGATGTTTAAATATTTAGTCCTGTGATATGTGCTCCTTAATTTGTACTCCTGCCCTGGGTGCCACAAATTTTAAGAGCAAGATGGTTCATGGATATTTTAGTTAGCAGAATCTGTCATGAGGGTTTTGAGCCAGACAGTATTTTGAACTAAATATCTCCCAGTTTTGGGGTTTTTTTGGCAAATGTATGCAGACATACGCACAACAAAACAAAATAAGACATCTCCTCTCTGAGTGCTACACTAGCTGGATACATCATTTTCCCCTCTCGTTGCTGCCACCAACCATTGAGTAAATTGTCCCTATTGTTAAATAATTTAATATCTAGTACAACTGACTTCTTCAAAATCCAAATAGTAGCTAACATTATCTCTTGTACCTGTGTCTACTTTGAGAATACACCAATGTAGTCTCTGAATTCTAACATGAATTCATTTACTCTCTCCTAATGCTATGTTCTAGATTATACTGCCACCCAGAATTACTCCTGTTTTGGAATCTTAAATTCCAAGTATGAAGATCTCTGAATGTTCACACCTATACTTCCAGCGTATTCATCCCCAGTTCTTTATAAAAAAATTTAAATTAGTCTTATCAAGGTATCTAGTTCAAAAAAGTCATCCTTTTTTTTTTTTTTTTTTTTCCCTGTTTTTGGCTTTCATTCTCTATACAACATGGATAACAGGGAGGTGATTCATGAAGTTGAGCTACTTCAGGAGGCTTGTGGTTTAATCAACAGCAAAGAACAGTGAGATCATCTAACAAAAAACATCACAGAAAGTACTAGGCTGAGGAAGCAACCAGGAGCAAAGCAACAGGGAAGAAGACCTCCGGGAAAGTAGATGAGATGAGACTCAAAGTCACGGAGATGGAAAGGTGAGTCTAGAAGAACTTTTTTCCAAGGCCTTTACAGTTGTGAATATAGGAATCAGAGGAAAAGGATAGAAGGGAATAAGATCATAAATTCTGCCGGCAAGAGGTCCACACTCGTGAAGCACACACCGATCACCCAGGCACTACTAGATGTACAGGTAATAACTTACGTGATGCAAATGACTCCACTGCCATGCATTCTACTTTGATTTATTAAATGGGCATATTAATGGCTTCTATACCATGAGCTTGTTAGTCACTAACCCGATTAGTATGTTTAAAGTGTCAAAAAAGTGCTAATTTTAATGGAATTTAAGAAATGTGGCTGGGCATGGTGGCTCACGCTTGTAATTCCAGCACATAAGGAGGCTGAGGCAGGGGGATCACTTGAGCTGAGGAGTTCCAGACCAGCCTGGGGAAAGTATCGAGACCCTGTCTCTGAAAACAAAAAGAAACAAAAAGAAAAAATATGTTAATTGTTACTATAGTTATTATCCAAATTATGGTGAAACAGCATGAACCGTCACTGTCCCACTGCAAAGTACACTGCTGTGTTACTTAGTATTCTTCTACCTTATACTTAATATCCTTCCTCTTGAAGTGCAAATAGAGGGAAATTCTCTCCTGATATAGAAAATACCACTGATCAGGCTTTAAGCTTCAATCATAGTCGGTTAAGATGCCATTTAAGATTCTCAGACCCTCCTGCTTCTCTCTCTCCTCTGGCCTCAAAGACATCCTCACTTAAATTGACAATGAAAATGGCCAAATTCGTGTACTGTGTCTTGATTTCACACAGTGCCTGTTATGGTTTGTCTCCTCCTAAATTCATGTTAAATTTAATCCCCAATATAATAATATTAAAACGTGGGGACATTAGAAGGTGATTAAGTTATGAGGGCAAAGCCCTTATAAATGGGATTGGCAACATTACAGAGGGGCTGGAGGGAACTAATTTTGCTTTTCTACCTTCTGCCATGTGAGTTTGCAGCAAGAAGGCCCTGACCAGTCACTGAATACCCGCTCCTGGTCTTGGACTTCCCACCTTCCAGAACAGTAAGAAAATATATTTCCATTCTTCTTAAATTGGCCAGTTTCAGGTATTTCGTTACAGCACTACAAATAAACTAAGACAGTATCCTTCCACATAAGCACATGGTAATGGTCACACGAAAATATCAAAACTAATTATAAATTGAAACATAATTCAGCCAGGCGTGGTGGCTCACACCTGTAGTTTCAGCACTTTGGGATGCTGAGGCGGGCATATCACGTGAGGTCAGCCCGACCAACATGGTAAAAACCCTATCTCTACTAAAAATACAAAATTTAGCCAGGTGTGGTGGCACATGCCTGTAATCCCAGCTACTCAGGAAGCTGAGGCAAGAGAATCAGTTGAATCCGGGAGGCAGAGATTACAGTGAGCTGAGATTGTGCCATTGCACTCCAGCCTGGGCAACAAGAGTGAAACTCCATCTCAAAAAAATAAAAAGTAAAAATAAATTCGATTCAGTGAGTGTCAGTTTATTCAACATGAACTCAATTGTTTTCTAAGGCTTTATTTTTTTCTGGGGGGACAAAACTAAACAAAATAAAATGAAATAAAGTAAAAAGATCTAAATGAATCTGTCTATTCTATGGTGGTAACTTTACTAGAAATATATTTAACAACTCTATCAAGTAGGATTAAATATTATGTCTCATACAAGGACTTCTTTGCACTATATAAATATAAAAAACTTGATTGATAAAAATAGAACAAAAATCAAAATTACAGTATACAAAAGCAAACTGCAATCTGAAAGATTATGTAGAATTTTATGTCATGCATATCACTCTACTCCATGTGAATTTTGAAAATGATGTGTTAAAACTGTAAAAGACTTAGATCTCAAATGAGTTATTAACATTAATATTTCAGAATTCCACCAATCTAGATTTGTTAAAGAAAAATACCAAATAATTGGCAGGACCTGGTGGCTCATCATGCCTGTAATCCCAGCAATTTGGGACTCCAAGGTGGGTGAATCCCCTGAAGTCAGGAGTTTCAGAATAGGCTGGATAACATGGTGAAACCCCATCTCTACAAAAAATACAAAAGTTAGCCGGGCATGGTGGCAGGCACATGTAATCCTAGCTACTCAGAAGGAGGAGGCAGGAGAATCGCTTGAACCTGGAAGGCAGAGGTTGCAGTGAGCCGAGATTGTGCCATTGCACTCCAGCCTGGGTGACTAGAGTGAAACTCCATCTCAGAAAGCAAACAAAAGCCAAAAAACAAAGAGAAAAATTAAAATACCAAAGAATTGTATGATTTTGGTTCAATATGTTTTCTTTCTTTTTTGTTTTACATGCATGAAATATTTGTGTATAAATTTGTATGTTGTCAAAGAGCACAGTTTTTTCTCTTCTCACTGTATGTCATATTGTAAACATGATACACAAATAACCAAAAAAGTAAAAACGTGTCTGGCTAAAAGTTCTAAAAGCAAATTATAAAAAACAAAATTTAAACCAATATAAACTGAATGAATTTATATATATTAAATTATCTTCCTGTATATTTCAGGCAAGGGAATAGAAAAAGCCAAGCTATGACTTCAACAGCTTATTCTCTAAAGAAGTCATTACATCACTTAAAAACTTCACTGATCACACATCCTGTTCACGCACAAAACTATTGTTGATTATATTGAAAGAATTCTGTCTGCACAGATTATAAAATCAAGTCATGTTCTGTGAACAATACTTTTAGAGCCTTTAGTTAAGTCTTTGAGTCATAAAATTGCACTTGTATTTGAAATGGATTTTGCCCATCATCCCAAGTGCTCAGTTAGGTGAATGCGTGCACAGTTGTATCAGCAACTGCAATACTGAAGCAATGAAGTGAATTTTTAAAAGATCTGTGGAATGATAATGGAAACATAATTTACAGAAGTATTCTGGGTTCGCTGTAAACTGCTACACTATACTTGCTTGTGTACTTTTTTATTTTCCAATAAAAATAAACATAAAAATTTATGGCATTTTTTATATTAATTATATGGCTTGAGCACTGTTACATATATTTTAATAAAATGTTAAGGTTTCACAGTTTTATACTTTTATTTTGATCATGACGACAGTAAAGCATAACTCATAGAAAAGTATTGATACAAATTTGTGATTTACAGCCATCTCATAAAAATACATTTAATTAATTTAATGGCTTGAAAACACATATATTTTAATTAGGCATGTAATTTGTTTCATTAGGAAGTCTTAACTGCTCCATGTTAGTGCCTGTTACAGAGATTATCAAAGTGAAAAGTGGGTCAACAGAAAATACTATCACCTTCTGCATATGTGGGTTGCCCATCTGTATATTCAAGCAACTACAGATCGGAAATATTTCCACCAAATGATGCTTGTACATGTACTAAAGATGTACACCTTTTGCTTGTCATTAAATCCTTAATACAGTATAACAATGATTTACACAGCATTCATATTGTGTTAAGCATTATAAGTTATCTAGAGATGATTTAGAGTGTACTGGAGGATGTGTATAGATTATATGCAAATATTAAATACTACGTTTTTCTATATAAGGGACCTGAGTATTTATAAATGCTGCATTTTGTGGGGCATCATGGAACCAATTCCCCCCTCAGATAGAGAAGGATGACCATATGAAAATTGGAACACACAAAGACACAAAGATTTATATACAGAAGGGAAATGAATATACATGCCACACTATTGGATTTCAGGTATAAAATGCCTAGAGAATAGTTTATAGCACTGAAAGCATATATTAAAAATAAGAAAGGCTCAGAATCAGAAATACAGAAGTTTATCTAAAAATATTTGAAAAGTAACAGAAAATTAAAACCAAATAATGTGGAAAGAAGAAAAAATGTAAGTAAATATTGCCCATGAGCTTGAAGTTTTATATAAAATGAACAAATACAAAGACTCAACTTCCTAAAACCAAAACAAGAGGAAAGAGAAAGTCTGAAGAAGAAGAAGGCCTTATCAAAGAATATCCAAAAATATCTTGTCAAAAAAAATCCTATGAAGAAAAGTGAATTCAGTGTTGAAAGTCTTTCTATAGAGAAATTTAAGGCCCAAAAGGCTGTGTTGGTAAATTATTCTGGACTCTTAGGGAACAATTAACACTAATTTGGAAAACATTCAGCCAGATAATAAAAAATGAGGCTCACTTCACATCTTTTATGAAAGTGGCAAAAACTTGATAGTAAAAACAAGGACATTTCAACAAAAGAAAATTCTAGACCAATGTCTTTTCATGGTTGCCAAAATCCTAAACAAAATATTAATAAAATGAAACCAGTCATGTTACTAAAAAATATAGTATATCAATTTGTGGAAATTCAGCCTTAGTTATCGTTTAGAAATCAATCATTATAACTCACCTGATTAATAGAATAAAGGGAAAAATGTAACAATCATTTTAATATATATGGGAAAATATTTGAAACAAGTTAACAAAAATTCGTAAGATAAACATTTTAAGCAAAATAATAATATAAACTTTCCTTATTTTGTTGAGTATTTACCAAACATCAGAAGTTATTGTGAAATCTTGAAATATTTCCCATGAGGCAATAGATGTCTATTATCATGCTTTTAATACAGCATTGTAGAAGAGATTCTAGTGAGTGTAACTATGTATGAAAACTAAAAACAGTCAAGGGTTAGAAATTAATAAATAGTCATTATTTGGAGATGACGTGACTGTGCATGTAAACAAATCTGAAATAAACTGCTAACATATACACAGATAATCCTTGTATTAGGGTTCTCTAGAGGGACAGCACTAATAATACATATGGGAGTTTATTAAGTATTAGCTTACATAATCACAAGGCTTCACAATAGGCTGTCTGCAAGCTTACAGAGCAAGGAGAGACAGTCCAAATCTCAAAACTGAAGAACTTGGAATCTGATGTTCAAGGTCAGGAATCATCCAACACAAGAGAAAGATGTAGGCTGAGAGGCTAGGCCACCCTCACCTTTTCACACGTTCTGCCTGCTTTATATTCACTGGCAGCTGATTAGATGGTGCCCACCAGATTAAGGGTGAGTCTGCCTTCCTCAGCCCACTGACTAAAACGTTAATCTTCTTTGGCAACACCCTCACATACACACCCAGGATCAATAGTTTGCATCCTTCAATTAGGTTGACACTCAATGTTGACCATCACAATCCCCAACTTACGATGTTTGACTTAGCAATTTTTGACTTTACGGTGCTATAAAAGTGATAATCTTTTCCCATACTTCAGTGGGGCTATGTCCAGACAAATCCATCATAAATTGAAAATATTTATGCAAACACACACACACACACACGTGCATCTGCTATGGTTTGAATGTGTTCCTCAAAGTTGAGGTGTTGAAAACAATATCTTAATGTGACAGTGTAGAGAGATGGGACCTCCAACAGGTCATGAAGGCTCTGCCCTCATGAATAAATTAATGACATTATTCCAAGTGTGGGGTTGCTATGGTGGGAATAGTTTGTTATTTTTTTAAAAAAATGAAAGTAATGTGATAAAGCCAGATGTGCTGGCTCACACCTGAAATCCCAGCACTTTGGGAGCCCAAGATGAGTGGATCACTTGAGGTCAGGAGTTCGAGACCAGCCTGGCCAATGTGGCAAAACCCTGTCTACTAAAAATACAAATATTAGCTGAATGTAGTAGCGTGTGCCTGTAGTCCCAACTACTTGGGAGGCTGAGGCATGAGAATCACTTGAACCTGGAAGATGGAGGTTGCAGTGAGCTGAGATCGCGCCACTGCACTCCAGTGTGGGCAACAGAGTGAGACTCGGTCTCAAGAAAAAGAAAGTCATGTGATAACTTCTGCCATGTCATGATGCAGCAAGAAGGACCTCACCAGATGTGACCCCTCAAACGTGGACTTCCTCACCTCCAAATTCATAAGCCCAATAAATTTCTGTTTATTACTAATCACCCAGTCTGTGGTATTCTGCTATAGCAGAATGAAAGGGACTGAGACAACATTATATAATACCCATGATGTATTCCCTATATGAGAAGCATTTCTAAAATGAATTTAAAATATATCACTTATAATAGCATCAATAAACACCAAATAATGAAGGATAAATCTTGCCAAAAATTGTAACACGTCTCTATACTAAAATAATAAATGTAATTAGTAAAACTGAAGAAGATATAAATAAAAGGAGGTGTATTTTATGTTCATAGGTTTGAAAGCTTGGTTCTCAAATGGAGGTTTAAATTCTATATCGTGGCAAAATGGCATAACAAATTTTCAGAAATAGATCATTTGTAAAATGCATTTGAAAATACAGAGGCTAAGAATAGCCAAACTCATCTCGACGAAAAAAAAGGGAGGGAGAAATACCTCTACTAAATGTTCAGATTTGTTTTTTTTTTTTTTTTTGGAGACGGAGTTTCACTCTTGTCACCCAGGCTGGAGTGCAATGGCACGATCTCGGCTCACTGCAACCTCCGCCTCCTGGATTCAGGCAATTCTCCTGCCTCAGCCTCCCGAGTAGCTGGGATTACAGGCCGCACCACCATGCCCAGCTAATTTTTTGTATTTTTAGTAGAGACGGGGTTTCACCATGTTGACCAGGATGGTCTCAATCTCTCGACCTCGTGATCCACCCATCTCGGCCTCCCAAAGTGCTGGGATTACAGGCTTGAGCCACTGCGCCCGGCCCATATTTTTAATTAACTATTTAGAAAATGTGGTTTACTTTCAAATATGGACATGTAGAACAATAGAACAAAGTAGAGAATTCAGAAATATTGCTACAAATATGACTGATTTTGAATAAAGGTGGCACAGGAGAGACAAATAGCCTGTAAATGGAGCTAAGACAACTGGATATAAAAACTCCCTCAAACGTTTTTCCGTCTTTTCTTCTACTCATCATATATAAAAATCCATGTCAAGTAGATTATAAATATAAATGATAAAGGAAAAACCTTTAAGCTATTGTTGAAGGGTTGTCAAGCTATGCCACATAGCCCAAAACCTGCTTACCACATGCTTTTGTATGTCCTGTGAGCTAAAAATGGCTTTTACATTTTTAAATAATTAAGCAAAATCAAAAGAAGAATTGCATTTTTATGATATGTGAAAATTACATAAAATTCAAATTTCAGTTTCTATAAAGACATACTGGAATATAAACATTCTCATTAAATTAGGTACTTTTTATGGCAGCTTTTGTGCTAGAATGACAACCTTCAGTAAGTGCAAGAAAACTGTGACCTGAGAAACAAAAATATTTACTACCTGGCTCTTTACAAAAAAGTTTTGGCAATCGCTGCATTAGAGGATGATATCAAAGAATATCTTTTTACCTTTGTGCTGATGAAGATTTTTTAAACAGGACTGAGAAAAGATTGATAAATTGACCTTTGATAAATTAAGAATTTCTTTTAGTCAAAAAACATCTCATAAAGAATGAACAGACAAGCCACATAATGTGAGACATATTTGCAGCATATGTTATTGAAAAAGGGTTAATAATTAGAACATATCAAGAGCATTTACCAAAAAAATAACAAAATAGAGACAAATAGGAAAACTTTAAATGTATAAAATTTTATGAAGCACTCTAGAAGAAAGATACTCATATGGCCAATAAACATATCAGAAGGTTTTCAATCACATAAATCATCAGAAGAAATCAAAGAAGTAATAATAATGGAATACTGCAGCAAATCAACAAATATGACAAAATTAAAAGGCTAACCGCAGTTATTACCAATGGCCTAGAGTGAAATAGATCCCTTATAAAATCCTGGTGAGAAGGTAATTTGGTACAATTACTTTGAGAAAACTTTGGTGTCTGTCCATGTTGAAAACACGTAGCTATTTGTGTAGAAATCCTACCCAACAGAAAGGTACCATTTGTAGTCATGCAAAAATGAAAATAATAGCACTATATATAACATCACTATTCTGGAAATGACACACATGCCCAGGAGCTCTAGATAAAACATATGTATCATAGAGTAATCACCCAACAAATACCAAACAGAAGTGAAAATAAATGAGCTATTTTTCCATGCGTTAACATGAATACATTAAATAGGCATAGTATTGACTGAAAGAAACCAGATACAAAAGGTACATTCTGTACAATCACATTTATACAAATTCCAAACGCTGGCAAAACTAATGTTACAGGTTCTATTTGGAGAGATGAGAGGGGATGGTAGAGATAAGAGGGTGAACTGGAATGTGCTGTTAATTTTCTATTTCTTGACCGGCATGGTGGTGTATTGAAATCATGATTTGTACACTGTTCCGTGTATTTTAAAACATCAAAGGATAAAACTGAATGAGGAGATTTCATAGCATTCATTTAAATTAGAGAAACAAATCTGTCTTAAGAACTAAACTTGTTAGAAAAATCTTGGACAGATTGGAGTCTGTAGTCATCACTTCTATCTAAATATCCAAGAAAAGCAAATTCCTTTTATAATTTTACAAAAAAAAAGAAGAGTCAATAACAATAGTATTTTAAATAATAATGTTTCAGACAGAACTGGCTAACTAAACCTGGCAACATTATATTGAATTAGCCATAGTAGAAGTGCCATGCTCATTTTGGCACTCCTGTTAAGCAATATCATTTGGATGGAGTTTATGTTCAATAAGTATGATCAAAAGCTACTCCTTTTTAAATGGTCTATTCCAAAATATTTCTTCCTCATTTTAATATTCTACTTATATCTTTTGCAAATTGTATTAAAGTTTTGAGAAAAGTAAATTGGTTTCTAGAAGAATTGAAAACATGGGCACTTGCCTTTTGGCTCCAATTTATTATTAAATGCATCATACATAAAATAATGTATCTTCCTAATAAGTAAACTTTAATGAAACATAGAAAATTGCAAATAAGTAAAATTAAAGAAATACAGTTTTAAAATATCTCCCCCTAATGAGGAGTATAAAATATTCATTCTAGTCCAAGTTATGAGAGCACTTTCTGGCATAGTTATATTTAGGTTAAAACAAATTCACTGTGAAATCATTTATATAATCAATCTAAGTCTCCTTACCCTTATGACAAGACAGTATGCCACCTCTCATCAACAACTAATTCTATATTTAATCAAACAGAAAAGTCCTAAGATAGCTGAGGTATTAAAATTCTAGTGGACTAAAACCCATTAAACAAAAGATTTTTAAAAGTTGAACTGAAGAGAATATGCAGCATACTTTATTACATGTAAAACAAATAAGAAATAAAGTAGAATATTAAGTTATCCCCAAAAGGATTTTTGCAGTTTCTCTTCATTTTATTTCTGTATTTAAGGTTTAGAAATATGCTCATAGAGTTAACTTTTACATTTTATGCTTAGTCCTTTATTTCTTGGGCAAACAGTTCAGAACAGAGAAGCACCTGCTCCATTTCACTTTAAAATTCAATGGATAATAAAGAAAAAACTCATAGTACATATAAACCTGCCCTCTCCAAAAAATGAAGAAGGGGAAAAGGGAGCTGAAAAAAAAACCTAGCAGTGCTTCTTTCCTGGATGTTTGAATATGCTCTCCCTGCTCAAAAGATAGAATCTCAGTTACAGAAGTGCATGGTGAATGAGAAAAGGAAGCCACATCAAAGTGCCTGGATCATACCAACACATTATTGGATATCCATTGGTGTGTAAAATCAAAGCAGCCAGAAGTGAACTGATTCCTGAGCCTTCTCCCAAAATCTATGAAGAATTCAGACTCTAAAGGAAAAAATACAATAAAGACTATATCACTGAAGGCAAAATTAACAGAAAAAACAGATAAGTTTTAAGTTCAGGTTCATTGGAGTATAAATATACATACAATAAAATTCTGACAGATACATATCAAATGTATCTGATATGGTTTGGCTTTGTGTCCCCACACAAATCTCATCTTGGATTGTAATCCCCAAGTACGGAGGGAGGAGCCTGGTCGGAGACAATTGGAACATGAAGGTGGTTTCCCCCGTGCTGTTCTTCTGACAATGAGTCAGTTCTCATAAGATCTGATGGTTTTATAAGTGTTGGACAGTTCCTACTTAACAAATATAAACACTCTCTCCTGCTGCCTTGTGAAGAAGGTGTCTGCTTCCCCTTCTACCATGATTGTTAGTTTCCTGAGGCTTCCCCAGCCATGTGGAGCTTTGAGTCAATTCAACTTCCTTTGTTTATAAATTACCCAGCCCTGGGTAGTATCTTCTTAGCAGAGTGAGAATGGACTAACACAGTATTAAAATCAAATGAAGAATAATTCCAACACCATAAAAAATTGCCTCAAAAAGTGTTGTCATCCATCTCCTGGTCTCACAAGTCCTTGAAAATTGTTAACTTGTTTCCATACCTTTCTTTTGCCTTTTTCAGAATGACTTATAAATAAACATCATATAATATGAAGCCATTTGAATCTGACTTCTTTCCTTTAGCATAATGCATTTGGGATATGTGCATATGTTTGCTCCAGGAATAGTTAATTTTTTTATTACTGAATAGTATTCCATTTTAAAAGATGTACTATAGTTTATTTACCTATTTATCTATTGAAAAATCATTTGGGTTATTTCCAGATTTTGGTAATTATGAACAAAGCTACAACAAATATTGTACAGATTCTTCTTATGTGAACATGTTTTAAATTGTCTTGGGTAAATATCTAAACATAGGATTGCTGCGTCTTGAGATAAATGATAATTTACTTCATTATGAAAAACTGGCAACTTTTCTAAAGGAGCTGTGCTATTTTGTAATTCTGCTATCAAGGTACAAGAGTGCCAATTATACTATATCTCATCAGCACTTCATACCATCACTTTTAAAGTGTAGTTATATTTTTAAAATTTGTACTTATCTAGAGAATAATGATGGTGAATATCTTTTCATATATTTATTGGCAAAATGTCTAGCTCCTTAGGTGAATGGGCAATCTTTTACCCAATTTGTCTTATTGTTTTTAACGCTTATTATTATGGTTGAATTTTAAGAAATGAAAAAAATTCTCATCAGACTTGTATGAGATATACATTTTTTTTCATCCCATAGCTTATGGTTTTACTTTTTAATAGGGTCATTTGAGCATCAGCTATTGATTTTGATGAAGTCCTATTGCCTATTTTTTTTTTACGAGTTGTGTTTTTGTGTACCACTTAAGAAAACATTTTCTAACCCAGAGTACCAAAGTTTTTCTTCTATGACATAGCCTAGAAACGTTATAGCTTTAGGTTTATTATTTAGGTTTATGATCCATTTAAATTATAATATGCTGCAAGGTATGATTTGCAGTTTTTTAAAATATGGATGTCTTTGCACTCCGTTGAAAAGACTATCTTTTATACATTGAATTGCCTTTGAGTCTTTGTCAAAAATCAATGAACTGTATATATGCAAGTTTCATTTTGCACTTTGTTCCATTGATCTATGTATCTATTCTTTCTCTAATGTTATACTGTCTTTTTTTTTTAACTTTTAAGTTCGGGGGTACATGTGCAGGTTTATTACATAGGTAAACTTGTGTCATGGGGTTTGTTGTATAAATTATTTCATTACCCAGATATTATGCCTAGTACCCATTAGTTATTTTTTTCTAATTCTCTTTCTCCTTTCATCCTCCACCTACATGTATATTCTAGTGTGTGTTGCTCCCTGCCATATGTTCATCCATATGTTCATGTATTCTCAGCATTTAGCTCCTACTTACAAGTAGAATATGCAGTATTTGGTTTTCTATCCTTGTGTTAGTTTGCTAGGGATAATGACCTCCAGCTCTATCCATGTCTCTGCAAAAGACATGATCTTGTGATTCTTTATGGCTGCATACTATTCTGTGGTGCATATATACCACATATTATTTATCCAGTGTATTATTGATGGACATTTAGATTTATTCCATGTCTTTGCTGTTGTGAATATGCTGTCTTAATTACTGTAGGAAAGTCTTAAAATCAGATAGTGTGCATACTTCAACTGTTTTACAGTTGTTTTGACCGATAAAAATTCTGTGATTTTCCTTGTAAATTTTAGAATCAACTTCATGATTTCCATGAAAAAAGATCTGCTGAGATTTTCAGTGAATTGCGATAAATTCATAGAACAATTTGAGGATAAGTAATGTCTGAACAACACTGACTCTTACAATCCAAGAACAGGGTATATTTAGGTTATCTTTGATTTCTCCTATCAGTGTTGTATACTTTTCAGCATCGAAGACGTACATATATGTGGTTATAAGTCTCATGTTTTTGGTGTTATTATAAATTAAACTTTTTATAATAACTTCACTGTCCAATTGATTATTGCTCATACACAGAAATACAATCAATTTTTGGATTTTTTTAATTTCTTAAGCTAACTTCTTAGTTCTATTATATTTTTGATAGACTCTTTGAAATTTTCTGCATAAAATTTATTTTACCTTCAAATATCAATAGTTTAATTTTCCCTCTCTAAACTCTATGACCATAATTTACTCCAATACAAGTTGAGTAGAAGTGGTGACAGCAATCATCCTAAACATCTTCTCGGTCTTAGAAGAAAGCATCAAGGCTTTCACGGTCAATTATGGGGATATCCTTAGATTTTTCTTACATATGTGTTATCAGTAACTCATAGGCTTTTTACAGTAATAGTTTTAGATTTCCAAAAATGCGAGCCAACATAAAATGTACATAAAATTGCCATATACCATTCCCCTATGCACAGTTTCCCCTGTTATTAATGTCCTGTGTTAGTGTGGTTCATTTGCTACAAATAATGAACAAATATCATTAGATTGTGATTATTAAAGTCTTTGCATTAAGGTTCATTCCTTTGTGTTATATTGTTTTAAGAGTTTTGATGAATGCATAAATCATGTATCAATTCATTACCGTATCCCTTAGAATAGTTTCACTATTCTGAATATTCTTATTTGTCAACAACTCATTCCTCCTTTCTCCTCATAAACTCCTAGTAACCTTTTTACTCTCTCTATAGTTTTGTCTTTTCCAAAATGTTGTGTTTGTAACAATGTGGTACATAACTTTTTCAGACTAGCTTCTTTCACTTAATATGCACTTAAGATTTCTCTATGCCTTTTTTCATCTCGATAGTTTGCTTCTCTTTATGGCTGAATAACATTTGATTATATGGATGTACCATCATTTGTTCATCATTCACCTATTGAAGGACACTTCGTTACTTCCGGGTTTTGGCAATTATGAATAAAACTACAATAAACATTCTTGGAACCTAAGCTTTAAACTCAATTGGATAAATAGGAGTGTGATTACTGGATCCTATGGTAAAGTATGTTTAGCTTTGTGAGAAACTGTCAAACTGTTTTCCAACGTGTCTGTACCATTTGCATTTTACCAGCAATAAATGTAAGTTCCTAATGCTCCATATTCTTGCCATCAGATGGTATTTTCAAAGTTTTTGGATTTTAGTCATTCTAGAAGGTTTGAGTTGGTATGTCTTGTTTTAATTTGCAAGTTCTTAATGATTTACAATGTTGGTTATCTTTTCTCATGCGTTTTGCCTTATGTGTATCTTTTTGGTGAGATATCTAATCATATATTTTGTCTATTTTTTGCAAATATTTTCTCCAAATCTGTTGCTTGCCTTTTAATTATTTTAACAATATCTTTCTTAGATATTTTTTTTTATTTTTAATAATGTCCAACTATATTGTTTTGAATCAAACTTTTGGTGTTTTATCTTCAAGCTTAACATCAGCTAGATTATATCATATGGTTTCTTGTATAAGTTTTATAGTTTTGCATTTTGCATTTAGGTCTAGGATTCATTTTGAGTTAATTTTCATAAAAGGTGTAAGGTCTATGTTTAGATTCATTTTCTCACAGCTGTAGATATCTAATTGGTCCAGCATCATTTGTTGAAAAATGACCATTTTGTTGCCTCTGTACCTTTGTCAGACACAGGAAAAGCATCGAGCCCGGGAGTTCACGACCAGCCTGGGCAACAAAGCAAGACTGCATCTCAGTCATAAATAGATAAATAAAAGGAAAAATCAGTCTACTAAGTTTGTGTCCAAACTTTTTAAAGGAATAATCTAATTTTATATGCATGTATTCTTTTTTTCTATAATTTTCAAACATTTAAAAATGTATTTCTTAATATTTCTCATTATATCTATAAGCTGTACAAACAAGTATATTTTGTATATACTATCCAGTTTAGGAAATAAAGTATAAAGCCCTTTATGTATACTCTCTTTTTATAAAATCTGAGCTTATTATTTTATATATTTATTACTTTATTACATGAGAACATACATCTAAGCAAATTATTTTACATATTTTAAATGTTGTATCTATTGTCACATTTAATTTTTTGCAACTTGGTTTTTGCTCCATATTATGTAGCTGTAGCATGTTATTAAGATTTATCTATTGTAAAGCTGTAGTTAATTTTTCTGTTGGGTTTTACTTTTTAAAAATATTGAGTTGCAAATGTTAAGTATATATTCAGGACACAAAATAATTTTTGATATGTGTTATAGACTATTTTATCCCAGTTTTCATATGGCTTTTGCTTTTTACTATCATTTTAAAAACTAAAATTGTACTGTGGGATAATTTCAGTTTTACCTAGAAGTTGCAAAGATTGTGCAAAGTTCCTACATACCCCGTCATCCAGTTTCCACTATTGTGAACATCCTACACACATACCGTACATTTACCACAATTTATAAACCAACATTGTTATGCTACCATAAATTAAACTCTGCTTCCTTTTTATTTCACCAATCTTCCTAATATCCCTTCTCTGTTTTAGGATACAATCCAGAATACCACATTGCATTTAGCATGTTAAATTTTAATGAAGATACCTTTTCTATTTTTTTCTTCAACTTTTATTTTAAGTTCCAGCATACATGTGCAGAATGTTTAGGTCTGTTACATAGGTAAGCATGTGCCATGCTGGCCACATGAATGGCTTTTGAGAAGTGTCTGTTCATGTTCTTTGCCCACTTTTAATTGAAGTGTTTGTTTTATTCCTGTAAATTTGTTTAAGTTATTTGTAGACTCTGGATATTACACCTTGTCAGATGGATAGATTGCAAATATTTTCTCCCATTCAGTATGTTGCCTGTTCACTCTGACAATAGTTTATTTTGCTGTGTAGAAACTCTAGCTTTATTAAACACCATTTGTCATTTTTCACTTTTGTTGATACTGCTTTTAAGCATTGAATTTTCTATTTTTTAATATTTATGTTGGGGAATTTTTCCTATGATTTTTTAATGTAAATGTTCTTTCCCACTTAAAATTATAATGTAGTTACCTGCATTTTCCTGGAAGTTTTAAAGTTTTGTTTTTCACATTTATGGGTAATTAATCTTTATTTTGTTTTCATAAGATGTAAAGAGGGTTTACTTTTTTCCCCATGTGGACAACCAGTTGTACTAAGACCTCTGGTTGAATAATTATTCTTTCCACATTAATGTAAAATGTCTTGTCATATCGAGTTTCCATGTATATTTCATTTGGTGAATTTGTTGACATCTGGGTGATACTGTATGGCCATTTTCACACAGGTCTCTCTTTTTCTTCTTTTTCATTGATAATTTTTATCCTTTTGTTCTCAAGATAAATTTTTAAGTTATTTTCTCAATTTCTACAAGAGGCTTTATTGGAATCATATTTGAAAATGCTTTACATGTGTTAGTTAAATGGAGAGGACCAGGATTTTTGTGAAATAGCCATATGTACTACAACAATTTTAATAGGTCAGTTAATTCAATTGTGCAAAGTGTGGGTATTCCAGATTGAGTTTTTTGGTGAAATGACTCCAAGAAGATTAGCATGCAGGAAATGTATTTCACAGTGCTCTCAGGAACAATATTTTTGGAGGGCAAAATGAGGAGGCAGAAAGAAAAAAAGCCGGATTGTCTAGAGGAAAAAGCTGGAATGCAATGCCGTCATGGTAATGGGAGCACTGGTGGTAAGACTGGCTTTCAGAGTTGCCAGGGCTGGGCAAAAGAGGCCAGGTATCTATAGCTATGGGTAGACCCGCCATTCTGGACATCCAGGTGTCTTAGTGAGTTTGGGCTAATATAACAAAGTACCATGGACTGTGTGGCTTATAAATAATGAAAATTTATTTCTTGAAGTCCTGGAGCCCAGGATCAGAGTGCCAGCATGGTCTAGTTCTGGTAAGAGGCTTTTTCCAGGTTGCACACTGCAGTCCTCTCATTGTATCCTGGTGGAAGGAGACCAAGAGCACTTTCTCTAGGATCATGAGGACTCCACCCTCATGACCTAATTACCTCCCCCAGGCTGCACCTCCTAAGATCATTTTGGGGGATTTTAACATATGAGTTTTAGGAGGACACAACGATTCGTCCATTGCATCACATGAGTTTTATGTTTCTTTGTTATTGCTGGTTTTTTTCTTTATTTTATTATTATTTTATTACATATATATTTTATTGCACTTTAGGTTCTGCGGTACATGTCCAGAGCATGCAGGATTGTTGCATAGGTACATACATGGCAATGTGGTTTGCTGCCTCCATCCCCACGTCACCTATATCTGGCATTTCTCCCTGTGTTATCCCTCCCCAACCTCCCTATCCCCGCTGCCCTTCCCTTATTGCCCCCAACAGACCCAGTCTGGTCCTTGTCAAGGTTTGAAACAACCTAGCTAATGTCTATTCTAGTAAAAATCATTTGGTCCTGTAGCTTCAGCAGAGTTGTAGCTAGCAGTTGGGCTAGAAAATACTTAATAGACTGGCAGCCACCTCTGACTTCCTCATTTCTTAGCTCCACGTTGTTTTCCCCATTCGCTTTTACTATTAAGAGCAACAGTGTACATGCATGTTGGTAGCTTTAACAGACTATGAAGTCACAGTGAAAATCTGCACTACTCATACTCCAAAGCAGAAGGGAGAACAACTTCTTTGACCTCATCAAGAGACAAATGGTTACATCACAGGATAAGCTCCTGGGTTAATTCTTAGGGGTAAGTGTTTACAGTTCACAGCGTTAATGCAGTTCATAACGTTGAGGACATACTCCATTATAAACTGAAAATAGAGATTATCTAGGACATGGAGAGAATCATTTACATATGAAAAGGTTGTGTTTACAAAGAGGCTCAAGAGTCATAGAGAAGTCGGCTGCCTCTTTCCCTCTTTATAAGCAAATGCAATTCATTTTTAAAAGTTTACTTTTATACCAGTCTTTGGGGGTATGATTCTGCTCTTGTTGTTACTCTTAAATCTCATGATAGCTCACTTTCTTCCTTTTATAAAGTTTCTTTAGATTGTGAGTTCATATTTGGCTGATTCTGAACAGTAGAGATCATGAATGACCTGAGAGAAAGTATGGTCTCCCAGAAAATGATCCCTACAAGCTTTTCCTTTGGGCTCTGTCTGGGCCACTATACACCATAAATTTGACTCCAGGGGGTCAAGTTGGGGGTTAGGATTTCAAAAAATGATTTTAGGAGAACAGGATACATTTTTCTTAACATTTCTGTTTGAAGTCCCCCAAATTTGGTTACAAATTATATTGAGAAGGATACCTGTGTCCGATTTCTACATAGCTGACAAAAAAGCTGACATACAATTCTTCTTATTACTGCCTTTGCTACTACAGAAGGTTTTTGTAACTCTTTCACTGATACTATAGTTCGTTGAGAGTCTTGACTCTGCATCTGGACGTGCGTGCCTGCACCTGTGTGTGTGCCTGATTTAGCCCCAAGGCTTTGTCTTCTATTCTCCACATGGATTGTAAGCTTGGTATGTGTACAACATCCTATGCCATTCCCAGCTTCAGTGCTTACTATATGTATTAAGTTTCTTTTTCTTTTCTTTTTTTGTTGGGGGAGTACCCACATATTTACTTTCTATTTTTGAATATAAATAGATACATGGTTAAACATACCACAGTTATAATTTATCCAGAAATTTTAAATTTTTTAGAGGAATGTTTGTCACATATTCAGAAGCAGTTTTTCCCATATTGTGCTTTGGAATATTTTTTATTTTATGTTTTTTCATCTTTGTCTCATCTGTCTGCAATCAATACTTTTCTAGTTATAGAAAATCTCCCTCAGCCTTATCAAAGAGTAGAAACAAGAGCAAATAGAAATTTAATGGATGGATACCTTCTATCACTCTAAATAAAACCTTACAAATTTACTAACTTCAAAAAATCTTAAACTCATAAGGATAAAATGATGCTCTGTTTCTCAAATTTGGGGCTAGTATGGGAATTGAAATAAAAAAATATACTTGATTATAATAATTTTACTAGTTTATATATTATTATTATCCTAGAAATTTATACAACAGAATTATTTTGGAAAAAAAAGTATGAATAAATGTTGTGTTTCACCTGTAGGGAGGGAAATGTGTTTGTGTGTAGGCAGAAAATTACAACTAGATTTTCTAGACTTGATAAAGGAGAAGTAAGAATGAATTAGTAGAAGCAGAAAGGGTTTTAAATAAGGTAGGACAACAGTGACAGTGCATAAACATTGGGTGTACAGGGACAAAAAGAATACATAATCTGGTAGGTATCCACCAGCCAATTTTATTGTCATGTTTACTCATGTAACACCTTCTGTAGGAATTTGTAATATATCTTAGATATATTTATTTCGAGATTAGATATATTAGTTATAACATGTATGAATTATCTTTTGTTTATGATACAGTCTTCTCAAGCAAAGACTTCTGTTACATATCAAATATAATTCAGTTGTGATTTGAGGAACTAGTCAAATTAGTTTGTGAAGCCCCTTCAGGTGATGCCAGAGGGCCCATAATCTGATTTACTTAGAGGGTTATGGACAATGCTAGGCAGTGAGGAGTTACTTAATGCTTACTCTGTATCAGATAGTCTGCTAAGGACTAGGAAAATGTAGTAGGTGCCAGAAAGATTGAAGTTGACCTAATTTGATATTTTAATAACATGCTTCTGTAAGCTATTTTTTGATATGTAATTGTGCCAAACAATATGCTTATGACAGGAATATGTATTTTAATTTTATACTGTAAATACAATTTTAAGACAAAAAGATTTAGTATATATAATAGTAATTTACTAATGTTAATAAATAACTTATAGCTTTCCAAAATGGTAAGCCTTCTAAACAACTCTTTGCTTGTGTTATTCTCCTAGTACTCTGATTGTTAAAACTGAGACTGAAGATATGCATATATAATTTATATATATTGTGTGTGTATAGAGAGATGATTATATAGTCTAAACCTGAATTATATAAATGTATATGTACAAATATATTATTGTGCACATGTGCGTGTGTGTAAAACCTTACGTCACAACTTATGCTCTTAACCATGTGATATAGTTTGGGTCTTTGTCCCTGCCCAAATCTCATGTTGAGTTTTAATCCTCACTGTTGGAAAAGAGCCCTGGTGGGAAATGATTAGATCTTGAAAGTGGATTTCCCCCATGCTGTTCTTGCAATCATTTACATTCGAAAAAATGTAGCACATATACACCATGGAATACTATGCAGCCATAAAAAATGATGAGTTTGTGTTCTTTGTAGGGACATGGATGAATCTGGAAATCATCATTCTCAGCAAACTGACACAAGAACAGAAAATCAAACACCGCATGTTCTCACACATAGGTGGGTGTTGAACAATGAGAACACACGGACACAGGGAGGGGAGTATCACATACTGGGGTCTTTTGGGCGGGGCTAGGGAAGAGACAGTAAGGGGTGGGGAGGTTGGGGAGAGATAATATGGGGAGAAATGCCAGATATAGGTGACAGGGGAATGGAGGCAGCAAACCACATTGCCATGTATGTACCTATGCAACAATCCTGCATGATCTGCACATGTGCCCCAGAACCTAAAGTACAACAATAAAAAAAAAGAAAGCAAATGTTATGTTTACAAAGAGGGCTCAAAAGTCACAGAAGTTAGCTGCTTTATTCCCCTTTATAAGCAAATAACATTCATTTTTGAATGTATACTTTTATAGAAGTCTTTGGGGATCTGATTCTGCTCAGATCACTTGTAATAGAGACTTCTCAGGAGATCTGGTTGTTTATAGAAGTGTGTAGCACTTCCCCCTTTGCTGTCTCTTCCTCCTTGCTCCTGCCACGTAAGACGTGCCTCATTCCTCTTTGCCTTCCATCAGGATTGTAAGTTTCCTGAGGCCTCCCCAGCCTTACTTCCTGTACAGCCTGTAGAACTTGGGCCAATTAAACCTGTTCTCTTTATAAATCAGTTTCAGGTAGTTCTTTATAGCAATGCAAGAACAGACTAATACGCCATGTAACATATGCTTGTCATTTAATCATATCACTTTATTATTTTGAAATTCAATGGGCATCAATATATTCAGCTAGTATTTATCAGGAACTCTGGCAAATAACCCATCATGAGGACAGCAATCTTGTCTGCCACATAACTGGACGATAATGATTCTGGCGATTCTGAAGAATTTTCCCCCCATCTCAGCCTTTGAAAATCTGCCTTTAAAGACTGAACTGTAACAGCGTCTCCCGGGATATACTCAGAGTACTCCTGATGAGAAGGTGATAAGGTTGCTGTTCTTGGGGAATCTTAGCAGCTTTTTACTTTTTATCATCAAGTCCTTAAGGGTATCAACTTTAAGTGTCATAGAATTGTGGCTAGTATTTAATTTTTTTTTATGTCTGTGATACATCCCTTATCATTCTTATATACATCCCTTATCATTCTTAATCTTGTGTATTTTTATTTTCCTATTAAACTGCTATTTTTAAAGAAGCAGTTTTGGATTCATGCCGTCTTCCTACTAATTCTTCAATTTTTACTTCATTCATTTCAGCTTGTATATTTATTATTTTTCTACATTTTGGGGGACATTTTCTTGTTCTTAAAATAAACATCAGTTAAAATTTCTTAGAATGAGCATTAAGAAACTTTCCTTCTTGATAATTACATTATTTAGCTTTAAGTCCCTCTTTCTTCCTCTGTGAAGACTATGCCCTGTGTCTCACAGGCTAAATAGACACACTTTAACAAAATATTATACAATTTTAGTGGAGTTTTTTAGATGTAATATTGCATAAGAATTATTTCCTAATTTCTAAATAAGATGTTATTTTTGTCAACTTTTCCATTTTTTTCTGTTCATTTTTAGATTGTGATTTCAGAGTTTGTCCATTTATATATTAAATTTGCTGTACTTATCTTCTCTACTGGCTCCATCCAAATCTTAAAGGGACTTATCGATGTTTCATAGTACATTTGTATTTATCTCATCTATTTCATCTTGCACACTTTTGCTTTCAAAACCAAAATATTGACTTAAAATATTATTTTTATTGATGTCACATAATACAAACTCTAATTTTACACAAGTGAATTTTTCGGCCCCATTTATTTTGTCATTTTACTGTTCTATATACACACACATATTGTGACTTGTTCAAAAGAATTTCTTCTCAATTTTATTTTCTCTCATGCTATGGTCTTTTTCTAGTTGATTTATTATTTGGCTTGATTATTTGATCCAGTATTTTCTTCCAACTGGGTTTGTGGGTGATATTTAATCTCAATCCTGCCCTGTCCACAAGTAGCTTTCATTTATCTATACAAGTGAATGATATCTTGGGAGGTATAAAACAGATACTCCAATTTAGTCTTTCCTCAAATAAATGTTCTTCTATTGTTTGTTCATTGTTTCCTCTCAGCCATTTGTATTTTTTCTCTTTCTGTACCTTGTAGTATTCAGATTGATCTATCCTAAGACTCTCATTATTTCTATTCTTTTGCATTTTTGTTCTACAATTTAAAAAAATTCTCGTTTTCTTAAGCCAGCAACTATGCACCAAGTATCCTTTCCTTTTTGTCTCATTTAAAAACATTGCTTTTATTATGTAAGTTGCTCTGTCTCCTTCATTGGCTCTGTTTGGTTGAATCCTCTTCTGTTTCTCTTCCTGTCTCCCTTCAGGGGTTCTTTTAAATCTGTCTGTTGTTTGAAGTTGAGGTACAGGCATGCACTGTGAGTTTCAGTAGACCTGTGAGTGATGTCAGAAAACACATTCTCTGCCGCACTTGTGGTTTGACGTAGCTGTGTTTCAGTCTACTGTTACACTACCAGCAGAGGGCTGCCACTTTCCTAAACTTTTTAAACTTTGAAAGTAAGGCAAGTAGCCCACCTTCCTAGCTCCTTTTTGGATGTTTGGGGACCAGAGAAATCAGATACACTTAAAGGGACCAATGTCAATCTTCCCACTGAAAGGTCTACAGATGTCAGTGAATTCAGTATTTCCCAGAGTGCTCTGGGTTATGATTGACACATTTGGGCAGTCTGACCAAGTGCCCAGCCTCTCTACTGACCAATCAAACAGGAATTCCATACCTCTCCCGCAGTCTGGTTCTGTAGGCATCCCAGACCTCATTCATAGCACACCACTTGCTGACCCAGTAGCTGGCCCAGAGAGGGACACTTGCTGGAGTTCGGAGTGGAGCAAAAAGCAAGACATTTTTCTCTTTAAAGGCAAATTTCTACCACAGCATCTCTTTCAAATTCATTAGAAATAAAAGTTTTTTAAACAATCACAACTTAAATAACTTTAAAACAAGAAATGCATTAGCATCTTTATTACAAATGTAATTGGTTTTCTTTTATTTTTCTTCGTGGAGATAGGGTCACTAGTTAAAATACACCACTGTAAAATCTGCAATTTAAATTTCATTTCATGCTGCATTGTAGAAATAGTTTACATAAATAGCATCCATTAATCATTTAAAACAAAGGTTAAATGTAAATTAGGATCCTGTTGTATATTTCTATGATTATTTATGGGTTTCCAGTAAAGTTTGATTTTTCGGAGGGTGAAAGAATTAATGTTTTTGAAAGTAAAATATCTTTAAAGTTGATAACTTACAGAAATAAATTGACCTGGAAAGAATGCTATAACATCACAAGCAGCATGTGAAGCTAAAGAGCATGCTAACTCAATCACAATTTTAAAGATACACTGATTTTATTGAAAACTTTTTAGGATTTCTATCTGCTAATACTAAATAACTACATTGAACTTAATTCTAGGAAAAATGATATCTTCCTGGTGCCTTCAATTTTTTGAAGAGCGTTAGAATATTGGTTTCCTTACCAGTTTATTCAATAAAATATGGTAGTAAAAAAATATACATCAGTGTAAGTTAGTGAAGACTAACTAGTATTCAACTACCCTGACAACGAGAACAAATATCTGGATAATGCTCTGTTTCAGTGATTTGTAGAAATCATTGTTCATTTCTTGATGAGAAGATACTTGAGTAATTGATCAACCCTTCATTCATCATTCTAAACTACTGCTCCTGGGTAATTACAGTTGAAGTATTTCTTTTCTTCAATTTGTTTCTTACGGTTTTACTCTTTTATCACAGTTGTGACATGATACTAATATCAAGAATGACAGTCTGAACTTTAGGAAAGAAATTAAATAATTTGACATTTTATTATTTTACTAAAGTTCAGTGTGAAAGCATAAAATGTTACCTAAATTAAATATATCTAAAAGAAATTAATATTTTGATGCATAAGTACGCAGAAATATTTAAGGTCACAGTCTTTTTAAAAAGGGAAGCAGCAAAACAGAACAATCATGTTTATTTCAGCACTCAGTAGCATCATATTTTATTGTGTTGCATTCTTTATGTAGGCTGTTAGGGGTATATTTAGCAGTGATATTTATGGAACAGTACCTTTTCTGAATACCAAAATGAAAAATTTTATATTCTAATGAGCAATATCATTGTGGTTAGGCATCGTTGTCTCTTATTTAGTTTTCTAGATATTTTTGAGCAACAAAGTCCTGAGAAATATTTGAAGTAAAAATAGGAGGTGATTTTTCTTAATATAAGAGCTTCTATAATATTGAATATAAATTTTTCAATACATTTATAATTATTTTAACAAATTATTATAATATCCATTCAGAGAAAATTTTGTTTACTAGGATGTCAATTTTAAATATCTGAAGCAAAGTTCAAGTAATTTTTTCAATAAACAATTTTAATGACTTTACATTCATATTATTCCAACATTATGTTATCCAAGGTGGGTTATATGCAAATACAACAGTTTGTAGCTCAGTGTCTCACTCAAAATCATACTTTAATTATGCTCTAAACTTTTCTGTGCTTCTCTTTGCTAGTCCAAGAAAGCAATTACACTTTAACTGTTCCTTTTCGATTAAATAATAATCAGAATGCATTGTTTAAAATGTTAGATTACTCAACTTAGTGTCATTTAGAGAGTGGAAGTAAATGAATCAGGTTCCAGAAACCATTTTGAGGGTTTGGATAACAGTAAAACTTTGGAAGTTTCATTTGAAATCTAGGTCTCCATGATTACCTCTAAAGGCGGTATGACTCCAAAATAATCCCTTACAATTTATTCTTCAGAATGAGCAAAGTCTGTATTTAATATCTCCTGTGAACATGAAACAATATGTATAGCAAGCACACAAGGGGAAACTTTATAAATCAATTTACAATTGAGAACAAATGTCACACAAAGTACATTTTTGATACTATCCTGAAAGGACAAACATCAGCCCTTGAACACCATATGTGGTCTACATTATGGCTTCTTGGCACCAGTCCATAATCTATTTCCAGCAGTCACCATTTCAAAAATTTATGAGGACCTGGAAAGCACAGAAGCGCTAAAGACGCCACTTGAGTTCTGCTTATTAGCATAGTCATTAAGCCTAATCAATAATTGATGAACCATTTGTGGAAAACATATGGGTTGAATTACATCTTGGCCTTTACCATTCAGAAAAGTCGTAAGTATTTTGACCCATTGTTTGCTGTGTAAACATGTTGTGAAAACTAATTCCATAATTGATAACTAAAAAAAATTGAGTTTTCATCTCTCTACAAGCCAAAGTTATAAATTATTATGCTATATTTTAACAAAATATTTTAAAATAATTTAATGCAGAAGTTATTGACATGTAAAATTACTGGAATCTGAAACTTTTAAACAATTTCAAGTAGTCCTTAAGTAGTGCTTGAAAGAGGGAAATAAAGGGCACTCATTAGCAAGTCATAGTGAAGACTTAAAATATTAGGCTACCCCCAATGTTTAAGGTATTCTTATGACACTGATCTTGGGGTGGTTTTGAGCTGATGAATTCACATTTTTTGTGTGTGATTATAACATTTAGAAAGTACTTTTTTTTTTTAATGTTGAATTTAAAACAGTATATTTACAAAAACACTGCAAACACAGTACAGTTTCCATATGCCCTACACCCAACTTCCCCTATTATTAACTTCTTAGATTAATATAGGACATTTGTTATAATTAATAAATGGATATTAATATAGTTTTTTTATCATAAATTAAACTTCATAGTTTATTCTGATTTTAATTCTACTTGTCTTCTTTCTTTTTCTAGAATTCCTTCCAGGATACCACATTATATTTAGATTTCACGCCTTCTTAGGCACTTCTTGGTTGTGACAATTTTTCAAACTTTTCTCACTTTAGAAGACCTTGATCGTTTTGAGAAGTATTGCTATTTTATAGCCTGATCTTCATTTTAGATTTTTCTCAAGATTAGATTGGGTTTTGGGAGGAAGACTTCGGAACTAAAGTGCATTTCTTGCCACATTATTCTCATCACACTGTATCAAGGGTACATACTATTCATATAACTTATTGTTGATATTAGCCTTGAGCACCTGATCAGAGTTTTGTATTTTATTGCATGTAGCTTCTGTACACATTTTTAAGGAGTTATGCCTAAGTGTTTTTCTTTATTGGCATTATTTTAAATAGTATTGTTTTTAAAATTTTGAATTCCAATTGCTCATTGATGATTTATCAAAAAATGACTCTTGCTAATTAATCCTCTTACCTTGCTAGACTAGTTTATGAATATTAGGGTTTTATTGTTGTTGACCCTTTGATATTTTCTACATGGACCATCATGTCAGCTATAAATGAAGACCGTTATATTTTTTCCTTTCCAATCAATGTGTCTTTAGTTTTTTTTCTTGTCTTATTGTACAAGCTAAGACTTCTAGTAGAATGTTTAATAACAATGGTGAGAGAGGAATTCTTTGCTCTTTTCAGATCTTAGATGGAAAATGTCCAGTTTATAATCATTAAATATGATGATGCTCCTGTAGGGTTTTGTAAACATTATGATACCTTTCAAATTAAAATGTTACAAAGCCTAATCATCAAAATTTTATTCCAGGAATTGTATAAACATTTCACATTTCTCTAGCTTATTATTTGTTCACTGTCAGATTATTTATTTATTTATGACAGGGTCTTACTCTGGGACCCAGGCTGAAGTGCATGGCACAATCTCAGTGCACTGCAGCCTGGAGCTCTTGGGTTCAAGCAATCTTCCCGCCTCAGCTTTCTAAGTAGTTGGGAGTACAGGTGTGTGCCATCATGAGCAGTTTGTTTGTTTATTTATTTACTTATTTTGGTAGAGATCAGGTCTCACTATGTTGCCCAGGCTGGTGTCCAACTCCTGGTTTCAAGCAATCCTGCCTTGGCCTCCCAAAGTACTGAAATCACAGGTGTGAGCCACTGTGCCTGGCCAGGAAATATTTTCTAATTCTGTCTTAGAGAAACATAATTTAGCTTGAGTTAGTAGTTGGTAGACACACAGGTTTAAATTTAAACTTTACATAACTCTAAAAGACCAGGAAATAATTATGATAATAGAAGGGTGACTAGTGCATTTTGTAAATATAAAATAAATTTCCATAAACGTCTAAGGGAAAATCTCAGAAAACCAATGCAATAAATGAAATTACATAATATAGGCCAAAAAAAGAATATTTAAGAAATATTTAGTACCTGACATTCAGGTAGAGAAACCCTGACCATAGAAGACACCAAAACAGCAGATATTTAGTAACTTATATAATAATAATTTTGAAACACCACGCTTCAGATTATTTCAGATACTGCAGTTAAAGAATTAAAATTTAGATTTGACAAAAAAGACATGAAGAATATTTTTCAAGCAGAGACACTTTATGCTACCCTAAATTAAAAATACTCTCATAAAGCAGAGTTCCTTCTGTATGTTCACAGCAGTAACTATGAAGTCTTTATGAAAATACTGTTCTCCATCAAATAAATTATGCTAGGGTTGACACTCTTAGAGTCCTGCAGTATTTAAATGCAATAATGGTTGTTTAAGGATAGTAATCACAGACTCAATATAAAAAAAATCAAACTATTCAAAAATACTATGGCTAAAGAGGAATTTTTAAAGAAAGTTAAAATCATGATTTGTATAAGGTATAAATATGACAATAATCAGATGACTCAGAACAAGGTGCTATAGGCAATGTATAGTTCTCCATGAGACATAATTTTTCTCTACACTGTCATTTGTTGTTTAATTTATACAATTCTCATTGATAACTCATTCATAATATAGTTGTCTTTTTATACATTATTTAGTTATTGATTGGAAAAGCTGAACATTGACTGTGTGATGCTTACCATATTATTAGAAGAAGCAAAATAGCAACAATATGTGTCATTATATGACAATATAATGTAATTAAAACACTTACAATATGCTAATGACTATTCTGAGAAGAAATTCAAATCCTGTGAAAGTCGGGGAAGCTTAAGCGAGGGTATTGAATGATTACCTAACTTTGAGAGATCAACAGAAAAGGATAGAATGAGATTTCTAGAAATAAGGACTAATGCCATGAAATTGAGTTTATGACTGGAATACCTTGAGAGTTTTTTGTATGATTAAAGAGAGGTAGGTATAGAAAAGAGGAGATCATTAATAGGATACTGGAAATATTCGTTAGGGAGTTGTTGGCAAATGACTTCACGTATCAGATTAAAGAGTTTCACCTAAGTTTCCTGGCCTGCAAGAATTGTAGGATCTTTTAGAGCAGAGATTGGCATGTCTTTACGTAAGATAGTTGATGTGAAAATTATAATTAGTTACAATATATAATGACCACCCTAAGTATTCAGCCACAAAATGATGAAAAGACAAAACATCTAACTCATAAACTGAGAATACATTCATGCCAGAGGCTAAAAAAGGTTAGACAGACAGATTGCTATTTTGGTCCCTATTCAGTTTAGTCATCCAATAACAAAAAAATGAATATGAATTTCTAGTAATTAGAGAACAAAAGATTGAAAGGGAAGAAATTAAATGCTTGCTGTTTGCCCATTGACCAGATAGTCATGGCCATACAACTATCTGCATTCTTTATGCTGCATAACTTTTTAAATGGTTTTAGCTAATGATGTTTCCTTTTACTTATTTATTTGGCAATGAAACTTATAATTCTTTAAAATGCTTCTTTAAATAATCTTAAGGTTAGAAGGAATAATAAGGTCAAGTTGATATTTTGAAAACATTTATTTTTAATTTTTGGTAAAAATGTGCCAATGACAGATTGAAGAGCAGAAGGAAGAGGAAACAATTGTTTCTCTTGCTTCAGAGAGAAAAAGGAGCATCTTCATATGTTAAGTCAAGCAAAGATTTTTTTTAAAGGGTCAACTTTTATAACACATCATCTCAAAGAGGAGAATTTAAGAAAACTTTAAAAACAGAATATATTGCTGCTACCATATTATAATTCTACATGTATCTGCTACTCAATTAACTACATATTCTAAGATCGTATCATTAATTTTCATATATATCATAGGTTTTTGGTGTATAGATGCCTGATACTCTAAGCAGTGGTTGTGAACCTGCACACCTGAAGTTTAAGAATCATATGGGTGTGGTAGGTTGCATTAATAACTCCATTCTTTTTCCCCTCTGTAATCTGTATTCTTTACCAATGGATTTTGCAGTTTATCTGTTAAAGAGGCAGAGTCTATTTATTCACTTTAAAAATCTGAACTCAATCATGTAAATTGCTTTGGTCAATTGACTCTAATAGAAGTATGTCTTGTCAATTCTGATCTTATATTTCAAGAGACATTGTATTTCTGCATGTTTGTGCATTTTTACTTGGAATTCTGCCATCACCATGAGAAGGCACTGTCCTGCCAATCCTCTTCTTCCAAAAGAGGATGACAGCTTCCGTTGAAGAAACATGTTGAATCTGCTGGCTCTAGGCAAGACCAGCTACTCCATAATCTTGAGAAATGCACGCTAAATTACTTGCCACCTAAGTTTTCTGATTGTTAAGCTGCATTATAATGGTGGCATATAACTTAGACATGTGTGTCTTTTTCTCAGAAGGCACTTGTGCATATATACATGAAATGTTAATGTATTCTCAGGGAGCAAGTGTTGTTTTTCAACTGTTAGCTGAATATGAAATTAAAACTCCTAACCCCAGGCCAAAGTAAAGCAGACATTTCTAGGTTACTTGTTGCTTTATTTCTATATAAAATACTTTTCAAATCCCAGTCTCTCCAGGATATTTTAAACATACCATGCCCTTTGGCAATTTTTTTTTTTCCTGTAGACCAGTTTTCCTAATCTTCTGTGTTCCAATGTTTTCATCACATTTTGAACACTGACGTTTGTTGAGTCCGTCTTCACTTAGAAAGTCTTATTTAAGAAAAAAATCCATGTGCTATAAACACTTTCAACTCTTTTTGTAGCCACAATAAGCGGTTATGCATTCATTTGTGTTCAGGCTAACTTCCATATTTGATTTTAAGCAAAACCCTTTATTCTAGTTAGTATTTTTCTACTTAACCAATTATTTTTAGCTTGCAAAACATTTTAACAATAGTATACATAATGTTTATTCTGAAAATAAACTTCAATTCATAGCTTCAATAATTAGTTCCAAATTATAATATTTCACATACTTGTCTTGCACTGGACAAGGTAGAGTTACAGCTAGTGGAGGTGACTTAGATATACTTCCTGATCTTAGAATCTCCTAAAGAGACAAGATGGAAACATAGTACACAATGCAGAGATATGTATACCTATTTAAAAATGTAAGGTACAGACTACATATTGATTCAAAAAAAGGTAAGTATTTTGGGGTAACCAAAGAAAACCCTATTAAGAATCTAGTTGAAAGCAAGTTACTAGGCCCTTTCAAACATTATAGCATTAATTACTGGATTTTCCTCAGAGTTTGGAAAAATACACATATATTCCCACAAATTTGGTTGTTTTGTGAATCCACTAAACGTTACTCTAGATATTCTATTTTTTTTTTGAGACAGAGTTTCATTCTTGTCACCCAGGCTGGAGTACAACAGCACTGAAACCTCCACCTTCTGGGTTCAAGTGATTCACCTGCCTCAGCCTCCCAAATAGCTAGGACTATAGGCAAGTGCCACTACACCTGGCCTATTCTGTATTTTTAGTAGCCGAGGTTTCACCATGTTGGCCAGGCTGGTCTCGATCTCGCAACCTCAGGTGATCCACCCGCCTCAGTCTCCCAAAGTGGTGGGATTACAGGCATGAGCCACCACAACAGGTTGATATTCATTGTAAGATTAGTTTGGATCTAGGATTTTAAAAAATCATTTTGAAGCTTCTTTCCAAACAGTATTTGGTAGAAAGAACCCCAAAGAGATTTGACATCAGTTTGAATTTTACTGAAAAGACCCCAGGGAGATTTTCAAATTCAGTCAAAATTCTCAGAGAAGGGCAATGATCAGTTCATTCACATAAACAGAACTCAAAATGACTAAGAATGATTTGAATATCACCTGAAGTAGAAAATAAACTTTACCTTATAAGCTACTGGAACTATAATTTTGTGTTTTATTTATTCATGGTACAAATATCTATGGGGCACTATTTTTTCTAGGTATTATCCTAGGCATTTTCAGGTTTAGTGCATTTTTAATTTTGGTGCATTGACCACATAATTCAAATTCTAAGATTTAGCATGAAGTAATCAGAGAAACCGTAACAAATATAAATATGAGAATGTTTCTTGCAACTTTGTTTATAACAGGAACAATCTGGAAACAACTTTAAAGAAATAGAGAACAGGTTAAATACATTATAGCACACTGATTTGATGATATATTATGCAGCAATTAATATTGTGCTATATAAAATTTGAATGTTGAGAAGAAACATTCAAAATACATTAAGTGGGAAAAGTTAAATATATGACTATATATACACATACGTATATAGAAATCTTATTTTATGATTTTTTATTTTTTTATGTATCATATTGTCTGAACTGAGATTCCAAAAGACATTTTGAAATACAAAAGTTTCTGTCTTCTCAGTGGCAAGGACTTGAGTTATTTTTTGCATTAGTTTTCTTCTGCCTAGAGAAATTTCTTAAATGAACCATTTAATTCTACGCATGTAAGACAAATATATACTTCTTATTTAGAAGGAAAACCTAGAAGAAACCTATAAATTCAATGCAAATATTGTTCTTAAATAATGTCCCAAATATTCTGTTGGTTATGCATTTTATTATGGTTCTTGTTTTTAATGAGACACTTCTCTGCAGAAATAGCATCTTTTAGAATTTATGTTTCTTGTTCCAAACATGGAATTTGATGGTTCTGTGCTATGCACTTCTACTCAGTTTTCTGAAACTGTGTTGTTTTTTTTTCAGTAGTTACTTGGAGGAGGTGCTGAGCTGAGGCAGAAGATGCTGAAGAAGGAGAAGGAGGTATGGATCTCTCTTTCATCTGACACTGCAGGGGGTAAAGAGGAGAGAAAATAGTGATCCAGGCAAAGTTCAGTCTGTACTGGGTTGTTATTGATTACTGTATCCATAATTTATTGCTACATTACAAATCACACTAAAACCCAGTGGCTTCAAACAATGCTAATTTATTGTGATTCACAAGTCTGCAGATGAGCTGGGATTTGGCTGATCTAGGCTGGGCTCTGCTAAATGTTTCCACTTCAAGAGACAGAAGTTGGGACAGCCCTACTTCTCACAGCAGATCTGTAGATCATGTGTCTTTTACTCACTCTCCTTGAATATGTGAGCTAGTTGGAGCAGTTTTTTCCTGACAATGACAGAGTTGCAAGGAGTACAAGTAGAAAATACAAACTTTGTAAGTTTAGTCTTTGCACTGGCATAGTCACTTCTTCCTTGCAACACTGGTCACACAAGTTAGATGGGATGCATAAAGTTAAGGTGTGAGGGCATCCACTGTACCTACAGTGACGCCAACAATGCCACCTTTCACAGTGTTGTTTAAACATGAAATACCTTGACTATGAGAAATGCACCAACATTGGGAGATGTTTTCTGCTGTGACCCATCGAAGTCAGTGTAGGAAACGCTGCCCCTGAGTGTCAGTTCTTCTCTAGAGTACATAGGCATTACCGACTGTTAATCATTCTTAAAAAATTGCAAATTCTGTGGTCCAGTGACTGTACACATTGTGGCATTCTTCTCCATAGGTCTTATTCATGTTAAACCTTTGTGATCAATTCTATGGTTTCAGAGGTCTGTTCTCAAAAATGATATCCAGGCTGGGTGCGGTGACTCACGTCTGTAATCCCAGCACTTTGGGAGGTTGAGGCAGGAGGATCACAAGGTCAAGAGATCAAGACCATCCTGGCCAACATGGTGAAACCTTGTCTCTACTAAAAATACAAAAAATTAGCTGGATGTGGTGGCATGCACTTGCAGTTCCAGCTACTTGGGAGGCAGAGGCAGGAGAATCGCTTGAACCCATGAGGCGGAGGTGGCAGTGAGTCCAGATGCCACTGCTCTCCAGCCTGGACAACAGAGCGAGACTCCCCCCCCCAAAAAGATATCAAATTGCATAACACAGTAAGACTTTATGCATAACATACACCCATGTCCTAAGTTTTCTGTACTAATTTTGGTTTCTTTGAAAAGTGTGGCCTTTACCTACAGTCTCTAACTTTTAGCAGAATTTCCTTGGATCTTCCTAATCTAGAGTAGCTAGCTCAGGGTTTAATCCTCATTCTTAAAAGCATAAATAGGCAGAAACTTATCGTAGTCATCATAAACTAAACACATTTGGTCGATTTACTTTTGTTGTTTTTATATATGTACGGGGTACAAATGCAGGTTTCTTACATGCTTATACTGGCTAGTGGAAGAGCCTGGGTTTTTAGTGTACCCATCACTCAAATAGTGTGCATTGTGTCCAGCAATAATTTTTCAACCCCCACCCCGACTCCCACACTCCCACCTTTTATAGTTTCCAATGCAGAAATAATAGACATTTGCATCACTTAAATTAACATTTTGTAACACTCAGCCTCTTAAAGCCAGTTTATTTGGGGATATGTTGTTAAATTAAACAAAATGATGTAGCATTTCCTTCACCATACCTCAGTTCAAAAGTAGGGTAATTTCTATGTGATGCCACATAGGGTTTGTATTTTAAGGAAAGAAACAGAGGCAGAGTGAGCACTCTTATCCAGACTGATTCTTCGTGCATAAATTCTTATTGCTAAATCCCAGCTTCTATATTGGAAAAGCACCTAGAACAGGGTTAGATGTCACTTGTTACCACTCAGTTTTACAACAGCATTTGTCACTAGCTAGGCCCACTGACCCATCAGGTTCTGCTTTACCTGGGATGTTTAACTTCTGCTTCGATGCTGGTACTGAGAAGACCTAAAGCTAAATATATTTAGGGAACATATCGATGCTTTATGGTAGTGACTGAGAATAATATTCTTTAGACAATTCCTCTATCATTATCCACTTGATGATGACTCTTCTTTGTATGCCTTTATTCTTTCTCCAAGAAGAACTTTAGAACACAAAACATTTTCAATACACATAATTAAATCAGCACAATTTTTTGTTTTGTTTTTTGAGATGGGAGTCTAGCTCTGTCACCCAGGCTGGAGTGCAGTGGCAATATCTTGGTTCACTGCAACATCCACTTCCAAGGTTCAAGCAATTCTCCTGCCTCAGCCTCCCAAGTAGCTGAGATTACAGGCACCCCCCACCCTCAGCTAGCTTTTTTATATTTATTTTTAGTAGAGATGGGGTTTCACTGTGTTGGTCAGGCTGGTCTTGAACTCCTGACCTCAGGTGATCTACCTACGTTGGACTCCCAAAGTGCTGAGATTACAAGTGTGAGTCACCATGCCCAGACACAAAATTTTCTAAGTTGATTTTGCCATGATACACACACACACACACACACACACACACACACACACCCCTTACCTAAAATTTACAAATATTTCTCTTATTTTTATGTAAGATGATTCTTTTCACATGCTGTCCTGATATAGAACATTATAGACCATTGATATTATTTTATCTGGTTAACATTTCACTAACACTTCTTGTCACATATTCCAGACTGTAAAAAGATATGAGAATTACATCACATTCCAGGATGTAAAAGATACTGTTACATGACATAGTTCACACAAAGAGAAAAACATATCCAAAAAATGATGATTTTATTTTATGATTTTCCCTTAGGGAAGAAAAAGGAGAGCATCTAAAGAGGGTAGGGTGGGGGATCTGAGGTCCCATTTGCAAAGGATGGGACTTTAAAGTGTTATGATTTAGTTGGAGATGTTAGTATTACCTCATTCGTACTTATATGTTTGTTAAGTTCAGCTATTTATAATAGGAACTAAGCACTCAACAATGTCATCAGTGACTATTAAAATAGCAGTAACAACAAACGATACTGTCTGTTAAAAATATAAATAGGAGCAGGTGTCCTTGAATTTCTGTGGTAAAAGGTAGAATCACTGAAGTGCTCCTTCATGTTTTCTATGCTATCCCATAGTTGAAGGATGTAAATCAGGAGTTCCTAGATCATGGCAGTGGTTGTTGGGTTTGAAGGTGGATGAGAACCACAGTCGGATTCATGGCCAATTGCCTTGATGATTTAGGCTTTAGTATCACATAGAATGTCACTAAATGGACATGGAGATTCTCACCTAGCCATACCAATTTTGACTTATCAAAAAGACCATAAATTTATAAAATAATCATGTACATGGATCTTGAAAGACTATTTTTTCTTTCCATTTGTCCTACTTTGGTCTGCTATGACAAAATGCTGTAGATTGGGTAGCTGGTAAGCAGCAGAAATTTATTTCTTACAGTTCTGAAGGCTGGGAAGTCCAATATCAAGGGATATTTGATTTCTGGTGAGAGCTTGTTTGCTGGTTCATGGATGGCACCTCCCAGCTGTGTCTGCAAATGTTAGGTAGAAGGAGCAAATAAGCTCCCCCGGGCCTGCAAGAGCATTAATCTGATTCATGAGGGCTCTTCCCTCATGATCTAATTACCTCCCAAAGGTCCCACTTCTAAATACCATCACCTTGGAGGTTGGGATTTCAAAATGAATTTGGAGAGGAGGGAACATAAACTTTCAAACCACAGTGCCATTTTTCTGCTGATGTGCTGTGATGAGTACAGGTATAAATTGCAAATTATTCTAGAAAATTAGATCATTGATGTTTTATCAAGTATAATAGAGAAAAGAGAGAGATTAAAATAAGATTAAATATTACTAAACAAATAATCATGTCCCACATTTTCCTTTTTGTTCACAGCGACCAATCCACTCAATCTTTCCCTTACAAAGAACAAAAAGTTCTGTGACATTTTTCAGCTTCAACTGAAGCTCATATTATACTTTATGAATGGTCTTTTGCTACTTATTACAACGCTGCAAATGACTTTGAAAAGAAAACACAGATTTCAAATGCGGAATGAAAGTTTCATGCATGAGATGAAAATATTGAAGAATATTATTTAATATGGTCTGGCTGTTATTCTGCAATTTCATTTGCACTGAATTATTAGTGCCAAGGAATGAAATGTTTTTGAAAGATAATTTAATACTGCCAAGAGCTATTGGTTAATATCTGAAAAAGGATAGTTGGTTTCATGATGATTAATTAGAATGCGATGAATAGTGTCAGATAAAGGTATGTACTATGCACATATTAATGATAATAGAACTTAGGTATGTTCCACATTACAAAACCCAGTGACATCTTAACAAAAAGAAAATAATGTAAATGCATACTATAAATCTCGTTTATGATACAGACATATATATAGTAGTGTTTGCTGTGTATAAGTATAAAATCGTTTAAAAAGTTACTTAGGGTATGCTCATTTGCCATTATTTTTGGCAAATTTTTTGTTTATTCAGTTTTTCTCTTCCACTATTTATGTGTTTTTACCTAATACCTTATATTATAAATAGAAACCCAAGACCATGCACTAGAAGTTTCAATAACTAGACTGAAATAACTGTCAAATATCAAACGTTAAGAAAAAAAACTTTTAAACAATTTTAAAAACATCAAAATCTGTAAAAAAAAAAAAAAAAAGAGGCCATTAAGAGGTCCTTAGAGATATTCTTATATACAAAAAATAACATTTTTTTTTTTTATTTTATGTTGAGTTCCAGGATACATATGCAGAATGTGGAGGTTTGCTATATAGGTCTACACGTGCCATGGTCGTTTGCTGCACCTATCAACTGTCATCTCGGTTTTAGGCCCTGCATGCATTAGGTATTTGTCTGAATGCTCTCCTTCCCCTTGCCCCCCAACCCCCAACAGGCCCAGTATGTGTAGTTCCCCTGATGAAGCTGGAAGTCATCATCCTCAGCAAACTAACACAGGAACAGAAAAACAAACACTTCACATTCTCACTTATAAATGGGAGTTCAACAATGAGAACACATGGACACAGGGAAGGAAACAAGAATAATATTTTCTAATTACAAATTGGATGCTTGCCAGGGATATATTGTATTACATTTTTTTCCTCAAAAACAAATGGTATATAATTCGAGATTAGTTCCAATAGCTTTTAAATATAATGCTAATTATGTTATTGTAATATTATAGCTAGTCATTTTTATAAACTATAAATTCCATAAAATACCAATTCTACAAAAATGAAGCTCAAAATTATTGTAAAAATGTATGATTAAAATAGCATAATATTTAGAATTACTCTGAAACTCTATTCACAGTTTACTTGATAAAAATTTTGTTGCATTTCAAAAGTTCATTTGCAATTTAACAATTCATTCATTTAACTAATATTTACTGGTTGAACACTGTGTCCCAAACAGTGTGCTAAGAGCTGGGATAAATCACTGAACAGTACAGACATTGTTCATAACCTCATTGTGCTGGCAGTATGTTGGAGAAAGATATATAATAAAAAATGTAATAATTAAAAGTAAAGCACTTTGGGAGGCCAAGGCAGGTGGGTCATTTGAGGTCAGGAGTTCAAGACCAGCCTGACCAATATGGTGAAACCCTGTCTCTACTAAAAATACAAAAATATTAGCCAGGCGTGGTGTCGCATGCCTGTAATCCTGGCTCCTTGGGAAGCTGAGGCAGGAGAATCTCTTGAACCCAGGAGGCAGAGGTTACAGTGAGCTGAGACTGTGCCACTGCACTCCAGCCTGGGTGACAGAGTGAGACCACTCCTTCTCATAAATAAATAAATAAATGTAAAGAGTGTGGCAAAGGAAAATACTACTCTGGAAGTGAGTGGAGGAAAAACAAATGGCTTATAAAGCAAAACAAAAATTAAAAAAATCCCCCCCACACAAGCAAAACCAAGACGCTTAAGCTGTGATTAGAAAAATGAATATAACTCAGATCATAAAGGCAGGTTGGGGGAAAAGTCGGAGTGAAGTGGGGAGGAGGGCAGAATCAGGGAAGTGTGAGCTCATTCTAGGAACTAACAAAAAACTTCAAACGGGGAAGATTCAGGGTCCATCTCGGGAGTGGATAGAGGAACATAAGACTGAAAGATAAAAACTGAAGCAGAATATGTCATGTGATGTTTAGGTGAGAGTATAGGTCAGGACTTTATAGACCTTATTTTGAAATGTTGTCCTTGTCTTAAGAGCAATGGCATCCACCAAAAGTATTTTAAGAAGGAAGTGAGCTGAGATTGGATTTCTGAGTGCTATCTCAGAGAATGAATCAGAGCGTAGCTGGGGCAGATGTTTGGAAAGGAAGGCCATTGCATTCAGCCAAGTAAGAGATAATGGCTTCAACTGAAGTGGCGGTGGCAGAGATGCAAGAGTAAAACATGTCTGAATAGTCAAAATGCAGAAGTGATGTCATTTAGTGAATGGTTATGTGTATGAGTTAAAGGAAAAAATGAGTCAAAAATATTCCCCAGGAATCTGAAGAGCCAAATGGATGGCAGTGCAATAAAACAAACCGCATTTGAAATGGTCAGAAATGGTTTGAGTTAGAGACCTGTTGAATGTGAGGCATTTGCAAATTATCTAGATAAAAATCAAGGAAACGGTTGTATAACCAGGAGCTAAGAAGATAGTTCAAATACGATGTTATCACAGTTCATTCAGCCATGCAACAATGACAGCCAAATTAGGAGCCTATTATCCTAGGCACTATTTTTCCATTTGGCATTTAGAAGTGAAGTATCTGTCTACCACATCTGAATTTTGGGGGGTTTTATTAGTGGACAGGAGTGATAGGCTGTCAGCAAAAAATAAAAATAAGTATATTAATATAATTCAACCTGAATTGAATTTAATGTTTAAATTATGGAAAAAATGTGATTAGTTATTAATGTGAGATTTTCTTTAAAAATGTTACTACAGAACACATGAGAGTACACTAACAGAAACATATGCATACGGTTTATCAGTATTATTTTCAAAATATTAGTAGCTAACACTGTCGGTCTGTTCTACAGAAAGCACAGTGAGAACAACTTTGTGCTAGGTGTGCCATCAGGCAAACTGTGCAAATAAACTTAATGGGAAATTTCAGTTATGGTAAACTGTATACACTGTGAGTCTACTTTGAGGGCTGCTGTGGATAAATGGGTGGCAGAATGTTGAGATTAAAAACTCATGTTTGTTATTCCCTTTTCTATAAACTTCAGAATATTAACCTTAAGTATCCGTATGAATGAGAAATGTAGGAAATACAAGTTAACAAAATTTGAGAAGGATGGAAATAATATAAATGTAGTATACATTGCTTTCAGGACATTTCCAATGTATGCAATGAAAGGCAAAAAACTGATTCTATGAAATACATCAGAATATTTTTCAAATTTTACTGGTGTATATTTTAAGCCATTATGATTTGCAGTTTAGCATTTTAAGTCCCATTAATTATAGAATAAAGTCATGCTTCATTTTTGACAATTAAATACAATTTTACTGGAAGGGAGAAAGAACTCTGAATTGGACTCAAAGGAGAAATCTTCTTTAAAGGTCACCCCTTATTAAATGGCATGACAATTTGATTATGCCATTCATGCTTAATACCCCAGACTATTCTCAACACAGTGGCTGGAGTGACACTTTTAAAAACGAAAGTAAGATCATGTTATCCCTCTACTGAGCATCCTACCAAATTTCCACTTGTCCCTCTGAATAAAAGCCAAAGGTAGTACAATAACATACCAGACCTTCCAGGATCTATTTGCCCATTTCCCACCTGTCTAACATCAGATCCGATTACTCATTCCTTTGGCCATGATACAGCAGCCACACTGGTCTTCTTGCTGTCTCAATACCAAGCTTGTCCCTGTCTAGGCGCCTCTTGTACTTACTGTTATCTCCTGGAAATGCTGTTTCTCCACAGGGTGAACCTCATCTTATTCAAGTCTCTGATCAAATTATATCTTCTCAATGAAACTTTTCTTGACCACCTTATTTAAAATAAAGTCATTCCCTAATGGCACAACTGATCCCCTTTTTTTTTCCTTTCTTTTTCCAGTAGCATTTAACAACCTTCAAAATAGCATAAAATTTATGTACATATTGATATTTTTGCCCTCCTTCCCCTATAAAGCAAGCCAGCTATAAGATCCTATCGATATTTGTCTCTTTCGTTTACTTCAGCCTTCTAAATAGTACCTCACAGATAAAGTGCTCATTAGAATTTGTTGAATGAATGAATGCTTGATAAATACTATTCTTACAGAAGCATATTAAAATATTTTTGTGACTAAATAGAAGAAAGCTGGTGTATTTCATGGTTCTACTTGGGATGTAGAAACCCGGAAAGAGCAAACACTTACAACAAGAAACACCAGAAAATCTGCAAATTCACAACTTTTTGAAACCTATAAGAGATCAATAAACAAATCTCAAATCTAAGAAAAAAACAAGTCCCTGAGAAAAGAGACAGATAGCAAGCAGGCACTTTCTTAACTGAGACAAATTCAGTTGGATATACCTAAAAAAAGAATTCAGTTAAAATTGTTAAAAGTTGGTAAAGGCTGAGTGTGGGCTACCAAGAACCAAATCTGACAGCACATTCATCTTGGACCTCCCAACCTCCAGAACTGTCAGAAATAAATGTCTGTTGTTTAAGCCACCCAACTATGGTATTCTGTTATAGCAGCTTGAGCTAAGATGCCATTTCAATACGAAGACATGGATAGGTTAAAACGAAAGGATAGAAAAAAGGATGCTATGCAAACACTATTCAAAAGTAAATTGGAGTAGCTGTTTTTCTGTAAGACAAAGTACACTTCAGAGTGAGAATATTACCAAAGAAAAGGGAGGGTTTAGATAATAATGGATCCATCTTTCAAGAAGGAATATTAATTATAAATGTGTATTCACTAATATCAGAACTTTAAAACATTGAAGCTAATATTTAACTATGAATTATTATATGCAAATTACATATGAAACTAAGAATTCATATTCTCAGTGAGAGGACTATAAGGGAAAATAAATAAATTCATATTTTCAGCTAGAGACTTCACCAATCCTCTCTCAGTAAATGGTTTAGCACAAGTAAACAGATATCAGTAAGGATTTAGAAGACCTGAACAGCACCATCGACCGATGTGACCTTAATTGGCATTTAGAGAATAGCTCTTCACTCAAAAATAACAGAAATACAATGTACAAGTGCCCATGGAGCTTTCACTAAGATATGCCATATTCTGAACATTACAACAAATTTTAACACATTTAAAAGTTTATCATATGATGCATGTTTTATGACCATGACAAAATTTAACCAAAAATTATTAACATGAAGCTATCTGAAAGGACTCAAATATTAAGTCAAAGAAGTCAATCAAAAGAGAAGGCCCAAAGAAAATTAAAACCGTTGACTGAATGGAATTTTAAATATCTCAGAATTGGACAGGTAGAGTTGAACAGTATTAAGTAGGAAATTTATGTAATTAATTGATTATATTAGAAATAAAGATATTTAACCAGAAGCCTGATCTTCTCCTTTAGAAAACTGGAAAAATTGGAGCAAATTAAACTAAAATCAGTCAATAACATGGAAATAAGAGCAATTTCATTCTTTTGCATGTGGGATGTCTGCTTTCCCAGCATGATTGATTGAAGACTGTCCTTTCCCAGTGTGTATTCTTGAAACTCTTGTTGAAGACCGTTCATTGTTTATTCTCTGGTTTATTTTGGCTCTTTATTCTGTTCTACTGGTCTATAGCCCTGCCTTTAGTAAGATACAGATTTGATTGTTGTAGTTTTGTAAATGAAGTCAGGAAGTGTGTGATGCTTCCACTTTATTCTTCCTCAAAATTGTGGTGGCTCATGCCTGTAATCCTAGCACTTTGGGAGGCTGAGGCGGTGGATCACTTGAGGTCAGGAGTTTGTCACCAGCCTGGCCAACATAGTGAAGCCCCACGTCTACTAAAAATACAAAATTTAGCCAGGCATGGTGGCACAAGCCTGTAATCCCAGCTACTTGGGAGGCTCAGGGAGACTGAGGGATGCTGAGGCAGGAGAATCGCTTGAACCAGGAGGAGGACGTTGCAGTGAGCTGAGATTGCACCACTACGCTCCAGCCTGGGAGACAGAGGAAGACTCTGTCTCAAAAAAAATACTACTAATAATAGTAAAATTTCTTTGGCTGTTCCTGGTCTTTTGTTGCTCCATATGAATTTTAGAATTTTTTTCTCTTTCTCTGCTGAACACCACTAATTTTTGATAGGAATTTTATTGAACTTGTAGATCTCTTTGTGTAGTACAGACATTTTAACAATATTTATCCTTCCAATACCTAAACATGAGATGTCTTTCCACTTATTTGTATCTGTTTTGATTTTTTTCATTGGTGTCTTACAGATTTCAGTGTACATGTCTTTTACCTCGATTGTGTATTTTAAGTATTTAATTATCATTGATGTTATTGTAAATAAAATTGTTTCATTCAATTTTTTTGAATAGTTCATTGTTCGTGTATAGAAATGCAACTGATTTTTGTATGTTGATTTTATATCCAGTAAATTTACTGAGTTCATATTTTAGTTCTAATGGTGTTTTGTGGTGGTAGGGGGTGAGGTCTCTAGGGTTTCCTACATATAAGATTATGTCCTCTATAAGCAGAGATAATTTAATTTGTACTTCTGATTTGGATGCCTTTCATTGCCCAATTTATCGGGCTAGAACTTCCAATATTATACTGAATAGAAACAGCAAGGAACACACTCTTGCCTTGTTCCAAATCTTACAGGAAAATCTTACGGTTTTTCACCATTAAATATGGTGTTAGCTATGGGCTTATCATATATGTCTTTTATTACATTGAAGTAGGTTCCTTCTATACTTACTCTGTGGAAGGTTTTTATAATGAAAGGGGGTTACATTTTATCAAATGTTTTATCTGCATCTATGAAGATGATCATGTGATTTTTTTCCTTCATTCTGCTAATGTGGTATATCACTTAGACTGAACTTACATATATTGAAGCATTATTGCATCCCCAGAATAAATCCCACTTGGTCGTGGTGTATGGTCCTTTTGATGTGCTGTTAAATTCAATTTGCTTATATTTTGTGGAGGAATTGTATACCAATGTTAATTAGTAATAGTGACCTGGAGTTTTCCTTTCTCAAAGTATCTATGTCTTGTTTTGCTATTCTGGTGATGTTGGTGTCATACGAAAAGTGTGAAAATATTTCCTCATCCCTTATTTTTTGGAAGAGCTTAAGAAGGATTGGTATTAATTCTTCTTTAAATATGTGGTAGAATTCACCTGTGATATCATCAGGTCCTGGGCTTCTCTTTGTTGAGAGCTTTTCATTACTGATTCAGTCACCTTAGTTGTTATTGGTCAGTTCAGTCTTTTCATTTCTTTTTGATTCATCCTCAGTAAAAGGTATGGTTTTAGTAATTTAGTTTGATTTAGAGCCTTATCTGATACCATAGACAAAACTTAATTCAAAAGGGATTAAAATTTAAATATAAGACATGAAGCCATAAAACTCCTAGAATAAAATATAGAAAAAGATTCTTGACCTTGTTCTTGCCAGTGGTTTTTTTGATATGACACCAAAAGCACAGGAAACTAAAATAAAAGCAGACAAGTTAGACTAAATTAGAGTAATATGCTTCTGCACAGCCAAACAAACAAAAACAGTAAAATGAAAAAGCAACCTACGAAATGGAAGAAAATATTTGCAAACTATAAATCTGCTAAAGGACTAATTTCCAAAATACAAAAATGAGGAATTTCTGCAAAACAGTAGCAAAAAACCAAATGAGCCAATTAAGAAATTAAGAAATGAGCAACAGAACTGAAAAGGTATTTTTCCAAAGAAGGCATACAAGTGGCAGACAGATATATGAATATGCACTCAACATCACTAAACATCAGGGAAATACAAATAAAAAACACAATAAAATATTACCTCATTCTATTTAGGATGGCTATTATTAAAATGAAAACAACATAACAATTGTTGAGCAGGATGTGGATAAAGGAGAATACTTGTATACTGCTGGCAAGAATGCAAAATGGCATGCCTGCTATTGGAAAACAGTATGAAGTTTCTTCAAAAAGTGAAAAGTAGAATTTCTATCTAATCCAGAAATCCTACTTATGGGTATTTGTCCAAATGAATTGAAATCAGGATCTCAAATAGCCATCTGCAGTCCCGTGTTTATTGCAGCATTATTTGCATTTGTCAAGACATGGAAGTAACGCAAAAGTCCATTGACGGATGAATGGATTTAAATTTTTTTACAGAAACATGTAATGGAATATTATTGAGCATTTAAAAAGAATGAAATACTGCCATTTGAGACAAAATGGATGAGCCTGGAAGACAATATGCTAAGTGAAATAAGCCAGACACTAAAGGACAAATATTACATGGTACCATTATATGAGGAATCCGAAACAGTCAATCTCACAGAGAGAGTACAGTGGTAGTTTCCAGGCACTGGAAGAAAGGAAGAACAGAGAGGTATTCATCAGAGGTTACAAAGTTTTAGTTAGGCTGGATGAATAAGTCCTAGAGATCTGCTGTACAGCGGAGTACCTATCTTTAACGATACTGTATTATAGATCTAAAAATGTGCTCAGAGGGAAGAGCTTATGTTAAGTGTTCTTATTACCAAAAATAATAATAAATAAAGAAGGTGAGAAGAAACTTTGGAAATGATGGGTATGTTTATGGTATAAATTGTAATGATAGGTTCATGAATATATGCTTATCTCCAAACATGTTATACACGTTAAATATGTACAGCTTTCTAAAATGTCAATTATACCTCCAATAAATGTTTTTTAAAAGATAATGTCTTCTAAGGTTGAAAGACAAAAATTAAAAACACAAATTTAAGTGCAGAAATTGGTTAAATTAAAAATTGAAACAGAATAGTGAAAAATCAATGAAATCTAAAGCTGATTATTTGAAAAGAGCCATATAACTAACAAACGTCTACCAGAATGACCAGCCAATGAGAGAAAGAAAGAATTAATGAATATACAAATTGCCAATATCAGGAATGAAAGAAAGAACATCACTATAGACACAGACACATTTACAAACTAATAAAGGAATAATATTATAATCTACCTCCTGCTCATAAATTCAACAATTTAAATGAAATCATTCAAAAGATAGTAACTGCCTACTCATACTCAAAAATGAATAGGTAACGTAAATAATCAAGCATGTATTACAGAAATTGAAATCATGGTTAAACACCCTCCAATAAAGGGAACTCCAAGTCCATAGTGCTCTACAATACCTAGCAGTAAAGGCAGTCCTAGGACTTATGAGAATGTTTTCTGTCTTTCAGATTGAATTTATAGAAACTGCTCTGACACCTCAGTTAAAGCACAGGAGAGATTAATTGTTGGAATTTGAATGCTTCAGTGAATGAGTGCACGGGCTTATAGAACATCAGGTAAATTTACAGAACTTAACTATATCTAAACAACAGGCTAGAGACGTGGGTTTGAGTAACCATCATAGATGCTTAGTATCTTGAGAAATTATAACGATTCTTAGGAATGGAAAAAAATTATTGTAGATTTGCCTGATATACTTTAGGATCATTAATTCACTCATTGAAAAGAGTATTCCTTAAAAATTGGAACTGATACTGAGGAAACAAGGTAACTAATACCAATTAAATTACCAGAAGCATTAACTCATGTTATGTGTAGGAAAAACAAAGTCAGGGAGATGAGAATTTTGATTGTCTTATTTTTAATGTACAACTAAAATCCTTCAGGGAATATGCAGGGCTTGGAGAAGAGGTGATAGCAATAAGAGAAAATCCACAAATTCCTTCATGTCTGTGGCAGAATGTGTGACAGCATTTTAAAGAGAATTTTCTAATGTGGATAGATGTGTAAGAACATGTCAAATTTTTGATCACATACAAGGAGAAAAAATGAAGTTGTCTCTTTACATGCTATAAAATTGGAAAGATATTTGCAATAGTTTTATTTGTTAGTTTCTTGCATATTTTGGAAAATTATACCTAGCCGGAGCGAGTCACTATGGTAGTAATATATTTATTCCTGGAGAAACATAAACTTCCCCAGTGGCTGGGGAAATATATTCATGTAAGGATTGGGTAATAAGACAATTGGAGCCAGCTCTGTGATAAGACTTCTGTATTCCAACGGAACCAACACTCATTTCTATCCACTGAGAACATAAATCATGGAATCACAAAAAAATTACAAGTCCTTGGGTATCCTTTTCCACATGTATGAAAAATACCTAAGGACAGGTATTTTATTAGATATACTAGCCCAGGTATAGGAAATCAGTAGGAATGTGGGGAGGGAAGGAAGAAAGTTTATAAAAATTAATGTTGCAGACACTTTACAAAAGAAGACATACATGAGGCCAACAAACATGAAAAAATGCTCATCGTCACTGGTCATCAGAGAGATGCAAATCAAAACCACATTGAGATCCCATCTCACACCAGTTAGAAGGGTGATCATTAAAAAATCTGGAGACAACAGATGCTGGAGAGGATGTGGAGAAAAAGGAACACTTTTACACTGTTGGTGGGAGTGTAAATTAGTTCAACCATTGTGGAAGACAGTGTGGCGATTCCTCAAGGCCTTAGAAATAGAAATTCCGTTTGACCCAGCAATCCCATTACTTGGTATATATCCAAAGGACTATAAATCGTTCTACTATAAGGGCACATGCACACGAATGTTCATTGCAGCACTGTTTACAATAGCAAAGACCTGGAACCAAGCCAAATGCCCATCGATGATAGACTGGACTGGGAAAATGTGGCACATATACTCCATGGAATATTATGCAGCAATCAAAAATGATGAGTTTGTGTCGTTTGTAGGGACACTGATGAATCTGGAGAACATCATTCTCAGCAAACTGACACAAGAACAGAAAATGAAATACCGCATATTCTCACTCATAGGCGGGTGATGAAAAATGAGAACACATGGACACAGGGAGGGGAGTACTAAACACTGGGATCTATTGGGGGGAATAGGGGAGGGACAGCAGCGGGGGGAGCTAGGGAGGGATAGCCTGGGGAGAAATGCCAAATGTGGGTGAAGGGAAGGAGGGCAGCAAAACACATTGCCATGTGTGTACCTATGCAACTATCTTGCATGTTCTGCACATGTACCCCCAAACCTAAAATGCAATTAAAAAAAATTAATGTTGCATTCAAATAAAGACACAACCATATTTGAGCAGGCGTAGTTTGCTTAACCTTCTTTATATAGCAACTTTTTCATTGCTTCCATTATACTTGGAGCTTAGTGATATCAAAATTATTACCTCTAAAGATATAAAACATATGTTGTATTCTGAAATATTCTTCCAGAGAAGTTATTTCATCTAGAAAAAAAAACAGCACTTTAATTTCACCCCATAATTTGTCATTTTGTATAGCATAACGTGATCACAAAGTCTATATGTAACACTAATTTACACTTAGACCGTGATGGCTATACACTATCTATATAATATTTCATATTACCCTATTGTTTGAATTAGAAAAGTGTTTAATTTGATGGAATCTCTTGTAGTTACATTTTCAGAGGTTTAAATTTTATACACAACTGATTTTTAAAAATTTACTAATTGTTATGAAAAATACAATATATCTTTGAGTTGGCACTGTATCTATATAATTACTTTGAGTAGCATTTTAAAATTAAGACAACTTAAATCAAGGTTTTTATAAATAACACCATTCTGAAATTAAGCAGAAGTAAATAACATAAAACCAAAGCATCTGACAAAATTAAGGCACTTAATTTGAAGGTCACCAATATCAAGCCTCTGATAGTAAGTAGTTTACATACCAGTAACGTAAACACATCTTCTGGTCATTTTGTCATTTAACAACTATGCTTTGCTGGCCTGTTTTGACCTATTTCCACCAGCCACTCACTTCTTTAATTTAATGCTTGTCCCCATGGCTGTGTGCAAGACACTTTCTAAGTGTCTCAGCCCTTTCTCATTTGTCACCTCATTTCTCAACGTATGACATTCCGTCACAATTCTGCTTGTATCAGATTATTTTTCTATCAAGCGGAAAATGCCACTACAGGGTGGTATTTAATAAAAGAAAGAGGAACAAGTTTAAAAAGCTAAAAAATGAGAGTTTTAGGAGACTATCAACAATTACATAGGGGAGCAATTGGTGCTTGCATTACTCCACATTCCTTTCACAGGTATTAAGGATTTGTCTGATAGAAGGTGATTTTTAAATTATGTTTCTGAATTTCATATTTGATGGAATTTATGAATTAGGAAAATAATTTTATATCTATATCTCTACTGTTCTAACATTAGAAAAATTTATTAGCAGTATTTAACATTTTAAACTGTAATGAACTTATTTTCCTACCACGTTTCATTTGGCTCTCCAGTTTTTTTCTATTTTTAATCGCTTTTGCTTTCTGAAACTAATGCACATTAACTTACTGATTTTGAGAGATGCTAATAAAAATAAATGCATGTAGAGAAGTTAATTGCTAATTATAGTTATATGCAAATTAGATCTTATATTGGTCCCATTTTTGCTATGGTAGTAAATGTAAATAAATTAAAAATATAAAATGCTATAACATTTGTTACATCAAAACAGTATGTGTATATACATATACCTACATACAGTTAATTATACCAAAAATCATACTTGTGTATTTACACATACATATATAGCTTAAAAATTATTTATACTATGGATACGAATATAGACATTAAATATAGATAGATGACAGCCAGCTAATTAGTCATATAGATATAGTTATATAGAAAGATATCGTTGATATAAATATAGATAAATGTGGAGGGAACATCATGGAGTTGGTCATTCTATCTTATCAAGTGCCTTTTGTTTTTTATTTTAATAGAAGTTCATTTTAATCACAAATTTCACAGAATTATTTACTTCCCTAGCTTTATGCTTTGCAGAACACAGAGAAAAATATTTTCAGCTATGGATGAACTAAAGCTCGGATTTTAGTTTACCGTCATTGGTCCTGCAATTTTCTAACCACCTTCAGTTACATTAACCAATAGTATTGGTCAATATATCCTAGGAATCTTAGCAATATTTTCTTTTTATTTATTGAAAATTGGAATACTTTAAAAATTATCTTTCTTGTTTTGATTTCCAAGATGCTAATTAATTAAAACTAAACTTTAATAAAAATGCAAGATTTATAGCAATCTTTTATTACCATCTTAATTTTCGTTTAGTATTTTGGCCTTACCTCTTTATGCACTACCTTCAAGGGAAAGAATGAATTCCGTTTCAGCAACATTACCACCCCTGTGGGTTTTAGCAACATCATCAGATTAAAATTTAACAATTCCAGGGATGCAAACCTTTAAATCATTGATCTTTATGTAAGATATTATGAATAATACTTCATTTAAAATATGTAAACCACAATATCACATGAAATAAAATATATTCGTAGTCCAAAAGGAGTTAAGAATTCAAGCAATAGGGATTCTCTTGTATTAATTTGATGGCAAAGTTCTTTACCTTTCCTACCTTAGGTTAAGCAAAGACATAACTAATAGGATGGCCAGTGATTTTATTCAGTTGGTAGAACCATACACCTCCTGGCGGTCAGTTAGGAACTCATGGTACTCAACCATTATCTCAGCACCTCATCTTATTATCCTCTCGGGGATTATAGTAGAGTTGACACTGATGTTTCTTTCTTCAGGTATCGTCAGCCACATTGAAAGCTGATGATGACCTGTTCTGTTAGTTTTGGTCACTTTTGTGTACCTGTAGCCTAGAACAGTATCAGAAATATGGCAGGTGCTCAATAAGCTTTTGTCAAGTAAGTGAATAAATACATCAGGAGGCTTAATTTTTCATTTATTGTCATTAGACTTCTGATGAAAGCACAACGTTAACACTTGTTAGTTTGTTATCCATTATAATTCTCCATATGTTTTCTGAATTCTCCCAGTAAGATTATTTCTAAAACCGATTTTTCTTAATAGCTCTTAAGACTATTAAACATAATGAGAAGCTTTAATTTTTAAAGATGCTAATGAATTTTGAAACAACCACTTTATTACAAAAAAAACCACCTTTACTATATTAGTTACGAAGTAGACACTAAGAAATTTAGTTATAATTTTTAATGTCATGAATTGGCAGCAGAATATCTAAAATTAAAGTTCAATGGAAAATTATTGTAATTTTAAGAGTACTTTGTGTCAAAGTGTATTTAGAAGTATGTTGTTATTTTCAACTTTTATTTCTTCTTCCCTGAGAAGCTCTTTCCTTGTATCTTACGTATTTCTTTAGTAAAATATAAATTCTGCAGAATTTAGGACTAGTAATTTAGAGGCTGTAAAAGAGTGTGGTGAGGATAGTAGATTATAGAATGTCAAAGATGCAACAAAGAGAGAAATGGATGCGGCTACTTTTAAACTAAAAAAAAAAAATCTGAACATTTAACTTTGGACTAAACCATACATCTCAATATATAAAATAGCTATTAATCCTGACTTTAAGGAAAAACATTTATTTTCAAAATGACTCTACCTAAATATACAAATGAACCACATGTCATTCAATAACTCTTACCAAGATGCACAATAACTAGCATGCATTGCCAACTACTAAAAAGGAAATGTCCTTATAATTCCGAAGGAAAACATCCAGACCTCAGCTGGCACTAAAAAGAAGTGACAGCATAGTTTGTCATCGCAAGAATGTTGCAGTATTCTGTTCATTATGCCTTACTCTCTATTATTGAACAGAACTGGGTGATCTTTATTTCATTTACTTTAATCAGAAGACTCTTCTAAAATGCTTCTGGTTAATATTTGGTTTGAATGAAGCACTTTATTAAAAATGCTGGATGTTTCCACTTAACATAGCCTGAATAGCTGAAAGGGAAATAATGGCACAAGCATAAAATGGCATAATAAATCAAAGGACACCCTTTTCCTTCTAAACATGTCCAAGGTTAGTTTTCATCTTAATAGAATTGCTGATCTGTCAACTGATCAACTGTAGATATGCTTGTGACTTGTTTCTATGGAAAGACGGATGCCAAAAATAATGAGAAATAACCCTTTGAGTCTTCTCTAAAAGCATTTCTGTTTTGCTGAACATGCTTTGTGTGCACTGAAAAATCTCTTCCCTTCCTCAAAGTAAAATTTCAATTGATTAAAAATAAAAAGACTCTGCTGGTTCATATTTCTAAGTGGCATGGAACAACAGATCATTGTGGCATGGTATTATTTTCAAGATTGACTTTAAGTTATAATGGCGGTAACAATACTTGATTAGAAATATCCTACTCTATCAGGGACGATAAGGTGTTACCACCATTTGAAAGATTCAAAAACTATGTAATCTGAAATTAGAACAACCTTCACCTTGCATCAACAATGATTACAGACCTCAAGATCACCTCTATCTCCTTTCCACAATGAGAGAGAGAGAGAGAGACCTTTTCTTCAGCCATATATACATATCCCTCACTGCCCCATCCCCATACAGTGGACTACTAGTTATACTATCACAGATAACAAACATTTTGAAATCCCTTCACACACTTACAGCGAAAGTTACATGAAAACACTCATTTAATCTCTGGGAGAGATAAAGAGTTCTGAAGAAGACAAAAAGCTTTGGTTGTGCCATAACATATCAATCACAATAAAGCTTTTAGTCAGGAAGATGGCACAGCACAGAGCTGTTTTAAACAGTTTTGAAATTAGATGTGCACAGAGGAAGCAGAGAAAAGTATCTCTATTGTTCACCCTTTAGGTGAGGATCTCCTAACCTCATGTAAAATGTCAGGTTGGGCTAAATGGCTCTTACCGTGGCAGGCTAGGCTTTCAAGCCTTGCTGATACAGTATACTCCTTTCTTAAAATATCTCAGTTCAAATGATCTGTCCAGGCTTCTTTATGTAGAAACCAAGTTCTAATCATGATGGAACCCCAGTGTCTAGTGCACAGTAAGCATTCCATAAATCCTTGTTGAGTCCCTGCAGAGGCATACATTTCATTTTATTAGCCATCAAATTTCAAGGTCCTCCCAGGGATGGTCCAAGCAGGATTTTGCTGGAGTTCTAATAGAAGCCATTCATAGAGGAGCAGAGACTCCTAATGCTTCAAAGGGCAATTAGCACAGCTTTAACTCATTCACAAATCCTTAAAAATTTGAGCACATACTTTTGCACTGGAGGATGGCTCTTTCCATAAGGGCAAATCATTTAGCAATCTAATACAATATTTCATTTGGATATGTGTCCCAGTGCTGTTCAAGCACAGTGCAGAATACCGTAAAACTTTAATTTGGTAGAGCACAAAGGCATCTTTCAAGTTCCTTTATTTTAAGTCATTAGTCAAATTATTTTAACCTGAGGTTTCAAACAAATATTCTTAAATCAGAGAAAATGATGTATTTAATATATGTCAAAGATCAAGAAAACTCACACACATATATACACACACCCCAAAAAATCTTCAAAATACTTACTAGAATCTTTTGGCCCATCAGATTAAGAAAAATAGTTGTAACATCTTTTTGTGACTCAGGAAGAACACAATCAAATGAAATAAGACAATTCAAATAGGTCTTCACTTTTCATTTACTTCTAGTACTGATGCCGTTCTGATTCTTTCAGGACGTTTCACTTTCATTGTAATCTTCGGATGGCACAGTTTGCATCTGTATCGCTAAATTCAGCTCCTCAGGTTCCACTACTGCATTTTACCAAAAAACAAATACCAAAAACCTTTCTTCATATGAATTGTTGAGTAAAAGAAATGGAGGTACAAAGGAAAAGTGAGCAGGTAAAAGAAGAAAACACAAGAGACAGAGTAATTTCATTAAGGAGTATTTTAAGTGTGTTTTCATTGCACGTGACTTTGAGATTTATAACATTTATTTTAAAAGTCAGGATGACTACAAGATACATCAACAGATCAATTATTTATGATTAACCACTGTGTGCAGCTTGATAGATTTCATAGTATAAACAAAGACAAAAGAGGTAAAATTACTAAAAAATCAAAATAGTAAAAAATGATGTGTACCCTAAGAAGGCTTTTTTCCCCGAAAGAACCTCTCTTGAAATTATACCTTTCCAAGACTACAACTATAAAAGATAAGAGGAAATTAAAATTCGACTTCTGAAAATGCAGCACAACTTGCTGAAAATAATGATTCAGTGACAGAAATAAATGCATCTAGAGTATGTGAGTATAATTATGCACTACAGGTAGTAAATGTCACGTTATGTTTCAATGATTTTATGGATATCAAACTCATCTGTATGCTATTTCTAATAGCAATTTTATGACTAAACTAATAAATATAGGAAACTGTTCTGATTTTAATAATACATGGTTTCTTATGGTAGCAGTTTATTTTGGCTAATGTAAAATGATAAATCTGAAGGCTAAGGTTAAAGCAGGCCTTGAAAAATAGCTTAAAATATTATATGCAATCCTTGTCCTAGATCTTCCTAAAGTCATTATTGCATTTTTTGGAAGTATACTGCAGGGGCTTCTTTTCCACTTCAAAGTTAAAGCCATTAAACTTACTGTTCCATGTAATAAATTAATAAACAAGAATAGATTAACCAAATGATATGGAGCATTACCTTCTTCCAGTTCCTCTCCTTCTCATCTAGTTCATTGTTGTTTCTCTCTTGGGAGGTGGTGAAAAGTTCTATTTAAATTTAGATTGAATGAAGTGCTCAGTAAGATATTTCAGAATCCCAGAAGTGTGGTATGTGATGGAGAGAGGAAAGTGGCCTTTTTTTTTTTTTTTTTTCTGGAGCTTTTGAATATGTTGGCCTGTGAGCAGGTCTGTGGAGTATGGCTGCCAAAATACACTGGCAGTCTTTTAGGCTCCCACCAGAGCTGAGAAAGCAACCCAGAAACAATTTCCCTAAATGCCAACTGTCTTATGTGGCTTCATGAACTACAATATTGACCTTTTTATGAGCATTTGCCTTCATCTTGTAAAAATACCAGAGGCTTTGCTATATCCCAAGGAGAGAAAGATCAACAGGAGCAACCACTAAGCAGTCTTTCTTTTTGCTTGAAGCTCTCCCTGGGCATTTGCTGTCACTGTAACTTCCACCAAGAGGGACCTCACCATAATTAGGAGGGCCACCACACCGTCTATGGCTGGGGTGAGGTATAATTTAGCAAACTGAGTCATGTTGATAATGAAAGAGGATCCAATTAACCATGACACTGGGACAATAGATGTAAATTATGTCTGTCCCAGGCAACCAAGACAGGCTGCTCATTTACGGTCACCAATCTGTGACACACACCAGCTTGACAGTTCTTCAACTTTTCATATTGGCAAAACATTTCTATCAGTTTGAAAAAAAAAATCTGATCATGCCACTTTGCTCTGCATAAGTGGGTGTGGTCTGTGAACTACTGAAATTTTGACTACCTGTTGAAGCTAGAAGCATTTGGTGTTTGTTAATATAATGCTTCAAATTCTTTAATTTAAGATAAATGTTCGACTGTCCTTTAATTGACTATAATTATCTCATAAAATTCAAATTTGTCAAGTAAATTCCTTGTAGATTCTGAATATTAGAACTTTGTCAGACGCACAGTTCACAAAATTTCCCCCACGTCTCTAGATTGTCTGTTGATACTGTTGATAGTTTTTTTTGCTGTGCAGAAGCTCTTTCATTTCGTTAGACCCCATTTGTCAATTTTTGCTTTTGTTGCAATTGCTGTTGGCGTCTTCATCATGAAATCTTTGCCCATTTTTATATCCAGGATAATATTTCCTAGGTTGTCTTCCAGGGTTTTATAGTTTTGGGTTTTACGTGTAAGAGTTTAACGGCTATAGGATTAATTTTTGTACATAGCACAAGGAAATGGATAAGTTTCAGTCTTCTGCCTACAGCTAGCCAGCTATCCCAGCATGATTTATTGAATAAGTAGCCTTTTCCACCATTGCTTGTTTTTGTTAGGTTCATCAGAGATCAGATGGTTGTAGGTGTGCAGCCTTATTTCTGGGCTCTCCATTCTGTTCCGTTGTCTATGTGTCTGATTTTGAACCAGTACCATGCTGTTCGGTTACTGTAGCCCTGTGGTATAAGGTCAGGTAGCATGATGCCTCCAGCTTTGTTCTTTTTGCTTAGAATTGCCTTGGCTATTTGGGCTCTCTTCTGGTTCCATATGAATTTTAAAGTAGCTATTCCTAGTTCTGTGAGAAATGTCATTGGTAGTTTGATAGGAATGGTATTGAATCTATAAATTGCTTTGGCTGGTATGGCCATTTTAATAATATTGATTCTGTCTATCCATGAACATGAAATGTTTTTCCCTTCATCTGTGTCCTCTCTGACTTCTTTGAGCAGTGTTTTATAGTTCTCTTTGTAGAGATCTTTCACCTCCCTGGTTAGCCTTGTTCCTCAGTGTTTTATTCTCTTTATGGCAATTGTGAATGGAATTGTGTTCCTGACTTGGCTCTCAGCTTGATCGTTGTTGGAGTATAAAAATGTAAGAGATTTTTGTACATTGATTTTGTGTCCTGAGACTTTGCTGAAGTTGCTTATCAGCTTCAGGAGCTTTTGGGCCAAGACTATGAGGTCTTCTCATTATAGGCTCACACCCTATGCAGGCAGAGATCGTCTGGCTTCCTCTCTTCCCGTTTGGTTGCCCTTTATTTCCTTCTCCTGCCTGATTGCTCTGGCCAGGATTTCCAGTAGTGTGTTGAATAGGAGTGGTGAGAGAAGGCATCTTGGTCTTACGCCAGTTTTCAAACAAGCCCGTTAAAAAAGTGGGCAAGGGATAAGAACAGACACCTTTTAAAAGAAGACACACGTGTGGTCAACAAACAAATGAAAAACAGTTCAACGTCACTGATCCTTGGAGAAACGCATGTTAAAATCACAATGAGATTCCATTTCACACCAGTCAGAATAGCTATAATCAAAAAGTTAAAAAATAACAGGTGCTGGGGAGGTTGTGGAGAAAAAGAATGCTTAAACACCGTTTGAGGGAATGTAAATTAGTTCAGCCACTGTGGAAAACAGTGTGATGATTCCTCTAAGACCTAAAAATGGAAACACCATTTGATGTAGCAATCCCAGTACTGGGCATATACCCAAAGGAATGTGAATTATTCTGTCACAAAGACACATGCACCACTATTCACAACAGAAATGACATGGAATCAACTTAAACCCCCATCAATGGACATTTAGTGGTACATATGTACCATGGAATACAGTGCAGCCATAAAGAAAGAATGAGATCATGTTCTGTGTAGGACCACGGATGGAGGCAGAGGCCATTATCTTTAGCAAAGCAAGGCAGGAATGGACAACCAAATACCACATATTCTCACTTATAAGTAGGAGCTAAATAATGAGAATGCGTGGATACTTCAAGGGGAACAACAGAAACTGGGGCCCACCAGAGAGTAAAGGATGGGAGGAGGGAGTGGATCTGGAAAAATCACTAACTGTTACTACTAGGCTTAATACCTGGGTGAAAAAATAATCTGTACAATAAACCCCATGATACAGGTTTATCAATGAACTTAAAATAAAATGTATCCCTGAACTTAAAAGTTAAAAAAAACCACACGATTCAAACTGCCGTCTGTATTTGATATATCTTCAGTTCGATTCTTCTTTCCTACTTCTAAATACACTTCAATGAACACTCATAAACTCCTCTAAACCTCTATTTCCTCTCCTTTTTGGGAATCACTAGGCTTATGTCATATCTAAAGGATAAATTTAAACTAATACACAGAGAAAAGCAAAATTCAAATATTGAACATTGATTATGCTGTTGTCACAAAAGAAATGCATTATTTTTAGTAAATGCTAAATCGGCTTACATTTTCTAAATATATTTTGAAAAAATCATTTAATAATGAAATAAGTTCTTGCTTGTATCATTATTTGAAAAGGCAGAATCTTATCTTTTAATTGTCTTCAAAATGCTCTCTATTTTGACAAGACATCTGCCTATGAAAGATATCCTAAAGGACCAGGTGCACTGGCTCATTCCTCTAATCAGCACTTTGGGAGGCCATGGTGGACAGATCACTTGAGGCCAGGATTCTGAGACCAGCCTGGCCAACATGGTGAAACCCCATCTTTACTAAAAATACAAAAATTAGCTTGGCGTGGTGGTGAGCGCCTGTTGTCCCTAATACTTGGGAGGCCAAGACAGGAGAATCACCTGAGCCTGGGAGCCAGAAGATGCAGTGAGCCAGGATTGTGCTGCTCACCGAAGCCTGCCTGGGCAACACAATGAGACTGTCTCAAAAAGAAAAAAGAAAAAGAAAAGTAGCCTAAGAATAGGTAATTTTACTTACTTACCTTTGCTAGTGATTTTAAAACAATGTTTATTAATAGTCTCAGTTTCACCTATTCAACTAATAATTTTGAGCACCTACAATAAAAAGGCATCCTTTTAAGCACTGGCGGGAAAAGTGCTGAAGAAGTTATATAGGGCTTCTATTTGCAGGACATTCATGTTTTAGATCAGAGTGGAAAAACAGAAAAGAAATGAATAAATCAACAAAAAATGCCAGTAGTGACAAATTACAATCAGATAAACAGGGTGATGTGACAGCAAATGACTACGTCAGGGAAGGCTGTGCTAGAGCGTTGCCATTTACGAAGTAGAGTTAAACTTGGCTAGAAAAATCCATCTAATGCTGTCCTCAAAATAAGTATGCCTCTCTTATCTTTATCATTTTCTTTTCTGTATTCTTACTGTCTCAGTGTCATCTAGTTTTCTACCTGTTGATGTAGGATACAGATAAAACTTAGACTTTTTTTTGAATTTTGTAACACTCCATAAATGTCTTGTTCTGTACATAAGCACTTCTAGGGTGCCAGGCTAAAGGTGAGAAAACCTATTAACCCTCCATCTTAAAGGTTAACAAAATAAAACTGAAAGTACTTATTTACTTAATTGGTTTGGAATTTTTAAAAAATGACAATTAAAATGACGTCTGAAAAAGAGACCAATAGAATAGAGAATTCAACAAGTGATCCAGATATATGAGGATACATGAATTATAACTAAGGTGACACTAAAGTAGAGAGGAGGAGAAGATGGTCTTTTCACTAATAGTTCTGGGTCTGGGTCAGTTGGCTAAACATATGAAGAAAAAAGGTATCTTGATTCCTACCTTGCACCATGCATAAAAACATTTCCAAATGAATCACATATAAATTCAAATAGTAAAATGATAACATTTTGGGAAAAAAAGTAGGCAAATATCTTCATGATTATGAGGTAGGCAAAGATTTCTTTAACAAGATACAAAAGGTGCTAACTCCAAATAAAATCACTGATTATAAGGTTACATTTTTTTATTTTTCATTTTTAATTGTACTTTAGGTTCTGTGGTACACGTGCAGATCATGCAGGGTTGTTGCATACGTACACACGTGGCAATGTGGTTTGCTGCCTCCATCCCCCCATCACCTGTATCTGATATTTCTCCCCATGTTATCCCTACCCAACCTCCCCAGCCCCTGCTGTCCCTTCCCTAGTCCCCACCAACAGACCCCAGTATGTGATGCTCCCCTCCCTGTGTCCAGGTATTCTCATTGTTCAACATCTGCCTATGAATGAGAGCATGTGGTGTTTGATCTTCTGTTCTTGTATCAGTTTGCTGAGAATGATGATTTCCAGATTCATCCATGTCCCTACAAAAGACACAAACTCATCATTTTTATGGCTGTATAGTATTCCATGGTGTATATGTGCTATGTTTTCCTTGTTCAGTCTATTATCTGTGGGCATTTGGGTTAGTTCCAGGTCTTTGCTATTGGAAACAGTGCCGCAACAAACATATGTGTGCGTGTGTCTTTATAATAGAATGATTTATAATCCTTGGGTACATACCCAGTAATGGGACTGCTGGGTCAAATCGAATTTCCATTTCTAGGTCCTTGAGGAAGCACCACACTGTCTTCCACAATGGTTGAACTAATTTACATTCCCACCAACAGTATTAAAGTGTTCCTATTTCTCCACTTCCTCTTCAGCATCTGTTGTCTCCAGATTTTTTAATGATTGCCATTCTAACTGGTGTAGATGGGATCTCAATGTGGTTTTGATTTGCATTTCTCTAATGACCAGTGATGATAAGCATTTTTTCATGTTTGTTGGCCTCATATATGTCTTATTTTGAAAAGTGTCTGTTCATATCCTTTGCCCACTTTTGAATGGGCTTGTTTTTTCTTGTAAATCTGTTTTAGTTCTTTGTAGATTTGGGATATTAGCCCTTTGTCAGCTGGGTAGATTGCAAAAATTTTTTCCCATTCTGTTGGTTGCCGGTTCACTCTAATGGTTGTTTCTTTTGCCGGACAGAAGCTGTGGAGTTTAATTAGGTCCCATTTGTCTATTTTGGCTTTTGTTGTCGATGGTTTTGTTTTAGTCATGAAGTTCTTACCTATGCCTTTGTCCTGAATGGTTTTGCCTAGGTTTTCTTCTAGGGTTTTGATGGTGTTAGGTCTTATGTTTAAGTCTTTAATCCATCTGAAGTTAATTTTAGTGTAACATATCAGGAAGGGGTTCAATTTCTGCTTTCTGCACATGATTAGCCAGTTTTCCCAACACCATTTATGAAACAGGGTATCCTTTCCCCATTGCTTGTTTTTGTTAGGTTTGCCAAAGATCAGATTGTTGTAGATGTGTGGCATTGCCTCTGAGGCCTCTGTTCTGTTCCATTGGTCTATATCTCCGTTTTGGTACCAGTACCATGCTGTTTTGATTACTATAGCCTTGTAGTATAGTTTGAAGTCAGGTAACATGATGCCTTCAGCTTTGTTCTTTTTGCGTAGGATTGTCTTGGCTATGCAGACTCTCTTTTGGTTCCATATGAAGTCTAAGGCGGTGTTTTCCAGTTCTGTGAAGAGGGTCATTGGTAGTTTGATTAGGATAGCATTGAATCCATAAATTACTTTTGGCAGTATGGCCGTCTTCACAATATTGTTGCTTCCTAACCATGAGCATGGAAAGATTACACTTTTAACTTTAAAAATCTATTCATTCACAGACACCATTAAGAGAAAAGGCAAGCCACAGAGCAGGGGAAAATAGTTGCAATACATCGATACAATAAGTCCAGAATATATAAATGATTCCTACCAATTAAAAGAAAGTCACAGAAGTCAATGCAAAATTGTCAGAAAATCTTTTATAGGATTTTTATAACAAAGAAAACTAAAATGACAAATTGATATAAGAAAAGTGGCTCAAGGGCCAGGAGTGGTGGCTCACACCTATAATTCCAGCACTTGGGAGGCCTACATGGGCAGATCACCTGAGGTCAGAAGATTGAGACCAGCCTGGCCAACAGAGTGAACCCCATCTCTACTAAAAATACAAAAAGTAGCTGGATGTGGTGGTAGGCACCTATAGTCCCAGCTACTTGGGAGGCTGATGCAGGAGAATTGCCTGAACCTGGGAGGCACAGGTTGCAGTGAGCCAAGATTATACCACTGCCCTTCAGTCTGGGCAACAGAGTGAGATACTGTCTCAAAAAAAAAAAAAAAAAAGAAGGGTCTTAACTTCCTAAGTCATCATTATTAATAGTAAAACTGCACATGATACTATGGCACACATACCTAATTGAACAAAATTTTAAAATAAAATGATATATAATCCCAATTGTTAGCATGGATGTGGAATAACTGGAACAATCAGGCACTGTGTGTCGGTGTATGACTTGGTATAATCACTTTGGAAAGCATTTAGCAATATGCACTAAAGCAGAACAAACATATAATTTATGATGAGCAATTCTATTCTTATGTGGTTCCTCCTACGTAGCGGACATGTGAGCTCATCAAGAGCAAGTATAAAACTGCTCACAGTTGTACTACTCTTAATAAGCAAAAACTGGAAGTATGTGTCCATCCACAGTAGAACAGATAAATGAAATGTGGTCTATTAATATAATTAAATCCCATTCAGCAGCGGTTGGCAATTCTGACCTATGAGCCAGTTCTAGTATGAGGCCTGTTTTTTTAATGACTTGCAAACTAAAAATAACTATCACATTTTTAAAGTATTGTAAAACACACAGACACACATGTCATACCCACGGAAGACTATGACATAAACCTGTATGTGTCCCACAAAACCTACAATACCTTCTGTCTCTTTAAAGAAGATACCCACTGACCCCTGTTATACATTGATGAGAATCAATAGATACACCTACACACAACGACATGGATGAATAACAGACATAATGTTAAGAGAGAGGTGCCAGACATAAAAGAAAATACAAAGTACAATTCATTTTAAAAAGTTCAAAAGCCAGCAAAACCTATATACGATGTCGAAAGTCAAGACAGTGGTACCTTTGGAGGGTGAGTAACCACTGGGAAAGGGTACAAGTGGTCTCCCGGATTTGGGATAATGCCTTTAAAAAATAGTAAATCAGTTATACAGCTGTGTTTATTGCTAGAAATTCCTTGAGCTACACACATATAATAATGTGCACTTTACATGTGTATGTTATATTTATACTTTAATAGAATTTAGAAAAAAAGCAATAAATCCCCACAATAATTAACAAGAATGCATTTTATAGCATTATTTGAAGCAGATCAAAACTAGAATAAATCAAATTGTTCAAGAACAAATCTGGTTAAATAAATTATAGTTTACCCATACAATGGAATTCTATGCCACCACAAAACAATGAAATTATAAAATATTTGTTTATTCTCAAAGATGCAAACAATATAATTTTAAGTGATGATTTTAAAACTATATGCTGAATGAATATTTTGTAAAGACCCAAACACATATGACGATCTTAGCCAAGAAAAATATGCCCCAGGAATGGATCATAGCTTCCTCTGGATGTGAGATTAAAGATGCTTTTGCTTTATTATTGCTTTTGTTTGTCTATTAGTACTTTCTGATAATTTTTAAATAAAATAATTTTGTAAAATTTAAAAATAACTACCCTAAAATGTATACCATTTTAAATACTTCTGGCAAAGTTTGCAATGGATACTATAATTTGAAAGCTAGAGGAGCTGCTCTAGCCAATGTCATTCTGAAAGGGTTTGAGGATATGTAGAAAAATGTATTAGTATCCACAGCTGCAGGAGAGCTCTATAAATACACAGCTTCTAGTTAGGTCTCTCAGTATAAGATCCCAACCTCAAACAGATCTAAGGGTTTGCAGTATCAAAGGTGTCACGCTGACATTGCCATCACCATTCATTTATAAGCATCATAAACCCCTGGGGGTGATAGATGACTTCCCTCTCTTGCTGATAAAGAGAAGCTGACATTGCTTTATTATCTCTTCAAGGTTAAAAATCAATGGTTTACTTGTGAAAACATCTGTTTGTAAGCTTGTCTTTGCTTCTCTCAGGGGCCATATTTACATGCTGGGTTTTAAGCATGCCAAAATGTGAAGCTTAAGTTTCATTTGGCTCATTTTCTTTTTAAACATGCCAGCCTGGCTCTCTACGACAGAAAAGAAAGAAAGAAAAAAAAACCAGCAGTGTAAGCCTATACTTATCCATTTGTAATGAGAACAAGTTAGATTTCACCTGTTAAAAATTAATGAATAACATCTCTGAGCAGGTGACTAGAGACATGGGTATTGATTTTAGATCAAGTGATGGATGTAGCATCAATGTCAGCCAAGGGAATTCAAATAAGGATATTTGCAGTCGTTGCTGTTGTCAGACAAGCCTATGGAAGAAAATGGATTACATTTTATCATAGGAGGACTTGAAGGATTTTTCACATTTAATTTACTCATCTTAATTTAAAAAACATAAAATAGGCTACAGGACAGCTAAGGACTTCCCATTCCAACATCTTTAATACAAGAGACAAGAATTTGAATTTTAGGAAAACACCGTCATCAGGGTCCCTCAGTCTGCAAGAGTCAGTTCATGGGTGTTTTTAAGAATCGTTTTCCAGATTGTCTCAGTATTCTATGAGAGCATTTCGAATTCAACATAGCCAAAAAGAAACAGAGCACCCCTATCAGACCCCAAGTCTACTTTTCTCTAGAACCTTTATCTCTGTCCTCCTGTTTCTATTCTTATCTCTAGTTTGGGCAGCTTCACCCTACCCGTTTGCCCAGGCCCCAAACCTCCGTGTCATCCCTGACTCCTCTCTCCCTCAAACCCCATATCCACTCTGAGCAAGTCCTGTGAGATCTAATTACAAAGCATGTCCAGAAATCTACTTACTCTCTTCGCTCTGCTGCTGCTGCTATCCTGGTCTAATGCACCTTCTCTCTCATGTGGATTAGCGTAGTCTTCCAGCTCTCTCCTGCCTCTGTCCTTGCTCCTTCGTAAGTCTACCACCAACCTCAGGCCCACAGTCATTCTACTAAAAAGCAAGTAAAATCATGTCATACTCCTGCTCATATTCCTCCAGTGGCTCCCCATCTTGCTGAAAGAAAAAAGTTCTTACTCTGACCCTCAAAACCATATGAAAATATGACCTTTCACTCCTTTGCAGTATTTCTTGACCAGGCAAAAATTCATGGATTCTAATTTCCATTTAAAATTATTTTCTGTACTTCGTGGTTCTGTACGTCATCTAAAATAGTAAATTCATTTCTATTTTGATAAGTCATCTCTTTGGAGCTTACCAGTGTGACAGTTAGTAGACTATATTTAGTGAATTCATGTTTAAAGATTATTTTCTCATAAATGATGCTATATCATAAGGAGAATCATCTGTACATACAAAGCTTAACAGATGACATTTAACACACGTCTGCTTTAAAAATCTGTGATCTTAGAGCTAATATATTACTAAAGAGTAATGCAACATCCATAAGGTCCAAAAAATGAATGTAGTTACAGGATTAATGCTATTAAACTGAAGGCAGTCATGAGTGCTTGAGGTCACTTCCGTTTTGGAGAAGAAGGAGAGGGCAGAAGTTGCATAGGCAAATTTTGGAAGATAATGAAATAATACTGGGTACACAGTTTCATCAATTCAAATCAGAGGCTTGGAGAGAACATTTCCAAGATAAAATCTTAATCTGAAAAAAGAGACTGTTAATCAAACATGTAGATCCTGAGAATCTTCATACCAACTTCAGTTTCCCAGGACTTCATGCCTTTGCAAACAAGTAAGTGAAAGATTTGATTCATCATTAAAATGGCTTATTTCTCCCCCAGATTGCCCATGAAAAAAATGATGTGTTCTCAGACTCACTAATACTTAACTGTATATTTAAAGAATATTGGTGGAAGCCTCCAAAGCGTGTATGGTTTACCTTTAGCTTCTGCCAGGAAATAAAACTACTTTAATCATTCAAAGCATGGTGATTGGGACTGTAGCCTCTCAGACAGATCAACTGGCTAAAAGCCCATCTCTAACATTTACAGACTCTAACCTAAGGCAAGTTATTCGACCTCTCATTCCCTCTGCTTTTTCCTTGAAATTGCTAGTAATAAAAACAGTTCCAATTTAGTAGAGATGTGGTGAGGAGTTAATACATATGAAACATATTTTCTAAGAACGCAATAAACATTTTCTGTACCATCTTTTTACTAACACCTGCTACTCCTACTCTAGCCTGCAATTTTAAATAAATCAGATAGTGGGCATATTTTTTATTAGGCTTTCTTTTAAGAGAGATAAATTTGAATATTTGTGAGTTTGCTTCAGCAGCATACATCATGCGTGTCTGTGATCAGTACCTTTTCCGTGCCAATGTGGTGTGAGGGAGGATCAGTGGGCAGGTCTTTGTTAAGAATCTCCCAGAAGCAGACGTTATTTGGAGGTGACCCCAAGAAACCTTAAGAAATGAGTACAAGTGTAGGAAAGGAGACTTTGGAAGCCAAAAAAGAAAGTGGTTCCATCAGTGAAATCCGGTGCCAGAGGAGAACACCAATTTCAGTTCTTCAGGCTGACAAGTAGTGAGGGAGCAGGAGTGCTTTTTCCCCAGTACCCAGTAGCCATTGGTTAAGTGGTACTTCAGGGTGGTACAAATGCCTTGGCACTTTCAGCCTGACTAATGGAGACAGAGATTATCCTCAGACAGAATCACAGATTCTAGCATTAGAAATGCCATTTCCATGCATATTGGGGGCTATGGGTAGGACACTAGTAGCATTTGTTACAGTAAGTAGAGAAGGAAGATTGGTCAGAATCAGAACAGCATTTATAAATTTTTGTACAAGGAAATCTAAGTAGAATGGGTGGATGTCCTATTTTTGAAAGAGAAAGATTTTCTTAAAATTTAGTCCTGGAATAGTTTTAGGAAAAAAAAAAGGAGATTTGGGAGTAGTTTAGATTTTAAAATTCCCCTGAGAAATACCTAAAGAATTCGTTACAATGTTAGAATGGAATAGAAATATGAAGAGGAAAAAGAATAATATGAGTTTCCAAAGACATTTACTGCTATCCCAATTCCTCACATAATGATGAATTTTATTACACTGTAATTCTTATTTATTAAAATTTTTGTGTTTCAACGGCTCCAATGAGATGCAACTTTTTGTTTTTATGTTGGTCTGGGGAGCATTAGAGGACACCGTACTCATATAACATATTAAGCACGTCATCGCTTGCACATCAAACTCTAATAAATTCCTGCATCTTGTGATTTAAAACAAATGCAAGGCCCTGAAAGGTTAGAACACATTACAGTCTTAAATCTTCAAGTGCGAAACCATGTTTCTGTACCACTCGGAAAGAGTTTGAACATTAAGTTTTAACTAGGATTGCTTGAGAAAGCATTTATTCATGCTAACTTCTTGTAGCTTTTGTCTTTGTTTGACCCCTGAAAAAAGAACATGTGGATTTATCAGTAAAAATATGTCTAGCAATTGTCAGGTGAGAGAAAATGTTAGAGAAAAATACTAGAATATTTGTCATAACAGGAAGACAAACCAGTTATGATTCCCAGCTTTGGAGTTAGGAGAGTCGCTTTTCTGGCGTGAAGATCTAGGTTAGGTGAAAATGACTATACTAGGTAAATACATATTTTTCATGAGCATTAAAGCATAGAAGATCTGAAAAGATAATGGAATACTCCTGGCCGTTTAGGGAGAGATAAAACCTACATGCAGAGCAGCAATGGATTGCTGGATTGTATAGTAAGCCAATGTTTTTTTCTGAAGCGCCTCCGTACTTTTTTCCATAGTGACTGCACCTACTTACATTTGTACCAACAGTATACAATGGTTCTAATATCTCTACATCCTCAACACTTGTTATATACATGTGTGTATGTCCACACACATAAATATATCAATTATATATAATTGTCATCCTGACAGGTGTGAGGTGATATCTCATAGTGATTCTGATTTGCCTTTCTCTGATGATTAGTGATGATCAGCATTTTTTCATACATCTGGTGACCATTTGTATATTTTCTTTGGAGAAATGTATGTTCAGGACCTTTGCCTATTTTTAAAATCTGTGTGTGTGTGTGTGTGTGTGTGTGTGTGCGCGCGCGCACTCGCGTGCGCTACTGAGTTACAGGACTGTCTTCGATATTTTGGATATTAACCCTTTATCACATAAATTTCACTCTGTTAATTGTTTCCTTCGCATAGCACATGCTTTTGAGTTGATAGTACCCATTTATTTTATGACCCCAGTGAAAAAAATAGTCACTGGTCTATTTTTGTTTTAGTTGCCTGCGCTTTTGGTGTCATATCTAAGAAATCATTACTAAGACCATTGTCAAGATTTTCCCCTAAATTTTCTTCTAGGAGTTTCAAAGACTCAGATGTTACATTTCGGTCTTTATTCCACTTGGAGTTGATTTACGTGTCTGGTATCAGATAGGGATTCAATCACATTCTTTCGGATGTGATTATCTGGTATTCCCAGTACAACTGTTGAAGACATAGTCCTTTCCCTATTGTGTATTCTTGGCACCCTTTCTGAAGAGCTGTTGGCTTTATATGTGAGATTTATTTCTGGGCTTTCTATTCTGTTCCATGGCCAATAGATCTGTCTTTATAGCATGCAAGGATGGCTCAACATATGCAAATCAATATATGTGATATACCACTTTAACAGAATGAAGGATAAAAACCATACGATCATCTCAATAGATGCACACAATAAATGTGACAAAATTTTACACTCTTCCATGATAAAACATTCAACAAATAGGTTAAAAAAAAAAAAAAGGAATGTGCCTGAACATCATAAAGGCCCTTAGCTAACAACATACTCAATGGTGGAAAAGTGAAATAGAAAAAAATATATACAAATATAATCTCGCAAACAAAATTTGTAGTAGAGAAGCTCTCACTATAAACCTCAGCATTATAGCTGGTCCTGATATATTCTTACATCTCATTTTCGTGTCAAGTCAAATCAATACATATTAACTAAACACTAGTTCAGACAAGTGCAAGATGGGATTTGTTTCTTCAAAGAAATGCTGAAGGTAAAAAGTTCTATAATTTGTGTGTATTTTTATGGTGCCTGACATAGCAGCAAGCAGTACAACATATATGAAATAAACATCAATGAATTGCTTGATTAGAGACGTAAAGAAAATTTAAGAATAGGGTTATGGGAGATAAAAAACAAGGTGTCTCTCCAGAGGAATGTATTTTACAAGTAGAGATAGCATAGAGCATGTGAAAACTAGTGAGTATTAAAGACAATTCTGGAGGGTATAAAGAAAGACCTCACTTCTAGGTAAATATTATTTGTAGATAGTATCCATTTCTGACCCCAGTGAGAGAGTGTGCACAACCTTCAAAATGTATTTTTCAAGACTTCTAAGTGTTACCTGAATTCGTTATCCACTTAGAAGACAAAGAATGAGGAGTATCTGTGTCCTTAATTATAAGCATAATTATTTCATTTTATTAACTCCTATTTTTAGGAATAGAACATTAAATCCTATTTTTGGCACTTAATACAAGTGTTTTAATCAGAACCTGACCATAGGTGACATCAAGTTCTGATTGTAATCTCACACTTACAAAAAGATTTTTAAACTTAAAGTATTCTGTGTAATTATGCCACCCACATAAGGATGAACAAAAATGCCCTTGGATACAAATGGCAGGCTATCTATAAAAAGAAGAAACAAAAGAATCCGAAAATACTCTCAGATTTACAAAAGCTATCTGTTTTTGCAATTTGATTTACATTTCCAAATTACCACAGTTTGTGCCTTTCTTACAAGGCATTTTTAAATTCCTTTGAGATGAACCAGGCATCTTACTATGTAAAGTTTACTTAGGAAAAAAAGCCCATAATTAACTAATTCAAACCCCCTAATGAGGTAATTAAAGTTATCTTCATCAACTGTGTTTGATGTTTATCTATTCACCTTTCTGTGTCATTGGTAACTCTCAGACACCAACTGTGCAATAAATGTTGTCATCCCTTGGACAAGGTGGGAGAGGTACTAAAAGCTTGTCATTTCCTCTGATAGAAAGCAGAATAAGCATGTATTCTGCATAAATCCTGAGATCTTTGGCACATAAATATTATTTAAATTTATTTGGTCTATGCTGCAAAACTTCTTATAATACAACCTCAATTTCTATGTTTCTTAATAATTTTAGCATTTCTGCTCACTTTATCTCCGTAAGTTGTAAAATATTTACTGGGGTTTACTCTATTCCATTTTGAAATTACATAATTAATTAAGGTTGGAATATAATGTATACACAATAATATAAGAAGTAAGAAATACTTTTTAACAGTGATGTCCAAGTTTTATTTTACAAATAGGTAGATATAAGCAGGAGGAGCTCTTTAATACCTACTCTGTTTCAACTTAAAGCAGTTAAGTTTTTCATTTTCTCAGAGAATTCTTTAGCATTTTCTGAGAAGATGAAGAAGGGGAGTGAAAAATGGCTTGCCTCTGCCCTTCTAGGTTCCTTGGCTGGGCTACAAATTAAATTGACATTAGATAGATTAACAGAAAAAAAAACTCATACTTAATTACATATGTATCCATGAGAATCCCACAAAATATGAGTCTCAAAGAAGAGTCAGATGATTGAAGCTTATATAGCATCTGAGTTAGAAAAAGGAATAGGGGCTTGGGGGTTCATTGGTGTTGGAGGGACACAAGTTATGGGAGAGTGAGGGGAGGAAATGTATGGTGAATAAAGATTGTCTTGTTGAGCAGATAAAAAATCTCTTTGGTAATGAAAACTGTCTTGGAGAAGCCCTCAGAAGAATAGGGATAGTCTGAGCGTGTTGTCAACCTTCAGTCCTCTCTTCTGATCCTAGCTAACCTTCCCTGGTTGATAAGATTCCTGGGGAAGAGATTCATGACAATTGAGTTCTTTTTGGAGGAGCCATCTTTAGAAAGAGAAGAGGAGCTCAAGCAAAGTCTCTGCCTACATGTGATTCCCCAGGTGTTCTCAGTTCAAAGTCATCAGCCTATCAAAGCATCATATTTTGGGGTGGTATTTTTTTAACTCTTTCAGTGTTTTACTGCAATTTTAAAAAGTGTAAATAAGAACAATGTAGCCCATTATAGTTACAAAGAACATACATTAGCTCACAATTCCCAAAACCATCCCCGAGGCCATGCCAGGTGGAGGCTCAGTCCTGTTACCCCAACGCTTTGGGAGGCCAAGGCAGGTGGATTGCTTGAGGCTAGAATTTTGAGTGCAGACTGTGGTGGCTCGGCCTGTAGTCCAAGGTACTTGCCAGGCTGAGATAGGAGGATGGCTTGAGCCCAGGAAGTGGAGGCTGCAGTGAGGTACTTTGTGCCACTGCACTCCAACCTGAGCAACAGAGGAAGACCCTGCCTCAAAACAAAACAAAAAGGAAAAACAAACAAACAAAAGCAACCTATGAGTTTAACAGAAGAGGTATTGGGATTATCATTTCCCTGTGGTTTTTTTCTCAAACAGAAGAGATTCATACAGGTTAGGTAATTCGCCCAGTACCTCACAACTAACAGTGAGTAAACCTAAACATACGCATGATGAGTGCAAGAACTGCTTTCCCAGTGCCTACCAAAATTCTCTGGCACACAATTGGTGCTCAATACCGGGTCTAGAGGCATTACTTACATTACCTCTAAGTTATATACTGTCTTCTGGTATATAGTTGAAAAATATCAAAAGGCCTATATGAGCAAAACTCTCTCAGAGGGCTCCCACTGAAGCTTGAAAAATGACTTCACTAAGAAAATCCCTTTAAGAAACTAATTCCTCCTAAAACGGAAAAAGACTTTTTTTGTAGTGATTGATTTAACACATGATAATGTTATATGCCATCTTACAACTTAACACTGATATATGTAGAGTCTATTTCTTTTTGAGTCTTTTTTCTTTTTTTTGAGATGGAGTCTCCCTCTGTCGCCCAGGCTGGAGGGGAGTGGTGCAATCTCTGCTCACTGCAACCTCTGCCTCCTGGGCTCAAGCAATTCTTCTGCCTCAGTCTCCCAAGTATCTGGGATTACAGGCATGTACCACCACTTCCAGCTATTTTTTTTTAAGTACAGACGGGGTTTTATCATGTTGGCCAGGCTGGTCTCTAACTCATGACCTCAGGTGATACACCCTGCTCGGCCTCCCAAAGTGCTGGGATTACAGGCGTGAGCCATGGCGCCCAGCCGAGTCTTTTGTTAAAAGCTTATTCCTGATATCAAAACCTCACTGGGACACATGTTAGGCCAAAATTGAGTAGTAACAACTGGCTTTAGAGAAGGATGTAAGGAATGGACACTAGGACAAGAGGCTTTCATCCTTGGAGATTGGAAAGCCTACCCACTTCCAATGCTTGTTTGAGAGTAGCTCTGAAGCTGAAGTGGTGTTTGAGTCAGAAACCAAGAAACATAATTCTGGGAAGGGCTTCCTATGGGAAAACACCCATAGGATCAGTACCTGGACCTGAGGAATAATCTCAACATGAGTATGCACGGATCCTTGTTAGGGCAGGCTTGCCCTTGTTGCATGGGATACAGTCTACTGATGCTCTCAGATCTTAACCGTTCAACTTCCTGCCACAATAGAACTAGAATCATAAATATGCCTGTGCTAAAATCATCCTTTTCCAGGAATGAGAATACACCCCCAGACCTCTCAGGATTCTCATAAACTTGACTATTTTCTGATCAACTAACTGGGCAGGACACAATGTAAATCATCTATAGGAAAAATCTGTAGTTGGAAATAAAAGTGGAGCATAGAGGACATCAGATGTCCTTGTTGCAAATCTAAATGTAAAGAGGCTGGGAAGAGTAGGGAGAAGGGAGGGATGGGGAGAGGTTTATCGACAGGTACAAAGTTCCAGTTAGATAGGAGGAATACCTTTGGAGGGCTATTGGACAGTAGGGTGACTATAGCCAACAATAATGTTATTATATATTTCAAAACAGGTAGAAGAGAGGCTTTGAATGTTCTCACCACCAAGAAATGGCCAGTGTTTGAGGTGATAGATGTGTGAATGACCCTGGTTTCATTATTACACATTATATACATGTATTGAAAAATCACACTATACCCCATAAGTGTGCAGAATCATTATGTCAATTAAAAACAAAACAAAACTCAAACTGAAATGTATATTTTTAAAGAACATGTTGCAGTAGTGGTGTTAGTAAATTATTAAATGATAAAAAATAAATGTAAAAGATTCTAAGCTTCCGGAGGCCAGGGATGTGTTTTTATCTCAGTTATAATTCCAGGACCTACAGTAATGCCAGGCATTTCACTGTACACAAATTTTATCATTGAAAATTATTTCACAGATGCATGGAAAACCTCAGCCAGCTGAAAGCAAATCAGAATTGGCAATGAAAGGCAACCAATTGGAGTGAGGGCATTGAATTGTCCTTAAGAGACGTGTAAAGGTATAAAAAGAAAGTGAAGGCAAATATTTATGGACCTATCAATCCCCTACCAATTGACAGATCCACATATGTGTGCATTTATGAGCAAAAGTAAATCATAGGTGTTGGCAATTATAAAAAGGAAAAATACTGGTAACAAATATGATAGGTAATTTAAGATTCAAGGAAACGTACAGCGTTACAAGACGAGGATGTTCACTTTCACCTTTCCTACTCAATATAGTCCTGGAAGCCCTAGCCAGGGGGATAAGACAGGAAGACAAAATAAAAGGCATCCAAATTGGAAAAGAGGAAGTCAAATTATCCCTTTGCTGATGACATGATTGTATGTCTAGGAAAACCTAAAGACTCCACCAAAATATTCCTAGATTTGACAAATTTAGGAAAGTTGCATGACACAAAATCAACATAAAAAATCAGTGTCATTAAAAAATACCAACAACGATCTAGCTGAGAAAAGAAAAACAGAAGCCAATCCCATTTACTATGGCTACAGAAAATAAATAAAATATCTGGGAATACATTTAACTAAGGAACTGAAAGGTTTCTACAAGGAAAACTACAAAACACTGATGAAAGAAATTCTAGGTAACACAAATAAATGGAAAAATGTCCCAAACTCATTGATTAGAAGCCTAAATGTTGTTAAAACGACCATACTGCCCAAAGCACTCTACAGATTCAATGCAATGCCTATCAAAATGCCAATGTCAAGCAAAAAGAACAAAGCTGGAGGCATCATATTACCTGACTTCAAATGATATCACAGAGTTCTAGTAACCAAAATAGCATGGTATTAGTACCAAAATAGACCTATAAATTAGTGGAAAAGACTAGAGAACTGAGAAATAAAGCTATATATTTACAGCCAGCTGATGTTTGACAAAGCTGACAAGAACATACATTGGGGAAAGAACACTTTTTTCGATTAATGATACTGGAAATTGTGTTATTATATGCAGAGAAATGAAACTGGATCCCTATCTCTCACTATATACAGATACATATTCAAGATAGATTAAACATTTAAATGTAAGACCCCAAACTATACTAACTCTAAACAGGAAAAACTAGAGAAAATTCATCTGGACATAGATCTAAGCTAAGAATTTATGACAAAGACTTCAAAAGTACAAGCAACTGAAACAAAAATAAACCAATGAAACTTAATTAAACTAAAAAGCTTCTGCACAGAAAAAAAATCAACAGAGTGAACAGCATCTATAGAATGGGAGAAGATAACTGCAGACAATTCATCCTACAGGGAAATATCAAAAATACATAGGTATTAAAAAAAACATCGAATAGTCTTATTAAAAAGTGGGCAAGCACTTTGGGAGGCCAAGGCAGGTGGCTCACCCAAGGCCAGGAGTTCCAGACCAGTTTGACCAACATGGCAAAACCCTATCTCTACTAAAAATGCAAAAATTTGCCATGCATGTGGTGGGTGCCTGTGATCCCAGCTACTTGGGAGGATGAGGCAGGAGAATCACTGGAACCTGGGAGTCAGAGGCTGTAGTGAGCCGAGATTGAGCCATTGCACTCCAGCCTGGACAACAAAAGCAAAACTCCGTCTCAAAAAAAAAAAAAAAGTGGACCAGAAACAATATTTTGAGATGGAGTCTCCCTCCCAGGCTGGAGTGCAGTGATGAGATCTCAGATCACTGCAACCTCCCCTTCTCCGGTTCTAGTGATTCTCCTGTCTCAGCCTCCCAAGTAGTTGAGATTACAGGTGTGTGTCACCACACCCAGCTAATTTCATAATTTTAGTAGAGACATTGTTTTGCCATGTTAACCAGCCTGGTCTCAAACTCCTGACCTCAAGTGATTCGCCTGCCTTGGCCTTCCAAAGTGCTGGGATTACAGGTGTGAGCCACCATGCCCGGCCAAATAGGCATTTTTTTTTCTAAAGAAGACCTACAAATGACCAATGGATATATTTTTTAAAACCTCAGCATCACTAATTATAAGAAAAATGCAAATTAAAACCACTGTGAGATATCATCTTATCTTGGTCAAAATGGTGACTTCTACGAAAGGACAGAAAATCATAGATGTCGGTGAAGATTCAGAGAAAAGGGATTGGTTTTACACTGATGGTGGGAATATAAATTATTAAATCCTCTATGTAAAACAATACAAATATAGCTCTAAGAACTAAAAATAGAACAACCGTTGAATCCGGCAATCCCCTGGGTTTCCTATCCAAAGGAAAATAAATCAATTTATCCAAAAGCTCCTCCACTCATGTTTGTCACACACTATTCAATTCAGTAGTGAGGATATGGAATCAGTCTAAGTGTCCATCAAGAAATGATTAGAGAAAATATATTATACATACACGATGGAATACTCTGCTGCCATCAAAAAGAATGACGTCATGTCTTTTGCAGCAACATGGACAGAACTGGAGGTCATTATCTTAAGTGAAACAAGCCAGACACAGAAAATCAAATATTACATATTCTCTGTCATTAGTGGGTGCTAAAAAATGTGTACACATAGATGTAGAGAATGGAATAATAGACAAGGAAGACTTAGCAGGATAAGAGGGTGGGAGAGAGGTGGATGATGAGAAATTACTTAATAGGTTGAAATGTAAGTTATTTGGATACCCTAAAGCCCTGACCTGATCACTGTGCAATCTATGCATGTCATAAAATTGCAATTGAACCCTGTAAATTTATACAAATTAAAAATAAGAACATTGACTCAAGCAAAAGCCTAAAGTGGTGAAATGCAATTTTCAAATATCATATTTTGGCTTGAGATTTTTATTCAGATGCATTACAATACAATGTAAAACACAAACAAATAATTCCAATGTAGAATCATTATAAGAATCATTATGGATACAAGAGAAGTATAAATACATTGTCTTTTAGGAAAGTGAGTGAAATTATTAAGAAATAATTAGGAAACAGTGGCAGAGGAATGGTGCGGACTGTGAGTATAAAGACAACAGGATAATTAAGGTGAATCTAGAAACATTCATTAGGAAGAAAATTCAGTTAAAGTCTTTTTGTTTTCTCTCATTTTTCCAATAAAGAAAAAATAATTAACCACTATGTATTCATATTTAGATTTAATAGATGCTGACATTTGCCATATATGTTTTAGAACCTTTTTTCCTAAAATAAATAGAGTTGATATATCATCACCATGGAAATTTTATACCTCCCTATGTAAATATATAATATCAGGAATCGTGAGAAAAATGCAACATGTTTAGTCAAACATAAAAGAAATTAAACATGTTTATTTAAAGTTTTGAAGCATTCTGTGAAAAATAAAAGATAAATACAGATAGAGACACAAGAGTATACAGATCTGTAAAGTATTTCTTACTGAGCAGGGGCTTCCTCCCGGATATTTGTGACTTTGTAGACAAATATCTTTCCAAAATGTTTTCTTGAATCCCAGAACTTAAAGTATAAATAAAGATGCTTCACTTACATAAATTGTCATACTTTGAGTAAGACTTAAAAAGTCTTAAAGAGGAATCCCAATCATTTTGGCAAAATGTCATGTGTTATTAAAATAATGTTTTAAACTATGAAACTTGATAGAGCAAACTGCACGGTTAATGTCTACCTCCGGAGAGACCCTTAATGAGAATACAAAAAGCCCCTCATATTTTCTGAAGATTCCTTTATGACTGAGATAAGAAGTCATTTGTTTTGCATCAAGGTTGAAAGGTAGACACACGTAAGAGTGAACTCTGACTGAAAGCCATTTCCCAGGTGAAGCATTAAATATGACAGGAATGTTAACAGCCAATAATAAAAAAGAGATCTTGTCATGCCACAGTTCAATAAAATGTTTATGACACAGTTATTAGATCTAATCAAATATTGCAAGAAAAGAAATATTGTTATGGCTTCAAGCAGGTATTGACATTGGGTCCTCCTTATCAATTTTTCTTAATTACAAGGAACATCAAACTAACAAACCAAACTGTTATACTGTTAATATAGTAAAATTAATCTTTCACCAGAAAGAAAAGACACTTCCATAAGAAACTTCACATTGTAGTTAGGTAAAAACTACAAGCTATTGTGTATTAAAGCAGAATATTTTTCTACATACTTCTTAGTGCAGAAGAGACACTAAGAATTAATCAATCATTGCATTCAAAACAATCTCACAAAAGCGACCCTAAGAGAAACTCCTGTGACTTTTTATTCTTTTTCTTGTAATAGAAAGTGATTACTGCTAACATTACTTCTTCTAACATATTTCACTTCATTTGTTTTGTTTTGAATTTTATTTTGAGTCACTATATTTTTATGTAACTGAAGTATAGGAAGAAGACTTCCATCATAATGCAAATAATTCAGAGGCCTGCATAACGTTTTTGTCCCCACTATCAATTAACTTTTCAACCTTTGCCATGTCACTTAACTTTAATGAACCTCAGTTTTCTAATATGTGTATGTTATTAAGTTATGTTATAACATAACAGTAATACCTTCTAATACTATGAGTTTACAATTCAGTATTCTGCATTGATACTATAAAAGTTCCTCATACACTATTTCAAGTTCTGTATTTCCAAAGGTAATTTCTTTTACCTGCTGCCTGCTTAAATAAAGAAGTGTTTTCTGAAAATTTTTAAACAGGGTTAAGAGAAAATAAAAACGAATGATTACCTAGAAAAGTCAAAGTATTTCTATAAATACAAACTAGTCTTTTGTAGCCCAAATTCATTAGGTAATTTACAATTCCATGTGGCTTATTGTGAGCCCTACATCTTTTCGCATACAAAATAATTCAAGTCTTCAGCACATTCAGAAAGCTGTATATGCTTTATGCTGATTTTGCCTATCCTGGCAAAGGAAAAAATGAAAGCAATTATTTCTCCAATAAATTCTCTAAGCAATTAATACGGATAATACAAACAAAAAATTTAAAAAGATTACTTCTTCATTGAAGGAGTTTTGCTAGTTTTAACGAATCGTATGTGGAGATTATGATAAGCATTCATAGTTTTCTCCAGTAGGAGTATTTTATACTGTGAAGGGTTGAGTTTTGGAGTCACACAAACTACTCTCAATTCCTGAAGTTCTGATTAGGTGTTGACATCCTGGAAAGTTAATTTAAACTATTGTATTTCCGTTTTATTTTTTGTTTTTTTTTGTTTGTTTGTTTGTTTGTTTTGAGACGGAGTTTCGCTCTTGTTACCCAGGCTGGAGTGCAATGGCGCAATCTCGGCTCACCGCAACCTCCGCCTCCTGGGTTCGGGCAATTCTCCTGCCTCAGCCTCCTGAGTAGCTGGGACTACAGGCACACGCCACCACGCCCAGCTCATTTTTGTATATTTAGTAGAGACGGGGTTTCACCATGTTGACCAGGATGGTCTCGATCTCTTGACCTCGTGATCCACCCTCCTCCGCCTCCCAAAGTGCTGGGATTACAGGCTTGAGCCACCCACCGCGCCCGGCCTCAGTTTTCTTAACTATAAAATAATAACATTTAGATTTAATGGTTTAATCCCTATAAAGATCTTAATACTATGCCAAGCATATGATAAGCATTCAATAAACATCTATAATTATTGCTTCAAATTATTATATACTGTATTATAATAAAAGTAATATAATATCGAGAAAGATATAACACAGAAACATATTGTCTTTTATAATATTGTAAGAAACTTTTTTCAAAAGTAGGAAGAGGCTGTATATGCAAATTTATTGTCATTATAATCCTCTAGAATTTCTGTTCAAAATAAAAATCTGTTTGTAAAGCAACTATTAAAAATGTTGGGCGATTGTTGTATTTATATGTATCATCTCTCAAAACTGACGGATTGACTTATTTTTGCCTCATATATAACATCCTAACTACCAGGAAAAAAAAATAGCCCATAATAAACTGGAAAGAAAATGTATCCAAAATGAAAAAATAAATAACAGCCTCTTAAGCATTCTTCAAAATAAAAATAGCAAATTTTGTAATTTTTTTTTTTTTTTGAGACGGATTTTCACTCTTGTTACCCGGGTTGGAGTGCAATGGCATGATCTTGGCTCACCACAACCTCCACCTCCCACGTTCAAGCGATTCTCTTGCCTCAGCCTCCCTAGTAGCTGGGATTACAGGCGTGTGCCCCCACATTTGGCTAATTTTGTATTTTTAGTAAAGGTGGGGTTTCTTCATGTTAGGCTGATCTTGAACTCCAGACCTCAGGTGATCCACCCACCTTGGCCTTGCAAAGTGCTAGGGTTACAGGCACAAGCCACCGGTTTTTATTTTGACGTTCTAGGGTACATGTGCAGGATGTGCAGGTTTGTTACTTAGGTAAACTTTGCCATGGTGGTGTGCTGCACTATCAATCTGTCACCTAGGTAGCACGCACAGCAGGCACTAGCTGTTTTTCCTAATGCTCTCCCTTGCCCTACCCACCCCATGACAGGTGTCAGCGTGGGTTGTTCCCCTCCCTATGTCCATGCGTTCTCATGGTTCAGCTCCCACTTAAAAGTGAGAAAATACTGTGTTTGGTTTTCTGTTCCTGTGTTGGTTTGCTGAGTATAACAACTTCCAGCTCCATCCATGTCACTGCAAAGGACACGATCTCCTTCCTTTTCTATGACTGCATAGTATTCCATGGTGTATATATACTACATTTTCTTTATCCAGTCTATCTTTGATGGCATTTGGGTTGATTGCACATCTTTGTTATTGTGAATAGTGCTGCAGTGAACATACGTGTGCATATATCTTTATAATAGAACAATCTGTATTCCTTTGGGTATATACCCAGTAATGAGATTGCTGGGTCAAATGGTATTTCTGGTATTAGATCTTGGAGGAATCGCCATGCTGTCTTCCACAATGGTTGAACTAATTTACATTCCCACCAACAGTGTAAAAGTGTTCCTATTTCCTCATAACCTCACCAGCATCCGTTGTTTCTTTACTTTTTAATAATCGCCATTCTGATTGACATGAGATGGTATCTCATCATGTTTTTGACTAAAATAGCAATAATTTTTAATCAATGGTGTATCAGTTCCTGTTAAGGAAAACTAAGCTGCTGCGCCTTCTACCTTCTGACATAAAGCTTTCACCTGTAAGAAGTGAGATGTAAAACTTCACCTTACTATCCAAATTCAACGATCAGAAGGTAGTTCACTGAAAGTATAATTTTCACAAAAGCAAAACAAAATTTTAAATGGTTTCAAGAAGAAAAGATTTATGGTCTTAATATAAGGACATATTTATCCAGGATTTCAACCTCTGACGAGAGAGACTTTCATGAATCAGAGGCTTTCTGTAGTACTAGGGCTTTATGTCTGAATTGTTACTATTTTCTCAAAGCTCATTAGTATCCTGTGTTTTAACCATATTATTCTGGGTGAGATATGGTGAGGACAGGGGCAGATCAAGAAAAAGAAAGTGGAGTTGTACAGTTTTGTTACTTACAGTCCCCTGGCGAGAACACATCACACCACACAGGCTTACCCAGGGTTAGGGTTACTGTTATTGTTACAGCATATGATTTGGGGATATCTAACATCTCCAGAGGTTTTGGGGGTGCCAGGGTTTATATGGGAACAGTTCGTGGCCATTTTCTATATATTAATACATCCATTCATAGAAATTAAAATTATGAATAATTCACTATGGGTGTAAATGTTACTCCTTCATTGTTTACAGAGAAGTCCTAAATGACTGACTCAGAGCGAAATTTATGAGACACTTTTTCCATATCACACACCTCCCTATCAGTCTTGTCTCCATTTCTTCCAGAGGTCACTGATCACTACATCAAGATATATAATTTTTGTTGCTGTTCCTTCTCCTCCTGGAAGATGTCAAGAGAACAAGTAAATTAGATCAAAATAAGAGTCACTTGTTACCTCTCCTGAGTAAGATTTAATTCTACAAAAGGGTGTAAGACAGGGGTTCTCACATTTGGCTGCACAGTCGAATCACCTGTACAGCTAGAAAAATGACTTAGAGGGTGCCACTTCTGGAAACTAATTTGTCACAGCAGTAGCCTGAGTGCTGGGATTTTTTAAAAGCTCCCTGGATGATACCAATGTACAATGGAGGTTAAGAACCATTAGCCTAAAGCAATAATTTCCATACTATTGCTTATACTTACTTTTGTTAATTGATGTCCCGTTTTGATTAATACATAAATTGATCTCCAAGAAGTTTGTGTTATACCTTTTTGAGGATCAATGGACTAGGGAAAGAACAGTGTTTTACAGAAACAATATTTTACCACTGGATGTATCTGGGGCACTGCTGAGAAACTTTTTTTACTCCTGATAGTGCCCTTTAGATCATACCACAGATATCACAGATGAGATTAATTCAAATTAGTTTTGTTTTGGGGAAAAAAAGCTACAGAGTGGCTTGTGAAACTCAGTGTAGCAGATTTCTGTCGAATCTGTTTCCACACAAATTTGTGAAATAGATTTGTGAAACAAAGTCAGCAGATTTGAGTGGAATATGCTTTTGCTAACTCAAAGATCTGCCTTTGTAGTTCAGCCATATGTAGAAAGGGTTGTTTATAATTGTTCCTCTCTCACTCAGCTAGAATTTTTCAGTGGCAGCTTCAGTTATTTCCTGTTGTCGTCCACAGGATTTTTTTAAAAATATATAAGGACAGCCTCCTCCTTTCCAGAATTTACAACCAACTGGATAAGGATGGTACATGTTGAAACTGCTAAGTAATGACGTGGATGTAAATAAGTGTGCCAAAACGAGTAATTCAGAAGATCTGTGTCTTAAATCAGAGTATTTTTGTGTTGGTTAACAAAATCCAGAGATATACAATTGAGGAAGAAGGAACTAAAATAAACAAAAGCCTCACTCTAGCACAACCATTAGCAAACTACAGAGGACCGAATGTGGCTAGCTGGCTGTTTCTGTATGGCCTTCGAGACGAGGATGACATTTAAATTTTTAAATGATTTTTTAAAAAGAAAGTTTCACATAAAAATGATCTGAAATTCGAATTTAGGTGTTCACAAAAAATTGTATTGGAACACAGACACGCCCATTTTTGCACTTCAACAGTAGGATTAAGCAGTTGTGACTGAGACCAGTGTGACTCAGAAAGCCTACAATATTTACTGCTCTTTACAGGAAAAAGAAAAATACACCGTGCCTTCTTCTGCTTTCGAATTTTTAAACCTGTAAAAATTGGATAAGGAAAGTGAAAGGTTGCCCGGTTTGTGAAGTCGGAGTAATAGTAAAAAGAAAACCTGGAGGTTAGGAAGGAAAGAACCTGGCTCCAGGGAAGTCGGTTTGATTTAAGGAGTATTAAAGAGAAGGTTGTATACATCCATTTAAATGCTTCGTCTCTTATAAAATGTGCGCAATTGTGAAAGTAAAAGAAAATATATATGCCCACATGGAATTCATATAATCATGAGAGGAAGATATATGTGCACACTAATTAGACAAATATTAGTTTAACCTATGCTGAAAACAGTTTAAAAATTGGAGGCTAGCACCTACTAATATCTAACACATGCCTTGGCACACATTCTCTTGCCTTTATTTTCAAGCTTAGAAGCATTTATTCTGACACTGTTAATTTCCATAACACTAGCCTCACTGCTTTGATTCGCATGACGCTCCTTTTAAAATCTGCTAGTGAGAGCCATCCTCATCTCATGGGTAATATACAAAGGATTATATCAAGGCATTCTATACTTATTTTAGTATAAAATATTTTATTTCTTTTTTGATTAATGTAACATACTAGAGTTTGAATTCTTTATGACGTCTGTATTCCTCATGTGATATTTATGTAAGTGTTAAGCACATGTCATTGTGATGTATTCTGGAAAATAATTTAAGTGGCATCCTTGTTGTTAAAATATCAAAAGCATCTAGATTAATCTGGGAAGCTTTTATAGAGCAAATTGATGGATAATGAAAATCAGAGGAGTTCACCAGATGGAAATATGGGCACTGACATAGAGCAAAAGCTTTTCCATTCTGTCTTTCTTGATAAAAGTTCCCTTTCCTTATTATGAAAGTGAAATGAATTAAAAGAAATCAGAAATAGTATTATAATATGGAAAAGGACCTAGGCCACATAGGCTTCTGGAAATTCTTACATTGTTGCAAAGAGATTGAGACATTTTGGTTTTGCTTCCTTGATAACAGTGGGCATTTCATGAGAAAACCCGTTAGGATCCACAGGTTAAACTGACCTTTGTTTTCATGGAATGAAGCCCCAGGGGGTCCCTATCTATGGGAATGTGGGAGAAGGACATGGTAATAGAAAATTATGAAGTCGCAGATGTGGTTCCAAATAAAGAATAATCACCTTTGTTCATCAGGCTATGGTGTGGAGCCGTTGGGAAGTGTTTCGCCGGAGAGAAGACGCCTCATCAGCCTGCTTATTACAGTTTATCCTTGAGAAAATTAAGGTATCTAACACTTTGTTCTTTCATTATAAGTCATGATAAAATTAACTAATTCACAGATATGTTGTAGGAAAGGCAGTATGATAAGTAGACAAAAAATGTAAGGGGAAAATCAATAGGTGTAGTGCTTGGATGTATGTCATGATAGAGTGCCAACAACCAAAGATGACTGGACATTTGAACCTGGGATGAAGGGAGACTGGTGGTACAATTAATGCAGCTTTTTGAGCCCCTTTAATGAGATTAACTCTACCCATTAAGGCCATGTATACCGCATTGCTCTGTATGCTGCCATGAATGCATGCCTTGCCACATAACAGGAGCTTGTTTTCCAGTGAATCACCGTGTAAGTCATTTTCTGCCCTTATTGCGTTTCGTAACTTCACTTCATCTCATATACAACAGCTGCTTAGAAACCTGCTGTTCCTTTGTTCAAGCTGAAATCAGTACAGTCGACTTATGCTGTAGGTCTCTTCAATGTCAGTACACCGGTTACATTCTAGGACTTCGTCGGTGTTGCTTTTCATCTTTGATCTCTGGATTCTTGGGAAGAGATCACAGGTGGCATTGGTATCAGAAACTGAGACCTGATCTCCATAGCAAGTCCACTGTTGTAGCTTAGGGAGCTTCAGTGCTTCATAGGATTTTTAATTTGTTTTAAAGCAACACATCACAGTGACGCATTCCTCTCTCAGTCGGCTAAAGGACATACCGGACACACTTTTATTTATTTCTTACTCCTTTCTGACTGTGGTTAATAAGGAACAATTCTAATTGAGCACAGCTCTTTGATCCCTTGCAGCATATTGCTTTGAAAGAGTTTATTACAGCTGTTAAAAAGGAGCCATAAAAATACAGATCCTAATAAAATATCTTATTTGGTTAAACATTAGGGCAGGAGTTGTTCGATAGCTGTTAATACTTGTTTTCCCCATAAAATCATTCTTGGATCTCAGATTTCACAGGATGTAGCCAATTTAATAAAAAAGAAATTATGGGTAGGGAGGCATTGGACACTATTATTGTGATTAGGATCAGCAAAGAATGAAATGCCCCAGCTGCAAATGCTGATAATGAATGTTTATACTCAATGCCCAAAAACATAGCCAGTTTTAATTTCATTTGAATTGTTCAAAATGGGGTAGAACTCAGTAAAAGAGCAAATTGTTGCAATGGGCAAATAGAACATGTGCTCAGGGTGTTTAAACTGGATGCAGGCAGCCAGTAGGTGTTTTGGAGGCATATGTGCAGGTGGCTAGGTCTCTGGCACTGAACTGATGGTTAAGGAAAGAGATACAGCCCTCAGGGAAGGAATAGAAAACTGTTAATGTAAGTAAGGGCCTATGGTACTAGATAGCTTGAAATTCAAAAACAGTGATTTAGAATTATCAGGAGCATAAATGGATGAGAAAATAATCTGCTTAGGAACTTGAAAAAATAAACCAATGTGAAAGAAATAGGGCAAATGGGAATTGCAATACTGTCTCCCTGGGAAATATCATTTACTCTAATGATTGTGGCTACCATATGTCTATCAAGAATGGAAAACAAAATGATATTTTCTCCAACTTTCTCAATATTGCGGACATCACCAATAAATCATGTGCTTTTTTCTATTTATCCTGGACCCAGTGCCATAAACCTGCACACATTACTCTGGAAAACCATGACAAATAACTTTGCTTTACAAGTGAACCTTTCTTAATATTTCTGATACGTACACACATACATATAATAAAGGTAAGTAAATAAATTATCAGATAGATCAATAGGTAGATAGTCACATACACATACATATTTACTTCCACAAAACTACAACTAGTTAAAATTTAGATTTTTGAAAAAAAATAAGGAGATTATTTATTTATATTCCTTTTCAAGGTTAACTATCATTTTTTCCCTAACAAAACTAGAAAATAACTACAGAGATACCCTTAATTCATATTCCTCCTTATTACATAATTCCATCACCAACCAAATTCTGCTGATTCTCTTTTAGAATGCTATGACTCCCTGCATCTAAATTATTATAAGAGCTGCTGATCTTGCACTCTTCCAAACAGGTTTTACCTGCTTCCCAGCATTCTAAGTTTTATCAGTCAATGTTACTTAAATGTCAATTTTAAGCAGGCTCTCCCTACCTTTAAAGCATTCATTGACTCATAATTATAAAATTGATAAAATCTAAGCTCAGTATTATAAAACCATAATTTAACCTTCAACCTACCTTTCTGCCTGACCAAAATCTCTCTCTCTCTCTCTCTCTCTCTCTTCCTCTCTCTCTCTCTCTCTATATATATATATACATACATGTGCATATATATATATATGTTTATTAAGATGATAAGCAACTTTAGCAAAGTCTCGGGATATAAAATCAATGTGCAGAAATCACAAACATTCCTATACACCAACAACAGACAAGCAGAAACGCAAATCTTGAATGAACTCCCAGTTAGAATTGCCACAAAGAGAACAAAATACCTAGGAATGTAGCTAACAGGGGAAGTGAAGGACCTCTTCAAGGAGAACTACAAACAGCTTCCCAAGGAAATCAGAGAGGATACAAGCATATGGAAAAACATTCCATGCTCATGGATAGGAAGAATCAATATTGTGAAAATGGCCACACTGCCTAAATCAATTTATAGATTCAATGCTAGTCCCATTAAACTACCATTTTTCTAATTCTTCACAGAATTACAAGAAAACTATTTTAAAATTCATGTGGAACCAAAAAGAGCTCGCATGGACAAGACAATCATAAACAAAAAGAACAAAGCTGGAGGCCTCATGCTACCTGAGTTCAAACTATACTACAAGGCCACGGTAACCAAAACAGCATGGTACTGGTAAAAACAACAACAACAAAACAGGCACATAAACCAGTGGGAAAGAATAAATAACTCAGAAATAAAACCACACATCTACAGTCATCTGATTTTTGACAAACATGACAGAAACAAGCAATGGGAAAAGGATTCCCTGTTCAATAAATGGTGCTGGGAGAACTGGCTAGACATATGTAGAAAATTGAAACTGTAGCCCTTCCTTACACGTTATGCAAAAATTAACTCAAGATGGATTAAAGAGTTAAATGTAAAACCCAAAACCATAGAAGAAAGTCTAGGGAATAGCATTCAGGACATAGGTATGGGCAGAGACTTTATGATGAAATCACCAAAAGCAATTGCAACAAAAGCAAAAATTGACAAATGGGCTCTAATTAAACTAAAGTGCTTCTGCACAGCAAGTGAAACTATTATCAGAGTAAGAGTGGGAGAAAAATTTTGCAATCTATCTATCAGACAAAGGTCTAATATCCAGAATCTACAAGGAACTTAAGGTAATTCGCAAGAAAAAAATTTTTAAAGATGGCAAAGGGTATGAACAGATACTTCTCAAAAAAGTCAAGTCTTATAAGAAACTTCTATAAGATTTGCATGTCAATCTCAAGAAGCATTTCACACATGTATACCCATATATATATATACTTTGAAAATATTGCCAGGCACAGTGGCTCACGCCTGTAATCCCAGCACTTTGGGAGGCCGAGGCGGGTGGATTACGAGGTCAAGAGATCGAGACCATACTGGTCAACATGGTGAAACCCCGTCTCTACTAAAAATACAAAAAATTAGCTGGGCACGGTGGCGCGTGCCTGTAATCCCAGCCACTCAGGAGGCTGAGGCAGGAGAATTTCCTGAACCCAGGAGGCAAAGGTTGCGGTTAGCCGAGATCGCACCATTGCACTCCAGCCCGGGTAACAAGAGCGAAACTCCGTCTCAAAAAAAAAAAAAAAAAAAAGAAAACAGAAAATATATATATGAATATAATATTCCTATTTCTCATTTACCAAGATATCTACTGGAAGCATTTCAACTAAATAAAAGTAAAAGAGGAAAGCTATGAGCATTGAAGCTAAGCTGTGCTATCCAGGTGTTAATTCTTTTTTTCACGGCAGAAATGTAGGCAAAAACAGTGACCTGCCACCTGATACAATGACCCAGACCATAAGGTGTGTGTATGTCTTGTTTTGTTTCTTAGCATCACCAAATACATTAAAAACATTTCTATTTAAATATAGGGTCATGCTATGCTTGCCCAGGCTGGAGTGCAGTGCCTATTCACAGGTGGGATTACAGCACACTGCAGCCTCATCTCCTGGCTTCAAAAGATCCTCACGCCACAGCCTCCAGAGTAGTCGGGATTGCAAGTGTGCAGCATCACGTCTGAATTGACATTTATATATTACACAAAATGACCACAGCAGGGAGCTGTCCTTAGCAGACACCTCGCCATGCCTTTCTCTCTCTCTCTAACGTCATTATAGCACCACATTTTCACTGGGAGATGGCACACTAATAACAAGCCCTTCTACATTTTTCTTTTTCCATTTTCTTCTATTTACCATTTCTTTTACAAATTTTTTAGGTTACTATATTTAATATACTAGCTCTCTTGTGACCAAAGTATGTGACAGAAAAAGAAACAGTTCGTTAAAGAAGAAAACAGTTTGAACATACCACACATCATTTTAATTAATTTTTAAAAAATCTGATTACCAGAAATATAGTTTCACCAGCCCTTTAAGTCAACATTCATCATCTGTGGTCACTACTACCTAGAGGTCACTGGTCCAGGGGCTCTAACCATATGCCTAAACACCTGATGTCCTAACAGACAATATATATCCTGAAATTTTTAGCTCCTGTTTTCACAGACAAGTTATAATCATTATGTGACAGCTAGATATTATGCCCCAGACAGATTTTCCGCAGATGTACTGTATGAAATTGACATTTTGAAGTTTTTTCAGCAGGATATAAAGATTTTATATAAATGGAAATTTTCCATTTCATAAATGACATTCTAAATGTTATAATTGACTTATACTGGTACCAGATGAGAATTTTTTCATTCTAACGTGAGAAATAAGGAATTACGTTAAAACAAATCTCCAATTTTGGTGTTTTTTTCCTATTCATTAAAATTATTTTCAAATAATCAAATATAAAACATTTTATATTTGCATAAAAAGGTATTAAAATTTATAAATATTTTTCTTTACTATCCCTTTTCTTCAGCCATCAGAACAATGTAACAAACAAATTGAATTCATTGGATGAGGTCTTTTCACTTGTATATATACGAAAAAGCAGCAGTGAAGAAAGTCCTGGTAATAATTTGGTGAAAATGTGTAAAATTCTTTTACAAATCCTACTGAGAAGAAATTTAGCTCAAAATTACTAACAGCGGCCTCTTTTTTTATTGTATGGTTTAGCTGGCACATCACTGACTGTTTGACTCTCAACAATTCCCCTTCTGAGGGAAGCCTTGATTTACAGGGTTTGCTTGTGCCAGTGGATCAGTCCCTCTAAATGCCATTGCTGATTGATGCAAGAATAGACGGCTGACCCAAGCTAGGACAATAACCTTCTTTTTCTTGGATATTTCAGTCTCAAACAAAAGAGAAAAAGAAACTGAAGGTAATAGGATCTCAGGCACATTAAAGACAGGAAAATAGAATTGTGTCCACATGATTCTTGTTGCTGAGATAAACAGGCTTATGCTAGTACCTACACTGCATACATCTTGATTGCTCAAGTCACTCCACTGTCTATGCCACAGCTCCAGCCATTCGATATCTATTTTTACTTTGTTGTTTTATGTAGTGAGACTAACTTTTCTTTATTAACACAGGGAGGCTAAATTTCCATTTCTAGAAACCAAAAAGAGAAATTAGCCATATTTTTAACATCAAGTATAAAAATGTTTTTTATAATTGCTATTTGTTTTACTTTTGAGAGTTAATATTGCTAAAAATCTATCTATTAAAGAAATAAACCTTTGAGAATGTCCAAGTGTCACTTTGTAAGATTTCCTAGAATCATGTAATGTTTATTTGAACAACACTCTCTCTTTAAATATAAATAGCATTTTTTTTTCAGGTCTTTAAATCGAAAACATATTTCTCTGTGGACATATTGAATTTTTGTTTTTAATATAACTTGACATACATTCTAGACAATTTCAAATCAGGAATCCATACCATTGTTATTTTACATAAATTTTCTGATATTATTTTCATGGAGCATGCTGAACTGAAATTTTTCCCTTTCATCATGATTTCTGGAAATAATTAACTTATGTATTACTATAGTAACAGCAACATATTTACCTAATATGAGCATACTATTATTTAAATTATTGAAATATGAAACCAGCAATACCCCTTTCTGCATATTGCCATGCTTAAAACTTCTGGTGTGTTTTATGTTGCTGATGCACAATCTCTCTCCCTCTTTCCTTTCTCTCTCTCTCTCTCTCTCTCTCTCTCTCTCTCTCTCTCTCTCCCCCCTCAACTCCTTTTTCTGTTTTTTTCCTCAGGAAGAATTTTGCTATTGCCAAACAAGATCATTGTCTCTCTCTTTTCACAGATTTCCAGTTCTATGTCTTTTTATCAACCAGTTTCTCTTCCAGAGTTCATTGAAGGCTTTTCTTGTGCATTAAACCTTCAGACAAGTTTCATTATAGGATCTCTCACAATGCCTAATTGTACAATTTAAGTTGAATGAATTTTTAAATAGTGTTGGAGCATGCAAGGGATAGATGATCATTGTAAAACCTGTAGAAAGTAGAGAGAGAGTAAAATGAGTAAGTGTGCAACTTTAAGTAAATGATAGAGAAAATGAAACTCTCGCAAGAATGTCCCACCAGAGATGATAACTGCTAATAGTTTGGTATATTTTCTATTTATAGCAGCTCAGTATTATTCTTTATGAAGCCTAGCTATAGTCCGATTTTTTATTGCTCTCACCTCACTTTCTTTAGCAATAAAATTCCCACACTTTAGCTATCCACAGTACTACCCACCCAATAACTGCACTTTTCATGCCTATTGTGGCTTGGTGGAGTCCTGTGACACAATTCTAATCAAATGGGTGAGAGCAGATGTTTTTCTTCTTGTTCATTCCCCTGAAAATAATAAGTACCTACTCCCCTGATATTTTTCATACTTCCCTCATCAGGAATCAGTGAGAACTGGTTCACAGCCTTGACCCTCAAAATGGAAACTTCCTGGTAAATATGGACACCTTACTCTAAAAGCTCTGAATTATCTACCTCTGCACTATTTTAGAAAGACAAGAATCTATCTTGCATAAATATAGCTTGCATATATTTAAGGTCTCTTTATTATAAAACTTTGGACTCTATCCAATTCAAACCGGAAATCTGTACTGGAAGTAGTCTTCTGCTCTCACAAAGCCCTAAAATATAATGGCAGTGGCTGTTAAGCCAGTAATCAGGAGGACACAGTAATTGTGGGTGGGAAGTTGCTTGTGATAACTGGAGAAGCAGACTGTGCCAACAAACAAATAGTAACATACCAAGCCTGGGTTTTCAGGTCGACAAAAAGAAACTACACTAAAATGCTGGAGAAAGGGAAAGCCGAGCACAAGGCCCAGTAAATAACTGAGAGACTTTAAGTTGAAGAACTATATCGAGACATAATGTGCATCAATGACGTCTTACCATGGAAATGAAAGAGAAAGCAAATTGAATGCATCTACTAAGTTATCGAGGGATTTTTGCTGCCAGTGAAAGCACGGCCTAGCCTGAAATGTGTGTCATTGTTCGACTCCTCAAGCAGCTTCTATGTCCCCAGACTGAACAAGCTGTGCAGCCCTCAGGAGAACACATTTTCCAATACACACTTAAAATACGGTCACGGAAGAAAATGGGAAACGGCACTAAAGATGAAAATGCGCAAAGGGGTTTCTCCAGAGACCAGGACAAGAACTAACCAAGGACATCTTGCCCTTCCAACACTTGCTCAGCAGGGTTTGATTATCGCTGTGGGCAAGCGACTGCTCTGTTTCCCTTTATTCTCTTTTCTGAGTGAGATCTAGAACTGAAGTTATCCCAGTCTTTCTCCATTACTGTTAAATGAGTGTGGAGAGGGAGCAGGTAATTTCCCTATCAGTTTATAGGTCATCAAAACACCAGTAAACAGTCTGATGTAATGGAGAGAACCAATCACCATTCAGAGGTCTGGCACTTTCAGCTAAAAGACATGACTCAGTGTGATTTTGGTTGCCATCCATGGATGTGATGATGTGGGTTCTATGTGTGGAAAAAGGGGTACACAAGGATATTTTGGGAGCCACAGAAATGGATTAAGGACTAGACTAATAGCCGCCCCCTTGTATGTATTCATCCCTTCTTTGGTAACAGAACTTATAAGTTTCAGCTACTTACATCAGCACAGAGTTCGAGTTTCCACTTCTAGACTTCCTTGCAGTTTTGTGTGGACATGTGACAAAGTTTTAACCAATAAAGAACCAGCAGAAGTGATAATGCCACTTCCTGGTTATACCTCTAAGAAGTTGCACAGACTCTTCGGGCCCATTTTCTTTCTGGCTGACTGAGATGATGTACATAGTAGCAACCACCCAGCAGTCCGAGATCCAAGTCTTATGTTAAGCATGGTAAGACACCAAATCGGCTCCAAATCACTTACCTCTGAACAGTATCATGACAAAGAAACAGCATTTAAGCCTTTCTCTCTTGTGTACAACATATGAACCTATAACCAACACAGCAGTCTTCTCCAAGTTTTTATCATCTATTTCCTAAACCAACATACAAAATTAATCTTAATGCTAGGGTAGAAAAGGAGTTTTCCTCATTAGAAAACAAGTGAGAAAAAAAGGTTGGAATATTTATAGACTTTTCTTGTTGTTCTTGTCACATACACACGTAACGTTACGCTAACATGCAGGTTTACACTCATTATTTAACCGTATATTCTTCCAAGGTTTTGATGAAATACTTCTGGAACCTTATTCTGCATGCCCAATAAAAAAAACAGAAGAATGGTAATCATTGAACAGAGGTTGGCTTTTGTGGAAATATCATCTTGGTTATGAGATGATACCAGTACAGATCACCGGTTGATCATTTATAGAGTCTTTGGGTCCAAGGGACAAACAACATGGGTAGGGCTGGTCATGTCTTCTTACAGGCAGTTAAGCTTGCTGTTTCTTGAGACAAAGCATGGAGATGAGCAATCTCTTTTTCATTTGAAAATATAGTTAATAAAATTTCTTCTGAAACTGATTGCCCTGTAACCCCAATGTTTTAGGTGGTGAGTTTTTATTTTTCGTCCTCTTCGAGCCCATGTATTTTAATGGGAATTTGGGAGCTGTATGTTTATTTGTTTGTCTCCCTTGCTATGAAGGGAGATTAACTGAGGAGAAAGTTCTTCTTTGCCTCGTTTTAGCACTGTCTCCTTATCAAAGAACAGAAGCAGGCATAGAGAAAGTCCTCAATAAATACTTCCTCACTGAAAACATTTAATGAATAAACAAATCAGTCAAGCAAGTAATCAATTTAATAGTTTAAGAGCAAGTCTACTATCTACTGAGGTAGATATTTTAAATTCTAGAAAATCCCTCTTTATATTTTTATTTTAAGTTGACATCATATATACTCTAAACATAGTTAAATAAGCAATAGGAATTATTCAGAAAATCAGAGTGTGGAAAGAGGGTAATCTGACTATAATAAAAATAAAGGCAATTTTATCTCAAATTTCAAAAGACCTTTCCACATTGACCAGATTTAATGGACAGCTGTTCATCACCATGCATCCCTTTCCTGATCTTCCACTAAACATTTTAAAGTAAATATCAGATAAGAATAGTCTTACCTTGAAAAATAGCATCATTTTATAGTTAAGATTTGAGGTTTGGTATATCAGCGTTTCTGTTCTTTTCTGCTGCTATAGTAAAAATTCTTGAACACAGCCTCAAAACTACCTTACTCGAGCTCACACTGAATGCAGTCGGCACAACCCAATATTGAGCACTTTTAAACCTAACTTGGTCTCCATCTGTTCTGTAAGTCATTTCCACAGCCAGAAGTGTGAGTAAACAAATAGCCCTTCAAGGAATGCTGTCCAAGTTCATAGATGTTGGCTTTATCAGTTGGATAAACGGAGGTAAGTTTAAAGCTAATGGAACTTCAAAGAAATATCTCCCATTCCACTGTTCCTTAGATGGCAACCTTTAAAAAACTAGAGGGAAAGGCAGCCTCAGTCTCAGGTTGGAGGGCAGCATTTGTTACCAAGGAAAGGAAGTCGTAGATGTTCCTTAATGATTATCTCCTTAACTAAAATCTCTTATACATGTCCAGCTTGAGTCATTTGCTCATAAGACACTGTGATGATGCGCCCTTCTAACCCACAATGAATATTGAAACAGGTCAGTCCGCCTACATTAATCATAGTCTTTTGGTTTCAGCTTCTTAAAACTTTTTGGCATTTTGTCATCAAGTGTGCCTACCCAAATATTAAAACACCAAGGTAATTACACAAATTAAAAGACAAACTAATACACATTTGCTATTATTAAAGATCAAAAGTATTAAACCTTGGATAGAATTAAAGATTTTGGGATTTATGATTGCTAGACTTGAGGTCAGGAACATCTCATTTAATTTAATGGTATCCAGTAACTTTCATTTTTATATAGACCACAGAGACCTTTCAAGCATCACGTTGGTGTAAGTAGAGAAATGTACTCTTTAGCTGCAGTGTTCTCTGTAACCTTTTGTTCCTTCCTATGGGCAGCTCTCAGTGGTGTCTGCAGATTTTCATTCAGCACTGACCTCAGGACAAATCACTGTGTTAGCTGAGTTTGTCTGGGGCACCTCAGCATCCTCTCTTTGCCCTTCTTTTATTTTCCCTTTAGCCTTAAGCCCTCAGAATGTGCAGTTTGTCTGTCAAAACCTATTCCCAGGAAATGATCAGAAGAATATTCACATTAAAGAATATCTGACCAGCAGCCATTTCAAATGTGATATATTTCCAAGTAACTTTAGATTTAAATGTACCAAAGTAAAAAACACCAAGTTTGTACTAAAGTCCCTACAGTAGAATTTCAGTTTTGGGAAAATTTCATTCACATCCTTTCAGATCCTCCATCTTTTGCGTCTTCATCTGGTGGGAGAGTCAAGTGTTTTTTGGAGCATGTGAAGGCATGGTTTGTCTGTGTACTCATGTGTATGTGCGTTTGGAGGGTGTGATGTATGAAGATAGTGTGTGTGTGTGTGTGTGTTTGCATGTTGGGGATATCTGTTTTTGCAGAGTGCGGGGCATGAGGGTGGTGTGTGTATGTGGGTGTATGCATCTGTGCATTAATGTCACTGCCAACACGAAGCTAGGGCATTTTGGACATTTGCAATCACACCATGCAGTCACCACGTTTGTATATAAAGCCACTTCTGTTTTTATCTACGTCCCGAAAAAAGTAGTGAAGAGAATATTTGGGCCACATTCTATATCAGGAAAGATACTGAAAGGCGATGGGCTAGTGCCCATAATTCTTGAAGGTTGAACTCTTCCTTCAACTTCTCCTACCTTTTATACTTTCTGATTTTCTCATTTTAAGTTATCAGGTCCAAATCTTGTGTAAGAAAAAAAGAAAACTTTGTTACCTTATATTTTCACTGTCACTGAAACTCACTTCTTTCAGTAACAAATTCTTGGGCACACTTGATTGCTCCACACATTTCAGGTGAAAAAATAAAATGCTCCCACTTCTCTGAAGCCACATTTGAATGACCTAGTTGGTCTGCTGAGTAGTGGAGCAATCTGCAGGACGCTTTCCTCCCAGTCTGGACCTTCTTTATGAAGGAATACCCTGGCAAACTTGTCACCAAGTTATTTCTAGTTGGCACGTGTGTCCTGGAAACTCTATCAGCACAAGCAGCAGTAGAAACCCTGATACAACTGTCAGAGAGGAGGGGAACGCTGCAGGAATTGTGAGGAGTTAAATGAGAGACTGGCAGCTCCGTTGGCTCAGCGCTCACCTCCGAAATGAGACGAGGCTCAATCTGCAGACATGTTTATGATTTTCTTATTAGGTGTCACAGGCAACTCAATCCCTTCCAGAATATAGGAACAATATGGAGAGGCAGGCATTAACATTTCAACCAGTAACAGCTGAGATGGAAAATACAGACGGATGACAGGAAAGTCAGTGCACGGTCAAATAAAGCAAACCTGAATCTAAATCTGTGATCTTTTAGTTACAGGATGAGGCACCTGGGCAAATGCTTAACGTCTATTACAATAAGCTCAGGTTTTTTTTTAAGCTGGAAAATGGGCATAAATATTTTTTATTTTATAGAGCTATTATGAGAGAGAGAGAGATGATGTGATACTTACAAAGAACAAGTCCAGGTTTTTATTCTTACAAGGCTTTTGATAAGTGGTTGGAAATTAATATTTGAAGACCACAGGTTAGCTTTGAATTCTCTCCTTCATTGTCCCCTATAGTACTTGTTTTTACTTCTATTCTCAGCATAATCATTAGCCTTTTTTGTTAATTTTATATGTTTTTTGTCTGTTCCCCAAATTCAATGACTGACTTATGTTTGTAGCTGTAACTGGGCTCTATTGTAATATTCTGAATATGGTAATATAAATGATAGACAAACTTTAGCGGATGTTTTCCATTTGCCAGATATTCTTCTAAATATTTTAAATTAAGGTTTTAATTCTCACAAGGTAGTTACCACTGCTGTCTTCATTTTTGCCGAACAGATGTTATCAAGGTTGTCTATTGTCAGAGAATTAATACGTTTCAGAGCCAGCATCCGAAACGTGGGCATCAGAGTCTGGACCGCGGCTATTGACCACAATGCACTTATGTTAAAGAGAGATTGGGAGGGAGAACAGATCGAAATAAGGCACAGGGTGCCACCCAGTGATAAAGCCTTAGAATAGCAGTGGATTAAGTTTGGAGAGAGGCAGGTAAATCACATTAAGAACCCCGGGAAATGCTCTAGTGCAAGAGGTAGAATTACATTTGGTGTCGCTGAGACACTGAACCATCCATGGAGGTTGTAAAAATTTGAGGTATACCTGGTTTATTTCACTTGCTTATTGAGAATTTATACCTATATCCCTGATCAAAACCACCTGATGAAAAAATAATTAAAAATAAATTGAAAAGGTAAGCATTGTACATGCTAAGCACTTTCCACATTAACAAAAATGCATTTTAAAAAGCTGACAAATAGATGTTCCTGGCATCTGACTTAATGAACTACTGCAGTACAATGCTTCAGTCATCTCCGGGCTTAACGGCTGTAGGAAACATATTGGGTGATAGATGTCACTCTTGACAGAAATACGTATTAATACTATTTAGCTCTGAACTCTGAGAATAATTTAATACGTATTGAATAATAATGGATACAACTGTGTGTCAATGAGAATGAGGCCTCCATAACAGTCAAGTGGCCAACCTCTAAAATCCTGAGCCACCACTGTCGTTAGGGAAGTGTTTAGTAGTCGTGCACATTCGATTGTTCATCAGGAAGTTATTTTTTGCTCAGATACAGTCTTGTAGTTACTCTTTTTTTTTTTTTTTTCTTTTTGAGACAGAGTTTCTCTCTTGTTACCCAGGCTGGAGTGCAATGGCACGATCTTAGCTCACCATAACCTCCGCCTCTTGGGTTCAGGCAATTCTCCTGCCTCAGTCTCCTGAGTAGCTGGGACTACATGCCCGCACCACCATGCCCAGCTAACTTTTTGTATTTTTAGTAGAGACGGGGTTTCACCATGTTGACCAGGATGGTCTCGATCTCTTGACGTCGTGATCCACCCGCCTCGGCCTCCCAAAGTGCTGGGATTACAGGCTTGACCCACCGCGCGCGGCCTAGTAGTTACTCTTTTAGCCAAAAGCCAGAGGCTCATGAAAGTCTCCTAAGCACCACAGTCTTCATGGGATACTCTTCAATGGGTATCAAGAGCATGAACAACAGAGAAAATTGACAGAATCATAAACACAAAACAAAGCCAGAGAAGCCCTTCTCACATACTAGGTAAGTGACAGCACTTTTAAAATGCAGCACTCTTGCAAAATAAAACGTAATGGATAAAGTAAGATTTATTTGTTATTAGTTATAAGGACACTGTTCCGTAAAAAGACCCAGTTTACTACTCTTGGCACCGTGCTAGACTACAAAACATCCTGAAGAGGATACGCAACTTTAAATTCCACTGCACTACACAAGTAGTTTACCTCACCACCCCCCAAATGTGTTTACTTACCCACCATGAAACACACTTTATCTAAGCAGACTTCTTTAAACTATGACGGTGCTTACGCTAAATGTAAAACTATAGTTGTTATTTCAGAGTCTAAGTGTAGTTATCATCAGTTCATCTTTCTGCTGTCCAGTCTTGGATAAGAACCATATTCAGAAAGAATGTGAATCCATTTAGGAGGACCCCAGCTGATGGTTACCATCGAGGTTTGCATGCTTGAGGGACTTATGCAACTGACTTGAAAAGGGCTGCTCAAGTCCATTAGTCTTTATGTCTGCATGAAGTGTTCTCAGGAATACACTGAGCATCTACTATGCTCCTGATACATTAAGTGGTGTCTTCAAAATGTTCTCATTTTATCATGACAAAAATCCCATTGCATAATTATTATAGATAAAGATACCAAACCTCGGAGAATAAGTAGCATGACTAATGTCACCCGGCTGCTAATTGTGAAAGCCGACATTTGGGAGTCCAAAAGACACGACTGAACAAGCATTTATTGTGTAAATTCTGTATAAATGCAAAGCACAAAATATAAGGGCATAATGCAGATAATAAAGAGGAGAACAAAGAACAAAAAAGTGAGGCTGCGATAATATATCACAGGTTGCTTGATGAAACCTGAGCACAGGAATACAATGAAGGGAACCCAGAGAAATATAGATTTACCATGTCCAGAAATCTCCTTCATTGAAATATCTGTAAGTTCAAGCAACACTTTAGAAGGAACTGGATTGCCATCCAGTAAGAAAAAATTCTTGAAGAATAGTCTAAATTACTAATACTTCAAAGTCAGCCCTCAAACTAACTGCCTAAATAAATAAAGAGGAAAGGAAACTGGTGCCTATAAAATAAAGTTACAGATATACATATATTTAATCTTAGGTGTCGGATTACCTGAAAGACATTTACTTCTGGAAATCTATCCAAAGATGGACTCTTCAAAAATGAGATATATTTTCCTGCTTTAAAATGTTTAACACAATGTTATAATATTTGTAATAGTTTATGAAGAGTACATTAAACAAACAAGAAAAATGTTTTGTTTTTGAGATCAGGTCTCCCTGTGTTGCCCAGACTGGATCGTAGTGGCCAGATCACAGCTCACTGCAGCCTCCACCTCTGCGTTCAAGTGACCCTACTGCCTCAACTTCTCGTAGCGGGAACTACCGGCATGCACCAGCATGTCCAGCAAATATTTAAATTTTGTGTAGAGACATGGTCTTCCTATGCTGCTCAGACTGCTCAGAAACTTCTGGGCTCAAGCAGTCCTTCTGCCTTAGCCTCCCAAAGTGCTGGAATTCCTGCAGGAGCCACTGAACTGGGCTGTTTGTAAGTACCATTGCAGGAGTGTTTGTAAGTACCATTGCAGGAGGTCCGGTTACATTAGAATTCCAAATAAAAACGTTAAAGCAAGTTCCATGCAATATTTAAGATATAATTATAGAAAAAACAATTTGTTGCTCATATGGGATTCAATTAAAAGGGTAACTTGTACTTGTGTTTGCTAAATCATGTAAACTTACTTATGATGTAATACTAAGTTTTAAAAGAAAAGCAGGATACAAACTTTTATATATAGATGAATTTTAGCCAGGTTAAAACATGTGGCATTTGCTGTTTTTAATGTTGTTTATGTTTTAAAAAACTTTTCTGTACTGTCATTTATTCCTTTAATGAATATGTTTCACTATCAAAATTTAAACTAGACACATTTTTTTAAGAAAGAAACCAGACCCAGTAAGTATTTTTGAAGTGTAGGATGTATACATATATGTATATGTGTGTGTGTATATATATATATATATATATATATATATATATATATATACTTTTTTTTTTTTTTTGAGACAGAGTTTCGCTCTTGTTACCCAGGCTGGAGTGCAATGGCACAATCTCGGCTCGCGGCAACCTCCGCCTCCTGGGTTCAGGCAATTCTCCTGCCTCAGCCTCCTGAGTAGCTGGGATTACAGGCACGCGCCACCGTGCCCAGCTAATTTTTCTGTATTTTAGTAGAGATGGGGTTTCACCATGTTGACCAGGATGGTCTCGATCTCTTGACCTCGTGATCCACCATCATCGGCCTCCCAAGGTGCTGGGATTACAGGCTTGAGCCACCGCGCCCGGCCGAAGTGTAGGATATATTTACAGAGTAGCTGATACCTCTCTAAAAGAAGTTTAGCTCATTGAATAAGATTTTAAAATAATTTTAGTACAGTTTGTTAAATATTTAGTAAGTAAACATATATACGTGTTCGCGCGCGTGCGTATTTAGAGAGAGAGAGAGAGAGAGAACAAACAGACACGTTATGCTATAGTAATTAAAACACAGTCATTTTTTATTTGTGCTGACTCTATCCCCAGATACCTCAGATATGGGCATCGGAAGTAGCGAGCACTTCTCAGACTCCAGTCATTGAAAGGAAGAGAAATTGCTAATGTGATTTTAGGCCAGAATTTTGACATGCAAAAAAGAGGTATATAACAAGCTCACAAACAAAAAAACACAGCAAGAGAAACTGCCTTTCAGCCTATCTCTGGGAAACAAGCATGCTCATTGATAGTCTTTCCACATGCGGGCCTGTCTCATTATAATCCACTCTACCCACTGCAGCAGCCAGAATGTAAACCTATGCTTAAAATCCTTCCAAACAATTCCATCATTCTCTGCATAGAGACCTAGCTGCAACACAGCCTATAATTAGGTTGACTCAGAGTCCTAGCTGCCACCTGTTGTTCTGGTGTAATCATCGATAGTACCTCCCTTTCACTCTCAAAAGTGATCCAGTTTAAACAATAAATTACACAGTTACCTCCCCAAGTTCCTGCTTTTTCTCCTACCCCACGCTTCTTTACTCTATGCCCGCCAGACACACTGGATGTCCTCTGGATCCTGGAATATAGCATCCCCCTTCCCCGTTCCAGGCTTCTGCACCGGCTCTCCACTCTGCTCTAAAGCACCCTTCTCTGCCTCCACCCCTCCTCCAGGTTTATACCTCCGGAAACACTATTCATCAGTCATATTTTAGTTCAAATATTGCTTCTTCCAGATAATCCATTATTTTCTATCAGACTAGGTGTGATCTTCCTATTTTTTCTTCTCCTAGTGCCACACACCTTTCTATTTTATGCAGAGGTGATATGACATTTATCGACAAGGTTATTTGATTAATGCCTGCATGTTCGATGTGACTGTACCTGCCAGCTTGATTTCTTATCGTTAGTTTTCTTTGCTTTTGCCAGTCACTGAACCCAGCACCCATAATCGTGCATGGCACACGTTGGCTCTTGATAATCACTTGCTGAACTAATAACTGCAGGAGGTTCATAAACTTTTTGATGAAAGAACACATAGAACCGTACCTACTTCAGCATGTCTATTTCAAAGGTGAGTTGTATGTGCTTTTTCATAAACGTGTTTGTAATGTTGGTTTCCATTTTGTGAGGTTATCAGCCAACTGTGTTCATTTTCACATTCACTGATCCACAATTGTTTGTGAACGTAAGATTTGATTCAATTATATTTTGTCATTTTTTTTTTTTTTTTTTTTTGAGATGGAGTTTCACTCTTGTTACCCAGGCTGGAGTGCAATGGCGTGATCTCGGCTCACCACAACCTCCGCCTCCTGGGTTCAGGCAATTCTCCTGTCTCAGCCTCCTGAGTAGCTGGGATTACAGGTGCGTGCCACCATGCCCAGCTAATTTTTTGTATTTTTAGTAGAGACGGGGTTTCACCATGTTGACCAGGATGGTCTCCATCTCTTGACCTCGTGATCCACCCGCCTCGGCATCCCTATTTTGTCTGTTTTTAGTGAATACAATGTATGTATAAGGCAAGTAGCAAGCTCATTCTAATTTTCGAGAACATTTTCTATTTCCCCCACTTGTGTTAGCATATTGGAGAATACACTTTTAGATACCATGTGATGTCTCTGAAAACACCACTGTTTCTTGGTTCTACAGGTAAATATATATCTGATATCTAACATACACTCCAGTCCTTATGTGGATGTCTCTCCAAATGCTTTTGCCAACCGTTTTGTAGTAAATAATGTCTGTGAGACCTTGGTTTTGCTATCTCTGTGCTTCATTTTTTTAGGGAATTCTGGAAGATTCTAACTGTGCTCAACTCACTATCTTCTCAAAATTTCTTATATTTGTTTAAATTTTGCTGTGCGCTTCCAGGATTCAACTCCCTACATACCCTACTTTACATATTCTATCTTACATAGATTATTACAAACTAGTAGGTGAAATTTAAAATAATAATTATTATTGCAATTATAATAACCATAGCAAACAGATATTAGGTGCTTAGATGTGACAGTGTTCTAAGTGTTTTTCATGTATTAACTCAAGTCACTAGCAAGAGACCCATAAAAAATGTAAAATGTAGCAGAGCATTCTAAAGCAATTAGCTTGGAACAAAAAAAGTCATTACAAAAACACAGATACTGTACCTTGGGGGAAGAATGCCAAGTCTTTGGTTTAGAGAGAGAGAAATAAGGAAAGTGAATGATTTCAAGTACATTCTGCACTTCAATTTCATGCTCAGTTTCAGGATGGTTAATGCTTGGCCTCTAACATTAATATTTTTTAATAGACACTTTGGACACTGGTATTGGATGATGAAACTAAACAGATACTTTCCTCTGCCAGTGCCTTTAGAACAAAGCTCTTATAACTAAAATTGCTACCTAGCAGATTAAAATGCATCACATAAAAGATATCCCAGCTTTCCTCTGATGTGGCCCCAAGCTTGGATCAAAATCATTTTTACTAAAAAATGAGACTCTCCTCAGAAACATAAAGTGCTCACTGTAAGCCTGGGAATTCTGCACCTTAATAAAAGGAAGATATAATTTATCTCCTCCAGAAAATTCTCACCATGATATAAACAGAATAAAATTGATTGAAAGTCTACATACAAATTATGTGATGAAATAATGAATAGCCTTATTTTTGACCATTTTTAAAGAAAAACTGAGAACCTGGCACATCATATCATCTTAGTTTTACTTAGTTTTGGTGACCATGCAACTTTAAGCAACTCAACCACCCTTTCCTTCTTGGTGGGAGCCTCAGGAACGATTTATGTTAAGGTTCTGGTCAAGTAAGTTTTATTCAAGAGCGTGATGCTTTTATTAGTTTGGTGTTGTTAGAGAGAAGGAAAAAGTGAAATCAGCATTAGGTATTGATCTCACAGTTAATTAACTTCTGTCCTGAAGTCAGTATCTCTCAAATTAACGATGTGCATGCTAATAAAGAAAGATGTTCCCTCTAATAGATGTGTATGTGAGTCTTCCACATTTTACTCTAGGGGAAGAATTCGATAAATGTTAAATTCCTTTTCTCTTGGTTTCAGATAATACCCTAAGCTCATTTCTGATTTAACTCCTAAAAATGAACAACTTTGATCCTCACGTAAGCTTCCCTTCCCCAGTGGGCTCAGCATGAATGTGCAGAGATTCACACTTCTCCTTCTCTTTCACTCAATCACAAATCTTTCATTCTTCAAATGGGCACCTAGATTTCTACCCTGTTTCTCTGCAACTTAATTCATGAAAATATTTTAAAATTCGCTTTTCTTTATAATGATCTGAGAGGTTTAAATTATCAACGTTTTGGCCTAGCACAGTCACTGACACCTGTAATCCCGGCACTTTGAGAGCCCAGGAAGACAGGATCACTTGAACTCAGGAGTCTGAGACCAGCCTGGGCAACACAGTGAGACCTTATCTCTATTTTTAAAAATTATTTAAAAAATAAATAAATAATCAGTGTTTCAAACATGTTAAGTATAGATTAAATTTAGTAAATTGTAACTATATTTTGTAATGCAATCTATACAGATAGATTGTATATTTTGTATAGATTGTATTATAAAATATACAGTTAGACATCTATATTTTATAATACAGTCTATACAATAGATTGTATATAAAATATAGTTACAATTTACTTTAAATTTATATATATTTATATATGTATTTAAAGTACACAAATTTTTATGTACTTTATACATAAATTAATACATATGTGTACATATATTTGCAAGTGTATATACATATATATGCATGTCTATATAAATAGATTGTATTATAAAATACACAAACACACACACACGTGCACATGCATATAAAATCTGATGTGGCCCCAAGATTGGGTCAAAATCTTTCTCCAATAAGAGATGAAAATATCTCCTTATCTATTCATATATACTCTCTTTCTTGATATAAAATGGCTTATATCCAAAAGACAGTAACAAACACTGGAGAGGATGTGGAGAAAAGGGACCACTTGTACACTGTTAATGGGAATGTAAATTAGTACAACCACTATGAAAAACAGTTTGCAGGCTCCTCACAAAACTAAAAATTGAGCTACCAAATGACCGACAATGCCACCATTGCCTGTATACCCAAAAGACCGAAAATCAGTATATTGAAGAGATGTCCGCACTCCTGTGATTATTGCAGCACTGTTAACAATAGCTAAGATTTGGAAGCAACTGAACGTCTTTCAGAAATGAATGGATAAAGAAAATGTGGTATGTATGCACAATGGATTACTATTCAGCCATGAACAAGAATTAGACCTTATCATTTGCAAAAGCATGGGTGAAACTGGAGATCACTATGGTAAGTGAAATAAGCCAGGCATGGAAAGACAAACATCACATGTTCTCACTTATTTGTGGTACCTTAAAATCAAAACAATTTGACTCATGGACATAGAGAGTAGAAGGATGGTTGCCAGAGGCTGGGAAGGGTACTGGAGGTTTGTTAATGGGTCCAAAAAAAAAGAGAGAGAATGAATAAGACTTATATTTTATAGCACAATAGGATATCTATAGTAAATAATAACTTAATTCTGTCTTAAGGAATGTAATTGGATTCTTTGTACCTCAAAGGATAAATGCTTCAGGGGATCGATACCCCATTCTCCATTATGCGTTTATTTCATATTGCATACCTGTATCAAAATATTTCATATACACCATTAATATATATACTTACTATGCACTCACAAAATTTTTAAAAATTATAAAAATTTTGTATGTGTATATGCATACATATATATATATATATGAAGAGAGAGAGAGAGAGACAGAAACAGAGAGAGAGAGACACACACACACACACACACACACAGAGGGAGAGAGAATCCCTAGAAATGAATTTATCAAAAATATTGTTTAAGGCAATTACAGAGACTAAATAAATGCCCACATGAGAAGTGAGGAAAGATCTAAAATCAACATCCAATTGTCAAAATTGAAAGAGCTAGAGGAGCAAAATAAAAAAAAAACTCAAAAGCTAGCAGAAGACAAGAAATAACTAAAATCAGAGCAGAACTGAAGGAGATAGAAACACAAAAAAAACCCTTAAAAAATCAATAAATATAGGCGCTGGTTTTTTGAAAAGATCAACAAAATAGACAGCTAGCTAGATTAATAAAAAAGAAAAGGGAGAAGAATCAAATAGATGCATCAAAAAATGATAAAGGGGACATCACCACTGATTCCACAGAAATACAAACTACCATCAGAGATTACTACACACAACTCTATGCACATAAACCAGTAAACCTGAAAGAAATGGATAAATTCCTGGACACTTGTACCCTCCCAAGCCTAAAGCAGGAAGAAGTTGAAACCCTGAACAGACCAATAACAAGGACTGAAGTTGAGGCAGCAATTAACAGCCTACCAACCAAAAATAGTCCAAGTCCAGACAGGTTCACAGCTGAATTCTACCAGATGTACGAAGAAGAGCTGGTACCATTCCTTCTGAAACTATTCCAAACAATCCAAAAAGAAGGGAATCCTTCCCAAATCATTTTATGAGACCAACATCATCCTAATACCAAAACCGGGCAAAGACTCAACAAAAAAAGAAAACTTCAGGCCAATATCCATGATGAACATAGGTGCAAAAGTCTTCAATAAAATACTGGCAAACCGATTTGCAACAGCACATCAAAAAGCTTATCTGTCATGATCAAGCAGGCTTCATTCCAGGGATGCAAGGCTGGTTCAACATACACAAGTCTATAAACATAATCCATCACATTAACAGAACCAAAGACAAAAATCACATGATTATCTCAATAGGTGCAGAGAAACCTTCAACAAAATTCAACAGTGCTTTATGCTAAAAACTCTCAATAAACTAGGTATCGAAGGAAGTTATCTCAAAACTATAAAAGGTATTTATGACAAACCGACAGCCAATATCATACTGAATGGGCAAATACTGGAACCATTCCCTTTGAAATCCAGCACTAGACAAGGATGCCCTCTCTCACCACTCCTATTCAATATAGTATTGGAAGTTCTAGCCAGAGCCATTAGGCAAGAGAAAGAAAAGGGTATTCAATTAGGAAAAGAGGAAGTGAAATTGCCTCTATTTGCAGACCACGTGTTCGTATATTTAGAAGACCCCATCATCTCAGCCCCAAATCTTCTTCATCTGATAAGCAACTTCAGCAAAGTCTCAGTATATAAAATCAATGTGCAGAAATCACAAGAATTTCTATACACCAATAATAGACTAACAGAGAGCCAAATCATGAGCAAACCTCCCATTCACAATTGCTACAAAGAGAATAAAATACCTAGGAATGCAACAAACAAAGGACGTAAAGGACCTCTTCAAGAACTACAAATCACTGCTCAAGGAAATAAGAGAGGACACAAACAGATGGAGAAACATTCCATACTCATGGTTAGGAAGAATCAATATCGTGAAAATGGCCATACTGCCCAAAGTAATTTATAGATGCAATGCTATCCCCATCAAGCTACCAATGACCTGCTTCACAGAACTAGAAAAAAACCTTAAACTTCATATGGAACCAAAAGAGAGCCCACATAGCCAAGACAATCCTAAGCAAAAAGAACAAAGCCGGAGGCAAAACACTACCTGATTTCAAACTATACTACAAGGCAACAGTAATCAAAGCAGAATGATACTGGTACCAAAACAGAGACCAATGGAACAGAACAGAGGCCCTGGAGGCAACACCACACATCTACAACCATCTGCTCTTTGACAAACCTGACAAAAACAAGCAATGGGAAAAGGATTCCCGGTTTAATAAATGGTATTGCGAAAACTGGCTAGCAGTGTGCAGAAAGCAGAAACTGGATCCCTTTCTGACACCTTACACTAACGTTAACTCCAGATGGATTAAAGACTTAAACATAAGACCAAACGCCATAAAAACCCTAGAAGAAAACCTAGGCAAAACCATTCAGAACATAGATAGAGGCAAGGACTTTATGACTAAAACACCAAAAGCATTGGCAACAAAAGCCAAAATAGACAAATGGAATCTAATCAAACTCCAGAGCTTCTGTACAGCAAAAGAAACAATCATATTAGAGCGAACCAGCAACCAACAGAATGGGAAAAAATTTTGTAATCTACCCATCTGACAAAGGGCTGATATCCAGAATCTACAAAGAACTAAAACAGATTTACAAGAAAAAAACAAACAAACCCATCCAAAAGTGGGAGGATATGAACAGACACTTTTGAAAAGAAGACATATATGAGGCCAACAAACATGAAAAAATGCTCATCATCACTGGTCATTAGAGAAATGCAAATCAAAACCACATTGAGATACCATCTCACACCAGTTAGAATGGGGATCATTAAAAAATCTGGAGACAACAGATGCTGGAGACGATGTGGAGAAATGGGAACACTTTTACACTGTTGGTGGGAGTGTAAATTAGTTCAACCATTGTGGAAGACAGCGTGGGGCTTCCTCAAGGACTTAAAAATAGAAATTCCATTTGACCCAGCAATTCCATTACTGGGTATATATCCAAAGGGTTATAAACCATTCTATTATAAGGACACATGCACACATATGTTCATAGAGGCACTGTTTACAATAGCAAAGACCTGGAACCAACCCAAATGCCCATTGACAACACGCATGAATAATAAGGTTCACTCATAATAGCTTTTTCATTCTCTAGGAAACTCATATTCTCATATTCTTTGAGCTTCTTTGTGATTTGGTTTCATTTCTTCATAGAACTTCTTGGCAATCCTGGAAGGTCAGGGACATTTCTCTGATTGTTTTAAGCCTGAAAAGCAGTTAAACAGTGCACGTCTCAGTTGCCGGCCGCTGTGGCAGCCTCCAGACCCATCATCTCTGCCACCCTTCCAAAGGGTTAAGAGCAAGACCGTGCTGCAAACTGGGCAGCAATTACGTACTGATTGGGAAAATCACCAGTCATTCCTGGTCTCTGACCCTCTCTACATGATGTCCAACTATTCTGCTTTTGAAATTTATACCTTAATCATCCTTCACAGTTGACAGTGTTTTGCATTTTTTAAAGCATATTTAAATGCATCCTTTCTCTTGGATGTTATCCCACCCCCCACTGCAGACCTAGATTGCTAGTGCAGATAAAATCAACTGTGTTTTGCACATGGAGATCTACAATAAAGAAAGATAAAACTTCTTGCTTCAGGTCATATAAAACTCAGGGAAAACATGTATTTCCTGTCTTCAACACAAGTGAGTTTTTAGATGCAGGAAGCTACGTTCTGCGTTTTCACTTCATTGTTGAGATTATAACTCACCAAAGCCCAAATACCACAAGTCCCAGTTCAGAGCTATCACTGTTTCCCCTTTGTCACTATTCTTACTATGTCTTTTTTTTTTTTTGCCCTGGGAAATCAACTCCAGGGAAGTTAGAATAAAATGGTGAATTCGTTTTTCTGCAATATATATATAAACAGTGAAATTTGTGATGGGACTTTGATTCCAACTTCCAACTTTCCTCTTTAAATAGAAACTTCAGGAATAGTATTCACAGAGTTACATGAAAGATCACAAATCCAGGTCTATGTGAAATGCTAACTTAGCATTTCTCCAAGCGTGATATTAATGAGTATATTGTTACAAAAAAATGATTCCATGTTCAAATTAGTCAAAGTCCTTTGTCAAATGACCTGCCCCATATCTCTTATGAGTATATTCCTCACTGATAAGCAGGATGGTTAAACAGTATATTTCCCTAACTTGCTTTCCCACCGAAATATTTTGTTAAAGAATTTTTTTGGTCCAGATTATTCTGTGTGGCAAGCTAAATTAGAGAAAAGAATGTTGCAATGTATCCAGTACTTTTTCTTTGTATCATTCTTTCCAAGGAGTTACTGCAGTTTTATATACTTCAGAGTTAAATGAGAGTTGTGTACAATCTTCAGATACATTTTAATTGTTTAAAGATTTAAAATACACAAAAATTTACTTTTTCTTGATTTGCTAGAGAAAATAAAGTGGGCCGGGTGCTATGGCTCACTCCTGTAATCCCAGCACTTTGAGAGGCTGAGGCAGGTGGATCACGAGGTCAAGAGATCAATACCATCCTGGTCAACAAGGTGAAACCCCACCTTTACTAAAAATACAAAAAATTAGCTGAGCATGGTGGCACGTGCCTGTAATCCCAGCTACTCGGGAGGCTGAGGCAGGAGAATTGCCTGAACCCAGGAGGCGGAGGTTGCAGTGAGCCGAGATCGCGCCATTGCACTCCAGCCTGGGTAACAAGAGTGAAACTCCATCTCAAAAAAAGAAAAAGAAAGAAAAGAAAAGAAAGTGAAGAAATTTAATTTGTACTATGTGCTTGTGCAAGTCACAGATGGCCCAAACTGTAAACGTTGAACATGGCAGAGTTCTAGTACTCACTGAGGATAAGAAAAGGGTAAACATGGAAACGGGGAAGTTCACAGAAAACATGTAATTGTCTCCACTGTTCTCAGTGGAAATGCTGCCTCTTAAATGATCAGAAATCCTGACGTGCCTGTTTGCTCCTCCAGCGTCTATCTGGTCAAGATTGAATTTCCCTAAACATTCAAGAGGCCGCCTGGGAGCTTATGTTTCTCTCTGCAGCTTGACTTGCACTGATTCTGGAAGCAAATTGAAGGTGTCCATTCCCAGAGAGAGCATGTCAGGTTGGGTTGCAAGTTCAGTGTACCTTTGAAAGGCAATGCTTTAACTCCTGCTTCTCTAGGACTCTTACAACTGCTGCCATTATGAAAAGAAACAAAATCACAGTCATTTTACTGATATCAAATTTGGTGGCAATTAGTCTTAATTCCAAACACTTTGCTAGGACTTTTGAGATTTTCACAGCACTTTCACTTACTCTGAACTCTCATTGCCAGTTCATAAGAAGTTATGCACCAGGCAGAAGTAATGATATTCTTTTTGCAACAGATCCACTGACTTGTGAAACAGAATGTATATCCAAGAGGGGCCAGATCCGTGATCTCTGTCTCTTGGTTCAGTGTTTGTTTCCTTGTTTCATTACATATACCAACCTACTCTTGGAATGAGGTACCATTTCTAAGGTAATATCATAATCAAATATGTTGGCTGCTGGTTTTGACAGTTACTGTGCTAAGCTCTGACTTACAGACACAATGAACTGTTTACTTGTCTCTAGAACTCTGTTAAGAACTTTATATCGACTTCATATAACAATCATTGAAATTTGTACCATTTTCTTTATATATATATTTAACATACATTATCTCTTAAATGCAGACATTATTACACAAAGTCATCCTGTTTTAGAGACATGATCTTGCTCTGTTGTCCAGGCTGGAGTGCAGTGACACAGTCTTGGCTCCCTGCAGCCTCGACCTCCTGGGTTCAAGCGATCCTCCTGTCTCAACTTTCCCTGTAGCTGGGACCACAGGTGTGGGCCACCATATCTGGCTAATTTTTTAATTTTTTTATAGATGGGGGTCTCACTTTGTTGCCCAGGCAGGTCTTGAACTCTTGGGCTCAAGCAATCATCCCATCTCAGCCTCCCTAAGTGTTGGGATTACAAGTGTCAGCCACCACACCCGGGCCCAAAATAATCTTAAATATTTGGTCTGGAGTGCTTTGACAATCACACATACCCATGTAACCATCACCCAAAACAAGATATAGAATATATCCATTCCCCCACAGTGTTGCCCTCAACCTTTTGTGGTTGATTTGCACTCCTCACAACTCTAGACAAACCGTTTTTAATTTCTATTATCTTAGATGTTCTTGGGCGTCACATAATTATAACCATGGATTATATGCTGTTTGGTCAGGCTTTTCTCATTCAACATTTTTTGACATTTTTCACATGGTGATGTGTATCATGGTTTGCTCCTTTTAATTAATGAATAGCATTTCATTGTGTTACTAGATCATAAGTTATTTATCCATTATCCTGTTAATGAACATTTGGACTATTTCTACTTTTGACTATTATGAATAAGGCTTCTTTGAACATTCTTGTACAAACATTATATTTTTCACTTCTTAAAAACAAACACCAGCACTAGAATTTCTAGGTTTCTAATTCTATAGAGTTTTCTGTGTACACAACCATGTCACTGTTGAATAGAGTTTACTTCATTTCTGATCTGATTGCCTTAGATTTTGTTTTGTATTTTCTTATTGCAATGGTAAGGCCTCTTGTACAATGTTAAATAGCAATCATCCTTCCGGTGTTCCTGGTCTTAGGAAAAATGAATTCTAATATTTTACTCCTAATTACAATGTTACCTATAGGTTTTTCATAGATGCCCTTTAACCAACTGAAGAAATTTCTTCTAATTTTTCTGAGAGACTTTAAAATATCTTGAATGTATGCTATTATTAATTTTTAATGCATACCTCGAGATATTTATGTATTTATCTCCCTTATTCTGTTACGATCATGACCTACCGTTGACTGTTTTCGCATGCTGAAACAACATTTGCATTACTGAGTTCCATTCCAAATGGAGTTTATCTTTATATGTATTACTGAATTTAATTTACTACTTTTCTTAAAGGTTTTATTTCTATGTTTATAAGGACTATTAAACCATTATTTTATTTCTTTGTAATATCATTGTCAGATTTTGCTAGCAGAGTGATGTTTTATACCCAAATAACTGCAGAGGAGGTACTGTCTCTCAGCTGTTACGCTCTCCTTTCAGCCTTTCACACACTCTCTCCTTACACGTGGCAAAGGTCTGCAGGAAAGGTTTGGCAAACAGATTTGTTCTGTGCCTGGAAATCCTTGGCATTGTTTAATGGTAGCCTTATGAAGCCACTAAACATTGTTAGGAGTTCGATTGTTTATGGTGGTTTTCTTTAACCATCTGCCTGAGATGAAAAGAATGGCTCTGGTCTCCTCTTTCTTAGGAATGGCTCATCACTTTCTGGAATTCGGTTTACTTAGGTTTCTTTTCATTGCCAACTCCTGAGTGGGTTTTATAAAGCTATGATGTTACAGTGTATCCAGCTTGTTCTCCCTGTTAGGGTAGGAGTGATGGTTCCATTGATTTTCTGCTTTTTCTCCAGGAGACTAATTCAGAATGTACCATTATTGCTACCATATTATGCATGAAGAAACAACTCCAAGATCCCACAGTTAGAAGTTGTTAAGCTTGGATCTGGAAAGTAGTTTATTATTATTATTATTTAAATTCTGGAGTACATGTACAGAACGTGCAGGTTTGTTACATAAGTATACATGTGCCATGGTGGTTTGCTGCACTCATCAACCTGTCACCTACATTAGGCATTTCCCCTAATGTTATCCCTCCCCTTGCCCCCCAGCACCCAACAGGCCCCAGTGCATGACGTCCCCCTCCATGTGCCCTTGTGTTCTCATTGTTCAGCTCCCACCTATGAGTGAGAACATGCTGTGTTTGGTTTTCTGTTCTTGTGTTAGTTTGCTGAGAATAATAGTTTCCTCTTATCTGACTCCATGATTCATATTCTTAAAAGATTATACATAGTCAAGATTCATCACTTTTCACATTTAGAGAAGAAAAAAGGATAAAAAGTTACAGATGTTTCCCAACTTATAAAGGTTTGACTCGTGATTTTTGACTTTACAATAGCATAAAAGTGATATACATTCAGTAGAATATCAATAAATGACATGATATATTCAATATTTTATTACAAAATAGGTTTTGTGTTGGGCAGTGTATCCCAACTGTATGCAAACGTGTTCTGAGCACATTTAGGGTAAGCTAGGTTTTAAGTTCCGATGTTTGGGAGGTGAGGTATACCTGTAGTAAGTGCATTTGCCACGCAATATTTTCAGTTTATTGGGTCAAAATCCCATTCTAAGTCAAGTTGCCCCTGTACATCTACTTTAGAGGAAGCCTCACACTATCTATTTTTACTCTTTCCTGAAACACAACTGCACTGCCAGGCAAGGATTTTCTAAATTTACTTTGAACTTCATTGATCTACCAAGAATTTGAAGGAGTTTTCTCAGAAGAGTCACTGCTTACTGTCTACTGGATTCAAGTTTGAATAAAAGTCAGGGTGTACTCTATTTGCACCTCTAAGAATGAATTGACCTTTTGCTCAAAATGAATAATAGACACATGAACCGTTAATTATGAAAAGAAGAAATTTTTTTCTATGTATTCACCGCTAGGAAGTTGCAGTTTGCAGGATATCAGTTTGTATGTATTTGTACGATTGGAAAATTTTTGTTCATTGTAATTAGAGTAAAATGCAACTCTGGTGTGTTTTAAGAAGAAAACATTAATTAACATTAACAGACAACATATTGTTTTAAGTGGAGAGAAGATTTGTCTTTCTTGCTTTTCTCTGTCATCTCTGGCAGAAGGCAGCCAGGGGACCTTTATTTTCTTCTCATTATTAAGGACCCCCAAGTACTTTTGGCCAAAGTCACTGAAGCACCTTCTTTCCTTCCTGCTGGTCAAATCACCAACTTTTCTCCCTAGCCCCAGGAAATAGGCTTTCTGACACCAATTTTCTATCTGTGAATTCTAAGATAATTGTTTTGGTTTTCTGAGTTTCAGGAGAAAACTAGATCTAGAAAATGGAACTTTTTGAGGGAGAGGACTAGGTGGAGCCTGGATAAATTTAGAGAATTCCAAGCAGCTGGGGAAATGTAGAACTTACTTTGGTCGGAAAGAGGTGAAGAGATTTTAATTTAAAGAAAATAAATGCTATACAAGTTCACCTTCTTTACAGTTTGTCATATAATCAACCTAGAATTGTGAATAGAATAAATATTCTCTCTATATTATTAGCTGTAATAGAAACTTTCCTTTAGCTTTGCATAATTAGATAAGATTATTTAAAGTGAACTCCTCTATCTATTCATGCAGCAATCACTTATCACATACTGTGTGCCGAGGGCTTTACAGTGGACTCCAAAATGCTCATTCTTCAGCGACTAAAAAGCACACTTAAACATAATGAAAACACAAATCAAATCATATATACCACGTTCTTTAGGAGCAAAGAGGAGGAAGTAACAGTTAACCTTTCCAGACAAGGAGATTGAGGAAGGTTTTAAAGAAGTGAAAGTTGAATGGAATTTGAAATTATACATACAAGGCATAAAGATAGAGGCAACTTCCAGGCAAAGGGACTAGGTCTTAACTGTGATGCGAAAATAAAGGTATGGAAGAGCCAAAAGGTCTCGGTGTGTATACAGAAATATATGTAGTAGTCCAGTGCAGCTATGTGTGATGTAATTAGGGCCAGAATGAGATGAAGATATGTAGCAAAGGGATTTCTAAAGTTTGAACTTTATGCTGTAGAAAACAGAGTGTACTCAAGAAATGTGAGCTACTATTAGAGAGACTGAGATTCTTTAATAAAGTAGAAAAGAATTATAATTACATTTTGCCTAGTACAACAGGGGTAGCTGCCCTGGATCACAGCCTGGTGAATTGCAGAGAGGTGATGGGGAAAGGGTGTAGTGAGCCAGTTACTAAAGTTGGCACTATTAGCATTGTCTTTTTCTCCCTTTCCCTGTCTCTATCTCTATTTCTTTCTGTCTCTATCTCTTTGTGTTAGTCCATTTGCATTGCTGTAAAGACACATCCTAGATCAGGTAATTTACAAAGAAAAGAGGTTTATTTTGGCTTACAGTTCTGCAGGCTCCACAGGAAATGTGGTGCCAGCATCTGCTTCTGTTGGGGGCCTTTGGGAGCTTTTAGCCATGGGGAAAGGCAAAGGGAAGGCTAGTGTGCTACGTGGTGAGGGGGAGCAGGAAAGATGCCAGGCTTTTTTAAACAACCAGCTCTCATGTGAACCAACAGAGCCAGAACTCACTAATTACCATCAGAAGGTCACCAAGCCATTCATGAGGGATCTGCCCCCATGACCCAAACACCTCTCACCAGATCCCTTCTCCAGCACTGGGGATCAGCTTGCAACGTGAGCAAGGGGACACCCATCCAAGCCATACAGCTCTTTAAAGAGAAGAAGCACTTACAGGATGGCCCAGCTTTGTAGGCATGATCACAAGCACCATACCCTTCTTGGGAGAGTCCTGCTTATTAAAATTGCGGTAATTTTGATCATTTGGATTTAGGGTTTGTTTTTTTTTTCTGGTATGAGTCATACAAAAGACAAAGCTTCAGAGATACTAATAGAGCAGGGTTTGGATGCAGACTTTTGAACCAACAAAGAAAGGGCACACCAGCCCACTTATAGCTGTGCAATGTTTTGGAGGCATGGATGCAGTTAATCTGTTAGGATGACATTTTTAATTCACTTACATATAAAACAAAATGAAGCCATTTCAATTGTGGTTAATTTTAGGTGGCAAAAAAAGCAAATAATGGTGTTAGAATTATGTTCTAGCTGGAAAATAAAATAACTTTATTTGTTGACATTGAAAACAAAAGTTAAGAAACACTTGCTGAAGTTACATTTCTATTATGGAACGTGAACATGTCCAGAACCATAAGGAAACATGAGAGCTCATATATCCACCTCCTTCACAGCAGTCACTCTTTTTTTTTTAATTTTTTTAAAAATTATACTTTAGGTTCTGGGGTCCATGTGCAGATCACTCTTTACTTCTCACTCAAAGGTGATTTTACCCTGTGCTGTCTTTACTGCCCTCTAAGATCGCCTTTATGCAAACTTTTGTGGGCAGCTGACCAGCTAATTTCCCAGTATATTTAAGTTCTTGAAAAACAAACAAAACACTAGCAAGACTCTGAAAGTTGACTCCATCTGCTCTAAAACAGCACGAACTAGATCAGAATTTTACATCACATCAACACACCCAAAGGGTTTGACTGATTTTCATACCTTTCTAGTCTTTGTTTTTCATATTTTTTTGATAGCTGGTTGACATGATGTATTCAAAAGTAACCTGGGTTCTTGTAGGCCCTTCGCAGGTGGAACTGCTGGGCATGGTGTCCTAGGAAAGGCATTCAGGTGTTAGTCACTTCCTCTATTGTTGGAAAACGCCAGTGCTTTGGTTACACACATGGAAAACTGTGACAGCAAATCACTTCCTGAGAGGGGCTGATAGTCTCAGGAAGATGAACTCAGGAGACTGTACATACTGCAAATGTGTAATGTCAGAAATCCTGACTCTTATATCCACATCTCCTTCCCTTCTCTTTCTTTTCCTCTTCTTGCCCTGAAAAGAACTTATAGTGTGTATATGAAATATAACAATTAGTGCGAACATTATTCATTTTGCCAGATTATTTGACATTATAGTGTTTGAATTATAACTTATGCTAGATTCAGGAAATAAACTAGAAATAACAATATGAGGTAGGCAAGCCTAGCACATTAATTAGTGTCATATTATTTAAAGTGGGCCATTACCTAATTGGCTTATTCTACATTTTCACATAGATTATATTTTCCATTATTTAATGTTATCTTATTTCTTCAATAAGATTTGAAAGGAGTAGAATTGGCAATAAGACTAAAGAAAAGCATAATTGGTTTTAAAAGGGGGCAAAACAACAGATAATTAAAATAAAAAAATAGAACCCTCTATTATGGTGGGGCGGGGAGTCTGTAACTTGAGACAAAGAACACTAAGGAGTGTGTAAAATTAATGGTGTATCTCCAGCATAAAAGACAAAAACACGCAGAAAACGCAACAATATCTTACACTGGCACATAGTGCATTCCTTTCACAGGGCTCCGAGGATGTACTGTATGGTCCGCTAAACTTAGTGCAGGGAATTCAGTATCAGAAAAATGGAGATAAATTAGAAAGGGCTTATGAACAGAAACATAGATAAAGGACTGTGGAGTTTACCCATTAGGAAACATAATTGACTGAAAAATATGGTTTGACTCACCACTAATGTAAGATACAGCCTCTAAGAATATGATAAATGTGAGTAACCCAGATCCATGGAATTGAATGTGTGTGTGTTACAAGCAGTGGGCGGTGGACAGGCTTTCCATCCGTGGTCACAGGAGTCCTAGCTGGACAGTATTGCTGGTTGTATACATACCCTTAGGCTTCTGTGAAGGTGACCAGAGATTTCTTAGCCTTAGACAAGAGGGAGTCTCTTGAATAGAGCAGGGGCTGTTTAGAGGCATCCTAGTTAGAGCAGACTCCTAGCAATGCTCAAAGTGCAACAAACCCTCTGCATGGGCTTACTGACATTGAATGTGGGAAGCCAGAGTAATCTCTCCACGAGCCTCGTGTTTCCCAGTGTCAGAAACTGTCAACCTGATATTTATCACATTGTGAAGACTAGAGAGCTGTGTTTTTTAATATTGTCCGACATGTCAGTGACCACAGAGGCAGGGCCTTTGCCTTTCAGCCAAGCTATGATTTCCCATGGGTATCGTGATAAAAGTAGCAGAGAATTTTAAACTCTTGATGATGAGAGCAAAGGGAAGTTGTTTCAGCAGTAACACTGACAGATATGGCAGGGATGTGAGTTCCGTCCAGCGTGGAGAACGTTAGCGCTCAGAAGCACAGTGGGTGAGACATCGGAAGGATATGCATTGTTGTGACACAGGACTCCTCAACAGTGGGTAGCTCCATGACTGTTCTAGAGGCAGGAGAACGTTGGAAGCAAACTCTAGTATCAGTGGTGCAAAGTGCTCTTCCTCCAGAAGACGGCGAAGGCCACAGCTGCTGTCGTAGTCTTGCAATGCGTGGCATTGGAAGCTATTCCTGAGTGGTGAGAGTGCACTTTGGGGTATTAGGAAAAGTGACACAGAAACTTTCAGAAGGCTTAACCCAGTCACTAGGGCAGAGATGACATGGTTTGACCTCCATGGAATCATGTGCAAAAACTTGGTATGGGGCCTCCTGTGTCAAAACGTAATTGAACCAGGTCTTTGTTTTCAAGAAGTCAATTTTGTCTGGTTTAAGATTTCTAAGAGAAGAATGACAAATGGCCCGTTTATCAGCTTCATGCAATCTGATGAGTCGCAGGTGATTGCGGAGCATGGGCAGGTCTGGAATGGGGCACATCCAAGTACAACAGGAATATCTTTGATTTCTATCTGTAGATGCAATTTTAATTATTTAATCTCATTTCATTTTCTCAAACTCAATTATATTTCTGTGTAACAAACACAATAGCAATATGGGCTGCTTTGATACGTTCTTATGTATATCATCTCAATGTATGTGTATGTATGTTTGCAAAATGTGATATTAACAGTAATTGTTTTATACATAAACAAATATTTATGCAGTGTTTAACAATTTTACATGTGATGGTGTTTGCCCACGCCTAATCAGGTAGCATAAGAATTTGGAACTGCTGCTGTGTCTAGGCGTGTAGTCTGTGCTGCTTATGTATATGTTAGGTTGAAAATAGATTATTTGAAAATAATAATCTGTGCTGAAAATAATCTATTTTCAACCTAACATATACATAAGCAGCACAGACTAATGTTATCCTAATGGATAATGAGAAAAATTGAAACTATTATAAACCAATATGTTTAAAGACTATTTAGCCTTTTTTTAAAAAGCTGACCTTAGCAAGACAATTGCAAGAACAGTTTTAGAGACACTATGACTCTTTCTAAATGTTACTTTGGAAGAAGGGTGAACTATGAGGAAAGACTCATCTTTGGCTCGAAAAGCATCCACTCTTGGCATTGAACCAGCATATTGGATCAAAGAAAACTAGATCACACCAAGGAAAAAAGAATTGAATTCTCTAAAGGGCACCGCAACATTATCTTCATTGTTTATTTTCCCAAGAAAGAAAGACAAGGATAACATGTTAACAATAGTTAATTTGAGATGATGGAAATATAGATATTTATTACATTATTTTCTGTACATCTTTATATTTTTAAAATTGTGCACATATAAAATATGTGCTTGAGTAAACAAAACTGTTACATAAAAATCTCCCGTCACTTACATCTGCATGTTAGAGTGTGGAAAATGATAAATAGCAAATACCACAAAGGAAACCATAGATTAAGACTTGCACCATCTTTAATCAGGCTTTCTACCACTCAAAATGATAAGCTAAACACTTACGATTCTCATTTTTTCCTAATTCCCTATTTTTATCTTAGCACTTTCTAGTTAAATTGAATGAAAGTCAGTGAGTGCTCACGGACTGTGTCCCACATGCTGGGCAGTGTGTGTCACTGGTGCTGTGCAGATGAGAGGCAGGGTGGCCTGGTGGGTACAGAGTGGGAGCTGGAGCCAGCCTGCCTGGCTTTGCTGCTTGGCTCAGCTCCCAGCCAGCTGTGTTGTTTGGGAAAAGCTATTTCATGTTCTGCACCTCAACTCCTCATCTGTATAATGTGGAGGTAAAAATAGCACCTACCTTTTAAACTGTGAAGTGTAAGTTGTGAAAACATATTTAGTACTAAGAAAGGGGCCTGACTCATAAGAAGCATTCAATGCATGTTCATATTATTATCAAGGAAGAGACACTCTTGTTCTCAAGGAGATGGATCTCATATCTCTTGTGGCTCACAATCCTTTTTACATAGAAAACAAAATTACATTCTTTAAATAAACTAAGATATCTCAAGGGGAATCTTTCCTTGATCAGCTTCTTCCAGAGACTTAGAAGGCATAGTGGTTGAAATAGAAAAAAAAAAAAAAAAAAAAGGTGATAAAATTGGAGCCCAAGACCATAAAGAAATTAAAGACATTAAAGAACATTAAGAAATGCACTAATCTGACACATGTGTGAAGGCATTAGCATTGTGTACTAAGTAAAGGACTACGTTAAAGCAATGAATACTAATTAATCATTGAAGAATTTTATGGAGACCAGGCCAAGCTTCCAGTGTTATTTGGAAAAAGAAAAGGGTGAAAACAGTATTTGAATGGAGAAGAGAAGGGAGAAATAAAACATTTGTGTTTCCTTTGATTTAAGGGGGCAAATTGAAAACAAATTGAATAAACTAGTGACAAGTCCCCTTCTCCATGTCACACAGTACACAGGCACAATGATGAGGAGGTGGCATTATTTTTGGATTTGATCTACCCCAGTATAAATTACTGAATAAACAAATCACATCTTTAAAAAAACAACTCACATAAGTATTACAGTGTTGACATGTGTTTTAGTACATGTATTCATCAGGCTTCTAATGTCCTACTGTAGGCTGCAAACTCAAATCCATAGGAAGGTAAATAGAGCAGGTAACAGAGGCAGGCGTGCCTGTGAATGCCCAGCAGGTGTGGTGATGACTCTGGTGAGCACGTCCTCTCAAAAAGGGAAAGCAGTTACTTCTGGCCAGTATTCAGCCTCAATGTTCCAGAAACTGGGATTCTTATTTGAAATTTTTTAATTTTAAGATCTTCCAAAAATGAATTAAATGGCATTTTGCCTAGAAGTCATCTTTTTTTCCTGTTTTTTTTTTAATAAAAATATACTTTTACTATTACCCTAATATGACTCCATCAATGTGATTTTTCCAGTTTTGACTTGGTACATACTGAAGAATGTTGGTTTTTATCACTTTGTAGATAAGTTGAATGGCTTACTGTTTCCTAATTATGCCCAGTTCTGTCCTATATCTGATCCTTTTCTCATATTACCAAATGTTTTCTTAACTTCATGTCTCTGTTTAAATTATACCTTGCACAAATGCTGTGACCAGTTGAGACTTGATGCAGTCACTTCCAATTAAAAGCAACTTTTCTAACTCAAAATCTTCATAGCATTTACTTATGTCTCTTATGATATCTATAGATTTCTACCTTTTGCTATAAGTATTTTCATTAAGATTACATCTCAGTTATTTTTATATGAGCAAAATAATGCTTTCATAGTGCGCGCTTATAGCAGTAACCACTGTTTTCATTTTGGTACATTTCTTGCATTCTTCTGCATAAAAATGAGACAAAATAATCTACTAAGATCTAAAGTGGCTGTATAAATTTAGCCATGTACCAGTAGTATAAGACGTCCTTCAACAGCATAAAGTACTTTCATTCTTGTTTTGTTCTTGCTAATTTAATAGGAAAAACATAGCATTTTGTATTTTGAGTTTTTTAAAGAATAAATGTCCTATTTATTAAGATTTATGCTATATTAAGGCTAAGAATATTTTCATAGGAGGTCTTAATTATATATGTACTAAGTGTTATACTCATCACTTTATAGATTTTAATTCACTTAATCCTTTGGAAAACACTATAGTGTACGTAATAGTACTATCCTGATGTTACAGAAGATTGAGATTCCGAAAGGTCAGGCAATTTGCCACAATGACATGGTACGAAGAGGCAGAGATAGGAATAAAATCCCCTTCTTTGCTTATGTACAGCGCCTCAGTGTGGCATTTTCAATGTCCGTGCGGTTTTGTGAATGTAGCTTTTCAGGCAGTGGCTTCCTGCCATACTATGTGCACAGGTGTGGCTTTAAAAAGCCGAAAAGATCCACTGCAATTTCCCTCCAGCTCTCTAGAGAAGCTGGGTTTATATAAAGTTTCGGTGGAACCATTTTATCAGACAAACATCTATTATTTTCCTGATTGGTAAAATAAGCTTTGAAAACAATGTAAGCTTGAGTTTTTGAAAACAATTTAAACTTGAGTTTTAGAAGGTTTTAGGGTACTTTGTAATCATAATTTGTGTGATATTTCACTGACTTTTTTTTTTTTCTTCTTTCACAGTAGGGCCCAAGCACCTTTTAAGAATGGAATTATAACAAGTAATTTCACCTGAAATGAGCGTTACATGCAGAATATGGATAAAGAAGTAGGCAGCTCAATATTTTAAAGCCAAGATGGCAGGAGTTCCACATTCCTGCTTCTAAGAAAATTTCTTTGTCTATTTCCACATTTGCTTGGATACTTGCACATTTCTAGCTTTGTTTGTTCCTTCTTGGAATAAATATTGTACTGCTATTGGCAACAGATTTGGGAAACACACTTCGATGAATTATTAAGTGCGTTTAGTAGCAACAAAGGGAATACTGGTAAGATTGGAAGATCTTGGGAGGCTTCCTTATAATTTCTTTGCCCACCCGCCCCCAGCACAAAAGGAACAAAAGAAGCATGGTTAGTTGACTCACAAGAGCTATTCACAAGTCAGCATCTGTCTCTGTAATAGCAAAACATTCCATATTTTACCTACTAACTTTTCTGATAAGTCATCTTTTCCCGTAAAGCATCTCAAGTGTGTCATCTTTCATGACATGCGGGTCAGTCATCGCCCTCCTTTGCATTCAGATTTCTCATCTTTTATTACCATATGCTGCAGGAGTCTATTCTTCCCTCCAACCCTCCAGGACATCTTTTCCTGTCTATGTGTCTGATATGTGACAGCGTTTCCCTTTAGTGTGTTTAGGGAGGGATATCTCTTTTTGGCGTGCATTCCATCTGTGACATTTTTATGCCCCCAGGGCATCCACATTTCCGTGTTTTCAGGACTGAGTATTCTTACTGTGGATGTAGTTTTTAACTTTTGTCTGTCAATTACATGCTATTTTACTGTCACAAGTATTGCCAGTGAACTTTCATTTCATCGCTGGATGCTGAATTTTGTGTGGAGACAGTGGACACAAATTTGGCTTTATGTTTTTGAATGGGAATGCTAAAGGCGATTGGTGAAAGAAATCGGTTATCTCCTTCTTACATTAGGTAGAGATTTTTTTTTGTTCCCAGCAATGCCCCCCATTTTTTCCCCTCATTGCCTTTTGACTGCTAGCATCAATATCATTTGCTGGAAAACTACTGTTTACTTAAGTAATCTCATGCCAAGAAGGAAGATTAAAAGATATCAGTATGCATGTGTATGAGTTTTTTCAATAAAGATTAGAAGAAGGAAAGAAGGAAGCTTCTTTTAATGTCTACAATGCAATAAGCATGCTAATATATGTGTGTTCACGTGTTAATTTTCATGTAATTGACACTTACTCTAATACAATAGATAAAAGCACAGACTGAAGCTGAAATGTTTGAATTAGTATCCCAGCTTCGACATTTACTAGCTATTTGACCTTGGTGAAATCTTTTAACCTCATTGTGGACCTGATATTTGTGTTTGTAAAATGTGAATACTATTACTTGTTGAGATTGTTGTTTTGGAGTTTAAACAAATTAAAGGTGAATGGTTTGGTTTGAATTCTGGTCCTTTTTATATAGAACCTGGCATTTGTTCCAGAAACTTTTTTATTATTAGTCCTTAAAGTAACTGTGCAAAAGAGTAATCATATCCATTTCTAAAGATAAAACACATAGTTTGGTGGGAGAGAATTAAGGATTTTCTCTGGTATAAAATACCCAATTAGTGACAATGATGGAAACAGGACCAAAATCTGTGTTTTAGCTAAGATACTGGTTTGGCTGCTGTGAAAAAGACCTGAAATAGCATGCTAGAAGATGGCAGGCATTTTAGATCTTATATAAAAGTCAGCTGGTTTGAGGTACTAGCAATATTTCAGGAACCCACAATTCTATCTCTGGCTCCACAATTCTGAAGGTTTGTCCTTGTTTGGATGTCCAAGACGGCAATAGTAAAAATGGATGGCGTGTCCCTTCCTTTGAGATTACAGTTCGCAAGTCTGGTTGCACATTAGAATCATTGCAGAGACCTTTTAAGAAGTATTGATCCCCAGTCCCTACCTCTCAGAGATTCTGACACAGTTGATCTGATGGAAGGTCAAGGCGTTGATTTTGGTTTTTGTTTGTTTGTTTGTTTCTGGCATTATAATGCATTCGCAAATTAATATTTATTTATTTTGTATCTATCTTTAAACTTTTAGTTTAGGCTCAGGGCTGCATGTGCAGGTTTGTCTTATAGGTAAACTTGCGTCATGGAGGTTTGATGTACAGATTATTTCATCACCCAGGTATGAAGCCTAGTACCCAATAGTTAATTTTTCTGCACCTCTCCCTCCTCCCATTTGTTTTTAAGGAAATGCTTTAATTGTCTCCTATTCATGCTGCTGGTGAGGGAAGAGATTCCTGCCCTAGGTTATAGTGATGGCCAAACATACGACACCTGACACGGAATAGATGAGACTGACAGCTGTCAGTCACATATCTCACAGCCCTCAGGGAGGAGGGCAATGCATGCTACACAAGGGCATGTGAGGTTTCCCTTGGGAATGGAGTGAATAATCAGGAGTATAGGAGGCAGGCTTTGTAATAGCAAGAAGGAAAGATGCTCCCTAGTTCCCTGGAGAGGATGTCCTGGCTTGTTTAAATAATTCTGTGGGCTGGTGGTAAACTGAAACCCACTACTCAGAAACTGTAACTGGGTTTTCTGATAAGGATGATGGTTTGGCTAGGGCACCATATCCTCAGGAGCAGAGTGCGAAGGAGAACTTGCAAGTAGGTCACTCGAGGTTCTCCAAGTTTACCAGATGTCAAAGCAGCCTATAATATTGAGCCTTAATATTAGGCTTTATTTTATGACAGTCCAGGATAGATTTTTCAAGTTGGCTGGAAGTTTTTTTCCATATGGTGATTCAGGGATTTGGGTTCCTTCTCCTTCCTGAATCTTTCATCCCCTAGGGTCTTGTCATCATTTACTTCCAGTCAGCTGAAGACAAAAGGCAAAAGACAACATAGAGTGGGCACATTTATTTTTAAAAAGGTTTGGGCCAGAAATATCAAACTTCACTGTCTACTCTATGAACACACCTAGGAACAAGGTGATCTGGGAAACATAGTCTGGACTTTGCAGTTTTCCTGATCTAATCTCTTTAGAAGAAGAGATGGGGTTTGGATCAACTGTCCATCATTTTTTTAAGTATCTCTACTGTGGTCCAGAGATGTATTTTTTATTATTTTATTTTATTTTTATTTTACCATTGCCCAGAGTTTAATCCTTTATCTGTTTTGTGTTTTATTTTCAGAATTTCTGTACTCAGAATCCAGAATCCCTGCTTTCTCCCCACTCCCCACCACATGATTAGTACTTTTCTTCCATGCTCACTTAACTGAACTTTCTATCCTTACAAAATCTTTCCAGACGGCCGGGCGCGGTGGCTCAAGCCTGTAATCCCAGCACTTTGGGAGGCCGAGGCGGGTGGATCACGAGGTCAACAGATCGAGACCATCCAGGTCAACATGGTGAAACCCCGTCTCTACTAAAAATTACAAAAAATTAGCTGGGCACGATGGCGCGTGCCTGTAATCCCAGCTACTCAGGAGGCTGAGGCAGGAGAATTGCCTGAACCCAGGAGGCGGAGGTTGCGGTGAGCCGAGATTGCGCCATTGCACTCCAGCCTGGGTAACAAGAGTGAAACTCCATCTCAAAAAAAAAAAAAAAAAAAAAATCTTTCCAGACTACTCTAGACATTTTGCTCTAAATTCCTCTATACGATGCTTCCTTTGAATTATTTGATGATAATGATCAAAAGAATTTGTGACATTTCTTACATTGCTTTGGTATAAAATTATTTAATTTCTTTATTAGTATTCCATTTTTCATATTTATTTTGACCACTTTATTAGTTCATAAATACGTAAAAGTTAAGCACAGTACCGAATGCTTAGTTTTGTTTGTTGACTTTTTTACAAAGTAGAGTTTATGCATTTGAAACAGATTGTATAAAACTGGTATATTTAATACATACAGCTTTTGGGATATACTTAAAATGCAATTCTATTTCGATCTCTCCCTCTTATTTAAATTTTATTTACCAGGGATTTTTTTTTTTTTTTTTTTTTTTTTTTGAGACGGAGTTTCGCTCTTGTGACCCAGGCTGGAGTGCAATGGCGTGATCTCGGCTCACCGCAACCTCCGCCTCCTGGGTTCAGGCAATTCTCCTGCCTCAGCCTCCTGAGTAGCTGGGATTACAGGCACATGCCACCATGCCCAGCTAATTTTTTGTATTTTTAGTAGAGACGGGGTTTCACCATGTTGACCAGGATGGTCTCGATCTCTTGACCTTGTGATCCACCCGCCTCGGCCTCCCAAAGTGCTGGGATTACAGGCTTGAGCCACCGCGCCTGGCCTACCAGGGTTTTTTTTTCACTGCCACTGCAAACAGTCAGAACCAGGGAAGACATAGGGCTTTTATGATCAATCCTAAATAAGAGAACACCATAAAGTCATCTTTATTCACATGTTCTCAAATGTAAAAGAATTAGAATTTCCAAGGCAATATATTTATCTTCAGCCTTCATTCATATGTGACTTATGTTCCTTGTTTTCCAGTAAGCACTTATGGAGAAAGGTGAAAGCCTTCATCTTTCCTTCTCTGGCCATAATGGCTTTGTCCAGCATCGTTGTCTTTCATTCCCCGTCTCTGCTAAATAAACTTGATTTGGAGAATCCTGCATTTAGCTAAGACTCTATAGGTCTCTTTCTATACACATGAGATGTTTCCTAGTTTACCTTATTATATTTCATGGTAATTTTCTCTTTACACCTTTTTATTATTTAATTATATTTTCATCTCCTATACATCTCTCATACTGTTTTCTAAAAGTTTCACTCCCTTTCTCAGAAAAGCAATGCATTTCCTAAGCCAAAAAAGTTTCTCTTCTCCTTCCCAGTAGATGTTCAAGAAGAGCAATATTTTCTTTTTATTTATTTATTTATTTTTAAAGACGGAGTTTCACCATGTTAGTCAGCTGGTCTTGAACTCCCAACCTCAGGTGATCTGCCCACCTTGGCCTCCAGAGTGCTTGGCTTACAGGCGTGAGCCAACACGCCCGGCCGAAGAGCAATATTTTCTTTCTTCCTTTCATATGCCTGGTGTATCAAATTTTCCGATGCCTTTATCATTGTATTTCTCACATAGTGTCTAAAGACAAATGTTTTCCTTTATAAGTCTGATATCTTTGTTCTGTATACTATACCTTGCCTTCTTACCAACACCCTGTGTTCTTTTTTTTTTTAATTGAGGCCAGAAGTCTTTATTCTTTGTTTCTATGCATGGTGTTTTTTCTTTCGTGTAGGTGGTCAGTTCTTTCTTTCTGGCCGTCCTTCTTTTGGCTCCCAGGAGCAGCGCCCTTCTCTCTTCATGGTCTTTTTAAAGCATCGTTTGCTACTAGTATTTTAGCCTCATGGGCAAATTCTTCCCTTTATCTCTCGGCACATGCTTTATTAAATCTATTAAAGTTCAGATAATTATTTTCTGTTTTCACTGCATTAAACCATTGCTTTTACTTCCTTTTGTTCTAAGTTACATGGCCTTTTCCTCCTGCCAAAGAGATGAATTGCATTTTTCTTATGTTAAATGAGATTTATCAGCACTTCTATTATTCATCAGTTTCATATTTCACATTTATGTTTGGATTCCTCCTTATCCCTGGAGGCTATTTTACTTACCTTTGTGTGGTTAAGAGTTTCTAAGCATTTTATTTCTTCTGCTACCTTGTAAAACTTCTTTTTTATTTGGCACATCAGACAGAATGCATTATATTCTCCCATTCAAGTAGTCGGTAGCCACTTTGCTATTTTGTATTATCTTGGCAGTATATCACTGTTTCTCTTTTTATAACACAGATATTATATTTTACTGAATGTTAATCTGCATAATTTTTTCATACAGTCTTTGTAATATTATTCAAAATGTTTAGATTTTTATTTGCCTATTAATATAAATGAATTTTTGATACAATATGAGTAATCTGATTACTCATTTAATAGGTAATTATCACATGTTGCTATTTATATCTCAGGACATACTAACTTCTATGATTTATTTTTTGTACTAGTATCTGTTTTCTATATTATTTTTCTTTGTATCTTTATTATATTCCCGTTTCTTCCAGATTATTTTAATTCAATTGATCTGGGCCATATAGACCCAAAATAAATTCTGTAATCTGACCATACATGATAGTGTTTTACTAAATGTTGAAATTTAGAAGCTACATAATACACCATCTTTGCACCCAAGAAAATCAGAATCTAGAAGGGGAAATACATGCTTAAGCCAATAATTAAATTCCAGGGTGATATACATAGCAGTAGAAGTAATACGTGAACAGAGGAGAGACTTATGAACTCTGAAGACATAAGGGAATGCTTCACAGAGGCAGGTGACTCCAAGCAATGCGGCTAAGGCGGTAGTAGGCCTTTATATAGTCAAGGAAGGCAGAGATTCCTGATAGACGGAACGCCATGCGCAAAGGATTTAAGCATGGAGCCACAAGGTTCGTGGAGGCTGCAGGTGACTCAATGCTGCTAAAGCAGGAACTGGTTAGGTTGATGCGGGTGAGCTGTGAGAGATGGAAGATGGAAAGGCAGGTGGGTGGAAGCCACGAAGCATCTTATCTGTCGTTCTCGGTTGGAATGTAGATTTTTTTTCTATGAGAGAAGAAACCGGCCGGGCGCGGTGGCTCACGCCTGTAATCCCAGCACTTTGGGAAGCCGAGGCGGGCGGATCACGAGGTCAGGAGATGGAGACCATCCTGGCCAACACGGTGAAACCCCGTCTCTACTAAAAACACAAAAAACGAGCCGGGCGTCATGGTGCGCGCCTGTAGTCCCTGCTACTCGGGAGGCTGAGGCGGGAGAACCGCTTGAAACCGGAAACCGGAAGTTGCTGCGAGCTCGGATCCCGCCGCTGCACTCCAGCTTGGCGGGGGAGCGAGACTCCGTCTCAAAAAAAAAAAAAAAAAAAAAGGGAGAGAAGAAACCATAAAAGGAAGGGGTTTGGTCACTGTAAAGCATGGATTCTGGAGGTAGGAAGACAAAAGTCAGCAGGGCCAGCTACGAGGCTATTGTCCGGAAGAAACGTGTGGAGAGGCTGAACAAAATCAGTGGAGATGGAGAACAGGATGGACGTGCACCAGGCGGACATGCACCTGAGCAGAGAAGCATCTAGGATGATGGGTAAGTTGCTGGCTCTCGGGATGAGCTACCGCGCTGGGCTGCTTACCCTGGAGGAAGAACACACACTGCATGTCAGCCCTTTTTGTTCTCTGTACTGTTCCATTCTGTTAGAAAGTCTGACCTCAGAAGCCTCGTGCTTCCTCAGGCAGTTCACTTTCAGTGTTGTAGCTCAACACAGTGTTTTTCTGTATAAGAAATACAGGCTCATATACTGCGGAGGCAGCCAGCAACAACCCAGGGCAGCTGCAAGTGGCAGGTCTCGGAACTGTAGTGGTGTAATTAAATCGCAGCACGCCGTAGCTTGTGAAGTGACTTTTCACGTAGTCTCCTTATGCAGGGACTGATCCAGAGAATCAAAATGTTGGTGGCACGGGATGAGCATGATTTGTTATACGGATGCCCCAAAGCTGAATCAGTGTTATTTTATGCTAAGCAGTTTTATTAACATTCTAGGTAAGTGATTGGTTCTATGCCTCAGATACGTCTAAGCATTCTGTGAGGGTAAGTAGGTGCCACCCAGAAATAGGCCATAAAACTAGTTTCCTGGTAAAACTCATACAAGAATGGGCTGATGTAAACTTTATATTTTTTCCCATTTTAAATTCTTAAATACCATCTTTTTTAACAAGTAGAATCTGGGTTACTGTGTCCTAGAAAAGCCTAATGGTAGTCTTCCTTAGCTGGGATGCGCCATCTGTTCACTCTCATAACTCACTTTATTTTCCCCTCAGTAAATCTCATGGGTATTGTCGTTTCTACCTAGTCACTAGAAGTACTTTTACTTATCTGCCAAAGTTATCCGGATGTTTTAAATGTTCTTCTAATACATTCCAGGGTTTATTTTGGGGTTTTCTTTTCTTCCTCTTGATAGTATTTTTTTTCTTTTTTAAAATCATGTTCTCCGTGGTCAGCTTTCTCATCTATCATTCTACATGGAGTGTAGATTACACACCCATCACCATTGCACAATGTATATCAGCTTCCCTTCTCTTTATAATTATTATTTTCATTCTTGACACATTCCTCAAGGCTTCATTTATAACAGTGCTTCCCTGAAGAGTTTACATTTCTGTCAAGGAGCGCAGAATACCTCACTTTTCCCTAGTGAAACTCAAGAATATTTATCTGTGATCCCATGAGCACCATCCTTGCACATAGCACTTAGCAGCGACGTCGGTTCCAACACCTCATCCTTCACCTCCCCTCTCTGCCCTGCCACATACGTGAATTCCAGATGCGCCTCCCCTTCACCCCCCATATGTTTCATCTGTTCCCAATGTGATCCAGATGCCTTGTATTTTCTTCCAGGGAAATGGAGGATCTTTATAAGCTGTCCCCCGTGAGTCATTTTTCTGCCTTTACATCCAAGTCTGTTGTATTTTTCCCCAATGTGCCACGGGTGCATATGGCTCTTCTTCCTCCCAGCACAGATGTACACTTCCTTCACCTTCTGTTCTCTGATCATTGCTGTTTTATGTGCCCCGGGTACACCTTTTCACCTCACATGCTGCCCAGCTGTGTTATATTTTCTCATTGCTAGCATCCATCAATATTGCTGCCTTTAAGGGAGCAAGTTGCTTCTCTTGCTTTAGATGAACAAGAGACATTTCTATTTCTCTTAGTTTAAGTATGTCTGACTTTTTTTCCTAATGCGTGTTATATGGATTTACTCTTCTGTACTGTGAGGGTTCCCCATAATCTCGACCATTCCAGTGGGAATATGAAGTGCTGTGACTTTCTTTTGAAACAGAATCTGGGGTCATCAAATGCCTTTTCATTTCTATTTATTATTGTGTTAAGAAAACACTGGTTCAGAGTTTGCTAAGAGCAAGGCCTAGAGCTACAGCCTATGCTCATCAGGATGAAGAAGACATAGTTAATGGGTTAATTGTAATATACAGAATAATCTCATCTGTAAGCTTTCAGGTAAATAGGAAAAAATTCTTATACAGTTTGTTTTGTGTCAATCAGAACACACAAAAAAGAGCTCTATATGTCTACAATGTATGCAAAGTATATAGGTATTCCTCATCATAAACTCGCTCTTCTGACTTTCTCAGGTCGTACCCTTGTTTAATTGTACTGAGTTGTCCTCCTTCCCAGGATTCCATGAAGACCTGCTTCTTCAGCATCCCTCAATTCAATTGTTCGCACATTAGTGTGACAGAGCAATGCTAGAGTGATACGATGACTCCCTCATATTGAGCACATTTGTTTGGTCTGCTCTGAGTGTTGCTTACAGTTTGTTTTTAAATAACCAAAATGCTTACTTTTCATCCTCCCTGATATACCTTATGAGTCATTGTCTGCATAAGAATTACAGCATATAAATTGCATCCATTGACTTTTCTGTCTCCCAGTCAGGTCTTCTACCCAGGTACTTCAGTTCATAATAATTAGACCTGGGAACGCTGCAACTTTTCCCTTCTGCTGCAGAAAATATCTACGAACAATTATCATTATCCCCCACAGTGCTATTAGGGGAATTGTTCTTCTTTTTAAATATTAAGTCTTTATGGATCCTGCTCCCATGTCAGCTTTGATCCATTTATTTGGTTTTGAGCTGACTAAAATCTCTGTATTATCTTCACTGTCCCCCTGCTTAATTATCCTGTGTCCTTCAGAGAGTGAAACCTTTAGTCTTTTTTCTATTTGAAGACTAAACTAGTACATTGTTCATGTTTTTAATATTCATCCTTCCTTGAAATATTTATAGGATGAATAATAAAATAAATGTTTGAAGGATGAATATTAAAAACATGAGCAATGTACTAGTTCAGTACATACTGTGTACTAGGCAATGTTATGGGCCCGATATGACAATAGTGAACAGAAGTTCCCACCTTTATAAATCTTACATCTTAGGCAGAAAGACAGGAACAAATTAATAAGTAAAATGCAGTTTACCGTACTGAGAATGAGAAGTGCTTGTGGGGAAAAAAGCTCAGCAAGAAATAGTGATAAGGAATGTGTAGATGTATACAATGGCATGTGTGTGTTAAATGGGGCCCAGGGAAGGCCTCTTTGAGGAGGTCACAAGTTGAGGAGTGAGTCGGCCCTGATGGTGTCGGAATGGAGTACCTCAGGTGAAGGGAATAGGAATTCAAAGGCTCTAACCTGGAACTATGAACTGATGTACTTGGGGAACTTGGAGAAAGTCCATGGGACTGGAGTGCATTGTGAGGAGGAGAGTACTAGGGTGAGTAAGGAGCGGTAACAGGGTTCAGATGAAGGAGAGCCGTGTCGGGCATTTTAAGTTTCACAAACCTCGCTGAGTGAGGCCTTTCCCCAAATGCAATCTTTATTTCTCATAGGTCCCAGAGGCATTGATACTTATTTCCTTTTTCTAAGGACCTCTGATTTTCCCCAGTGGCCTACACCTCCCTCCCTCTCTTTTCCTTCTCTCTTATGCAGCTCCCTCCTTCCCTCCCTCCCTTCCTTCTTCCCTTCCTCCTTTCCTGCCTTTTCCTTCCTTTCTTCCTTCCTTCCTTCTTTCTTCTTCCTTTTTTCTCTTTCTATTTTTCCCCACAGTTTATCCCACAAAACATGGCACCTAATCCTCATTTATAAATGTTTCCTCTCATCTGCAAAGATGATGCACCCCCAGGATATCAATTTTTCTAAAAACATTGCATTTCTTACTTATTTTTGAGTCACAAGAGGACATGGACGTTCAAATGTTTGCTGCAGAAATGAGAGGAAAGGGTGTTACCTCTTTCTCCACTTCAGGACCATTCTCTGTGATTTCCAGCCGTTTCCTTTCTTCCTTGGCTCTTTTATGGCTTTAGGTGCAACAGAGATCCAGTGTTCTCCTTGTGTACTTATGTTCCATTTATCCTTTTTTCTTTCCTTTTTTTTAAGTTGGCTTCTCCAGAGAAGCATACCTTTTTGCTCGCTCTTCTCAGAAGGTCGCCTTTGATCTCTGAACCTGCCAGGGGCAGCGTAGCTCACTACCTTGACTCTGTCTTTGCTTCCCTTTGGCACCCTTTCACCTCAGAGGCATGACAAATTGTATGCAACTGACTTTTTATGTATCCTCAATTGTGTGCTGCTTTCTGTTAGCTCTCTAATGGAGTACAAGGTGAGTGTAGAATCCTCGACCTACAGAACTGGAAAGGATTCCATGTAGTCCAGTATTACTTGATAACCGAAGAAAAAATAGTGTTTTCCTCTTTGCCCCACATTTAAAAAGGAAGAGGGTGTGGACTCACAGCCGTGCTGTTGTTTTTCTCATGTACATTTGCTTTAGGTGCTGTTTATTCCTCCAAGGAAGAGGAAGAGTGGTGTGATTGTAAACTCACCCTAGGTGCACCGTCAGTGTCTTTCCCATCTACTATCCAAAAGATAGTTGAAATCCCAGTTTCTCTATGAAAGCTTTCGGAATAACTCCAGGCTTTTACGATTTGACCTTCTCTGAACTGCTTTATTCCATGTGGTTGATGTTACTGACTTGACATTAACCCATACTGTCTAACACGTACATTGTTTATATTATTCTTGTTTCTTCTAGATTGATAGCTATCTCCTAGGGACATATCTTCTCTCTCTTTCTTTTGGTGCTCACCACAACACTTTAAAGCAATGGTTTTCTCAAAGTAAGTATTTAATAGTATATTTTAAAAATGTTCACATAAGCATGAGCATTTTACCCAATTTACAATTATTATTATTGTTATTTTTTTGAGATGGAATCTTATTTTGTCACCCAGGCTGGAGTGCAATGGTGCCATCTTGGCTTAACTGCAACCTCTGTCTCACATGTTTAAGTGACTTTCCTGTCTCAGCCTCCCGAGTAGCTGGGACAGTTGCCCACCACCATACCTGGCCAAGTCTTGTATTTTTAGTAGAGACAGGATTTCACCATGTTGGCAAGGCTGCTCTTGAACACCCAACCTCAAGTGATTCACCCGTCTCAGCCTCACAGAGAGCTGAGATTATAGGCATGAGCCACCGTACCAGGCCCTAAATTATTTTATTTACCCTATTGAAAACTTTGATGTTCCATGTTTAGGTACAGTTCAGATGTGCTGAACTCTTTCTTCCTTTTTGGGGAAGAATATTCATCACTGTTGACCCAGAGAAATTAACTTTGATCTCTTGTTGTATTTTCTATGTATTTACTTTTCTTCAAACATTTCCTAGGCAGTTGTTTCTCTTCATAACTAAATTAAACCAACTATTGCCTCAACATTTTTTCTTTGTCTGCTTAACTTTCCTCTTCCATACCATTATACACAGACAAAGACAGCGTTTGCTGCTCACAGGCCTTGATTCTGCAAATACCAATCTAATCATTTGTCTTCCACCTAAACAAAAATGTTTATTCCATAATATTTTTCATATCTAATACAAAAGTGATATATATATATTTTTGTATACAATTTAAAACACATCACCTAGTAAATAGCCAGACATGCAATAAGTTTCCTAGAGTTAATTATGGGGTGTGTGTGTATGTGTGTGTGTGAGAGTATATTGTGTTTCTCTTCATGAATGTATAATATACATACTGTCTTCTAACTCATTCTTTTCATGGTTTTAAATTGTACTCTAACATCTTTATTATGTTGTGATAGTACTAAAATAATGTTTTACTTTTTACCAGATTCAATATTTAGAAAATATATAAATAAGGCAAAATAAAAATTGCCTATAGCTAATTGCCCACAATGATCACTGTTTACAATTTCATCCATGCAACATATTGTGAACTCCATTACATGTCATTATATATTTTCCACTATGTCATTTTTCATATCTGTACAATATTCTTTCCTAGGTATATTGAGTGAGTTTAAAAATCAACTTGATTATTGAATACTCATTTCCAGTGATCTTCTCTTACAATTCTGCAATTTGCCTCACTGAAGGAAATTTTTGTTTCACATTCCTTGTTTCTTACTTAGGATAAATTCCCATCTTGAATTATATTTCTGGGCAAGGATGTGTGCTGCCACATTGTCTTCCAGAAGGCGATACTTCCATTTACATGTCACTCAGGTATATGTGAGTGACCATTTACATGAGATCTTGATATTACAGAGTTTTTCATGTTTTTACTTTTAGTTTTTCCAAATTGGTAGGCATAATAGGCTATCACATCATTTTTTAACTTTATATTTCCTGAAAATAATAATGAAGTTAAACTTTCCTGAAGGATAGCTTTCCTAGTTTGCTATAAATTTGCCTTTTATATTTCTTTGTGGTGATTTTTGATATGCAAACATTTTATTTAACCACGTACGGATTTATTGTTACATATAAGCTGGGGTGTTCTGTACCTGAGTCCAGAAAAACATTTACTATGCTTTCTTTTAATTACATTTTTAATATTTAAATATTTACCAAATTTGGAAGTGAATTGAGTGTTTGATATGAGGTAAGAAGATTTTGCTCTTCTCAGAATGGTCCCAACTGCATTTTTCTTTTTCTTTTCTTTCTTTCTTTTTTTTTTTTTTGAGACGGAGTCTCATTCTGTTGCCAGGCTGGAGTACAGTGATGCGATCTCAGCTCATTGCAGCCTCGGCCTCCTGAGTAGCTGGGATTACAGGCACGCGCCACCATGCCCTGCTAATTTTTTGTATTTTTAGTAGAGATGGGGTTTCACCATGTTGACCAGGATGGTCTCGATCTCTTGACCTTGTGATCTGCCCACCTCAGCCTCCCAAAGTGCTGGGATTACAGGTGTGAGCCACTGTGCCCAGCCTTCAAACTGCACTTTTTCTTAACTAATCTGTTATTAGTCACAGATTTGAAGTTTATTTTGTAGAATACTTACATGCATACAAGATACTTCTTTTAGGTTTACATAGCTTTATTTATTTTCACCTTTATATATATATATATATATATATATATATATATATATATATATACGTAAATATATATATATATATACACATACATATTTATATATTTTTGTATTTTTAGTAGAGACGGGGTTTCACCATGTTGACCAGGATGGTCTCGATCTCTTGACCGAGGCCCGCCTCAGCATACCAAAGTGCTGGGATTACAGGCTTAAGCCACCGCGCCCGGCCTTTCCCCTTTATATTTTACTTATTTAACTTATTTCAACTTTCTTCATTTGATCCCTGGCTGGATTTATTTTTTCTTATCCAGGATATAGCTGCATTCCTTTTTTGGCATTTATATAGGGAAATCTTTCTTCTCCTGCCCTCCTGCCCACCCTTTATCTTACCCTTAAGCTGTATTGTTTGGCTCCAAAATGTGAAGATACTGTGATTTTCTACCAAAGTAATTTAATGAGAATGCTTGCCTTCTGTGTGACTATTATTTCAACATCTCCTTACGCTCTTATCTTTCCCTGCATTGGCCAGAGATGATTTTTCTAAAATTCATTTTCTGCTGTGTCACTAACCCACTTCCCTTGTAATCCTGAAACAACATGTTGGCTTCCTGTGCATCTCAGATTTTTGTTTAGTTTTGGCGTTGGTCTTACCTTAGGCATCTTCTCTCTGCCCACACTGAGTGTCACCTTCACTGTCTTTGGGTCCAATGCACTGTGTACCATCTCGGGGACTCAGGCATGTTCAGGCTCCTGCCGTGTCCATATTACATGTGTTATAATCTCTTTCTTCACCTTATATGTAATGTAATTTCTTTGACACGTGCTTCATAGTAACTCAGTTCTCATTTGGGGCAGTCTGAGTGCCATATTTTTGTCAGCGGATGATTTATTCCCTTTGTGTGTCATCTGTTATTTAAGTCTTGTACTTAAATGTACCCCGAGGTTATCACTGACCCTGTTTATGTGTCTCAGATGCTTTACTTTGTCTCAGTTTCAACCTCACGTGTATCGACAGTCTTGTTCCTTTGTCCTAAGTAGCTCACCAGTTTTCAGATACTTTTTTATACTTTTGAGACAGATTTTTTGTTCTTTACACAGTTGCTTACTTTTCATCTCCCCCTTCAGCAAATGATTTGTTTTTGCCTTTACGTTCTTGTTATTTTATCTTTTCATTTACTTGTTCTTCTGTATTATGAACTCTCATATTTCACATCTCAGTGTCTCCGTATTCAGTGCCTCTTGTAGCATTTGTATCTTCGGAGCATGGTTTTGTTCCGTAACCCTTCACATGTTGTTACAGCAAAGTCAGATAATCTTCACAGTAACAAATGATTCACTTTGTTTTTTAGAACTACAGTAAATACTCTTTTTATATTCAGTTTTTAAAGTGATAGTCTGTCTGCTCTTCTATTTGTATCTCATATCCTTTTATTTTGCTTCAATTTTAATTTCAGGGGTCTTTCATCTTTTGCCTTCCTTATTTATGGATTCTGTATTTTCTTCTTTTAAATGCTTGAAACATACTCTTTATCCAATAGATTCTAAATATATTATTTTCTTCTTAAATACTAAGTTACCTTGGTGATTAAAAAAGAATCATTTAGTCAATGATTGTTAAAAAGTTATTTACTGATCTGTATACCAAAAACTCAAAGGATACAGAGTAAGTGTTGGGGGAAGACCAGTAAGGGCTAGGTCATCCAGGGAAGACTAGAAGGACTAAACATTTTAGCAAACCTTAAAGGATTCATAGGGTTTGGACCCTGAAAAAGATGAGAAAAGAGCAAGCACTACAATCTTATGGTTCAGACAGAACAATTCAGCTGTAGAGACAGAACAGACCAAACTGCAGCAATTCAAAGGCAGTCAGACATTAACAGTCACCAGCATATCAAGTTTCATTTGTTTTCCGTTGGGAGATAGAAAAAAAAGGGAGATGAAAAATGAACTGAAAAACAATCCTTAGAACTAACTCTCCATGAGCAGAGTTCATTAAAGAATTGTAGTAATATGTCCCAAATGCTTAAAGAGCTACAGCCTCCCTTCTGTTATCACCATTTTTCTTAATTTCTAAATTGTTTTTGCCATATTTCCACTTTTTAATCTATTATTTTCAAGCCATCACTGATCGATCGGTAAGTCAATAAATAGAATTCAGTAATATGTACATGGTATTACAGAGATAAGAATGACTACTTTCAAGGAGATTTTAACCTCATGTAGCAGCAAATAATTGCACCTCTAATTTTCAGAAGGTAAAGAGTATTAAATGAAGTGATGAAATAGAGGGAAGCTCTAAAGCTGCAGGAATCCGATACATATAAAAATAAGTGATGATGGAATTAGTCATTTTAAAATGACAGAAATTGAGCTGGACCTTGAAGGGTACAGATCAATAAGATAGAAGAGGTCTTAGCTCTTGAAGTCAGTGATTAGGATGATGTTCTTTTTTAAGTGATAATCAGATACTGGGTCTGTACTACATGCCAGGCTAAAGACTTTTACACACTGAGATACAATGGTGAACAAGACAGGCACTATTTGCTCAAATGAGGTTTACATGCCTTGGGGAGAGCTACTCAATAAAGAAACAAACTGGTAAACGAAGAAGTTGATATTACATAGTGGAAGGTTTATAAAGAAACTAGTGTGATGTGGCAGAGAGGGAGACTGGGAAAGGAGGCTAATTATTTTGGGTAGTCAATAGCTGCCTCTTAATGTGAGTCAGTCACATAAAGATGTGGGGCAGTATTCTCTCCAAACAAGGGGAGAAGCATATTGGTAGAACTTAGGGCAGAAATGAGAGTGGTAGGAAATGAGATCTGAGAGGTAGATTTGGGTAAACCATGCAGAGCCTTGCTGGCGGTGATGAGGTATGATGAGGTGCTTTTTGGTAATTGGGTATGTTTCTTTGTGAAGTGTTTGTTCAAACTTTTTGCCTGTTTTTTTATTTTTTAATTGTGATTTTCAAATAATTATCCTGTTTGAGTTTTGGGTCACTTCTTAAATCTGAAGCTGTATATCTTTTACCAGTTTTATAAAATTTTATCAGGCAAAGTTTTTTTGAATATTGCTTCTTTCTAATTAATATTCCTCTGTCCTTCTGGAACTGCAAGTGCATCTATGTTAGACCTATTCACCTTGTCCCCATGTGTCTCTTAAACCCTTTTTCTATGTTTTCTACCCTCTTATCTTTTGTACTTTAGTTTTTTTTCTATCAAATTTTAAATTCATTTTATTAGTCCTGTATCCTTCCTGCTATTTTATTTATTGCATTTTTTTTTATTTGTGTGATTTTTCTCATTTGATTATTTTTCTTATGGATTTTAGTTCTCCATTGAACTGCTCGAATTTTTCCCCAATTTTCCTGAATCATATTAAATAGCAACTTTAATATATATTTGCTTAAATTTATGTAGTTATTTAAAAGTGTATGTATGTTTTCTGTTTCTTTTTCTAACTTATGGTCATTTAGCCTACTTCTTGGTATGCTTGGTCATTTTTTACTGAATAGTAGACATGATGTGTTGACAATTTAAAAATCTCTGGGTAACACTTTCCTCCATTGAAGAGCGTTTAATTTTATTTTATTCAAGTGAAGAGACGGCAATCTGACCATCTTTAGCCAAGTCAAGTCCCTTTTGAGTTTGCCTTGTTTATAGAGTATAGCCCTTTAAGGGTTTTCGCTGAATGTCTGGGCTGCCTACTGTAGCCCCTTTCATGAGCCCCTTTCCAGCATTGAGAAACTACTGATATTTGTTTGATTTTTAGTCTCTTACAGTTGTTTGCCACTTTATTTTTTTTTTTTTTTTTGGAAACTGTCCTTGTATATGTGAAATTTTAAACCCAGCAAATGCTTCTAAGGGCCATTTCATATTGATTATTTGTTTCACTTATTTGTGGTTCTTTTTTTTTCAGCACATTGAGTTCTCAATACCTGCCTATTTTAAAGCTCTTAATTAATTTTTTCTCTGAGGTCAGTGAGATGGTTCCAAACTATTAGGCAACTTTTTTTTTTCTGGTATGCCCCTGTGACTAGCGCTTCAAAGTAACAGATGTTTCTGAAGCTCTCACTCACAGTGGAATTTCTAGTGTCTTTTTTTCACTCTTTGAGTCTTCAAACAGCCGTTTTGTGTTTTGTTTTGTTTATTCCAAAGGGTGTGTTAGTCTAGTAGTAGCTGCTTCACCATACCTAGAAGCAGAGACCCCTCCCTTTTTGTCTTTTCAAATAATAGTGTTATCTACACTACTTAGTATTCTACCACATTTGACATTGAACTCCTAAAGAACTTTGGGTACAGACATGTATCTGTGTGACCAAGAGAGCTCATAGCACTGGACACTTACTTGCAGAGCAGGAGAGGAATCTGGCCTGAGCACTAACTCCTGCCTTTTCTCTTGTACTGACAGGAAACTCATTTGGGTCAGTATTATGAAAGCCATTTGTTTACCTATTAGTCACAAAATATGTAATCATTCAGGTTCATTATCAAAGCAGATAGTTGCACATTAAAACTGTTGTTTCATGATAGGTGATGAACATATACATCCTTCTTCAAATTTTTATTTTCTAGGATAGGATGGTATAAATAGATTATTCAATTAATACTGGATGCCTGGAAATCCCAGGAAGCAACAGCATGAACAACGGCCTGGAGGAAGATACAGCTTTGCACATTTATAGAGTCCAAGAAGGCCAGTGTATCTGAAGAGTAGAATGTTGAAAGAGGCAGCAGAAGCAATGAATAGAGTTCGGGGCTTTATAAACCAATTTGAGGAGATTGGACTTTGACATCAAGCCAATGGGAAACCATTTAAATTATTTAAACAAGATTTAAATTTTAAAGTGATGACTGTGTTTCTATGTAATAAATGGAATAGAACAGGAAAGAAGAAAGGAGTCAATGTAGGAGGCTATTAGCAGTGTGGTTTATGGTGACATCAGCATAGGTAGTAAAAAAGGATTGTACTCAGAACCCACTTTGGAGGCATAAGTGGCTTGGTAATTGACAGTGTGGGTGAACGGGAGGGATGACACTCATCTTGTGGCCTGGGCAATGGGGGATTGGTGGGGGCATGTCATCACTAAAAGAGAAGATACTAAGGCAGAAGCATGTTTTCAAGAGACAATGATAAATCCAGTTTTCAGCAGGCTGGGTTTTAGTCACCTCTGAGATATTCAAGTCAGGATGTCCAGCAGTCGATTAGGTGTATGTTTCTGTGGTTTGGAGAAAGACCTGGACTATGGATACATATTTAGAGTCATCTTCACAGAGATGTTAACTGAAGTCATGGAGGGAGAGAGGAGTGTTTTGGGCAGTGTAAAGGAGTTAAGGTCGAGGAATAAGGAGAGACAAAACTCTAAGAAACGCCAACATTGCAGGCATGATTGCTTTTTAAGGGTAAGAAGCAAAAAGTAAGAAAGAGCGAGAGTCAGGGGGTATCAAGACTGCAGCGTGATGGACTCTGAGAGCAGAGACTCTCAGGAAGAAGGTTCTGTCTCGTTTCGAAAGCTGGAATGTGTCAAGAAGTGTCAAAAACTGTGAAGGGTTGACGGTTGTACCTACTTGCAAGTTAACAGATTAGTCAGCCAGAGTTTCAAGGATACTAACCACAGACATGAGATTCTGGAGCCAGAGCCAAAGAACTGTATTATTTGTGGCTGAGCAGGTTCAAGTAGCACAGGGGCAGTAAAGCGTGAGCCTGAGTGAGTGCTGCATACACAGAGAGCTTGCATCATGCTCTACAGCTGTGAACTTAGGAAATCCTAGTCTTTTACATTTTTCTGCAAGCAAAGATACCCATATTTGCCTGGGAGGGGGATATCTTCATTATATGGGACTGTAAATAACAGATTCCCTCTCAAAGGAGTCCCTACGTTCCAAGAAGATTCCATGTACAAAAATCCTTGAAATTACATTCCAGAACAAAAGGCTATCAGTGCCTCTGCTTTCATGATGTGCAAAAACATGGAGTCTCTGGAGAATTATCTCCCAAGGAAGGATAAAAATAATTACAGCAGAAACTAATATCTTTTCCACATATATTTTGTGCTGTACACTGTACTAATTATCTTTTCTCTAATTTACATGTCAAAACAACTCTATTAGATAAGTTCCTTAATTATTTCCATTTTACGGATGAAATCAAATACTGAAAGATTAACAAATTTGCCCACAGTCACACAGCTAGCAAGTGGTGAAGCCACAATCTGAACTCAGATACTTTGACCTCTAATCTCTATCATGTCCTGACTCATACTTTAAACAAAAAGCATATAAGACATGTTCATTGGCTGCAGCAAAATAATGGTCATTGGTGACCACACTGAAAGTCATTTCAGTGCAGTGACAGGAGCAGGATGGAGCTGGTGAGGTGGCTCAAGCCTGTAATCCCAGCACTTTGGGAGGCTGAGGCGGGTGGATCATGAGATCAGGAGTTCAAAGTCTGACCAACTTGTCTCTACTAAAAATACAAAAATTATCTGGGCATGGTGGCGTGTGCCTGTAATCCCAGCTACTCAGGAGGATGAGGCAGGAGAATTGACTGAACCTGGGAGGCAGAGGTTGTGGTGAGCCAAGAGAGTGCCACTGCACTCCAGCCTGGGAGAGAGTGAGACTTCATCTAAAAAAAAATAGGAGCAGGATGAAGATTGGAGTAAATTGAAAAATGATTGGGAGCAGCATAAACTGAGATAGGGAACATAAAAAAACTCATTCAAAATCTTTGATTGTGTAGGTAAGGTGGCAACAAAAATATCAAGAAATTATTATTTTTATTATTTTTCTTTTGAGACAGAGTTTCGCTCTTGTTACCCAGGCTGGAGTGCAATGGCATGATCTTGGCTCACTGCAACCTCCACCTCCTGGGTTCAGGAAATTCTCCTGCCTCAGCCTCCTGAGTAGCTGGGATTACAGGCACACGCCACCGTGCCCAGCTAATTTTTTGTATTTTTAATAGAGACGGGGTTTCACCATGTTGACCGGGATGGTCTTGATCTTTTGACCTCGTGATCCACCCGCCTCGGCCTCCCAAAGTGCTGGGATTACAGGCGTGAGCCACCGTACCCGGCCAAGAAACTATTTTTTAAAAAGTATTTGAAGGTATTTTTGCCTGCTTATACGTGGGAATGTCAATTAAGAAAGGAGAAAGGTAATAAGGGGTGCGGAAGAGGGTTATTGATGATACTGCAAGAGACAAGGTCAAAGAGAACGGAGTGGTGTGCACACGTGGGGAGAGAGCAGAGCCACCTCCTCCGTGATTACAGGCAGGTTTTGTAGTTGTGCAGGGAGAGATTAGGTGGATCCTGTTTTGTGGCTTCTCTTTGATCTGTGAGGCGGAAGGTGAGATTTGCTGCTGAGGTTAAAATGCAGCTGACTGAAGGAAGTGGTCTAAATTTTAAGACCAGAGCAGCTTTCTGTGATGGAGAGGGCAGCTGGTCAAGGAGTTTAATGTGAGTTTCTTTAGCAGTGCTGATTTGCCAGGAGGAGAAGAATAGGGGAAATCGGGATATGGAAACATAGTGGATGTGAATGGGCCGTGAAATCGAAGCCAGGCAGGAAAAGAAGTGAAGAAAGAAGTGAAGGCAGGAGGAAGCTAGTAGATAAGAAAAAGGCTGAGAGTGGTCCATAGACTCTATTTTTCGTTTTTTAAACATTATTTATTTATTTAGCATTATTTAAAATGGTGGGTGATGTGGGAAGCTATCCCAACGTGATCATGCAGTGGCGTAATCATAGCTCACTGCAGCCTTGTCCTCTTGGGCTCACGAGATCCTCCCACCTAAGACTGCAGGTGTGTGTAATCACACCCAGCTAATTTTTGACTTTTTTATAGAGACAGGATCTTGCTGTGTTGACTGGGCTGGTCTCAAAGTTCTGGACACAAGCAGTCATCTGCACTGGCCTCCCAAAGTGCTGGAATTACAGACATGAGCCACTGGCCCAGCAGAGCTCTAAATTCCGGTAAGACAAACGCTGGTGTGGTGAAGCAATTGAGTGTCCTTTTTTTTAAACAATTAAATTATGTCTCATGTGGCATCAAATGCTATAATCTCTGTCTCTTTACATCACATCAATCTCTGTGACCAGAGACATGAGAATTTGAGTATTAAGCTCCTGAATCTTTTTTTTCACTGAACAGATGTTGACAGTGGACAGTGCCTACCACAGGCAAAGATAAAGTAGCACGTGAGGTTGCCAGGAAGAAACCACAGCCAGGACAGACCCCCTAAATTATAGGAAGCTCTCTTCTAAAGGAAGGAAGGTTTCCAAGAAAAAGAAAATATGTGTTCTTAGGGAGTATTAAAGCGCTGGTGTTGGAAAACTGTGAAGCACACCTGTTCTCAGGACGGGCATGAAATCCAGCGTTGCTGTTGGTAAAGTCTCTCTGGAAATGAGGGTTGTTTTCATTTGCCCTTACCCTCGTCTTCTGTGATTCTTTCCATATCTTTGTAATTACCTTCCTTAGGTACTGCCTTAAACTAAAACTTAAGAGAGGATACTTGACAAGCTTTATCTATAGCATTTGATTATATCATGAACACATCCTCTTGAAATTTGCTATTGTAATTTCCCTTACCTGCTCTTCTTCAACATTTTGAGTGGTTCTTTTTCAGTCTCCTCAATAACCTTCTCTTTCTCTACTTACCGAGTGAGATTTGGTGTGCCCATCTTAATCACTAGTCGTTACAGAGAATATTGCTAATTGCTTACTCATGTCTATTGCATTCCTTTATGCTAGTTGCCTATCTGTTTTCCTCTTCCTCCTTAGTAAGGGAACTTCTGTGTTTATCTGGGTTCATTGTTCAACAGGCTTAAAAATTACTTGTCCTCTCTTGCAGCTAGATGTGACCATGTGGCAAGGGTAGCCAACTATCCTGATTTGCCTAAAAGTGAGGAATTTTCTGGGATGTGAGACTTTCAGTAATGCAACTGGAAAAATCCTAGGCAAACCTAAATGAATTGGTCACCTTACATGTGACTAACATCTAGCTAATATTATGTGAAGGAAGTGGAGTGTGGGTTAGGTTTCTCTTTTTAAAATAGATTTTATGGTGTACATTGGATCCTTGAATAATGTGGGAGTTAGGGGCACCTGGTTCTTGAATTTCTCTTCTTTACATCTCACATCCAATTTATGGTCAATGTCTCTTAATAGTATATATAAAGTCTGACCTTTTAACTCTAAACTTATATTGGTTTAGCTTCTCATGATGTCTCTCCTAGATCAATACATTGTCTCAGATATTTATAAAGTATACACTATTATTGAGAGTGACATCCAGAATCATCTTTTTGAACACATCTCTGATCACATTCCTTCCTAAAATAAAATCCCCATTATTGCCTTCAGGGTATAATCTAAAATCAATAGCTGGGTCTATGGTGTGCTTCGGAGTTGCCCTGTTCTACCTCTGCCATATCATCTTGGGCCAATCCATCATGTGGATACTGGCACTCAACAGTTCCAGTCCACAAATGCTACTAGTACTGTTGTCTTATATAGGACAAACACAGTGTCTTTTAAGCACGCCGGGTACTCTCTCATTGCAGGGCCATTGTGCATGCAGCTTCTTCTGTTCGGAACAGCCTCTTCCCCTCTGTGATCAAATGCTCAAACACAGGTTTCCAGACTTTCTTGGTTCATGACACCTTTAGTGACAGCGTCCATAGGTGCTCATATATATTAACGTACTAACAACCCAGTTGCTACTTAAAAGAAATATACTTATGTTAAAAAAATACTTTATGTTTCCTTCTTAAATAATCACCATTACTTATCAATGGGATATGTTCTTCTGTTGGGTGTTACAGAATTTCTCAAAGTTTAGCATTGGATTGGGCCTTCCCACCCTCATTTCTCATTCTACAATGATTTTTGCATGGTAACAGCTTTTCATCCAGAAACCACAGAAAACCCAGCTCTACAAAGATACTCTATCATCAAAAAACAAACAAACAAACAAACAAAAAATAAATACTATAAACCAGTGTTAAAACTGTGAAATCCCTTGAGGTCGTAGTTCATATGCTGCCTGATATTGCTCTCTTTTCCCAGCAATTTAAAAGCATCTCATGATTCTCCAGAGAGTTTTCTGCAGTGCCCTGGAGTTCCTTGGCACATAGTTCGGGAACCATGATGCTAAAAGAATGGCACTGAAAATAGTGCCGTGGGAATTTATTATTTCATTAAAACTGTATTGTCTCACAAAGAGCTCTACTGATTGTTATGTTCAACAAATGGTCATTGGTAAGTTATTGTGAGCTAAGAGTCTTTTTGTGTAAGATTCATCTTAGACTTTATTGTTAAGTCTAAAACTTTCTGTGTTACATGGTATTGGAGTTTAAAGGATGGATTGTGTGTGTCAGATTAATGAGGAAGTCTAAAATTAAGACTAAAAATAAAAACAAAAAAATTCCTCCCTTACCTGACTATATAGCATTGCAATAAATATTGAAGCATACCACCTAGATTTCCCCCTCAGGTTAGAAACATGCATTCATCAGATGCTGGGAGTATTGGCTGCTGATAGATGGTGGGAACTGCACTTGGTCAAGATGAGCTGTTTTGCACAGAATTATGTTTTTTCTCTGAAGGCAGCCTATGTCTGAGGACTATTCAACATGGCCGTACAAAGACCCAGTTTCCTTGTCTAAATTGGAACATCTCTGAGGAGCCATTGCTTCCCCACAGCTCCCCAAGGGACTGGTTTGCACCTCCGTCAAACTGTACACAGTTCAATCTCTTCCTCTGCCTCATCTTGCTTCCCTAGTTTACTCAGGTTTTGGTCCCAAGAGTGCTCCTCAGCAAACTTGTTGCTCACAAATCTCCACCTTATGGTGGTGGTAGAGTAAGACAAAACCTTACCTAAGACAAAATCATGTCAGCTGTCTTCTACTCAGTGTTAAATTACTTATAAACATACCCTGCTGAAATGTTTTTGGGTTGGTAATTTATTTGAGTTTACACTGCTCTATTAAGAAGTCATTACACTGTATTAAGTACAAACTCTTAAGAACAATACATTGAACGATGTCTTAATTCCCTGATAAATTTTTCATATATATTTTTCATATTATAATAAGGCAAAAATTAAAAAGAAAAGAAAGAGCATGACATTTAGCTTCTGACACACCTCCCCTTACCAATAAAATTAACACATACATTTCAAGATATGGGAAAACCTTGTATTTCCAGGAATTGTGGTTCACATGTTTTGTATCCATACTTTTTTAACATTTAAAAATAATAATTGTAAAGTTCTTGTTTCCAGTGAACAAATTGTCTTCACTATATTTTATTGCATGCAGATACATTCATAAATACAAATGTGACAAGTTTTTCTTTCTCATTTTATTGCCTCTCCAGCGACACAACACAATGACTTTACTAAATTGACGCAACTCAGTCTTCTGAGAAGTTGAATATATATAAATTCAGGATTTAAAAATTTCAGCATATTGATTTTTTTAATGATGAAACCATCAGGAATGTAGTAAATAGCAAAGGCTTCACGGTCTCAGTCACTGTTAAAAAAAGGGCAACAGAAAGCTTGGTAATGGTGCGCAACGTGGAGAATGGCAGAAGGTTGGATTCAGCCTTGGAGCTGCATGATTCAGGGTGGAGGGGGCATCATTCGTTAGTGGAACATCCTCTGCCAATATTGGAGGGATCTTGAGTCATTTTGCAATAGTTCCAGGCTCACATAACACAGTTTTTAGAGAGTTAGTGCTCTTACATGAGTCTGGCATTTTTGGATGGGTTAATACCATGAGCAAAAAGGTAAGATGACCCTGGTTCCACAAAACATATTTTAAAATTATATCTCTGCTGTTTAGTTTTACAGTGCTTGTGGAAGAGATAAAAAAGTTGCTCCAATCACTCATTCAAGGGTAAAGTCACTTTTAAAAAATTGACAATGTATCTGTTTCAATTTTATCTGCATTTGAGTCAATTTTAGAAGAACCACATTCAAGATAATAGTTGAAAGATAACCATTACAAAAATGTAAATTTATATTTGCCAAAAGGTGGTGCTCATTTATCTGTTAGAATTATTTAGGGAGATGTAAAAACAACATTGTTTTCATGAATCTGAAGGTATGAAACCTGGGGCTGTGGAATCATGGCAATATGCTTGCATTTTACCATATTGCATTTGAAATGTAAACAACTTAATTGAAAAGATATGCTCCTGGAGATGTGTTATTAAACAGTAGCCTATCACAAGAGTGTTAACATGCCAAATTAAGACCTGTAAATAAGGGTAAGATTCTGCAACCATTTTACTATCTTCCATTACAACAGCAATGCTGGAATGAAAGTATCAGAAAGACAAAAAGGAAATAGTAAAATGATACATCAGAGGCACATTTTACATGATAGTTTGAAAGTCAGAATTTCTTTTTTATTTATTTTTATTTTACTTTAAGTTCTTGGATACATGTGCTGAATATGCAGGTTTGTTGCTAGGTATAATGTGCCATGGTGGTTTGCTGCACCTATCAACCAGTCATCTAGGTTTTAAGCTCCACATGCATTAGGTATTTGTCCTAATGCTCTCCCTCCCCTTTCTCCCCAGCCTGCAACAGGCCCTGAGGTGTGATGTCCACCTTCCTATGTCCATGTGTTCTCATTGTTCAACTCTCACTTTGGAGTGAGAACACGTGGTGTTTGGTTTTCTGTTCCTGTGTTTGTTTACTGAGGTTGATGGTTTACAGCTTCATCCATGTCCCTACAAAGGACATGACCTCATTCTTTTTTATGGCTGCATAGTATACCATGCTATATATATGCCACATTTTCTTTATCCAATCTATCATTGATGGGCATTTGGGTTGGTGCCGAGTCTTTGCTATCGTAATAGTGCTGCAGTAAACATACATGTGCATATGTCTTTATAGTAGAAGGATTTATAATCTTTTGGATAAATACCCAGTAATGGGATTGCTGGGTCAAATGATATTTTTGGTTTTAGTTCCTTGAGGAATCACCACACTGTCTTCCACAATGGTTGAACTAATTTACACTCCCATCAACAGTGTAAAAGCGTTCCTATTTCTCCACATCCTCTCTCCAGCATCTGTTGTTTCCTGACTTTTTAATGATCACCATTCTAACTGGTGTGAGATGATATCTCATTGTAGTTTTGATTTACATTTCTGTGATAACCAGCGATGATGAGCTTTTTATCATGTTTGTTGACTGCATAAATGTCTTCTTTTGAGAAGCATCTGTTTATATCCTTCGCCCACTTTTTGATTGGGTTGTTTATTTTTTTCTTGTAAATTTATTTAAGTTTCTTGTAGATATTCTTTGTAAATATTAGACCTTTGTCAGAAAAATAGATTGCAAATATATTCTCCCATTTTGTAGATTGCCTGTTCACTCTGATGATAGTTTCCTTTTGCTGTGCAGAAACTCTTTAGTTTAATTAGATCCCATTTGTCAATTTTAGCTTTTGTTGCCATTGCTTTTGGTGTTTTAGTCATGAAATCTTTGCCCATGCTTCTGTCCTGAATGGTATTTCCTAGGTTTTCTTCTAGGGTTTTTATGGCTTTAGGTTTTACATTTAAATCTTTACTCCAACTTGAGTTAACTTTTGTATAAGGTGTAAGGGGTCCAGTTTCTGTTTTCCTCATACGACTAGCCAGTTTTCCCAGAACTATTTATTAAATAAGGAATTCTTTCTTCATTGCTTATTTTTGTCAGGTTTGTCAAAGATCAGATGGTTATAGATGCGTGGTGTTATTTCTGAGGCCTCTGCTCTGTTTCATTGGCCTGTAGATCTGTTTTGGTATCAGTACCATGCTGTTTTGATTACTGTAGCCTTGTAGTGTAGTTTGAAGTCAGGTTGTGTGATGCCACCAGCTTTGTTCTTTTTGCTTAGTATTGTCTTGTCTATATGGGCTCTTTTTGGGTCCATATGAAATTTGAAGCACTTTCTTTCTAGCTCTGCAAAAAAGGGGGTAGCTTGATGGGAATAGCATTGAATCTGTAAATTCCTTTGGGCAGTATGGCTATTTTCACAATATTGATTCTTCTTATCCATAAGCATGGAATGCTTTTCCATTTGTTTGTGTCCTTTCTTATTTCCTCGAGCAGTAGTTTGTAGTTCTCCTTGAAGAGGTCCTTCACGTGCCTTATAAGTTGTATTTTATTTTCTTTGTAGCAATTGTGAATGGGAGTTCACTCATGATTTGGCTCTCTGCTTGTTTATTATTGGTGTATAGGAATGTGATTTTTTCACATTGATTTAGTATCCTGAGACTTTGTTGAAGTTATTTATCAGCTTAAGGAGATTTTCGTCTGAGACAGTGGGGTTTTCTAAATATACAATCTTGTCATCTGCAGACAGAGACAATTTGACTCCTCTTTTCCTATTTGAATACGCTTTATTTCTTCCTCTTGCCTGATTGCTCTGGCCAGAACTCCCAATACTATGTTGAATGGGAGTGGTGAGAGGGGGCATCTTTGTCTTGTGCTGGTTTTCAAAGGGAATGCTTCCAGCTTTTGTCCATTCAGTATGACATTGGCTATGAAACTCAGAATTTCATTGTTTTGCTAGGTAATCATGAAGATTGGGCCTTCTATGTCTGCATAAGATGTGTCACTTAGCATCTCCACCAACAATTATTGAGCATCTACTCTATACCAGGCACTGTGATAAATATTTTACATTCAGGATTTTACTTTATCCTTACAGTAGTTGTAGGAAGTATTATTCTTATCAAATCCATGTCATAAAGGAGAAGTGAAGCTAGTGATGACCTCATAGAGGTTGGTTATGGTAGTAACAGTTGGAGACAGTATTTGAACCTAAGCTATCTAATTCCAAAGCTCACTGTCTTTGGAATGCTATCATACCAGGTCTGTAAATATTTTGTTTAAAATTTGAATCTCAATTTATAGAATATGTTATTTTAATTTTCTCATTGTCTATCCTGTGTGTAGTTAATTACTTTTCATAAACACATTTCAAAGGGTAGCCCTATGTCTCAGAGTCCTACACTGTTGAACAGAATGCCAGTAATGCCACCCACTAGTGGTGTCATCTTGGACTGATTTCTATATCTGGAAAATAATAGTGCTTACTTTAAGGACTGTTGTGAGACGTAGAAATAATACATTTATAGTGTTTATACCCAGTAAGTACTCAGTATATGGAAATCATTATTTTCAGAAAGAATCTAACAAAATTGTAATTTTTATTCTACAGACAAACTCTAGGTCATCAGTAAGAAAAGAAAGGTCTGTGCAGAAAATTACTAGAGCAAACATTCACCCTTCAAGTAAAATTAGAACATATATTTTTGTATAGGTATGTTTAACTTGCTGAAAATTCTTTAAATATATAACTTTAGAATTATCTCTATAAAGATGACTTTACATTGCAAAATAATTCTTTACTGAAAAATTCATCAAATGATGCATTTTGAAGTTGCAATTTGTTTTAATGCATTCATAATATAATACAAGTGACATGTTTTGTAAAGTAATTACATGAAATGAAAGTTAAAATGATTATTCCAAATCATCAAATCCTAGTATTTTCATTATCAAATCATTGATTATTTCCAACTTTATGGTATTAATTATTCTGCATATTTATTTTATGCATAAAGTTCTAGATTAGTTTATTTCCTGAGGCTTGTGACATTTCTGAATCAAAACCTTACTGAATTTAAATGATTATCTTGGAAATGAGTACACAGTAAACTTTGTAAGTGAAGGCTATACATACAGTTGAGGTAGGTCGTTTTGTATATTTCCTATTTTGAATAATATTAGATTTAATTTAAACCATATACATATTCCCAAATACCTAATTATGGCTATTTCCAGTGAGATTTTTTTTCAAGTACAATTTCAATTTGAAAGTGCCCCAAAGTCATAACACAAATCTGTGTTAAAAAACTCTTGAGTCCCTTGGTGAATCTACTTTAACGTGTCACCTCCTGTGTTTTATTATGTGGATTAGCCTTTAAAAATGAAGAACAGCTGGCTTTTACCTGATGCATAACATCCTCCCATCTTCTTCTTCAGGCTGAATAACCCCAATTCCCTTAGCCTCTCATTTTAAATCCTATTTTCTAGCATTTAAATCACTCTGTTGATCAACCTGGCCCTCTTCAAATTTGCTCACCTCTCTGTTATGCTAAGTAGTCATAATTCATTAACTGGTTATCAATCAGTAATAAAGCAGCTGTCACTCACTCTGTTCCCTGCTGTAAGGGAATGGCCCAACAGAAGGAAGGCCACTCACACATACAAACAGTTGTATCCACCTATGCTTGGGATGCTTGTTATTTGTTTATATTTTTATGTATCAACTTAAAGATTTGTGTATTGTGCACTATATGCCAAGCCTTTGTCACTCTTTAGCAGACTCTTATTAGCATCTACAGTGTTCCTTGGCTGGTGATGATGGTGACATAGGGGTAAGCAATGCAGACTTTTTCACCAGGTGCTTATAGTCTAGTATGGGAGTCATATGATAAGTGAATATAAATAAAATGTAATTATTATCAAAATAAAATATTATACAAATAAAATATTAACAGTGTTAAAAAGAAAAATAAAGCACTTAAAAATGGAAGCAAATTTAGGTGCAGGGGATGTAATGATAAATAAGAAGTCAAGGGTGTTTATGTCAGCTGGGAGATAAAAGTTTGATTCTATAATAATGTAATAATAATGACACTGATTGATAAAAGCTAATGTTTATTGAGAGCTTACTAGGTAATCATGCATTATATCAACCAGCATATGCATTATCTCATTTGATTATCACAAAGTTTTTACAAAGCAGGTATTATTGCTAGTCCAATTTTTCTAATGCTAAGACTGAGGCTTAAACAATTTGGGTAACTTTCTAAAGTCATCCAATGATTAATTGGCAAGGCCTGAAGCAAAACCGGGTTTTTATGACTGCAGAGATTAATTTCTTATCCTCTATTTGGTCAATTAGGTTAATATACATTACATATTCTATATATATGTACACACATGTACATACATACAAATCCATATTCAGGCCCAAAGCCATATTGAGATACTTAGCTGCTTCGGTTATACAAATAATTTGGTCTTCGTAGGAAGGTTAATAATTTTGTATTCTATCAAATTGATATTCTAAAGATACTAGTTTAACATTTATTTGTGGGAAAGTTAAACACTATTAGGATAAGAGTGGAAAAGGAAATTCTCTGCTTTTTCTGTAATTCTGAGAAACAACATTCAACAAATCAAAAGCTTTGTCTTCCTGTGAGAAAATTCACTCTCCCTAGAAGGATATTTTGTGATGTTTTTATTGCTCAAGAATTTACTTGGGGTTCTCAACCCATAACTAAATTCCCAGTAACTTCAAAATATTCCTTTCAGCACTGTTAGCATGCTCCTGGGATTTTTAAACAAGACTTTCCTGTTCAGGAATCATATCAGCTTAACACAACTTTTTGTTTGCTTGTTTTTCTAACAGTATCTCTTGATCATGGCAATTTGACTAGGTGCTCTTCTCCTTAATCCAGAAACTTCAGAAACCAGTGTTGGGATGCATCAGGTGCAAACTGGGGCAGAAACAAAGGGCATAAAATCTTGAATCTGCTGAAGTCTTCTCTTTACTTAGGGTATTATACATCCCATGACACAGGTTCTAATTCCCTGGAGAATTAAAAAAAGAAACATGGAGAAAAATTCAAGCTTTTATAATTGGGCTGCCCAAGCTCTCAGTTAGATTATACACACACTAATCATGAAATTATTCACAAGTGGGTGTTTTTCTTAAGTTATGAAACTGTAGCCTAAGCATATGATTCAGTTAGTTTCATTATCACTCTAGTGTGTTTGACATAGGGCTATGTAAAGAAATATGTATTCTAGAGAACTATTCTAAGATGATCTCTCCCATTGGCCATTGATGATTGCATTTAAATAATGGAAAATGACAAGATTAAGTAAAAGGCCAGAAGCTACCATCATCCCCTGCTTCCTAGTTCACCCTCAGAGGTCACGGACTTCATTCCACTTTCACTTTCTATCTTTTTGCTTGTTAATTGTCTTCAGAAGGAACTGTGCTCTTTACATAATTGCTGTTACAGCCTTCCCGCTCCCGTCCAGATCCCTTTCTTCCCCCATAGCATCTCCTCATCCATACACTTTACTACACACACTGAGAGATGAGCTTCATTTGAAAGAAAAAGTGGTGCTTCTCTTTGATAGGATGGCTGTCAGTGAAAATGCTCTTCTCTCACTCTGCTCCTAGTCTTGCTCCTGTTCCCAGGAACAATGCCCCTCCTTGGACACTCTGCATTCATAAATTGGGCTTGGCTTATTTGAGATTAGTAGCCCTCTTCTGGCTAAGTTTATGATATTCTGCTCTCTTTCTGTAAGAGACAGTCAGGCTCATTATGTTGAAATAATGTTTGCTGCTTAAAAGTTCTCACATAGAACCTTGAGCTCTTTAGGGAAAAGCTACTGTATAAATCCAATAAAAAATGAATAAATGCATAATAAAAGGCTGGTCAATGCTGAGTATAGTGAGAATTTTTTTCCTACTATGCAAGAGACATTGTAAATTACAATTTTCCAAAAGTGTGGTAGCTTATTAAAAGAAAGAAGATTATCAGATATTTCCCTTCTCTCCTGAGAATAAATGAAGAAGAAATAAGTTTAAATTGCAGAAGAAGGAATTTGGGTTAGATACAGTTTGTTTCTATGGGGCTGTTACATTTAAGCAGCTCTGGTCGGTATGCCAGGGTCATTAAAAATCAGCTGAAGAACAAATGGACCTGCAAATAATGCATGATTCTCATTTCCACAAACTGATTTCCACGCTATGGAAACATTCTTCATTTGCTGTGTGACTTTGTGGATGAGGTAAACACGACTATGTCAAATTGAGAGTGTCATTCCCAACCCACGAGATGAGGTCACATTGTGCTACAGACACAAGCTTGGCAATCAGAAAACAAACAAACGCAGCCCATGTATCCCAGATCCAGTTCAACTTTGTGAGCTTTGGCAACTTGTTTGTCCTCTCAATGCCTCAGTTTTCTCAACTCCAAGCTGGAGAAATATCTCCTACCTATTAAGATCATTAAGCAATTTAAGTGTAAAATGCCTGGCATAGTGGGTAACACATATCCAGCTCCCATACCTGAGGCCAGCATGTAAAAGAATATCTTCAGTAAACAATTCATAAAATGGTATGCAAATAGTCAGGCTGGAAGATCTAGTAGTCCAGGGCATCACGGTGACTACATGTGCTGATAGCTTTGGAACTTCAATTCCTAAAAATCCTTTCCTAGAGTTTGAACATAGATGAACTATCAACAATATTTCTCAGGAGGATTTTATATTCTGATGCTAGTGTGCCGCTTCCAGTTTCATATGTATCATCAATTGGATTTAGAACCAATAAAAGTGAGATTTATGATTAGGCATTTATCTGGATTTTCTTTTATAAACATTCAAATTAAACAAAAAGGCACAAACACATCAAGGCAAAATAAAGACAAAGAGAGAGGAGTTAACCAAAGAAGTCTACCTTCTAAAAACTGAAAAGCAGATGATGCAGGCTGACAGAGTCAGGAGACATGAGAAATCTAACCTTATGTTGCTGGGGATAAGGCAGAAATTGGAAAAAAGCAAGTTTCCTTTGCGGAAGCAGACAACTCCAGAAGACTCTTAAATTTGAGTGATCAGTTACCTGCAGAAGCAGACGTACAAGCTGAGGCTGGAACTGGGGTGCATGATCTGTCTTTAAATTTCCAGATTCCCCTCCCTCGCTTGGCATAGTCAGCTGATTCTGTCTTTCCCACTGGCAGAAACCTGAAGTTTTACTGCCTAGAAAGGTAAAATCACAAGCGTGTTGCCCTTGAGTCACTAGACCCATTAGCAGGTGGAGGTGAGACTTGCTATTAAAAGTAACAGCTTTATTTTATTATATTCGTTTGGAAAAGTATCTTATTTTATTAATTAGAGAAAATAAACATGGAGATTTACTCTGGCAGGCAACCCTAAGGTATTTTTATCTTTCTTTTAGAATGATGAAAAAATCAGAAGTTTGAGGTACAAAAACACTGAATTTTCCATCTAAGGCCATCCCTTTATTACATCCCTTTGTTACTATGAGCAAGAGCCCTAACATTGGTATTTTAATGAGATCTTCAAAGGGTACTGAGGCATAACCTTTAAAGGGGGAATAAACACCAGGAGCCAATACTTCACAAGCATCTTAGGACAACTCAGACAGGAGTAACTTGGGAGGATATCCCAGGATTCTCAAGAGTAGACGGGTGGTCTCTTAAATTCTACATTTGCCAGTAACCTTGCAGAATTTGAAAACCTTCTAGTAATTTTTCGAAAGTCTTATAATAACCGATGTCACCCAAGAAGATTTAGAGAAATGGAACATTGCTAACCAAGAATTGTCATAAGGGATCTTCTCTTTTTATCTTCTTTTTTTTTAATGCTGAAATGTCCCTTCCAAAGATATTTTACAAACCTCGAGGCCACGTTTGTCATTTCTGCTTCACTTCATTAATATAGTACATCCATCAGTCAATCAGTCAACAAACATCATTAAATTCTTTCTCTTTGACAGGCTGTAAAGGGTGTTGCTGACTAATATTTGTTCCTTCTCCACTAAGAAATCAGAGTCTAGTGCAAGTAGTTAGATAAGATGATGATTAAGAGCGTATGACATATAGTTTGATAGAAATAGGCAGAAAAAGGCCAGGCGTGGTGGCTCACACCTGTAATACCAGCACTTTGGGAGCCCAGGGCCTCCACTCCAGCCTGGGCAACAGAGTGAGACTCTGTCTCCAAAAACAAAACCACACACACACACACACACACACACACACACACACACACGAAATAGGCAGAAAATGTAACTGAACCTCAGCTTATGAATTGGTATAGGTTTGTCTGGTTAATAATAGTCTGGTTCTTCCTGGAAAAGCCTGGTTCACTTTTCCTTCCTTTCTTTAGGTAATCAGAGCGTAAGACAAGGTGGTCCAATGACTGTGGCAGACGGATTTGCAGTTTTCTTCATGCCTCTTTTTAAAATCTTTTTTTCAACTTTTATTTTAGGATCAAGGGGGTACGTTTACATGTCTGTGACATGGGTAGATTGTGTATCATGGAGTTTGGTATACAAAATAATTTGTCCGTTAGGTAGCGAGCATAGTACCTGACAGGTAGTTTTTTGACTCTTATCCCCTCCTACCCTCCCCAGTAGGCCTCAGGGTCTGTTGTACTCAATGTTTAGCTCCCACTTGTAAGTGAGAACATGTGGTACTTCGGTTTCTGCTCCTGCATCCATCTGCTTGGGATAATGGCCTCCAGCTACATCCATGTTGCTGCAAAGGATGCGATTTCAATTTTTATGTTTGTGTAGTATTTCATGTTGTATATTTATCACATTTCCTTTTTCCGGTTCACCGTTGGTGGGCATCTAATTAACTTTCATTTTAGATTCAGGGAGTACATGTACAGGTTTGTTACTTGGGTCTGTTGCATGCTGCTGAGGTTTGGCATACAAATGATGCCCTCACCCAGGTACTGAGCATAGTACCCAGCAGTTAGTTTTGTAACCCTTGGCCCCCCTCTTCCTCCACTAATAGTCCCCAGCATCTATTGTTGCAGTCTTTATGTTCATGAGTACCCAATGTTAAGCTCCCACTTTTAAGTGAGAACATGCAGTAGTTTTGTGTTCCTGTGTTAATTTGCATAGGATAATGGCCTCCAGCAAGCAGAAGATGTAATATAAATTTACTCACATGAAGATAAGACTCCATCCTGCTTCATCCTACTTTTACTCCTCTCTTCTTTCCTTGGAAGTGGATAGTTTATTTTGTTATCCTTGCCTCCTTCTTCACTCTTCACTTCAGTATTGAAACCAAGGAAATTTTAAAGATTCCTTGATTGAGTAAAATAATTGGCCCCAGGTAATACCAAAAGTCCCACTAAGATCACCTTAGAGCTAATATCTTCAAACTTGCCTGTGTTTTAGAATATCCCAGGGCAAGATTTTAAGTATCCTGATGCTTATATCATACCTCAAATCAGTTGAGTCACAGTATCTGGACTGGGACCAATGTATTGATCTTTTTTAAGCACTCAGAAGCCCAAGGGTGAGGCCCATTAGTCAAGAAACCTGGTCCTCATACAGTTGTTGCTTTGTTTTGAGTGCCTCTGTCATTGTCACTAAGGATTTGAAGAAACCTTTAACGTGAAAGAAAGAGACAAAGAAAGAAAAAAATGAGAACACGAAATGCATAGAAATGATGCAGAAAAGAGACACTCCAGCATCTCCAATGAATTTTTAAAATAAAGATACTGAACATATGAAAAAAGAACAGATTGCTTCACAAAAGACAGAATGTAAGAACTTCAGCTCTTTTCTACTATAAAATGTGTAAAGGTCACATTGTTTAACACATTATAAGATAGATCTCCACCCTTGACATCTTCAGCCTCGTCACTCTGCAGACTTGTGGCTCTTAGCTCTGGCAACCCTGGATGCTCATCTACCCGCTCCCTAGTTCCACAGTCCAGGTTATTTCTGACCTTGAACCTTGCTGTCTGATGTTCCTTTTGTGTGAATAAGTCCTCTTCTTATCCAGAAAACAGCACAGATTTCACTTCTGGTAGCATTCTTTTTCTCTCAAGTTAGAATTAGATTAGAAATCTATAATAATATGTATTATGTAATATAATAATAATAATAATGTATTATTTTTTTGTTATGATTTACGTCTATAACATGGAGATTAAAACCACGACACAGGATCAGAAAACCAAATACTGCATGTTCTCACTCATAAGTGGGAATTGAACAATGAGAACACATGGACACAGGGAGAGGAACATCAAACACCAGGTCCTGTCTAGGGGTGGGGGGTTAGGGGAGGGATAGCATGAAAAGAAATACCTAATGCAGATGACGGGTTGATGGGTGCAGCAAACCACTATGGCGCGTGTATACCTATGTAACAAACCTGCACGTTCTGCACATGTACCCCAGAACTTAAAGCATAAACAAACAGAAACCACAATTATGGAGTCAGATGGATCTTGGGCCCAGCATTTGTAGTATTTGAAATCGGGGTGTTCTTGAGCAAGCAACCTCCTTCATTTTTCTGAGCATCGGTTTCTTCATTTCTAAATGAAGCTAATAGTAAGAATAGTGCCTGTATTGCAAGGTCGTAGTGTGTACAAAATCCAGTTACCGTCCACATCACTTGGTACACAGTAAACACACACAGTGTTCGGGCCCATCTGAAAACCAGGTGTTGGGGTTTTTCCATACCACTATGGTGGTCTGTCTCTCTAAGTGAAGTTTAGTTAGAAGATAAAGCAACAAACAACAGTTACCGTAATAACCTTCTTTTAACTGTTTTTTTTCTCTTTATAATCTTAATATAACAATCCAGATTCTCTCTGACACAGTGTGAGTATAAATTTTCCTTATAAACATCTGCTATTGGTCTATACTTCCCACTAGAACACAATCCACCTGAGGGCAGAGACTGCCTCGTGGACCTTTTTGCTTTATTAGTCTTTTACCACAGTCATAGCACCTGAAATTGTTGATTGAATAAAGAGTCTGAAAACTACTGTAAGTGATGGGTGGAATAAGAGGATGCCCCACTCTCTTTAAAGTCGTTTTGTTTGTGCATGTATTATTTATTTAAAAATATGTAAGGAACATAAGTTTGCTCACATACCTTTTTAAGTTAACACAGTAATTTTAATATAATTTTTTCTTTTAGTTGAAAAATGCAGTTATAAAAGTTCTCAGACTCAGTATTCAATATTTACATTACAGAGTCCAATAATATGCATGTGGACTTATGTGCTAGGGCTAAGGGGAGTTGTGTGCTAGGATAGCATTTCTTTGACATGCATATGAGTCGCCTAGGGATCTTGTTACAGAACAGGTTTCAATTCAGCAGGCCTGAGAGTCTGCGTCTCTAAGCAGCTTCCAGATTACGCGTATCCTTCTAATTTAGGAATCATATCTTGAAGAGCAAGGTTCTAGATTTTTTAAATCCCTTATGAAACATAAAAAACAAAGCAAATAGATTGCAAATTCTAATCATGACATGAGAATAGAGAAAAGAAACAGTAAAAACAGAAACTAAAATGGCAAGTAAATAACATTGTAAAGTTTCTATAACCCTTGCTGATACTATATGCAAATAATAATCACAGCATGAGAAACTCCTTTCTCTCTTAGTGACTGGTAATTGCAAGCTAACTTTATTCATTGGTGTTGTTAAACTAACAGATGACTGTATTTTTAAAAATTTCTTTAGATGTCATAGTAAAATTTAGACAACTTATTTTCTGACATAGTTGTTTATGATACATATATTTGATTGTCATAGGAATTCTATTTTATTACAAATGACCGTGTTAAAATTATAATGATGAAATATCTAGTCCTGGAGAATCGGGTATTTGCTTAAATTATGAATCATTTACAGTTAATGTACCATATGTAGATTTATTCTTAATTGCAGTAATGAGAAACAGCGATGTGTATAGGTTTACAAAACAGGATTTAATTTTTATTTCTAGATAAAAAATATCATCATAGATTAGTTCCTATTAAGACAATTCAGTATATCCAAAATCAGGCACAAAAAATTAATAGTTAATGTTTTTAAAGTACTTTGCAAATAACAATTTTTATCGTGCTGTCATAAATTGTGTATGTATTACACAGTGGTGACACTTAGAATATGTTTGCTAGACGATAAAGTAGCATTTTGTTTTGTATTGGAGAACATCAATAGAAAAACATTGGAGTATTTTACTGCTTAAAATTTGAATTAGTTTCACAGGAATTAAGTGAACTTAATAAGCTTAAATGTCTCGTAGAAATGATTCAACAAATCAGGAAGCAAATGTCTCCTCTGATGTAAAAAGATAATTTCAAATAATGTTTAATGAATTGAAGAGAAATTACACTATTTTCTCCAGCAAAGATGCTGCTAAGTTTCTAGGCTTGTTTTCTACTTGCCCTCAGCATTTTTTACATCTGTTCCTTTTCACTAACTCCTCGCAACAAAGCAGCAGCAGGTGTGCTAGATTATACATGTGTACTTGCCATTTGAGAGCATGTGCGTACTCTCTTTCCCTCAAAGGTTACTATTTAGATCCAAATAGAATTTGGGTCAAAAAATGTATGGCTTTCAAAGGTTTGTATTTATTGCTTCAAATTCCAAAAACTTAATATTTTTTTTCTAAGTAGTTTTATCAGTGATAGCTTTGGGGACTAATTTTTGTGTTGGTTGATTTTTCTTTTTTCCCTCTTTTCAATTTTATTATTTTTACTACAGCATTCAGGTCCACACTATTCACTTCCAGGCTTCACTCGGCTGAAGGACTTACCTCATTCAGAATAGACTCAGAGACTTGAGTTTGAAGAATAATTATATACATTTTTTTGTTTTTCAAGTCTTAGAACAGCAAAAATGCAAGTCTTAACATCATGTAATTTACTTGTCAGGGAGTGTCTTGAGTTCTCATTCCAAACTCTATTTATGTAGGTGTAATCCTAGTACTAGTTGTCTGGATTTTTCAGTTGAGCAGAAGCAGCACATTCAGATAAACTTTGGCATGGGAGAAGTCCTAAGAACAGGCACATTGACAACAAGGAAAGAATGCTGTAACACATGACAAAAACAGAGTGAAAGAGAAATAAGTGTAAAAATAATTGTAGAAAAATTTCAAGAAAGCGTAACTCCAAATGTCAACAGAACTCAAAAACACCTCAGTGACATGTTGTAAATAATGGTCATAATTTTATCAAAAAGGCAGATAAAATTAAACTCAGTGCACTCTGATTAAGAAGATAGGGTGGTAATAGTTTGGAAATAAAAACCTGATTTGATTATTTCAGGTATCAAGTATATGTTCTCATCTGGAACAAAGTATCTCCTAACAAAGTCAGAGTACCGAAATGCCTATAGCTGTACGAGCCACAGCCCCTGATGTGCCCACAGTCTACTGAGACATGTAAAACATAATGGTGTGACATGTGAAACTATAAGTACACACAAAATATGGTTTTAACATAGAGGAGAGAATGGTTGAGTCAGTTGGGAGTAGGGAGGACTTTACATAGGAGAAATTATTAAATTGAGTCTTGAAGGAATAATAGACAGTTACCAAGAAAGAAAGGGCTACAAAATATGGTGGTTTTAATAAAGCTTTATATAAATATCCTTCCTTGATTTTCTTTCTGCTTTGAGTCAATTATCCATCACTCCATGGAGAATTAGGACTATTATAGCAGAAAGAAGTAAAAGGAGATTACCCCATAAATGATAGTTCAGATATGCATGCCTCCATCCAGCTACTCACCTGTCCATCATCCATCCATTTATTCATCCATTATCATTATGCGCCTACTTTGAAAGGAAAACCATCACGCCGAGGTAGATTCAGTTGGTGTTGTTCAGATGGGGAGCTGACATGAAAATCTGACAAGGTGCATTGCCGGAAAAGGCTAACATGCCCAAGACGATAGGTCAGTGTTTGGAGGGAACAGGTGAGGAGGTTTACCTTCAATACAAAGAGATGGCTTTCGTCTGAATTCATGCCACTGTCATCCAAATGATGCCAGCCATGAGATCTGAGAAACTTTAATAACTATTCTGCCATCATGAAAGTTCTTCCTGTGAAATCTACTTTTCATTCCTCAGGTTTTTTTCCCGTTATATTCAAGGCTTTGCCAAATCCCAACAGAAAAACTCCCGTTTTAAGAGGTCTAGACCATTCCATAACCCCCACTAAACTATAAAATGATGCTCCTATTAATCTAGAAGCACAGGTGGCAGTCTAAATGAGAATGAATCCAGCATCTGTACTTGGATCAATTCAAAAATTTGTCTTCAACTGACGGCTTAAAAATCAAAGCTCTATTTAATACATAGCTTCTAGTTATTCTTTTTTTTACAATGATTCTTAAAAAAAATTAACAATTTTTCATAGGTTACTGGGGTACAGGTGGTGTTTGGCTGCGTAAGTTCTTTAGTGGTGATTTTGTGAGATTTTGGGGCACCCACCACCTGAGCAGGACACACTGCACCCTATTTGTGGTCTTTTATCCCTTGCCTCCTCAGTCTTCCCCCCAATTCCCCAAAGTCTATTGTATCATTCTTACACCTTTGTGTCCTCACTGTTTAGCTCTCACATACCAGTGAGAACATACGATGTTTGCTTTTTCCCTCCTGAGTTACAAAACTTAGACATATCAGCAAGACCTCCATGTTCTCCACTTCTGTCTCTTAGTAGATGCTCCTCTGGGCTCCCACAGCAATTTGTGTATACTCTTATTAAAAATGAGAATTGATCACATTGTAAAATAACTGTTGATTTATGTATCTGAATTTCTCCCAAATTATAAAATCTCCCCAGAAAAGACCAAATCTTACTTGACCTTAGATCCTTAACACCTAGCTTTGTACTGGTCATAAAGTGGGCTTTAAAAACATGATTGTTCAAACATTGCATGTTCTCACTTATTTGTGGAATCCAAAAATTAAAACAATTGAATTCATGGGCATAGAGAGTAGAAGGATGGTTACCAGAGGCTGAGAAGGGTAGTGGGGGGCTGGAGAGGAGGTGGGAATGGTTAATGGGTACAAAAAAAAAACCGGAAAGAATGAATAAGACATACTATCTGATGGCACAAAAGTGTGACTATCATCAGTAATAACTTAACTGTACATTGTAAAATAACTGAAAAGGTATAAGTGGACTATTCGTTACACAAAGGATAAATTCTTGAGGGGACGGATAATCCATTCTCTATGATGTGATTACCTTACATTGCATGCCTGTATCAAAACATCTACCCCACAGGTATATACACCTACTATGTAGCCACAAAAATTATAAATTAAAACATTAACAAAATAAAATAAAAACGTGATTGTAAAATAACTAAGGCATGTAGTAAGAATAGCATGTCTGAAGGAAGGATGGGGTGAAGGCACAGGTGTCACAGAACAGCAGTAGTGGCCATTTGCTGGAAAGGACACTGGTGGGAAATAATGTCAGAAAAAGATTATAGGCCAAGGCATGAAAAGCCTTTGGAACTACAGTTAGGAGGTAGGGCATTTTCAAGGAAAGAATCATAAAGTTTTTTTAGGCCAAAAGTGACATGAATATGTTGATATTTTAGAAAGTTAACTAGCAGCACTGCAGATGATGAGTTCACATGGGATGAGGCTTAAGAATGAGAATGGTCAGAGCCTGTACTAAAGTAATGACAATGAAAATAGAAAAAAGGTGATTATGTCATAGCTCTTCACAAAGTGGAGTTGACAACGCTGGTGTGGTGAGTTAGTCCTAGACCCATCTGTAGACCTGATGATGCAATAGGAAAAATAGCACAGATGGATGTAACTGGGATGCAGAGTACAAGTGTTTATATAGTAACATGGCAAGCACTTGGGTGCGGTTCTGGTTCCTCCACTAGCCAAATACCATAGGTCATCCTCCACTCTGGGATTTTCCAATTGGTGGGTTTTTATAAAAATTTATTCCAAGGGGCTTGCATTGACCATCTTTTGCACAAATCTAGGAGGCATTAAGCAGGCTATCAGGCAGTTGTGTGTATGTGCTTGAGTCCCTAAACTTGTCTGTAACATCTGGACTTTCATTGCTTGTCTAATTGATAAAGTGACGGAGTATAAACTTAAACTTGGTCTTAGTGGTCTGTCTCTCCATTTCTTGTGGACTGGCTGGCCAAGCTCACCAGTACGTAATTACACAGAGGTTGTGAGGAAGACAGAAGAACTGGTAACAGCACCCATGTTCCTAATATAGATGACTTGTAGCTCCATTAATTAGAATGAGGCAGGAATGTAGGAAAAGGGACAGATTATGGAGGGATGTATACATTCTGTTTTTGATATATTAACCTTGAAGGAGTTGAAATATCCAGGAGATCTCCAGTTTAAAACTCTCGTAAGTGGAGCAATGATGAAAGTTCCACTCTGGACAGTTTTGTTTGTTTTCTTGAGGGGGCTTCTCCAAGCATAAATGTTATTTAAATTCCTAAATCCTTCTCAGCGTGCTTTCTGTCTTGCTGTATCTTTGGCCCATTTTCAACTGGAGATTAAAATTAAGCTGAGTAACATATTCTGATCACTGTTATGATTAGCACCTAAATTTGAAGACTGAAACTTTCTCCATGGGAGCTAAAGAAACAGTGACAGTGGCTACTGAGAAGGCAGCATTTGAGGAAATGACTGAAGAAAAGCTGGAGGTAATAATTGTAAAATAGCTGCTAGAGTATTCCCTTTGCAGACTGTTTATACCATGTTGTCTCTAATGATGTGTGGGATGAAGAATTTCTAACAAAAGGCTGCATAAGCATCTTCCTTTTAGATCTAAAGAAAAGCTGCAATTTCTACCTGAAACCTGCTGTTACAGGTTTGTTGCTGAGGAAGATAGTTCCAAGTCTTTAAATGCTGGGATATATAAAGACATGTGATTGTCTTTCTTTTCTGTTTAGACCTTGGCTCTCATGCCTCACCAGAAGATAATGGGAAACTAATGCAGCTGAACAAAGATGATTGACATCAAAGGCCAGTCAGAGCCCATGGTAGTAATAGAACTTCTTAAACTGCCTACAGCAGAGATGAAAGCAAGCTCCACACAGACAGGAACCAGAGTTTCTGATGTTTTTCTGGGACTGCAGAGTGTGAGTTGCTTTCCACAGTGTTAGATTGTCTCTCTGTAGGCAACTTAACACTCTGATGCCTCTAATAAAAATTGTTCTCTCTGTTTCTCTAAAACAAATGAATATAGTCAACTATAAGTTTGCTGCTGCGTCTAAAATTAGGAAAATTAGACCGTTTGGTTGGGTACTAAGAAAAATAGATAATGGCTGATTTTATCTGGCTCCCAAAAGGCATGAAGGGTAAGAGTTACAAACTCAATGGGCAGAGCATTTTCCTCCCTTAATGATTTGTTTTTAATAGGCAGATGTCCTGGTAACAAACTCAGAAAGAATTTAACTTGAAGCTAAAAAGTCACTTGGAGACCACTAAGCGCCCACCAGTATTTTAAAACATTTGTTAAACTTCATTAATACACTGGAGAGCAGTAAAAAAAAAAAATCCTGTGAGCAAATGCTGGAGGAAAAAGATTTCTCAGATATTCAAAGAAGGGGATATATAACACCTGTTTAAAAGTTCCTAGCACTTATCACAGCTTCTGCCAATCAGTAGCTAGGGTAACCAACATCTAGTCTGCCCAAGACTTTCTCGGTTTTAGCACAGAATCCCACATCTGGAGAACTGCCTCAGACCTGGGCGAACTGGGATGGTTGGTCACCACAAAACAGAATGCTTGTTGGCTGTAAGGATAAACAAAAGAAGAATCGTGCTCATTAATTTTGTAAATTCCTTCTTCAGGTGCCATATGATAAGCGCATTCCCTCAATGAGTTTATCACATAAAAAGCTACATTTGAATCACAAACCTCGTTCATGTAATCATTTTTTACCATGTGAGCAGACCTATGGGGTGGGGTGGGGGGCAGTCAGAGGTTAATTGGTGAAAGTGGAAACAGAACAAGGGTCATTGGAAGAATTTAATGTTGACGACATTTAGCTAAAATAGTCTGACACATGCGGTTCACCACCCCACCAGTGAGACCAGAAATTCTTGAAGTCCTTGGCAAAAGCTTCTCTCAGAAGGCAGAGAGCACTGGCAAATTATGTGTCAGAGACTCTTTATGCCTTCATGTTGCTGTTCCCTATCTCTCTTCTCCCTTTGTTCTCTCTTCATATATGTGAATTTGTTAAATCTGCGTTTGTCTTGGTATGAAAGCTATATTGTATTTTTAAGGGATTCACTTATCTTTTCTTTATAGATCTTCCTCCAGTGATTCACTCATTTCTTCACTTAATTATTTGTTCATCGAATACTTCCTGAGCTTCTACACTGTGCAAGGCATTATCTGGGTATTGGGATACCACGGTAAGCAATCTAGGAGTACAGAGCTCCAAGCCAAGGAAACGGCAAGTGCAATGTTCTGAGAGAGGACCTGGCCTTTTGAGTCCCATGAAAGGCAAAGTGGCCATTATGGCCAGAATCGAGTGAGAGAGGAGAGGAGGAGCAGAAGGTGAGATGGGAACTGACGGGATGCAAGCATAAGCAGAAGGTGAATGGTATGAAGTCCTACTGGCTGCTTCAGTCATTCAAAAGACACTTGCCTCTTTTCTGAGTGACTTTGGGAGGTTTGACAGAGGAACATATGAGCTAGTACACCTTTTAACAGTATCTTCTGGGTGCTGTGTTGAAAATAAGCTGAAGAGACACTAGGCAGAGGCAGGAAAACCAGTCAGGAGGCTTTTACAGCAGTCCAGGCAAGGTAAATGAATTCCTTTGGAAAAAGGATAATAGGCAGTAGAGGTGGTGATGGATTCTGATAGTAGTGATGTAGGATTTGCTATGGGATTGCAGGTGAATATAGATAGATAAACAGGAAGTAGTGAGGTCAGAGTCCTTGGCCTGAGCATCAAAAAAATAGACATTTACTTTCATAACCATATAAACCCTAAATGCAACTGTGCCCCATTGCCGTGATTTCTCATCATCTGATCCATTGTTTTCTGTTTCTGCATTGTAATGTTCAGTGGACAACACAATTTCCTTATTTCTAAATTCTTGGGAAGGGGGGCGGTCACATCAGTATAGACTCTAAGAACTTGCAAAGTAGCCAGATATTTTAATGTTAATTTCTGGATTAAAAAAGCGAAAAGTTTGGCCTTCACATTATAGGAAGCTGTGCTGACTCCTAACTTAACTTGTGTATTGTGCCCTGTAGTATTAGACATATATTACTTTTAAGCCAAGCCAACAGAACATTTTATTCTTTCAAGTTCAGCAATCAATTGTTTTATTTTAAATTTTATGTTTCCAAACACATCCTCAGGTTTGTCTTTGTGATTTGTTGATTGTGTGAAATTTCACCTGTAAAAATGTTTGTTGAGACAGCCGAAAGAGAAAAACCCCAAAACCCACAAACAAACATTCTATAATCCAACTCAGAATGTATTCAAAGCTTAGAAAATTTCCTCTTACCTATACGTCTGACAATGTAATTACCTCTAAGGAGAGTCTGGAGGTGTAGTTTTGTTTCCTCTTGATTATTATTTATGTAAAATACCATATTGAATAAATGCCATGAGAAATGGCACACTGAAGAGGTACTAACCATCAGGAAGATAATTAATTGAATAATGCACTATAGAGCTTTGTGTAATAAAAAATACCCCATCCCTGATGATTACAGTGAAGCTTTAACTCTTAAGCCCTATACGGGCCAGGCACAGTGGCTCACACCTGTAATCCTAGCACTTTGGGAGGCCAAGGTTGGCAGATCACTTGAGGCTAGGAGTTTGAGAGCAGTGTGGCCAACATAATGAAACCCCTTCTCTATAAAAAATACAAAAATTAGCCAGGTGTGGTGGAAGGTGCCTATAGCCCACCCACATGGGAGACTGAGGCATGAGAATCACTTGAACCTGAAAGGTGGAGGTTGTAGTGAACTGATATCACGCCACTGCACTCCAGCCTGTGCAACAGAGCAAGACTCTCTCAGAAAAAGAAAAGCACTCTACAAACACTTTACATATTCTATACATATTGTTTTTAAGGTTGTTGAACTTGGTGAAGCCCTCTAGGAATTCAAAACTTACATAATCAGGCTGAATAGTTTGTTTTTTAAAAAATGAAACAGAATCTTCAATAGACTTCTTGTAAATTAAGCCGCTACCTGTAATGAAGGATACATTCAAACTCTTCAGAAAGTGAAGTCAAATTGTGTATTTTTAAAGATGTGAAAGCATGTATTACAGTCTTGGAGAAATAAAATCATAAACAGATTCTATCTTTCTTAAAATAGTGGCTTAAAATTTCTTAGGATGGAATTTTAAGTAGCAATAAAATAAGAGGTGAAAGGTCTCTGAAGTATGAAGCACAGGACACAGAACTGCAATCCTCATTCACACAACTTACGCAAGAAAATTCTAACAATTTGCCTCTACTACATGAATTTGTTAATTTTTCTTACTTAACAAATTTGACTGCTACAAGTGTCTGAAAATGGTCACAATCTATTTTATATTTTAGCGTCTTTTTAGTAGGCAGTTCAGATACTCAGTGAAATCATTTGTGACGTGGTCCTATGGTGATCCTGAAGACTAGATGGCGTTTGGTTTGCTTGTTTGCTTTGTATTCAGTGTGTTATGAAACGAATTTAGTTGTGGGACACAGATTTAACAACGAAGCACTCAGTTTATTCAGTTATTAATGATCTATATTTGTTGATGCCAACAAAACGGACTAGAAAATATAATCACTTGCTATTTCACTGTTTGTAGTACCTGAGATCCTTACTGTTTTAGCATCAAGGCGATACCTTAAATGCCAATTTTGGGAGGTGCTTACCAGTGAAATCTATATTACCTCTGGGCTCCAGAACGTGTCTTCTTAACCTTTAACGTGTCTTAGACCCCTTTGACAGTCTTGTAAAGTCTGTGGGCCCTTTACAAGAACGGTATTTTTAAATGTGTAGGATGAAAAACACAAGACCGCAAAGGAAATCAAACATTGAGATTCATTTCTGTCCACAGAGCCTTTGGGACCCCACATTGAAATTACTTGCTTTAGCACAACATGTGGAAAAAACTGGAACCTGCCATTACATGTAAGGGGAAGAATTCCCTAGAGAAAAAGCGTTTACTTCTGTCTCTAGGTTTAACTTCCACGAGGAGGATAACCAATGCTGATACTAGTTTTGCATAAATTCAAGGAGAGATGTTGGTGTTTCAGTCAACACTTAGGGATGGTGAGGAATATCAACAAAGACAAAATTTTTATTATAGAATAATTATTTTCACTCTTGAAGACAAAACATGTTGCCTCCTAAATTTTTGTTAATCGGTACCAACCCCTTGGAATTTTTGTTTTACAGTTTAATACACGTGAATTGGCCTTAAAAGTACTGAAACTGGGGAAAAGTAGTGGATGTTCCATCTTTCTATTTGACATATTATAATTAGTTTACTCAGCAATTAGTTTACTATGTAGATTGTATCAAGCTAAATGAGAGAAAATGCTGAAAGGAAGATGATGTTTCTCTATATTATGCAGTTGTCAAATTAGCTTAATCATCTGTGCCTAAAGCAGCATTGTTTCTGGAATTTTATAAAGTCTGAATTTATTCAATCGATAACTACTTACCCTGATGGAATCAGATTATTTAATATTGTGCGTTTAAGGCACCAAAATAAGAATGCATTTGGGAAAAATATATCTGGATTATTCCGTTCTTCTTGTCTCTCTTCTCTGAAATGAAGCACCAGAATTTATTTTTTGGTTCCTAATTTGGTTCTATCTTAGTTTTTTCCCCTTTTCTGCCACTTTCTTACCTTAGTATAGATCATTCGTTCTCTTTGTAAGAATTCCTAGCATTAACAATTCTTTCAGACTCAACTCATCCTCTAATTAAACTGGATGTCCCTTAATGCTAACTTGCCAAGCTGTCCTTGATCATCATTTCTAAGGAATAAGAGATTACAAAAATTTTTTGTACATGACAATCTAGGATGACAACAGAAGTTGTAAATCTGGTTATATGACATGAACCTCACCAAAGTGAAAGTCCAAGCAAAATTTTCTCACTTACGATTTTGACTTTTGGAAGATGGCTGTTTGTTAGGAAAATTCTGAAAAAAGAATAAGTTCTCATTGATTTGCTCTCTGTGAAAAAACATTTCACAGGGGAAAATAAGTTCGGTTGAATGTCCTGAAGGCTAGATCCCTCATTCAGACCTTGCTGGCTTCTGTCTTTAGTTCATCTTGGCATATCACAATGCAAATGGGCAAAATAATGATGACAGATGGGCATAGGAACAATCATGCCAAAACTCCAGCCTGCATATTACATTTGAAGAGCTAATAAGAAGTTTTTACCCAAGAACATTCATGTGGCAATGTTAGGCAATAGCTTGTATGTTTGAGTTGACCTAGCTCAGAGGAGTTAAAAAATATATCAAATTGTACAATTTGGACTAACATAATAAATTATAATTTTCAGAAAATAATGGTACTAGGATAATCTTAAATCATTAAAGGACAATTAAATGATGCCATGAAGGCAGGTATTTATTAACTTCTGCTTGATGGAGATTTGTAAGACATGCCCAAATGATTGTAAGGTTTAGATTAATGTTCTGTCAAGTAGATCAAAGAGAAGCATTTACAAGGCTGAATCACACTGAGAAACAATGGAGGAGTCTATTTAGTTATTTTTTTGGTCTGGGTTATCTCTCAAAAGTTAACAGATATTTTTATAATGCATACTCAGGGATTATGGCAGAAAGTTTGCATACCATTCTTACAGAATATGCAATTATGGAAGGTGTATTTCTCATTTTTAAGTGAACTTGCTGTTCTAATGTAATTAGTTTAACACTCAAGATCTCAATAATCAGAACATAGAATGTAAATGAAGATAGCTGGAAAACATTGTTCTTGTAAGAAAGGAATCAATCAAGAGAATCATAAAAAAATTAACTTACAGAAAATGTATGCCGTGTCACTGGGTAACTTAGCTGTAGGTAAAAGGATGACTGTTTTGCTAAAGATTGAGAATTGTAACATTTGCTGTTCTTTTAACCATAAATTATTTTTTCTGCATGCCTGACTTTGTAATCAGAATGCGCCAGAATGCTATTTACATGTGCCATCATTTGCAAAAGCAGAAACACATTCAGGGCATCAAAGTTGATGATACATAAAGTAAAGGTGCTTGCTGCTTTCCTGAAACTTTGTTATTTAAGTGAAATACTGACTAAGATGAATTGTGCTACTCTAAAGTTACGTTAGTCCATGCACAATTGGACAACTTTCAGTTACCTCATCGTTGAAGCTTCCCTTGAATAGGACTAGTTATTAACACTGGCTGCACACTGAGATAAAACTACATTTTTAATCTTAAAATACTCACGGTGTATAAAGTACCACTGCGGTTAGAGCGTTTCAGGTTCCCTACTGCTCAAGTTCAGTTTGTCAGCACCATGAAAAATCTAGTCTTTGTAAATTCCTGCTTATGGCCTTAGGAGAATATAGGAGAAATGCTGGCTATTTACATGGGTAGTGCATATTTAATTTAGTCCCCGTCGTTATTATACCCATGCCTCCAAAATGCAAATGTCTTTTATGAGGATAACGCAGGCCATTATTTTTGTGCAAAAGATTCATTTCTTTCTAGAAGAATGGGGAAAAAAGAAAGCCTAAATGATCACAATGGGGATTTAGGGAAGTAATTGCAAGTAGAGGAACTACTTTTGAACTGCCTCTCTGACTCAAAAATTGATCATCTATCAATTCAATAACAAGAATTCATTAGGGTTACTGTGAGTTAAAATGTGCAGTGAAATTACTATTCTTCAAATGGGCAGTCTCTATTCTTTGTTTTCATTTGGTCAAAAATAAAGGGAAGCAGATAATTAACCTGTCATGTAGAATAAAACTCTACAAAAATTAAATGAGATAAAAGCACTTTTAGGTTTTGCTGCTCTTTTGGTTCCATCACAAGAAAATGCTCTCTTAAAGCTGTAGAAATGAAAGTATTTTTAATTCTGTAGGACTCCAGGAATAGCCATTACAAGCCTGAGGCTTTAAGGTGAACATCAAATTGAACATTAGAAGCATACTAGGATCTTTTATCATTATAAAGTGATTCAGTGAAGAGTTGAAAAAAGGGAAACATATCACAGGTGGAAGTATGCACATGTACTACAAGTGGCTACACTGTCACGAAATTAGGCTTTTACATTCAGGAAGGATTTTTACAATGTTTTTAGAAATCAGAGGCAGCTAGGAAACTGTATATCATTGATCATATCTGAATCCAGAAGACAAAGAATTGGGGCATAAAAATTTAACTGTTGAGATTTCCATGCTCTGTGGAGAATAGAATGTGCTGATTGTAATGTATTGATCCTGGTTCTTTGTATGCAATCTAATATTCTTTTGAATTCCCATGTGGGAGATGCTTGAGAGTACAGAGAAAGATAAAAATCTTGAGATGACTTTATATCAGTAGTCCAATGGAAATATTAAATAAAGTGGGTAGATTATCATGATAAAGAGCAAAAGCCAACAAGTGACAATTTTATCTTAAAAAAGTAATGTTGTTATATAATATTTTGAAGGTAGGTACTTTATTGGGCTGTGCTTACCTTAGGCAAATCTCACCACATTTTTAGTATGATTCTAATACTTACAAAGCTTCCAAATTTGATTTCTTTTCTTCAAGTATCTTTATAATAGGAAACAAGATAGCACAGGAGAAATTGCCATTCCTCTAAATTTACTGTATCTTTCATTATAAAATTTAAAAGCTGTAATTTTTCTTTATAACTAAATCATTGAGGGATTTGGTGAGAACCTAAGCATAATAGACAAATAGGAACTTAGATGATGGCCATGCCGTAATCTGAGAAACCCACCAAAATAACATTTAATATCAACATCATCATAATTTGGAGCTAAAAATATATTTTTGAATAAACTTGGTAGCTACTAAGATGGTTAAAATGTCAGCTTGTGGAACTATCCACACTTTCTACAGTAACAGAAGGTGAATGAATTTGTAGTTCTTATGTGTGTTTTTAATTTGTTTGGTCAACACAATTACATGCCTTTTGTCCAAACGTAACATTAAGAACCATACTATTGCAGAGAACAATTAATCTAATATTATTATCTCAGAAGGGACCCAAGGCTATGGAATTGTTGTGCTGCAATTATTGACTTGAAAAAAATTATACATAATCTCTATATTAGATTGTATCTATTGATCTATTTTTAAATTTACTCTTTTTCTTTTCATTTTCTCTCTACTATTAAACACAACCAGTGACATTTTTATTTCAGAGATTGCAGTTTTCAGTTCTATTATTTTCATCTGGTTCATTTTTATATTTTCTATCTCTCTGCTTAGATTTCCCATCTTTTTATTCATCAGAACAATAATTCCCTTTATATCATTGAATTTAGCTATAAAAACTATTTTAAATTTTTGTTAATTTTAATATTTGGTTCTTCTCAGGGTTCATCTTCATTTATTGTATTTTCTCTTGAAAATGTAGAATATTTTCCTGTATTTTATCCTGAACATGGTTATAGTGATTTTTGTGTAGGAACAGAATTGTGTTACATTCATTGAAGAGTCTTAATTTTTGTTTTAATCAGCATTTAATATGGTTGCATTTAAACTTCAAACTAACTCTGTCTCTTGGAAGGGAATGCAAATCAAAGTTCCGATCTTTTATCCTTGACTGGGTGTATTAGTCTGTTCTCACATTGCTATAAAGAAATACCTGAGACTGGATAATTTATAAACAAAAGAGGTTTAATTAGCTCACCTTTCTGCATGCTGTACAGGAAGCATGGCAGCTTCTGCTTCTGGGGAGGCCTCAGGAAGCTTCCAACCATGGCAGAAGGCAAAGTGGAAGCAGGTATCTTACCTGGCAGGAGCAGGAGCGAGAGAGAAAGTGAGAAGGAAGGAGCTCCACAGTTTTAAACAAACAGGTCTCAGGAGAGCTCCTCACTATTGTGAGAACAGCACCAAGGGGATACATGAGAGAAACCCCTCTGTGATTCAATCACCTCCCACCAGGCCCCACCTCTCCCCAACATTGAAGATTACAATTTGACATGAGATTTGGGAGGGGATGCAGATCCAAAGATATCACTTTGAATTTAGATCAGACATACATAGTTCCACAGTCAAAAAAACGGTTTTGGCAAATTTTATAAATAGAATTTATACTACCCCTCCTTGCCTCACTTTTCTGGAACTTTTCTAAGACTTTCCAGTGATTGTGGTTATTATGCAGTCTGTCACTTGGCTCGTAAGGCCAGAAAGACTGAGGATTTGCTATGAGACTGCTATGGTTTGAAGGTTTGTTTCCTCCAAAACGCATGTTGAAATTTAATTGCCATTGAAATGATATTGGGAGGTAAGACCTTTAGGAGGTGTTATGTCACGAGGGCAGAGCCCTCATGAATGAACGAATGCTGTTATCATGGGGGTGGATTTGTTATTGCAGAAGTGGGTTTGCTCTCTCTTGCTTTCCCATAGTGTCTCTCTCTCGTGCCCTTCTGTGATAAGATGCCTTCCACCATTTTAGGACTTAACAAGGAGGGCCTTACCAGGTACTGGTTTCACAGTCTTAGGCTTCCCAGCCTTCAGAATTATGAGCCAATAAATTCTGTTCATTGTAAATTACCCCATCTGTGCTGTTGTTACAGAAGCACAAGAATGGACTAAACACAATCTTAGCTGTCCTGCACGATGTCAACCGCAATCTTCCTTCTGGCTATAATTATTACCTTCATAACTTAAATCTTTATGAGCAAGTCCACATGGGATTTGTAAACCATAGCTAATAAGTTACTTTTAAATACTGAATTTGTAGGAACCATGGTATTTTAAAAGTGACAATGGTTTATCTAAAAATACAACAATAACTAATATAGCTAATTCTCTAAACTCCTAAGAATTCTGAAGTTGGATTAATTTGTATGGTTAATTTTCTAAAAATAACAGTGGAGTGGATTATTAATAGTTAAATCTTGGTCAGTGATCTATGGCTGAATAGTTGTGTGTTTAATTATGATGATTCAGCAGAACAGAAGGATAGATGACTACTAGAATGATTTCTCCTACCTCTTGATTCTGAAAACAGGTTTGCCTAATTAGATATTTTCTCTTGAAGGTTAGCTGTATGCTATCAATAGACCTGAAAAAGCTTAGCAACAATACTTACCTTGGTTTGAATTCCAGGTGTTGAAGAAGTTAGTAAGCCTTTCTGCCCTCAGTTTCTTTTATAAGCAAATTGGAATTCTAACCTTTATGTGGCAGGATTTTAGAATGATGTATATAATATAGATTTTTAAATGATGTATATAATATAGTGACTATGACAATGCTTAGCACTTACTATCACTGAATTTTATTTTTGTATACTTCTTGCCTCTTCTGGATAGAGATTAATTACAATGAATAATTTAGGCAGTCAATAATTATTACTGAAAAAATGAATGAAAGTGCTTTAAATTTCGTATTTTGTTCAATCTCCCACATATTCAAAAGGGATTAAAAATTACTAAAAGCAGAATTTGTTAATCCTATAATTTTAGACTTATGTCTCCCAAAGTTTTATTCTTAGTATTTTTTTAGTACTATTTTGTAGTCCCAGTAGTTTTTCTTCCTCTATCACATTCCATGATTAATGTGGCTTATAAATTAGAATCTCAAATGAACAAAAATTAATACTAACTTCAGTTTCAGTTATGTGTAATTCTAAGGGCCAAAAGAAATGAGTAACTTTTGGAATAAAGCAAAAGACTTTCTCAACTAGGATAAGTTCCTTCAAGTAAGTATTATTTATTGAGGTAATATTTTGTCTTTTCCTGTACTACATTTTAAAAATCCTATATTGAAATATAATTGAATACCAAAAACTGCACATATTTAGTGCATTAAATTTGATGAGTTTGGACATATGCATACACTTGTGAAACCATCAACCATCACCATAATTAAAATAATAGACACACATACTAATTCTAAAAGTTTTATTTTGCCTTTTTACTTATTTTTTAAAAAGAACACTCAACATTAGATCTACCTTCTTAACAAATTTTTGGATGTGCAATAGGTACTGTAAATACAATACATTAGTTAACTTAAATGGGAAGTTGTGGTTCAATAGGTATAACTAAACCTTTAAACCCACTGAACCACAGGTCTCCATTTTGTTCTTCCCCATCATGTGGCAACCACCAATCTATTCTCTGCTTCTGTAGATAGAGATTTAAATGCATGACCTGAAACTGTAAAACTTCTACAAGAAGACATAAAAGAAAAGCTTCTTGACATTAGTCTCGGCAATGATTTCTTGGATATGACATCAAAAGCACAGGTAATAAAAGCAAAAATGGACAAGTGGGACTAAACCAAATGAAAAAGTTCTGCACAGCCATGGAAGCAATTAACAGAATGAAAGGAAAACTGCAGAATGGGAGAAATATTTGCAAACCATATATATAAGTGGAAATTATCTTAAAAATATATAAAAACATTAATAATTTATTAACAAAAAAGCAAATAACCTGATTATTTAAATGGGTAAATAGCTTGAATAGACATTTCTCTCAAGAAGACATACAAATGGCCAACAGGTATATGAAAAAGATGTTCAGCATGACTAATCCTCAGCGAAATATCAATCAGAATCACAGTAAGATATTACCTCACACCTGTTGATGGCTATTATTTAAAAATGTATTAACGAGGATGTAGAAAAATTAGAATCCTTGAACACTCTTGGTGTGAATATAAAATGGTGCAGCCACTGTAAAGGTTCCTCAAAAGATTAAAAGCAGGACCACAATAGGATTCAGCAATCTCACTTCTGGATATTTATTCAAAAGAATTTAAATCATCTCAAAGAGAAATCTGTATTCTCATGCTTGTTGCTACATTATTTATAATAGCTATGATATAGTAGAAACCCAAGTGTCCTTCAAGAGATGAATGGATAAAGAAAATGTATGCTTGTATAATGGAGCATTATTCAACCTTAAACAGATGGAAATCCTACCATTTGTGATAACATGGATGAGCCTGGAGGACCTTATACTAGGTAAAACAATCCAGTCACTGGAGGGCAAATACTGCATGATGCCACTTATATGAGATACCTAAAATGTGTGACATGTCTTTATGTTTGAGAGAAAGTGACTGGGTTTTTCACCAATACAGCAGCATCAGAAATTGATTTCATGATGGTATTTAATTTCATGTTTGAGTTTATAAATATGAATGTTGAATAAGGCCATTTATAGATTGTTCTGATTGACTGGTACATTCTTTACCACTTTCCAAAGCACTTTCTAATATATTCATTACTTTTTCTTTATGTAAAGAGACACCCTACAGAAACCAGTGGGTTGTTTTCCCACTACTAAATCTGAAAGTGTTATGTAATTAACTCAAAAGCAGACATTTCACAAATATGCTTAATTGAGATCTTTTTACTTGAACTATTTATTTATATGCTGCTGTACTTAGCGGAACATGCAGCTTTTAATCATGAGCCTGAGATTAATTACAAAAATAGTTTGACATCTTGACTCCTTTTAGTAAGGTTTCAAGAAACTGTCGTTTGATTTTAAAGTATAAGTCATGAAATGTAAAATGTCTCTCTGGACACTAGATTTTTCTTTTCTGTAAAAATGTGTGGTATTTGTGGGAAGATGTGCCCTGTCTCATCAGTCAACATTATTTTAGACTGAGTCCTTGCTTTTTCCTGGGTGACACATATGCCAATTATCCAGAGGAATTCAATTCTCTTCCAGCTACTTCCAGTTCTTATTTATAGGTTTGACTCTCTGACAGACCATTTCTAAATATGCAGCTCGTAGTCTAGAAATGTCATCCTCACCTTTGCAAGACAAACAATTTTGATAAACACTGCATCTGTAGCTTCAGAAGTAGTCTGAACATGGAGAACACAAATGGCATGGGTTTTCTATTTAATTATATTTTGTGATTAAGATACTGTTGAAACATAAACACACAAATGAAAATACTAGTGATTGAACCTATTTATGGCCCTAAAATTGTATGTTATTTTCACCTCTGGAAACACTCACATTTTGTAGTAATAACTATTTGCACTCAAAATAGATTTTTTAAAATCTTACATTGTCAAACTGCAACCATCAGTCTGAATGGTGAGGTAGATAAGTGTTATATTCACTTCTTAAGGGTTTATAGTAAAGCCACTGCAGAATGCCAAGATAACCAATAAAAAATAACAGGAATCCATCAAAATGGATGCCCACTGACCACATAGCAGACATAGACTACTTTATTTCCTTGATCCATTTTCATAGATTTGACTGAACTGACTTCAGATTTGAGATACAGGTTTTAGTCTGTGATCATATATGCATGTGACAATGAGGTTCTGAGAACTTTGCTGACCTCTGTTAATTTCACCAACCATATAATAAAACTTTAAGTAGAAATGGAGAAAACCAGACATTCTCATCACTCTTTTATGTACCAATATAGAATCAGAATACCCTTAGGATGTCTATATTATTGTTTGTATAGACTTAGTGTTGATATTTAAATGCTTATACAGTATTATGGAATGTCATTTCAATGGGATAATTATAAAGAAATGTTTTTAAAAAATTTTTTTGCTGAAACTTACGTAGTGTTTCTGTAAGTTTGTGCCATGCACTATTTGAACATCTGGAAAATTTTATTTAATCTTCACAAAACTCAAAAACTGTAGATTGATAGATGTTACTATTTTTCCCATTTTACAGAAGAGGAAAAGATATAGAGCAGTTAAGTAATTTTCCCAAAGTTACACATTAGTTAACTCTTAGAATCATGGTTCTAACATAAAAGTTGCACATTGGTTAACTCCTAAAATCATGATTTAACACAAAAAAACTATTGTTAGGTTTACTAAGAAAAGCAAAACTATTGTTAGGTTTACTAAGAATGGTTTTGATAATGAAGCATCATTAAAGTACTCTCAACTTATTTTCATATTCTTACATATGTGTAGACAAGATAGTAAATATATGATTTGGCTTTTACCTTTCTAAAAAATTAAAAATAATTCATCTAGGATAAACATCATCAAGATAGCCAAATAGAGTTATGTGGTACTAGTTTCCCCAACAAAAGACACCAAAATAATGAATAAACAAATATATTTCCATGGAATAAATGAGGAAATATACTGTTCAATCACAGGAGCAACAAAATCTCTGGGGAACATGGAACCCAGGATAGCACCATAGAGAGGGCGTTAGAACCACCTACCTCTGCAACAGTCTGTTCCTTTGGCATCAGCTCAGGGTAAGGGCAGCTGCTTCCTACAGGATAATAGTAAGCTGGAGATCCCCCAGGAGTCCCCGTTTCTGCAACAGATTGAAAACTGTTAAACATCAGTGAAAGAAATTGAAGAGACACAAATGGAAAGATATCCCTTGTGCAGAGACTGGAAATTAATATTGTTAAATTGGTCATACTACCCAAAGTAATCTACGGATTTAATAAAATCCCTATCAAAATCTAAATGGCATTCTTAAGATCAACAGAAATAATCCTAAAATTCATATGGAACCACAAAAGACCCTGAACAGGCAAAGCAACTCTGAGCAAAAAGAACAAAGCTGGTGACATAAAATTACCTGATTTCAAAATATACTACCAAGTTATGGTAACCAAAAGAGTATGTTATTGGCATAAAAATAGGCGTATAGACCAATGGAATAGAATAGAAAGCCTAGAAATAAATTCATGCACATACAGTCAACTGATTTTCAACAAAGGCGGCAAGAAAATATATTTGAGAAAAGTCTCAGTAAATAGTGCTGGGAAAATTAAATATCCATATGCAGAAGAATGAGATTAAACACCCCTACTCTCACCATATACAAAAATCACCTCAATATGGATTACAGGTTTAAATGTAAACCCAAAACTATGAAACTGCTGGAAGAAAATGTAGAGGAAACACTTCATAGTATTAAACTGAGCAAGAATTTTTTACATCATGCCTCAAAAGCACAAGCAACAAAATCAAAATAGACCCATGGGGTTATATCAAACTAAAAAGCTTCTGCACAGCAAAGGAAACAGAGTGAAGAGACAACCTACTGAAATGGGAGAAAATATTTGCAAACTATATATCTGACAAGGGCTTAATATTCAGGATATATAAGAAACTCAAAAAAATTAATAGCAAAAGACCAAATAATCTGATTTTAAATGAGCTAAAAGATCTGAATAGACTTTTCTCAAAAGAAGACATATAAATTTCCAATAGGTATATGGAACAAGTTCAACATAATTAATCAGGAAAATACAAATAAAAACTATAATACGATACTGCCTCATTCCTGTTGGAGTGGCTATTATCAGAAAGACAAAAGAAAGCAAGTATTTTGCATGTGAAGAAAAGGGAAGACTTAACATTGTCGGTGAGATTGTAAATGGTACTACCATTATGGAAAACAATATGGCAGTTCCTCAAGAAATTAAAAATAGAACTACCCTATGATCCAGTGATCCTGCTACTGGGTAGACATCCTAAGGAAATGAAATTAAAATGTTGAAGAGATATCTTCACTCTCATATTTATTGCAGCATACTTTATAATAGCCAAGATATGGAACCAACCTCAGTATCCAACAATGGGTGAATAGATGAAGAATGTTATATATATACACAATGGAATACTATTCCGTTATAAAAAAGAATGGAATCCTGTCGTTTATGACAACAATGGATGAACCTGGAGGATGTCATATTAAGTGAAATAAGGCAGGCACAGAAAGACAAATACCACATTAGAATCTAAACACAAAAGCAAAAGTTTCATTTTATAGAAGCAGAGAGTAGAATAGTAGCTACTAGACATGGGAGAAGAGGGAGGGAGGATGGGAAATATTGGTTAGCAGCCATAAATTTACAAGTACATGGAAAAAATAAGTTCTGGTGTTTTATTGCAGAATAGGGTGATGATGAGTTAATAGTAAGGTATTATATATCACAAAATAGCTAGAAGACAGGCTCTGGAATGTTCTTACCACAGGAAATAATAAATGCATGAAGCGATGGATATATTAACCAGCCTGATTTGATTATTATATAATATATATATATATTTAAAAACATAACATTTTATTCCAGAAATATGTACAATCACAATGTGTAAATTTAAAAATAAAAAAATAAACTGAATAGAAAAACTAATTTGAATAAACACGCACATTTTTATTTCACTCATTCAGAAATAATTCTTCTACTTCTAAAAATAAAACCCTAAAGTCATTTTGGATTAAAAAAATGAGTAAAATCAGCATATTAGATCTTATAAGTTACCTACAAAGAGACATCTAGCTTACCTTTAAGTATTAAAACATTTGAGGGGGAAAAAATAAATGAATTAGAAGAAAGGGCCAAGGACAAAGGTTGGAACTAGCATGTCTTGTTATCTTGTATTTGTTAAGCTCCTTGTATGTACATTCTGATTTAATCTTCAATTAAATTATTGGCAGAAGAAATATTATCCCTAGTTCACAAAATAGCAACTTGGGACTCAAGGTGATTAACTGTATCATCCAAAGTTACAGAGCTAGAACATGGCAAAGCTTTGAACATGTTTGACAAAGTCCACAATTATGTCCCACTTAACCTCCAATGAAAGACAACATACATATAGTTCAACAGCAAATGTAAGCTCTTCTCTAGAGCTAAATTTTCCATGATATTTATCTTATGGATCTTCATGTAAGCCATAATGCATATAAAAGTGAACACCTTTGGCTAATCTCTTATAAAGACTAGTATGTAGCAATTACAATGAATGGTTCTTATGCCTAACCTTGATAAGTGCAGTTATATTAAATTATTAGGTCAAGATATACATCTGTCTGAGCAGTATGTGTAGGAGAAAGAATCATGAGGGAAACATAAAGAATACAATTTCTCTAAAATGACCCAAAAAATCACTGGGGATAAGGTACAGTTGAAAAGCCTATTGAAGGATGAATGAGACTTCAGATACCAGATAGCTAGAGAAAACATTCAGAGGAGAAAAGAAATGAAATACGAACAGCTAAGACAAAGCCATTCCAATATAAAAATTTAAATGATTAGTACCATTTTGAACATATTTTATATATTAATTACTTAACATATATGACTTTTTTTTAATTTATTTTTTAGGTAGGCTCTCCCTCTCTCTGTCACCCAGGCTGGAGTGCAGTGGCTCTATCTTGGCTCACAACCTCTGCCTCCCAGATTCAAGCGATTCTCTTGCCTCAGCCTCCTGAGTATCTGGGATTACAGGCATGTACCACCATGCCCTCCTAATTTTTTTATTTTTAGTAGAGACAGGGGTTTTGCCATGATGGCCAGGCTAGTTTCAAACTCCTGACCTCAAATGATCTGCCTGCCTCAGCTTCCCAAACTGCTGGGATTACAGGTGCGAGCCACCACTCTCTGCCAACATATATGCCTTCTAATTTTTGCAACTTCCCTTAATGCTAGATATCATTATCACCATTTTATGAAAGGGGAAACTAAGACTCAGAAACACTGTTAACTGAACATAGGAATGAGGTGATAAATTATTAAAACATGGAAGTACATAGCAACTGATTGGAGGTCATAAGGTGGAGCAAGAGCTAACTAGGGGTGATAATTCTAATATTAACATTTATGTTTTGCTCATGGTGTTCTAACCATGGTACATAACATTTCTTATTTAAACCTTCATGGACCTTCGAGGGGGCTATTAAGTTCACCACTGATGTTTATATAAAAAAGTTGAGTCTCAGAGAAATTAGCAAATTGCTCAATTCATTAATTTAATAGCATAGATCCTTTGAAATTATATAATTTTTATGCAGATTTGCTTATGTGCATTTTCTGGGGAAAGAGTATGTAGCTTATGTCAGCTTCTCAAAGGAGTTCATGATGCCAAAGAGAGGTTAAGAACCACTGTGCATTGATGCAGAGAGGCCGATAGTCTGGCAGAGTTCATAAGAGGAGAGCTTCTGAGCAGCATGGCTACCTGGTAGGCTCTGCAGATTGTCTACATTGATGAAGATTGAGCAAATAGATAAATATGTTAAAATAATGGGACGCTGGCTTTTCACTGTTGGAGAAGGAAGTTACATATATGAAAGAGTGAAAGCTAAAATGAACCCTATAATGTTGAAATGGAATTAGTGGTATTGGTGTGAACGTGATTTTCAACATGTAGAGATAGCTAGAGATATGAATATAGATGTATATGTACATGTATGTGTGTATATATAAATGTATGTATGTGTATACATATGTGTGTGTGTGTGTGTGTGTGTGTGTGTATTTTTAGCGCTGATCACCCCAGTAGCAATGACCATAACACAGACAAAGAAGGACTAAGAAAGTCCCACATCCAGTAATTGGGCAAAATGAGGGCTGAACCAACATAATTGGACTCCTTGTATTTCACTATTCAGCTACAATGTTATAGAAGTTAAGGGAGTCGTGGCCAGTGAGTGAAAAAAAATTACAAAAAATTTTTACCTCCTTAAAAAAAAAGACACTCTTTTCCCAAGTACTCCAATAAAACCATTTTGTCATAATGTTAAATCTTTTGATTTTTTACAGTATTGCCTCAAACCTATCACTTACAAATATTTTCCTAGGCTACTCTCTATTGTCAACTACTCCTTGAAATATAAAAGTGTACATTTTAAAGGTTAAACTAATTTAAATAAACACTTCTGACCATGAATATAATCATAAAAATTAAGCACTATATTTACAAAACTTACAAAAATGTAAGAAATCTGGTAACTGCTTTACATAAATTATCTCAATTAATTGTCGCAACAACACTCTGAATTCAGATACTGTTACTGTCACCACTTTGGTGATGATGAATCTCAGATTTAGAAAGTTGTTAAATAAGTTGCCTCAATGATTTGTGTTAGAAGACTTGATATATTACAGTGGATTACTGTGGACTCATATACATTTATCACAGGATCACAGATGTGTGTTGCTCCGATTCAAATTTCCGGAATACCCATGAAGAGGAGACTAAGGTGAAAGATACCTGTTTTTGAAAAACGAAGCCTTTTGTGGCAAGTGACTGTATGACCTGCTATTATAGTCCATTTCACCCTAAACAGAGGGAATTTTGTGGTATTATAGAGAACTATTTTGAAGAACTTAAGGATAGTTCAACATTAAAGCACATATCAACATTTGCTTTCAGACTTATTTTTTGCTTTCTAGACATTGTGTCGCACTGTCCAAAAAAAGATGTATTTTATCATACAGAGATAGGCCTAGAGCTAATGTGCTCCACACATCTGTCACTGACACAGGAACTAGTCAATTGGCAGAAATGTTAGTGAACTAAAAACAAGGCTTAGAAACGCTTTCAAGAGATCAACAGCACTGAACTTGCTGAGAAAGGTGTGGAAGTATAAGCCCCAAATGACTCAACTGAAATCCCTGTAGAGATTTGAAGCAACTGTAGTCAGAAATACAAAGTAGAAGCAGTGGAAAACAGGAAAGATGAAAGGCAAATGGTAGCATAAAGCAAACAGAGCCAAATTTGAGATCAAAAGTGTATCGTTCAATTGCAGGTGAAGAGGAAAATAGAGTGCCTCAGGTTTGATCATAATAGGGCATTTAACATGACACAAATCCCTGAATAGACAGAGATATTGAGATAGTTGAGATAGTAGGGTTTTTTTTTTTAAATATACAATGTTTACCTTATTTAAATAATCTAATATTTCTTATTTTATATGAAATTGGATGGGGAGAACAGTTTAAAGCCTATCTATGGGTATAAAATGAAAGAAATCTGTAAAATCTACATTATTAAAACATGGCTATGCCAAGAGGAGTCTGAGCTAAAAAGGTAATTCTTCATAATTGATTAACGTTTAGAAAAGTATTATTAAAACACCTTGTAATCTTCATAACTGTGAATGATAGTAGACAAAATTGTATATTTTTTAAATTGGAGACTATATTTTTTAAGAGCAGTTTTAGGTTCACAGTAAAATGGAAAGGAAGGTACAGAAATTTCCCATATTCCCCAACCCTACACATGCACAGCCTTACTCATTATCAATAACCTCCATAGGAGTGGTGCCTATAGAGACACATCACTATCACCCCAAATCCACGGTGTACAGAGTTCATTGTCAATTTCATGCATTCTGTGGGTTGGGACAAATGTATAATAACATGTATCTACCATTATAGTACCATACACTGTATTTTCACTGTTCTAAAAATTCCATCTGCTCCTCCTATTTATCCCTCCCCACTGTCTCACCAAACCCTGAAAAGCAGTGATTTTTTTTCCCACTGTCTCTGTAGTTTTGCCTTTTTAAGGATGTAATGTAGTTGGGAAAATACAGTATGTAGTCTTTTCTAATTGACTTCCTTCACTAAGTAGTATGCATTTAAATTCCTCCTTGTTTTATTATGGCTGGGTAGCTCATTTATTTTTAGCATGGAGTAATATTTCATTGCCTGGATGTATCACAGTCTGTCTGTTCATCTACTGATATCTTGACTGCTTCCAAATTTGAGCACTTATGCATAAAGCTGCTGTAAACATCTGTGTGCAGGTTTTTGTGAGGACATATGTTTTCAATTCTTTTAGGTAAATACTAAGAGTGCAATTACTGGATTCTTTGAGGAGGTTTAGTTTTGTGAGAAACTAACGTCCAAGGACTTTGCACCGTTTTGCATTCCCATAGGCAATGAATGCGAGTTCCTGCTGTTCAGCATCATTGTCAGCATTTGCTGTTGTCAAGGTCTGGATTTTGTCCATTTTGATCTCTGTGTAGTGGTACCTCACTGTTGTTTTAATTCCTTCCTTCCTTCTTCCCTTCCTCCCTTCCTTTCTTTTCTTCTTTCCTTTCCTTTACCCTCCCTCCCTTTCTTTTCTTTTTTCTTTCTTTTTACATGTGAATGTCGTTATTCTAGCACCATTTGTTTAAGAGGATCTTTGCTCTATTGTTTTGCCTTTGTTCTTTTGTCAAAGACAAATTGATTATATCTGTACAAGTCTGTTTCTGGGCTCTCTATTCTGTTCCATAGATCTGTTTATCTTTTGCCAGCATAACACTGATATGGCTAAAGTAGGGTAGTGTCAGTCCTCCGACGTTTTTTAAATTCTCTTTCCCCATTGTTTTGGCTATCCTGGGTCTTTTGCTTCTCTATAGAAACTTTAGAATCAGTTTGTTGATATTTACAAAATAACTTGCTGGTATTTTGATTGGAAATTACGTTGAATCTATACATCAAGATGGGAAGGATTGACATATTGACAATGTTGACTCTTCCTATCTGTGAACATAGACAGTCTCTCCATTTATTTAGTTCTTGGATTTCCTTCATCAGAGTTTTGTAATTTTCCTTACTTAGATCTTATACATATTTTATTTGATTTATACATAAGTATTTCATTTTGGGTGGTGTCAATGTAGATGGTATTGTGTTTTTAATTTCAAATTTCATTTCTTCATTGCTAGAATTTAGGTAAGTTATCAATTTTTCTATATTAACCTTATGTCTTGCAACCTTGATATAATCACTTCTTAGGTTTTTTTATTTTTAATTTTCGTGGGTATATGCCATATATATTTATGGGGTACATGAGAGATTTTGATGCAGGCATGCAATATAAAATAAGCACATGAAGACTGGGGTATCCATCCCCTGAAGCATTTGTCTATTGAGTTGCAAACAATCCAATCATACTCTATGTGACTTAAAAATTTACAGTTAAATTATTATTGACTATAGTCACCATGCTGTACTAGCAAATACCAGGTCTTATTCATTCTTTCTAACTATATTTTGTGCTCATTAACCATCCCTACCTCCCCACTAGACCCTCACTATCCTTCCCAGCCTCTGGTAACCATTTTCTACTATGTCCATGAATTCAATTGTTTTGATATTTAGATCCCACAAATAAGTGAGAACATGCGATGTTTGCCTTTATGTTCCTTCCTGACTTATTTCACTTAACCTAATGATCACAAATTCCATCCATGTTTTTGCAAATGACTGGATCTCATTATTATTTATGGCTGAGCATATTCCCTTGTGTATATGTATCACATTTTTCTTCATCCACCTGTCTGTTGATGAACATTTAGGCCACTTCCAAATCTTAGTTACTGTAAACAGTACTGCAACAAATATAGGAGTGCAGATAACTCTTTGATATACGGATTTCCTTTCTTTTGAGTATATACCCAGCAGTGGGATTGTGGGGTTATATTGTCGCTCAATTTTTAGTTTCATGAGGAAGCTACAAACTGTTCTTCATAGTGGTGGTACTAACTTACATTCCCAGCAACAGTGTACAAGCGTTCCTTTTTCTCCACATCCTCTCCAGCACATGTTATTGCCTGTGTTTTGGACAAAAGCCATTTTAACTGTGGTGAGATAATATGCCGTCATAGTTTTAATTTGCATTTCTCTGATGATCAGTGATGTTGAGCACCTTTTTATATGTCTTTGTGCAATTTGTGTGTCTTCTTTTGAGAAATGTCTATTCAAATCTTTGCCCATTTCGATTGGATTTTTAGATATTTTCTTGTAGAGTTGTTTGAGATCCTTGTATATTCTAGTTATTAATCCCTTGTCAGATGGGTAGTTTGCAAATGCTTTGCTGATTGTAACCTTTGCTGTGCAGAAGCTCTTTCACTTGGCTTGATTCCATTTGTTCATTTTTGCTTAGGTTGCCTGTGCTTGTAGGTAATGAGATCAGAGCATCTCAAGAAATGTTTGCCCAGACAAATGCCTTGAAGATTTTCCCCAATGTTTTTTGAAAGCAAGAAAAAAGGCAAATCAAGAAGTATTACGTTCACTTTTAATTTTACTGCATTAGCTAGGACTTGCGGTACAACGGTAAAAAACAAAGTGATGAGAGAGAGTGCACCCTTGCCTCTTCCCAGTCTTAAAGGGGAAGCTTCCAGTTTCTTATCATTGAATATGTTATTAGCTACACTTTGTGTGTGTGTGTGTGTAAATATTTTTTATCAAGATGAGAAAGTTCATCTCTCCTCCTAGTTTCCTGAGAACTTTTATTACTAATGGCTGTTGGATTTTGTCAAATGCTTTTTCTGTATTTGTTGATATGATCATGTGGGTTTTTTTGTAACCTCTATATATAATGAATGGCATTAACTGATTTTCAAATATTGAAGCAGTTGTGCATACCTGTACAAGTGTATATATTTCTGTACTTGTATTGATTGATTCTGGCATTTTTTAATACATTGTCAGATTGAATTTACTTACAATTTAATACATTTGTCGGGTTCAAACTAACATTTCGTTGAAGACTTTTGCATCTATGTTCATGACAGATACTGGTCTGTAGTTTTATTGTCTTCCAAGGCCTTTGTTTTCGTTATTAGGTTAATACTGGACTCATAGAATGAGTTAGGAAATACTCTCTGCTTCTGTCTTCTGAAAGAGTTTGTCAAAAATTGGTATAATTTATTTTTTAAATGTTTGGTAAAATTTACCAATAAACGGATCTGTAATTTGCGCTTTCCATTTTGGAAGGTTATTAATTATTGATTCAATTTCTTTAACAGACATAGGCCTACTCAAATTGTGTATTTCTTCTTATGTGAGTTTTAAAAGATTGTGTTTTTCAACAAATTTGTCAATTTGATCTTGGTTAACAAATTTGTGGGCATAGAGTTGTTCATCGTGTTACTATATTATCCTGTTTGTGTCCATGGAATGTCTAGTGATGCTCCCTGTTTCATTTCTGATTTAAGTCCTGTAGTGATGTTCTCTCTTTTGTGTTTGATATTACTAATTTTTGTCCTCTATCTCTCTTTTAGTTAGCATAGCCAGAGGCATACCAATTTTATAGATCTTTTCAAAGAACAAGCTTTTGTTTTTATTGACTTTCTTTCTTAATTTTCTGTTTCCAATTTCACTGATTCCTGGTCTAATTTTTATTATTTCTTTTTTTCTGTTCATTTTGAGAACCTGACTCAGCTCCTGGAAGTAAAACACAAAAATTTGTACACCTCACCCCATCCCCATAACTTAATCCTCCTGGAGTTTTTAACCCTCTGACTTGTCCACACTGAGCCTCCAGAAATTTGTCTGTTACAGTTTAGGTTTTTCTGTCCTCGAACTAGTTCTTGTGGTATTTTTGCTTGTGAGTCTCTGCTTTCATAAGCCATGACTCCCTGTGTTAATCACCAGTTTATCTCTCTTATCTTGAGGGCAGTGGATTGCCCTGTGTCCTCACCTCCCTTACAAGTACAAGAATTGTTAATTTAGCAGTCTCTTCATCTACTTTTTGTCAGGGCAGAGTGGCAACATCCACGCTCCTTATATGCACAACTGGAAACTGACAGTCTAGTTGTATATTTTTTTAAAATTGCTTTTCTATCTTCCCTACTTCTCAAGAATGTTTCCTGTGAGTGTCTGTGTGCCAGCTTTTCCTGGCACAGGACTCTGATGCTATCTGAACTCCAAATTATGGCTTATGAACCTGACCATACTGCCATGGTTTGGATATGGTTTGTTTGGCCCTGCCAAGTCTTATGTGGCTATTGATCCCCAGTGTTGGAGGTGGGGCCTGATGGGATGTGGCTGAGTCATGGGAGTGGATTCCTCATGAATGGCTTGTGCTGTCCTCACAGTAACGAGTGAGTTCTCACTTTTCTAGTTCCCATAAGAGGTCTCTTGAGAGCTGGTCATTAAAAAGAGACTGTCATCGAACTCTTGCTTCCCCTCATCGCACTCTTGCTTCCACCCTCTTGTCATGTGATCTCTGCATGCTGGCTGTCCTTTGTCTTTTGCCATGAGTGGAAGCAACCTGATGCCCTCACCTGAAGCAAGTGTTGGTGCCATGCTTTTTGTGTAGCCTGCAAAACCATGAGCCAAATAAGCCTGTTTTTTAAAAATGTAAAAATAAATTACCCAGCTTCAGGTATTCCTTTATAGTGATACAAGACACATACCATGCCAAAAGTTCTTTTTTAAATTTTTTTGTTTCTCCTTATAAAGAAATTAGGTCTTAAAATCAACCAGATCTAATTAGAAACTCATTATTATTATTGGTTTATTCCTATGATTAGAGTAGGTAATGTAATGTTTCTGGGTCTTCTTTTTTTATTTGGAAATTAAAATTAAAATGTCCACCTTTTCAAGTTTTTTTTTGGATTAATTAGAGTACATATCAAAACCTTGGTATATTATGTGGTATGTACTGGATTTCAGTTAATATTAGACAATAATGATAATGAGATTAGGCCATAATTTGATGATCTCGTGTTAGAAGAAATATACATTGTACAAATTTATACTGAATTGTCAATGATTTATTTCAATGGTCATTTACACTTCAAAAAAATAGAAATTTTTTTATCCAATTAAATCATTGATATATTTTTAAGAATATTTAGGAGGATCTTTTTAATGTTCTGAGTAAAACTTAGTTACAACATATATGTTTCAACTACCTTTAATATAGATAAATTATATAAACAGATAAATTATAAGCATGCAGTATATATAATGGTAAATCTGGATCTGACTGGATTTCTCTCTCTTCTTCCCTCAGGAACAAGTATAAAGACTCCAACGAACATATTAGAAAATTAAATGTGTAGGTATTTTAAATTCCTGGATATGGGAACTCTAATAACCTCCTCCATATATTTACATCCTTGAAAACAAAAAAGTATAAGGCAAAATTATATAGTTATAATTATATAGTTTGTTCTCTACCAAAATGTTAAAAGATGCCCTTACTCTACATTCCATCAGGTTAATATAAATTTTAGTAACATGACCAAAATATAGCAAGGTAAAGTTTCTAAGATGCCAAGATGCTGAAAAGAAAGAGAGGGTCCATTTATAATTAATGCACAATGAATGCATATGTATTAACTAAACAAGAAAGAATGAATAATAGCATTCACACTGATATTATCTTCCTTCCTTCCTTCCTTCCTTCCTTCCTTCCTTCCTTCCTTCCTTCCTTCCTTCCTTCTTTCCTTCTTTCCTTCCTTCCTTCCTCCTTCCCTCCCTCCCTCTCATTCTTCCCCCTTTTCCTCTCTTATTAATTGATGCTGTTGACATTTTCTCTTTTTGAAACATATCACATGTTCCATATGCAGTTTACAAATTAGTAGTAGCAAAAGTGGTAATCTGCTTCACATCCTACCTACCCAGGATAAAACATAGTTAATTGCCTGTATATCAGGAGCTTCTATGTGCCTTTGTGTAATCATATTGACACCTGTCTCCTTCTTTTATTTGTACTGTTTCTAACTATGTACATATCCTTAGTAGCATAACAGTTAATTTTGAAAAACACATGGCAAAGAAAAACCTAGTTACAAAAGGGAATGACAATATCACAGCTATTAAAGGACTGTTAAAAGAGTCCAGGAGAAGGTAAGCTGAGCAGAGTCTCTGGATCATAGTGTGACTTAATCACCTTTGAAAGTTTCGAAGAACTTCTAGGAAAGTCAGTGTGTAAGGACATAAAAAGGTCCTCAGAAACATATAACTTAGTAAAATTGGGACATATAACTAGAATATGTGCCAAGTATTGAGCAGTGGTTTGTAGTTCTCCTTGAAGAGGTCCTTTACATCCTTTGTTAGTTGTATTCCTAGGTATTTTATTCTTTGTAGAAATTGTGACTGAGAGTTCGCTCATGTTTGGCTCTCTGTTTGTCTGTTATTGATGTATAGGAATGCTTGTGGTTTTTGCACATTGATTTTGTATCCTGAGATTTTGCTGAAGTTGCTTATCAGTTTAAGAAGGTTTTGTGCTGACACAATGAGGTCTTCTAAATATACGATCATATTGTCTGCAAATAAAGACAATTTGACTTCCTCTTTTCCTAATTGAATACCCTTTATTTCTTTTTCTTGCCTGATTGCTCTGGCTAGAACTCCCAATACTATATTGAATAGGAGAGGTGAGAGAGGGCATCCTTGTCTAGTGCCAGTTTTCAAAGGGAATGCTTCCAGTTTTTGCCCGTTCAATATGATACTGGCTGTGGGTTTGTCGTAAATAGCTTTTATTATTTTGGCATATGTTCCATCAATACCTACCTTTTTTTTTAGCATAATGGGCTGTTGAATTTTGTCAAAGGCCTTCTCTGTGTCTATTGAGATAATCGTGGTTTTCCTCTTTGTTTCTGTTGATGTGATGGATTACGTTTATAGACTTGTGTATGTTGAACCAGCCTTGTATCCCCAGGATGAAGCCTACTTGATCGTGATGGTTGAACTTTTTGATGTGCTGTTGGATTCAGTTTGCCAGTATTTGATTGAAGAGTTTTGCATCTTTGTTCATCATGGATATTGGTCTGAAGTTTTCTTTTTCAGTTGTGTCTCTGCTAGGTTTTGGGATCAGGATGATGTTGGCTTCATAAAATAAGTTAGGGAGGATTCCCTCTTTTTGTATTGTTTGGAATAATTTCAGAAGGAATGGTACCAGCCCCTCTTTGTATGTCTGGTAGAATTTGGCCGTGAACCCGTCTGGACCTGGACTTTTTTCTGAAACCCAAAGCTGATCAACGGTCTGGTTTTTAGTAATATTTGCTCTCATCTTTCCTCATACAAAGCCTTAGGAAAAGAGGGCTATAGTGCAAGTTACATATCTGCAATGATTTATTCTTATGATATTAGATAAAGAAATAAAAAATGACTCAGAACGGTCTACCATCATAAACACCATAAGGGGATAGATATTTGAGATGGAGTGTGTGATTAAGTTTAAACATGGGTTAGGGAGAGAGCAGATTAATATAATTCTCTTACAGCTGGTAACAGATGACTTTTGAGAAGTCCATATCTGAGTAATGAAAAAGGAGTCTCTAGTCAATGGTGAGATAATAAGTAAAGGAAAGAGGCAGTAGCCATGTCTGGCACATTCAAGATACTTAACAATGGAAAAGAAGATAAATTCACACTTAGAAAATTTGGTGCCAGACATTGTCTGTGTGAATTCAAATGTGTTCTGACAAATAAATGTTTTATATATTACTGACAAAAATAAAATCTGGTTTTAAATGCTCAGCAGCTGCAAACCTAATGCTTCTGCTTCAGTAATTCTCTAGTCCTTCTCAAGTTTTCTTTAATCCTTTTCCCTTTAAACATTTATATGTTTTTAAAAAGGCATGTTAATATATGTAGCCACATCAGAATGGTAGGAAGGAAAAGTCAGAAATTCCTACTGGCTTTATATTGCAATGTTAGTTTGCCCAGATTTTTCATGCTGCTTAATGAAGCATCGATTTAGAAGACTAATGAGAACATTTGTAATTTGGGCTTGACATTACTATGCTAAAGTTGACTACTTAATTATCAAATTAATCTTATGATTATAACCATAGTATTGCACAATGTTTAAGATGTAAACATTTGGGACTTGTAACTATAAAAATGCTTAATATCTCTAACCTGTTCCAATGTGTAAATAGCTATCAAATTTAAAAGGTCTAAGAAACATGCCAACAGCTATAAAATAAATATATAACCTTGATATGGTGCTACAGTGTGTACAGCACCATTGCCTTAGTAATATTATTTGCTGTTGGATCTCAGTTGTGTTGCTGAAAACTCAGTGATGTCTCAACAACAGCTGGTTTGGGTCATGAGGTGATAACAGGAAGATTTCATGGCAGTTATGGTAAGGACAGCTTTCATGAAAGCTTGCTGCCAGAAGTTAGCAAACCCATAATGACTTGTTAACAGTTGGAATTTACTATCCTATTATTAAAGAGGAAGAAAAAAACCACACACACAAAAAGCCCAAGCAAACACCAACAAAAACTCTTAATTTGCTGAAGATTCTGTAGACAAGCCTGTATAATGATGTCAAAACAATAATGGAACCAAAGAATGTTTTTTCTTCTTTCTTCTTCCTTTTTTTTTCTTTCTTTCTTCTTCCTTTTTAAGTTTAATTGAAGCCTGAATTATCACAGACAGATTTTTACCTTCTTTTCCTTAATCTTTTAGCCTAATTAATTCTGTCACTAAGTCTTGTCACATTAGTTAGTCAGCTGATTATTTCCACCATCAAGAGGCTGTATATTAATGCATTTTCTTTGCATTTTTACCCCTTTTATTTTTAGGTGATTAAATGATTGTATGTATTTTTGGAATACAATGTGATATTTCTATAAGCGTGTACAATGTATAATGATCGAATCATGGTAATCAGCACATCCGTCACCTCAAAACATACACACGGGGGTCCAAAGTGGCTCCCACCGGAGGTCATGGCGCTCGCGAAGGCGAGGTCATCTGTTCAAGGCTAACCTGAGCAACCTCATAAACTCAAACTGATTGGCAAAAAAAAACATACACACAGGCCAACATTTATCATTCCTTTTTGTTGCGAACATTCAAGACCCTCTCTTCTAGCTTTTTGAAAATATACAACAAATTATAACTAACCATATCTACCTTCTGTTGTTGAGCACCATAACTCATTCCTCCTATCTAGCAGTAATTTTTTATCTGTTAACCAACCTCTCCTCATTTCCCCTCCTAACTACCCTTCCTGGCCTCTAATACCCACAATTCAATTCCTTACTTCTATGAGCTCAGATTTTTTCATCTCCCATGTATGAATGAGAATATGCAATATTTATCTTTTTGTGCCTGACTTACCTCACTTATATATTCCAGGCTATCCATGTTGTCACAACACAGGATTTCATTCCTTTATATGACTATATATATATATATATATATATATATATTCCTTTTATGACTATATGCACACACACACACACATACACACAATGGTATACTATTAAACCATAAATGATATATGTGTGTGTCTGTGTATGTGTGTATATATAATATATTCATATTTTCTTTATCCATTCATTTGTTTATGGACATTTAGATTGATTTTGTATCTTAGCTATTGTGAATAGTGCTGCAATAAACATGGGGTGCTGGTACCCTATTTATATACTGATTTCCTTTCCTTTGGATAAATACCCAGTAGTGGGATTTCTGTATTATATGATACTTCTATTTTTATTTTTTGAAAAACTTTCATAATATATTCCCTAATAATAGTACTAATTTACATTCCCACAAAAAGTTTGTGAATTCTTCCTTCTCTGCTTTCTAACCAGCATTTGTTACTTTTTGTCTTTTGAATAATAGACATTCTACTTGGGATAAGATATCTCATTGTAGTTTTGATTTACATTTTCCTATGATTACTAATATCAAGCATTTTTTTTCATATCCCTGTTGGTTCTTTGCATGTCTTCTTCTGAGAGATGTCTATGCAGTTTCTTTGTCCAGTTTTTAATAGTATTATTAGTTTGCTCACTGTTGAGTTGTTTGAGTTCTTTATATATTCTGGATACTAGTTCCTTCTCAGATGAATAGTTTGCAAGTATTTTCTCCCATACTACAAGTTGTCTCTTTATTGCATTGCTCCTTTTGCTGTGCAGAAGCTTTTCATTTTAATATAGTACCATGTGTCTATTTACATCTTTGTTGCTGTGCTTTTGAAATCTTAGTCTTAAAATCTTTGCCTAGATAAACATCCTGAAGAAATTCTTGTGTGTCTTTTTCTAATAGTTTTAAGTTTTTGGATTTTACATTTAAGTCTTTAATTCATTTTTATTGGATTTTTTATCTAAGGTAAGAGATAGAAAAACAGTTTTATTTTTCTGTGTATGAATGACCAGCTTTCCAGCATCATTTATTAAAAAGACTGTCTTTTTCCCAGTGCATATTCTTGATGGCCTTTATTGAAAGTCAGTTGGCTATAAATATGTGGATTTATTTTGGGGATTCTTTATTCTGTCCATTGGTCTATGTGTCTGTTTTCATATGAGTATCATGCTGTTTTGATTATTATAACTTTGTAATATATTTTGAAGTCAGTTAGTGTTATGCCTCCAGCTTTGTTCTTTTTGTTTAGGATTGGTTTGGCTATATGAGATTTTTGTTATTCCATATGAATTTTAGGATTGTTATTTCTATTTCTGTGAAAAATGTCATTGGTATTTTGATAGGAATAACACTGAATCTCTATATTGTTTTGGGTAGTAAGGACATTTTATCAATATTAATTCTTCTACTCCATGAGCATCAGATCTTTGCATTTGTCTGAATCCTTTTCAATTTCTTTCATTAGTGTTTTCCAATTTTCATTATAGAGGTCTTTCACTTCCCTGGTTACATTTATTCTTAGGTTTTTTTTTGTAGTTATTGTAAATAGGATTGCTTTCTTGATTTTCTTTTTAACTAGTTTGTTTTTGGTGTATAGAAATTTGATTGATTTTGATATGTCAATTTTATATCTTGCAACTTTAATGAATGTTTATCAGTTCTAACAGTTTCTAATGAATATGTTTATCAGGGATAATAGTTTTTTGCTGGAATAATATATATATTTTATATAAATAATTATATAATAAAATCTGCAAAGACAATTTGACTTTCTCTTGTCCACTTTGGATACATTCTTAGCTTAGCAATATTGTAAGGTTAACATTTGTAACTTTATTTACAAGACAGTGCACAAAATAAGAATTCTATTAATGTTTGACTCTTTGATGATTTGATGTTTCCTGGAATCCCCTGTTCTTCTTTTCTTTTGTTGGCTAACTCCTATACCTCCTCCAAGACTACAAAGTTCAAGACTTTCTCTTTTCCGCAGTTCTGTTTGTCCTGAGAATGCTTCAGAATATTTGTTTATATATTTCTTGACTTAAATTTGTAAATTCTTATTTTGATATATATTTAGTTTTAATTTTTACTTTATATTTAATTTTATAATGTCTAAAAATCTTTTATGTAATTTTATTTTTTTAAATGTAAAACATACATGGTTTGAAATTATAAAAATTTAAAAATGTTTGCTCAGAGAAGTTTCAATCTTACCTCTATGGCTTCCACCCCATTCCTTTCTCAATCTCACATCTTATACAGTTTACCGTTTTTTATGTTTCTGATTTATCAGTATAGTGCTTCGATGTGCAAAAATAAGCAATACATTAAAATATTATTTTCTTCTCTTTCTTACACAAGGAGTAGCACTCTATACATTCTGTTTTGTACTTTGATTTTAAAATTTAGCTGTGTATGTTTTTATTCTGTTTTTTATTGAAATGGGGTCTTGCTACAGATGAGATCTTGCTTAAGTTGTACTGGAATTCCTGGCATCACGTGATTCTCCCATCTCAGCCTACCAATTATCTGGGATTAAAGGTGTGTGCCACCACACCTGGCTCAACAATATATTTTTAAAATCGTTCCATATCAGTTTGTAGAAGTTTTCTCTATTCTTTTTCATGGCTGAATATAACTTCATTTTGTGGATATACTATAGTACACTCAACCCATCTTTTTTTTTAATAGGTGGGCATTTTTTAAGATATATTTTGCAACTAAAATATTGCTTTAATGATTAACCTTATATATATATGTTTGTTTTACATTGTTGGATATGTGTCTTCAAGGTAAATTTCTAGCAATGTTATTTCTGGATCAAAAAGTAAATGCACATATAACTTTTCTAGATATTAGCATATTCTCTTTGCAAGGGATTGCACTATTTTGGCACTGTCACAAGCCATGTCAACGAATATTGATTTTTGTACCAATTAACCAACAGAGAGAAACTTCTAACTTTCTTCAATCCCAGGTGGGCATGTTCCCCTTTAATATGTAAATCAGACCTTCTTTCATTTTCAGAAAGTTATATTGGATTGCATTTTAAACTAAGGTTGGCTTATGTTGTTGCCCTTATTTGGTCACTCTAGTGAAGTTTATGTTGAATTGCTTTGCTTAGCTTCTTAATGGATTACTTTATCATTGATCATTTTTAAAATATATCTTTTTTTCTTTTTCATTAACTTGACTGTCTTCAAGTTAATGTCTTCAAGTCCCCCTTTATGCTGTCAGCTAAATCTACTCTTCTATGGGCATGTGTTGATTAAGGCTTCATTTTTGTGATAATTTTAATTTTTTCTTAAGTTTCAGGTTTAACCAGCTTTCCTTTCATAATATAACTTTTAATATCTGTGTCTGTTCTGAGCTTTTTATTTTCCGATTTGAAATCCTTTAATTCATATTTTAAAATGCTTGTTAAGATAATTAATTTGAATTGAGGTGCTATGTTCCAGATTTCTTTTGCCTCATTTTTTAGGTAGGAACATAAAATGTTATGATTCTCATGATCTTTTTTTTTTGGTAACCAATATAATTTGGATATGGTTTGTTTGCCCTGAACAAATCTCATGTTGAAATTTGATTCCCACTGTGGTGGGGTTGGGAAGTGAGACCTATGGTCATTGTTGGCTGAGGGTGGATCCATCATGAATAGATTAGTACCCTCCCTAATTGGGGGCAAGTGAGTTCTCACTCTGTTAGTTCCTGTAAGAGATGGTTGTTAAAAAGGGCTGGGCATTTCCTCTGCCTTTTTCTTCCTTTCTTACCATGTGAGATCCTCACTGGGTGCCCCATCTGGAACCTTCCAGCCATAAGAACCATAAGCTAAATAAACCTATTTTCTTAATAAATTACCCTTAAATATTCTCTTATAGCCACACAAAATGGACTAAGACAGTAACATATGGATGTTACTTTGTCAGAGAGAGAGAGAGAGAGAGAGAGAGAGAGAGCGCCAGCCAGAGCAGAGAGAAATATTGAGGGCTTCTGGAATGTCGCTACATGTATAAATCATGAATTGCCCCACAAGCATGTCTAGTGGTGATTTGAAGCTATTCACCAGGTAAACTGTGCACTGGGGAAAATAAAATTAGCGGAACTTCTAGGCAGTATTAGGCACTGGCTCTGAACTGTTGTTAATACCTGGAGACCAAAATGCAAATATGGTCTGTCAGTCTGACTATGGGCTTATAGAGGCAAGGCTACAGATGAATTCTTGACTTAAGTTTTTCTCCTTCTTTTTTTTTTTGAGACGGAGTTTCGCTCTTGTTACCCAGGCTGGAGTGCAATGGCGCGATCTCGGCTCACCGCAACCTCCACCTCCTGGGTTCAGGCAATTCTCCTGCCTCAGCCTCCTGAGTGGCTGGGATCACAGGCGTGCGCCACCATGCCCAGCTAATTTTTTTTGTATTTTTAGTAGAGATGGGGTTTCACCATGGTGACCAGGATGCTCTTGATCTCTTGACCTCATGATCCACCCACCTCGGCCTCCTAAAGTGCTGGGATTACAGGTTTGAGCCACTGCACCCGGCCAAGTTTTTCTCCTTCTCGTGGAAGTTTCAGTAGAACTATTGTCTCAGCTTCTGATTACTCTGCAGGTCCAGAATATTAGTGGAGACAGATGTACTGAGTGCCTAGTAACATATGCACATTGTTTCCCTAATTTTTGAATGTGGAACTATTATAACATGAATTGTTAAGTGGGTGTTCCTGGAACTGTCTCTGCTACTGATATATATACTACATCTCAAGGGGGTTGATTAGATTCTGCAGAGCTGGTGTTTCTAATCACAAATTTATGAAGATTGACTATATTTTAAAACAGTTTAATTAGGTAACAGTGTCAGTATTTCTGGTTCCAGATGTGATATCCTTACTAGAGCCAGTCAACATTAGCCTTGATGATTAGCCTTGATGCCTACCTAATGTATAAATCCTAAAATGCTTTGAATTTATCCCATACCTATCACTAAAGAAAAGCAGACACATTTTGTATTAATGGGGCAGATGTAAGTCTCTGTTACTGTCTTACCTTGAGGCCAGGTTAGTTCTCTGGCTTTCTTTCACACTATGATTGCTATCTTGATTACCATCATATTCAATAGAACAACACATTGGTTCATTACATTTATGAGATTATTTCAGTTATAACTGGTGGATAGGAAAGAGCAAACATCCTAGATGCTTGTAAGGCACATGTACGAGAGATGGAGACATAATTTCTGTGAAAATACAGGCCCATGGCACAAGTGTGGTTTGTAAGGGCCCAGTGGTCCTCAGCATGTTGAGATACTCTTTCAAAATTTATGTTAATAGAGAATAAATGCAATACTTTTTGGACCTCTTTGGATTTTAGAGACAATACATAGGATATTTGTCATATGACGCTGGCCTATTTTCTGGATGTTTTATAAGGCTGCTGGTTTTAATATGTCTCAGAGCAAGAAATGGGTCTGCCATGAGATATGGCTGCAATGTAAGCTACTCTGATGCTTGGGCATTATGAGCTGGAAGTTCCAAATGTCAGTGGTAGATACTGTATAGAAGGCGTCAATATTAGAATAATAGCCCAGAGTCTGAGGCATTTGCAGGCAGTGTATATCATATTCTGACAATACATTTTGTTTATGAAAAGGCAGTTCTTGGTTTGCTACTGGAACGCAAAGTGACTATGCACCCCCAATTGCCTGTTATGAACTGAGTATTATCTGGTTCTGCCCAACCATAAAATGGAATGTGCATAGCAGCATTCTGATGTATATATGTGTGTGTGTGTGTGTGTGTGTGTATAATATATATAATCATGTAAATAGAGTACATGATTTTATATATATAATGCTTTTTTCTAGCATATACATATATATATAATCATGTAAATAGAGCACATGATTGTGTGTGTGTGTGTGTGTGTGTGTGCGTGTGCGTGTGCTAGAAAAAAAGGTTATCGCTAGTGAGGTTAGAGATTATTTTTACTCATTTTCACTTTGCTGGTCCTTTTTTCTAAATTTGCAGCCACAACCACATATTACTATTTTTAATTACTTTCATAATAGGAAAAATAGTATTTTTAAGTTGATTATCAAATAGCAAGTGGGAACTTGTGAAATATGCAGGGTACCAGAAAATCTAGCCAGATGAAGAATACAGTAGAAGGATAATTTGTGTGTATTTTTATCATCCGCTTTTCTCTTCTTTTTTTTTGAAATGTTTTATTTTTATGGATTTAGGAGTGTAACTGCAGTTGTGTTATACACATATATTGTGTAGCAGTGGTCCACGCTGCTAGGGTACCCGTCACCCAAAAAGTGTACATTGTACCCTAAAGATAGTTTTTTGTCTCTCACCCCCCTCTCACCCTCCCATTTTTTGGAATCTCTAATGTATATTTTTCTGGTCTGTCCGTGAGGACTTATTGTTTAGCTCCTACTTATAAATGAAAACATGTGGTTATTGACTTTCTGTTTCTGAGTCATTTGTCTAAGGGTAATAAGCTTCATTTCATCCATGTTGTTACAAAAGACATGATTTCATTGTTTTTCATGCTGACTAGTAGTCCATGTCATCCATCTATCGCATTTTAGTTCAATTATCCATTGATGGAAGGACACAGCTGATTCCATGACTTTGCTATTGTGAATAATGCTGTTATAAACATACAAATGCAGATATTGTTTTGATAAAATGATTTGTTTTCCTATGGGTAGATATGCAGTGCTGAGATTGCTGGATCAAAGGGTTGTTCTATTTTTAGTTATCTGTCAAATCTTTATATTGTTTCCCATAGAGGTTGTACTAATTTATATTTTCACAAACAGTGTATAAGAATATACTTTTCTCTGTATCCTTGCCAAAATCTAATATTTTTTGACTATTTCATAGTCATTCTGACTGATGTGAGATGGTATCTCATTGTGGTTTTAATTTGCATAACTGATGATTAATGATGTTGAACATTTTTTCACAAGTTTGTTGGCCATTTGTGTATCTACTTTTTACAAATGGCTGCACAGGTCCTTTGCCCTCTTTTTAGTGGGGTTGTTTGTTTTTGTCTTATTGAGTTGTTTGATTGTCTTGTAGATTCTGAATATTAATCCTTTGTTAGATGAATTGTTTGCAATTATTTTTTTTCTCATTCTGTAGATTATCTACTCTGTTGATTATTTCTTTTGTGGTGCAAAATCGTATTTGTTTATTTTGTTTTCTTGCATTTCCTTTTGAGGATTATTCATAAATTCTTTGCCTACAGGAATGCCCAGAAGAGTTTTTCAACTGTTTCAGGATTTTTGTAGTCCCAGTTCTTACATTTAAATCTTTAATATATCTTGAGTTAACTTTTACATACGGTGAGAGATAGGGATCCAGTTTTCTTCTGCATGTGACTATGCAATATTCCCATCATCATTTATTTATTTTGTCTTATATAAATATAGTTAATCCTATTCACTTTGGGTTTCTGTTTGCATAGATTATCTTTTTCCACTCCTTTACTTTGAGTCTGTAAATGTTTTTATCAGTTAGGTGGGTTTCTTGTATGCAGTATATCATTGGATCATTTTTTAATCTATTATAACAGCCTGTATCTTTTAAGTAGAGCATTTAATTACTTTTTAACTTAGTAGTGGTATGTGAGGCTTTGTTTTTATCATCATAATGTTTACCTAGTTGTTTTGTTGTCTTGATTGTATAATTGCTTTCTAAGAACTAAGTTTATACTTTTATGTTAATGACTGTCATCCTTTGGTTTCCAAGTTTTAAACTCTTTTGAGCATTTCTTGTGGGATCTGTCTAGTGGTTACCAATTTCTTTAGGTTTCTCTAGGAAAGACTTGATTTCTCCTTCATTTATTAAGCCTAGTTTAGCAAGATTCAAAAAGCTGATCTTTTCTTTTCTAAAAAGATAGAAAAAAGGTCCCCAATTTCCTGTGGCTTGAATGAGTTCTGCAGAAATGGCTGCTGTTAATCTGATGAGATTTCCTTTATAGGTAATAGATGCTTCACTCTTGTCACTTTTATTATTCTTTACTTCATGTTGACTTTGCCACATTGAGGTTCTTTTTGCAATTTATTTCCAGGAGTTCTCTAACTTTCTTATATCTGGATGTCTAGATCTCTAGCAAGAACAGGGAAGTTGCTGGTCTCAGCACACAATGAGGAAATGACAGTCTCTTAATAAATGGTGCTAGGTGAATAATATACAAATGCAGGCGAATGAAATTAGACCTTTATCTCACACCGTATACAAAGACAAATTCAATATGGAATAGTAGAATATATTTGCAAACTATAAATTGAATAAGAATTTAATACAAAAAATATATAAGGAACTCTAACAATTCAAGAGTAAGAAAGCAACCTGATTTTAAAAAGGGCAAGAACCTAAGCAGACATTTCTCAACAGAAGATATACAGATGGCCAATAGTATATGAAACAGTGCATGAGAATGGAGGGCAGCAAGGCTCCTATTTCAGGGAAGCAGGGTGCACTGAATACTGAATTATACCTGGGTGTGAAGGGGAGAGAGAGCCTCTGCATTAAGATCTCTGCACTGGAAGGGAGGGGTGATCCAGGTTCCTAATCTAGTCCTAATCCTGATGCATTGAATACTTGGAATTACACCTGGCTGTGGAGTGGAGAGGAGCCCTTGCACCAAGATCTCTGCATAGAAATGGAAAGGTCTTAATCCAGGCAATTGGGTATACCAAATGCCTGAAAATACTTCCCACAGTGAGAATTAAAGTAACATTTGCAGTGTGGATTAATTGCCGCTGCAACAAGGTCTTTGCATGGAGAGGTAAGGGCAACTCAGGTACCTATTCCATGTCAGGAGGTGTGCCAAGTGCCTGGAAATATGTCCAGTTATGGAGCCGAGGGGATATCACTGCACCAAGCTTTTTGCCTTATAAGGAGGATGTGGCCTGTGCTCCCAATCCTGGTGAGCAGGAGTGGGGCTTACCTGCCTCATACCCTTTGAAACTGGTGGGGACAGTCCTCTGACTGATCAAGGTAACAGGTGGGGCATCCAGCAATGACAATTGCAAACTAGTTCCAGCCCATAAATCTGGCTACAAATCACATTTCCCAGGATAAACTGTGACTTCAATAACTTTCCTGGGCTCTAGTCCATAATGAGAGATAATCCATTTTTAGCACCTACTGCTGGGATGCACACCACACTCATCTCTAAATTCTGGGCATGTTGGTGGAAGAAGTGAAAGGAGTAGAAAAGATAATTATTGGGTACGGGGCTTAATACCTGGGTGATTAAACATATACAATAAACCCTCATGACATGTGTTTACTTATGTAACAAACCTTCACATGTACACCCAAACTTAAACATAAGTGAAAACAAAAGGAATCGTGTGTGTGTGTGTGTGTGTGTGTGTCTGTGTCTGTGTGTGTGTCTATTAAGGTTGCAGGGAGTTGTAAAGCCGGGAATTGCTTTCAAGTGTGGTATTTGAAACTGGTATGAGTGGAGCCAGAAAATCTTCTATATCTCTTTTCTTTACTTTTCTAGGAATAAGTCTAATTTTGAATTCGGTTTTCATGGGGTGTCCATGGCTAAAAACATGGCTCCATAAACTGTATTTTCAACTGATAGTTATCCTCCTCAATATATCAGCCTTATTTGTTCCGATACTTCTGTGTCAACCAGAAATTTTATGTCAGCAGGTTTTCTTCTTCAATATTCCTTTTGCTGTTTTTCTGTTGTATTGCACAGAATGTTTTCAGAGACATTACCATGATTTTAAGCACATTTATATCATGTTCTGGCACTCAGAACATCTGATTCGCTCCCAGAACATAGATTTCAGGGTATTTACTGAAGTTCTTCTTTGAAGATCTGCTTCTTTCTCTGGTTCATTGAAGATGAGATTTTATTCTGCTTTGCAGTTTTTATATTAGTTTAAAAAAGGGGAGCAACATAAAAATATCTTACATGTCACTGAAAGCCCTTAAGTGTCTAAAAAATGTTCGCATTAAATCTCATGTTATACCTTCTTCTGAAAACTAGATACGACACATTGTTTTACAAATTAAAGAAACTACAGTTCAATTGCTAAGACTGATGTCATTAAAATATAACGTGGAATTAAATCTAGGATTTTATTTATGTTTTCTGTGCTTTATATAATTTTTCATTTAATACATTAGTAAAAATCCTTTACTGAATAGAGTAGGTGTGATAAAATACTCAAAAGTACTGGAGCTCTTTCTACTGTAGTTGGTCCTTATTTTGTTGTCAGGTATGGCCTGTCTCCAGTGCTTCTGATAAGGAAACTTCCCTATCAGGAAGTTAGAGGCTACTGATTCCTCGGGGCCTTGATAGAGTTGGTGAACTGAAGTCTTTTCAGATAGCAGAAGTTTCTTCACTTCCACAGCTGAAGTGTTCTTCGTGCCCAAGCTTAGGTTTTCTTTTGACCACCAGTTTGAACAGAGTACTGCCTGTGTGTATCACATAGGATTAAAATAGATTACTCCAAATGTGCTGAAAACTTTGAAAAAATAAAATCCAGATCTCTCCAATTTGACAATGAATAGGGTATCTTTATTCAGGAAGGATGCTAGATTATCCTTAGCTCTTAAATCTTGTGTTTCTCCTTCACTTTTGGAACCTCTCAATAATTAAGCTGGTATTTACAGCATAGTATAGTACTGTCCTAGAAAACTTATATATTATTTTACTAAGTCTGGGGAATTAAAAATCTACCGAGGGTAATTGGCAGGTACACCATCTGGCTGAAAATTGATGTATTTATTTTCAGCTCCCTTCTTGGTTTTCTGAGTCCCTCCGTTTAGCAGAGGACTTTTTTAGCCATTGTCCCTCATTCTGAGGAGTCTCAGAAGACCAAATACAAAAGGGAGGGATACGGGAGTCAGAAATTTTTATTCCCATTTAATAAAGAGCTACCTTAACCGTTCTGCATTCTTCTCTAAGAACTCTTATTTTCTTATTACTGATGCCAGGACTAAGTACCTCCTTTCTGAATAACAAAGAGATATTGTCTATCTTATTGACTCTAAAAGTTAAACATATCAGAGTGTATTGGAGTAAATGCAGCACATATACAAGAAGCAGTAAGTAAGTCAAACAGGATACTTTTTCAATACTCCAGCTCTTAGGGAAAAGTAACACCATCAACATCAAACATTGGCATTTATTGGCTTGTTTGCTTCCTCTGTGTAAGATGCATTATCTCATTTGATCCTCAAAACAATGACATATGAGCTGGCTATTAGTATTACCTCCACTTGACAGGTAAATAAACTAAAGCTCGAAGAGGACATACAACTTGCCTCTGGTCACACAGCCCGTTAATGGTGAGGTCAAATTTGTATTAGTGAGTTTGTTAGGCGAGGTGATCCAATTATTTCTTGCAGCCCCTTCCCAATTTTCTGCATAAGCGCTGGATATGTCTCTAGCTTTCTGCATTTTTTCTATGTTTCTGCTGGGACTGGACAAGAAATGGATGAGCAGCTTTAGAGCAGTAACATAGCTAATCAGGAAAATACTTCTTATCCATGAGCCAGGGAGCCAAAGGCTATATTTTGTGGAAGATTGTGGTAAATTTAGCGCTTGGCATGGTAGGTGAATATCACCAGCCTTTTTACCTGCATGGAACCCTGAAAGAAGTCAGAGGTCATCTTTAGGGAAAAGTTATAGAAAACGTGAACTGATTGGAAAGAATTTTTAATAAATTAATGCATTATCCCAAATCTTCAAACATTTTAGTCTTATATTAACATAAACTAAGTTCTTAAAATTAATTTTAATGAGATGAAATAATAATGATCAGGTTGATATGTATTTGGGTATACCTAAAGAAAATTCTAGGTCCAAATGGAAATTTACATTGAGCTTTGCTTTTATTTTGTTAGTATTTAATGATGAATTATTTATGCTTGCCTCTTTTGCTGTCTTAAGTTATTCTAAGAGAGACAGAAGACCTTTAGCAAGATAAATTAGATGATGAAGTTAAGATGTTTACAAAAGAAGAGATTACTTGGGTTGTATCTACAAATAATATTTACACTTTTCACTGATTAGATAAGTAGACCCAAGAAACTAGTCCAATTATTTTTTCTATTATTATTTTTTAGCACTAGGAAAGTTGAAGTGTCTAAAGAGGACATGTCAGCTTTTAACAAAGATTTTCTGAAAAACATCTCGGAAATCACCAGTCCTTACAGCTTTGGGTTCAGATAGAGTCAGCTGTGATGAAAATAAATTGATACACCATAAAAAAGACTAGCAAGATAATTTATTTTCTGCAGAAGCCCAAATACTAATTCAGAGAGAGTTCAAGATGAAATGTCTCCTGGAGTTAAAAAAAAATCTAGTAACCCTGACTACTGCATTTCTTAGCAAACCAAGCTTTGCTTTTGTATCTGGGCTACAAAGGTGGTATTACAGTAGAGTTTGATAGAGGACTTTTTTTTCATTAATATCTATAGATTTTTCAAGCTCTTGAGAGTAAAATTTTTAAATTTTCAGAGAGCTTGGGTAATTTTCCCCATTTAAGTTTATTTATGACTAATCCCAGATTCTTAATTCTTTCCCTTAATGATTACATTTATTTCAAGTCTAATTATTTCAACGCTAAAATCACACAGTTTGTATATGAAGAAATATAATTGTATTTCATTTATCTTATTTCATTATATTCATTTATTTTTTCTTACATACTGGTAATAATGCATTTTTATTTCTCATTGTCATAGTTTTACAAATCTACCGTTTGCACACCTTACTACTCCTTCAATTTACAATGCATTTGAGATGCTCTTGCCTAATAAAAACACCTGAACAAATTATAGCTAAGAGAACAATCACGCATGTTACCACTGCAGGTTTTAAATATCATAATCTTTAACTTTCTTGTCCAAGGATTTCTTGTCTTCCTTTTGTGCGAATATTTAATTGCTCAGGATAATTCTATTCATGTTGTCAGGAAGAAAATATAGTGCATTCTGAATATAACCTTCTTTATTAAATATTCTACTAGCATCCCTCATGGTTGCTGAATTGTGCAAGCTATTGAAATAGATCTGGAAGCCAACAGAATCCTGATTACAAATAACCAGCTACACTTTATTAATCTTCCAAATAGCTACACAAATATTCTTTTTCTCCCAACTTCTTGGAAGAAAAGCAGCATAATGGGTAGATCAATGAAACTAACAACAAAGAAAGGAACACCATAATTCAATTTTTAAAATTGTAATATGTTATTATAATTATTTTAATCTTCTCAACCACAAAGAAACTTAATCCTATTTCTGCTTCCTTATGATAGTGCATTTTTGAAATTAAAAGATAAATATTAAAAGATTTACACCTGTAGGGTGAATAATTACATATTTAATTATATGCGTATTATAATTGTTATTGTATTTCTAAAGAAATTTCAAAGTCTAATAAATAAGATAGAAAATTCTTGGACAAAAGATGGAAATGTTTACTTATGTGAGATGAAGACATTCTGGAGGTCTAATGTGTAGCATGGTGACTATAGTTAATAATACCATATTGTATGCTTACATTTGCTGAGAGTTGGCCTTAAGCATTCTGATCACACACACACATACACACTCAGACAAAACCCATAACTCCATGAGGTGATGAATATGCTAATTATCTTGATTTTGATATGTATTTCACAATGAATATGCATATAAAAATAACACAATGTTAATCTTAAATAATTTTTGTCAAGTATACATCAGTAGAGGTGAATTAAAGAGTGCTGCTGAATGATAAAAGTGGCAATAAAGTGGTGATTGTATAGATGGGAATAAAAGTATACAGTGTTAAAATCCCACTCCAAGCAGATGTATAAAATGCAAACAGGAAGTCATTATATCAGGGTCATATAAGACATAATATGTAGAAAGCAGTTAAAAGCTAAATTAGCATGTAATTTAAGAGTCAGCAAAATTTTCAGGCTTGAGCTTAATTAGTAGAATGGGATAATGACTAAAGAGACCTTCACAAGAAATAGAGGAAGAAATAGAGGAAGGCAAAAAGTAAAGCTATCAGGAAGAAAATAAACTCAGAGGAACCAAATATAAAGGCACATTAATAGAGAAAGAATAAACAGAGGTAGAGAGGAGCTTTACAATGATGCGATAAAAAACATACATCGGGCCGGACGCGGTGGCTCACGCCTGTAATCCCAGCACTTTGGGAGGTCGAGGCAGGTGGATCACGAGGTCAAGAGATCGAAACCATCCTGGTCAACATGGTGAAACCCCGTCTCTACTAAAAATACAAAAAATTAGCTGGGCATGGTGGCGCGTGCCTGTAATTCCAGCTACTCGGGAGGCTGAGGCAGGAGAATTGCCTGAACCCAGGAGGCGGAGGTTGCGGTGAGCCAAGATCGCGCTATTGCACTCCAGCCTGGGTAACAAGAGCAAAACTCCGTCTCAAAATAATAATAATAATAATAATAATACATCTTTAAGCATTAATAATGTAAAAAAATGCATGCATTGGTTTGGTATTTTGAACAACTATGTATTTAGGGTAATCAAAGAGTTATGGTTAACATCTGTTTTACTCAGTTTTTAAGTATGTAATTAAATATTTAGCTCAAGTTTAATTAATGTTATATCCCTTTGGTTGGTATACTGTTTTGTTTGTGTATTTTGTTGGATATTGTTTTTGTTATACCCCTTTAATTGCTATTGTGTATGTATATTCAGTATCATATCCCTTTTAATGAGTATGTATATGTAATTACCATATCTGTATATGTTAATTAATTTTGTATCCCTTTTAGTGGATATGTTTATGATGAAAGAGTAACACAAATTGTTCCAGAAATCAAAAGACTTAGATTAGTCCTTAGTCCATATAAATCAGTGGGTTTATTTATCTATAATCAAATGGAAATAATTACACCAGCTATGCTTACTTCAGAAAGTTAAGTATGCAAATTTATCATTAGTGACCACTGGTCTTTCTTTTTTAATCCACCTGAACTACCAAATTGCCCCTGCCCGTTTGTATTCCTGCCACTGGGGTCAACATGGTGTTTACTATCCTACTCTCTTATGTTCTGTTACCTTATTTCGCAGATTCTGAGGTACTGAACAGAATTAAATCCTGTAAAATTGGGATAAACTTTATTATGTCTAGGAGCTTATTGTCTGTCCCTGCTGGCTAGTCCGCGTTGTTGTTCAGTACCACTGCGTATGTGAACTTGGCTATTATTTCTAACTCGACAGTGTTGCTCCCTCAGTGTTTCTGTGTACAAACCATTTTAAAACCACTTAAGGAAAGATTATGTGTCACCTTCTAATATGATCAAGAAAGTGATGGTATCAAAATTTGGAAAGCTTAGAAGAAAGTTCTGTTGCCAGTTTATATGCTAGTCTTGTGAAAAAACGTAGACATAAATAACTCTGAGTTGAAAAACCATTCAGAAGAATCAGACTCTGAAAGCAGTGTATTTTTAAACCTTTTACTTTAGGTTCAGGAGTACAGGTGCAGGTTCGTTATATAGGTAAGCTGCACGTCATGGGGCTTTGATGTACACATTATTTTGTTACCCAGGTAATAAACATAGTACCCAATAGATAGTTTTTTGTTCCTCTCTCTTCTCCCACTCTCTACCCTCAATAGGCCCCAATCTCCATTGTTCCCCTCTATGTGTCCACATGTTCTCATTTAGTGTCTACTTAGAAGTTTATAAGTGAGAACATGCAGTATTTGGTTTTCTCATTCTGCATTAATTTGATTAGGATGATGCCTCCAGCTCTATCTGTGTTTCTGGGGAAGGGGGGGGAAACCTCATTCTTTTTCATGGCTGCATAATATTCCACAGTATATTTTTATATATCACGTTTTATTTATTCAGTCTACTGTTGATGGGCATTCAGGTTGATTTTAGTCTTTGCTATTTTGATAAAGATATGCATGTATGTATTTTATGGTAGAATACTTTATATTACTTTGGGTATATACCCAGTAATGGAATTGCTGGGTTGAATAGGAAATCTATTTTAAGTTATTTGAGGAATTAACACACTGCTTTCCACAATGGCTGAACTAATTTACATTCCCACCAACACTGTATCAGTGTTCCCTCTTCTCTACAACCTAACCAGCATCTGTTAGTTTTTGACTTTTTAATGGTAGCCATTCTGACTGGTTTGAGATGCTATCATTTAGAGCTTCATCATCTCTCAGTTAAAAAGACTACAGTAAATTTATATCAAATCCCCCTTCCTGAGGTCATAATCTCCCTCCAAATCACCCTCAATAGTGTTACTAAAATTGTCTTCACTAATGCAAATTTGGTTTTATCACCTAGTTATCAAAACATAATATCTAATTCCTTAACTTGGTACCAAAGATCTGTTGGCATTTGGACCCACCCAGTCTCTCCAAACTCAATCTGTGTTCTGGAAATAAATGCCAAAATGACAAACTGCCTGCCATGCATCCTGGATGTTCCCCGTCACTCATGTTCATGCTCTAACAGTGTGGAATGCTCATTGCCTTCTTGCCTATCTGATGTCTTCAGAGCTCTATGCAAACATTTCTCCCCAGAAATGCCTCAGAAGCGCTCTTTCTCTGTGTTGAATTATGTATCCCTCCTATGCTTTTATAGTATCCATATCACACTGCATTGTAATTGCTCAATTGTTTTACTCGTACAACTATAGCACCACAGAAATAAATAGGGTCACTCTATTTCTATGTTCTTATGAACTAGCAGATTGCCTTGCCGTGTCCATTCATGGAACTTGGAGGGATTTCTGTTCAGGCTTCTCGTATACTTAGCAAATTGCAAAGATTTTGGTGCTGATATTTGTGTCCCACCAGACCATGCTGGTTTATAATCTTCTTGATAAGGATGTTGAAAATAAAATTACAATTCCAATTACCTGTTATTTTAATGGGAGCAGGCACTCCTTTGAACAAAACAGACAAACAAAATGCCAATATGAAGACTTCATATGAATAAAATGTGGGTCTCAGCCTGGGAAAAGCCACACAGCACAGGTTTGAAGAAAAACTAGTCATTAAATGCACAGCTTTATAGGAAAATTTACCTTTTGCTATACCATCCCCATATGTTTCCCTAGGTCAAGAACCAGGACCATTGTTATTGCTAGTACTTTTTTATTTTAAATAAAAAAGGCATTTTTAAAAATAAAAAGTGATTCTTTCTAGGGAAGAGCAAAATGAATGGTCTATATCAGATAAGTATTGAGGTAATTGTAAACTACTTTTCAGAGATTTTTCTCATTGCCTAGAATCTGGTGCCAGATTTTAGTTAACATATCGTAGTTGTTTTGTCTTTGATTGATTGATTGATTGATTGGAGACTGAGTCTCACTCTGTTGCCCAGGCTGGAGTGCAGCAGTGTGATATCGGCTCATTGCAACCTCCATCATCTGGGTTCAAGTGATTCCCCTGCCTCCACCTCCTGAGATAGTTGAGATTACAGGTGTCTGCCACCACACCTGGCAAATTTTTATGTTTTTAGAGATGGGGTTTCACCATGTTGACCAGGCTGGTCTTGAACCCCTGACTTCAGGTGATCCGCCTGCCTCAGCCTCCCAAAATGCTGGGATTACTGGCGTGAACCACCTTGCCCGACCTTTTGTGTGTGTGTGTGTGTGTGTGTGTGTGTGTGTGTGTGTGTGACAGAGTCTTGCTCTGTTGCCCAGACTGGAGTGTAGTGGAACAATCACAGCTCACTGTGGCCTCAACTCCTGGACTCAAGCAATCTTTCCATCTCAGCCTCCCAAAGTGTTGGGATTATAAGCATGACCCACCTTGCCCAAACTTCTCATTGTTTTTAAATTAGCCATGGTTTCTGAGACTTAAATTCTGTCAATTTTATTAATCATTCTCTTCAGTGAATAGAATAACAAATGTCAATGATTTTGACCTTCCAAATTTAAAGGATTAGAATACAGTGTTTTTAGTCAGATATTCTGGTTCTCTTTGAAAGCATCTTTTTTCAGAAGTGGTAAAACTCATTGAGACTTTTCTGTCTGAGAAATCTAGTTTTAATTCTTACTCTGTACGTAAGAGACTTTGAAACTTTGGCTAGTTTAATAAACACATCCAACCTTAGTGTTCTCATTTATAAAATAGGAGTAAGCATATTGACCCGTGGAAGACTCTGGTGGTTTTTTGCGTAATACTCCTTTCCACCATCTTCTTCTTCCTAAAGGAACTCTTGTTTCAGATACCTACCCCATATCTACATAGCTATGTATATAAAATAAAGCTCAAGAGACCCTCACAGATAGGTCTAATTAAAACCCATTTCCTTTTCCAATGATTGTATTAGGAATTGACATATGTTCATATGTCGCAATTCCCTAGACCCTGTGGGCCTTGATACAATTTTATTCAACACTTTGTTGAAGAGTCTGATAATTCTCCCAAAAGCCTCATTGGGTAGGTAAGGGGGTGGAGATCATTTGCCTAATCACCACCTGGCCTCATTCTCCAATCTTCTCTCAATTCAGTTTTTGATCTTATAAATTCTAAAAACTAATGCTCCCTTTTAATATTGTGATTTTCTCAATTGCTTAGTTTATGGTGACTTCATAAAGTAGAGAAGGCCTATCTGATTTCAGTTTCTACTCGCTCTGCCCACATGGAGTGAAGAGGAAGGCTGCGAGTGGAATAAGTATTGGGAAGCATGGAGGGTTTGGCGAGAAGGTGGTTTTGTGGTTTCATAAATTGTATTGAAAATTTGGAAAATAACTCCACAAAAATTATATTTTTCTTATTCTACCAATTTGTACATATGTACACACACACACACACACACGTGTGCCATAGTGGCTCATGCCTGTGATCCCAGCACTTTGTGAGGCAGAGGTGAAGGATCCTTTGAGGCCGGAGTTCAAGCCTAGACAGCATAGTAAGATTCCATATTTAATTAAAAAATTAGCCAGATGTGTTGATACATGCCTATACTCCTCGCTACTTGGGAAACTGAGGCAAGATGATCTCCTGAGCTCAGTAGTTCCAGCCTGCAGTGAACTATAATCATAGCACTACACTCCAGCCTTGGTGAAGAGGGAGACCCTGTCTCAAGGTGTGCATATGTGTGCATATGTGTGTTTGTGTATACATAACTTTGGCCCTGTATCCTACAAAATAACAACTGAATTTTTTTTTATAAAGGACACATCTATCCCCACTATAGTGTCATTAGATCTCCCTCATACGGATACACAGAGTGAAACAATGGACAAATCAACACTGTCTAGCTCCTTGGGCTGTCTTTTGTCCAGGGGCCAAGGTAGCAAAGAATTCAGTTTGCCCCACCGCCTTACAGAGTGATCGCATTCTATTCTTCATTTGAGTCTTTGAAATTTTCTCTGAATGTACCCCTGTACAAATGTTCTGGGCAAACTGATTCTCTCATAGTCTTCCAAATACATTATCTGGTCTTTCCTAACCCGGCTCTTCCCTGTAGCCTACTGCCTCTTTCTGTCCTCTCTATTCACCCCACTTTATGATAACTTTTCTTGGTAAAGCTGTTTGTTGAGTAGGATATCAACAATATCTTGGAGGTAAAACTTTTGTCCCAAGCCCTGCTACCAAAAGATCTGAAGTTATGTAGAGCTGTCAGAGTGAACTAGGATGTGCCCACTGAGTGTGTGTTAGCCAAGATAAGCAAGGAATTCATGGAGACAGAAAATGACCTAAAGGAAAAGAATTAACTGGACTGGAAACCAGGGTTCAGAACACAGGTATAATAGTTCATGGGACTAGAACATTTTCTGGAAGTTAAGGCTGAAAAGGAAATGAAAGGAGACAGCAAGAGTGAGAGTGAGGAGAAAGATGGATGGAAGGCAGGCAGGAGGGAAATAATTCAACCTTAGGAAATAGGAAAAATGTGTCAGTGCTGGGCATTGAGAAACAGTGGCTGACCATGAGAGTTGAGACTTTGAAACTCAGTTGTTGGGCTTCCCTGCAGCCTGGGCAGAGATCTAAACCAGAAAGAGCATTTTGTCAGAGAGACAGGAAAGTGAAGTTCAAGCTTAAGTTTCAATTTTGGAGGAAAAAGAAGCAGTAGAAAGAAGAGACTAATACAACTTTAATATCATATCTAATTGGCATTTAGAAAAGACCTCTTTTAATCTGACAAAAATTTGGAGGTAATACAAGTTAGCCTCAAGTATTTTAATTATGGTATGTAGTGATTCAATGACTACATTAAAAACAAGTAGAATAAAGCTAGCCATGACCCAGTGAGGTTGTAAAAATTAAATAGGGGAATGTCAAAATTACCTGTGGCTAAAATATATTGATAGCAAATATATCTTCAACTTCAAACAAAACAAGGAATAGCAATTAATCAAATGATTTCAATAAATTCTATAATCAGCAAAAGAAATTGCTTACCAAGTGATAGATACAACTTTAGTAAAACTTGAAAGGAGGTTAGCTTGCTGTGAAGACATGTATAAGTCATGTCACACTGCAAGGAAATACAATTTTGGGGGAAAATAAGCATATATAAATATTTTTGTGAAGTAATAGGCAGTGAAGTTTCCATCATTTCAACAGAACTGACCTTTATCATTTGTAAAGCTAGATGCTCAAGCACTTTTCAAAAACACATTTTTTCCTTCTTCTGCATAATGTGAACCTAACAAGACAGTCTGCATCTGATCATCATAACATTACGGAAGCAGTTTCTCCTGAAATTTTCAAAACAAAAATTACAGAGGTGAAATATTATAAGTCATGGCAAGTGAGGAAACTGGTGTATACTAGAGAACAATGCCTCAGAGTATGTGTATACTCAAGGAGAAGCAGTCAAAAGGCTGAAAACAGCCAAGATTTGTCTTCATGGAATGCAGCAGGCATTTTGATTATGTTTGGCTCTTCCATGCATATTATATTAAAATTATTAATAACCTATTTCAGGTATAGTCTAATGAGAATAAATTTTTAAACATGTACTTGTATTGTAGCATAACTTTTTCCTCATTTCATAATACTTTTTTGCTAGATTGGGAAAAAAGTACCACCTTCACAAAATCTTTAGGTTAAGATTATGCATGATAGATATTTATACATTTGTGTGAGAAAATATGCTACAGCAGTTCTTATAAATGTGGGATTCATGGATTCCTCCTGATATTTGTCTTATTTTTCATGATAGTCAAGTTTTTCTGAAAAAGGAAAAACTAGTGGCGGAGGAAATAAATTGGCATGAAGTCAAAACTCATGGGCCCATTTGAAAATACCAAAGTTTTGGTAAGTGGCTTCATTTCTAAATAACAGTAGAGGGGCTGATGGTCACATTTGAATGTCTTAGTAGATTTTTTGGTGCTCTCATGTAGACGTTTTCTGAGCAAATTCATGACTTTGTGATCCTCTGTGCTATGGAGGAGGTTGGAGAATTGTCTGTATACATAAAGCGTTTTTCCTTAACTAAGCTTCAACAAGTTCATTCACAAAAATCAGTTAAACCATTTTTAGCAAAGTAACCTCCAGGGACTACCAGCCGCTTGCAATGAAGGCCTAGATCTGTGATCACATTCTAGTCAGCTATGATCAGTGTGGAACAATAGCTGAAATATCACACATTTTATTAGACCCATTGCAAGAGGATATCTCAATATTAAATAAAATTATTAATAGATGTGAACTGTAGATATCCATGAAAAGCCAAATGGTTAGAAGGGCAACTATCAGTTACTCTTAGGATGCCCTTGTCCTCCAAAAATGTGAGGGTGAGGTGAGGAAAGAGAAAATGAAAAGGAGAAAGAAAAGAAAAAGAGATTGGATTTACTAATGTGGATCTACTAACCTAGAATTCAATCAGTGAGATTATGTGATTAATGTCTTCAAGGTCACTTAAAAATAGTGTGTATTCACTTAGGGTATTCTATTGCTGAAAAATGATCTGTTATTTATTACCACATAATGCTCTCAACATCTTAAGTACATTTTTATTGCCACTAAATAATTTGCCTAAAATTCACCTGAACAAATAAAGGTAAGTCTGTTCTCACCCTGCTATGGAGAAAATACCTGAGACTTGGGTAATATGTAAAGAAAGGAGGGGAGATCTCAGAAAACTTACAATCATGGCAGAAGGCCCCTCTTCACAGGGTGACAGGGAAGAGAATGAGTGCCAGCAGGGGAAATGCCAGATGCTCATAAAACCATCACATCTTGTGAGAACTCACTCACCATCATGAGAACAGCATGTGGGAATCACCCCCATGATTCAATTACCTTTCACCAGGTCTCTCCCATGACACGTGGGGATTATGGGGGTTAAAATTCATATTGAGATTTGGGTGGGGACACAGCCAAACCTTATCAGGCAGCAACACCTTGTGCTTCTCAAATTATCTGTATTTTTTTCCTTTGATCCTTTGAGGGATGAAGACTTTAAAATAACAAAATAATAATGAATGAACAGAAAAAGGTTGGTGTTCTTGGCTGTCTCAGCAGTGTCATAACGCAATAAAGGTTTCTAAGCACTTACTCAAATAATTTACTGATATCGTCATGACTGTGTTATTTTGCAGTTCTCCGATGGCCTGCAGGCCACATTTTAAGTGCCAGTTTGGAGAACGTGGTTTTGGCCAGGATTTTTTCTGTGGTGGAGTTTTACTTGTACAATCACAGAGCTAATGCTAAAGTAAACTCATATCATCTTGTAGCACATATTGTTTAGATTTCATATTAAGGTATTCATATTTTATCACTTGATTGGCATATCCAAAGAGTGTGGGTCTGACATATTTAGGAGTGAAATGGTATTTGGGTAACTGTGTTAAGTGACAAAAAAAATTAAATGTCTTCTTTTATAGTTTAAATTTATGAACTTCTAATTTGTATGATAGTACATTGTGGCTTACAGTTTGGAAAGACCAAATTTTAATTATAACCAGAAGGGAATCTGATTAAGAAAGGATGGATCTTGATAGACTCAGCAAGGATAATAAATAGTTGCTCATCCCATCTGCATTAATACAGAGTGTCCATAACAACACAACACTTCATCTGACAGTTTAGAATGAGTATGTAAGGTTCTTGCCCTGTCTGAAAGCTTGTAGCAATTTTATATTATCTCAAATTTGCTGCATTTCTACACAAATGATCCTCTAATTGCTGCATAAATTTACATTTTAAGCTTAACATTTACTCAAACAGCTTCTAAGCACTATTGATATTCAGGATGGCATCTAAAGCTCATCAAGACAATAAAATATGTCTTGAGATTCAGAATATTACCGATCCATTTACTTCTATAAATTTATTATCTCAAATAATTATTGAAATAGACCTATTTAATCTTAGCTTCTCTTCTGGTATTTATTCATTTCTACTATAGATAAATGTTATTAGGAGTCCATACGCTAAAAAAGTTAGTCAATTTGAGGTAACTAATTAGTAGATATATATACATGTGCATATGTAAATCTATATATATGTAGATATACACAAGATACACACTATTTTAAAAACTTTAAGAGACATTGTAATATTTTGCATTTCTCTAAATAATAATTCACTTTATGAAAAATATCCTGAAGGATCAATCTCGGGGTAAATTCAAATTATAGGATAAAACATCTTTAAGAGAAATACTGAAAAACCTTAAGAATACATTTTTCTTCCTAAAATAGAATAATGTATTCTGAAAACTCAGAAAAATTTAATTCATAAAATATATTTTACCAAATTTTCATTCTTCTCAGTATCAATATGGTTGTAATATACATATGTGCATACCTGTGCATGTAGGCCTATGGCCTGGATGTATATATGTAACATATAGAAAGGCAACGTAATATGTATGTAAGTCTATACATATGTGTGTGTCTGTGTGTGTGTGTATGTGCATGGAATGCAGTCATACAAATAAGTCTTTTTGTCCTACTAAGTTTATTGGACTTTTGACGAGATCTATACAAAGTTATAGTGAAACAGTTTATGTAGAAAGTTAACTTTGATCTAAAGTCACTTATACTGATTTTTATTTTAATATTCTAACTGTATGTTTTTCTCCCAGTGTTTAAGGCACTGAATATATGATAATTGCTACACACAATACATGTGGCTACTGATATAATTAAAGAGGGAAATAAAAGAAATTCTGGCGATGAAACATGTTTCAGTATTTTAATTACTATTCTTTTTATTAAAAATGTAAGCTCTTACCCTTTGGAGCCAGCCTTCTTAAAAGCAGTCTTTGCCTCCTGGCCAATCCTAAACTTACTATACTGTGCCTTCAAACAATCCTAATAAAACCTCATTCACTAAGGTCATCATTGGTTCCAGTTCCTAACTCAAGGTTCAGTTTTCAGCTCTTAGTTTATTTTCATAGTTTGTATTTCATTATATTTTCTATTTCTTTTTTGAAAGTTCTTTTATACTTTGCTTCTGAGACATGACTCTCTTTTTAAGTTTATTTACTACTTAGTGACATTTGAGGACACCCCTTAACTGATCTATGCTTCCAATTATGGTGGTCCAAAAGTCTCGATTCTTGACATACTTTTCTTCTTACACACTCCCAGGAATCTCATTTTCTTTCATGGCTCATATCACCATGTGATATGGTTTGGCTCTGTTCCCCTCCAAATCTCATCTTGAATTGTAGCTCCCATAACCCCACATGTCATGGGAGGGACCTGGTGGGAGGTAATTGAATCATGTGGTGGGTTTTTCCCATGCTGTTCTCATGATAGTGAATCAGTCTTGTGAGATCTGATGGTTTCATAAAGGGCAGTTCCCTGCACATGCTCTCTCTTGCCTGCTGCCATGTAAGACATTACTTTGCTCCTCCTTCACCTTAACGGCATGATTGTGAGGCCTCCTCAGCCATGTGGAACTGTGAATCTATTAAACCTCCTTCCTTTATAAGTGATCCAGTCTCAGGTATGTCTTCATTAGAAGCATGAGAACAGACTAATACACCGTTCGTAAGTAGACAACTGATAATTTCTTTATTGGTAAGGAGAGACTAGGCTTTTCTTTAGTAATAAGCCAGCCATTAATATCTCAGTGGTTTAACTCAATAGATACTGATCTTTCACAGAATGGCTGGGGTGTCAGCTGTCTTTATGATCACTCAAGGGAAGTAGGAAATTACACATTGTCTCCTACAGCCTCTTTGTAGAAATGACATGGACATCCATGTTTCTCACATTTTATTGACATGACTTTGCGTACAACAAGGTAGCAAGAGAGTGTGATCCCACATAAAGGAAGATGAGATATTCGTGAATAGTTTTAATACCGTCACAGCGCTCTGGCTCAGATTTTAAGACTTGCATATTCCTTTGCTTATTGGAAACCTATACTTAAACTCGTACATGAATTTGAAACACAAGTCTAAAATGAGACTCTTATCTTTCACTCACATTGGAACATTCTGTATCAATGAATTGCCTGTTTTAATAAATGACAATGATTGCCTACCTAGATCCTTAAGCTTCAAACTTAGAAAACCATCCTTAACATTGCCATTAGAATGATCTATGTAAAATTAACTTCCTTGTACAGTTTTTTACTAGACACGCCTTGCAAATAAAATACAATTTAAAAGCCATTAATATGGCACAAGGGCTTTTATTATCTTGTTTCAGTTACCTGAGAAAACCTAAGACTCAGCACTCCACAGTTTGCAACTTTGGCTCTTACCAAATTCAACTCTGGATTCTAATTTCTGAAAATTTCTCATGTAATTTTTTATTTGGTATGAAGATCTAGAAGGTCTTTCTCAGTCTCATCTTGAGTTGACTAATTCCTGGTAGCCCTTCCCCCGATTCAACCCATGCTATCTTCTGTGGCAAACTTTCTCTGTCCCCACAACCTCCCACCCAGTGCAGTGCCTCCACAGCATACTCAACTCACCTCCTCTCTCAAATTTGATTTACTTCTATATTGATTTGTTAATCCCAAATATTTACTATCTACTGCATACATGATTCTTACCCTTATGGAAAAATACACAGAACTACTTAGGGCTTGGCACTCAAGAAATAAATAGACATTCAACATGATTATATGCCATGGTACACAGTTTTTTTTAAGACAGAGTCTCCCTTTGTTGCCTAGGCTGGAGTGCAATGGTCGGATCTCAGCTCACTGCTTCCCGGGTTCAAGTGATTCTCCTGCCTCAGATTCCCAAGTAGCTGGGTTTACAGGTGTGTGCCACGATGCCCAACTAATTTTTTTTTGTACTTTTAGTAGAAATGAGGTTTCACCATGTTGGCCAGGCTGGTCTTGAACTCCTGACCTCAAGTGAGCCACCCACGTCAGCCTCCCAAAGTGTTGGGATTACAGGCATGAGCTACCACGCCTGGACACATTTTAAGAAGATTAAAAGGGTAATATGATAGAGTACCTGGTAGCGCTTGGAGATACTTAATGATTAAGAAGCAACTTCTCTAAGGGGAATATAATTGCGCTAACAATAGCATAAAGAGCCAGATTTATTTATTTTTTTTTTAATTATGTGTCAGGAAAAGGTTTGCTATGTTCAAGGCACAAAATGGATGCCAGTGTGGCTCCCTTAGTGAACGAGAAAGAGAGTGGTTTAAGATAACTTTGAAATGAAGAGCAGAGAGATGCTGTGTACAGCCTTGTAGGTCAAAGTGAGTTTTGTCTTAAGAGTGACGGAAAGCCATTTGAAAACATGAAACTGGAAGAGGGGTTGGTGAAGAAAGGGATGAACGGACTGAAATGGTCTGATGTATAATTTTGAAAAGTTTATCGTGGCTCTTCTGTGGTATGTGGCTTGTAGAATATAAAGAAAAATAGCGGAAGTTGACTGTGGTAGCCCTAGAAAAAGATCCCCTATATTTAGCACATATCATATATGTGTTATCACCATTATGCAGCACATTGTAATATGATAAAATTCCTTAGTGTATCTATGCACATGGACTTCATGTGGATGTAATATTGGTTCCTCTATACTATAACACTTTATCTATGGATAAAAATCTCTTGATACATACATTTTAATTGAATTGTTAATTAAAGAGAAAGTGAAAAGAAGTGAAAAATTATTGATCTATCTTAAGTATATTTTTATAATGCGGAAATGTTTTTTTTTAAAAAAAGCACAGACATTAATTATAAGTTAAAGATAATTTTGAAGAGCTAGCTATTGGTTGAATATTCAGAAACAGAATTTCAAGAAAATCTTAAAATTTGCCTATGAAGTGGTTGTTGGATAACCTTAGAAGACTTATATTTTTGTTCTGGGAAGAACTGTAAGACAAAACAGAGCACAGGAATAAAGACAAAATGTATAGACTCACATGCCCCAGCGAGCTTCTTTTGAACACATTTAGGAACTCAAGTTTGTGACCATCTTTTTTCTCCTGTCATTTCTGTCCCTTTTCTTGTTGTCCTTTTCTTTTTTCACCTTCTCTTCTTTTTCCTCCTCCTCCTCCCTCTTCTTGTTCTTCATCTTCTTATTCCTCTTTAGTAGATTTACCAGTAGACATTTTTCTCAAAATGTTTTAATTGGTATTTACCAATTAAATGAACTTAGAAGAGAAGTGCCTGGCTTTTTAATTTATTTTTCAGATTGTTCACTATTTGCATACAGAAAACTACTCATTTTTATATGTTGATTTTGTATCCTGAAACTTTACTGAATTTATCAGTTCTAATAGTTTTCCTGTGGAATCTTGAGGTTTTTCCCAATATAAGATCATACCTTCTGCAAACATGAATAATTTTACTTTTTCCATTGCAATTTGGATGCTCTTTATATTTTTCTCATGTTTCATTGCTCTAGCTAAGACTTCTAGTACTCCACTGAATAACAATGGTGACAGTCTGCATCCTTGTTATGTTCCAGATCTCAGAGAAAAGGCTTTCAGTTTTTCCCCATTAAGTGTGATACTAGCTGTGGAATGATCATATATGGCTTTTACTATGTTAAGTTCCTTCTACAGCCAGATTTTTAAGGGTTTTTATCATGAAACGATATTAAATTTTAACAAGTCCTTTTTCAGCATTACTTGAAATAATCATATGTTGTTTTTTTTTTTATCCTGAATTCTGTTGATAAAATGTATCACATTGATTGACTTACATAAGATAAATCATGCTTGCATCCAGGGAAAAATCCCACTTGGTCATGATGATGATTTTTCTAATATGTTGTCGAAAAATTTGCTAGTATTTTGTTAGGATTTTTACATCAATATCCAACAGAGATACTAGGCTGTAGTTTTCTTTTTTTGATGTGTTTTTGTCTGGTTTTGAAATCAGGGTAATACTGGTTTTGTAGAATGAGTTTAGAAGTATTCACTCCTCTGTTTTTCAGCAGGGTTGGTATTAGTTCTTTTCTGAATGTCCAGTAGCAGTCAGCAGTGAAGACATAGGGTCCCAGGGTCTTCTTTACCGAGAAACTCTACGGCTTTGATCTCATGACCTGCTATTGGTCTGTTCAGGATTTGGATTTCTTCCTGGCACCATCTTGGTGGGTTTTGTGTATCCAGGATTCTGTCCATTTCTTCTGGATTTTCCAGGGTATTCACATACAGTTGATCATGGTAACCACTGATGATTCTTGAATTTCTGCAGTATTAGTTGTAATGTCTCCTTTTTCAGTTCTGCTTTGAAAACTTGTGTCTTCTCCTTTGTTTTCTTAGTTTGGCTAAAGTTTTGACACTTTTGTTTAACTTTTCAAAAAACCAATCTTTTTGCTTCTTTTATCTCTTGTACTTTTTAAAATTTCAATTTCATTTATTTCTGCTCTCATCTTTATTATTTCTTTTCTTCTACTAATTTTGAATTTTGTTTGCTATTGTTCTAGTTCTTTGAGATGCATTATTACATTGTTTGAAGTTGTTTCTTTTTTTGGATGTGGGCACTTAGAGTACTGCTTTTGCTGTATCCAGTAGGTTTTGGGGTGTTGTATTTTCATTATCATTTGCTTTATGAAATTTTTCAGTTTCCTTCTTAATTTCTTCATTGACTCACTGGTCCTTTAGGAGCATATTTTTAAATTTCTATGTATTTGCATAATTTCTACTTTTATTGCATTGTGGTAAGAGAAGATGCTTGATATTGTTTCAGTTTTTCTGAATGTTTTAAGACGTGTATTATAACCTGACATATGGTCTGTTCTTAAGAGCAATCCATGTGCTCAGGAAAAGAATTTGAATTCTGCAGCTGTTAAATGAAATATTCTGCAAATATCTATTAGATCCATTGGGTCTATGTGCAAATTAAGTCTGATGTTTCTTTATTCATTTTCCATCTGGAAGATCTTTCTAATGCTCACAGTGGGGTGTTGACATCTCCAGTTATTATTGTATTGGGGCCACTCTCTTTTTAGCTCTAATAATATTTCATTTATATATTTGGGTGCCTACAGTGAGCAAATAACAAAATATATTACATGAGTTTCTTTTTAGGCTACATCTTTTGTCATAACCTTGAAGATTTTCAATGACTTAATATGTATTAACTATGATTTCTATTCACCCTTTCTTTTTTTTCCTCATTACAAAAAAAAAAAAAAAGCCTATACATTATAGTCACAGAATAATTTAGAAAATATGATATGAGGTGTTTTTGGTAATTCTAGATTTTATAATGGTTTTAAGTTACCATGTAAACTTTTTAGGAAAAAGGTTAGATGATAACAATGTCAATAGCTGGCATTTGTTGTGCTTATTCTGCACTGGGTGCCAGGCACTGCTCTATATGCTCTAACATATATATCTCTGTGTATCTTCACAACCATCTAATGGTAGGTATTCATATCAGTTATCACAGTTCTGGTGTCCAGAAACCTCTGGAAACTGAAAACTGTTTTCATTCATTTGATTTCGTGGCAAAAATCTGAACTGAATTGATTTGGGGTTAATCATAATCTTTAACCAAATTCACTTAGTGTGAATATTTATATATTTAGCTGAAAAATACTTTCTTGTAATAGATACTGCTGAGGCTATGATATGGAATATGGAGTGAATTACCTTACTATAATACAGTTTACAATGAGAAATACAACTAGTCTCAGAGTTTCAGTAAAGGGACTGCAGAACTGTTTCTAATCCCAATTTTACTAATGAGAAAACTGAGGTTCAACATGCTTAAGAACCTTGCCCAGGATAACATAGTCAGTGTCTGGAAAGCTTTATATTGTAGTCATAGAATAATTCAGAAAATATGATGTTATATGTTTTTGGTAATTCTAAATTTTATCATGGTTTTAAGTTATCATGTAACCTAAAAAAGATGAGATGGTAACAATGTCAATAGCTGGGATCTAAGACTGAAACTCAATCTTAGATGGTTAAAAGTCGTTTTCCTGACTAGACTTCAGCAATGGCTAATCTCCCTCATATTCAAGTAATGTATGAATAGACATTAATGAATCGATGCTGTAGAGACAGTATAATTAAGAGAAAAGAGCTTTTGTCTGATTTTCTTTAAAAAGGAATTCTAACCCAAGTTTTATTACTAACTATGCAACCTTAGGTAAGTCTCATAAATTATCTCTATTCTAAATTTTTGTCCATATGATGAGGATTATTATACCTGCCTTAAAAAAGTCTTATAAAGTGCAATAATATGGCTGAAAGTACTTTGAAGCTAATTAGTTCTATACTTATATTAGATGTTATTATAAGTTTCATAATATAAAGAGATATTTTTATTCCCTTGAAATGAAAAGTGCATTGGAAATGAATACAATACTCCAGAGAAGCATTTTCCAAAGTGTGTTTCACAGAACATGAACCTATGAAATACTACAGGACAAACAGAATGTAGTGGTCCAAAAGTTGGGAAAAGATATATATTATTTCTTCCTCCTGAAGATTCATAAGACTCATGAAACTGCTAAAGACTCTTAGAATATTGCCTAAAGAGAAGTCTTTTTTATAGTATTTAACCCAGAATTTCCCAAATTCATTAAGCCACCTTCCCCACTTTAATAACATCTTTAATATCTTGTGAAACTACTTTGATGAACACGTCTTAGGACATTTCCACAAAAGAATTAGTATTTAGAAAGCTAAAATCTCATTATTGCCAAGTTGCATTTTATTTCTACATGGAAAATTATTTAGTTACTTGAGTAATAACACTTATTCTGTTATATTTAGAAAAGTATAGCCTTCTACCAAAAACGTGTTCACAAAATGTTATTTCTTATTTCAACAGGACTTCTCTCATAATGATATATCCTAGTAGAATAGCAATTTATTGGATTTCATTAACACTGCCATAAGTGTGCCACACAAAAGAACTCAACTTTCAAAGAGTTCTTATTTACTGAGTTTTTCTTATTTTTTTATGAATTAAAAAATTGCATATAGCGTTTTTTTTGGTATATTCCATTTTATCTGTTAACACGACTTGACCATAGGGTGCCCAGGTATTTGGTCAGATGTTGCTCTTTGTGCTTCTGGATGAAAATGGTACTCGTAGACTGGGATAAGTGGATAGCCCTCCCTGATGTAGGTGGACTTTATCCAGTCAGTTGAGACTTGAATAAAACAGAAGACTTAGTAAAGAGAGCACTAATGAAGCCAGGCACAGTGGCTCACACCTGTAATACTAGCACTTTTGGGAGGCCAAGGTGGGTGGATTGCTTGAGCCCAGGAGTCTCAGACCAGTCTCGGCAACATGGTGAAACCCCATCTCTACAAAAAATACACACACACACACACACACACACACATTAGCCAGATGTGGTGGTGTGCACCTGTAGTTCCAGTTACTTGGTAACTGAGTAAGGAGGATTGCTTGAACCTGGGAGGTTGAGTCTGCAGTGAGCTGAGATCACTCTACTGCATTCCAACCTGGGTGACAGAGTGAGACTGTGTCAAAAAACAAAGCACCAATTAATAATGCATGGTATGTGTTGTAGAAATCACGTTCTGCAATGAAAACAAAAAGAGTCAATATAGTCAGAATCACCCAACTTCAATAGCATTTGCCAATGACTCAAAGCAGGCAGTGGAGTGGGAAAAGTTCACAGTGAAAAAATGTGAGGGCTTCATGTATGTTCTGATTAGAGATTATTGGCATGGGAAGCTGGAGGCAGGCTGGGTACAGTCAGGGTATTGTTTATCATTGTTTTAGGGACACATATTTGCCTTTCTCTGGTTGACCTCTAATTTGAAGTAGAGGCAAAAATTAGGGAAGTTGGAAGTCATTAACCTAGTCCTGACCATTCTGGGTCAATTGCTGAAGAGGCTGTGGCTTGGCTTTCTGTATAGGTTACTCTAGAGGTTTTAGTTTAGAGTTCTAGTTTTCTTGATGGTCTATCCATTTGTACATTCAATCTCTTGGTGAGATATCATTATAATATTATAGTGAAATAATTTTAGAAGATAAAGTAAAATTTTACATTATGTACGCTAAGGAGGGCAAAAGATTTTCATGGTTGTTTCCAGCACACATAATGGTGATGGTCTCTCTAGCGAAGGTATCTCAGTGATCATCTCTATCAGTGAGATAGAGAACATGGATGCATTGGACCAACAAATCACTAGTGGTGGGAGGTGTGGGAAAGTTTCTGGAAAGTACACTCTCTGTATTTAAGTAATAAATTAAAGGCACACAACCAGCCTCTCTTTTTCTGGAAGAGATGCATGATCTCTTCATGTGCATATTGTTAGAATATACCTTGTTCTTGTCTAACTTTAATTATGGCCGCATCAGCAAATCTCACCCTGACTCCAATTTAGCAGATTTTGCTGGCTGACTTTAGCCAGTTTATCCGTGTAGTTGGTCTACTAATTTGCATTAGCTTCGGTGGAAGAGAAAATTGCACTTAAGTAGAAGAGTGATGTATTTAAATGATAGATAGATCGGTGCATACAGATCCTCTCAAATCATGAATATGAAAAGGTGAGGAGCAGAAACCTTGGTTGCCCATTTGTTTTTCTTGAGTGATCATTTGCATTATTCACTTTCAAAACATAAATGAACTCTTTTATTCTCACTCACATATATATCTACCATATATTATCTAAGAAGAACATATGCGTAGCTCTAAGAAAATGATGTATACGTTCTTGTGAAGTAGAACACTTATTTTTCAAAGATCAAGAGAAAACGTTTTCGTCTTTAGCAGTAATAATACATTGCTAACATAAAAGTGTTAGGTTATTTGCAGTCTTTTACAAGAAATTGCTAATGCAATTGTATATAGAATATGTATGCTACAAATAAAATACTTAAATATTGGTTTTGTGTCTTTCATTTAGATACTTTACTGAATAATGGATGATTATTTATGTCTTCAATTTCTTTGGCATGTCTTAGAGTTTCAGCTCTGTAGACCATAAAGTTGTAAACGATACAGCTTCTTGCTTCACAAACTGAAGTGCCCTCAGCAGCAGAGAATGCATTCAAGTCCTCAGGCACTCCATAGGGGCACTATGTGGGACTAGTGACATTTTTAAAGCACTGTTTGAAGCTTAGAATAGGGAGAAAGTTGAATATGATCTGTTTCTCACAGGTCATGTTGTTTGTGTTTTCACAGGGCTGACATAGGGTTTCTGATCAGTAATCTCAGGGAAACAATTGTAAAAGACTTTTCAGTGGAGAGCTACCCTCTAATGCTATTTATTTAACACACGTATGCTATATATGTTTCATGCAAAGTAAAGGACTAGCTCAAACAAATCAAAATTGTCTCCATCTCTCAAACTTAATTTTTACTAGAGAAACGTTGTTTCCTTGTTTAACTTCAGGGTCTCATCCACAATCTAGGGAATCAATCATTAAAATAAGGTAAAATATTTGGCTTTGTGTTGAGACTGTTTCACTTGAGAAAAAAAATCTGTTAAAAAAGCTGACATCTGCCCCTTTATCACTAAAATCATGTCTGATCCTTTGCTACTCAAGTGTACAGCGATTTCATGTCCCATGTTTCATCTTTTGACATGCAACCTTATTTTCCAGTGTGAAGAAAGTAATGAATTAACTTGGTGTTCAAAATAATGACAAAAAGCCAAGTACGTCCATTTATTTAGGCAAGTTACTAGTATTATTTTTCAATTACTATAAATTGACCTAAAATAAACAATCTTCAAATCAGTCTTTTTATACCATTTACCATTTAAAAAATTTCAGTTGGTTGGCAGAAAAAAATGTGGAAGAAAGAGAATATAAATATATAATAAAATAGCTAATGGTGCATCCTGCTGAGGTAATACCCCAGATGCAAGCATTCTTTCCCCTACTTTGCCTGTTAATACTGGAAAAAATTTTTGACTCAAAACTGAAATTGCAGTTAATGTATATAAATTAATTTATGATTATTTTTACATTATAAAATCCCATTCAATAATAAGATTTGTCTGAAATATTTTAATGCTACTTTATGTCCTTCAGTAATGTATTCCATTATTCCTAATAGCCTTATATTTTTCTCTTTGCTTAGTTTTAGGGTAGCACTGGCTAACTTGGAGGCTATCCACAAATTTAAGCCACATATGCAAATTTAAATTTTCTTGTAGCCATAGTAAAAAAAGTAAAAACACACAGATGAAACTAACTTTAATAACACATTTTATTTAACTCAGCATATCCAAAATAATGCCATTTAACCTGTAATTAATCTAAAAGTATAAATGAGATGGTTCACCTTTCTTTTTATGCTAAGTCTTTAGAATGCAGTGCATAGTTTAAATTTTAGTTTGGAAAAGCTACTTAGAAATATTCAACAGCTGCATGTGAACTAAAGCTACTGTTTTGAACAGCACAGTTCTGGATGTCTTAAGATCATATAGAATTGCTATTCTGAACAGTATATTTTTATTTTATATTTTCTTGGAAATCTTTGTTTCTAACTGGCATATACATAGCTATTTTTTGTATACTTTGTGTTCATTTTTAATTTTGTGAGTACATAGCAGATACATATTTAAGGGATATATGAGATATTTTGGTATAGGCATGCAATAATCACACCATAAAAAATTGGGTATCCAACCCCTCAGGCATTTATCTTTTGTATTATAAGCAATCCCACTGACTCTTTTAGTTATTTTAAAATGTACAACTAAATTATTATTGACTATAGTCACTCTATAGCTGTCACCAAATATTGTCCTATTGTACAATCAAATACTAGGTCTTATTCATTCTTTCTGTTTGTCGTTTGTACCCGTTAGCTATCCCTACCTCTTCCCCCACTGCCCCACTAGTAACCATCCTTCTACTCTCTATCTCTGTGAGTTCAAATGTTTTGATTTTTAGAGCCTACAAATAAGTTAGAACATTTGATGTTTGTCTTTCTGTACCTCACTTATTTCACTCACGTAATAGCCTCAAGTTCCATCCGTGTTATTGCCAATGACAGGATCTCATTCTTCGTTATGGCTGAATAGTACTTATTAGTGCCTGTGTACCACGTTGTCTTATCCATTCATCTGTTGACGGACACTGAGGTTGCTTCCAAATCTTAGCTATTGTGGACGGTCCTGCAGCAAACATGGGAAAGCAGGTATCTCTTCAATATGCGGACTTCCTTTCTCTGGGGTATAGAGCCAGCAATGGGATTGCAGGGCCACATGGTAGCCATGTTTTATGAGGAACATCCAAGCTGTTTTCCGCTGCGGTTACGCTAGCTTCTTCTCATTTTGATATCTTTTACTAATTTTAATAGTTTCTATCTATACAGGCCTTGGGTTGATCTAAGATCATTATATTATCTGCAAAGAGAGATACACATTTCTTCTTTCCAACTTTTACGCATTTTGTTTCCAGAAAAAATGTAGACACTAGAATAATGATGAGCTTCCCTGTTCTATTCCTAACATGATCAGGCATTCTGCTAATGTTTCAGCATTAAATTGGTGGTGGTTATTCATTTGAGACAGCTGTTGTCTATCTGTTAAATAAATAAAGATCCTTCTACCACTGTTCATTAAAATTTTGTTTTGTTGGCTGGGCACGGTGCCTGACGCCTGTAATCCCAGCACTTTGGGAGGCCGAGGCGGGTGGATCACGAGGTCAAGAGATCGAGACCATCCTGGTCAACATGGTGAAACCCCATCTCTACTAAAAATATGAAAAATTAGCTGGGCATGGTGACGCGTGCCTGTTATCCCAGCTACTCGGGAGGCTGAGGCAGGAGAATTGCCTGAACCCAGGAGGCGGAGGTTGCGGTGAGCCGAGATCGCGCCATTGCACTCCAGCCTGGGTAACAAGAGCAAAACTCTGTCTCAAAAAAAAAAAATTTTGTTTTGTTTACTTTGAGGAAAAGATGTTGAATTTGAGTTAATCCCCTTTGCTGACGTATTTAGACATACAGTTGAGTTCGCTCCTCTCACCTGTTAAGTACTTGCTCATGGTGGATTAATTTTTACATTTCTACACCACAGATTCTTTTTGATCAGGCTGTATTAATTTCACAACATATAGCCAAAATTGTTTTTGTTACCATTTTATTTATATTTATTTTATGTATAATAAGCTTACTTTTTCCATAATGTACTATTTTGCATGCTATATTTTAGGCTTGATGTTAAGAATATGAAAATTTATAAAATGATTCTGAAAACTTCCCATCTCTGCATCTTTGAAGCAGTTTATGAAGTGTAAGATATGTTTATTCTACATTTAAAATACACACAGTATAAACACATTGGAGGAAATCATAAAGGAGTCCTTATTGATAAAGTTCGAACCACTTGCATATGGAAACAACGGTCCTGTGCTGTAGTTACTTGGTCCTCTCAAGTTTCTCCTGGGAACATGTTAAGCTCAGGCCAGAATTATGGCACAGATGTTTTGTTTTCACATATTTTCTGATTAATGTATTTTGTGTTTTTATTACAAACTACTTAGATATTGAGTGATCAATTAATCGTCCTTATTTTAGTTATGCAGCTGGCAGCAGGGAAGGTGAACTGCCACGGCTATAGGCCTTGCAATCTCTTTCTAAGAAGATTTTGTTACAGTCCTTGCTCTAGCATGTAACTATGAATGCCACAGCCACAGCAATTAGACCAACCAGGGGCACTTGTTTCAAGGACATCGGTTGTACAGCAACCAGTGGTCTTAGTAACCTGATGAGTTAGTGTCATCAGATTTTCTCCCTTCAGAGTATGGCTGGAAACATGCAGGAATTTGATGGTCATTGTTAGGAGTTGCAACTGAAAGATAATGAAAGCTAGCTGAGCCTTAAAATCTATAATGGATTATTTATAAATTGAGGTTGCTAAGGAACAGGAGCTGAGGGGAGTCAGTTATTTTAAGTGGGAAAGAAAATAGACAATCAGAATGTAGCTTAATCAACTTAATGGTGTAGTATCAGAATGAAAACCATAACTTTCTTCTCTGCTAAGATTATTGCACTAATTCTTGACTATTGCCGTACTCTCCCTGTGGCTCCTGTCTTCCTGAGATTGCTTCACTTAAACTCCTGGCCTTGAAATTTTAGAGGGGATCCCTTGGTCTTCATGCGTCGTGCGTTGCAGAAACCATGATTATCTGGAGTAGTTATTTCTCTCTCAGCAAAAGTAGATTCATCAGATCAGTTGCCTTTACAAAATCTACCTTGTGAAGTGCAAAATGTATAAAAATGGTAAAACTATTAAGGATATCTTGGATCAGATACCTAGGTGAAATTCTCTAACTACTGTTAGATTTTTCCATACTTATGCCTATGTACTGAATTGTATGTCATAGCCTATTAAATAACAGAACAAGACATTTTAATTTATTTAATGCTGAATATAAAAAAAAAACCAAAATTTATTTTGTGAAAGTAGAGGAGACTAACCTGTATATGGGAAAATTTTTAATTTGACATGGAATAAAAACAAAAAGCTTCTTTCAAACTCAGATCGCTAGCTAACCATTTGATCGATTTTTTTAATTCTTAAATTACTTAGCGATATGTCATTCCATTCTCGGCAGACTAGTTTTTTTCATAAGACCAACATCATTTTAAAGATGAGAAAGATAGGAATGACCAGAAATGTAGATTAAACAATTGTTACAGTTATTTAAGTTACCATGACTTCAGATTGCATTTTGAATGCAATATATTTTAAAGCAATGTGAAATGTTTGCCCTCGGTTGTGAGATATCTTCCCCTGCCAAGAGCAACAAAGAATGTCCATGAAAATCTTTATGAGTTAGGGGAACATGTGTCAGCCTAGAATTCCATGAAGAGCAGTATCAAGCAGCCTTCATGCCAGAGAAAATTTCATTATCTGGAATCATCAATTGTTTTGGGTCCAAGCAGAGAATGATGTTAGCTTGTTTAGCAGTGGCAATCTAAATGGGTCAAGTCTGGTTGCTGCTGGCTAAAATAATACCTGTCCTAATACTGGAATATCTGGGGAAGAGTGCCATTTAGAGGAATGAAAAATGAAAAAGTAAAACTGAATTATAAAATGACTTTAGCTTCACTGTCTTCATGCTTTATTTACACTGGCAATTTGAAAGCCTCATATTTCAATCTTTTAGGGCACAATATCACTTATATTCGTTCTTCCCTTGTGTGCGCAGGGTGGGGGCATGGTTGTGTGATGCATTATTTTCAGTGCGTATTGGCATGATATGCAGAGACTTAAGATAGAACCCTTCTGAAAAGGAGAGGAGAGACAAAGCAGATATTAGTGCTCCCTGTGAATGTGAGATATGCCGTGTGGAGTGTTCGGCCCACTGTTGGCAAGCTATTTAGTCTTGCTAACAATGAATTCTCTAGGATGACAGCAGGCTTTGTCAGTGCAGCTGCTTGACAAGTTGAAGTGAGAGGGGCACAAGAAGATAGAATGAAATCACACTGCAGTACAGCTTCAAAAGGTCCAGCGTAGGCATGGGATACAGCACAACACGCCAGCTGAACAAGCAACTGGATATTTCACAGGCAAGACAGACGATGCTTTCCTAAGCCAAGATAGTGTATAGTATATGAGCGAAAGAGGATCCACACCTAAATCAAATCTGTTAACTGTCTTATCTTAGAACACATAGCTGTTAGGGCACACTGAAGCCCAGCACCATGAATGTCATGTAAAAATTTAAATGGCACAAATGCAAGAGTTCATATTTGGAGGTGGGGAGAAGAAAAACCAGAGAAAGAGAAAAAAATGCTTTTTGCAGGAAAGGTTATTTGAGGAGTGTTTACTCCCAAATGAATGTCACCTGGCAGTTATAAAGCTGCTATTCCTTTGGGCTTCTCATAGGTAGATCATCTCTATTTCCCTGCTCTTACTGTGCTTTTCAAGTTCAAAGATGTACACTTTATTTTTATAATAGCATCACTCCTGTAAACAGCAGCTGCTTTAAATAAGTTCATCCAATGCTGAGAGAGTAAGGTGACTGACGTGCTGTACTATTCTCTACTTAACGACCTTATTAGCTCTTTTCAAAGGCAATTTGCCCAAATATGATTTTCATCTTACACACTTACTTTAGAATGTCATCTCTAGGTAAAATGAACACCATGGTAAAAACACGTATTTCACAGGGAAAGAGAAATAGGACTTTTAAAGCATGTCACAATTTGTGGCTAACATTTGAACGGTGGCATTCTTCATAAGAGCAATGTGCACGGAAGTATTTTCATAGTGAATATCATTTGAAAGGAGTACATGGTTGATAGTAACTATCATCTGAAATGCTTACGGTTCTTAAGGGATTATTGCGTTTGTAGTAAGGTTGCCCCTAAAGATGATCACTTCAACAATAAAAGATGTTTAAAGTAACAACTTTTATTATCTCATATGTTTAGAAAGATGTGACTGGACCTAAAGGTGAATGCAAGATGACCAGTGGGGGTGAAGGGAGAAAACACTAGAATGTATTTTTTATATATAAAAACATAGTATTGGGTTGATAAGTTAATCACTAGGAAAATGTTGAACTTGTCGTCATAATAAAGACTCTTACCTGTATCGTAAGAGTGGGGCTAACCTTAGACTTTCTTTTTAAATTGCCCCAGTTGTCCTCTTTGAGTACTTCTTCTCTTTAGGATGTTCTAACTGCTTCTCTCCATCTGTCATGACTGCCCCTTAGAAGGCATGATTATCTGGGACATTTTACTCCTGGCCTAGGAAATTTACTTATATAGCCTTATATAGTCTCAGAAAGATAAATTTTATTATTCAAAGAATCATAGTCATAATTAGAGTTTCATGCCAGTTATGAGGAGAGGGGGTATCAAGGCAGATCAGTGGTGGAGGTGAGTTGTGGGCAGGGGGCACCATATTTGAGCCTGGAGACGTCTTCACATCATGGGGTATTTGGAAACTGCTTATTTTCTTTTATAACACTGACTCAGAAAAAAAGATGCACTCTCTCTCTCTCTCTCTCTATATATATATATATATATGTGTGTGTGTATATATATATATATATAATCTCAAGATGAGGTCTAGAAACATTTTCATAACATACAGAATCTTCTAAGATGTGAAAAGATCCTGACAGTTAACATAAATCCAATCTCTCCCCATATAAAATAATTATAATTAAAAGAAGGAAGATTTTAAAATTTCTAAGTGTAATTTTTAAAAAATAAGACTATGTAATTCTAAATAGATTTATGGAATACAGTTTTAAGTGTGAATAAAATGTGAATAAAAGCATTATCTAAAGAACAGCTGTTATGGAAATTTCCGAGATGGGAGAACAAAGAAAAACAAATCTTCTCTGGAAATGGAATATGTATTCAAAACTTGCAAATAGATTTTAATATCAGGTCATAAAAACCGCAGAAAGAAAGTCAGTGAGTAACCATGACAGGAAAATAAAAGGAGTCCAAGAATCTATTATATGACCATAACAATGAACAAAATCAAATTTTGGTACAAAGAAAGGATAGAACAGAAATAAAGTAATTGGAGTTGTGCACAGAAAAGTTACCCAAGAGATAAAAACAGATCTAAGTGAGGATAAAAATCAACTATACAGATCTTAATAACTCTTATTGTCAATGAAAGTAGAATCCCAAAAGAGAGACTGAAAAGTTGAACAATTCATTGGCTGGCAATAGAAGAAAATAAAATGTGAAAACAGCTAGATGGGGACTTAGATGTTATTTTAAAGTTAATGCACTGTGAAAAGGAGCAGAGAAATGAACATACCCAGCATCACTGTAATAACCAAAGTTCAGAGAAGTTGGTAAGAAAATTCAATGCCGCTTTATCATATTCTATACACAGAGGAGACAATCTGCCAAGAAATCTTTATAGTAGGTTTGACATGGAACTTTAAAAATCAGATGAACTAAAACAAGTCATTAGCAAAAAGAGGAAAAAATATGTAATTATGTAGCTGGCTCATCCTTATAAGTGGAAGAAAGAAAGAAAAAAAGATGAGAACTCGGAAACATGATGAGACCTTTTTGAATGCTGCTGGGGCCATGGGCAATGCCTGCTTTTGAAACACGTTGTATTTCTCTTTCTGTGAATGGTTTTTATATTTCAAGGGGTCATGGTTTGATTAACTCTGTCTTTTGTCACCCACATAGTCTTCCTGATCTTTGCTTTCTCCATTTCCCTCCCACCTCACATCACACTCAAAGATCTTTTTATTTCTGATCTCCTTTATTGAGAAAATTGAGAGACCCAGGCTTAAATTCTCTCAACTACCTGTCCCACCATTATAGACTTACTTATATCCACCTGAGCCTGACCTCAAACACTCCAGGTTCAGCTGAAAGGGTGTATTTCCTGCTTTTTTATTTCAACAGCTCCTCCCTTACCCTTAACCTCTGTCTTTTCCATTTAAAATAAGTACTTGGTCTTTAGAAAGACAAAGATGGGCTTAAGGTACCCTTCAACTTGAAGAAACTTTTGAAAAGCTTCTTCCCTTTAGGTTCGATTGTAGACTCTTGACTTCTCCTTACTTAGAACATTTACTTTAGAAAACTTGTAATTGTGAATCTTTTCTCTGTCCTTTTAACATGTAAAGTTTATTAAAAAAAAAAAAAAAAACTACTGGCTTTTAAAAAAGAAAACAACCGAACACACACACACACACACACACACACACACACAAATTCCAGAAATTTCTTTCTTAAGGACATGGAAGCCATTCCTTTGGAATGTAATCATCAGGAAAGATAGTGCCTTTATCACCCAATTTCTATGGGATGATAGGAGCCTAAACTCCACAGGTAAGGCAACTAAATTGTAAAACAACCTCAAGTCGTGAAGATACGAGAAAGTTTACTCTCCTTTTGAGCAAAGTGTGTGATCAGAGAAGGTCTATGATGCCCTTACCCCAGATCTTCAAAACTCTCTAGTCCTTTGTCTGAGTAGAGCTCAGATGGACTTCAAGCTCTCTCTCCTATAACAATATCCTTGAATAGAGTCTTTCTATTTAACTTTGTCCACTGCTATTTTTGCTTTGATTATATTTTCTCCAACAATTTTAAATATTTCCTGTCTGCGGGGACATTTCATCAATTATAAAAAGGTTTAGCTGTCCTACACTCCCCAAGGATCCTTCTAGTCCTCTGGTTACCACCTTTATTCACTCATACAAATTTCTTAAAAGATGAGTGCCCACACACTATCCCATTTAATTTTCTCATCTACTGTACATTTCTCAAATTACTGCAACATTGTCATTTCACTGTCACTTTTCTAGCTAATATTACCCATAAACTAGAAATTGTCAAATTTAATGAACATTTAGGTCTTATTTGAACTTGCTGTACTGCGATTGTTGACTCAATTTCCTTGAAATTCTCTTGTCCCTTTGCTTCTGTAGCAACATGCTTACCCTGGCTCTCTCCCTTCTGCTTTGCATACTGCTTCTTAACCTCCTTAGCTGGATTCTGTTTGGATTCTGTTTTTCTGGGCCTCATGTTAGTATTCTTAATCCTTTTCTTCTCCTCATGTTCCATTCATTCTCTGAGAAGAGCTTATCCAGCTCCAGTAATGTTGATAGCACAGGCCCCCTTCTGACTTGTAAACTCAAGTCTCCAACCACTTACTGGGCATCCCCACTTGACTCTTAAATACAGATGCAATATGTTTATCATCTGAATTTACCTTCCTTCCATAGGTGTTTTTCTCTCTTTCCATTCTAGCTCTGGAGGTGGCACAAAGCTTCACATGGTCTCCCAAGCCCAAATCTGAGGACCTTCTCCCTTAACCTGCACATCTAAATAATTAACACATCTTGCTTCTAAATAGAACCCTTCTCAAAAACAAGAAACCTGTATATCTGATTGATTCTTACCACCTTTCAATTGTTTCTCCAACTCTTTTTTTTTTTTTTTTTGAGACGTACTTTTGCTCTGTCACCCAGGCTGGAGTGCAGTGGCACAATCTTGACTCACTGCCACCTCCTCCTCCCAGGTTCAAGTGACTGTCCTGCTTCAGCCTCCTGAGTAGGTGGGATTACAGGCATGTGCCACAACACATGGCTAATTTTGTATTTCTAGTAGAGACGAGGTTTCTCGCTGTTGGTCAGGCTGGTCTCAAATTCCCAACCTCAGGTGATCCGCTTGCCTTGGCTTCCCAAAGTGATGGGATTACAAGCATGAGCCACCACGCCCGGCTGATTCTCCAGCTCTTACACAGTGAAAGGCAAGTTCTTTAGCAGACATAAAGGGCACCTGTGACCTGGATCATGCTAAGCTCCTAAATTATGTCAGCCACCTTGCTTTTTTTTTCTTTTCTTTCTTTCTTTCTTTTTTTTTTTTTAGAACAACAAGAGTGAATCTACCCTGGTGACCAACAGCCTGAGAGCCTGTGGGCCTTGCAGCTCTCCAGGACTGAAGGCCCCAGCAGAGATTCATCCACATATTTATCTGCTTTTTGACAGGTGATTCTTATTTATACACAGGTGTTCAACATACACACATAACTATGAATATGCCAGGTAGGCAGCCTACCCGCCTACCACCAATCACAAACTACAAGGTATCCGCCACAAAGGAGCCATGGGGGCCAGGTAAACTTAATAATTCTCAGCATCTTCCACCTTCTCTGTTTCACAAAGCTAGGTAAGCAAACACCACTCCATCTTGGTGAGCTATTTGGATCCATGTTTGCAAATTTAATCGTGATAACCGTCATGATGATCACCATAATAGGCTGTTCTGTTTTCTTCACGTTTTCCTCCGCTATTTGTGAAAGCTTCTTTAATTTGTTCCCAAGTTGGTGGTGATGTGACCCCAGGGACAAACCTAGGGACGGAACATATTCAGTTCCCCATTCAGAAAATCCCTCTGGGGCTGGATCTGAAGAATCTTCGGCTCTCCAGAGGAAAGATGAGCTTTGACATCATAGGTAAGTCTGATGTTTTTTTCAAGATCTGGGATAGAAATAATCAAATGGGCAGGATTCCACACCATAAAAGATGATATTAAATTTTCCCAACTTTTTCAGACTCTTTTTGAACCTGAAACAGAAACCTGTGCTAAAATGCTCGCCTCATTCAAATGTTCCTTAAAACCAGAGCACAGAGATTTTTGCTTTTTTACTATCAAAGTTTTAAAGCACTCTGCTTTGAAAACACCCGGAGTTGATAATGAGTTTTTAAACATGCTTTTAGACAAAGGTGCTGTGAAGACCAAAAATTGCTTTTTTTGAAATCATAAAGCCCTTTGATGAGTACATAATGAGACTTCAAGACCAGCTTCTAAAGAACGTCACACCTCTGCTCATGGCCTGCGATGCCTGTGAGCTGAGTGTCAAGATGAAGACCCCCACTAACCCCCAGACTGCAGCAATTTTAAAACATTTGCTCTCAATTTGTTACTAATGGCTCAGTTTATTCCCTCACACATTTCTCAGAATCCTTCTCTATAATTTGTTAAGACTCAGCTCAGATATTATCTCCATTGGGAAGTTTATTTCAAGCTATACACCCCTCATACTTAATGGACATTTATGCAGTGCTTGATGTAAGGAAGGCCTCAGTAAGATTGAGTAAAAATTAATAGAACTATGAAATACTGTAATGTAGTCCACCTAGAAAAATCTATATTTATAGTTCTTTTAAACTACTGAAATGTTAATTGGGAAAAGTGTGAGGAGGTAAAAATGAGAAATAAAATATTAGAAAAATTTTTGTTTATTTTTTTTCCTTTGTAAGATATATAATAAAGCTGGGCTGGGTAAAGACCCTTTTGAAACCATTCCCTTGCTGAATAATATTCACAGAATAATCACACATCAATCTTGTTATTTCCTCAGTAGCTTTAAATAATCATACAATTTCTTAAATTACAAGTAGAGCTAATTTAATAGAAAAATATAAAGGCTCTCTCTCTCTCTTTTGCTGAAGGATAGAGCAGGGTAGGTCTAATTTTGTTTTGCATATACATTTTTGTTTTTGCAATAAAATATTCCCAGATTACTTCCCATTGTAAATTTTAGGTTACGTTCTGGGATCAGTCAGGGTTTCCCTGGCATGAAAATAGATAATGACAAGACAGTGAGTTTATACTAATTAGATCATGTTTGGGGTTAACAGATACTAATTAATTGAACTGAAAACTGTGGTTACAGTGATTTATATACAGTTCTTTAAAACAAACCCTTTGATAACATTTACTGAATATTTACTATGCACCAGTGAATTAATGTACCTAATCCTTACACATTTGTTTAATATAGGTATTATTATTTGTTTCTTTTTGCAACCAAGGAAACAGAAAACTAGATTTGGTTAAGGTTACACAAGTAGAAAATGGCAGGTGGTTTAGCTCCAAAACTCATGTTAGTGTATATTTTTAGTTATATCTCCCCTCATACCATTCAATTGTAAATAATATGCTTGTGATAAATAAATATTTTTAGTTTGGGACACTAAGGATTTATCTTATTTTTATATATTTTTTTCCTTCATAATAAATATTCTCATCTTCTATCCCATTATCCTTCCCTGTTATTTCTGCTAGAGCACTTTTCTAATGCTGACTCATATTAATGTTATAATTTTTAACCACTTTTATGATACTTATTATCTGCATTTATTCTTTGAAAATATTAACTCATTAAATCTGTATAACATATCTACTGACATGTAATTATCGGGCCCATTTCATAAATGAGAAAACAGAGGCATGGGAAGGTTAGTGGATATTCCCAAGGTCACAGAACTAGTAAGTGATAAAGTGGGGATTTAAACTCAGGCAGGTCAGACAGAACCCAGGCTCTTTATTAGGTTATGTCGCCTATGTGTAAAAGTGTTCGGATTCAGCCTTTTACATTGAAAATAACTTTCTTAAGTAGAATGAAATCTCTTGTTTATATTTTTGATATATTATCACATAGATGGTATTTTTAAAAGAGTTGTAGAATTAAATTATTCTCATTTTGTACATGGAAAACTAAACTATGGATGCAAATGAAAGAAAGTAGGGATTTATGAAATTCTGTCTCTGCTTAACTCTTCTTGATACTTTCATAGTTGCGAATCTTTTTCTAAAACTTCAGATATATCCTTCAATATTTTCTGTGTTAACTCTTTTGAAGCCGTTTGTGAAGAAATAGATAACTTTCCAATTCTTCTTGGTGTAAATGCCAATTCAGATGCTTAGAGAACTCATCAAATTTTATACTATTGAGTCACCACTCAGCAGAGAATGGAATGGGGGCATTGATATCATCAGTAATTGAATTGTGACAGCTTAACATATGTTGTGGTCTTACCTGTATCACACTCTGTGCAAATTCCTTTTTCTGCGTTATACTAAAAAATAATTTCAGTAATTGTAGGGTGGTCACTTTTTTTTCATTTTATACATCAGAAAATAAAGACAGATAAATTAATGTCATTAATTTCACAAGCATATGAATATTGCGAGCTGATAAGTAGAAGAGCCAGAATTTTAGTTCATTCGTTTTGTCTTTCGATTTGACTCTAGCGCCATCTTAGAGGTTGCCAAAAATCAACTTTTACTTTTATTACTAAGATTTCATGCTGGGTTTTCAGAATAAAACATATGAATCCACAAAGGAAGGGTTATTGGAAGGGCATTCAAAGAGCCCTGGAAGAAAATGCTATTTTTGCTGAGGCTACATTTTGTAAATTTTTTCTATGGAATGTTAGGCTGTTAGATATATGTATTCACACACGTATACACCCATATACACATAGAGAGAGAAAAATTTCACCACAGAAAAGATAGAAATAAATACTAAAGGGAAATTATAACCAGAGAACTTAGAATGTAATTTTTAGCTGCAGAAGAAACAATATAGTTAATGATTAGAAAATCTTTTTTTTGTTTGTTTGTTTTTTGCTGAGAACATGTTTCAAGCCAGAAGAAAATGAAGAAAAGTAAAATAACAAGGTCAGGGGTAGCAGATGTATCTTCGTTGCTGTCATAGGGAGAGAATGACAAGCAAGTAGCTGGCAGGAAGCCCAGAAACCTGAGGTTGAAACTCCTAGCGTTATTTCATGGCATGCCTAAAATGCTGACATGAATGAGAGGCCTCTAACAGGTATGCGGAAGACTCTGACGACTCAATGACAGTGGTCGATTGCGTTTCTGTGATCACTTGTACTGCAGCAGGGTAACAAATATGAAACGGTGACAAGAAAGGACAGAGAAAAAATCAAAAGCTTGTATTTGCTACACTGAGCTTTAGGACAATGGTTATTTCATACTTTTTGTTTTTTTATTTTTCAAGTTTTTTCCTAAACCTTCGTTGTCCCTGTAGGGTAGTATTCCTTACTCCTTGTTCACATATGATTTCAAAACATGTGTTGTTTTCTCTACAGACATGGTCAGATGCTATTTTGAAACAGATGACGTTTTCTTTTTTTTTTTTAAGACGGCATTTCGCTCTTGTTACCCAGGCTGGAGTGCAATGGCACGATCTCGGCTCACTGCAACCTCCGCCTCCTGGGTTCAGGCAATTCTCCTGCCTCAGCCTCCTGAGTAGCTGGGATTACAGGCACGCGCCACCATGCCCAGCTAATTTTTTGTATTTTTAGTAGAGACGGGGTTTCACCATGTTGACCAGGATGGTCTCGATCTCTTGATCTCATGATCCACCCGCCTCAGCCTCCCAACAGATGACATTTTCATTAGCCTGTTCTGTGCAACTTTTATATTTAGGTTTCCCTGAGACACTCATTACTTGTTTTCCCTCCTTGGCATTGGTTTATGCTTGGGTAAACTGTATCATCTAAACTTAACTTTACATTTAAACTTGTCTGTTCTTTGAGAGTGGATGTTAGTGACTTGATATATTATGCCTTGTGGGCAACATATTTACATTTTTACTGGTGCTTTTTGAATGCCTGATTTCATAGAAGAAGCTTGTAATGTTAACATTATGAAGGAGGAGACATTTAGGGGCATTTTTCTTCTAGTAGTCTTTGTTAATTGTTTCCCCAAAGTAGCCCTACTTAGTAATCTAATACTTTTAGGGGCTATATTATTAACACTCAGAATATTTATTTAACATATACTTATTTCATATCTACTATGTGGCAAGTACTAAGCTCAGCAGAAGAGTGGCAAAGATAAAAAAGATAATCCCTGTAGTTAAGAAACTCAAAAGTAATGGAAAAGACTGACCCAATTATAAAGGTTATCAATTTATTCCTAAAACTTTATTCTTTTCGATGTTATTGTCAATGGGATTGTGTTCTCAATTTTTTGGATAGTTTGTTGTTAGTATATGGAAATGCAAGTGACTTTTGTATGTTGAGTTTGCATCTTGCAAGCTTCAGTGAATTTATTAATTTCAAAAGTTTTTTTGCTGGAGTCTTCAGGGTTTTCTATGTATATGGTCATGTCATCTGCAGAGACAGTTTAACTTCATTTCCAATTTGGATGCCTTTTATTTCTTTGTCTTGCCTAATTACTCTGGCTAGGTCTCCCAGTACTATGTTGAATAGAAGTGTCAAGAGTGAACATCCTTGTCTTTTTCCTAACATTATAGAAAAATCTTTCAGTTTTTCACCATTGAGTATGATGTTATTTGTCATTTATTATGTTGAGAAAAATTCCTTCAATACCTAGCTTATGCATTTTTTAATCATGAAAGTATGTTTAATATTGACAAATGTCTTTTTCTGCATCTATTAAGATTATCATATAATTCTGACCCTCCATTTTGTTAATGTGGTGTATTATATTTATTGATTTATATAGGTTGAACCATCTTTACACCTTAGGAATAAATCCTGCTTGGTCATGGTGTATGATTTTTGTAAATATGCTGTTAATTTGTTTTGCTAATATTTTGTGGAAATTTTTTGCATGTATGCTCATCGGGGATTGTATTAGTCTGTCTTCATGCTGCTAATAAAGACATACCTGAGACTGGGTAATTTATAAAGGAAAGAGGTTTAATTGGCTCACAATTCCACATGCCTGGGGAGGCCTCACAATCATGGCTGAAAGCCAATGAGGAGCAAAGTCATGTCTTACATGACGGTAGGCAAAAGAGCTGTACATGGGAACTCCCATTTATAAAACCATGAGATCTCATGAGACTTATTCACTACCATGAGAATAGTATGGGGAAAACTGTTCTTATGATTTAGTTATCTCCACCTGGCTCTACCCTTGACACGTGAGGGTGATTACAATTCAAGGTCAGATTTGGGTGGGGACACAAAAAACTGTATCAGGGATATGGGCCTTTAATTTTCTTTTGTTGTAGTGTTTTTATCTGACTTGGATATTACGGTAATGCTGGCCTCATAAAATGAGTTTGGACTCAAATAACTCTTCAGTTTTTGGAAAGAATCCAAGAAGAATTGGTATCTTTTTAAGTTTGGTAGAATTTACCAGTGACGCTATCTGGTCCTCAACTTTTCTTTGTTGGCAGATTTTGATTACTGATTCAAGTGCTTTACTCTTAGTTTCATTGATTTTTTTTTCCTATTGTCTTTTTGGTCTCTATTCTACTTTTTCTGCTCTAATCTAAATTATTTTCTTTCTTCTGCTAACATTGAGCATAGTTTGTTCTTCTTTTACTAGTTCCTTTAGGTGTGAAGTTAGTTTTTTTTGAAAATTTTTTTTTCCTCAGAGTTCCTTTAGGTGTGAAGTTAGTTTTTTTTCAAAGTTTATAGACATTTGTCACTATAAACTTTCCTTTTAGAACTGATTTGTTGTGTCTCATAACCATAAGACATTTATGAAAGAACTGAAGAAGACACAAATGAATGGGAAGATGTTTCATGTTCATGAATTGAAAGAGTTAATATTGTTAAAATGTATATTCTACCCAAAGCAATTTGTAAATTCTACTACCCAAAATGATCTACAGATTCCATGCAGTTTCTTTCAAAATTTTAATGTTGTTTTTTGCAGATATAGAAAAATATTCTAATGTTAGTTTAGAACCAGAAAATTTGTTTAACCTGAACAGTTAACACAGTCTTGAAAAAAAGAAGAGAGCTGGAGGCATCACACTCCTTAATTTCAAAATACATGACAAAGCTGTAGTTATCAAAACAGTGTAGTACTGCCATAAAAATAGACACATAAACCAGTGAAGCAGAATAGAGAGCCTAAACATGGATCCATACATATCTGGCCAACTAATCTTTGACAAGAGCACCAAAAATACACAATGGAGAAAATATAATCACTTCAATAAATGGTGTAAGGAAAATTGAAAAATCAAAAAAATCCATATATTAAGAATGAAATCAGACCCTTATTTTACACCATGCATAAAAATTAACTTTAAATGGATTAAATACTTAAATCTTTAACTCTTAAAGATCTAAAACCATAATACTTATAGAAGAAAACACAGAAAAAAATCCCCTTGACTTTGTTCTCGTTTTGATAGGCCATCAAAAACACAGGCAACTAAAACAAAATTAAACAAATGGGACCATCAAACTAAAAAGCTTCCACATAGCAAAGGAAACAAGCAAGAAAGTGAGAAACCACACATGAAATGAAATAATGTATTTGCAAACTATACATCTGGTTAGATATTAGTATTCAAAATACAGAAGGTACTCACACAACTCAATACCAGACAAAAATATACAAAAAAATTAACAATGATCAAAAAACCCAAGTAAATATTTTTCCCAAAACAATGGCCATTAGGTGTGTGAAAAGACACTCAATATCAGTAAACATTAGGGAAATACAAATCAAAACCACAGTGAGTTACGTTCTTATACCTGTTAGGATGACAGTTATCAAAAAAGACGTAAGTGTTGGCAAGGGTGTCGAGAAAGGGTATTCCTGGGCACTAGTAGCAGGAATGGAACTTAGTACAGTCATTATGAAAAAACAGTATGGAAGGTCCTCCAAAAATGACAAAGAGAACTACCATACAACCCAGCCATCCTACTTCTGGCTATATTCTCAAAGGAAATAAAATATACATCCTGAAGATATATGTTCACAGCCCCATGCTCATTGTGACATTATTTACAATAGCCAATGTAGGGAAACAGCCTACATGTACATCAACAAATGAATGGATAAAGAAAATTCTTAAATTGAAAAACATATTCCAATATAGAAAAATGGATCTTTTCTGAGTGTGGTGGCTCACACCTGTAATCCCAGCATTTACAGGTCAGGAAGGTGGGCAGATGGCTTGAGGCCAGAAGTTTGAGGCCAGCCTGTGCAACAAACACAGTGAAACCACATCTCTGCAAAAATTAGCGAGGCATGGTGATGGGACTATGTAGTCCCAGCTACTTAGGAGGCTGAGGTGCAAGGATAGCTTGAGCTTAGGAAGTCAAGGCTGCATGACCCGTGATTGCACCATTGTCTTCCAGCCTGGGTGACAAAGAGGGACACTGTCTCAGGAAAAAAAAAAAGAGAAAAGAAAATTAAAATAAAAGGATCTTCAAGTTATATATTCAGCAGTTCATCTATTCAAAGCCATGGCTTAATGGCTCATGTACATAAATTACTTTCTATCCTTTCTGTCTTTGAATTTCTTCACCACTGGTAAAACTCTTTTTACATACTCTCAGAGATGGTAACCTTCTGAATGAAGTCTTGCAAGTTCTGTAATTAAACACTGAATTGTGAATTAATTTTTCTCTTCCTCCTCACATCTTAATCAGGGCTACACCTATATATAGAGAGAGACCCTGCTTAAAAATATCACATAGGTCTATGAATTTGCATATACCATATTAGGGAGCATAAAAAATTACCTTAATAATTTTCCTTCTTTTCAAAGATGTCACTAAGTAGGTCGCCAGAGAGTATCAAGTGAAAGAAATCAAGTTCTCAAATGGGTTTCTCAAAGTCATTGGCCTTTTATTCACTTAAGGATGATGTCACATCTGTTCTGAGTGATCTCTTATAAGCATACAGCATGAAACTAACAGCATTTTGGTCTTGAGCAAGACAGTTTGGTCCTAGAGACTTTGGGTTCTTAATAAAATGAAATGTATATAAGTGTATATAAAATAATGTACTGATCTGTCCAAAAAGTCAAGGAGTCTATTCGATAGAGACCTCTGATGGATTTCTTTTTAAATCTGTTTGCAAGGAAATATTTTTAAATATTTAATTTAATATTTTATTTAAAAGTATATATATGCACATTTATCATTTTAATTCACCTACATAAGCTTTTAAAATACATTATTAAAATTATAAGCTTTTTCTTTTTAATGAGCTGTATAATTAAAATTTGTTAAAATATTACATTTACTGGATTTTAAAATATTCATTTAACCTCTGTACTTGGAAACCTATCTACTCACCGTGGTTTTTTCCCCCTTTTTAAAAAAAGTTACTGTACTTTAGAGATGCTTAATTAATATTAAAGGGGAAAAATAAAATCCTCCTTTGATTTGACTTTATTACAATCCCAAAGATTTGTCCTAACATATGCCAGAACAGAATTATTATATTTTTACACAAAAATGAATCAAAAACCTGGGTGCAGTGGCATGCATTTAAAGTCTCAGCTATGAGGGGGACTGAGGCAGGAAGATCGCTTGAGCCCAGGAGTTCAAAGCTATGATTGCCACTGTGAATACCATCTACACTCCAGACTTGGCAACCTGGCAAGACCTCATCTCTAAAACAAACAGGCCCAAAAACCTTATCAGGAAAACATTCACATACATGGCTTCTTATAATGTATAAGCCTTGTAAATGTTGAAAACTTTTACTTTTGAACCAGAATGCTCTTGGGAAAAACGTTTATATTCCTTTGTTTATTTTTTCACATAAAATAGTAATTTTAGAGATTTTCTTGTTCATTTTGTGAAAAAAAAAAAAGTTCAATCTCATTACCACTGAGACATTTTGATAGATGGCAATTTAAAAAGATTAAATGATTCTTCTAACATGACACAGAAGTCTGTATGAAGTTTGAGAATACTGAGACTATGGAGTCTGAGAATATCGCTGGGGTAATCATTAAAACATTTCTCTTTTATTTTAAAATGGATTTTAGTTTGCTAGCAAAATGAAACCACTTGTTATAAGCCATTTGTTGAACATGGGCTCTTTACCTGATAGTTGAATCCATTTCTCTGACTTTTCTGATAGAATCTAAAGTTTTAATTCTCCTCTTTAGTCAATTTAAATACATTAGCCTTTATTATAATTTTTCTGAGTATATACATGATAGATATTCATTGGTAACCAAGTGATATGTACCTATTTTTAAAAGCCCTTGCATAAGACATAGTGGCAAGCTCCTTCTCCAGGTACTTTGTGCTTCTGCCCATCTTACTGAGCTATGATAAAGCACCCAGCTTTGCATGGTTAACTATCCTGGGTAATGTTGTTTTAGCCCTGTTCACTCTGTCATCAACCTCGGCTTACCGCTTAACAAATACTAAGTGCCAAATAATTGTTTGTTCAAAATTTAGAATGTGAGGAAAACAAATTAAAAACAGTAAAGTGTTTCACGAAGTATATTTCTAAGAGATAACCAAATTTAACATTTTGTTTAACAAAAATATACAGTTTCAAATAGCTAGAAGGAGGAAAGGAATGTCCCCAATACAAAGAAAAAATGCTTGAGTTGATAGATATGCTATTTACCCTGATCTCATCACCATACATTATATTCATTGAAACATCACTGTTGACCCCATGAAGGTACACAGTTATAATATGTCCATTAAAATAAGAAAAATGACTCAAAGACAAAGTGTTATAAAAAATTTTGTTTAAGGTTTTTGGTCTAATTCATAAATATGTATATATATGCATATATTTTATCAATCTAAAATTTTTTGCTATCTTTATATATTATGGCTATAGAAATAATTAGGATATACCAATATCCAAATAGAGTGTTTATACTTCCTTTCAATTAACAATTCATTATAAATAATTATTTATTTACATAAATTTAAAGGCTACACGGAATTCAGGAAAATATAGTTTATTTAAACAATTTAATATTGTTTAAAATTGTTTTTTAAATATTTTATCTTATAAACAAAACTTCTATGACAATGTGAATGAATTGTATTTTTCAGGTATATTGGCACATAGTTGGTACTTAATACCTTTGTTGGATGCATTCATGAATGATTAAAAGTAGTAATTATTTTCTTCTTTGGAAGGACTTAATTAACTATTATATTGGGATTATTAAACATGCCTGAAAAGTTTTTATAACATTTAATTAGATTTTCATAATAAGGTACTTGTTACATCTCATCTCATAGGAATCAGGAAGATTATAAAATAAATTATTGGTTTGTAATTTCTTTGATAATATGTTCACATTTTATCACAAAGTAAAAGATTGAGGAAAAGCAAACTGTATATATTTTTCATATAGTTAGGTTTGTAGGTAGTCCCTAGCTTAGTTCTGAGGACATAGCTAAGGAGAGTTAAAGAGTATATGGTACCTTTTCTGTGTGCTACTATAAAAATAATTGATTTTTTTGACTCTACTGGGTCAGTTATGAGCTAGTGGAAAGTTTTTCTCAACACCAGTAATACTAAACTCAAACTTTGAGAATAGAGTTCCTTCTTGACAAATATAAACTCTTGGATTAGTGTTTAAAGCAATTCTACAATTATTCAAAGACTTTTTTTTTTGAGGCGGAGTCTCACTCTGCTACCCAGGCTGGAGTGCACTGACATGATCTTGGCTCGTTGAAACCTCTGCCTCCCAGGTTCAAGTGATTCTCCTGCCTCAGCCTCCCGATAGCTGGGATTACAGGCCCACACCACCATACCTGCCTAATTTTTTTTGTAGATTTAGTAGAGACGAGATTCACCATGTTATTTAACTAGGCTGGTCGCAAACTCCTGACCTCAGGTGATCAGCCCACTTCAGCCTCCCAAAGTGCTGGGATTACACACAAGAGCCACTGCAAATGGATAAATTATTCAAATAAAATATTACTTGTTATGTATGGAATCAATAAATGTGATGCTTGCCTAAAACTGCCTATTTCATCATTTAAACATATTTAAGGAATATCTACAACGTGTTAAGTCCCTGAGTTCTGCCTCTGATTCCATAACTATCACCTGAAAATTTTAAAGTTAGGTAATATATTTCAAGAGGAGAAAAGAGATATAAAATTAGTTGCATAATATCAACTTTACATTAAAAAGAAATTAACATTACAGTGCACATTAATTTTATCAGTATCATATTCATATAAACATTACCTGTTATTTTTTCAAAATAAAGTTTTATTTAGGTATCCATAGTTACTAGGAACAATGGTCATCCAAATTGGATTAGCAGAGTGATTGGCATTATGTATAAACAGAACGATTCTTTTGGTAAGAGATTATTTACCTGAACCGATCATTGTTAGTGTGATTTACTCTACACCATTTTTTTGTTATACCCATCCAATATTTTTTTTAAAAATAGAGAAATTTGTTCTTTCTGGGCAGATTATTACATGGGTTATTTTTATTTTTAAGTGTTTGTGCCTCAAAAGGAATTGTAAAATAGATGTTAGTAGTTTTCCAGTAAATTATCACATTTAAAAAAGGTATTGGACATTTTGATAGAGTTGCAGATGAAATGGGATTGACCAGTTTCCATTTAATGGTGCACACACACAGAAACACACACACACAAAGGGCAATAACCTCAGAAGATAAAAGCTGAAAGTGGAGGTGACTGAAGTCCAGAACATTCTGAGGGATGGTGTACAGTTACTTCAGATCTTTTTATTTGATCTCTAATTACCAGAATAAGGGTGACTTTTCACACTTGAAAGTGATTATAAACATAGGAAAGCCTTTTCCCAGAAAGGTGATGTTGTCCAAGAATAGTTCAGATAAATTAATTGACGGCAGATACATGTCAGCTTGTCAAAGGAAGTTAGAAATCTTCAGTGTAGCATTTTGAGAGCTCACTTACTGGAATGCGTAAATGATCCATCTGCTCCAGGAGGACTTTTTTTCTCATATTTTCACTTTTACTGGTAATAGAGACAGTTAATGTTTCTTGTCAATTTATTACAATAATTATTTGTTACACTGCCCGAGAATCGTAACCCTAGTTTTACCCCCTAAACCGAAAGCTGCGTTTAAAGGAGAGTAAAGACTCAGCATCTCACAGGTGCAAGGGCCTTATTTTTTGAGTTAGTGTGAGGGAAGTAGCTTCTCTTATGTCACTTGCTTTTTCGAAAGCTGACATCATCTCTCCTCTACACTAAGAGCATGAGCAGGGTTCCTTGGGAAAGATGCCTAACCATGTTGACCCATCCCTCATTCAGAGCGAGTTTCTGTCTTGACCCAACTTTTTAACTTTTGTGTTTTAACTTTTGTGTTGTTTCTAATGAACAATTCATAGACATAGAATTTATACTTTGTGCCACATTACTTTTTGTACTTTATTATTTCTACTTTCAATAATAATGTTTTCAAAATATGTATGCATATATCACAGTGGTGACAGTCTCTAATAGAAATCCTTTCTCAACTGATAGTTTATCTGGTGTTTCTTTTGATTCTATTCAAATCATAAGCTCCTTTTCAGGAAACATCTCTTAGAGGTCTAGAACTCTCTTATGTAAGTAGTACTTGAAGAAATGCTGAATGCATCACGAGGCTAAAAGCTAGATTTCTGTAATGCCTCTCTTCCAACACTTTGACCAGGCCACTCATGATTTCTGGATATTAGCCTCTACATTTTTAAGATGAAAGTTTTAAATTACGTGATCTCCGAAGTCACTTTCTCTCTAAAATTGTATGACTTTGTTATTCTAAAGAAATTCCAAAATATTTGTTGTACAGCGACACCAGGAAAGATAACTCTGGGAAAAGGAAAATCAGTGAATAAAGAGGTCAATTTATTTCGAATGAAAATGTTATCACATGACGTAGTGTACCATCAAAAGACTTTTAGCTCCTACTGTTGCCTAAGAAGGGGGTATTAATTGGAGAACTTCTGGGAGAATAGGACTTTGAAACTTTACTAAGAAGAATGCAAAACTTCTTTCTCACAAAACCAGTAAGTCCAGGGTAGAAATGTCCTCTTGGTCATCATTTTGATACCGGATTCGGCAGTATTCATTAGAGCTTGATTAGGTATTTATTAATCTAATTTAATGATTGGGAAGCTTTTTTCACTTCAAAACTCACAACCTGAACGTGTTGACATGTATTACGTGCAAAAGTGGATTGATTGATGAGGAGAGACTGGTTTGGTGCAAAGCAAGCGTCCTGGAATGGGAAGGTCTAGATCAGACTCAGGCTTCGTCAGACAATGCCTGCTTCATCTTTGGAAAGTTAAATAACTCTCTGCGGTGGGGGGGGGTCTGTCTTTTTGTCCATTATATGATGTCAAAAATACTTAATTTACACTGTTATTCTGAGAAGCAAATGCTAAGTAAAAAGACCTTAGACAAATTCTTATCATGGGGTAAATACACAGTAGTGGTTTAAAAAATAAAAAAAAGTTGGGGGGTGCTTGATGCAGTGGTTCACAACTGTAATCCCAGCACTTTGGGAGGCCACAGTGAGAGGATTGTTTAAAGCCAAGAGTTCAAGACCAACCTGGGCAACAAAGTGAGACACACTGTCTCTACAAAAAACAAACAAACTGGAAAAATCAAAGGAAGAAAGTTCAACACAGGTAATATCAGGAAGTGAATTTTTAATTCAGTTATGACTGGATTTTTGTGCTTACTTTTCCTTGATTTTGTATAGTCTACATAATGGTGACATCTTTCTTCAGGCAAAACAATGTGATACTGAACTCAGATGACTTCCAATGATGTTGCCCATATTTCTGTGAAAAGGAGGAAGCTCTTTTTTTTTAAATTAATTAATTAATTATTTTAATTGTACTTTAGGTTCTAGGGTACATGGGCAGATCACGCAGGATTGTTGCATAAGTACACACATGGCAATGTGGTTTGCTGCCTCCATCCCCCAGTCACCTACATCTGGCATTTCTCCCCATTTTATCCCTCCCCAAACTTACCCCCCCACTGTCACTCCATTGGATCCCCCCAACAGACCCCAGTGTGTGATGCTCCCCTCCCTGGGTCCATGTGTTCTCATTGTTCATCACCTGCCTATGAGTGAGAACATGTGGTGTTTGATTTTCTGTTCTTGTGTCAGTTTGCCGAGGATGATGGTTTCCAGATTCACCCATGTTCCTACAAAAGACACAAACTCATCATTTTTTATGGCTGCATATTATTCCATGGTATATATGTGCCACATTTTCCATGTGCACTTGAAAAAAACACTGGAATTTCCAGTAAATGCATGTTCTATTTGTGCATATCTGTAACTTCAATATCGGCTTTCTGGGTATCTCAAATCTTTCAGTGTGCTGGTTGACAAAACAAGAGCACCGTCTTCTTGGACAGACACTGCCAATTTAAGTTCCAGCTCCCTTTCTATCTTCATGCATTTCAAGGAGATCACTTCTCTTCTAATTACAAGCAGCCAGAAAAAGCAGACAGGAGGACATGGATAAGACAGCTTGGGCACAGAAGGAACGGTGAAAGTCTCTTGGGTAATCACCAAACTTCACACTTATACAATGTGCCCCGGTAAAACATGAGCTCTAATAAGCACATTCCTTTCCCTTTAGGTGCACTAAGATAGGGAGGCTAAAAGCAGACTCGGGCAGGTGGGGAGGGGGTGGAGGGCATGCCTGCAACTGCAGGAAGATGTATGGGAACAGACACAAAACCCCTCCCTCCCCGATAAGCAAGACAGAGAGACACAGACTAAAAGTTGGCCAGTGTGGTCTGGGAATAGGGTGAGAGCTGATAAAAACTCTGCTCTATACAGACAGCACGACTGGTCCTAACTGAACTGTCAGACCCTTGGAGGATAAAGCATCCCCTCCTCACAAAGCCCAAACCCTTAAATACCCTTAATCTATAAGAGAGAAAGCTCCTGACCTAACTTGGCCGGAAGCCCCTCTCACGTTTATTCTCCAAAATAAACTTGTCTTAGACTGTTGAGCCACTTTTGATGTTTCTTTCTTCTTTCTTCAACTCTTACACTGGGAATAAACTTTTTAATATGTTTAAATTTAAATGACTCATAAAACTACCTTAAATAGACTGAGAAATAGGGAGCATACATCGTTCCCCTTTGCTTCTTACTAAGATCCCTTCTTCGTCTGAATTCTCTCACTGTTTTTTCTCTGGCTCCATTGCTGCCCCAGGCTCTTCTCACCCTAGAGTACCACCTTCACACAGTATGAGCCCCAGCTGAAAGCTTATGATGATAAATTCAAATGTTACATTTAGGCATTCTGGGTTCAGAATTTCCCTGAAAATATTACCTGCTTAGAAAATACCCATTCCCATTAGCACTTTCTCCTCTCTGGGCCACTGTGAAAACTTCCTCTTTCTTCATTGCTCTCTACTCTTCTCCTCAAGGTTCCTGGAAAAATGAAATATTTTGTATTTTAACATTGATAAGAATTACAATCTATTAGAATTTTGAATAAATAAAAGATTACAGGAAGTAGAAAAAATGCAGTTTCAGTATTGACTTAATTTTTCTCTCTAAGAGGAGAATAAGAATGGGATGGCAGTCTACAGGGACAAATTCATGCCTCTGCTTGCCTTCTGAGGCTTGTGGGTAAACTAAGAGTATGAAATTACTAAAAGCTAAAATCCAGAAAGAAATAACCTTTTGTTAGAAGAAACATCTTTACTTTGGCACAGTAAATTTAGTTATTAAATGATATTGATGGAACAAAGAACTCAATTTCTTTGTGTAAAGAGATATCAAAGGTGTTCTACTTTGTAAGTACATGTGTTCATTTTATTATTCACATATGTATATGCATACATCTATTATATTTTGTTTTGTTAAGAAATGTATTTAAAAGTAAGCCAAGTCAGTTTTCCCAAACATAAATCTCAGAGCAAAATTTTTAAATAAATCCTACATAATTCTATTTTAAAACTGTAAACATTGTTGAATAGAAAGAAAAATGGCTGCAGAAGGTAGTGGTCAGTGGGAATCCAATTTTTTTATGTTGAACGAAGCAGCTCAGTACAGCGTGTGCTAGTACAGCCTGGCTTGCATTAAGGAATGAAAAAGGACTTGGGCTCTAGTGCAGGCTCAAGTTAAGAAACGGTAACCTTGAGAAGGCATTTCTCTAAAATTGTTGAAGCAAGATTCTAATAGTTTTTGATTGGTGGGAATATCTGACTTCTTGTTAGGAAAAGAAATGAAGATGAATTGATTAAGGAACTTGACCAGTAACACTGATGTTCTGATTGCAAGGCCTAGGGTAGAACCCAGATTCCAGCTTTCAGCTGTTTATCCACTAAATTGTCGTGACCAGAGGCACCTGCCCTGTCTCCTAATGGGGTAAAAGGTTAGTGAAATTAAAAGTGCCTAAAGGATTATCACTTCCTAGCCTAAAGTAAAGAGAGTTTTTACTTTCTGCCTGAGATCGGGTTGTAGTGTAGCTCTACTTGTTTCTTTTCATTTTTTCCTTTTCTATTTTAGGAATCAAATCATTAGTAACACCTGTTTGTTTCAGTGCTACAAAGTTAATCACATTTTCTGGTGAACAGTGACATCTGGTGGACACTTAAAAAAAAAACCTCTGCATTTGCTAACAGTTATCAAAAGTTCCAGAAACACAAAAGCCTTCAAGAAGCATCCAGCAGGGAGCCCAGGTTAAACTTGAGAGAGATTTGATTCCTATTGTATGTATGGGAGATCAGGAAAACAGAAACTACCAAATAAGCTTCAGCGATGATCAAGAGAGCTTCCAAATGACTAGAAGCCACCTACGTAATTTTGTTATAGACTTGAAGCTATTTCCCTATTAGTTCACTATTTTCAAAGATGGTATGTTTACTTTATGAAAATTGTATGTTCTACTTTTCCTTTACTTTTACTGCAATTAAAATATACATGCAGAGAAGGGACAACACACACACACTCACAAACATACACACTTACAGCCAGCACTTCATATCGGTAGGTTCACACATCTGTGGATTCAACCAAACTCAAATTTAAAATAGTCGAAAAAAAATTGCTTCTCCACTTAACATATATGAACTTTTTCTTGTCATTATTCCCTAAACACTACATTGTGACAATTACTTACATAGTGTTTACATTGTATTAGCTATTACAAACAATCTAGAAATGATTTAAAATACACCGGAGGGGGTCAGGCACAGTGGCTCATGCCTGTGATCCCAGCACTTTTGGAGACCAAGGCAGGTGGATCATGAGGTCAAGAGATTGAGGCCATCTGGGCCAACATGGTGAAACGCCATCACCACTAAAAATACAAAAATTAGCTGGGTGTGGTGGCGTACACCTGTAGTCCCAGCTACTCGGGAAGCCGAAGCAGGAGAATCACTCTAACCTGGGAGGCAGAGGTTGCAGTGAGCCGAGATCACACCACTGCACTGCAGCCTGGTGACAGAGTGAGACCATCTCAAAACCAAAGACAAACAAAACCCAAACAAACAATACACCAGAGTGTGTACAGGTTACATGCAGTTACTCTGGCATTTTGTGTCAGGGACAGGAGCATGCATGCATTTTTATATTCCCAGGAGGCCTTGGAACCAATATATAACATGTAAATATATATAACACATATATAAATAGGTATATATTACATGTAACATAATATTAAAAACTCCTGTCCTATTATTTCTGCTTCTCTGGAGATTGCTAATGCATAAATCCCCAAAGATTAGACACAACTCAGAATAAAGCACATTAAAGTGCATATATATGTTAGGGGAGGGAGATTAACTGATAAAATTCAATCACTCTTGGTGGAATGGAAGCACTAAGTAGAAAAGTTAATGCAAAAAATACTTTTTTGTACCTTCCAGTTTGTATGCTTAGATGCTACCTGCTACATTGGTAAGAAAGGAGAATCACAGGGGAAATGTGTTTTTATGCTGAGATGAATGAATCCAGGGCAGAACAGTCAAATATATAGTAATTTTGCTCTTCATTTATAGCGGTGGTTTTTCAAATTCATCAGCAGTATTGTTTTCAGAAACTCTTTAAATGTCATTTATCATTAAAGAAAATATACAATACAAAACTGATATATGAATGTCTAATGCTTAAACCAAAAACTGTACTCTTAAATGCATGTCAGTGACTACAATATATATTATTTCAATTTTACTGTGCTAAGCACACAACAGAAAAGCTACCCTCCTAATAACTTTTTAAGTGTGCAACAAAGTATTGCTGACCATAGGCACAGTGCTGAACAGCAGATCTCTAGAACGTACCTATCTTGTTTAACTGAAACTTTATGCTCATTGATTAGCACTTGATTTATCTCCCCAGCCCCTGGCAACCACCAATTCACTTGTTGACGCTATGATTTTGACAATTTTAGATATCTCATATACGCGGAATCATGCAGCACCTGCTACTCTGTGCCTGGCTTACTTCATACAGCAGAATGTTCTTAAAGGTCATCCATGTTTTCTCATTACAAAATGTTCTCCCTTTTTTAAGATGGAATAATGTGCCTTTGTATTTATATACCACATTTTCTTTATCCACTCAGCTTTTTACATAGACACGTAGATTGTTTCTACATCTTGACTATTTTGAATAGTCCTGCAATGAACATGGAAGTGCTAACATCACTGCAAGATCCTCATTTCCCTTCTTTTAAGTAAACACCCCAAATTGAGATTACCAGATATTTTGAATTTTTTGAGGAATCTCCATCCTGTTTTTCATAGCAGCAGCACCATCGTGCATTCCCACCTATAGTGTACAAGATTTCCAAATTCTCCACATCCTCACCAACACTTGGTGTCATATATATATATATGTATGTATGTATGTATGTATGTATATAATCAGTATCCTAACTGATTCGAGATACTTCTTTGTGGCTTTGATTTGAATTTCCCTCAACCAATTAGTGAGGTTGAACATTTTTTCATATACCTGTTGGCTACCTGTATGTCTTCTTTGGGAAAATATCTATTTAAGCCTTTGGTCCATTTTTAATCTAGTTATTAGGTGATTTCTGTTGTTTTTTGTTTTGTTTTGTTTTGTTTCTTTGCTGTTGGGTTGTAGGAGTTTTCTTATATATTTTGGAAATTAGCCTCTTATCAGTTATATGGTTTGCAAATATTTTCTCCCATTTTGCAGGCTGCCTTTTCACTCTGTTAGTTGTTTTCTTTGCTGTACAAAATATTTCTAGTTTGACATAGTCTTACTTTCATCTCAAAATATGTACCTTTAGGGTGTGTTGTTACAGAAATAACAATATATATAAAACAAGAACATGTTCAGATATAGGAGGTCTAATGTTTTATCGGGAGAAATAAACTAGTTATAAGAAGATATTTAGTTCAAGGTAAAAATTCTCATTTGAGAAGTTGGTTTATTTTTTTTTTCCAATGACTGTCAACTCATATGAGTACAAATAACCTTTTAACAGAAATTTGTAATTCCTCTTCTGTGCTTTTAGATCATATGTTATCAAATCTTCTTGCCATCTTTTAGTTTGATTTGTTATTACTTGCTTTCTAATTAATTTTTGATGCAATTCAGGAAGTTTTTTTTTGCAAAGTAAATGTTTTAAATTTATATTAAAATATGCTTTCACTGATAATTCAAAGACATTCGCCCTATAGCCATGTTTAATTTATACCCGGGTCTTGCATTTCAGAGAAGAGCTTTTATTAGCTTTTAAAACAGAAAATACCTACACCGGCAAGTATAGCCCGCGAGAGATACATTGTCATTTTGATATAAGGCACCTGTTTACTGCATCTATCTGGGAATAAACGAAACGAATACATTGGGCCTGTGGAATGTGTCAGTGGTGAGTCACCTGAAAGAAACAAGTCAGTAACAACACTGAAGCTATTGTAACAGAAGTCACAGACTGCACCGAGGGTGGTTTCAGAGGGTCTCAGGATCTCCCTTCCAGGTATGACATAACACATCTTAACACTTCAGAAAGACTGATTAAATCCTTTTGAAATAATTTACTAGAGAAAACATTGGCCATGTTTCTTTTCAATCTGCTGAGAAAAGGGACAAGATATTATATCATCTCTTGGGTTGAATCATAGTAAAGTTTTGAAAAACCATTTTCATATGCTTTATACTTCATGCCCATCCATGCTGATATCCAGAAGTGTGTCCCTCGAATAATAGAAAGAGTAGGACCTCAACTAAAAAGACACCAAAACGATCTATATCTATAAAAACACTAATTTAGTTTTGACATCTTTGTGACATAACTACCTGATAAATATTCAGTGCAGAGAATCCGGGGTCTCTTGAAAGCTTTAACAGTTATATCGTTTTGGGTTTTCAAAAAGCTGTGTGAGAATTACTTTAGTTATCTTTGTGTTTATTATTTCATTGAGACCTGGGGGATATCAAATCGATTGCTGGACGTGACACAGAAACCAGCAAATCCCCATCCCAGCCTATTGTAGGGCAAAACAGTTATCAGGAATCTCTCCCCCACTCAGAGTGTCTTGGAAATTATGCCCTAGTGCTAGAACCTGATGTCTGGACACCTCCTGCCAACAATGCAAACTGTTGTCCCGCGATGCCCAAAGCAAACACGATGACCAAATCACCCAGCCTCAAATAGAACCCAGGTTCTCCTACACTTCAACAGAAAGGGTGCATTTGTGAAGATACCATTCCAACATAGAGAGTGTCTAACAAGTGTCTGTGCCCCAGTCATGTTTACTATGCCCTGTTTTTCCTTTCATTGGTTATGAGCACTCTGGGTTTGTTTCGTTGTTGTTATTTTCCATCATCTTTGAATAAACGCTAAGAGGAACTTGCTAAGGTCAAGTCTCCATGACCATTTGCTAATTATTAACAGCAACTATTTTAGCTACACAAACATTCGGCAAAAGGCTTTAAAAATCACCAATATTCAAGACTTATTCAAATTATTAGCCAAGGATTACTCAAAAGAACAGATAACAAAGTGCAGAAAGACAAGCTTTAACTGCAAAGGAACTCTTTAGGTAGCTGAAATCTTCATAGGCAAGCACAAAAAGTTAGCCTTCATTGTCACCCCTAAGTGACTATAACCACCCCAGTCTTGTTCAATGACTTACCTGAGCCATTGAAGAAGAAAGAATTGGTTTAAAAGAATTAACATTTAGAAAGTTTCATACCTGTCTTCAAGTTACTTTTCCATTATTCCTGCTGTTACCATAACAAGTCCTCCGTCCCTAGTGCTTCATGCTAGGGCAAGCCTGGAGGGCTAATAGATGGGGAAATATTCTCATTCATTTTTAACATCAGGCAGAGGAGGACTCAAAAGTGTGAAAGGGCACAGGGAAAAATTCTGGCCAGTTGCTTCCCTATATCTAGCCCTTGGAACTGAACCTACATTGAGAAGGAGAGTACTGAGTTGAACATATGACTAGATTACTGAGAGGGGGTGAGGGAGGAGAGCATCTCTCAAGCTCGCAATTGAGTTCAGGTTGTGTGATACTTGTTGAGGCATTGGCTTGAAACAAATACAATGCCATTAGATGAGTTTAGCAAAGCTGAACTTCAGGAACACCAAGATGCTCATACTGAATGAACTTGCTGCAATTTTCTAGTTGTGCTTATGAACTTGGGAGTAGATCAGTGTGGCCAGTGCATTTTGACATGCTTTTATCAATGAAAATAGCTGTTAACGTTTTTAGGCGCAAAACTGTGACTTTGGGAAACACTGAAATCAGAAATTAAACAGATTAATTAGTTTCATGGTGAACACTTCAAAAAGTGAGAAGGATGCAAAGAAATGTAAATGGAGATCTGTCCTTCAGAATATCAAAATTATTGAGGAAATGAGCAAGATATTTCAAAATAGGAAAATGGAATAATTTCACAACACAACCGTGAGGCTGGAGTAAGGACACAGGGTGAGCAACGGATTTTTTTTTTTTTTTTTTTTTTTTTTTTGAGACGGAGTTTCGCTGTTGTTACCCAGGCTGGAGTGCAATGGCGCAATCTCGGCTCACCGCAACCTCCGCCTCCTGGGTTCAGGCAATTCTCCTGCTTCAGCCTCCTGAGTAGCTGGGATTACAGGCACGCACCACCATGCCCAGCTAATTTTTTGTACTTTTAATAGAGACGGGGTTTCACCATGTTGACCAGGATGGTCTCAATCTCTTGACCTCGTGATCCACCTGCCTCGGCCTCCCAAAGTGCTGGGATTACAGGCGTGAGCCACCGCGCCCGGCCACGGATGTGTTTAAAAATGCAGCGATACAGGAAGTAACGAACCATTCCTAACATTGTGGAAGGCACTGTAACGGTTAATATTAGGCATCAACTTGATTGGATTAAAGGACGCCCAGGTGGCTGCTAAAGCGTCATTTCTGGGTGTGTCTGCGAAGGCGTTGCCAGAGGAGATTGACATCTGAGTCAGGGAACTGGGAGAGGAAGACTCTCCGTCAACGTGGGTGGGCACTGCCCAATCAGCTGCCGCAGGGCTAGTCCCAGGCGGGCGGAAGACGGCAGATACCTGGGCTTGCTGAGGCTTCTTTCCTCGCTGGGTGTTTATTTCCAATCCTCCTGCTCTTGGACATTAGACTCCAGGTGCGTTGGTCTTGGACTCGCAGCAGTGGCTGCCCGGGGGGCTTCGGGCCTTCAGCCACAGGTTGCAGGCTGCACTCGGCCTCCCTGGTTTCAGGCATTCCAACCTGCACTGAGCGACCACCGGCTTCTCTCTTTCTCCAGCCTGCAGATGGCCTGTCCTGGGACTTCACCTTCGAAACGTGAGTCAGTTCTCCCTAATAAACTCCTATATATTTCTCTCCCTCTCTCTCCTGTTGGTTCTGTCCCTCTGGAGAACTCTAATACAGACGTTTTCAGGAAATACTCGAATTGGAAATAATCCCACCCAAAGACGTAAATATCCATAAAATTTTTCACCAGACTGACTGGTGTCTATAACATATAAGACAGAACAATGGAAAAGAATGAGCCTTGTTTAATATTTTTTCTTTTGTCGACTGAGATACAGGTGCATCAGGTTACTCAGTGGAAATTTAGGTCCCAGATTTCACTTTACTCCTCACTTCATTTACTTATTTTTCTAATCATCAGTTGGTTTATGTTAAACCTCAGTGCCATCATTTAAAATTTGCCCCCCCCCCCCCCCCCCCCGCTTTGGACCTTCAGAATTGGATTTTTCTTTTTCCTTTAGGGGAAGAACCTCTTTGTTTTAGAAAGGACATTTAGAGTGGCTCTTTGTAATTAAGGTTTTGTCCTCTGTGGTGGTTTGGGGAGGGGAAATTTTGCCTTGATAGTGACCCCTCCTACCTGAGAGAATTCCTGAGGCAGATGGAGACTTGCACGAGCCTGCCCCCGTAAGCTGGTTACAGCTGTGAAACTAGACTTGGGCTTAGTGCAGAGGAACCAGGCCCCGCACACAGGGCTACTTAGGGTCAGTGTTTGCAGGTGATGGTTTTGCTGGCACAGCTGAGTCCTGCCGCGAGGAAGCCACAGGAAGACTGTTTCTTGGATCAGCACAAACTGTGGGATCCTGGCAATTTGCAGTAGGAAGCCCTGTACTATTAAATACTATACTAATTCATTAGAGTTAAAAAAATTATTATCATTGTAACAATAAAGGAAATAGAGTCTTGTTCTGTACTCCAAGCTGAGAAAAGGGAACATACTGGTGATATTTTAGCATCTGTCAGAGTTAATTGCAAAACAATTTAGAACGTGAAGTAATAGCAGTAATTATTATATACATGTTTGGCTAAAGGTTGCCTACCTTCGAAATACTTTGCATATGCATGTATGTGTGTGTATATGTGTGTATATATATACACACACACACACATATATATATAGATTTATACACAAACATGCACATATGTGTGCTCCTCTAAACACACACACACACACACACACACTTAGTCCTCATGACAATATTACCCATATGAAAAACAAAATGCCGTGGTACAGAAGGGAATGTACGATCTGTGTTTGTTGGCCATTTGTCTTTCTCGTGGGACCCTAGTACCTGTCCCACTTGCTATGGATGAAAAGGTCAAAAGGAAGACCAGGAAATGAACGATAGTTGTAAGAGAAGAAACTCATTGCGGTGAAATAGATGAAGCATATTTCTTCCTGTGACGGGCTCAGTAGCATCACCTTTAATTAGGACGAACAAGATTGTGTTCAGGTGCAAGAAGCTGGCCCTATCATTTATGCTTTCTTTTCTCCCTCAGCTGTATAATTTAAGTTTGCAGATTTATTCAAAGTTTAGTCTTTGTCAAAACCAGGGTTTTGTTTAACTAAGAAGGCTAAATAATCAGATGTTGACAGAAATGAGCAATGCTCCCTTCAAAAATCTAATCTTTTTGGCCTTTGTTAAAGAAACATCAGGGGAAATTGATGACCATGAAGATTTATATTTATTAATCTAAGGGGATTTTTTTTCTAGCTCTGGAATGATAATAGTTATTTGAGTTATGGCTGAATAATGGAGACTATTGAATCAGAAAGTCCCCTTATGGGTAATACACATTAATCATTTTTATAATTAAAAATATATTTCTCAATTCAGTCTATTTTTCATATTTAAAGAATATTCATCAGACTAAAACTTTTGGATACCCAATATGGAAAGTTACTTTTAGAGAATGAGTAATGGGAAGGTACAGTCTATTAAATATCATCACACACCTCATTTCTGGATAGAAATATGTATGTTTTATATGTATATGATATTTAGTCTAACAATATTAAACATGATAGATTTATTTGTACACTTATGATGATTTCATTTCCATTTACATAAATTGTATGTGCTCATTGAAAAATGCAAATACAAAATATGTTAAAGTAAAAATAGCCCTGTACCTCCCCTCTAAAAGATAACTTTAATATTTTGGTGACTTTCAGATATTTCCCCAAGCATACACTCAAGCAGATCTTGCTCACAGAACACCCACAAAGTTTACATACTATTATGATACTGTGGAAACAATCAAAGACCTCCCAAATGAGTATAAACAGGCTATTTATTCAGTTTGCTATAGCGAGAGACTCAGCCATTGTCATTTGCATTTGGCAGAGACTCAAAGGGAGGAAGAGGAGTGGGAAAGCTTTGTAGTGGCAAAAAAAGTTTTAGGTATGCTCTGATTAAAGCTCTTTTGGCATGGAGAAGCTGGAAGGGGGCTAACTAGAAGCTGGGTATATTATGTGATTAGTTAGTAAAACATTTGATTTCTCTGGATGCTTCAAAGCCAGAAGCATAAAGATGTATATAGAGTCAGGGAAAAAGAGAATTTTTTAAAAGACAAGTCATTAACACAACCCTCATTGTTTGTAATTACTTGCTGCAGAGATTGTAGTCTGTCTTCCCAGGCGGGTTGCTCATAGCTAGCAGGTCAGAATGTTATTGTCATATATGGCCTGGCTATTGTCCATTTATATATTCAGGCTCTCATTATTCATAATTTGGATATAATTTGGATTTTTTCCTGGATAATAGCTTCCATTCATATTCACTATAACATTATTTTTAATGTCTAAATATTTCATTTTATAGATATGCTATACTCTGAAACTGCTATAGATATGCTGTAATACTTATCCCCTTTCTAATGTCATTTGGGACATTCCAAATTGTCTGAATTTTAGCAATGATAAAATGAACTTCCTTAGAGACAATTATTTTTACACACATCCACTTATAGTTTAAAAGTTCATTTCTAAAGTAGAATTGCATGGCTTAATACATTTACACATACTGAAGATAACTACAGAATGCTAAATTGTTCTTCAATTGAAATATTTAAATTTCTAAGTGAATGGAAGCATCGTATTACTAATATAGTCATTTTCAAAAATTGCTAATCCTACAAATAACACACTTTTATTTACTTAATATGGTGAATATCTTCTCATGTACTTATTGATCGTTGTATTTTTTCTTTTTTCATTTGCCAGCTCGTGTCTTTTGCTCATATTTTTCATGGTATAATTTACTTTCCTTTTGATTTATGATACCTTTATTTTTGATGCCACAAAATTCTCCAGCTTATCATTTAATTTTTAAATAATGTTGTGCTTTATTTTTGCTATGTGCAGTGCTTTCTTTCAATGGTATTGCAAAGTGACTAGATGCTATTGCTATTTAAGGGTTGTGGCCAGATGGCGCTCTTGTCTTTAGAGATCATGAGAATCATCAGATCCAGAAAGCTGACCTATATGTTTTTGATGTGATTAGGAAAAAAGTTCTTACTTAAAAAGAAAGTAAAAGACAAAAAAGAAAACTTTCCAAATTATTCCATAAAAAGTAACAAAATATTTTTTACTTTCTTTTAATAATAAGTATTCTAATATTCTGGCAATGCTCCATTACCTACCCACACGTTACATACTGTACACTCAACTTCTGGAAAATTTTCAGTTTAATTGATAATCTTTAGCTTGTAAGTATGTCAACCAGGTGGGTACAAACTCCTCAGGCTTTCTTTTCTCCACTCTTGCTGACAGGAAATTAGCTATTTGACTACTCCATGGATAGGCGGGTGAACAGCCTTCTGTTAATGATCTCTAAGTGACTTGAATCAGTGCTTCCTCCTCCCATGGAGAGCTTTCCAGCAGGACTTCTGAGTATCCTTATTTTTTTTTCCACAATAGATCCACTTCAGAATTTCTTCAGACTAGTGACTACTTCTTTCAGGTATCTCAGCAGTTCTTCATATTGCCCATGAATTGGAATTATCTATGAAATCCACAAAAACTCTTCTGATTTCCTCATTTCATTACTGGTAATTCTGATTTAATTGGTCTAAGTTGGAATTCCAGCATGAGCATTTTCTAAAAAGCTCTCCAGGTGATTCAAATGTGCCTCCAGAGTTAAGAATTATATGTATCTTCTTATCAATAGGTTTTATATATAGATATATCTTCTGTAATAGACATGTCAATTATAAAGTTACTTCAGCATGAGTTAACTTGCTAAGTCTACTTTTTAAAATAGTTCATTATCTTTTAAGTCATTTTTAATATAAAGTGAGAATAACAATGAAAAAGCAAGCAGTCTTCAATATTCAAATCAAATCATTGGACCTGATTAAAGCAACACTCTCAGTGTCATAGATTCAGAAATATGCATAGCTATTATATCTAAAAGGGATCCTACACATCTTCTAATTATACTTTGTAATTTGTATAAAATGAATATATTGTATATAATATTTTCATTTTTATAAAATGGATATAAATAGGAAAACTGAGACCCAGAAAAAATAAGTGATTATTACAATGCTATTTAGCCATTAAGTGTTGGATTTGGTTCTAAAATATAAATATGTACTTATATTAGTTTCAAATGCAGCATAAGAAATTACTCTGAAACTTAGCAACTAACACACACAATATGAATGTATAATCTCACAGAGTTTATTCGGGTCATGAATTCAAGGATAATGTAGCTGGTTATTTCTGGCTCACTGCATTTCATGGGGTCGCAATCAAAATGCTGATCAGCGTTGCCAGCAGCTGAAGCCTGACTGAGACTGGAAGACCTGATTCCAAGATGGCTCCCTCATGTGGCTGTTTGGAGGTGTCCGATTCTTACCACAAGGACCTTTCCTAGGGCTGCTTTAATATCCTGGTGATTTGGCAGCTCACTTGCTCCTATTATCTATTTTTTGAAATAGCTTTGGAAGCCACACTCCATATTATTTACAATATCTTATTAGTAAAGACACAGGACATCTCTTATTACACAAGACATCTCTCTCCATGTGGAGGAAAGTACGCAAGTAGATGAATATCAAAAAGTAAGAATTCATCAGGAATGATCTTAAAAACTACCTACCAAGTACCTATCTGGCGCTTCATTCCTCCATCATGGCTCATTAGTAAACCATAAATTGTAGGTCTTTGGAAGTCTTTTAAAACTCAGTTCTAAGTTTTTACCACAAATATAACAGTTCATGTCATCTAGTGAGAAAATAGAGCTTTAAACAATGTTTTAATAATTTGTGATGCTTTAATGAAATCTGCATTGATCTTACTTGATATTTTGGCAATCACCTTTAAAAGGCATTCTTTTTCTTCAGCAATCTGGGAAATGTTATCTTTCCATTTTTAAAGCATTTAAAAAATCTTAACCTCCTCCGATGAGATATGTAATGTAATGTTTTCTATGCAAAATAAGTACTTTTTTTTTGAGATGGAGTTTTACTCTCGTAGCCCAGGCTGGAGTGTAATGGCGATCTCAGCTCACCACAACTTCCCCCACCTGGTTCAAGAGATTCTCCTGCCTCAGCCTCCCGAGTGGCTGGGATTACAGGCATGCACCACCACGCCTGGCTAATTTTGTATTTTTAGTAGAGACAGGGTTTCTCCATGTTGGTCAGGCTGCTCTCAAACTCCCGACCTCAGGTGAACCAGTACTTTTTTCTTAATGATCAATCAGTTTTTATAATTGAGATTGTCATGAATTTCAAAAATGGAGCAAGATATGTATTACCAGTGTTGTTTCCTTTAATGTTACAAATAATGTAAACAGTTTTAAAGGGCTAGGAAAACAATATTGCAGTAAGAAGTTATTTTTTACTTTTCAGGAAAAGTACGATATTTAAAATCAGTCCTTAAATAATGTATAATTTTAAGAAAGATGAAATTTATAATTATCGATAGAATGATTCATTTCTCCTATCATTAAAAATACTTAATCTTGGCCGGGCGCGGTGGCTCAAGCCTGTAATCCCAGCACTTTGGGAGGCCGAGGCGGGTGGATCACGAGGTCAAGAGGTCGAGACCATCCTGGTCAACATGGTGAAACCCCGTCTCTACTAAAAATACAAAAAAAATTAGCTGGGCATGGTGGCGCGTGCCTGTAATCCCAGCTACTCGGGAGGCTGAGGCAGGAGAATTGCCTGAACCCAGGAGGCGGAGGTTGTCAGTGAGCCGAGATCGCGCCATTGCAGCCTGGGTAACAAGAGCGAAACTCAGTCTCAAAAAAAAAAAAAAAAAAAAAAAAAAAAAAATACTTAATCTTCTTGAAAAAGAAATGTAGGAATTACACTATATAAGTGTCTTGTTGCTTATATAATCATTAATACTCTATTGAAACAGGACATTAACAGCTACTCTGGCAATTTTAAGGTGTATTATACCACTCAAGTAAGTATGACAGCTATATTATTAGTAAAAATAAGTCAGAAGTAAGGAATCTCCACTCCCTGAGCCAAAATCTAGCCTCTGATTAGTTTGAGTTTTTAGGAAAATTCCAGAGGGTGATAATTTCACATGATGCTAAAATTAAATATAGCTTTAAATGACTTTAATGGCAAAATCCTAAAAGACTCCAGAGTAGGAAAGACACTATAAGACAGAGCGGTGCAGGTGTGTATTTGTGATATGTGCTTGAATGTATTTGGGTTTCTAAGTCTCTGTCAACCTTAGTATGTCTCTCTCTATGGAATTCTTAGTAGCCTACCTCACCTCCAAAAGTGTCTACAGTACTAAAGTAGGTGAGTCCTTCTGAATTTATTTGTATGGTTGTGCGCATGTGTGTATGGAGGAGTATCTGTCCATCTGTATGTAGATGGACAAATGGACAGATACTCCTTTAATGGGTATTCCTCTATTATTCTTTGTCTACATTTTTCTGTTTGTGTCTTTCTGAGTTAAACAATTTTTTTATTCCTCAACTTACACTTTATCTCGTTGTAAAAAGAGTGTAAGGCAGCGGTGTACCCTGTATACACAGTTGGTATTCCCTGTGGGTCTCTACCTCTGCAGTCTAACTTTTTTCCTTTTCTTTTCCCTGCCTCGTTCCAGGATACCAATCACCCCACATTTCATCATCAGTTTTCTTTTGTAATTCTCTTTATTAAACACTTGGCCTCATTATTCATCATAGAGGAACTTCCATATAGTCTTATCAGCACTCTGCCATCTGTTTCCTAAAACTTGGCGATCCTTTTGTTGACTGCATGGTTACTTTAGCACCCACATTGGAGTCGCAAATATATTACCACTAATCTTTTCAGGAGTATGCTTCTTAAACTTCAGATCACAGCCTCTGTCCCCAAGCTGTTTGAAGATCTATTGCTGAAGTTGTGTAATAAGTCTATTCCTAAAGCAAACCTGTCAGAGGTGGTGGTGGTTTATGAGTCATGCCCTTGCACACTGCTATTTAATCAGTACAGAAAAAAATGGGCAGTCCTCACAAGTGCTGGCCGGCTTTCTTTTGCTTTAGTTCCAAAGCCGGTACCTGCAGTTAGTGCTACCTGAAATAGTAATTGAGTATAGGAACTGAGGGTTATCTCTAAGAACTTATTCAATCCTGAAATCCAAGTATCCTATAAATACTGAAATGTGAACCAAATTTTTTGATAATATGTGTATATTAAAAGAATTTAGATAAGATGGTCAGATTGCCAAAAAACAACAACAACCTAAAAAAGCCTCTTCTATGCACTATGGAAAGATTTCTGAAAATAAGATGTAAAGAAAGAGTAGCTAATATTTTTACAGACATCCTGGGCTTCAGTCACCGGCTTATACTGAATTACTTTGGATTATGGGTAGCATTATGTAGTAGATTAAAGATGGCAGTAGATATTTTTTGCATTTCTTTTATGTAAAAGGTGGTTCAAATATCTTCTTCTTTAATCTGAATTGGCTTTAGAGATTAGCTTAATCAGTAGAATGCAGTGGAAGTGAAAAAATGACATCTCTAAGGCTAAAATATAAATAGTTTTCTCATTTTTTCTTAGTTCTTCTGGAACACTGTCTCTGAGAGCCCTGATCAGCCCTGTAAGGAGGTAGACTATCCTGAGACCTAAAGATGCCATGTGAAGGAGCTCTAGAAAACCATTCCAGCTGAGCCTTCCTTTCCAGCCTCCCTACCAAAGTACCAGACAGGCAAATTAAGCCATATTGACCCCTTCATTCTAGCCCATCTGCTGTTTAAATACTCCATGACTTGATGCACAAAGTACAAAATATGTAACTATGATAGTAATCCCACTAGGTAGACCTAATGTAACATAACTTTTTCAACACCAAGTTCTATAAAAGACATCCTTGCTTCCGCTGCAATATTTGAGAGCTGCATTTAACCTACCAATCTCTCTACTATTGTACCTCTTTATGATCAGTCCTTGTTGCTTTGGCCCAGTGTATTTGGGTTCCTTTTACTCATCCAAAAAAAAATCCATATTTCAGAAGCAATTTCTAAAAAAAAAAAAAAAAATTTACTATACTGAGTTTCATAAAGAGTAGACAATAAATATTTGTTTATTCATTGAACCTATAACCCAAAGACCTCTTTCAGTAAATCCTCATTTCCCTATGTTTCAGATGCAGAACAACAGAATAAAATGATTGTTGTGGGAATTGAGAGCAGAAGAGTTCTGTCATGTTTTACTACCAAAGTTCACTCTCTTATGGAAAAATTAGATATTTTCAAGAAAGCAATTTCCTAGATGTCAATTTATAAATACAGTGCTTAATTTTTTAAATAACTAGCAACAGGAAGAAAAATGGCTGGAGCCTGCAGCCATGTCAGAGCACATTCCCCAAGATGAATCTCTTTACATCTAATATACACTACTGGAAAATACATGCATTTCTCCAGTAATATATATATTTTGTTATGGAAAAAAATCCCTTTCCCCTCAGGGGATCAGATTCCCAGACCACAGTAATAGACTCCTGCAGGGGTATTATTCATTCTTATTTCATGGAGTTCTGCTCCAGATAGAACAATTACATAAATATTTAATGGTGCTTTTTGAATTGTGCAAACCACAAGTACTTCCTCTGCCAGATTATTCCTTCTCATTTGTCCCACTCCATCCTACTCTCTTCTGTCTACTCCTTCCCATAACCTTTTGGTGTAAGCTGGTAGCTCTCAACCTGTGTTCAGAGAAATTACTTCCACACTCTACTTGTAGGTGCCTACTGTTCTGGAGTAGATTGGGACAGATTTTCTTATCAGGAGCACTGATAGGAAAAACTGAGTAACTATTTCAAGAATTGTACTTTTCAGTATAAAACATTCCAGCTAATATTTACCTAGTGCAAGGTGAGGGTGAGGAATTCTGAGTTTCCTGTTTGGAGAAGAACTTGAGTTGAGCAGTTCGTGACTTTCTTTTAACCTCTCAGAAGCTCACCCCCAACAGGAAATATCTACTCAAAAGGTTAAACGTGAAGACATTTTATTTACAACAACAGATATAATAAAACCAACACAATTTAACTACTTTTATTGGCTGTTTTTCCATCTCAGATTTGGGGTAGGCAAAAAAGATAAATAATCAGGGAGTCTACTTATTATTCAAATAATGAATTAGCGAAATCTGTCTAGCCACTGCTGAAGTTCAGGTCACAGTAAACCTAAATCCCAGTTGTATGATGCCAAAATGAAATGCTAGCAGCCACTGGATCCATTTCAAAACTGGGAATGTCCACTAACACAAAGTAGTTGACTGTTGGAGGTCTCAAAGTTATATGACCCTAAATCAAACTTGTGAGAGTATGAGAAAATAAATGGAAGAGAGGTAGCATCACACACACACACACACACACACACACACACACACACACACACAGATACATACAGAGCTAGTTCTAAGGTGGAGACAGTCTGTGTTAATTCTTTTCCTTTAATCACAAATCATGGCTCCCGGTTGGGCCACGTTTCCTTTCTCTATTGCTCTGCCTCCACCTAAGGTAATGACTCACCTGGTAAACACAAGTACTTTGGGTTCAACCTCAGAGTGCTGAGTAGATCCCCAAGGGAAATGAGCCTATATATTCGCAGTGTCAAGTTAGCCTACCCTCTTCCATGGGGAGTAGTTTTATTAACTTAAGAATGGGACATCACGCTTGTCATCCCAGCACTTTGGGAGGCGGAGGTGGAGGCGGGTAGATCATGATGTCAAGACATCAAGACCACCCTGGCCAACATGGTGAAACTCCATCTCTACTAAAAATACAAAAATTAGCTGGGCGTGGTGGTGCACACCTGTAGTCCCAGCTACTCGGGAGGCTGAGGCAGAAGGATTGCTTGAACCCAGGAGGTGGAGGTTGCAGTGAGCTAAGATTGTGCTACTGCACTCCAGCCTGGCGCCTGGCAAAGAAACGAGACTCTGTCTCAAAAAAAAAAAAAAAAAAAAATAGGACAAACGGGAAAAATAAATGTGCATGCTAATTTCTGTCACTGTAAATAATGCTTAAAACATAGTCGGCCTTTGCAGATACAGATAATTAGGCACTGGTGAGAACATATATTGTCAGTTTTCCCAAGACAGTCTTTTCTAGGTCTACTACCCCAGCCCTGGGGACGTGGTGGCCCTCCCTGTCTATCCGAGACAAGTACCCTAGGATGAACACCTGAGTTTGTGGTATTTCATCTCCCTCTTTCACCATTCTCTCTCTGGTTTTTATCCTCATACTGCTTTTATTCTCAAACAACAAGAACTATTATCTTATCTTCCTTTTATAACTTCCCTTTTGTAATGCTGCATTAAAGCCAACATAGAATTATTAGTTTCTAGGTTTCCCTAGGTCTCGAGAGTAAGGAGATTTACATTTTCCTGTGGGGAAATATTTTAATGCCCTCAAGAGAATTAAGGAGAGGCAGAATTAGTTTGGGAAAGAAAGATAAAACAGCTCATTTTTCTTTGTAGGTTGTTTGAAGGTCTTAAGGACTATATGTTTGAATGTGACAGATGTTAGAGGTTAATATTTAGCTCTGGCTAAAATTATTTTTACTTTTCCCATGGTTGCTAGACAAAGAATCTGTTATGGACTCAATTGTGTTCCTTGTAAAATTCATATATTGGGCTGGTGGCTCCTGCCTGTAATCCCAGCACTTTGGGAGGCCCAGGCAGGTGGATCAGGAGGTCAGAATATCGAGACCATGTGGCCAATATGGAGAAACCTGTCTCTACTAAAAATACAATAATTAGCTGGGCATGGTGGTGCTTGCCTGTAATCCCAGCTACCTGAGAGGCTAAGGCAGGAGAATAGCTTGAACCAGGGTGTTGGAGGTTGCAGTGAGCTGAGAGTGTGCCACTGCACTCCAGCCTGGCCACAGAGTGAGACTTCATCTCAAAAAAGAAAGAAGGAAAGAAAGAGAGAAAGAAAAATGCATATATTGAAGCTATATAACCCTTATTACTACAGAATGGGATTGTATTTGAATGTAGGGCTTTAAAAGAGTAACTCAGTTAAAATTAGATTATTAGGGTGAACCCTAATTCAATTTGATGGTTATCCTGATAAGAAATTAGGACACAAAAGAGCCATTGGCAATGCACATGTACACAGGGGAAAGGCCATGTCAGGAAACAGCTAGAAGACTTGGCTTGCCATCTGAAAGCCAGGAAGAGAGGTCTCAGGAGAAATCCACTCTGCTGACACCTAAATCTTGAACCTCCAGCCTTCAGAACTGTGAGAAAGTAAATTTCTATTGTTTAACCCACACTGTCTGTGGTATTTTGTTATGAAAGCCCTAGCAAAAGGACTGGGAAAATGAGTAATCTTTCTAAAGTTTAGGAATAGTATGAACATTAAAAGATAATAAATGATACAACAGAAGTTTTCCATTTTGAGTCCTAGTCAACCATTTCCAGAAGAAGGACCAATTTCCTGATTGAGAGGACACTCTCTTCCTCTGGAAACTACAACCAGGTCTTGCTGGTAATTTGTAAATTCAACATTGTTCTTTCCTTCTAATTCAAATGTTCTCTTTCCTCCCCTGGAAGGATCAGTTAAGTATACATTCTCTCCCCTTACTGGAATTACTTAAGACAGCTTACACCCCAAGTCCAGTCTCACAGCAGACTCTCTATCCAAGGGTACAGATTCTAGAGCAATTCTCATTCAACTTTCTACCTTAGATCCTAATAAAAATCTTAGGACAGCTTTTCGAATTCAACTGGCAGTTTTCAGTTAACAAGATTAATTATGTAAAAAAGATGCTAAAGGTTAAACTTGATTTCTGGAATACTTACAGTCAATCTCCCCAGAAATATAATTGAACATTGGCTTTGTGCAGAATCTCTCTACTACAGCAAATTTTGAAAGTTTTATGAGGTTTAGATGAATCCTGAAAGATTTGTATTTTCACAATTCCATATTCCTTAGCTATTGTTAGTTTTTAAAAATCAATGTTTATAATGTACACACCTCTCCATTACTGTTTTCCCTACAATTTGTGTGTATTTTTCTTCAATGATTCGTTAAATCAAAAAGGAAAGCACCACTTTGCCACTGCTTGAACGTGCCGGTTTATTCTTAGAAACCTCAGATGCATGTGCTGCTTTTATCAGTTTCCTCCAGTTAACTTGATCTCCTTTTGCCAACCTCTACTGAACATGAGCATGTAATCATGGAACCCGTATCTGCTGAGAGCACAAAAACACTGAAATTCCTGTCCCTGGAATATGAGCCGTTGTAGTTCTCCATTTTTAGCAGAACAAATGGTAACGTTTGAATAATCTCAGATTCATCTCAGAGCTAGGTTTTAAATTGGGTCAATGTTAATTTATCCATTTATCAATAAAGCACATGATGGATTTAAGTTTATACAAACTTAGATGCAAAAGCCCAATGTAAAAGTAAGATATGGTGCTTATTTCCCTCATGATAACTCATCAAATGCAACATTAACTTGAATTTTATTCCTGTCTCTTGAGAATTTGACTCTTGTAAATTGAATATCTTCTAATCTAAACAATACTTCTGGATATCAAATTCAGGATTGAGAGACAGGCAGAGTAGAAGCGAAAAGGAGGAACTGTACTTCAATTCCTACCACCAAAGAGTGAATCAGGCGGGAAACTTGCAAACAGTAAAAACTGTTCATCTCTAGCCCACAATTGATACAGTTTGCTTTAATACTTGTTTGTCTCAATAGTGGAATCCCATGCTTAACACTAAGCTTAGTCTAGTCAATGTATTCAGTAAACTAACGAGAGATTTGAAAAGTCCATTTGGTAATTTGAGTCCTTATAAGGAATGATTATGTAGAATGGGTCTCCTATGGAATATGATCTGGCCTGAAAGGTACCCTGAAGTCTTTAGTTACTGCTGACCTGGAAGTGTCTGCAGTTTCCTTTTAGAGAATTATTACTCTAGGCATCTATTCATGTGAAGGGGGCTCTTGTTAAAAACCACATGTTAACCACTATTGGTCATTATCACTTCACTATCTGTAGGTTATGGAATTTTGTAGGTGGATGCAAAAAGGTAAGAGAAAAGCTAAAGTTGTCACAAAGCCTCAAAAGTACGGGGGGACATGACAGGTAGCAGTCATGGGAACTGCTTGAGAGCACGCTGCCTGCTGTAATGTTCTCGGAGCGAAGGAATCCCAATAAAAGAGGAACTAAGAAGACAGAAGTCAGCATTTGCCAAGAGTAGGCAGCTGTCACAAAGTTGATAGTCAGATAATGACACTGCTCTTTATGACATCACCTACAAATCTGCCTTTCTGGTATGACTCAATCCATTATTGTCCCATTTCCTGAATTCAGTGGCGAACTTGGCAAGTGTGAGGTTTCTACAGCTTTCTTCACAAGAATATCCCATTTTTTAGGAGCTTTGAATGTCAGGTAGTTATTCCTAATATAATGGCCAGGCTGTAAGCATTACTTCCCTTCTCATTATTGCCTTCTTTTCTCCATTTAATGCCTCCTCTCCTGCCTCAGTATTTATAGCTTCAAATAATTGTAGATTTTTATGCTCTCCCAACTAGTCTAAAGTAACTGCTCAGCTCTGATCTAACAACATTTTTCAGTAGTTGAGTGTAAATTGTCTTCTTTGTCCATTAATTTTGAATGGGTTTAGAAAACTCTGAACTCACGTATGACATAAAAATGAAGGAAATAGCCTGACATACCTAATTGGCCACACATCTGTCTTTCAGTTTTAGTCTCTCTCATCTGCTGGTAAAACGGAGATTCCAGTCCTTTGAAACAATGAATTAAGACTTTGTTTCCACCACTCAACTCATTAAAGACTTGTAGGTATTGATATAACAGTAAAGTGGCTCCTCTTTGAAATGTTATATATGTTGTCTTCCCAAGGATCACACAGAACTCTACTTGCCAACAGGGCAGCTGCAGTGTCAAAGTGCCACCATCCCACTTACCTTGGTCACAGCTGGGGTCCTCATAGAAACTGTCAAAGTAACAAGCCATCAAGATAGTTGTAGAAGCTTCCTGCTGCTGCCACGTGTCCTTCTGCTCTAGTTTTTCAGCACAATGAAATGTCAGCAATTCACATCACACCTGAGATAATAAACTTTCCATCATCCTTCTCTTATTTTTTATCAAGATGACAAAGGCCGGATACTGTAATATAAAAATGCTAGATTAAGTCTATCTGAAAGATAAAAATGTCTACCCCTCAGAATGTATTGGCTATTACAATTATATGTGATTCAAGACAGTGTGAGAAAGGGACCTGCTCTCACGGATTTACACTGGAACTGAACCAGCAGGGAGAGCAGTGAACAGTGGCAACCAGTGGCTACGGTCATGCCACTGCAGGTTACGAGAAAATGGCTGTGCCACTAAATGTTAGCTTTAGCTTTCATCTCCTGTTTTACTAAAGGACATATTAAATCTGAATCAGTGGAGCTAATAGCCTCCAAGTTCATGACCGCTTTGCCTGGAAACAGCAGCGTGAAGTATAGTCATCTTCCATTATCCATGGGAAATATGTTCCAAGACCCCCAGTGAATGCCTGAATTGGTAGATAGATAGAACTGAACTCTTGGTATACTATGTTTTTTCTATACATATACACCTATGATAAAGTTTAATTTATAGATTAGGTACAGCAAGAGATTAACAACAATAATACTAAAACAGAACAATTATAACAATATTCCAGCATTGCAGAACTTTTACGAAGTAAAATAGCTACTTGAACTATTGATGGCAGAGCGTGTGCACTGCCATCCCACAACAGTAGCTCTGATAACTGAGACGGGTCCAGGGCGCCTAAGTGACTCATGGGCAGGTAACATACACAGCGTGCATATGATGGACAAAAAAATATGATTCCTGTCCCAGGTGGGAGGGAGTGAGAGAGTCTGAGAATTCATTATACTACTCAAGCGGGCTTGCAATTTACAATTTATGAATTGTTCATTTCTGAAATTTTCCATTTAATTTTTTTGGACCACAGTTGACAGCAATTAACTGAAACTATGAAATAGGAACTGCAAATAAGAGGGGACTCCTGTAATACCATTTAATTAAGTTGACTAAAATGGACGTTAGAAATTATTGCATCTAATCCTTTCAATTTATAAAACTAAGAAATTGGAACTAAGGAAGAATTTCCTGAGACTGAATTATGAATTAATGACGGATATCATGATAAAAGGACTACAGTTTATTCCCCCCCATAACCCGTACTTGATATTGATTCTTAAGTCATATTCCCTCACACAAAAATAGCTTTCCAATATAGCACCATAGAACTGTATAGCTTTTGTGTTTTTGGCAGTTTTCTTCTTTTTGTTTTGCTTTATAGTAAAGCCAAAACAAATACAGAAACATATTTTCAAAATACTTCTGGGGGCTCAACAAAAATACAGTGATTATGAGTTATTATGAAAAACACTCATGTCTCCAAATAAATGTCTTAGGTTTAGGAGTTTGGCTGATTTTGTGGGTATAGACAGAGATCAGATGGGTAGCACCTTGGCTTCTTCCAGTTGCCAGAAATGCTCATACACCTAAACAATGCAAGATAGATAAAGAAAGCTGCAGGTATCATAATTTGGAAAGTTGCTAAATGTATAATAGTCATTTGCAAAACTGTTGCAGTAAATTTTAAGATAATTAATCACATTTGCTTTTCCTACAGCTTATTATATAGAAAAGAAGGAGCAATTAAAATCCCTCTCTGCTCCGAAATTTAGCTTCCAGTGAATTGTGTATGAAATTAGCTATTTAATATTTACGTGGGAAACTGAGCCCTCAACCTAGAACCTGGGAGAAAAGGATTTATTTCTTTTATTGTTGCTTTTTGTATATATTTACTTTTTAATTGTAAATATCTCAGATCTAAAGAAGAAGCAAAATATCAATAAAGCGTTCAAAGGTCAACAATGTTCACTCTCCCAATATTTCATTTATTCTGTGATTTCAAACTTTAGAGATTATTAAAATTTCCTCATAGAATATGTACATATCAACATTGAAAACCAAAACATTTTTCTTCAAGGGCTTACAATAGCAAAAAAAAAAAAGACATTTTGACTCTTAAGAGAAATAATATGACCCAGATCTGTCTGAAATCTAAATAACTAAAAAATTTTTTTTAACATTTTAAAAGCAGAAAAATCCTTTTCCATCTAGAATTAACTAGTCATATTGGTTTTTGTTTGTTTCTGTTTCTGTTTTTTTTTGAGATGAGGTCTTGCTCTGTCGCCAGGCTGGAGTGCAGTGGCACCATCTTAGCTAACTGCAACCTCCAACTCCCTCCAATTCTCCTGCCTCAGCCTCCTGAGTAACTGGGATTACAGGCACACAGCACCAGGCCCAGCTAATTTTTGTTTTTAGTAGAGACGGAGTTTCACCATGTTGTCCAGGATGGTCTCGATTTCCTGACCTGTGACCCGCCCATCCAAAGTGCTGGGATTACAGGCATGAGATACAGTGCCCAGCCAGATTGCTTCTTTTAGATGCTTCCCAGTTGAAGAAGGATGAGGTTTTAAAAGAGCATGCATCAGGCATAAAATAATAAACACTGATTGCTTTGTGTTATTCCCAGCTCAATGGGTCTTTTTAAATTTATGTTTAAAGTCACCTTAACCTGTTACACAATTTCCTTGGTCTTCTTACTTGTGAGCAACCAGTGGAAATCCCTGTTTTTCTGAGAATCTCATAATCTGATGTTATAAGCAGAATTTTCTTGGCAATGGCAGGCATTTCCTATATCCTCCATGGGACTTTTGGTGGGGGCCGTGAAAAGTTAAACTTTGGCTTCCTGCAGTGAACTATTGCTCTAAGTATTTCATGATTTCCGAAACTTAAAATACTCTCTTTAGCCAGTGTATGTTTGATCATTTTTAATTTTAAACTTCATGCTAACAGCGTATATGATTTACACACAACCATTACAGTATTAGAGTATTATGGATTTGATTATTTACCTCTACCAGTGAGTTTTATACTTTACATGTATTTATTATACTAATTATTATCTTCTTTTTCCACGTGAAGAAGTCCCATAAGCATTTCTTTTAAGGCAGGTCTAGTGATAATAAATTACCTCAGCTTTCACTTTTCTCTGAAGGATTTTATTTCTCCTTCATTTCTGAAGGACAGCTTTGCTGAAAATAGTATTCCTGACTGACATTTTTTTTCCTCTCAGCACTTTGATTTTTGTTTTCTGTTGTTGTTATTGATTGATTGTTTGTTTTTGAGATTGAGTTTTGCTCTTGCTGCCCAGACTGGAGTGCACTGGTGCAATCTCAGCTCACTGCAACCTCTGCCTCCCAGGTTCAAGTGATTCTCCTTCCCCAGCCTCCTGAGTATCTGGGACTACAGGCATGGGCTACCATGCCTGGCTACACTTTAAATATTATCGGGTTCTCTCCTTGTCTGCAAGAGTTTTGCTGAAAAGTCCTCTGAGAATCTAATGGGAATTCCCTTAGATGTGACTGGAAGACTTTCCCCTACTGTTTTTAAATTTTTTCTTTGTCTTTGACTTTTGACAGCTTGATTATAATGTGCCTTTGAGAGGAACTCTGCTTGAATCTGTTTGGAAATCTTTGAGTTTCATGGATCTAGAATCACTTCTCTTCCAAAACTTGAGAAGTTTTCAGCAATTATTTTTTTAATAAGCTTTTTGTCCCTTTCTCTCTTCTTCTTCATGAAAGCTCATAATGTGGATATTTTTGTTTGCTTAGTGGTGTCCCGTAAGCCTTATAGGCTATCTTTACTCATTTCCATTCTTTCTTTTTTTTTGTCCCCTGAGGAGTTTCAAAAGACCCATCTTCAAGTTCACAGATCCTTCATTCTTTTTAGTTTAGCCTACTATTGAAGTTCTCAACTGTAATTTTTATTTCATTGATTGAATTTTTCACCTTCAAAATTTTTGTGTGGTTCTTTTTTGATGCCATCTATGCCTTTGTTAAGTTTCTCATTCAAGTCATGAATTTTGTTTTATTCCATTGAATAATCTATTAATATTTATAGTTTCTTGTATTTTGCTGAATTTACTTAAGATCATTATTTTTAATTCCATTTCAGCCAATTTATACATTTTCCCTTCTTTGAGACTAGTTACTAGATAATTATTACCTTTCCTTGGTGATGTAATGTGTCCTTGCTTTTATATATTTCTTGTGTCCGTGTGTTGCTATCTTCCACCTTGTGTTTCGGTCACCTCTTTCAAACTCTACAGAGTGGCTTTCATAGGACATGACTTTCACCTGCAATGGGCTTGAGGGTGCCAGTTGGTTGAGGTGTGGTGGTTACGGGTTTGTATGGGTGCAGTGGTGTAGTCTCCATGCGCTTTCTTCATTTGTAATCAACATTAGTGATGAATGCAGGTGCCTCAGTGGTCTAGGCTGCAGAGGTTTGTGTCAGTGACATGGACTGTGTGGTTTACTAGAGAAAGGGCTTTCCTTGACTCTAACAGTGGGAAGTCTTAGCTGAAGAGATCTGTTTTGATGTTGGGTCTGACATGGCTCTGAAGCAGCCAGAGAGTGGGATCCAGGACACAGGTGGTTGAAACAGCTGTGGATCTAGGTTCCTGGACTCAATATCTTACAAAACTACTGTAGCACTTGGGAGTTGAGGTCAGGTTCAAGGTATGAATGGATGAAGTTCTGATAAGCTGAGGTCTGTGGCCCCAAGGCAAACCCCAGCAGCTCAGACCCAGGAGACTAGGGTATAGCTGTGGCTGTTACCCTGGGGAGCAGAGTACAGCACTGTCGTAACTCCAGGGGAAAATGTGGTGCTCCAGAGACTTAGGCCCTGGTAAGCAAGGAGAAGCTGCAATTCAGGACTCAGAACTGACAGAGCATAAGATACCACGAAGTGCTCACTGTGGACCCTGGGATAACAGGGTCTAGCAGTAGCCCAGACGCCATAAGGCCAGTGCAGTAGCTGCAAGGACCAAGGGATGGCAAAATGCCACTATGCTGGGTCCTGAAGGGTGAAGAGCAGCACAGAGATGATTTCAATCTTCAGAGAGGCAGAGTGCATCAGCAGCTTAAACTATGACAGTCCAGTTTTATGTAGGTGGGGTACTGTGGCTATTTGGCCAGGACGATGGAGTGAAATAGTTCAGCCAAGGCTCTGATTTCCTGGGATGTGAGATGCTGCGTATGTCTGGCCTTAGAAGGTGAAGTTATAGAGGGTAGCAGTCTTTGGATCCCTAAGGGTGGCCCACCGTTAGCTGTGACCCTGGGTGGTGCAACTGCTTCAGTGTGTCAGAATATCATAACTCCTGGGGGCTGCAGTCCTGCTGCACTTGGGGCACCAGGGTCGGAGGCAACTGCTTTGGTGTTCCAGATGCCTGAGATCCTCAGGGGCAGAGCACTACCTCAGCTGTGGCAACAGGTATGTGGCTACTACAGTGTGCAGGAGGGCTGATATCCCTGAAGGTGCGGCCGAGTGTCTTCTCTGAGGCCAGAGGCGTCACTGCTCTGGCAGTTCAAGGCTCCAGGTCCCTGGGGGTTGAATCACCACTTCAGCTCAGCCCTCAGGGGGAGATGCACTAGTGACTGTGGTAACTTGACCCTGGAAGGTAGGGTGTAGTAGAAGCTCTGCTTGGGGATGGCACACTACTGGATGAGTGTGGGTGCAGTGGCAGCCCAGCCTCAGAGAAGGAGGGATGCAGTGGCCAGCTACTCACCCCATAGCCGTAGCTCTTATTTTGAGATAGTACAGAGCATTAATAGCATGGGCCATGGTGGACGGGACACAGCATCACTTCCTTATCTGAAGGTATCTTAGTGTATCTTGAAGCCCTCTTTTGAGCTTCCAGCCTTTGAGAACTGTAGGGATCTTCAGAAGCTAAGACTGCAGGTGTCCACAATGGAGGATGCTGGAGTCCTCTTGCTTACCTTTTCCCAACAGGCAGAAGTCTCTCCTGGTTCTAATCTGATCCCAAGTGAATGGATGGAATGGTGGAGGTGAGATGTTTCCTTCCCTTCTCTATGTGGCTATCCTGGGTTCCTATGCTCTATGTGATTTCTGATGCTTCTTTGCTGTGCTCTGGTGCTACCTTTTAGTAATTTTGGTTGAAATGTAGTTGTTTATTTACTGTTTGGATTTTTGTAGGGGGAAGAGTGCTAGGAGGAGCTTTAGGTGGTCATTTTGCTGATGTCACCTTTAAATAGTCCCTTCTTGAAACTCTTCAATTAACTCAGTGGTTTTGCTATCTGTTCTGCCATGCTGACCTGTACAAAATGTGTACTTTTTCTCTCCTGTATTTTCAGGCGGGTAACTTTGTTGATTGTTTAAGCAGTTTACATACATGTTGACTAAATCAGTTAACTCACAATGCAAGTTTTCTTTTGCACAGCTTAGTTCGCTTCTAAACATAGGGCCTATGGTGCATATGTGCATTTTTCTAGAAAGACGGGCCATAGCTTTCCATAATATTGTATTTATCTTCCTAGAGTCTTACTTTTGACATTCTTATAGCTAATAGCTGGTGGAAAAAATATTGTAAGTAATGAAAGTATCATGACTGTTTTCCATGACATACTGATTTTATTTTAGAGACAAGAGGCTTTGACTTTCATATGTTTTTGAGCATAATGCTTATAAAAACATAAATGTTAACTAGTACTTATTTTATAAAAATACATATTATCACTAAGTAAAATTTAATTTAAGCAAAACTTTAGTAAATTTTATTGTATCTATATTCACATGTATTTCCAAATAGCGTGATGCATATTGTCAAGCATTTTATTGTTTTTGATAAAATGTGTCTTATTTTCCAAAAGTTTACATGCCTGTAGCCTTAGAAAGATGAAGAAATTTTAATGGTACACAATGCTTTTATGTCTAAATGACAGGTTTTTAAGTTATTTCATCATTTTCTATTATTTTTAAACATACAAGAAAGATTTCAGTGATTATATTTGAGTGTTTATAAATCATTGGCATATTGTAACAAGTCAAAAGAAAACTACTGAAGTTATTCTCCAGGATAATTAAAGGAGCATCTTACTATAAAAAACAGCATAAACAAAATTCAAAACGAATGGACTAAGTCTGACACGCATACTGTTTTTAATAATTGGACCGGAAAACTGATACTCAAGATTTTCCAAAGTGACATTAGTAAAAGCTATAGAAGAGGCATTGTTTCCTTTGGCAGAACTGATTTCATTTTCTTCCTGTCTTGGTGTACCTAATATCTGCCGTAATTGTTGAAGGCAGGCGACTTACACTGAGTGATGGAGCGACTTAAATATTAGAATATAGGCCGATTCTCTCCACTTAAAATTACAGAGCTAAAATCAAAACAGAGAAGTGCATGTGTCTAGATATGTGAGAACTAATCATTAGCTGTATACAGTATCCTTCATTATATTTTTTAAATTACGTGTAAAAATATTTTACAATTTTAGCTGATATATCCATTATCTATTTCAGCCTGCATTAATGCACCAGCCATGTTGCAGCGGCTTTGTCTTTTTTAACATAGAAATAATATTTAATTTTTATTTATTCATTTTTGTGGAAGTCGACATTATGTTGGTTTAATATTTTTATTTTAGGTTCAGGGGTACATGGGCAAGTTCATTATGTAGGTAAATTGTGTTTCATCGGGGTTTTGTGTTCAGATTATTTCATCAAACAGTAATAAGCATAGTATCCAATAGATAGTTTTTCAATCCTCAGCTTCCTCCCACTCTTCACCCTCAAGTAGGCCCCAGTGTCTGTTGTTCCCTTCTTTGTGTCCACATGTATTCAATGTATAGCTCCCAATCATAAGTGAGAACATTCAGTATGTGGTTTTCTGTTCCCGTGTTAGTTCACTTAGGATAATGACCTCCATCCATGTAAATGCAAAGCACATGAACTCATTTTTTGTATGACTGCATTGTATTCCATGGTGTGTATGTAACACATTTTCTTTATCCAGTCTACTGTGAGTGGGTATTTAGGTCTACTCCATGTTTTTGCTGTTGCAAATAGTACTGTAGTGAACATATGCATGTGTGTCTTTGTGGTAGAATGGTTTATATTCCTTTAGTTATATACCCAGTAATGCAATTGCTTGGTCTAATGGCAGATCTGTTTTACATTCTTTGAGGAATCACCAAACTGCTTTCCACGATGCTTGATCTGATTTATATTACTACCAGCAGTGTATAAGCATTCTCTTTTTTTGATTAGTGATGTTGAGCATTTTTTCATGTTTGCTGGCCACTTGTATGTCTTCCTTTGAAAAGTGTCCATTCGGCCGGGCGCGGTGGCTCACGCCTGTAATCCCAGCACTTTGGGAGGCCGAGGCGGGTGGATCACGAGGTCAAGAGATCGAAACCATCCTGGTCAAAATGGTGAAACCCCGTCTCTACTAAAAATACAAAAAATTAGCTGGGCATGTGGCGCGTGCCTGTAATCCCAGCTATTCAGGAGGCTGAGGCAGGAGAATTGCTTGAACCCAAGAGGCGGAGGTTGCGTTGAGCCGAGATCGTGCCATTGCACTCCAGCCTGGGTAACAAGAGCAAAACTCCGTCTCAAAAAAAAAAACAAGTGTCCATTCATGGCCTTTATCCATTTTTTAATGTGGTTGTTTTTTGTTCGTAAATTTAAGTTCCATATAGATTCTGGATACTAGACTGTTATCAGATGCACAGTTTGAAAGTATTTTTCTCCCATTCTGTAGGTTGTCTGTTTATTCTGCTTATAGTTTCTTTTCGATGCAGAAGCTCTTTATTTAGGTTCTATTTTGTTGATTTTTGGTTTTGTTGCAACTGCTCTTTGTGTGTTTGTCACAAAATCTTTGCCAGGGCCTGTGCCCAGGATGGTATTTCCTATGTTATCTCCAAGTATTTTTATAGTTTTAGGTTACACATTTAAGTCTTTAATCCTTCAGGATTTAATTTTTATATGGTAAAAGGAAGGGGTCTAGACTCAATCATCTGCATATGGCTAATCAGTTATTCTAGCACCATTTATTGAATAGGGAGTCCTTTTTCTGTTGCTTGTTTTTGTTAATTTTGTTAAAGATCAGATGGTTGTAGGTATATGGCTTTATTTCTAGGCTTTTTATTTTGTTCAGTTGATCTATGTGAGATCATGTGACTGTTTCTTTTTTTTCTTTTTTTTTTTTTTTTCTTAACCAGTATCAGGCTGTTTTGGTTACTGTAGCTGTGTAGTATAGTTTGAAGTTGGGTAATGTGATGCCTCCAGTTTTGTTCTTTTCGCTTAGGATTGCCTTGGCTGTTTTGGCTCTTTTTTGGTTCCAAGTGAGTTTTTAAATTTTCTTTCTCATACTTTCAAAATTACATTGGTAGTGATGGGAAGAACATTGAGTCTGTAAATTGCTTTGGGCAGTATGGCCATTTTAATGATATGGATTCTTCCTGTTCATGAGCAGGAACATTTTTCATTTGTTTTTGTAATCTCTTTCTTTGAGCAGTTTGGTAAGTCTTGCTGTAGAGACCTTTTACCACCCTGCTGAGCTGTATTCCTAGGCGTTTTATTCTGTTCATGGCTATTATAAACGGGATTGCATTCTGAGTTGGTTCTCAGCTTGGACGTTGTTAGTGTACAGACACGGTAATGATTTTTATACTTTTATTTTGTACTCTGAAACTGCTGAAGTTCTTTATTGAGTCTAGAAGCTTTTGGGGACAGACTATGGGGTTTTCTAGGCCTAGAATCATGCTATTGGCAAACAGATACAGTTTCACTTTCTATCTTCATGTTTGGATGCATTTTCTTTCTTTCTCCTAATTGCTCTGGCTAGGACTTCAGGTACTCTGTTGAATAGGAGTGGTGAGCATGGACATCCGTGTCTTGTTCTAATTGCCAAGGAGAATGCTTCCAGATTTTGCCCATTCATTATGATGTTCTCTGTGGGCTTGTCATAGATGGCTCTTATTATTCTGAGGTATGTTTCTTCAGTGCCTAGTTTTTTGAGGGTTTTGAACATGAAGGGGTGTTGAATTTTATTGAAGGCCTTTTCTTCATTAAGATAACCATGGGGTGTTTGTCTTTAGATCTGTTTATGTAGTGAATAACATTTATTGATTTGCACATGTTGAACCAACCTTGCATCCCAGGGATAAACCCTACTTGATTACGCTGATAAGCTTTTTGATGTGCTGCTGGATTTGGTTTGCAAGCATCTGGTTGAGTGCTTTTGCATTGATGTTCATCAAGGGGACTAGCCTGAAGTTTTAGTTTTTCTGTATCTCTGCCAGGTTTTGGTATCAGGATGATACTGGCCTCATAGAATGAGGTAGGGAGGAATCTCTTCTCCTCAATTTTTGGAATAGTTTCAGTAGGAATAGTAACAGCTCTTCTTTATAATCTGGTAGAATTTGGTCATGAATTCACCTGGTCCTTGGGTTTTTCTCTTTGGTAGGCTTTTTGTTACTGATTCAATTTTGAAAATCATTACTGTTCTATGCGGGGATTCAGTCTCTTCCTGGTTTAGTCTTGGTAGGTTATATTTCAGGGATTTGTCCATTTATTGTAGGTTTTCTAGTTCATGTGCATGGAGATGTTTGTAGTAATTTTCCAGGGCTTTTTGTCTTAATAGCTCGGGGTCCGTGGTAATGTCATATTTGTCATTTCTGATTGTGTTTATTTGACCTTTTCTCTTTTTTATTAGTCTCTCTAGTGGTCTAGCAATCTTATTTATTCTTTCAAAGAACAAATTCCTGGATTAATTGATTTTTTGTGTGGTTTTCCGTATCTCAGTTTCCTTCAGTTAAGCTCTGATTTTGGTTATTTCTTGTCTTCTACTAGATTTGGGCTTGTTTGCTCTTGTTTTTCTAGTTCCTCTAGGTGTAAAGTTAGGCTATTAGTTTGAGATCTTTCTAACTTTTTGATGTAGGCATTTAGCACTGTAAACTTTCCTCTTAACACTGATTTAACTGTGTCTCAGAAATTCTGGTGTGTTGTATTTTTTTTTCATTCATTTCAAATAATGTCTTCATTTCTGCCTTAATTTCATTGTTTACCAAAAAGTCATTCAGGAGCAGGTTGTTTAATTTCCATGCAATGGTATGGTTTTAAGTTATTTTCTTAGTATTAATTTCTGTTTTTATTGTGCTGCGATCTGAGAGTGTGGCTGGTATGATTTCAGTTCTTCTGAATTTGTTGAGAATTCTTTAACGGTCCATTGTGTGGTTGATTTTAGATTATGTGTCGTGTAGATGAGATGGATCTGCTGTTTTGAGGTGGAGATTTCTGAAGATATCCATTAGGTCTATTTCATCAAACGTTAAGTTAAGGTCCTGATTATCTTTGTTAGTTTCTCTGCCTTTATAATCTTTCTAATAGTGTCATTGGAGTGTTAAAATCTCCCACTATTATTGTGTGGTTATCTAAATCCCTTTGTAGGTCTCTAAGAACTTACTTTATGAATCTGGGTGCTCCTGTGTTGGATATGTATGTATTTTGGATAGTTAGGTCTGGTTGAATTTAGCCCTTTACCATTATGTAATGACCTTCTTTGTCTTTTTAATTGTTGCTGGTTTAAAGTCTGTTTTGTCTGAAATTAGAATGGTAACCCTTGCTTTTTTTCTGTTTTCCATTTGTTTGGTAGATTTTTCTTCATCCTTTATTTTGGATCCATGGGTGTCGCTGCATGCGAGATGGGTCTCTTGAAGACAGCGTACTGTTGAGCATTGCTTCTTTATCCAATTTGCCTTTTAAATGAGGCATTTGGCCCATTTATGTTCAAGGTTAATATTGATATGTGTGAATTCGATCCTGTCATCATGTTTTAGATGTTTGTCATGCAGACGTGATTGTGCTTTTGCTTTATAATGTCAGTGATCCACGTACTTAAGCGTGTTTTTGTGGCAGCTGGTAGTGGTCTTTCCTTTCCATATTCAGCACTTCTTATAGCACTCCCAGATCTCGTAAGGTAGATCTGGTGGTAGAGCCACCTGGGCCTCACCAAACCATCTGGGCCTCCACTGCTTTATCCTGAGATGGAGCTGTGGAGGAAGTGGCTTTCTTGTGCCTCCCACGAGTCTATCAGGACCCAATTCCAGTGCTGCTCATTTCCTGAATTCTTTGTACAAATCCCAAGTCTAGTTATATTCCATCGGACCCTCTTTTAAATCCATGGCCTTTGCTGTCTATACCATTCATGTGTTGATCTTGTCAAATATTTATCCTGTGATAAAAATCATCATTCATTGTGATGGTGAATATATAATGAGGTAAGAATGTTAAAATAGAAAGTCTGTTAGACTAGACACTAAATTATCGAATCAGTCCCTCATTTTATAACCGTATGACTTGGGCTAGTCACTGGATTTTTTTTTTTTTTTTTCTGAGACAGAGTTTCGCTCTTGTTACCCAGGCTGGAGTGCAATGGCGCCATCTCGGCTCAACGCAACCTCCGCCTCCTGGGTTCAGGCAATTCTCCTGCCTCAGCCTCCTGAGTAGCTGGGATTACAGGCACGCGCCACCATGCCCAGCTAATTTTTTGTATTTTTAGTAGAGACGGGGTTTCACCATGTTGACCGGGATGGTCTCGATCTCTTGACCTCGTGATCCACCCGCCTCGGCCTCCCAAAGTGCTGGGATTACAGGCTTGAGCCACCGCACCCAGCCGATTTTTTAAAATATCAATTTGCTAATTCATCAGGGAAGAGGATCCCACTGAACTTCTTACCTTAGGATATTTGGAGTTGAAATGAGGCAGTGAAAAAAATGTTTAAGATTATAAAGTGCTATGTTATTTTAAGGCATTTTAATTGAATGTAGGGGTAATAACATATATTAAACATATGTTTTACACTAAATTTATATCTTATGTCATCATTAGAACACCCCATGATGTAAAGACCGTTATTATCTTTATTTTATACATAAAGAGTCTGAAGTATTTAGAAGTTAAACCATATACTCACGATTACACCATTAGGAAATGAGAACTAGGCCTTGAACATATGCAGGTTGGCTCCTGAAGTCATGATGTTTGGCTGCATTCTGCTATATTACTTTCCATAAAGCTAAGTTTTAAGTCTCTTGAGGAGGCAATGCCCCTGGCATACCACAAGAAAATCATCCCCTCCATAATCCTCTTAAAAAATTAGGTATTCTGGAGTGGCCTGATAAAACTCAAATAGCACCTTCCTTCCCTGGAGATGAAACACTCTGTGTAATTCTTACCTTTTCTAATGACTCCTCCCTAATCATAATGATTATTAAGATAATTGATGATTGCTCTCAGTATATAAATGCCTTATTATTATCTTTTGATGTTATCAGGGACATTTCTTTGCAAACCTTGTAAACTGGGATCTTGTATTTTGCCACCATGGCATCATTGGCATAACAGGTCCATTTCCTTTACATTCAGGCCTAAAACCAATTTTGTTACATTCCATAGCTTCTCCTTTGTTGTTTCCCACACCTATCTCCCTAAGAATTAATTTAATCAGACTGTCATGTTACGGTAAGTCAACAAGGGGCCAATATATTTAGTTTTCATTCTAACCGAGAGCATGAATTCTTCTTAAGAGAATTATAAAAAATATAAATTTTCGGAATTTATTCTATGTGTACATACAAATACCAAACATAAATATAAGAAAAATGAAAGAAGCTAGGTTCAAAATGGACTTACCCTTTACTAATTGTGTGTCATCTCTTTATTCTATGCAGATTTTTAGGATTTCTTAATATTATCAGTATCTGAGATTTTCATAAATACTAAACATTCTGAGCAACGTCTCATGCGATAGGGTGTGTAATAGATTGAGAACTTTGTTGAAAACAATTTTAATTGGTCTGTTAAATTCAAAGGGAAATAATAAGAGTTAAGGTTGGGCTGAGAGATGACTAAGTGTTGGATATATGCATAAAGTATGCTGTGAAGTAGTCATCATTGCTATCACCATTGCACGCTGAGAAGAATGGGCTTAGAGAAGATCACCAGTATCTATTAGTAGAGCTGGGATTTGAGCCCAGGCTTAAGTCCATCAACAGGATCTTTAATTTTAACCATCATGCTTCTCAAAGAAAGACTACATTATCCAACTAGATAAATCATCAAGCTGTACTTTTTGTCATCTAGCTCAGCAACTCTATTCCTGCATGAATGTCATTCCAAATCAGGAATATATCCATACTTGTTGAAGATTTGCCATGGATCTAATAGTGTCCCTTTATAGCACAAGAAAAAGATAATAATTTGTTATAGCTCATTCAAAATATATAAAGTTACAAATTATAACCAGAATACTTAGGATTCATAAAACCAAAGGCTATGCTGCCTTATCCTGTTTCTCATCCTCAAGATGTCACTTGAAATAGAATTATCTCTTTTCAGGGAAAAACAATCTCCATGAAGGTTACATTTCATCCTTAATTCTGTGTGTACAGTGAGTCACATTTATTGATTTGCACGTGTAGAACCAGCCTTACATACTTGGAACAAAACCACTTGATCCACGATGTGCTATTTTTTGGTTGTGCTGCTGGATTCAGTTTAGAAAAATTCTATTAAGGATTTTTGCGTTTTTTGTTTTATTTATTTTTTAACTTTTTATTTTAGGTTTGGTGATACATGTGAAAGTTTGTTACATATATAAACACATGTCATGGGGGTTTGCTACATATTATTACTTAATTTAATTTAATACTTAAAACCAGGTATTGAGCTCAGTACCCAATAGTTATCTTTTCTGCTCTTCTTCCCACATTTTCACTTCAAGTAGACCCCAGGGACTGTCATTTCCTTCTTTGTGTTCATAAGTTCTTATCATTTTGCTCCCACTTATAGGTGAGAACGTGCAGTATTTGGTTTTCTGTTCCTACGTTAGTATCGATGTTCATCAGGGACATTAATCTGTAGTTTTCTTTTTTGGTTGTGTCTTTGTCTAGTTCTGGTATTAGGGTAATACTAGCTTTGTAGAATGAGTTGGGGGAATTTCCTTGTCCTTGATTTTTTGGAACAGTTTCAAGAGGATTGGTACCAGTTCTTAGAACGTTGGGTAGAATTTGGCTGTGGATCCATCTGGTCCTTGGTTTTGTTGTTTTTATTGGGAGAGTGTTTATTACTGATCCAATCTCATTGCCCATTATTGGTCCATTCCGGATTTCTGTATCTCCCAACAGAAGTCCAATTTTAGGAGGTTGCATATTTTCAGGAATTTCTCAGCATCAGCCATACTCTGCTGCAATCATCTGTTAAAGGTGATATTATCATTTTCTTTGTAAACCAGAAGTGGTAAGCACTCTTGGTGAGAATTCAGATCTAGTTTGTGCTGTTCCTCTGCTAATATTGAGTTGCTTATCTCTGTTGACATATGCAGCTTCTCTTCGAGCCTGGATCTAGACCTGTAAAATGTAATTCACTGTACATAAACTATTTTTTAGGAAGAGATTCAAAGATCAAATTTATCTGCAAAGTTAGGTAGAAAAACAAGTATAATCCAGGTGTAGTGGCATGCACCTGTAGTCCTAGCTACTCGGGAGGCTAAGATGAGAGGATCACCCGAGCCTAGGAGTTTGATGCTGCAGTGAGCTATGATCGTGCCACTGCAGTCCAGCCTGGGTGACAGAGTGAGACCTTGTCTCTAAAAAAGTATTATTACCATTGTTGTTATAGAGTAATTTAGAAATATAAAGTTTCATCTTAAATCCAGATGTTCAAGCTCTACCAGCTTTCTTATTGATGATCTGCCATTCCCACACTGTCTTTCCAAGAAATGAATCAAGCTTCATTTAGAAAACATCAGGTCTCACTTACTTTTTAGTGTAATCACTTTTGAGTCTTACTCCTATTTTCTGTAATTTTCTCCTTGCTTTTACTAAAAGTGTAATAGTTTTCTTACAACTTAAAATGTAAGCTTTAGACCACAGGAAAGAGAAATAAAAGAAAATATAAACTGTATGAAAGCAGGAATATTTTTTGCTTTTTGTTTGCTGATATATTTGTAGCAATTGAGAAATGTTTGCCATATGGTAGCTCAAAAACATGGCTGTATAAAGTGAACAAGTCTAATGGAATTTATTGCTAATTTCCAAAGAAATTAAAGAATATGTATGTATTGTGCCACATGCTAGATATAGTACTGGGGGATTTATGTACATTACTTCATGTAAGTAGCACAAAAATGTTGAGGAAACTACCTTTGAGAAAAAATATGCATTATCCTATGTTATGTAACTTTCAGAATCACTTTTTGATAGCTGAAGTCATAAATATTATAGTTTCCACTGGTGAGAATTCCAAACTAGATATTTTTTATAATCTCTATAATATACATAAAAAGGAGGTGCCATTATCATTTTAGAGATGAAGAGATCAAGACATGGAGAATAAGAGCTTGGGGCCAGTGACCATTATATCTCCATCATTCATTCCCTGGCATCATTCTCACATTCTCTGATCCCTCAGTCCCTTGGTCACTTCTTCTATCTGCCATTTTGAGATCTTCATTTATCTCTCTTTCAGTGCGCATGAGGCCTGCAAACTTATAGAAATACTGAATGATTTTAAATGAAGAGATGTTTTTTATCTAATATTTGAGAACACAAAGACAACTAAGATTGTGATCTCTGGCATTCTGGTGGAATAAGAAGATTATTTAAGAGTGTTCAGGACTTCTCCAAATATTAGGAAGTTTACCATATAACTTATTTAATAGGCAATATAACTCCTGTGAAAACATCTTAACCAGCTTTTCTCCATAATTATTTAACTAGAGAGCCTCATTTAAGAGTTGTTACCATCTAGGTAAGTATATTAATTTCAGTCCACTAGTCGATAATACTATCCGCTACAGGTAGATACCAATGTCTAAGGAACACATTTGTAGTGATTTTCTAACACAAAACATTTCTTTCCCATAAAATATGTCACTGCATGATGAAAGTGGTGGGAGTCATGTCACTTCTCTGATACTTTGCCACCACAGATATAAACATCATTGCATATTTTAAAATGCCTTTTTAGATAAGATTCTTTAAAAATAAGACAAAGACAAATAAGCTCTTGAATTTAACACCATAGGAAACACTTTGATGATTAGGACCTGACTGTAATATATGTAAAATATATGTCTTTGTAAACACTTAACTCATTAATACATTTTGTACTTAAAATTTGAATTACATATTTAGAAGTAAGATATTCTTGCTGAAAAATAATTTCCTAATGAGCATCGAAGTCATACAATCTATTTAGTAGAGTTATTATAGTTATTACTAATAAAATCGGCCTCCATTTAAATGTGGAGAACCTGCATTGATTCCAATACCAATTATACATTATCCCTAAATTACATATTGAAACTTAGTGGATTCATGCCAAGATGTAATCACAAGGAATCATGAGGTGGGCAATTTTCAGAGCTCAATTTAATTCAGCATCCTTTTAACTGCATCTTCCAAGATTATAATTATATTTCACAATTGGTTTGATTGAAGGGAGAAAAAAATCATACTGCTTTGTTGACCACCCTTTTCCATCCTGGTTTGAATGGCAACACATATGGTACAATTTGTAATAAGGCCGATTATGAGAAGAGAAAGAACATCAGTATTTTTTAAATTCTGGTGGAGTGTTTTAAAATTTTCATGTAAAATGTTAAAGGGCCCTCTTTCTAGAACTCAGTGTCACAGAATAGACATATTTTTCCCTGTTTGTCACAGCAATTGGTGCATTCGTTGACCAGATAGAGAATGGGGTGCTGAGTAGAAAAAAGGGTTGAATTTTGGAATCTGTTTCTTACAATCTCAGTTAAATTAGGCAAAGTATTTGGCTAATATGGCTTTTTTACATCTAAAACAAGAATTATAAGCTTCCTTTACATGATTTTTGGAAAAAGTAAACTATATATATATGTTTATATATACTATATATATTTATATGTGCCACATATATGTTTACATAGATCATATATATTTATGCTATATATATATTACCATTATACATATACCATATATGTATACCACATAGATATCATATATGTATGTGTGTATATGTTTGTATGTATATATATGTGTATCTCCTGTGTTGGAAGACAGTTCTCCGTGACTCTATCACACTTTTACACATCTTGTGACAGCTCTTATTTCAGACTATCTTTTCAAGTACATTTGTAGAGCAAAGAGCCTTGGGAAATACTGGTAATATTTCCCTCTGAGACAGAGGGAAAGAAATAGCATCATTTCTTTCCTTATGAGCATAATAAGGATATAACCTTCCTTTGAGGCAAAGGTTAGGTGGGTTTGCTATTAGCTCCCTTATAATATTGTGACTCTCCTAAGCTTGATGTTACTAGTACAATGGGACACAGATTGTGTGTACGTCACTCCCCAGGGCATGTTCAGCATTACCCCCTCCATGGAATTGGAGGGCAAGGAAGGTCATGTGAGCATGATGTTTATGTTGCTTGCTATGCCATGAGTAATAAATTCCTTTGTCTCTGACCCCCAGTCATGTATTCTGCTGGCCTCTGAGGGAATGTATTCCCTTCCCGGTCCACAAGGGGGAGTACTTTCAAGGGCAAGAATCTTCCCAGGCCATGCCCCCCAACCCTCCCAGGTCTTAGAGGTCTTTGTGTAAATTTTCACGCAGGTGGGAAAGGATCAAAGATCAATCACTCTAGCGGAAGTTTAAAGGAACTCCTTTCATAGGCCAGGGGGCTTGGAGAAGGTGGGAATTCCTCCCAGGTTAAAAGTCCTCTTCTTCCACAACCCCTTGGATTCCATATTTGGGTCCCCTTCCACAATCTTTGTGGAAGTTTTCTCTCTCTCATCTTTTTCTCTTTCTCTGCTTAAATAAATCACTTTGGGGTCCAATATTTACTTGCTAGCACACCGCACCCAGTGTGGTCTCCCCCTCCCATTCTTGGGTGAGTGAGAGACCAAGAGCCTGGAGCCCAGGGAGCAAGCTAAACCTCCCCTGCACCCTGGGCCCAGAACCGGGCAAACACATCTATGAAACTGGGGTAAGCTAACTTGTTAGTAGCAGGTAACATTTCAGCACAGCAGTTCTTGACAGCGAGGCACTTAACATAGGAAGATATTGTTTCTTTTCATTTTGAGTCATGTGATTTAGAAAAAAAAAAGACTGGCATATAAAGAAAAAGACATGAATGGTCTCACTTTATGTGTAAACTTTATATTATCACCAAGGTAGCGTTCTTGAAATTACGACTGTCATGTGTATGTCTAATAAGCATTGCCCAAACTCTCTTATTTCCTCCTTATGTTTTTCTTTTTCTTTATTTAAATCAATAATGTTAGCAGAAAAAAATTAGAGAGAATACCCAAATGCTTGACTTAACCAGAGAACCAGGATTTGGGGAGACTTAATATTTCTGTAAAGAGAAAAAACCAGGAGCTACATCCCAGTCACAGCTCATCCCACTGGCTAAGCTGGCAAAATGTTCAAATTTGTTTTTAGCCTTGGTGAAGGAAACTATAGTGTTTTAATAGTCCTTTTTAAAAAGAAAATCTGGGTAATAATTGCCACTTGGAAACAATATATAAATAGCAGGTTAAATATTTTAATTAGTCCTTCTTTCAGTAATCTATGCAGCTGTGACTAGAACCCTTTATTTCACGATCACGTTAAATTAGCCAGTATTGCTTCTGTGATCGTAAAATAATTGTAAATAAAACATATTCCACAAATCTTTTTTCTTCCTTTTTTTCTGCTTAAAAACAACAAATAGAAGAATCCTCCACTTAGTTTCTTTAGGAAATTAAAGAATGTCTGTCTGTTTCATAGCTCAAAGTAGAGATCACATCAAAACATAGCAATTCTTTCATTAAAGTCTAAGCTCTGACTCTTTTTTTCCATTAAATGCCTTTGGCATGAAATACAACGGTTTGGCTATGTTGAGGCAAGGCATTAGAACAGCAGCAAGCACACCCTGTCTGCCTACCTGAATCATCAAGCTGCCTCTTTAATACCGAAAGTCTTACCTACTGTGAGAATTCCAGGCAACAAGACAGCATGGTTGGCCAAAGAAAACCAGTCAATTATTGTTGTTTGCTCATATTTTCCTTGCAGAAACTTTTTTAAAAATAAATGCTTGATGCTAGTTGACAAAACCAACCATTATGGATTGATGAATCGGGGAGATAGTGAGTATCCACCACATTGTCAGCACTGGGTGGATACACGTTTACTATCCCCCGATTGACTGACTGATAATGCTTGTTTCTATCCACTAGTATCAGTAATTGATTTTTTACTTCCTTGAATTTTTTTCTGATAAGGAAATAAACTAAAAATTGCTAAAATTTAATACAAATATAAGATAGAGTGATATTTAACTTTTTATATTTGTGAATTGTCATCAAAACTGTTGTGAATAATGTCACTAGGGAGTTTCAACTTTTAGATTTGTGAAACAGCTAAATGACGTAGAAAATACTTCAGTAGGCTTCATGTTATTTATCTTATTTACCTGGTGTGTTAACTGTGCTATTATAGGATCAAGGTTCAACTACATTTGAATATACCTCAAAAATTCAGTTCAGAAAATAAGTCCAGTAGCTAAAATAAGAGCCATTAAATGTGACATTGTTGACATTTAAATTTGAGGGGTGGTTCCAGGATCTTTCCTTTTTCATGATTCGAGAAAACTACTGCGCTGATCATTTTAAAGTACTTTTTAACTCTCAGGAATCACCATATTTACATATTAAAAGCTAGTAAACTAAGCCTGGTGCTTCACCTCCAGTCTCAACTCTTGCAGAGGCTGAGGCAGAAGGATCCCTTGAGCTCAGGAGTTTGAGTCTACTATGGGCAACAGATCAAGACTTTATCTCTTAAAACAACAACAACAAAAACCAACCAACCCAGTGAACCAGAGAGCTTGTAACATTTACTTATGATATTCAGAAGACAGGGCATTTGTAAGAATCTTCACATCTTAGAAACACCTAGACTAGTATGTTAACAATCTAATGCCGGCCTCCAAAAAAAGTAACTAAAGAAGAAGAGGAAGAGAATGGCATGTGAATAAGCTGTACTGAGTTGGGGACGTCCTGGCGTCAGGTACTATACATTCCAATGGTTGGGTCTTAGTTCTTACCAGCAGAGTTGATGGCGAGTATATGCTGATAAATACACTAATCACATTTTTAAAAATAAATTTCTTCCATGAATTAACAGCAGTAAACAAGTTGATAACTTTGATTTGGCCTTCATATCATAGTCTTATAAATTCTTAATGGAAAGAACTTTGTTATTAATGTGAAAGTGTTAAGCACATTGCAAACAGTCACGTGATTAAATGCAGTAAACTCACAGCATATAGAATGTTTTGTCAGTTTTTCCCAAAAAAATGGAAATGTTTGTACTATAAAGTTTCTGGAAGCTTTATTATTATTATTATTAATTATTCTTATTACCTGATTTTAAAGATTCAAAAACAGTTTTACAAGTTGGTCTATGTGCTCAAGTGCCTTCTGTGTATGTTGTGATTGGTTTATTTTTAAAATGCATTTCAAGGTCTCATTTAAAGGGATGTATATCATAATTTAAATGTGTTGAGCTACTAAGATTCTCTTTCTAGTTTGAAAGGATGATAAATACAGGACAGCTCACATCGCCTTTAAAAAAAAAAGCCCAAATATTAACTATTAGGCAATCCAAAACAAATGATTCATTTCCTCTTTATAAATTTTTGGAAACAATGATATGAGCTGTATATGCCAACTTGTACTTTTTATGAAGAACTGCCACCAAGTGGAGAGTTAATGCAAATGTAGCTAGCTGTTTAATACTCTGATGAACAAGATATTTAAAATAGTCATTTATAACCTGTCTTACCAGTTGCTACTCTAAATGGCAATCTAGTAATCAAATATCAAGTTGAATACAGACCCAGAAGAAAAAAACGTTTAAAAACTTAAAATTTGAATATAACATAATTTTGCAATCATAAATATTTGCATATTTTACATTTGTAAACAAGTTCACTGTTAACAATTCTATTGCATGAAAAATGTCTAACTAAGTAAAATCTATGTTATGTGTCAGTTTCCTTATTTGTAAAATGGAGATATCATCAATGGCATCTATCTCACATGGCTGTTGTAAGAAATAATAAGTGAGTCAGCATAAGTAGAGTTCTTAGAACTGCAGTTTAGCCAGAATTGCTCAGTCCTTACTAGTCCTGTGACGAGGTCAATGGTTTTCAATGAGTGAGACAAGTCCCTTTTATGGCCTTATCAGAATTGCTTAAGAAACCCTCAAATTGAAGCCATTTCCGCCCTGTAAAATCTCCTACAAGCTCTAATGGCTAATGCTTCCATCTCCTGTTCTTCCTTCTCATACTCATATGCTGAATCAATTTCCCATAAACCTCTTGACTGATGAAAATGGGTTAAATTATTTTATTGCAAACTAATTGTTCAGAAACTTCTAGTAGCTAAAAAGCCAATTGTTCAAACTTGTTGGAGAATTTAAATAAAAGAAGGGATACTTTATAAATGTTGCAAGTAGGATATATTAGTTTCCTTTTGGTTCTGTAACAAATTACCACAAACTGAGTGGCTTTTTAAACAATGCAAATTTAATGTGTTACATATGTGGAGGTCAGAAGTCTGAAATAGGCAGGACAGGGTTAAAATCAATGTGTCAGTGTGTTCCCAGACCAAACCGAGGGTCCCACTGCTGTTTTTTGTGGTCCAATAATGAGATGCAGATGAACTGGGGAGGAAGAGTTTTTATTTCTGCAACAAGTTACAGGGAGAAGGCCTGGAAATTATCAGCAGACCAACTCAAAATTACAAAGTTTTCCAAAGCTTATATACCTTCTAAGCTATACATCTACATGTAAGTGTGCATTCATCTAAGGACATAAGTGATTAACTTCTTTTAATCTATAACTAAGGTCTGAGTCCTAAAGACCTTCCTCTGGAGCCTCAGTAAACTTACTTAATCTAAGTGGGTCCAGGTGCTGGGGTGATTACCCTTATCTTGTCTGCTTCTAAATTACTGAGGTTTGGGGAGTTCCCTAAGTCCCCCAATGAACTTGTTTGTGGAGACCTGGGGAGTTTATTCAGATAGCCAATAAAATCTGTTTAATTCTAAATGGATCCCATTAAGAATATCTTCGTTATTTTGTCATGCTTTAAGTCCCAGGAGAGACCTAGGCAAAACTCTTGGTGGGATTTTGTTACATTCTAGCCTCTAGAGGGCACTGGCTTTTTCAGCATTTAATATTCAACTTACCTACTCAGTGAGTACTGAAACAGTTGTTATGGAAGCCTGCAGTAGTGACACCTGGCCGGCAGCAATCCCCACTGTCAATTTGCACATGATTTCTATCATGCTTGTATATTTATTTACCACAATCATTGTAGGGAGTCATCTTTCTGGTGACTTCCTGCTGAGAGAGGGCCATTGTTATGGGACACCAAATGCAGTGCTGGAGTGGAAAAGGTCAATTTGTTCCTGTTCTGGGGACTTATTTTGGGGGCTTAGAGGCAGTGCCTGCTGAAACATAATAGTATGCAACAGCAACACATAAATAGGTTGCTGCTGTTTTCTTCTGAAGTTTAAGTTGTCTAGTCTTCAGGTCACATGGCTTTAAGAAAGCACAGCTCTTTGGGAGGCCGAGGCGGGTGGATCACAAGGTCAAGAGATCGAGACCATCCTGGTCAACATGATGAAACCCCGTCTCTACTAAAGATACAAAAAATTAGGTGGGCATGTTGGCACGTGCCTGTAATCCCAGCTACTCAGGAGGCTGAGGCAGGAGAATTGCCTGAACCCAGGAGGCGGAGGTTGCAGTGAGCCGAGATCGCGCCATTGCACTCCAGCCTGGGTAACAAGAGCAAAACTCTGTCTCAAAAAAAAAGAAAGCGCAGCTTAGGTTTCAGTGATTTCCAATTAGGAAAAATGGGGGGAAAGGAAAAGAAAAATGAAAAATTTGAAAACATTATTTTGGAGAATTGTAGCAAGAAAAATTAGAGTTTAATCCAAACTGTAGAAAATAATAATAAAAATTGAAAAACATCAGGCAAGCATAGAATTTAACAACAGATATAGTATAGTTTTTGAAACATAATTTTCCTCTCTTCAGTTTCCCATTTTTGTTAAAAGATAAATCCTGGTAGGAATGGTTTACTTTATTATATTTGGCCTAATTATTTGTATACAGTGCAGCAAGAATAATTATTTTTCACACAGTCCTTTTAAATTGGCTTTCATGGAACTTTGTTCAATAGAAGTAATCTGAGATAAGACCTTTTTAAAGGTGAGTCCAGCCATGGATTTGTACCATCAAATAGCTATAAGTTGGGTGAATTCCTCTCTTCTTGAGGTTCCAAGATATATTGAGGTTCCTGGCCTGTCGGAAAGTGACATTCTTTACTTTCCACAGATTAGAAACCCTGTTCAGGGACCTTGTACACAAAAGATGATGCCAGTTTTCCAAGGGCTTTATTGCCTCCATAGGTTTGATTCTCTAAGGAAGAGCATAGCATTCCAATCAAAGCCTTGGTAAAGTAACCAGGTTTTTTCAATTGTGTTCTGTTATAATATAGATTCTTATTGCACTTATCAAATAACTATATTGCCATAAATTAAGAAGACTCAAAAATAGTTTCCAAATTCTGGTAAAAATCAGGTAGAGAGAAACAAATATGCTTCAAATTTTGTTTATAGGAGTATATTTACTTAATTATTAAAATCTATTAATAGCTCAAAAGAAAAGTGTCCTTGACCCTGAAAAGAAAAACGAAGGATTTGCAACATTTTCAGCAAAAAGTCAAAATGATCACTTCAGTCTCCTGTTAGTTCAGTTCATGAAATTAATTTCTGTCCTGCTTGACATTAACAAACATTTTAGCTCTTCAAATGTTCTTCCCAAATGTTTTTCCTTTATTCTGATGTCACAATTGCCAAAGTTATCAGAAACATGCATTTAAGAGCACCTGTTACAGTTTTATAGCTGATTATAAAACCACCTTCTAGACAGGACAAAATCAAGACAACAATTGCTTATGGATGACAAAAAGTTTTAGAGTAGCAATTGACAAGGAAATCTGTTATCTCTGTGGCACACAATAATTTAACATAACAATTATAATTATTACTGATAACACACACTAAGATATATAAGAACTATAGGAGTTTCCCAAAATTTTGGTACACATACAAATAACATATTTATATGAATATAACCCAAAGAAAGCCAAAGCCCATTTTATATTTGTCAATGCTCCCTGTCTGATTTTTGGTACCAAATAAACCAAATTTCACCTTTACATTGGTGTACTATTAATATTAAACACAATTCCTAAGTAAGTCTTATAGACATATTTACCCAATTTTAATATTTGACCATAAGGTAAGATTTTTATAGACCTTTTATAATCCTTTACAATTTTTGTTAAGAGCACCTTAGTGCTCCTAAGAGAAACCTGTTATGCTTTTATTTGAGTGCTCAATTTACAGAAAAACTGGATAATACTCCTTTAACTGTAGCCAATATGTTTATACACCGAAATTCCTTTACAGTCACCCTTCTACAACTTGCTTAAACCTTCATCTTTATTTTATCCAACTTAAAACAATCCTTTAACCTTTTAATCTAGGCAAAAATCCACATTTTCATGCCTCTTTATAATCTTTTTACCAAAAGTATATTTTGCTTTCTTTACATACCTTTCATGTAAACTGTTTCTTCCATAGTCTTAAATACACATTACACTGTTTACTCTTAACAACCTTTACTTTTGGTGAAATCCTTGGTTAAGTTTGGGATTTTAATTATGTACTAGGTATGTACTGGAGCCTAGGACCTAGTCAGAAGTACTGATAAGGTTTGATTTATTCCAGCATCTAACTCCATGTGTCCCAGACCTTACCTAGCTGTAAAGCAGGCAAATTATACAGGTAAGAGTGATAGTGACATTTTATAAAGCATTTAGAAGGCCTAATCTCCTTTAAATTGTACATTTCTTGCACAATTTCCAAATTCTTTTATGACTTACACAGACAAGCTATGACATGCCTTGACTTTCTTACTTGTCCTAAATGACAGAACAGGAGCACCATCATCTTGAACAAATACCACCACTTTAATTTCCAGCTCCCTTTCTAGGCTCATGCATTTCAAAGAAATCACTTCTCTTCTAAAAACAAGTAGCCAAAAGGAGCAAACAGTAAAACACAGAAAAGACATCTCAGGCACAGAGGGACATGTGGGGGAAGTCTCTTGGATAACTGCCAAATTTCACCCTCATACAGTGGGCCCCAATAAACAGTAGGCCTTAATAAGCACATTCCTTTTCCTTCAGGTGCACTAAGATAGGGAAGCTAAAAGCAGACTCGGGGTATGCCTGCAGCTTCAGAAATATGTCTGGAAACAGACACACAACTCTCTATCCCAGATAAGCACAACAAAGAGACAAGAAGCATTCCAAGCCTGTGATCAACTCTCCCATCCTGAATTCTCAAAAACTCTTAGTCTGTAAGAGAAAGGGCATCTGACCTAACTCAGCCAAAAGCCCCTCTCAAGTTTATTCTATAAAATAAACCTCTCTTTAACTGTCAAGCCACTTTTAGTGTTTCTTTCCTCTTTCTTTCTTACACTAAACATTCCTCTTTTTAAACAACCAGTTGTTTTACTTTAGGACAAGAATTTACCCTACAAGATTTTTTCTTATATAAAATCTTTTTCCTTTATACCTTTCTGCATAGCTAGGGGCATGGCTAATTTTATATGTCCCCAGGCCTTATCCAGAATTTAACACTGCAAAACAAATTGAACAATTTTTAAGTTAAAGAAACAGTTTATGATCTAAAGTATTTAGCAAATCTAATATTGGACCTGCATAATTTAGACCAATTTTTACATTTTTGAAGAAATTTTTATTTTACCAATTTATTTATTTATTTTTTTTGTGGCGGAGTTTCACTCTTGTTACCCAGGCTGGAGTGCAATGGCGCAATCTCGGCTCACTGCAACCTCCACCTCTTGGGTTCAGGCAATTCTCCTGCCTCAGCCTCCTGAGTAGTTGGGACTACAGGCATGAACCACCATGCCCAGCTAATTTTTTGTATTTTTAGTAGAGATGGGGTTTCACCATGTTGACCAGGATGGTCTCCATCTCTTGACCTAATGATCCACCCACCTTGGCCTCCCAAAGTGCTGGGATTACAGTATTTTACCAATTTTTAAAACTCTCTTTTTATATCTTCTCTTATTTCCTGGTTTTCTTTACCTTGTTTTATATATAAAGTTTAAATAAACTTTGAATTAGACAAAAATTAGTTATCCTTTTAAAAGGACACAATTTATAGAAAGAATATTTTTCTACAATATATTTTTATTGAAAAATACCCAAATATTGAAATACCTGTTGTTTAATTTAACTTTAGATTCTAAATTATGGCGCTTGTTTACAAATATTTATCCCATTACATTTATCTAATTATTTATTTTAATCATTTACCTAGACTATTTATGAAAACTGCAATAGTCATTATTTAAAGTTATGAAACCACCATTGCAAAATTATAACTGAGCAGTGAAAATGATCTGAACTCAATGACTCCATCTTGGGTCTAACCTTGAAGCTATTCTTGTTCATTAACTTAGCTTATAGTTTAGCTTTGAAACAAAGGCAATAACAGCCCTTTCCTAGAACAAACTTCCTTCATGTCTGTGGACTAGACTGCCTAAGGCCACAAGATTAGAAGTTAGGGTATTTTACTAAATAATTTGAGATGTAGCTATCTTCATTAAACCAGTACTAATGTTTTATTAATTAAAAATTACACAAGAAAAGATCATTCTGTTTGAGCCTGAGTTATAGTTGTGTAGCCTTTATGCCAAATTTTGACACCTTATAGTATTTGGCAGAGGTAAGTATGAAATTGCTTGATCAATAAATGCAAACAGAAATGTATGCTGGCAACTCTTAAGACATTTCTAATATTATTTTATTAATAATTGTTAAAGCTAGCTTATTGAAGATTTTAGATGACATAAACTTGAAAAAGCATTTGATTAGTCTTTCATTTTTTATGTTAAAATATTTAAGCACGTTTATTTTTCTTTGAGACAATTAGAACTCTTTTATATATTTTCAGTAGTGAAACATGGTGTACACAAGACATAAATACATAGACATATTAGGCATGCCAATAGATATACATTTTATAGATTCATAAGACCTTCTTTTTTCGATCTTAGACTTGCAAACTCTTGATAACCTGGTTTATTACTCTGGCAGTTGTCAGCTAAATAGCCCTAAATCTGCATATTGAAGGAAACAACTCTTCAGTGAAGAATCAAATGGCAAGATTTACATCTCAAGGTACACAAGGAAAAAGTCTGGCGGGGCTAGGAGATAAATATGGACTCCAGATCAAACATAAAACTATAGAAATTTATCATAGGACTGTGTAAGGAGATTACACAGCTGTGTTTAGGCATTGACTACCTGTCTTTTTACTGGATCTTTGAGCTCTGAGCAGAGCCCACACTGAATCGTGAGTTTTTCTTTTTTTTTTTTTTTTTTTTTTGAGACGGAGTTTCGCTCGTTACCCAGGCTGGAGTGCAATGGCGCAATCTCGGCTCACCGCAACCTCCGCCCCCTGGGTTCAGGCAATTCTCCTGCCTCAGCCTCCCGAGTAGCTGGGACTACAGGCACGCACCACCGTGCCCAGCTAATTTTTTGTAATTTTTAGTAAAGACGGGATTTCACCATGTTGACCAGGATGGTCTCGATCTGTTGACCTCGTGATCCACCCGCCTCGGCCTCCCAAAGTGCTGGGATTACAGGCTTGAGCCACGTGAGTTTTTCAAAAAGGGAGAATTATTATGACACTAGACTAGGCGATGTTTTTATAGTGCACTTAATTTTTTTTTCCAAAGACATTTCTAAGTGTCTAAATTACATTTTTTCTTTAAAACCCCAGTACAACTTCTATTGCAATAGCTGTTAACGAAGAAAACAGAATTGAGTTAACTGAGAAGAAAAAAAGTTTTGCTCAAAAAGACAAGGTCCTAGGAGAAAAATAAAAACAGAAACATGAAGGCCTTTTAAATACAAACATGCACACATGCACACCTACATACACATATCTTGGATGTTAGCTTTTAATTAAGCTGACTTGTAACCATTGAGCTCCTAAAAGAAAATTTTTTCCTTCCTAGAGGCCTCTCAGCAGGAATGGACCCAATACCTCCCATTTTCAAGTTTACATGGTATCAAAAAATAATAATAATACAGATACACAAACAACTGGAGACAAATTCAGCCAACACAAGGGAGGTTGCACACAGGCAAAACAGACTCAAAACCTGATCTCAACGAAAAATGCAAAGAGAGTGTATGAGCTAGCCCTATTGCCTCCCTTGGTGTTATGGGACAAACGGCTTAACAAGTCCAGACAGGAAAACAGTAGGCTCCTAGCCCACCATCCAGTTAACTCACCCTTTAAGCACATCTCCTTCTGATCTCTGTCCTTCCCCAGTAGTGAAAGGGACTTGCAATTTTGTACATGAGAGCCCTCAGGAGGGTCCCCAGGAAAATCTCACCAGCAGCTACTGGGTTCCTCCTGAAGACTGTCTCATCATAAGCCACTGGCTGTTGAATGCAAAACCATCCCAGTCTCTCCGGGCTGGCTTGCCAGATTTTGTTTCCGGACCAAACTGAGGGTGGTGCTTTTCTCGTGGCCCAGTAACAAGATGCAGATGAACTGGGGAGGAAGAGAGTTTTTATTTCTCTAACCTGTTACAGGGAGAAGGCCTGGAAATGATTGCCAGACTAACTCAAAATTAGTTTTTCAGAGCTTATACACCTTCTAAGCTGTATGTTTACATATAAATGTGCATTTGTCTAAAGACATGAGTGATTGACTTTTCTACTCTGTAACTAAGATCTGAGTCCCGAAGACCTTCCTCTGGAGCCTCAGTAAATGTGCTTAATCTAAATAGGTCCAGGTGCTAGGATGATCCTTATCTTGTCTCCTTCTAAATTATGGAGGTCTGGGGAGTTCCTTTAGATTCCCAACAAACGTGTTTGTGGAGGCCTGTGGAGTTTCTTCAGCTCTCCAATAAAACTTGTTTAATCCTAAATCGGCCCTGTTAAGAATACCTTCATTATTTTGTCATGCTTTCAGGCCCAGAAAGGCCTAGGAAAAACTCTTGTGGGCTTTTGTTATATTCCAGCATTTGTATAAGGGCACTGGCTTTTTCTGCTTTTAACATTTAACTCGACTACTCAGTCAGTACTGAAACTGTTGTTAGGGAGGCTTATGTTAGTGAGACCTGGCCTGCAAGAAACAGAGGAAGCAGAAAAGAAAGACATTACTTTTAGGGGGAGAATCATTTCTTTGTCTATTCCAGCTTCTAGAGGCAGCCAGCATTCCTTGGCTCATGGCCTTTTCCTCTATCTTTGAAGCTACCAATTACATCACTCACATCTCTAATCCTCCTGCCCTCTTCTTTCAATTGTAATGACCCTTGTCATTACATTGGGCCCGCCCAGATCATCCGGCATAATCTCCTGTTAATTTAATCACATCTACAAAGCTATTTTCCTCCCACATCAGGTTAATATAGTCACAAGATTAGAGCATGATTTCCTTGGGGTTCTGTTATTCCACCTGACATTGAGGGTAAACTATCTGAATAAGCATCAGGAGGAGTAATATGTAATCTGAGCTCCTGGGAAAGAGAAATCAACATGAATTTCATGACGTAATGGAAATCATCAATAGTTTGAAACAGTCAAATCACATGGAAAAGTAGCTACCTGTAAATTAGTAGGCACTTAGTAGCCCAGAATCTCATAATCAAGGGATGATTTCAAAACTTACTATAAGCCAGTGTGGTAAAGTAGAACAGCTTCTATCATTCTTTAGCTGTGTGAGTTTTGGGTCATTACAGCCTCTTTGACCTTTGCCTTTTCTCATCGAAAATATAAGAACAATTGTCTAAAAATATTATATATAAAAATAGTATATGCAGAATGCCTCTCTTAGTGTCTGACATATTCACTATTATAACTGTTAAAATTAATTTAAATGATCTAAAGTTGATTTATCAGTGCTTTGGCAGAACATTATATATGTAAAAGAACTGGGTGGGTTGATGTTAAAATCATCATCCTTCTTGGGTTCTTTCATATTGGTCTGTGCTTCTGTAATTGTAAGGCCATGCCACTGGGTAGGGTCAGTCTAGAGTAATTCCTAATGGTAATGTAAGACTATTAATAGCTAACAAGCAGCAAGTGCTTAAAATTATGTTACACACTGTTCTAAATGTTTTACAGGCCTCATCTCTTTCAGTCCTCACAATGACCCTGTTATTAGCACATGGTTTGTAATTTCTCATCTTCTTGGCAGGGTTCTTCTCATGCTAAGACATGACTCACTGGCGTGTTACGCAAAACTGATTTGCTAATCAAAGGAAAAAATTAGAGTGAAATGGAATGTAATATCACTTTAGAAAATGTCTGAAATTACTTCATCAAAAATGTGTAGCTGAAAGATTGTGAGTTATGTAAACCCACTTGCCTGTGTAATGCACTTTCCAGTATAACCTACTTTTATAAATTGTTTAAAATCTTTGCCAGCAGAGTCCCAAAAGGCAGGACGACAGTGTAATTTCAGCCTTCAAATCAAACGTATGTGTTTAGAGCAGGTCGCTGTAATATTTCTCTTTTGTCCTGCCCTATTCTTTTCGTCAGTGGCTGCTTCTGTTTAGTGACTCCAACCTCTCATGGCTGCCAGATGGGTCATTCTACCTAAGTGCTGCTCGTAGTGATTTGAGTAAAACAGGGACCGGAATTGGATACTCTGATATCTGACAAGTAGATGAGAGTTACAGGGGAAAAAAAAACCCTCCAGCATAAATACTATCTGTAGAGCTGAACCCAAGGTGTGTCTAACACGTCTTATGTCACTGACTTCGGGAAATCCAAACCCTTACTGTGTGTCAATGAGCAAATCAAAGATAGATAAATAAAATATGTACTTTCTTATCTGTGAGTGCCTAAACAAATGTGACCTAAAAGAATATCAACGTACATGGTTTTCTGACAGCCAGTATTTATTTGTGATCATTTCTAGTCCAGAAATCATAACCATAAATAACCCAGCAAAGGACACATAATATGGCCACAGGATTATAAACTTTATTTTTCATTCATGTGATAAATGGAGCTTTGAAGCATGGGGGTGCTTCAAGAACTATTAGTTAGCAGAAGTCAAAATAAACCTTTGCATAAATTTTAAACAAAACAATTATCAAAAAGAACTTTGAGTATTTCCTATGGTTAAAAAGATCAAGAACAAGTAGAAACATCTTCTTCTCCCCTAATATTATCTACTTCGTGTTATTGCTAAAGAAAATTAGTTGGAAGAGCTGTCCATATGTGCAGGCAAAGTAATTAGTAGACTAGGGTGTAATTTCAATGTCGTTGAATGGTTAAATGGAATAAAATTATTTAGTCCTAAAAATAAGACTGAGTATTAGAAACTGTGGCCACAAGGTCAATTCCTTCTGAAAGCAACTGCGTATTTACTGGATTCAAATTAACATTTCATATGCAGGTATTCACTCGTTTTAACTACCTATTACCGCTTGGCAGAGAGCATTCTCCCAGAAATTTGAAAACAGAAACAAGTGTGATTTGATAGGGAAAAGAGCGGGGAAACTCCAAGGGAATAGACAGTATGGGAAACATACTCCCTGCCCCGGGAGACCCTGACCATTGGCTCTCAGGAGGGAAGGTTCTCAGTTGAAATGTTTTAGTCATTTGCTCACTTTAATCATTTAGCACAGCATTTAAAACATAAATATGGACTCAGTAACTATGGAAAAAACGATGGTGATGATGACGATGATAACATTTGAATTATCTACTAGTGTCAAAAGTTATTTCAGTGTTCTTCACACTTAATTTTTTTTTTTTACTCTTTCAAACTACCCTGTGAGGTAAGTCTTGAAGTATAGAAAAGATAGATACAGAGAATTTGCCAAAGATTATGCAGCAAGAAAATATAAATGCTAGATTTCAAAAGGAGGCAGTTGGGCTTCAGAGCCCTAGTTAGAACAAAGGCAGGCCAAGGGATGGAAAGGCAGGGAAGCCAGGGGGTGGGGGCAGGCAAAGGGATGGAAAGGAGGGAAGCCAGTGGGTGGGGGGCAGGTAAAAGGATGGAAAGGCAGGGAATCCAGGGGGCGAGGGGCAGGTAAAAGGATGGAAAGGCAGGGAAGCCAGGGGGCAAGGGGCAGGCAAAGGTTTGGAAAGGCAGGGAAGCCAGGGGGTGGGGGGCAGGCAAAGGGGTGGAAAGGCAGGGAAGCCAGGGGGCGGGGCACAGTTGAAAGGATGGAAAGGCAGGGAAGCCAGGGGGCGGGGCACAGTTGAAAGGATGGAAAGGCAGGGAAGCCAGGGGGCGGGGGGCAGGTGAAAGGATGGAAAGGCAGGGAAGCCAGGGGGCGAGGGGCAGGTGAAAGGATGGAAAGGCAGGGAAGCCAGGGGGCGGGGGGCAGGTGAAAGGATGGAAAGGCAGGGAAGCCAGGGTGCGTGGGGCAGGGCAGGCAAAGGGATGGAAAGGCAGGGAAGCAAGGGGGCGGAGAGGGGGAGCGGGAAAGGAGACAGAAAAAGGGAAAAGGAGAGAGTGGAAGCCCTGCGGACTGCTTGTCGGTCTCTTCTAAAGCCCAGCATCCACGCTGCGATTTCTCACTCAAAACCTGAGGGCTGGGCAGATGGCATTCAGAAGGTAAAGGAAGCGCATAAATAGAAACTGTCCAGGCAGATGCCTCACAAGCCAGAGTTGAGAAATTCGGAACCGACTGGTACTTTACTTCGTCTTGGGGCTGGTCTGGCTCAACATCTCCTCTCTTGCCTGGATTGTGGGAATGGAGAAACCCTGAGGCATTCACACAGTTCCTCAGGGAAAGGGTCTCCCCAACTGCCTGACACTCCAGCATTTTGTTTAACCAAAAGCACTCATCCAGCTGGCGAGCTGCGTGGTCCGGTCTTCTTATGAGATACATTATATCTCATGATACAATGGAAGGTAGTTTAACCATTCAAATTTGACTCCATTTTTCTCTTCCAACTCTCTTCAAAGGCTTTTTGACATATATCATAGCGTAAGATTATGCTGGGGATGATTTCAAATTCACTGTGTCATCCTTTGCTCATTCATAAATTTAAATACCCTTTCCTGAAATGCCAAACACTGGGAAACCATTTAAATAAAAAGAGTAGAGGTTTGCTTCTGCAGTGCGATTTCAGAGTTGGAGAGTCAAGATGCCTCTCCAGATCTCTCTCCCATCCACTTGCTTAAATCTGAAATTTCTAACAGAAACAAAGCCTTTTCTTTCTCTGTGAGATATACCGTGTAAAACATAAGTCCTCCTGAAAGAGGCAAACCACGGACTTGCGATGATCCTAAGTTGTAAATAACAAATACTAGCTTTTTCTGAGGATTCACAGACTTTGAGGGTGATAGAGCAAAGGAGCCCCTGGGGGCTGCAGGAGGAGGATGGACAGTGGGCCACAGGATAGAAAGGAAAAGAGCAGGACAGGAGCAAGTGGCTGTCCCTCTGTGTCACCCACCCCCCAACTTTTCTTAAGCTATGTTTGCGCCAAGATAAATAATACTATTTTTCATTCCTTGGATGGAAAAATATGCAGAGTATCACATACAGTTAAGAACTTCAATTATGATCTAGAATTTATGTAGATTTCAAACTTTTGCTCTGCCATCAACCAGGATGAGCTAGAGCAGTTTCCTCTCCTGTGTTACCACTCCTCCATCTATAAAATAAGGTAGTCATGGCAGCATTTTATAGGCCTGCCAAGAGGATTAAAATAAATAAATATGTAAAGCACCTAGAAAGCTGACTTCCATATAGTAACTGCACCATAAATGTTAAGTATGATTGTCGTCATCGGTATCTCTGTTTTGTAAGCCTGACTGATAAATAAGAGGAAGAACTTCTCATAGGTTACATTTCTTTAGGTATTTCTCTAGGTCTTGCTAAATCAAACACCCCAGTAGTAACGAATAACATAAAAAAACTGTTAGAATTGCTTTTCTTTAAATATTTGTTCCACTGGCTGCCAAGGTTTTGCCGACTACACTTAGAGGCTGTTTACTGAGCCAAAAATGCTAATCTAATCACAGATTGCTCTGAAGCTAGAAAGTATTAATTACTCTATGTCACTAGGCATTTTTAAAGTTATTTAATAGGATTTACAAATATTGACACACAAGTCTTAAAGCATAAAACTTGTCTCTCTCAGATAAGGTTATTTATAATGTCCTTGTCTAATTTGGCTAATGTAAATTAGGATTCTGCAATTCAGTTTTGTCCTCCTTGAATCATTCATTCTGACATTATTGAATGTTAAAAAAATATGAAAATAAATTACTTAGAGAATGAATTCAGAATCATTGAATTTTCTAGCTGAAAGGGACCTTGGAAATCCTATACAGCTCAATCCAAAGAACTCAAGTATCTTCCTAAGGTGTCACATCTTCAGGAAGAGAAAATCATACTTCTTACTTCTAACACTGTCTTTTTACACATCCAACCCTGCACGTCGGAAAAATTTCTTATAATTTATATTCCTGAGAGCTCAAGAGTCAAATAATGTCCTGGATTTTCCTCTGGGGTAAACAAGAAGTCACAACAGAATCCATGGAGCTGCGTACTGTTGCTACTCAGAGGCTATGTCTTCAAAAAGTCCTTTCTTGACCTCACTACCTAAAATAGCCACTGACAACCACCCTTGCAACTCCACATAAGTCTTTACTCCATAACCTGCTTCATTTTTTTAAAGCCCATTTACAATATAGATTATTATTATTATTTTGATATAGAGTCTCGCTGTGTCGCCCAGGCTGGAGTACAGTGGTGCAATCTCGGCTCACTGCAACCTCTGCCTCCCGGGTTCAAGCAATTCTTCTGCCTCAGGCTCCCGAGTAGCTGGGACTATAGCTGCGCACCACCATGCCTGGCTAATTTTTCTATTTTTAGTAGAGATGGGGTTCCACCATATTGACCAGGCTGGTCTTGAACTCCTGAGCTCATGATCCAACTGCCTCCGCCTCCCAAAGTGCTAGGTTACAGGTGTGAGCCACTGCGCCCGGCCAAAATTATTACTTCTATAGTAGTAGTAGTCGTATTGGAGATCATCAGTTGGCTAGTTTATTTCCTATCTTCCTCAAAAGAATGCATACCTCAGAAGACTAGGGGCTTCATTTTTCTTGCTCCCATTGTATTCCCACTGCCTAGGATGATACCTGGCAAATAGTAGGTTCTCACAAACACTAACCCCACCTTGACCCACATCCTAGGTGTGTAAATCCCACTTACACTCCACTATGCAGCCCTGAAAGTTGATATGCAGAATCTGGGAAAGAGTCTCTGTGCCCATAACTCAAAGGCGTGACATAGGAATTATGTGATAATGAGGGAGTTTTCTTTTTCAGTGGCCAGATCTTTGTCAACTATAGGGAGTTCTTGAGAAAGATTTCAAAAGAATGAAAAGATACTGATGACATGTTTCATATATCTGATCCAAATAAACCTGAAACTAGAATCATTCTCAGTTGTACAAGCTCTAATTTTTTTATTTGCTTACCTTATCTAAATCTTGGTCTTAAAATTTACATCAGAAAAGGTCTCAACAGTGAAGACTGTCGTCAGAACAATTTTGAGGCCTCAGCTCTGGTTTGTGTTCTTACTGTGATATTTTAGCAGATGTGGTTTTGAGATGTCTCTTGATTGTCTGTAGGTTTTTTAATTAAAAGAGTACAAAAATCAAAAGGAGTACTTATTAATCACCAGGAGGATTTATTTATTACAGAGGCAGTTTTTTGAAAAATCAATTTATTGCAAATGTTTCCTGCAGGTTTGCAGATTTCAGGCAATTAACAAAAGCTGCTATAATTCACACAAAGAGAACATTTATTGTATTGACAATAACTCATTTTGATAAATTAGACCTTGATTATGTTGCACTTTATGAGAAGAATAGGTTTAAAACTGCAGAGCAGCACAGGGGCTATTTGTAGTAATGACCCAATTGACACAGAAGCTGACCATGTTGTCTGAATGCATGTTGCATAGAGTCTGTCACGGTCCCTGTGGGTTTGTGTGTGTGTGTGTGTGTGTGTGTGTCGGTCATACATTTGGGTGTCGGGTTCTTGGTACTTAAAGATGATGAAGTGAGCACCGGAAAACAGAACACATATTGCAGGAATTAAGAAAGCTGAAAAAAATCAAACGAAAACAGACTCCATTAGGATTGCTCATTTACTATCTCCACAGACTTGGGTGATACCATGGCAACAGATGAGGCTACTAGCCTCTTTGTGTCTGTCGTTCGGCCAATTTCAAACACTTTCTCAAACTCTTCTCTCATTTAATCAGCTCAAAAAGAATTATCACTGATTGTGGGCCAGGTTCTGTTCGAGGAATGAACTGCTCAGTCAGCCTCAGGAAGTGAGAAAGCAATGTCATAGAGAAAGTGATGTCTCCATGGCTCCAGAGGAGGATATGTGTTTTACAGATTGCTGGAGGCATGCTTTAAAGTTAGTGGGATGGGAATGAGAAAGGCATTGCTGATGGAGTTACCAGCAAATACAAAGGCGAGGAGTTACGGGAGAGAATAATGTAGAGTGGCGAACTGGAATATAAATTGCAAGAGGGATATGAGTTTAATGGAAAAGGACAGGAAATTTACGATAAATGAAATAGGTAGAAACTAGATGGCAGCACGCTATATGTGTCTCTTTAGAGTTTTGCCTATTTCCTGCGGTGAATGAAGAGCCATTAAAAGCTTTTGAGCAGGTAAATGACAATCCAGTTTGCATTTTAGAAAGGAGACTCTGATAACAATACAGGGGCGAATTGGAGGTTGGCGAAACTTCCTTCAGCCTTCAGTGACACCTGTAAGAACGGTCTTCTGTCCTCCTGTGCTCCATTGAACCTAGAATTTATTCTAATGTGGCTTCTGTTGGGGACTTGTTCCTTTCTCTCCATTGTTGTTCTATGTTTAATATGATTATATGGTTGTTCCACTAACCTCATCTCATCCTGGTTTTTTTTGGAGCTGTTGAACATCATCAGTATTTCCTTTCATGCTTCGCAGTGTTTAGTAGAGCATTTTGCTGCAAGTAGATGTAACATAAATGCTAATAGCTATGCCAGGAACTAACTGAATGGGAAGTTACCTGATGCATGTCAGAAACCAGGACTAGGATGGGGCTACGGTTTCCTCTGAAAGTATCAGCATACTTAGAGACACGATGGTTAGAGCATGCGTAGAGCTAAGGGGCGTGTTCACCTCTGCAGAGGGAAACTTGAAACTTCACTAAAGAAACAGTATTTCGACTAGATCTAGAAGAACAAACCAGAAGAGAAAGATGGCACGAAGGAATTGTGAAAGGGCACAACGCGATGAATGATCAGAACATGGTGAGAAGCGTAGCTGAAGGTTAGGGTTGAGTGGGGAAGGAATGAAAAGAGATCAGAGAAGAGGAGACTAGGAACCGGCAGTGAAGGGCCTCGTAAGCCACGGGGTGTTTAAACGCACTGTGTCAGCCATGTGTGTTCACAGGGTTTTCCATACGCAGTCCTTATATTTCCCACCGTGTTTGTGTTCACTCCACATAAAGTAAGAGGAAGTTCGCTGTGAGTAAAACACTGGGGGAAAGGGATTATAATTAAAAACTGCTTATTCAAAAGGTGCAGATAATAATTTGCATAATGAGTTTTAGCACAGCGATGGTTGACTCTTGCCTAAAAATATTTCCCTCTCCAACTCGTTATCAATTTAAAATATCACCAGAGGTTTACTATCATATATTAGCAAAAATCGTCATCTAAAATAGTAACAGAGCTACAGCATTATATACTGAGTAGGAAAGTATCGTGAACGCATCTAAACTGGCCCCTACTACTCATCTAGTAAATGAGTCCCCCAAACCCATCTCCTGTGAATCTGTGAATAGCCACAGCGATAAGTTATTTGCATCACAGATTTTATTTCTGAACAATCTGGTTAGTAGAAACTTCTTATTTGGACTCACATAAAGTCTTATTCCTCTTCCACTACATACCTAGTCATAGTTTCTAATTCTGCCAGTCCCAGTCAATTGGCATGACCGACCTGGGGCACTCGGCTGAGCAGGAACCCAAAACTATCTCCAGATTCATGAGTGAAAAAGAAATGATTCAATGGCTGTATCTGCCAGGAGCTCTGGAAGGGAAACTGGCAACTAGCGTGATACGTTTCTCATTCCAAGCCGAGACTATCTGAAGACAACTGTAATGGCTCTACCATCTGTGCTGTGAAATGGTTCCCATGTAAATGCCTAATACAAAGCATAGCCTTAATAAAAGTCTTTTGAGTGGATTTAAGAAACTGTTTCTAGCCCTCTAGGAGTCGTTTTATTCTTGGATATTCTAGACAATGCCGACCTTAAAATTCTAACGTTCTGCATCTCCTTTCCCACTTGACTGCTGGCGCATTGAATTTGAGTTCCGTGTTCTCCATTTGTTGCTGTTAAATTTCATCTGGTTAGATTTAGCTTATTGCAGCATATTTTTTTAAATTACTTTTCAAAATACTTTGAGGTTTTAAGAGTTCTCAAACATAATGTGTGTCTGTGGATGGACGCCAAAACAAATCCTAGAGTAATGTTGAAACGCATGGAAGAACATAGAATCCACAACAAGGAGGTAGTGAGCTCACTCCAGAAGAGAAATGACCTGTCTCCTCAATCCTATTTGAATTTCTCCTTATCTTTTAATACTCAACCTAAAAGCCAATTCTCCATGAAAACTTCTCAGAATTACCCCAGTTTTAATGACTCAGTGTGTAAAACCTTAGAAACAAGAATCGAGTCTCATGCACTTTTGTATCTGTCTTAGGTCAGGTTCTCACGTAACACGTTGAAGGAGTGTGCAGTGATGAACCTCATGAGGAGAGAAGAAAGATAACACAGGGAGAACAGCTCAGCAAAGAAATGGTCTAGTTGAAGTCTTACCTCAGCCTGATCCCAGGGAAAATTCTTGAGCATGAAAAGCACCAGAGAATTATCCTTCCTTATAATAAATACACATTACAGGCATCAGAGCTCTTTATAACCCCTCATCAGTCAGTCACTGGTTGCAGGCTTCCTTAGGAGGTCAAAACCAACCAAGCATATCTCATATTAGGAGAACAATTCTCAGAATAAGGATACAGCTGTAGACTTTTAGTGGCCAATATTCAGCTGCTTGTGGATGGGTGTCTGACTGGGAAAGGGGATCTGGGCAGAACAGCAGCAGTATCTGCTACAGTTTCTTTCCAGAATTAAGTATGGCACCTTACACATATAAGGCACGATAGATGCTTACTGATCTGTATTGTTCAGAGAATTCAACCAAAAAAGCAACTTTTTGTTTGGAGAGGTAGTCTCTCTGTTGCCCAGGCTGGAGTGTAGTGGTACAATCTCAGCTCACTGCAACCTCCTCCTCCTGGGTTCAAGTGATTCTCCTGCCTCAGCCTCCCGAGTAGTTGTGATTACAGGCATGTGCCACCACACCCAGCTAATTTTTTTATTTTTAGTAGAGATAGGGTTTTACCATGTTGGCCAGAATGGTCTTGATCTCTTGACCTCGTGGCTCACCTGCCTCGGTCTCCCAGAGTGCTGGGATTACAGGCATGAGCCACTGTGCCCAGCCAAAAAGCAGCTTTTCTATTCACCACATTTTTTATTATTGGCTAGAGCTTGTTTTGCTCTTATGCTTATGCAGCAAAAGGTGGCATTGATTGGATTTTTAATTTGGTATTACAGTAATAGAGGAAATATAAAAACCACTAGGGTGTCACAAAACTCTATCCCTTAAACTATTTGGTGAAAGCAGTTCTATGGAGTTTTTAGCTTTATTTGATTTTATTTAATGTAGAAAGGGTAGCATTTGCATTGATCAGCTATAGAAAAAAGTGTTAAAAGAATACAGATATGAAATGGGAGCCATTGACGTAACCTCCTTTAATTTGTTTAGAGAATCATCCAACTGAAATTCTGTTGCAAATTTTAAATAATTTTAACAATATAAAACACTGTGGCGCTTTCAGAAAAGATGCAAGTACGATCGGAGAGATGTTTTTCTCCTCTGAGCTTTTTAGAAGTTACCAGCATGAAGTCCTATCACCCTGAATAGTTTAATGTGTACTTACTACAGATAAGTATCATCTGCTACATATCCACAGTATCAGCATCAAAATCAGGATATTAGCATTAATACATTACTATGACCAACTCTTCAGAGACAGTTCGTATTGCACCTGTTGGTCTGTTGGCATCTTCTGTCTGTCAATAGAAAACACTTGGTGAAACATGAATGGAAGAATTCAGGTCAGATTGACATGTTGCCTTCAGTTGTCATTTATCCTTAGTCTTCTTCAGTCTGGAACAGTTCTTCTGTCCTTCCTCGACTTGCCTAATCGTTACCATTTTGAAGATGACACATGACTATACTTGATGTTTCCCACAATTCGAGTTTGCCTGGCACTTCTTCATGATTCGATTCAGGTGCTGCATCCATGGCAGGTTATCACGGAAGCGATGCTACCTTCTCATTGCATTCTACCAGGTGGGGCAATTTCGGTCTGCCTCACTTTGGAGAACATCGATTTTGATTACTTAGTCTGCCAGGTTTCTTTACTAGAAAGTTACTTTTTCCCCTTTGTAATTATTTTATAAAAGGAAGTATTTTGAGATTATGTAAATATGTGATTCCTTATTAATCTATCTATTTACGTAAATATGGGGTCATTGTTTCTATATTATTCAATGGATCATAATCTGTTACTAACATTATTTATTTGAATCTTAATTTCCCAGAAAGAGCCAGCAGGTGTCCCTTCAAGCTGGCTTACGTGTCTTCTTGACATGCCCTTATCATTCTATGAACACTTCTGCTCTTTGGCAAACAGTTCTGCTCTGTGGCAAAATAAAACGGTCTACTGTCATTTTATACTTGTTCTGCCCCAGACCTAGAATCAGCCACGTCTGTGAAGATCCTAGGTTTCTGTACACAATGGGATTTCAAAGCCACATTCTGGTACCAAGTGTGCTCACTGCTGTTGGGATATCACTGCTCCCAGAACCTCTCAATGACAGACCGGCAGAATCTGTACACACACCCAGTGGCATGTCTATTTCTTCTGTATATCTCTACTTCTATTAAAACCTGTGAATTCATACTAATTCCTCCCGCCTCAACCTAACACCACACAAACCTTCCGTTATTCATTTTCATATTTGTAGCTCCATTCCAGTGAGAAACTGGCACCCATTATATTTATTATATGACATATATTGAATCACTTGATTGGTTCCCCATGTGTGAGCACACTGCACTGTCAGTGCCACTCCTTCCTCTGCGTGGATGCCCTCCTGACTCAGGTTTTCCTGTCCAACTTTGATCCCCTGTTGATTCCCATGGCTTTGGGATTAAATTGTTTAAGGAGGTAAAGAGAAAGGGCAACAAAAAAGAAAGAGGAGCTACACTTGAAGCTTTTATAAAGTGTTTTCCATGTTAGAACAAAAGTATTTATGAAAAGTTTAAAATTTTATACTTCAGAAGAAATGAAATTAGTTACATACACACACTGAGCTTTTATTTTGTTGCTTTCATGGCTTACAAAAAATAAATCGTCTGAAATTGGACAGCTTGTACATGGATGAGGTAAAGCAGCAGCCCTGTCATAGGTGTGAACAATGAACAAACTAGAAAGCTTGTGCTCGCCTGAAAATAGGCAAAGAGCCAAGCCAAAATTACCGGGGCACAGTGTTGATTTGGGGGGGCACGGTGTTGATTTGGGGGGGCACAGTCTTGGGGGAACACTAAGGGGCCATCTCGCTTGTCAGTCATTCTTTGAAACAAATAATGAAAAAATGAATGTACAGATTTAATTGACCATCTAATGTGTTTTCATGAAATCAGAACTCTAGTAAATTCATAAATGAACAAATGGCAAAGCTGAATTAGATGAAAAGCCTGCTATTGTAGTCTAGAAACTAAAAGCGTGTGAACGAAGCGAAAGCAAGTGTCCTGTTTGGTCTCAGCTTTATAATGACTGTCACTCAAGTGTTCATCTGTTTCTAGAGGGCACCACAGATGGTGACATACAGGCCATAAGGTCCAGGGCATAGGGATTGGGTTCAGAGTTTAGCCATCTTGGGCATAGTTCTTAACCTCCCTAGTCTTGTTTCTTTACAGGGGTATTTGGAAGGATAAATCAAATACAAACGATACTGCCAATATTTGAACAAATAGAGAAAATTAATTGTACACCTCCCACTCTGCCTTAGGCCCGTTGGTCCCTTCTCTGTTTCCAGAATATGCTTGGTGCTGCACCTGGGGAACTTTTGTTACTTCCTCTGCTGGCAACGCTCCTCCATTGGATAGCCACAGGTCTTGCTCCGTCCGCTCCTCACCTCTTTACTGTGATGAAATTACACACCTCTAACACTTCCCATCTGCCTTTTCCCTGCTTTAATTCTCTTCTTAGTGCTCAGCACTCTCTAACATTCTACATACGTCTTTGTCATATCATCTTTGGCCATCTCCACCAGAATGCAATCCTTGGGACTGCTAAGCAAGGTTAAGGTACAGTCCACGTGCTGTTCAGCCCCCTGCCACAGGCAGGAACACTTGGCAAGTCTGAGCAGTTCAGGATGCTGTGGCCTCCCCCCACTCACAGTGGCAGCACTTCCGTCAGGTTTCACACTGTTGTGTCTCCAGATCCTGAGCTCCTGCAACGTGCCTGGCAGCACGCGGCGGGCACTCGTTTATTGTAGGCATACGTCAGTGAACAACAGAATGAACGCTCAAGGCTTCCCTATATTGTTTTTTGTCTTTCCTCATAGGCAGGAATGTGAAAGGTCAGAGGATAAAAAGACAAATGAATAAAGAGCTTAAACAAAGGTAATTAAGGAAAGAAGAATGGCAGAAGGTTAAGAAGAGGAAGGCCTTAGCTTTGGAACATTCTGAACCAGGTCAGTTCAGCTGCAGCTGAAGCCACGGTGGTGTCATACAGTGTTCGCAAGACAAATCTCGCAGATGCAGAAGGTAAGCCACTTATTAAGCTTGATTCAGCCTTGCCACTTTTTTGGGGTTATTCTCTGAGGTCAACTACACTGGTATTGGATAAGCGGTCCAGCATATCAGCAAAGTGAAACATTACATTAGAAGTGGTTGTGTATCTATTTTCTACTTAATGAATAAACATATACCACTTGCTGAACAAATTATATATTCCTCTTTTCAGAAAACACCCATGATTTAAAATTAAAAGTTTCACACTTGAGTTTAGGATGAACGCCTTTTGCGTTTGAAAGCAGTAAAAATGAGAATCTTTCTTAGCAATAGTGCCATATCTCATTAAAAAGAATAACAGGAAACTCAGTTATCTCATGCTTATTTGCACATTGATGTATTTATTTCATGTGTGTCTATATATGCATATATAAATAAAAATAGTGTTGTCTCATGGGATGAATAGTCAGTGAATATCATTCACACATACTGAGATTGAACGGTTAAATATTTTAAAAGAAAAAACATTTTTAAAAAGAACACACATAAGAACGTTGGTGAGAAATGTTTAAAAATACAGTATATATCCCTACATTTGTATCAGGAAATTCATACTGACTGAAAATGTAGCTAAGTATGTCCTTACATCATCAACACTGTCTGTCAACATAACCACCTTATAATAGTCTTATTCTCATGCAGCTAAGTCACTGCGACTCAGTATCGGTCAGTCTCTCATGAGCAGTACAACTATCTGTACTGTACTTTTAAATCCAGTTGTCACGGAATTGCAAACTGCCTCAGCATCAGGAACTGCTGCCCTTTCCAGTACATGAACTATGCTTTGGGTTTACTTAGAAACTCCTTGTTGAAAAATCTTCTTGCCTCAACATTACTGAGGGAAACAGAGCAACGAGATGGATTCTGTCTTCTGTAGTCAATGCTTTCCATCATGGCTTCCTTTATGACCTGCAGACAGATAGAAGCTGTATCATCAGTGCTGCTGTTAACTCCTTCATACATTTTTTAATCAAAAGTCTTAATCTTTTTATTATTTTTTTATTGCATTTTAGGTTTTGGGGTACATGTGAAGAACATGCAAGATAGTTGCATAGGTACACACGTGGCAGTGTGATTTGCTGCCTTCCTCCCCTTCACCTATATCTGGCATTTCTCCCCATGCTCTCTCTCCCCAACTCCCCACTCCCCGGCTGTCCCTCCCCTATTCTCCCCAACAGACCCCAGTGTGTAGTGCTCCCCTCCCTGTGTCCATGTGTTCTTATTGTTCGACACCCGCCTATGAGTGAGAATACACAGTATTTCATTTTCTGTTCTTGTGTCAGTTTGCTGAGAATGATGGTCTCCAGGTTCATCCATGTCCCTACAAAGGACACAAACTCATCGTTTTTGATAGCTGCATAATATTCCATGGTGTATATTTTCCCTGTCTAGTCTATCATCGATGGGCATTTGGGTTGATTCCAGGTCTTTGCTATTGTAAACAGTGCTACAGTGAACATCCGTGTGCATGTGTCCTTATAGTAGAACGATTTATAGTCCTTTGGATATATACCCAGTAATGGGTCAAATGGAATTTCTATTTCTAGGTTCCTTGAGGAATCGCCACACTGTCTTCCACAATGGTTGAACTAATTTAAACTCCCACCAGCAGTGAAAAAGTGTTCCTGTTTCTCCACATCCTCTCCAGCATCGGTTCTCTCCAGATTTTTTAATGATCGCCATTCTAACTGGCGTGAGATGGTATCTCAATGTGGTTTTGATTTGCATTTCTCTAATGACCAGTGACGATGAGCATTTTTTCATGTTTGTTGGCCTCATGTATGTCTTCTTTTCAAAAGTGTCTGTTCATATCCTTTGCCCACTTTTGAATGGGCTTGTTTCTTGTAAATCTGTTTTAGTTTATTGTAAATTCTGGATATCAGTCCTTTGTCAGATGGGTAAACTGCAAAAAATTTTTCCCATTGTGTTGATTGCCAATACACTCTAATGACTGTTTCTTTTGCCGTGCAGAAGCTGTGGAGTTTGATTAGGTTCCATTTCTCTATTTTGGCTTTTGTTGCCAATACTTCTGGTGTTTTGGTCGTGAAGTCCTTGCCTATACCTATGTCCTGAATGGTTTTGCCTAGATTTTCTTCTAGGGTTTTTATGGTGTTAGGTCTTATGTTTAAGTCTTTAATCCATCTGAGTTAATTTTAGTGTAAGGTGTCAGGAAGGGGTCCAGTTTCTGCTTTCTGCACATAGCTAGCCAGTTTTTCCAACACCATTTATTAAACAGGGAATCTTTTCGCCATTGCTTGTTTTTGTCAGATTTGTCAAAGATTGGATGGTTGTAGATAGGTCGTGTTGCCTTCGTGGCCTCTGTTCTGTTCCATTGGTCTATATCCCTGTTTTGGTACCAGTACCGTGCTGTTTTGATTACTGTAGCCTTGTAGTACAATTTGAAGTCCAGTAGTGTGATGCCTCCCGCTGTGTTCTTTTTGCTTAGAATTGACTTGGCTATGCTTGCTCTCTTTTGGTTCCATATGAAGTTTAAGGTGGTTTTTTCCAGTTCTGTGAAGAAGGTCATTGGTAGCTTGATGGGGATAGCATTGAATCTATAAATTACTTTGGGCAGTATGGCCATTTTCACGATACTGAGTCTTCCTAACCATGAACATGGAATGTTTCTCCATCTGTTTGTGTCCTCTCTTATTTAGATGAGCAGTGGTTTGTAGTTCTCCTTGAAGAGGTCCTTTACATTCCCTGTTAGTTGTATTCCTAGGTATTTTATTCTCTTTCTAGCGATTGTGAATGGCAGTTCATTCTTGATTTGGCTCTCTTTCAGTCTGTTATTGGTGTATAGGAATGCTTGTGATTTTTGCACATTGATTTTGTATCCTGAGACTTTGCTGAAGTTGCTTATCAGTTTCAGGAGATTTTGGGCTGAGACGATGGGGTCTTCTAGATACACTATCATGTCGTCTGCAAGTAGAGACAATTTTTGACTTCCTTCTTTCCTATTTGAATACCCTTTATTTCTTTTTCTTGCCCGATTGCTCCAGAATAGGAGTGGTGAGAGAGGGCATCCTTGTCTAGTGCCAGATTTCAAAGGGAATGCTTCCAGTTTTTGCCCATTCAGTATGATATTGGCTGTTGGTTTGTCGTAAATAGCTTTTATTATTTTGAGGTACGTTCCATCAATACCTAGTTTATTGAGTGTTTTTAGCATAAAGGGCTGCTGAATTTTGTCAAAGGCCTTCTCTGCATCAATTGAGATAATCATGTGGTTTTTCTCTTTGGTTCTTTTTATGTGGTGAATTATGTTTATAGACTTGCGTATGTTGAACCAGCCTTGCATCCCCGGATTAATCCTGCTTGATCATGGTAAATAAGCTTTTGGATGTGCTGTTGCAGTCGGCTTGCCAGTATTTTTTGCATCTCTGTTCATCATGGATATTGGCCTGAAGTTTTCGTTTCTTGTTGAGTCTCTGCTGGGTTTTGGTATCAGGATGATGTTGGTCTCATAAAATGATTTGGGAAGGATTCCCTCTTTTTGGATTATTTAGAATAGTTTCAGAAGGAATGGTACCAGCTCCTCTTTGTGTGTCTGGTAGAATTTGTCTGTGAACCCATCTGGTCCTGGGCTTATTTTGTGTGGTAGGCTCTTAATTGCTGCCTCAACTTCAGATCTTGTTTGTTATTGGTCTATTCATGATTTCGACTTCTTCCTGGTTTAGGCTTGGGAGGAGGCAAGTGTCCAGGTATTTATGCATTTCTTCCACGTTTACTAGTTTATGTGCACAGAGTTGTTTGTAATAATCTCTGACGATGGTTTGAATTTCTGTGGGATCTGTGGTGATTTCCCCTTTATTGTTTTTTGTTGCATCTATTGGTTATTCTCTTTTCTTTTTTATTAATCTGGCTAGTGGTCTATTTTGTAGATCTTTACGAAAAACCAGCTTTTGGATTTATTGATTTTTTGAAGGGTTTTTTTTTGTGTCTGTCTCCTTCAGTTCTGCTCTGATCTTAGTTATTTCTTGTCTTTGATTAGGTTTGGAGTCTTTTTTGACCTTGCTCCTCTAGCTCTTTCAATTTTGATGATAGGGTGTCAATGTTGGATCTCTCCTTCTTTCTCATGTGGGCACTTATTGCTATATATTTTCCTCTAGAGAGTGCTTTAGTTATGTCCCAGAGATTCTGGCATGTTGTGTCTTCATTCTCATTGGTTTCAAAGAACTTCTTCATTTCTGCCTTCATTTCATTATTTATCCAGTCAACAATCGAGAGCCAGTTGTTCAGTTTCCATGAAGCTATGCGGTTCTGAGTTAGTTTCTGAATTCTGAGTTCTAACTTGATTGCACTGTGGTCTGAGAGACTGTTATGATTTCCATTCTTTTGCATTTGCTGAGGAGTGATTTACTTCCCATTATGTGGTCAGTTTTAGAGTAGGTGTGATGTGGTTCTAAGAAAAATGTATATGCTGTGGATTTGGGGTGGAGAGTTCTGTAAATGTCTATCAGGTTTGCTTGTTCCAGGTCTGAGTTCAAGTCCTGGATAACCTTGTTAATTTTCTGTCTGGTTGATCTGTCTAATATTGACAGTGGGGTGTTAAAGTCTCCCACTATTATTGTGTGGGAGTCTAAGTCTCTTTGTAAGTCGTTAAGAACTTGCCTTATGTATCTGGGTGCTCCTGTATTGGGTCCATATATATTTAGGACTGTTAGCTCTTCTTGTTGCATTGATCCTTTTACCATTATGTAATGTCCTTCTTTGTCTCTTTTGATCTTTGTTGCTTTAAAGTGTATTTTATCAGAGACGAGAACTGCAACTCCTGCTTCTTTTTGCTCAGTAAATCTTCCTCCATCCCTTTATTTTGAGCCTTTGTGTATCCTTGCCTGTGAGATGGGTTTCCTGGATACAGCACACAGATGAGTTTTGGCTTTTTATCCAATTTGCCAGTCTGTGTCTTTTGATTGGTGCATTTAGCCCATTTACATTTAGGGTTAATATTGTTATGTGTGAATTTGATACTGCCATTTTGATTCTAGTTGTCGGTTTTACCCATTAGTTGATGCAGATTGTTCATTTTGTTGATGCTGTTTAGCATTTGGTATGATTTTGGAGTGGCTGGTACTGGTTATTCCATTCTATGTGTAGTGCCTCTTTCAGGAGCTCTTGTAAAGCAGGCCTGGTGGTGACAAAATCTCTGAGTACTTGCTTGTTCGCAGAGGATTTTATTTTTCCTTCACTTATGAAGCTTCGTTTGGCGGGATATGAAATTCTGGGTTGAAAGTTCTTTTCTTTAAGGATGTTGAATATTGGCCCCCACTCTATTCTGGCTTGTAGGGTTTCCGCCGAGAGATCTGTTATGTGTCTGATGGGCTTCTCTTTGTGGACAACCTGACCTTTCTCTCTGGCTGCCCTTAGCATTTTCTCCTTCATTTCAACCCTGGTGAATCTGATGATTATGTGCCTTGGGGTTGCTCTTCTTGAGGAATATCTCCGGTATTCGCTGTATTTCCTGGACTTAAATATTGGCCTGCCTTGCTAGGTTGGGGAAGTCTTCCTGGATAATATCCTGAAGAGTATTCTCCACCTTGAATTCGTTCTCTCCGTCACATTCAGGTACACCTATCAAACGTAGATTAGGTCTCTTCACGTAGTCCCACATTTCTTGGAGACTTTGTTCATTCCTTTCTGTGCTTTTTTCTGTAATCTTGCCTTCTCGTTTTATTTCACTGAGTTGATCTTCGACCTCTGATATCCTTTCTTCTGCTTCGTCAATTCGGCTGTTGAAACTTGTGCATGCTTCGTGAAGTTCTCGTGTTGTGTTTTTCAGCTCCATCAATTCACTCATATTCCTAAGTTGTCCATTCTTGTTATCATTTCCTCAAATCTTTTTTCAAGGTTCTTCGTTTCTTTGCATTGAGTTATAATATGTACTTTTAGCTCATGGAAGTTTCTCATTACCCACCTTCTGAAGTCTGATTCTGTCATTTCATCACACACATTCTCTAGCCATCTTGTTCCTTTGCTGGTGAGGAGTTGCGATCCCTTGTAGGAGGAGAGGTGTTCTGGTTTTGGTGTTTTCCTCCTTTTTGTGCTCTTTTCTTCCCATCTTTGTGGATTTATCCACCTGTCGTCTTTGTAGTTGCTGATTTTCAGATTGGGTCTCTGAGTGGACGTCCAGTTTATTGATGATGAAATTATTTCTGTTTCTTAGTTTTCCTTCTTACAGTCTGGCCCCTCTGCTGTAGAACTGCTGAGGTCCACTCCAGGCCCCGCTTGCCTGGGGATTACCTGCAGCAGCTGCAGAAAGGTAAGGGTTGCTACCAGTTTCTTCTTCTGCTATCGTTGTCCATGAATAATGCCTGCCAAATGTCAGTCTTATCAGTCCTTTGTGAGGTGACTCTTTGGACATTACAGGGGTCAGGGAGCTGCTTGAAATGACAGTCTGTCCTTTATAGCAGCTCAGTTGCTGAGCTCTGAGCTCCGTTGTTCATTCAGAGCTGCTGGGCAGGTATGTTTTGCAGCAGAACTCATAAACTGCCTTTTTTTCCCCAGGTGCTCTGTCCTGGGTAGTTAGGGCTTTATTTATGAGTGTCCGTTGTGTTGCTGCCTCTTTTTTTTTTTTTTTTTTTCTGGGTTGCCCTGCCCAGCAAGGAGGCCGCCTAGTCACTGTCTGCCTGCAGAGGCTTTGCTGAGCTGCTGTGGGCTCCACCCTGCTGCCGTGTGAACTTCCCTGCAGTCCTGTTTATATGGCTGTGGTTAGAACTGCCTCAACAATGGTGGCCTGCCTCTGTAATGGCGGACTCTCTCTGTTGTGGCGGGTTGTCTCGGCAACGGCAGGCTGGCTCAGCAATGGCGGACTACCTCCATTGAGGTGGAGTGCCTCGGTAATGGCGGACAGCCCTCCCCCACAGAGCTAGACCATCCCGGGTTCAGCTGTGCTTGTCATGAAACTCTCAACCCAGAGAGTTTCCAATTGCGTTTTTTTGTGTGTGTGTGGGGGGGTGGGGCCTGCCAAGCCTGATCACCTGGCTCCCTGCCTCCGCGCCCTTTTTTTAAAGTTGAACAGTTGAGACTCTCCCACGTGTTGCAGTCGCCTGATGAAAAGGTGCCGGGATCTGTGCGATTTCCCCTGCGGTGATCCACTGCACCAGCTGAAACAAGGGCGCTGAGATTCGTGGCACTTTTTTGCCCAGGCAACTCTGTCTTCCCAGAGCTCCCATCACCAGCTTAAAAGGGCAACCAGATCAGTGTATTTTGTATGGAGAACCGACAGGCCGGGGCACCGGCAAAACAGCCACGCCAGCAAGAACAGCTGCGCTGGTGTCCCACGGGGCTCCTCCACCTGGGAATCTCCTGGTGTGTGGGCAATAAGCATCCATCTGGAAATGCGGCGTCCACTCACACTCTGCGCTTTCACTGGGATCTGCAATCCTAAGCTGTTCCTAAACGGCCATCTTCCCCACATGTCATGACTCATAGATTTCTATTCATATATGTGAAAAAGAATAAAAGAATAGGATGATCCAAGATGGCCCTTTAGGAGCAGCTCAGGATTGCAGCTCACAGTGAAAGCGCAGAGGGTGAGTAGACGCCGCATTTCCAGACGGATCTTTATTGCCCACAGACCAGGAGATTCCCAGGCAGAGGAGCTCCACGGGTCGCCAGCTCGGCGCGGCTGTTTTGCTGGCGCCCCGTCGCGGCGGTTCTCCATACAAAATACGCTGGTCTGGTTGCCCTTTTAAGCTGGCAATTGGAGCTCCGAGAAGGCAGATTCGCCCATTCATCTGATTAAATAGGGGTCTGAAACAGGGAGCCAGGCCAGGAGATTCCCGGGCAGTGCCATTGTTTCAGATGGTACAGTGGGTCGCCGCACGAGAAAACACACAGATCCCGGTGCACTTTCAGCAGGCGACTGGAACACTTCGGAGAGAGTAAACTGTTCAAGTATTAAAAAAAAAAAAAAGGCTCTGAGGCAGGGAACCAGGTGATCAGGCTCAGCGGGTCCCACCCCCACAAAAAAACAAAACAAAACAAAAAACAGAAATAATTAGAAACTCTTGGGGTTGAGAGTTTCACCGCAAGCACAGCTGAACCCAGGATGGCCCAGCTCTGTGGGGGGAGGGGCGTCCGCCATTACTGAGGCAATCTACCCCTACAGAGGTAGTCTGCCATTGCAGAGGCAGGCCACCATTGTTGAGGCAGTTCTAACCACAGCCATATAAACAGGACTGCAGGGAAGTTCACACGGCAGCAGGGTGGAGCCCACAGCAGCTCAGCAAAGCCTCTGCAGGCAGACAGTGACTAGGCGGCCTCCTTGCTGGGCAGGGCAACCCAGAAAAAAAAAAAAAAAAAAGAGGCAGCAACACAACGGACACTCATAAATAAAGCCCTAACTACCCAGGACAGAGCACCTGGGGAAAAAAAGGCAGTTTATGAGTTCTGCTGCAAAACATACCTGCCCAGCAGCTCTGAATGAACAACGGAGCTCAGAGCTCAGCAACTGAGCTGCTATAAAGGACAGACTGTCATTTCAAGCAGCTCCCTGACCCCTGTAATGTCCAAAGAGTCACCTCACAAAGGACTGATAAGACTGACATTTGGCAGGCATTATTCATGGACAACGATAGCAGAAGAAGAAACTGGTAGCAACCCTTACCTTTCTGCAGCTGCTGCAGGTAATCCCCAGGCAAGCGGGGCCTGGAGTGGACCTCAGCAGTTCTACAGCAGAGGGGCCAGACTGTAAGAAGGAAAACTAAGAAACAGAAATAATTTCATCATCAATAAACTGGACGTCCACTCAGAGACCCAATCTGAAAATCAGCAACTACAAAGACGACAGGTGGATAAATCCACAAAGATGGGAAGAAAAGAGCACAAAAAGGAGGAAAACACCAAAACCAGAACACCTCTCCTCCTACAAGGGATCGCAACTCCTCACCAGCAAAGGAACAAGATGGCTAGAGAATGTGTGTGATGAAATGACAGAATCAGACTTCAGAAGGTGGGTAATGAGAAACTTCCATGAGCTAAAAGTACATATTATAACTCAATGCAAAGAAACGAAGAACCTTGAAAAAAGATTTGAGGAAATGATAACAAGAATGGACAACTTAGGAATATGAGTGAATTGATGGAGCTGAAAAACACAACACGAGAACTTCACGAAGCATGCACAAGTTTCAACAGCCGAATTGACGAAGCAGAAGAAAGGATATCAGAGGTCGAAGATCAACTCAGTGAAATAAAACGAGAAGGCAAGATTACAGAAAAAAGCACAGAAAGGAATGAACAAAGTCTCCAAGAAATGTGGGACTACGTGAAGAGACCTAATCTACGTTTGATAGGTGTACCTGAATGTGACGGAGAGAACGAATTCAAGGTGGAGAATACTCTTCAGGATATTATCCAGGAAGACTTCCCCAACCTAGCAAGGCAGGCCAATATTTAAGTCCAGGAAATACAGCGAATACCGGAGATATTCCTCAAGAAGAGCAACCCCAAGGCACATAATCATCAGATTCACCAGGGTTGAAATGAAGGAGAAAATGCTAAGGGCAGCCAGAGAGAAAGGTCAGGTTGTCCACAAAGAGAAGCCCATCAGACACATAACAGATCTCTCGGCGGAAACCCTACAAGCCAGAATAGAGTGGGGGCCAATATTCAACATCCTTAAAGAAAAGAACTTTCAACCCAGAATTTCATATCCCGCCAAACGAAGCTTCATAAGTGAAGGAAAAATAAAATCCTCTGCGAACAAGCAAGTACTCAGAGATTTTGTCACCACCAGGCCTGCTTTACAAGAGCTCCTGAAAGAGGCACTACACATAGAATGGAATAACCAGTACCAGCCACTCCAAAATCATACCAAATGCTAAACAGCATCAACAAAATGAACAATCTGCATCAACTAATGGGTAAAACCGACAACTAGAATCAAAATGGCAGTATCAAATTCACACATAACAATATTAACCCTAAATGTAAATGGGCTAAATGCACCAATCAAAAGACACAGACTGGCAAATTGGATAAAAAGCCAAAACTCATCTGTGTGCTGTATCCAGGAAACCCATCTCACAGGCAAGGATACACAAAGGCTCAAAATAAAGGGATGGAGGAAGATTTACTGAGCAAAAAGAAGCAGGAGTTGCAGTTCTCGTCTCTGATAAAATACACTTTAAAGCAACAAAGATCAAAAGAGACAAAGAAGGACATTACATAATGGTAAAAGGATCAATGCAACAAGAAGAGCTAACAGTCCTAAATATATATGGACCCAATACAGGAGCACCCAGATACATAAGGCAAGTTCTTAACGACTTACAAAGAGACTTAGACTCCCACACAATAATAGTGGGAGACTTTAACACCCCACTGTCAATATTAGACAGATCAACCAGACAGAAAATTAACAAGGTTATCCAGGACTTGAACTCAGACCTGGAACAAGCAAACCTGATAGACATTTACAGAACTCTCCACCCCAAATCCACAGCATATACATTTTTCTTAGAACCACATCACACCTACTCTAAAACTGACCACATAATGGGAAGTAAATCACTCCTCAGCAAATGCAAAAGAATGGAAATCATAACAGTCTCTCAGACCACAGTGCAATCAAGTTAGAACTCAGAATTCAGAAACTAACTCAGAACCGCATAGCTTCATGGAAACTGAACAACTGGCTCTCGATTGTTGACTGGATAAATAATGAAATGAAGGCAGAAATGAAGAAGTTCTTTGAAACCAATGAGAATGAAGACACAACATGCCAGAATCTCTGGGACATAACTAAAGCACTCTCTAGAGGAAAATATATAGCAATAAGTGCCCACATGAGAAAGAAGGAGAGATCCAACATTGACACCCTATCATCAAAATTGAAAGAGCTAGAAGAGCAAGGTCAAAAAAACTCAAAACCTAGCAGAAGACAAGAAATAACTAAGATCAGAGCAGAACTGAAGGAGATAGAGACATGAAAAACCCTTCAAAAAAATCAATAAATCCAGGAGCTCGTTTTTTGAAAAGATCAACAAAATAAGACCACTTGCCAGATTAATAAAAAAGAAAAGAGAGAATAACCAAATAGATGCAATAAAAACAATAAAGGGGAAATCACCACAGATCCCACAGAAATTCAGACCATCATCAGAGAATATTACAAAATACTCTGTGCACATAAACTAGTAAACCTGGAAGAAATGGATAAATTCCTGGACACTTGCATCCTCCATAAACCAGGAAGAAGTCGAAACCATGAATAGACCAATATCTGAAGTTGAGGCAGCAATTAAGAGCCTACCACACAAAAAAAGCCCAGGACCAGATGGGTTCACAGACAAATTCTACCAGACACACAAAGAGGAGCTGGTACCATTCCTTCTGAAACTATTCCAAATAATCCAAAAAGAGGGAATCCTTCCCAAATCATTTTATGAGACCAACATCATCCTGATACCAAAACCCAGCAGAGACTCAACAAGAAATGAAAACTTCAGGCCAATATCCATGATGAACAGAGACGCAAAAATCTTCAATAAAATAATGGCAAGCTGATTGCAATAGCACATCAAAAAGCTTATCCACCATGATCTAGTAGGATTTATCCCGGGGAAGCAAGGCTGGTTCAACATATGCAAGTCTATAAACGTAATTCATAACATAAAGAGAACCAAAGACAAAAACCACATGATTATCTCAATTGATGCACAGAAGGCCTTTGACAAAATTCAATAGCCCTTTATGCTCAAAACCCTCAATAAACTAGGTATTGATGGAACGTATCTCAAAATAATAAAAGCTATTTATGGCAAACCAACAGCCAATATCATACTGAATGGGCAAAAACTGGAACCATTCTCTTTGAAATCTGGCACTAGACAAGGATGCCCTCTCTCACCACTCCTATTCAATATAATACTGGAAGTTCTAGCCAGAGCAATCAGGCAAGAAAAAGAAATAAAGGGTATTCAAATAGGAAAGAAGGAAGTCAAATTGTCTCTATTTGCAGACGACATGATTGTATATCTAGAAGACCCCATCGTCTCAGCTCAAAATCTCCTGAAACTGATAAGCAACTTCAACAAAGTCTCAGGATACAAAATCAATGTGCAAAAATCACAAGCATTCCTATACACCAATAAGACTTAAAGAGAGCCAAATCAAGAATGAACTGCCATTCACAATTGCTAGAAAGAATAAAATACCTAGGAATACAACTAACAGGGAATGTAAAGGACCTCTTCAAGGAGAACTACAAACCACTGCTCAACTAAATAAGAGAGGACACAAACAGATGGAGAAACATTCCATGTTCATGGTTAGGAAGACTCAGTATCGTGAAAATGGCCATACTGCCCAAAGTAATTTATAGATTCAATGCTATCCCCATCAAGCTACCAATGACCTTCTTCACAGAACTGGAAAAAACCACCTTAAACTTCATATGGAACCAAAAGAGAGCAAGCATAGCCAAGTCAATTCTAAGCAAAAAGAACACAGCGGGAGGCATCACACTACTGGACTTCAAATTGTACTACAAGGCTACAGTAATCAAAACAGCACGGTACTGGTACCAAACAGAGATATAGACCAATGGAACAGAACAGAGGCATCGGAGGCAACACAACATATCTACTACCATACAATCTTTGACAAATCTGACAAAAACAAGCAATGGCGAAAAGATTCCCTGTTTAATAAACGGTGTTGGAAAAACTGGCTAGCTATGTGCAGAAAGCAGAAACTGGACCCCTTCCTGACACCTTACACTAAAATTAACTCAGATGGATTAAAGACTTAAACGTAAGACCTAACACCATAAAAACCCTAGAAGAAAATCTAGGGAAAACCATTCAGGACATAGGCGTAGGCAAGGACTTCATGAACAAAACACCAAAAGCATTGGCAACAAAAGTCAAAATAGACAAATGGGACCTAATCAAACTCCACAGCTTCTGCACGGCAAAAGAAACAGTCACTAGAGTGAATCGGCAACCAACAGAATGGGAAAAAATTTTTGTAGTTTACCCATCTGACAAAGGGCTGATATCCAGAATTTACAAAGAACTAAAACAGATTTACAAGAACAAAACAAACAAGCCCATTCAAAAATGGGCAAAGCATATTAACAGACACTTTACAAAAGAAGACATACATGAGGCCAACAAACATATGAAAAAATGCTCATCATCACTGGTCATTAGAGAGATGCAAATCAAAACCACATTGAGATACCATCTCATTGCCAGTTAGAATGGCAATCATTAAAAAATCTGGAGAGAACCGATGCTGGAGAGGATGTGGAGAAATAGGAACACTTTTACAGTGTTGGTGGGAGTGTAAATTAGTTCAACCATTGTGGAAGACAGTGTGGCGATTCCTCAAGGCCTTAGAAATAGAAATTCCATTTGACCCAGCAATCCCATCACTGGGTATATATCCAAAGGACTATAAATCATTCTACTATAAGGACACATATACACGAATGTTCATTGCAGCACTGTTTACAATAGCAAAGACCCGGAATCAACCCAAATGCCCACTGATGATAGACTGGATGGGAAAATGTGGCACATATACACCATGGAATATTATGCAGCCATCAAAAATGATGAGTTCGTGTCCTTTGTAGGGACGTGGATGAACCTGGAGACCATCATTCTCAGCAAACTGACACAAGAACAGAAAATGAAATACCACGTTCTCACTCATAGGCGGGTGATGAACAATGAAAACACATGGACACAGGGAGGGGAGCATCACACACTGGGGTCTGTTGAGGGGAATAGGGGAGGGATAGCAGTGGGTGGGGAGTTGGGGAGAGATAGCAGGGGGAGAAATGCCAGATACAGGTGAAGGGGAGCAAGGCAGCGTATCACACTGCCGCGTGTGTACCTATGCAACTATCTTGCACATTCTTCACATGTACCCCAAAACCTATAATGCAATAAAAATAAAATTAAAAAAAGAAATCTGTGAGTCTTGCATACTCATTTAAATTCAACATCCCACCACCGCTCTTGTCAAGCTCATATTCAGCTACTGTTCCTTCCCTCGCCGGGGAAGGAAGTATTATGAAAATGTTCTAGGTTTTGTGCCGATACATTTGGGAATAAAATGGTAACATGGTAAAGTTATGTTGGCTCTTCCCTTTACCAAAAATGAGATAACAGGGAAGAAACAAGTAATTACTAAATCTATAACCTGTGTTCTTTGTAACTAGTGGGCACGTAGAAATGACGACCACCAGGAAAGTAAAAGCTTGTCCTCCCCAGTGGAGGAAGAAGGCATTGCTGGAGAACTGACTTGCTTCCTCAACTGAACCTACGCGGTTATAAAACGTGAGCCTCCTCCATCTAGGAAACACCACGCTCTGTGATTTCACTGGTGAGAATGAATTACTACTTTTTATTCAGAATACATATACCCGATGTATAGTCTTTACATATACCCGTGTTAATGGTAACCAGAAGAACATACAGAAAACTACAGCCTCTAGGAATTTCACTTGTCATACACTGATTTTGGTATGAAGTAAAACGAGTTAGAATTTGGGGGGAAAAAGAGAACATTCAGAATTTGGTAGATGCAGTTACTGAAGAGCAATGGAAATGGGCTTTGGAAGAAGGCCTGAAGAGTAATCTTGTCTCCGCTCCTGGTTCAGAACCTTGTTAAAATCAGGAAGACTCCATTCCCCAGGACAGTCCTCATTTCTTCCCAATAACCAATGAGGTAAATGTTTCTGAGCACCAAGAACAGAGTTATTCCACAGTTCCCTTTATTCTCTACCACAGGGATTGTTAAGCAACATTAAGGTATAGTCCATGTGCCTTTCAGCCTCCTGCCACAGGTAGGAACACTTGGCCAGTCTGAGCAGTTTAGGATGCCATGGCCTCCTCCCACTCACAAGTGCTGTGGGCCACTTGGCCCTAGAGATGCATGCTCAGAGGGATTCTCCCCTTACCACATGCAAGCTCACTGGGAAAGTGTGGCTCACTGCCTGCAGGAGAGCGTGTTTTGCATCACTTAAACGTGATATCTAACATGCAATTATTTTTCTGTGACTTGATTTCACAGACGCCCAAGAAGCATTTTGGAAACAGGGAGCTATCACAGGAATGTGATTCTTTTATATGCCTTATTTTAAAATGTAATATATGTAGCTATCTTCTGGGGAAAATGGACTCAAATGTGACTGAGTCTATTTTAGTAAAATTGACTAAATTTTACTAAAATTTAGTTTAGAAATATCAATTTAAAGTAAAATTGATATTTGCTGATCCCATTTTTCTTATGAATAGGGAAACATAATCCTGTGATGACAAGAGATGGTTCAGACCTATGAAGGAGACTTAGACCAAAGGCCGCCAGACGTAAACATTCTTGGCTGTGTGAGATGGAGGGGAACTAGTCTAAATATATGAGCCCGTTTCCTCTTCTTTAAAATGGAAATAATGTACTAATTTGGGGTTCTGTGGGGATTGGAGATCATTTGTATAAAGCACTTTGCACAATGCCTGGTACATAAACAAACTTTCTATAGCAACTATTACGCTTGTTATTTTTTAAACTGACAATATGTGATGAAAACTGGGAACTCTATATTTGAAGTGAAGCCATAAAGTTTATAAGAAATAAACACACCAGGTATATAGCCAAGAATTAGTGTATTCCATTGTGTAAGTCAGAGAATTGATTCTGCTATTCAAAGCGTCCTACTACAAGTTCTTTTTAACATCTCCCTGCGTTTCTGGAGATCCCTATCAGCGAGCTTATCAGTTGGTTTCTCCTTCTCACAACAATCCAAGAAACATCAACCCTCACTGCATAGAAGTGTCCAAATAAAATATAAAAAACAACTGTTTGCTTTCTGAGCACCCAAAAAAGCATTAAAATAAAAGGGACCATAGAGAAAATTAAACTGCCAATGACTGCTGCTATCAACTCCTTCATCATGAATTCATGAGCATAAAAAATCAGCAACATCAGCATCAGGAACTAGTGGGTTTATTATAATTGGAACCCAGGTGGTGTTCCTAGTGAGCAGGCCCTTCTGAGAAAGGAAACGAACACGTCCAACGCAGAAAACCCCAAATTAGAATGTGCAAGTTGAACCACTAGGTGGCATATTAACACCATGAAACCATTAACCAGGTTTTCCAGATTACTGCAGAAAATGCGCTGTTCTTGAGAGTTACAGTTCTGTGATAGAAAAAACCAAGCCCACCACTAGATCAGTTATTAAATTCAAACCTTTTGGCATCCTATATGATACAAATACATACATCCCAAGAGACGTTATGCTAAATTTAAATCTTTCTTTTTTGTATACAAGAAGTCATCTTAAATGATGTGTCTCTTTGATTCTTCCCTGAAATTCGCCGAGATTCCAAATCCTTCCCTTCAGTGTTTCTCCATTCCCACCGCCTATCCCACCTCATCTTTCACTTGTGCCATTCAACAGCCTCCTATTTTTGAACCAGATCCCTTAAGCCTTTGGTAATGAATTAAAGCAGAGAATAAGAAAAACCAGCACATAAAATGTAATCGTACCCCCCACATAAGAAACAAATTTGTAGAGGTAAGATTATAAGCAATTTACAAACAAATATTGAGTTATCACAATAGAAAATAAGGAATAAGCCCAAGAGAGAAAGTTACAATATATTTTGTTAGAGAAGTAAAAATGACAAATACAGGAGAACACAAGAAGATATTTAGGTGTAAATTACTGTGAATTTACTGGATAATGCCTGCCTTTTTAATAAGAACTGAAATGTAAGGAAGACAGAAAGTTCATCAGGCTTGTCATTTTTTTCTTTTTTTAAATCCCAGCACTTAGAACATGGAAGGTACATAATAAATATTTGTAAAACTCAGAAATACACAGAAGGTGCTCATTAGAGGTTGACTGACACAGGACAGCGTAGGGACAATGAGACCAGATGAGTTAAAGGACAGGCAGGGTTTTATAAGTAGAGCAGAACACGGGGCATTCTCCGTAGAAGAACAGCCATATGAAAAGGCTGCAGACGGAAGGCTGTGGCATGCGTCAGAGACATCTGGGAATCGGTTGGCCTGGCTAGAATGAAGGCTTGTCTGGGAAAAAACAAGAAATAAGGCTACTTGAGAGACAGATGGTTCAAAAGTAAGGAATGAAGGAGAAAAGACATCGGCCTCATCTCAGCTCCCCCACGTCATGGTGACCCTCCAGCAATCTGCCTAAATAATCCATGACTTAGTTTCCTAACATAGAAATAAAAAAAAAAATGTTAAACCCCAACCTCATAGGCTAGTCTTGAGTGTTAAACATTTGGGGGAAATATTTGGCTTATATGAAGCACTCAAAGCTTTTCATTGTTATTTCTGTGTGGTACCCTTAGTTCCTAATACAGTTGCTGGCACACTAAATAAAAAATAGGTGTTGAATTAATAAATGAGACAGAGATTATAGGCAGCATTAAAGATAGGTAAGTTATGGCCTAATTAGGGAATAATACATAATAATCAGCTTCTAAATTATTTCTAAAAGATAAGAACCTTGACTTGTACCTACATACCCTTATCAGGATGAAGAAATATCAGTAAATTAAGAAATAAGTACCAATATTTCTGGATATGGACATATCCTCATTTTAATTAACATCTAATGTTTAGCACTTTGTATAATTAAGAAAGAGGAAATCTCATTACTTTGCATCATTGGCGTATGCTGAATAAACTGACACATAACTGGTTCTAAGAATATGCCTATCAAGTTAATAATTTGCATAAGTGAGAGTGGGAAACAATATATTTTCCTGTGACAGCAAATTAACAGGTCCTAGAAAAGAAATCTCAGAAGGCATATTCCTTCCAGATCAAAGTGCTGGTTTAAGAGCAGAGTATGTAACCAAACTGCGTGGGCAGGCATGTACCGTATAAAAATTCCCCATGACTGGGACCTCCGCCTCCACCCAACCAACAGCACCTGTGTCCTGGGACTTCCTACCCACAGCAAGTCAATGACATTTTAAACAACCATCATGAAAACTGTACTGCAGACTGACTTCAGGTGTCAGGCATTGTGATCAGTGTGTCTAAAGCATACAACATAAATAAAGCAAGTCACTGTTTTTAAAGGGTTTATAATTTATAATTAAAAGCCAAAAACCAGGAACACCAATAACCATTATTGTCATTATTATATTAGCGGCTTCAATCTACTGAGTGTCTATTACATGCCATGCCCTTCAGTTATATTCTTTTACTTAATCCCCATCCGGATCCTACGTGATATGTACCATCACTTCCCTTTACAAAACGGGAAAGCAAAATTTAGAAAGGTTAACCAGCATGTCCAAAGTCAACCGAATACCCAATTTGGTCAGACTCCAACGCCTCTGCAACCCCCCCAACCCCCCAATCACATGTCTACCAGTGTAAGTCACTATCTGTTAAGTTTCTGATAGGGAAAAAAAAGGAAATGCTCCTGTAATTGTAAAAGCATCGAGACAATGTTCAGTGAAAAGGAATGTGGGAGGATCGAGTGAGAGCAGAAGCCTGATGCTACGAGAAACCCAGGCCGCTGTCATGATGTGAGCAGAAACAGAGCAGAAACCCGCTAAAGATAATCGGAAATGCAGCCTCGGCGAAGCAGGCCAGCTAGGATCTCTTGATAAAATGAGGCAAGAGGAGGCTGCAGTGGCTGATACAGCATGGCCTCGTCAAAAAAATTTAGGTCAGAGTGAGCTGAAGAGGAAACGTTGCCTTAAGCCACAGTGGTCACAGTTGCAAAGTTGAAAACTGTTGTCTATGAAATTGGCAGAGAAGTGACTTTGCATTGTAAGAGTTTATATTCACAATATCCATTCACTATTTACAAAGAACTCTGATGGTCTGTGGCAATAAACATACGCTGTGTTGCTGAAATGAGAATCAGCATCCTACTTTATTCAAATGGTGTGGGAGTGATGAGTTAATCACTGAGCCTAATGAGCTCTCCAGCATCCTAACCTCAGCAGAGTTTTGTTGCTCTTTAAGTACCATCATTTATAAAGAAGTTTTAATTCTGGGCCGGGCACGGTGGCTCACGCCTGTAAACCCAGCACTTTGGGAGGCCGAGGCGGGTTGATCACGAGGTCAAGAGATCGAGACCATCCTGGTCAACAAGGTGAAACCCCGTCTCTACTAGCTGCGCATGGTGGTGCGTGCCTATAATCCCAGCTACTCAGGAAGCTGAGGCAGGAGAACTGCCTGAACCCAGAGGCGGGGTTGTGGTGAGCCAAGATCGCGCCATTGCACTCCAGCCTGGGTAACAAGAGAGAAACTCTGTCTCAAAAAAAAAAAAAAGGATTTTTGATTCTGATAAAAATGCGTTTTCTTGAAGTGGAGAAGGAGGGAGTCACTAAGGAAGAGGTAAATTGTCAGCTATTCGGTATTCAGTGAAAACTGAAATTTTCATCTGTTTTTTAAGTATGCACACACGCACAAAGAGGAATGACTTGAACGTGAGTCTCAATGTTCATGTTATTCAGGAAAAGCCTACCTTCATTTGTTCACTCAAAAATAGTTACTTACTGTCTGAGCTGGCATGACCTGTACAAATTTGTCTATGTTGTTAATCTGGGGCATTTGCAAAGGTCTTCGGATGTAATCCCCACGAACCTTCAGAGGTACAAGACACGGACATGTATAGGTAAGGTTCCCATTTAGAACAGCTTCTCTGATCATGCCTCACCCAATTAAACATTCACTATTAAAATTATTATAGGTCCCACCACGCCTGTTTCAGAGAAGACAAAGCTGAGGCTCAAAAAGTTTAAGCAGCTTATTCAAAGTCACATGAGCGGCCCCCGTGTGGGATTTAAAGATGATATAAAGCCCATGACCTTGTCTATACATGCTGTGATAGAAACAGTAGTAGAAGCAATTAAAAACTGCTTAATTCTCAGAACTGAAGGACTTGGAGAGAGGATTGTCCTACATGGCTAATGCTTTATCCTCAAGTTTAAAAAATATTTCCCCGGGTCTAAGTTCTAAAGATACTCCCCGGTGTTGTATTCTAGAAATTTCGTTGACTTTCATACTCCAATCTACCGTCTCTCTGGAATTGGCTTTGTTGATCATGTGAAAGATGTCAATTTAATATTTTTCCTTGTGAATAATCATCTGATCACTTTTTCCTTATAGATAGTCACAAATTTATTCAAAGATGATATTATTTAGTGCTACTATCTGTCCTTGGACAGTCATGTTTCCTTAATTATGTTACCTTTCTTTCTATTTGGTAAAATAAATCTAACTTTGCTTTTCCTTCTTCAAGTTGAGTTAGGCTGCTTTGGTCCTTTCCACTTTCATATTATTTTTAATGAACTTATCAATCTTCTTACAAAAACCTAACGGTATTGTTACTAAAAGTGCAAGGGAAATGGGGACTCGCTGGTTAGTGGGTACCGAGTTTCAGTTTGGGAAGATGTAAAACCTTCTGGAGAGAGATGGTAGGGATGATTGCACGATGATGCAGTGCACTTAATGCCACTGAACTGTACACTTAAAAATGATCGAAATGGTAAATTTTATGCTTTATACATCTCATCACAATAGAAAGTGAGCACAGATTTTTTAAACTGCCAAATTAATGGCTTCCAAAGAATCAACATCTGATGAGGTGTGTAAGTTGGGACAGTTGTTCTGGGATTCGATCTATTTTTGTTCAGGCTTTAACTTTTACATCTATGTGTCAAACAAACTACTTTGAGGAATGTAAAATATATAAATAGAACTATATCATTCCTTATTGCAAATTGTTTAACAGACTTTATATAAACTAGAACAGCAAGACAAATATAGTTGGTTAAGATACACTCCTATATATGTATATCTATTCCCAAGTCCAATATGGTATTTATATATTCCTACAATCTATTTTTTTTTCCATTTGCAAAAGGCTTATCAATTAATAAATTTCATCCCAAGGAATGTGTAGTTTTGAGTTTATTGGCTCATACTGGAAAAACAGGATGACTGTGATATTAACTCTTACCTCTCTTTTAGTTGCACAAGGTTTTATAAACGAAACTAACTCTATTTTGATAATTTCTGTTCACTCCCTATAAATCACAAATGAATCATTTTTCTCTTAACCTTTCAATTTTTGCCACCAGCACAGAGATAATGCATCATGTGGATTTCAGATGTCCACTGCTTGAAACATTTTTTTCTAAAAAGGAAACAAATCTATGGAGAAAATGACACATGCTATATATTTTGATACATGTGTTTTGTATGAATTATCATCTATTTGTAAATGAAGACTGGAAAAAAAGAATTTTAGAGTTGTAAGAACAAAGCTTATGGGAAAAACTTGCACACGTTGCAAAAAGTAAAGATATTGATTAACACGTATATTATGGTACAACTGTGATGATTCACACAAGTGATCATTACTAGCCTCAGGACAAACAAAACAAGCAAGCAAACTAGATGTGTGGGGTTCCATAAGCCCACAAAATCTAATGAAAGCCCATAGAAGCAGAACACTCATTCACGTATTCTGAGTTCCTCTGTGCCATTTACATAGTCACCAAAATGACTGGTAAATCAGGCATGATGCCTTTCCTTCTCCATTTAATTTCTTTCTTTTTCCCCCTGTTTTTCTAATGCACAAAATCCAACTAGGCTAATGAACTTCAGCTTGCACAACTGATGATCATTTGTTAGACACTATGATTTAGAACCACGAGCCAATGATTTCAGTTACAGAATAGTGTTCCTAAATGGTAAGTTAAAAATGAAAGAATTTCACCTAGAAACAGAATCTTAGCAGAAGATATACTAGTGATAGGAAGGATTGATACTGAAGACCGTGACTTTTTCTGTCTTATTTACTTATTTTTATCGCATTTTAGGTTGTGGGGTACATGTGAAGAACATGCAAGATTGTTGTATAGGTACACACGTGGCAGTGTGATTTGCTGCCTTCCTCCCCTTTGCCTATATCTGGCATTTCTCCCCATGCTATCTCTCCCCAACTCCCCACCCCCTGCTGTTCTTCCCTGATTCCCCCCAACAGACCCCAGTGTATAGTGCTCCCCTCCCTGTGTCCATGTGTTCTCATTGTTCATCACCCGCCTTTGAGTGAGAACATGCAGTATTTCATTTTCTGTTCTTGTGTCAGTTTGCTGAGAATGACCTTCTTCACAGAACTGGAAAAAACCACCTTAAACTTCATATGGAACTAAAAGAGAGTCCGCGTAGCCAAGTCAATTCTAAGCAAAAAGAACACAGCAGGAGGCATCACACTACCAGACTTCAAACTATACTACAAGGCTACAGTAATCAAAACAGCATGGTACTGGTACCAAAACAGAGATATAGACCAATGAAACAGAACAGAGGCATCGGAGGCAACACAACATATCTACAACCATCTGATCTTTGACAAACCTGACAAAAACAAGCAATGGGAAAGGATCCCTTGTTTAATAAATGGTGTTGGCAAAACTGGCTAGCTATATGCAGAAAGCACAAACTGGTCACCTTCCTGACACCTTACACTAAAATTAACTCCAGATGGATTAAAGACTTAAACATAAGACCTAATACCATAAAACCCCTAGAAGAAAATCTAGACAAAACCATTCAGGACATAGGCGCAGGCAAGGACTTCATGACCAGAACACCAAAAGCACTGGCAACAAAAGCCAAAATAGACAAATGGGACATAATCAAATCCCACAGCTTCTGCACGGCAAAAGAAACAGTCATTAGAGTGAATCAGCAACCAACAGAATGGGAAATAAATTTTTGCAGTTTACCCATCTAACAAAGGGCTGATATCCAGAATTTACAAAGAACTCAAACAGATTTACAAGAACAAAACAAGCCCATTCAAAAGTGGGCGAAGGATATGAACAGACACTTTACAAAAAAAGACATACATGAGGCCAACAAATATGAAAAAATGACCGTGACTTTTTCTAAAGCAAAGTATACTTGACATCCCAAGGGCTAAAAATAGGGGAGGCTGTTCCCTTTTGTGATACTGCCCAAATTCACAAAAGAAAACATGTAAAATCATAAATGTATGTGTTAAAATTCATGCATATTTTTGCAGATTAACTACACTTCTGATTACATTCATTTTCATATATTTCCTTTTTGTCACTTTTCTTTCTTATTTTATCATAAATAGATACTTTGGGAAAGAAACTGATTATTAACTAATCATTCAATAAAATAATAAGCATAGAATAAGCTTCCTTATTTGTTAGATTTGTAGGGTTCTTCTGGAGATTAGCAAAATAATTCATGAAAAGTAAAGTGGCACATTTTGGGTGGTGTCATTCATAACACTTTTTAAAATGTTTAATTGCAAAGAGGTATTGGTGTATTTATGTGGTATGGAAGTCATTTGAAAGAGTGGCCATAGGAGATACTTACATCAATGTTGTTCAGGGTATTGAAGTGCATGAGATCATGTAGTCTTTTGAACGCTTGATTTGGATATTGAAAATTGAAGGTTGAAAATGGTGATTCTGGGTCATCAAAAATATCAAAGTCAGCAATTTCTTTCTCTTCCTCAGTTTCCCTTGGAACGCCTAAATACCAGAAGAGTCATAAAGGGTGTTATTTTGAAAACTACAAAATATCTCTAAAACTCGAGGAAGAAAACATACAGACATAAAGACAGCAGTGGGAGCCCCGCAGAGCCGGGTACTCTAGTATCTCTGGACTTATCATTTCGGTGTGTTCTGACCAGGTGACATCCAGCTGCCGTATCTGCCATCTCTGTGCCTGAGGGCTTTCTCTTCTGCCTTGCAACTATAGAATTCTGCTTGGCTCACTGGCAGCAGGCTGGAAATTTGACAACACTGTATCCCGGGCAGTGGTCAACCAAAGACTCTAGGGAGTTAACATCTGAATACTCCATTCCCCCGCCTGTTGGTGTGTGTGTGTGGGAAGCATGACTGCAGGCCACAGGTCTATTCCATTTCTTAGTCTTTCCCAGCAGGTCAGGTTCCTAACGCAGTTTTGTTGTCTGCCTTCCTTCCCGTTACCACTTCCCCATTTCTTTACTAATAAACTAGCGTGTTCCCCAGCTCTTCCAAATAAACTATTTGCACTTGAGTCCTTTTCTCAGAATCGATTTCTGGGAGCACCCAAACCAAAACATTATGTGACTGTCTTCATGCCATGGAAATCCCCCACATGCCAACTGCTCAGGGAGCCTCTCGTTGAGAATTCACAGTGATAGGAAATTCACTGGGTTCCAAGTGGTCTGCTGCCTGATAACTAAAAGTGTCAGCAATTTCTACCTTCTCCTGTGCCGAACTCTATGCTTCACAATAATCTTCACGCCAATCGATTCTGAGAAATCGAGAAAAATGCCATTGTCTTCAGCATCTTCCCATTGCTCATCCCCCCCTATTTTTTTGTGTCTTTCCATTCACAAAATGGAAAATCCATTTTGTGGTCCTAAAGTAGGGTTTTTAGAGCTTTAAGCAGCCTGCATGCCAATCTTCAGATCTCCTTTGTTTAATCAACATTTTCCAGGATACATGAGAGTCAAGACACTCCTCTAGATATAGTAAACAAAACAAAACAAACACAAACCGGCTGCATCTCAAACTTGATTCCTGTTTTCTATGAAATACAACGTGGCACACTGAAATTGCTAGCCGTGGTGCACTGCTAGATTATGTTAATCTTGTGGTCAGCTAAAATTCCCAGAAATTTGCATAATTTTTCTGAAATAAGAGCTTTCTTACAAGGGTGATAGTCAAAATATTTGATTAAAAATCAGTCAGAACAAACATAACTCAAAGTACTGAAATAAAGTCCCAGAGATTTTTGTTAAACTAGTCGTTGACTTTTTAGTCTCTGGACTGTGAGCAATTCAGGGGATCCTGGGGTAAGAAAGAGGGGACGTACCTGAGGTCCCAGATGGTATCTGCTTATCAAGGTAAGGCTGGCGTTCAATGGTGTAACAGCCGGTACGGGAGTGCCAGAGTGAAACAGTTTAATATCAGTTTTGCTCCCCTACTTAATTTCTATTTTATGGAATACAACTTACTCCCAACATACCTGGAGCCTTGTACTTTCTGAAGTTGATGTTGGCCAGAACAAAGTGGATGATGGTTGGACAATCTTTCTCCATGTCAGGATTCTTGGGTTTAAAGACATAGCACTCCTTTAGCCCTTCCCGATCAAACACATAAGGATCGATCTTTGGAAAGGGGAGCTTGTTCATTTTAGCCCACTTTTCTGCAAGAAGAAGTTCCTGTAGGAAAGAGGGAAAGATGCATTTGGAAACTGTCAGTTTTCATTGATTCAGTTGGTCTGATTCAGACAGCCAGTTAATACTGAATTCATCTGATTCAGTATTAACTGGCTGTCTGCTCTGTGCCAGCAATGTACTCCCTGCTAGGATGAATCCAGACCCTGTTCTCAGGAAGCTCATCAATCTCAAAGAAATAGAAAACAAACTCAATATTGTTACGTTAATTCTTGGCACAAGGCTAGTCCACAGCAGGCATTTGAAAAATTTTTGATGAACCGAACTGAGCAAAATTAATGTTGAAGAAGCTGTTAGAGAAAAAAAAACCATTATGGGTTCAGAGAACTTATAACCATGTGAATGTTTTTTGATCCCTCAGGAGTTAAAAAGGAACCTGTTGATGCAGAATACATACCTGTCTCATCTCCACCAAAGTGTTAAAAAGTACCAGTCAAAACTTCATTCATTTTATGTACACAAAAATATTTGAATTACTCTGAATCAGCTTTTTGCCTTCTTTTTATGAAAAGAAGTTGAACCTCTGGCCTGAGTGTTGCTATTACATGTAATGGCAAGAGAGGACTGTAGGATGTACCAAGAGTTTAATGGCTGTTGCAAATTGTATGATGGTTCCCGCATATTAGCTCCCTTCCTGGTAAAAGGATTATACAGTCCCACCAGATTGAGAAGACACATAGAACGGAGTCTCCACAGGTGACTTACGACTGCTGGCATGGAACTGGCCCAGAAATACATGCTCGTGGTCAGCCACTGAGATTTGAGGTTGGTCTGTCTCTGCACCAAAGCAGGCTAACTCAGTGGGAAAGCGCCTCCAAAATTAAATTTAAACTGGAGAACATAAATCAATATGGAGAGACGCAGTGACGAGACCTCACTTCCATTTATGTGCCTCTTCAGGGGGAGTGGAATGAATAAGAAGCAGGATATCATAGTGGTAAAAGCACAGACTCTGGGACCTGATGCCTGAGTCCGAATGCAAGCCCCGTGGCCTTGGGCACATTTCTTAACTCAGTGTCTCCATACTCAGGTATAAAATGTGGATGATAAAAATCCTACCTATCTCATAGGATTGCTATTAGAATTAAATAATACTAGGCAACACAACATATATACAACTATACAATCTTTGATAAACCTGACAAAAACAAGCAATGGGGAAAGGATTCCATGTTTAACAAATGGTGTTGGGAAAACTGGCTAGCCATGTGCAGAAAGCAGAAACGGGACCCCTTCCTGACACCTTACACTAAAATTAACTCCAGATGGATTAAAGACTTAAACATAAGACCTGGCACCATAAAAACCCTAGAAGAAAATCTAGGCAAAACTATCCAGGACATAGGAGTAGGCAAGGACTTCATGAACAAAACACCAAAAGCATTGGCAACAAAAGCCAAAATAGACAAATGGGACCTAATCAAACTCCACAGCTTCTGCACGGCAAAAGAAACAGTCACTAGAGTGAATCGGCAACCAACAGAATGGGAAAAAATTTTTGCAGTTTACCCATCTGACAAAGGGCTGATATCCAGAATTTACAAACAACTCAAACAGATTTACAGGAAAAAAACAAACAAGCCCATTCAAAAGTGGGCAAAGGATATGAACAGATACTTTACGAAAGAAGACATATATGAGGCCAACAATCATATGAAAAAATGCTCATCGTCACTGATCATCAGAGAGATGCAAATCAAAACCACATTGAGATACCATCTCACGCCAGTTAGAATGGCGATCATTAAAAAATCTGGAGACAACAGATGCTGGAGAGGATGTGGAGAAAAAGGAACACTTTTACACTGTTGGTGGGAGTGTAAATTAGTTCAACCATTGTGGAAGACAGTGTGGCGATTCCTCAAGGCCTTAGAAATAGAAATTCCATTTGACCCAGCAATCCCATTACTGGGTATATATCCAAAAGACTATAAATCGTTCTACTATAAGGACACATGTACACGAATGTTCATTGCAGCACTGTTTACAATAGCAAAGACCTGGAATCAACCCAAATGCCCATTGATAATAGACTGGATTGGAAAAATGTGGCACATATACACCATGGAATATTATGCAGCAATCAGAAATGATGAGTTTGTGTTGTTTGTAGGGACATGGATGAATCTGGAGAACATCATCCTCAGCAAACTGACACAAGAACAGAAAATGAAACACCGCATATTCTCACTCATAGGCGGGTGATGAAAAATGAGAACACATGGACACAGAAAGGGGAGTACTAAACACTGGGGTCTATTGGGGGGAAAAGGGGAGGGCCAGTGGGAGGGGGAGGTGGGGAGGGATAGCCTGGGGAGAAAAGCCAAATGTGGGTGAAGGGGAGAAGAAAAGAAAGCACACTGCCCTGTGTGTACCTACGCAACTGTCTTGCATGCTCTGCTCATGTACCCCAAAACCTATAATCCAATAAAAAATTTAAAAAAAAATAAAAAAAAAAATAGAATTAAATAATACTTTACAGTGCTTATCACCTACTAAGTGCTAAGCAAATTGTTTAATAAATAAATGCCAGTAAAGAGAAGAAAAGAGATGGAAAGAAAAAAGTAAGGAAAACAGAAGAGGGAAAAGAGATAGGAACATTACAGAGGAAAATTCCTAGAGAGACGAAGTTTTGGGGATACTGTCACTAGAATCTCCACTTGTTTTTAACTACTCTTGTCATCACATTGATGCGTTCAGCAACAATCGACAGTGGCCGATCTAGGTTCCATGTTAGAAAACGGGAGACGACAGTGAGTACAACATTCATGGTTCTTGTTGTTAGATTTATGGCCCTTTGGGTGAGAGATAGCAATCAAATAACGCTTTGTGTTTAAAGCTGTGATACATGCCAGGAAGAAATCCAAGTTGAGACTGCGGTACACCTGGACTATTTCCTCAGAGTATCTGTTAATTCATCCAGCAGTTATTAGTGAGCATCTGCTATGTTCTAAGCATTAGAGACGGGCTGTCCTTGAAGGTTTGGAGTTTATAAGTCAACAGGAAAGATAAATAGACATTACAGTAAAGTATGATAACGGCAGGAAGGTGCTGCATGATTGTGGGCCTGGGTTGTGCCGTGTGAAAGGCTCAGCTCCAAGACAGACATCCGAAACCTTGCTAGCTGGATGGCCTGAGACAAACTAATGAAACATCTCCGCTCAACAAGAAACAGATTATCTTTGGTGGCTGCCGTGTGCAGTGATAATCCCCCACAGGCAACACAGACCAGATTATTCACTCTCCCTGACAGAGCAGCCTCCCAATCCCATCTCACCTCTATTTCATCTGTTCCTTACTTATCAGCAATTCATTTTCTACCTCTGTAAAATAAAGCTATTACTATTGCCTTTCTCATAGGATTGCTGAGAGGATGACATGATAAAATGTATGAAGACCCCGGTAGTTTACATTAGGAGAAAACAAGTACTTTAACATAAGGCCTTCCATTCAGAGAAAAATATACTTTTCCTTGAACTCTCACTGCTATTTTTGATTCCGGAATGTTATGAATTTTATGGTAATCAATTCTCTCTCAATACCATTTATGAATAAAAATCTAGGAGAACAAAGGATGGAATGTATATGAGAGCATTTGCTTCATAAACTATTATTCTAAATACAATTACATTTCACTGAAAATCCCATATGGATATAAATAATGTTTTGTTTGAAACTTGAGAAAGCTTTTATCACCAATCTCTTCTTTTTTTTCTCTACTCAGCTGAATTAATCAGCTTGTTATTTCTTGTCTAGCACTGTTCACAAGTGTTCATTCACGATTATTCAACATCAAAATAAAAGCAAAAGTTCACAGTGTGGAGCAATTGCGTGAGGGCAAGGAAAAGAAAGAGCTTTCTGGTGTTTACAAACATGACTCAAGCGTATGACCAATGATGTGTGGATTCTGGGGAAAGAGGAAAAGGGAAATACGTGCGGCAGGAGCGAGGCTATTTTTAGATAGATCACTTCATGACAGAATTAGGAAGAGATGGAAACTTTCCCTTTCCTTATGTGACCCTGATGTGGAAAAGATTAAAAACGGATGATGGCAAGGACAGTGATTACAGAATGGATAAAGCATTTCCTCTCCAGTGTCTCGTTTCTTTCTGTAAAGGCCAAGAAACAATGACACAGACTACGAGTAAAGTGCATTGGATTTTAGAAAGTGTTTTAAAAGATCTCCGTGAACAAAAAAGTTCCTGCTCCACAGACTACAGCATGTGCCAGAACCGTGATCTGTGATAATTCTCCGTTTCGGTTACTGTTTGACATGGCAGACACTTCACATTTCCATAGACTGACTTAGGACAAACTAACATAGTACGAACCACAGTGACTTTCTGTGGGGTAAGATTTGACGGTATCCTTCAAAGAGGTACTCTGTAAGATGTCTGTGCTCATTTTGCTGTTTGGGGTTTTTTGTTTGTTTGTTTGAGGCAGAGTCTCGCTCTATTGCCCAGGCTGGAGTACAGTGGTCCGATCTCGGCTCACGGTAACCTCCACCTGCCAGGTTCAAGTGATTCTCATGCCTCGCCCTCCTGAGTAGCTGGGATTAAAGATGCCTGCCACCACACCTGGCTAATTTGTATTTTTAGTAGAGATGGGGTTTCACCATGTTGGCCAGGCTGGATGTGCTCATTTAGAATACCACTAAGAAATTTGAAAGAGAAGAAAGACAAATAAATAACAAATAAATGAATGGTATAGGTAAATGTTATTTCTAAATAACAGAAATATATTCAAAACATAGTATGATAGCATTTATATGTTATTTAATTTATCTACATACAAAAATATGTAAGTATATATTTTAAATATATGAAACAAATACACAGGCCAGGCACGGTGGCTCACACCTGTAATCCCAGCACTTTGGGAGGCCGAGGCAGGTGGATCACAAGGTCAGGAGATCAAGACCATCCTGGCCAATATGGTAAAACCCCTTCTGTACTAAAAATACAAAAAAAAATAGCTGGGTGTGGTGTCACGTGCCTGTAATCCCAGCTACTCAGGAGGCTGAGGCAGGAGAATTGCTTGAACCCAGGATGAAGTGAGCCGAGATTGCACCACTGCACTCCAGCCTAGGCGACAGTGCGAGACTGTCTCAAACACACACACACACACACACACACACATACACACAAAATAAGTTGTCTTGCCATTAGAGGAAGTCAGATTTCTTTTGGCTCTATGCAAACCAAGAATATGTGCTTTCCATTCTACAGTGATTCTCATTATATAAAACCTATTTTTAAGATTAGGGAGATGGATGGCATGTAAGCATGTAAGTAAACCTCCAGAATCTTCAAAAATTATTGAAGCAAGTAATAAAAAAAATACAACAGATGGAATTAATTATTTTACAGTTATAGTCACTCTTAATAAAAGACATGCTGGTATTAGGCTCTAAGAGCTTTATAATGCAATAAGAATGAAAATAATTTTCTGTATCTCATGTTGTATAGAGTTTGCATAGCACTTTGTAATTCTGGCTAGTTATTCACAAGAAGGTTACCATAAACTCAGAAAATATGTAAAGGGAAATTAATGCCAGTTAACATAGTATCTACTCATCACAAGACATCTGATTCTCAATATAAGTGACCAGTATGACTGTAGTAGGTTGAATGGCAGCTCCCCATAAAATAACCCATTCCCTAATCCCTTAGCCCTGTGAATATGACATTATTTGGGGAAAGACTCTTTGCAAATGTAATTTAATAAAGGATTTTGAGATTAGATCATCTTGGATTATGTAGGTGGGCCCTAAATTCAATGACAATTATATGAGATACAAGAGAAGACATGCACACAAAGGAAAAGGCCATACAAAAATGAAGGCAGAGACTGGAGAGAAGAAACCGCAGGGCAAGCAATGCCTGGAACCACCCAAAGCTGGAAGAGGCAGGAAGGGTTCTACTGTGAAGACTTCAGGGAGACAGCGGAGCTGTCGCTGCCTTCATGTCAGCTTCTGCCCTCCAGAACTGCGAGAGAATCTATTGTTGTTGTAAGTTACCATGTCTGGGGGCATTTGTTACAGAGGCTCCAGGAAGCTAGTAGGAGAACTAAAACTGGAAGTACCACATTCAATGCTGTGCTCTTTTCTTCACTAGACATTGTGGACCGGTGCCCAAAGCCAGCACTTAGACCGATTTGGCCATGATGTGGGACCACCTTAAGCATTATAAGTAAATAATATGCGGAGATTCTTAAACAGGTCATGCCCTTGTTCCAATAGATAAATCAGGTGATTGTGGAAGAAATACAGATTATTTTTCCCCATTGGTGGGTTGAAATGGAATTCTGACCCTAAATGAAATATAGGCAGATCAGTTTAATGTAGACACATGGCTTCCATCATTTGTGAAGACTGCCTCGTTTCAAATTTTCCTTTCTTCTCTCCTTCCCTCATTGCTTCTTTCTCTCTTTTTTCCCTCCTTTCCTTGAATAATTTTGAAGAGAATAAACCCATTGTTCTGCCTTCTTGTCATTAAGCATTTAAATGAACACTGAAAACCTCAGCCAGATTTATGCCTAACCTGTGGCAATACAATACAACCTAATTTATGGGATAATAAAACGATTACTCTCCCTAAAAGTCAGTAACATAAAGGGGAAAGTAATTCTTCTATGTTCCTTGCTTTCTTGCTCCCCAGTAAAATCCAAAGTCCCTTCATTTTCCCTAATTTCACAGCCTGTCAATTTTGCATGCTTCAGTATGAAGACTTTGGCTTATTTTCATAACCGACAATCAATCTCATTGATTGTCCTTGGATGAGCCCTAAGGACACACAAAATTTACCTATTATAAATCTAAAATATTAAATAGTTAACAAAAAGAAACTTAAATTGAAACACAAAGCTGCTTTTGTTAGATAAATTAATAGTAACACTATTTAGAATCATGAACACTTTATATTGGATTACTATTAGGGTATGTGCTAACTAATCTAAAGAAATTAGTGTCACTTACATTGACGTCACTGCCTTTCAAGGCCAGTTACAACATAGACACAACATAAACTGTGGTTGCTTTAATCAAAAGACATGATCTCCATCTTTCGACATCTTCTTGACAAAATATGACATTTAACTATATGAAATGCTAGAATTATCTGTAAATGTGAAACAAAGTCAGTAGTTCTAATTTTTTCCCAGCGTTTATGCACTAGTATTTTGTGAAAGGCAGTATCCATATTTCAGTCACAAAAACTATTTTCAAGTCTTACTATGTTATATACAAAACAAATATTTATTTTTTTATTGAAAGTATAACATCTTTATCAATTTAGAAATTCTACTTTGGCAATCTTTTAGACTCATTTAGGAATACATACTTTGGTAACAACACTTACAGGTTTAAAGTACTTTTAATATTCTAAGTCAGCCTGTACATTTTATTTGATTTACTTTGAATTTGCTGAAGTACATACTTAGAGACACAAAAACCTATATTATGGATGACATTTTGCAATTTCCTTTATATTAAATCTATGAAAACATAATTCAGTATTTCCAGAATGGTAGGTTTCATGTTATGCTAAATAAAACAATAAAAGGAAGTATATAAATTTGGAAAAAGGCATGGGAAGAAAGAATTGACAAAATGATTTTAAAACACATCTAAGAGAATGCACAAGTAGAAAATGCCTTATGTACTATAGCAGCAGTGACTGGAGATGTGCTTTCGAATATAGCAGGCACATAATAAAGCTGTGGTTAATAACATGCAGTACGGTACTGACATAAGAACTGTCATTGTCAGATGGATACATTAACACAACAGATTAAGAAAAAAAATCCTCGTGCCCTGTAATAATTGTATAGTATTTGATAAACTAAGTGTAACAAAATAATGCTGAAAAAAGTCTATGGGGGATTGTGTTGTTACAAATGCAATCTATTAAAAAATATTAATGAGTTAAATATATTTAGAAGAATAATATAAAAATCAAGATATCAATCCATATTTAACTGATATTGTTAAGACTGAATTTCAAGAACATACTACCAAAGCAATCTACAGATTCATTGCAATCCCCATCAAAATATCAGTGACATTATTAACACAAATAGAAAAAGAATCCTAAAATTTATATGGGACCACAAAAGACCCCAAATAACCAAAACAATCCCGAGCAAAAAGAACAAAGCTGGAGGCATTGTATTACATGACTTCAAATTATACTACAAAGCTACAGTAACTAAAACAGTATGTTACTTGCACAAAAACAGTCATATAGACCAATGAAACAGAATAGAGAACTCAGAAATAAATACACCCATTTACAGTTCAATTCATTTGCAACAAAGTTGCCCAGAATGTATACTGGGTAAGAGACAGTCTCTTCAACAGATGTTTTCTAGGAAAACTGAATATCCACATGCAGAAAAGTGAAACTTGATTGCTATCTCTTGACATATATAAAACTCATATCAAAATCAATTAAAGACTAATATCTAAGTCCTAAAACTATAAAACTACTAGTATAAAACACTGGGAAAACACTCCAGGACACTGATCTAGGCAAAGATTTCTTGAGTAAGACCTCAGGAGCACAGGTAACCAAGGCAAAAATGAACAAATAGGATCACATCAAGCCAAAAAGCTTCTGAACAGCAAAGGAAATAATCAACAAAGAAAACAGATGAACCACAGAATGGGAGAAAACATTTGCAGACTATCCATCTGACAAGGAATTAATACACAGAATATATAAGAAAATCAAACAATAGAAAAAAACCATCAGAATTAAAAATGGGCAAAAGATCTGAATATATATTTCTTTTGGGCAAAAGAAGACATACAAGTGCCCAACAGGAATATAAAAAATGTCCAACATCACTAATCCTCAAAGAAATAGAAATTAAAACTACAATAAGATTCAATCTCATCCCAGTTAAAATGGCTTTATCCAAAAGATAGGAAATAACAAACGTTGATGAGGATGTGGAGAAAGGGGAACCCTCCTGCACAGTTGCTGGGAATGTAAATTAGTACAGTCACCACAGAAAACAATATGGTGGTTCCTCCAAAAACTAAAAATAGAATTAATATATAATCCAGTGATCCCACTGCTGGGTACATATCCAAAAGAAAGGAAATCAGTATATTGAAGAGACATCTGTACTCCCATGCCAATTGCAGCACTACTCACAACCAGGATACGGAATCAATGTAAGCGTTGATCAACAAATGTATGAATAAATAAAACGTGATACTACATACTATAGAATAGTATTCAGCCATGAAAAATAACGAAATCCTGTCATTTGCAATAACATGGATAGAACTAGAGGACAGTCATGTTAAGTGAAATTATCCAGGCACAGAAAGACAAATATTACACGTTCTTATTCACATGTGGGAACTAAAAACGATTGAATTAATAGAAAGTATAATGATGTTACCAGCTGCTGGGAAGGACAGTGGGAAGAGGACATAAAGAGTGAGTGGAGAATGGTAGACAGAAGGAATAAGATCTAATGTTCAGTCCACAACTGGGTGACTCTTGTTAACAACAATTTATTATATATTTCATAATAACTGAAAGAATGGGGTTGGAATGTCACTAACACAAAGAGGAGATAAACGCTTGAGGGGATGTATACCCCAGTTACCCTAACTGATCATTCCAGTTAGGGATTCTTAATTACAAATAATGAGGCAACATTTAAAAACTACTGCAAAGTATAATGATTCGTTTTAAAGGTACAAAGTGATATTCCAAAACCTCCTTCAACTCATTAAGGTGGTGAAGCTCTGATTCATGCATAAAATGATGGCTTTGACATTTTACACCCCCATTAGTGAAATGAATAATACAGTGTCTTCTACCACTAGAGCCAGCTTCTAAGCTCTCATCTTAGAGTCATCCATTGAAACCTGCCTCCCCACTGTTTCTCACAGGTCATCGAATTCATAGTCACTCACTGTGGTGCAGTAGTACTTCATTACCCTGTGCTGGGATTACGATACGTTCCTCTTAATGTTAATTCCTTGCCTTCCATTCTCCAATTCATCCTACTTTCCATTGTCAGATTAATCATCCTCAAATTCCAATTTCATGAAGTCATTTGTCTACTGAAATCCTCCACTGATTCTCCATTTCTTAATGTCCTACCTTAAACTCCCTCCTTAAGCCTTCCTAAGGGAGCTGGGTATCTGTTGCTTCTAATCAGATCACTCCAGCCCCTCGATGTGCCCATTGCCTTCTCTGTGCTTTCTTCACCCCGTTTCGTTTATTACCCTATTCATGAACTCCAGTAGGCACCAACGTATTTTTATATTTATCCCCTATAATACACATACTTATATAAACTTATATCAAGACTATTTAATAATAAGTTTCTCAGTTCCCCTGCAAGTGGCTCTTGTGAATAAAAGTCTTTCCCCCAAAAAACCAAAATGTTATGGGAGATCAGGAACCCTATTTTCCCACTAACTGCTGCACATAGCACAGTACACAGAAAAGAGTTCATGAACAGTGAGCACAAAGGAGGCAGCTGGCAAAGGGTAAGAAATTCTCATTCTGTAGCTTTGGAGTCTGGTCCCATCTCACGTGTGTGTGTGTGTGTGTGTGTGTGTGTGTGTGTGTGTCTTTCGTTTTGTTTTTTTCAGAGTCTCTCTCTGTCCTCCAGGCTGGAGTGCAGTGGCACTATCCTAGATCACTGCAAACTCTGTCTCCCAGGTTCAAGTGATTCTCCTGCCTCAGGCTCCTGAGTAGCTGGGACTACAGGTGCATGCCACCAGGCCTGGCTAATTTTTGTATTTTTAATAGAGACAGGATTTCACCATGTTGGCCAGGCTGGTCTTGAACTCCTGACCTCATGTGATCTGCCCACCCTGGACTCCGAAAGTGCTGGAATTACAGGCCCCAGCCCCATCTCACCGTTTCTTAACTAGCACTTCCCTAGCCAGGTCGTGGGCTTTGCTCATTCCACGTATTATTTTATTTGTTGATAAGGTTTTATCTCATAGTTACTTGTTTCTTTGAACACCACTGCCACCTCAAAAATAGATCAAGTATGAAAGCACTTTGAACATGTAAGGTTTTCTATATATTTAATGGTCTTTATAACCATTATTAGTCTTGGGAGCAAGTTAATTATACGACAGAGAAAAAAATCAGATATGCTGTCAGAGGACACGGGCTATCACTGACTCCACCTGGTTGGGAGATCATGAACTGCTACATTTAATCGCTATGAATTGCCACTTCTTCACCTATGAAGTTGAAAAATAACTCCATCTCTCTTAGAGCATTTCATTTATTCACCTACAAACAAAATCCTATATGCTCATATTTTGGCCAGCACTTAAATGACAGTTAGGATCAAATGATTAAAACAAAATAAATACAGAAGACAGAGTTCTAGTCCCAAGGAGTTCACAGGCAGTGAAAGCAATATATATAAAGGCAAAAACATACAATGTACTATGATCATTGCAGTAGAAGAATTTACTGAGTCCTGTGCACTTTAACCACGCGACTGGAAGTCAAGAAAGACAACTCTTGAGCTGTGTCTAAAGAATGTGTGGAGCATTGCAGGCAGAGGGAACAAAGCATATTTACTTGAGGGCGAGGCCAGAGTTTGCCCAGCAATTTTCCCTAGTGTTGCATTCAGAAGCTTTTCTCATTTCTTCAGAGAGGTGAACCTGTCTGACTCAACTACCTCCGTATTTTCATCCTCACGAGATAACCTGGACTCCTGATTCCTATAAAACTTCGAAGTCATTACATGAGTACTTCCTGAACTTCCTTTCTGCATACTAATATGAAATCGTCATCTGCTGCCATTTCCCCCAGCGTGGACATTTCAATACTGTTCTCCACTTGCATCCTTGATTCCTTTCCCACTTCCCACCCCCACATCCTTCCCAGAGATGTGACTTCATCCTGTATTCATCTCTCCCTCTTCAGTCATACCTTCTTCATTAACGACTCCTGGCCATCGGTATGTAAACACACTTGCCTCTGCTATCAACAACCCACCCCCACCACACACACAGTTTTCTTCTTCCCCACTTCCTCTTACAGATTCAGTCTGTCTCCTTCCCTGATCAATCTCCAAGATTGTCTCCACCCCTCAAACCACTCTGATTTCCGCCCTCACAGCCCTATTGAAGCTGTCCTTGTCCACTTCACCAAAGACCTCCTTGTTGTTACTTATCTTCAGTTCTCCTAACACAATACTTCCTTTGCTCCCCTCCTTTCCCCTTGACAGCGCTCTTTAAAGTACTATTTACGTCCACCTCCCTTCTCAGGGCACACCCTCTCCATGCAGTTTAAATGATCAGGTACTTGCTAACTCCCAAATCTCAGCCTCATTTCCTTTCTAAACTTCAGACTTACTGTATTATTCTTGTCCTGCTCAGGACTCTGAACTTTACTGAGCTCATTAGAATCATTTAAAGGTTTCTTTAAGCAGGAGACTGACTGAATCACATCTGCGTTTTAGAACTATTACTCACGAAAATGTACAAAATACAGTAAAGGAATAAGAAGCCGGAGTCAAAGGGACTAAGACATCTCTAAGGCAAGCAAGAGAATGTGGTAGAGAATGGAATGCCGTATTAGGTCTCCTTACCTTGAACGGAGGGCTGGAGTCACTTGGCCTTGCCGAAAAATCAAAGGAGATAATGAGATCAACCCCTCTCTGAGGTCTCAGTATCAAGGGATACGGCAGGTTAAATGTGAGCCCACTGTCCACTACGTGAATCTTTTTACTTTTGACATCCAGGGGCTCATATATTCGCTCAAATTCATCGGGATCTTAAAAACATAAAGGAAAAACAAGAATGAATTAAATGATCATTCATCCGTATTTATCATCTAAAAACGTTTGTTTAAAATGAAAGACAGAATTTCATATGATTAGGCCCTTAGGCTTTGGAGACAAATAGAGCTGGGCATGAGACCAACTTTAGCAATTGTAATATCATATTTAAGTCTTAGTTTCTTCACCTGTAACATGAGGACAAAAGTAATTATCAAATAAGGTTGCTGTGAGGTTTTACTGGGACAAGGCATGGAAAGCACTTAGCTCAGGTGCTGGTATTAACTCTAAGCTGTGATCACTTTAATAGAATTATGGTACACTACATAGGTCTTTACAGGTTTCTAAACATTTCCTCATGCACCATCTTGTTTAATTCTTATAACAGGTGAGGCAGAGGACAGCTGTAGTGGAGGGCGAAGCCAATGAAGAGTCTGTCGAAGGTGGCATCACTGGGAGGTGGCAGACTCTGTATGGATCCCATGCCGCCTCTCTCGGGGGTGAGTGTGCATTCCACCACAAGGTGGGAGCCCCGGAAAATCATCCAGGCAGCACACTGCAAATGGTGGTATGTCTACCACCATTCAGATTCGACTCTAGATAGATACCCGTTCTTCTCTGCTAGACTTCATATTGTGAGTACACGGCCAATAGGTAAGTAAATGTATGAGGAGGGCAGTTCATAAAGCCATCAGTGCAATGAAGAAAACGATCAAGGACACTGTCATGAGGAGTCACTTCAGTTGGGTGGTCGGGGAGATGTGTCTGAGAAGGAAACCTGACACCGAAACAAGAATAATGGTACGGAACTGCCATCGAAAGATTGGGAGGGCGCGATCCAGAGGTTTGCAGAGAGAGGGAGGAGCTAGAGCAGCAAGGGTCCGAAGGCAGAATCGGACTGGGTGTGTTTGAGGAGAGACGGCAAGGAGCCCGCAGTCTGAGGACAGTATGAGGGGAGATCAAAATGAGATGGCAAGGGGTCTGAGGACACAGAGGGCCTAGAGATCATTAACTTCATGAAGAAACAGTACTGATAACATACTCCCCTTCATGTTTATGTGTGGTGCTCCTAATTCACTTGCCGGGAAAACGAAACATGACCAGAAGAGAACTGGTTTGAACTGAACTGAATAAAACGCCATGCAGCTGCTTTTCTCCGTTCCCTTGTCCACACTCTTATTTCCTCTGCTGTTAAGAAGAAGGCTGGCTAAGCCCAAGAGGGGGGCCTATGACAGTAGAATGAAGTGAAGATGGTCGCACCAGATACGAATATGTACGTATGACCTTATACATATGTGCACACATACACGCTCAGCACACAGCAGGAACCGAGTGTATGTTAGTTTCCCTCCATATGCTTCTAAGTAAGAATAATACTACCACTCTATAGTCGATTTTACTTATTACATTTTAAGAGCATGAAATCAAAAACGAAAGAAAATCTTTCAATTCTTCCTGTCCAATTAAATCCATAATCCTCACTGTCAGTAAAGGTTGAAATAAAACCACCAATGCGACAGTCATAATATTTTCTTCAGTGTAAAGTGAAAAATAAGACTTCAGCATAGTTATTAATACTAAGAAACATTAATATCCTTCTAACTTTCTACAGTTAGCAAAGTCATCTGTTTTCTCATGTCTATTAAAAATTCCCATTTCTAAACTGGGATAACAAATAAATGCTACAGACACTTCCTAGTGATGCTTATAAATGAAGAAGAGTAAATTCTATGACTGAGGCAATTCATACTGCCCAGATAGGTGACGCAAAGAGGAAAGGTGTGAATAATGGTCTTGAATTAAAAACAAACACGCTGAGAATAAAGCTGTTTTTAAAAGCAAGGATAAGGTAATATGGCCAAATAATAAAGGCTTGTGTCCAAAGCTAACTTACAGGGCAACAAAGAGAGAGAAGAGAAATAGTTCTTTAAATAAGCACCTGTAGATCAATTCTCTTTTCTTAATAAGTATCTACAGACAGTCGTGAGAATGCACTTTGCCACCAGCCATGATACTAGACTATCTGTCACAGAACCAGGAATGTAAAGATGTAAGACTGAAATATATCAAGAGACTGTGAAGCCCATTTTTGACATCTATTCCTCTAAAATTTTAACAATTACTATCTTAAAGGTAAAAATGCTGAGTCTTTGGCTTAAATTCATTTTTAAACATTTTACTAAAAAGTTGGAAATTCATTAGCTGGTTACTCATATTTCTCCTAATGGTGACTTCATTTATACTGAGTCTATTATGTATCCAAAATTTCATATATACCATTTATTATTCTTACAAAACTCTTACAAAGGAGACTAAAGATAAGAAAACAGAATCTTACAAAGGAAGTAGCCATTTGAAAGATAAGGAAACTGAGGCTCAAAGAGGTAAAATAAATGGTCTATATTCAAACAGATAGTGAGAGTCGACATTCCAATCCAGGTTCACAAGGTCTAAGCCCTAAGCACGGTGTCACACTATTACTTTAGAAAGTGGCATGACTGAATAAGAGGGTTTAAAATGAGCAATATAAAAAATAATAACTACAAAGTATAGAGGCTCTCAGCACATAATCCTGTCACTTATTTAAACCTAACATTTAAAAACACAATCATGGGAGCACATTAGTCCCTACTTACTTGGGGGGTTATGTTTTAAGACCTACCCAGTGGATGTGTGAACCTGTGCATAGAACAAATCTCTACATATACTATGTTTTTTTCTTACATATACATACCCATGATAAGGTTTAATATGTAAATTAGACACGGTAAGAGATTAAGAACAGTAGTAAAAAGAGAACAATTACAACAATATGCCAGTATCCCTATTCTTGCACTTTGTGGCCATTTTTTTTTTTTTTTTTTTGAGATGGAGTTTCGTGCTTGTTACCCAGGCTGGAGTGCAATGGCGTGATCTCGGCTCACCTCAACCTCCGCCTCCTGGGTTCAGGCAATTCTCCTGCCTCAGCCTCCCGAGTAGCTGGGACTACAGGCACGCACCACCATGCCCAGCTAATTTTTTGTATTTTTAGTAGAGACGGGGTTTCACCATGTTGACCAGCATGATCTCAATCTCTTGACCTCGTGATCCACCCGCCTCGGCCTCCCAAAGTGCTGGGATTACAGGCGTGAGCCACTTGTGGCCATTTTTAAGTAGAAAAAACAGGGTTACTTGAATACAGAGACCGATACTGTGACAGTCAGTCTGATGAACTAAATGGCCACTGAGTCACTAACGGGCAGGTAGCATATTCAGCCTGGACAGAGAGATGTTTCACATCTCGGGAGAAATGGCATGAGGGTTCTTTACGCCACTCAGAACTGCATGCAGTTTCAACACTGAACTATTTATTTCTGGAATTTTTTTATTTTTTTCAAACTGTGGTGAACCTCAGGTGACTGCGGGTAAGTAAAACTGAGAAAACTGAAACCTTGAGGAAGGGAGGGAGGATTCCTGTATTTTTACATGCAATGCTTTTCCCTACTCTAATGCAAGTGTAATTACAATTCATAAATTTGGGGGCGCTTCATAAACTCAGTTTTTAAAACAGTTTTAGCCGAAAGTGTAACCAAAAACAGATCATTTCTCTCATATCCTGTTTGGTTTGTCCCTTAGCAGGAAACAGTTAGTAACCTTTTATTCTTTCTAACATCCAAGACGGAGTGCATTTGAGAGAAAAATCATGTGGACCAATTCCCAGCTTTGGTTTGTAACTAAACACCACCATTCCCACCTTCAAGATAAACTAATGGTAAGTAGTGTTCCTTTTATTGTCTGTTTTGTTTTGTGTTTAAAACGATTTCTATTTCATAGACAAATAATGATTGTGTGTATTTATGTTGTACAAATGTATTTTATTACATGTATACATTTTGGAATAATCAAATCAAGTAATTAAGATATAACATCAAATATTTATCACTTCTTTGTGGGAAGCTCATATAAATCCTGTTTTAGCTATTTTGAAATACACATTATTCTTAACTCAGGCACCATGCTGTGCTGTAGATACACAGAGCTTATTCCTCCTGTCTCACTGAAACTTTGTACCCTTTGAGTAAGGCCGCCTCTTTCTCCATCTACTTCCTCTTCCACAAATTACTCCCAGCTTCTGGTAACCTTTATCCTATTTTCTACTTCTGAGTTCAACTTTTTTAGATTATACATTACCAGTGATATCATGTAGTGTCTGTCTCATTTCACTTAGCATAATGTCCACTAAGTTCATCCGTGTCATAAAAAACAACAACAGAAAAAACACAAAACCAGTAAGTAGTGTTTCCTAACTGTGTTGCAAAAAGCATAGTTATGCAAGATATAAACTGATGCCTCATGTACAAAATAAGAGTGCCCGGATTAAATAAGGTCACGTCTACAGAAAGGCAACGATCAACAACTTAAAGTACTGGCCACTGATATTGCGCATTCCCTATTCTCCTTCCTAGGGCTGTCACTAACAGCACTTCATATGGGAATGCTAACCAATCCTCAGAATACTCTGTAATATAGTTACCACTATTGTTTTTCTTTTATAAGTAAATTGAGGTTTAGGCTAAGTGATGGGCTAAGACTGCCTGCCAGTAAAGGGTCCAACCGAGATTCAAATATCGGCCAGTCTCCTTTTAATGTACTGTCCTCAAGCACCTGTAAGTAAGACTTAAACTCAGGAGGGTATCTCACTGTATTTGAAGAGGGAGATTGAGTGGTACATTTTTCCAAGTTTAGTTGAACTTGAACCCGATGTATTGTATAACATCTACTAAAATGTCGTAGAGTATTGGGTAAATGCCATTATGGAAGAATATCCACCCATAATTTAAAAACATACAAGGATTCTAAACTTGTGAATCAGTTAATCGGGTTCTCTGATAAAACAGAACTCTGTTTTAGAATTATGTAACAGTTCCTTAAAGCAGATCAGCTTCGGTTATTTGTAATGGTCATTTTAAAAATACATCACACAGCTTCAATGTTCAAATATTTGGATGTCTGTGTTTTGAACTCTGGCCTAAACTAACTCATGTCTTTATTTCTGGTTTCCAGATGGTGTGTGTCACAGTAAATAGGATAAACACAAAAGTAAACAGGAAAGAAGTCATATGACTCATGAAAAGCTCTCCAAAATTTGTTTCCACAGGTACACAACTATTTGGCAGTAAACTCAGGAGGGGAATTTTATCATATTACAATTTCTATTGTTTACAAAATACAGTCTGCAAGGTGAAGCAGCAGGCACAAAAATAGTGCACTTCTACTGATTTTAGGTTGAGAGACTGATTAAATTCTAAGACACTCAAACTTTAATTTATATGAACATTTTTCTAACATAATATCTAGATTGGATTAAATTTTTTTTGCATGGGGGCTGTAAAATTTAAAAAGAAATGTGCTTAATTAATGTTTTAAATAAATTGTGGCTAAAAATTTTAGTTGGCATTCTTTAAAATAGGAATTTAAGGAAGACCTTATGAACCAAAATGATCACAGTTTGTCATAAATGTTTTAACTTTTCATTCCAAACATATGATTATTCTAAAAATTGGAAACTACCAGAGGGAGGTAAACTAGATCTACCTTTGTAAAGACCTTTCCTGAAAAAGCACTAGTCAATTCAGTATAAAATGAAATTATTTTTAGCAATGTTGGCCTGTAAATAATAAAGTTGAATAAATCTGTGAACTGACTGAACTGACTAAATTTTTTACTGAAATCAATACCCCACATACATGTTTTTCCATTAAATACATAAAAATGAATAAAATGTAATTTAAATAAAATGCACACTGAGGAATAAAATTTAAAGTTCTTTCCAAACATCATTAATTTAAAATAATTTTAGTTTAGAACATTTTCAAGAATCTCAAAAAAACTGGTTTATAAAGTGCCACATTTGGGGATGATTGATCGTTTGTAAAATAAGGAAATTATGTTATTTCATGAAAACTGTCTGTAACTCTTCTTTCAAAGGGCATTAAATGAAGAAAGGAGTCAGACAAGGTGATATACAACGATTATTCTCCAAATACGAACACCCTTAAGTCATATTCCTTTTTTGTTTGTTTTTGAGAATGAGTCTCCGTCTGTTGCCCAGGCCGGAGTACAGTGGTATGATCTCAGCTCACTGCAACCACTGTCTCCCAGGTTCAAACATTTCTCCTGCCTCAGCCTCCCAAGTAGCTGGGATTAGAGGCATGTACCACCACACCCAGCTAATTTTTGTATTTTTGTAGAGACAGGTTTCATCATGTTGGCCAGGATGGTCTTGAACTCCTGACCTCAGGTGATCTGCCCACCTTGGCCTCCCAAAGTGCTGGGAGCCACCGTGCTCATATACTTAATTTTGCAGTTGTATCCTCAGTTAATGCTGATGTGGCCTCACTAATTTACTGTTCCGTCAGAATCGGCATTCTATATTTTAGTTTTACTCTACTTTTCCATCATTGTTAACGAAACTAAAGTACTCAAGTCCTTCCATGAATCACAACTTTGAGGAAAGGCCATTAAATGATTTTAATCTTTATGAGGCCAAGGAATGTATCTATCTTACTGACTACTGGATCCCAAGAACCAAGCACATTGTAAGTACTCAATAAATAAATCTAAGTGAGTGAAAGAATGAACAAAAGACAGAAGGAAGATGAAAATGCAAAAGAATTTAAAAGGAAGAGGCATACTTCCTAAAGTTCCCAAATTTAGCTAATAAAAATACAGGATGCCTGGTTACACTTGAATTTCAGATAATCAACAAACAATTATTTAACGTACATCCCAAATGCTGCAAAAATCATATACAATTTATTTATACACATATCTAAAATTCAAATCTAACGGGGTATTCTGTATTTTATCTGGTTACCCCAACACCACTAAATCTACATAAAATATTCCAAATCTACCAGGAAGTTTTTTAAAATGTGAAGTGTAGACCACATGCTGTGAAAATTTCATTGCGTTAACTATAATGACATTCTAATTGAAATTGAAATTCATTCGAATTTAGTGACCTTTGGAAGAAGAGTTATAGACAGTTTTCATAAAATAAGGAAATATAAACTATCAATCATCCCCAAATACGGCATCACATAAAGAGCTGTGCCAGCTGATGCAACACAAGTAATAACGTAAAACAGATGGAATAAAGTATACAGAAAGAAAACTTCCATTTTTACATAAGTGGATGACTAAGAAAACCAAGGGCAGCTATGGGGAATTGTATGTGGCCAAGGGAAAGGCTTAGAAGCAATGTCAAGAAACCCGTGTCCCAATCTCAACTCTGTTGGGAAATTTCAGGCAAAGATAGAATTAACTTCTTTGATCTTCCTTTTCTATAGAGTAAAAGAACTGAAGATTCTCTCGATGTCGACATGCTGTTTGAGTTTGTAGTTTTTTTAAGCTCATTGTCATTCATCTATAAAGCACACATTTCTGGAGGAGACATACTTAATTGGCATTGCGATGGCAATAAGCAGAGTTATGTGATTAAACGAGAAAAATAATGCCACTGAATGTAGAGTTAAGTGTATTCTTATTTTGGATGAATTTAAAAATAGATCCTGACTTGATGACAGAATTTCATTAGAGTTAACAATAGTTAGTATACTATATAACTTAGTGAATCCTATTGGAATTACAGGTATATAATCAGACATACTTCATATCCTAGTTTAATGTCATAAACATAAAAAAAATAACGAGTTTGCACTAATCTTAATTAAACAATAAGGGTCATTTTTGCCTCTGCAATTCCTTTTAAGGGGTCAAACAACAGAAAGAAACAACAATACCAAAACAACAGCAAAATCCAAAACCGTATCCTAAATTTCACAAATATGTTTTAGGTATGATGCTTAAACAAAGGGCAATAGAAATTTTTTTTGGAAATAGCCCATTTGAATTTTTCCTGCATCTAGTCAAAATGTCTTTAGACAGATATGATTGAGGAATAACATTTGGACATTAAGGAAAAGACGATGGTGTAGTGAACTGTAAAAACTTAAGATGACAGAATTATCACCAAAAAATTGTTATGTATTGATTGGTCACCAAAGGAAATTTAACTTTAAATCTGTAACAGGCATGGAACTGAAGCCCAAAGGGAATTATTCGTGAGGATTTGGCTAAGTGACAAATCTGAAAGTGACTAGGTTCTTGCTGGGCAGCTTTAAGAAAGTTACCTAACCTTTCTGAGAACAGGAGAGACAAATCCAATAGCCCAGTGAACAGGGCAGGCTGGCTGACTGACTCAAGCCCTATGTTGCACTAGGGAGTCGGGCTAAGAAATGTGTTTGCCAGATTCCCTTGCAGCTCCAGTTCTCCTGAGACCTGGCCTCTGCCAAAGAGAAACACTTGCATAAAATCTGAAAAAAAAAAAAGGAGACAGAAGCTACATTTCTGCTATTTCTTCTGCCAAGCACAGTTGCCAAGGCATTTATGGGGATGATTCTGAAGTACTTTTTGAGTCATTCCTGAAAGCTCAGCCTAAAGCGTGCTCCCTCAAGGTTTGGAACAATTTTATAAGCACTTAATTCCCTTCTTCAAATCCCTTTCAGAAAATAGGAAATAGTTTCCTGATTTCTCCAAATGAACTGTGACTAGTACAGAGAAAATCTAAAGTCCCCCTCAATATTTTTTTGTTTTTGAGACAGCGTTTCGCTTTGTTGCCCAGGCTGGAGTGCAGTGGCATGATCTCGGCTCCCTGCAACCTCCTCCTCTGGGTTCAAGCAATTCTTATGCTTCAGCCTCCTGAGTAGCTGGGATTACAGGCGTGTGCCACCACACACAGCTAATTATTTTGTTGTTTTTTTTTTTTAGTCGTGACAGGGTTTTACTATGTTGCTCAGGCTGGTCTTGAACTTCTGAGCTCAGGTAATCTGCCTGTTTCATCCTCCCACAGTGCTAGGATTACAGGCGTGAGCCACTGCACCCAGCTCTCCCCCTCAACATTTTAATGAAAACTTTCTATACTGACATGTCTAGACCATTTTCCATCCAATGTAAATTTTTCTTTAAAAAAAAAAAAAATCCAGGTACAGTGGCTTCGGTCTGTAGTCGCAGCACTTTGGGAGGCCAAGATAGGAGGATCACTTGAGCCCAGGAGTTTGAGACCAGCATGGGCAACATAGCAAAACCCTGTCTCTATGAAAAAAAAAATTAGCTGGGTATGGTGGCGTGCACCTGTAGTCCCAGCTACTCAGGAAGCTGAGGCAGGATTGCTGCAGCCCTGGAATTTAAGGCTGCAAAGAGCCATGATTGTGCCACTGGGCGACTGAGTGAGAACCTATCTCAAAAATACAAACGGAGGCCGGGCGCGGTGGCTCAAGCCTGTAATCCCAGCACGTTGGGAGGCCAAGGCAGGCGGATCACAAGGTCAAGAGATCGAGACCATCTGGTCAACATGGTGAAACCCCGTCTCTACTAAAAATACAAAAAAAAATTAGCTGGACATGGTGGCGCGTGCCTGTAATCCCAGCTACTCAGGAGGCTGAGGCAGGAGAATTGCCTGAACCCAGGAGGCGGAGGTTGCAGTGAGCTGAGATCGCGCCATTGCACTCCAGCCTGGGTAACAAGAGCGAAACTCTGTCTCAAAAAAAAAAAACAAACAAACAAACAACAACAAAAATAATAATTAATGCATTAATATTAATTTTAATAACAATTAATAATATTAAATGCAGCTTGTAATAATGGAGAATACACAAGGGTTAATAATAATGAAAACACTTCTCTCCGGAGAAAGAATACATCTCCTGAGTTAGCTCCCGCTGATTGTACTTTGTGCACTGACCTGCGACAGCTGCATCCAGTTCATCATCATCAAAGGAATCCTGTGTGGCAAAGTCACTCAAAGGAGACAGTGGATAAGATGTATTGAGATTCAAGCCCAGCATGAAGTTGTGCACCTTCCCAGCACGTCCTTCTCTGGTATTGAACAAAGCTGAATCGCTCACCAAGGCCATTATCATACGATGAATCCAACTTGCTTGACTATCACTGTGATAGTCCCTTCCAGCATCTTCATTTTCAGTGCCTAGGGAAAAAGAAAGCATCACTACACAGACTCCAAAGTGCACGTTTAAAAAGGGAGCTTCTTTGAATAATGAAATGTTAAAATTCACAACGAAGCTCTATGTTTAACATGTTTCTTTGCCTACATTAATATAATAAATATTGCACTTAATCATTTTCGTTCTTAAGTTGTTCTTAGTTCACCTTTTACCTGCAGTGCTTGTAAAGGGTATATTCCTGACAGTGCCCCCCGGTGTACGCTTAGGTTTCCAAGTAAATTTCTTCCATCTTCCCCTTTACTTCTTTCCTGCATTGTTTTTTTTTTTTTTTCCTTTTCTCTGGCTTCGAGTGCACACACTTGCACGCACACATAACTTACATACACACAACATCCACAGGGGCTAATTCTATCCTCTACATTCTTAAGTTTCCTTAATTAATCTTATCCTGTTTAACAAACATTCAGGAATCGTGCAAAATGAGGAGAGAGAGCTAAAGGATTCAACATATATTTGCTACGAAATAAACACCTTTATGACCTATTGGTCTTCTGACCTGTCATTTCATCCTTGCTTATACAGTTTGGGGATTTAAAAGCCTTTAATTTAAACAAATGCCTACGCATTTTAAAATTCAGTGATCACCCCAAAGAAGCAGTTTTAAATGACTTTTTCCTTAAAACCTATGCATACACCATTACTACTGGGAAATTATTATGTGGCCATTTATAGCATTGGCTCCAGAATCAGACTCCTTGGGTGCCAATCCTCTCTCCACGATTTTCTAGTTACTTGCCCCTTCTCCTCCTTCATTTCCTCATCGATAAACCTCCTCAAGTTGTGAGAATTAACCGTGTGTGTGCATCTATGCAGTGTTCTTAGGAAAGTGCCTGGCTCATATTCAATTCTTAATAAACACTTGCTAGTAGCAGAAACAGTTGTAGCAGCAGCAGGCGAAGCATCATCATCATCAGTCTTATTTATTCATAATTAAAATCGAAGAGCAATTTATGGTAGAATATAACTTCATCTGCCTAAACCCTGTTTGTTCTGATTTCTGGGAACTCTGTACATAAATATTCATGCATTTACAAAACTGTGTGTATGTGTATCTGATTGTATGTGTGTGTTTTGAGACAGAGAAAAAAAAGAGACTCTAGGGTCAACTTCATAATTTTCAAATGTAAACTAAACATACATAAAACCATAATAAATATTGATTTTTATCTTCACAGATATTTGTTTAACTGAGCCGAGCCAATGAAGAGCTCTTTCATTCAGTAACCAATCCAGGTAACTATATTGTCACCAAAAACAAATACGCTATTTTCTGCTCTCACACTTTCATAATGCCAAATAGGACAAAAAATATCTGTTACTAGAACAATTCAAGCTTTAAAGTGAATGATTTATGTCTCCAGTTTCACAGGATATGAATGAGATGCACAATTATTTCCAAAGATTTGGGGCTGCAGCTTCTCACTTTTCTTATTATTCAGTAAACTCCTACTTCCATACCAGCAGAGGACTTATCTTAGGATATCTTTCTTTTTTTAATTGCATTTTAGGTTTTGGGGTACATGTGAAGAACATGCAAGATTGTTGCATAGGTACACACGTGACAGTGTGATTTGCTGCCTTCCTCCCCTTCACCTATATCTAGCATTTCTCCCCATGCTATCTCTCCCCACTCCCCACCTCCCGCTGTCCCTCCCCTATTTCCCCCAACAGACCCTAGTGTGTAGTGCTCCCCTCCCTGTGTCCATGTGATCTCATTGTTCAACACCCACAAAAATTATCTTGGGATATCTCTGATAATGGCATCACTTGTGGGACTAACCCAGCAGTCACCACATAAATGTTCTATTTATATGTTGACTCAAAAAAGAAAAGTTGACTACTTATAGCTTATGAGCCCTACCAGTAATAGTACATTTCTATTTGCACACCCTTTATAACTTAAAGCCCCTTTGTATGCATTTGCTAATTCAATGATTGCGACGATTCTGTGAGAGAAGGCGAATGGTCCCAGGATAGATTTGAGGAAACTAAAGCTGAAAATGCTGAAAACCTTGTTCAAAATCACACGACTAAACATGAAAGAGCCTCAAGAGACTAAAAGGACAAGCCACAGATTGGAAGAAATTATTGGCAACAGACATATTTGATTAAAAACATGTAATACAAAACATACAAAGAACACTTAAAACTCAGTAAAAAAAACAACCCCAATCCAAAACTGAGCCGAAGGCCTGAATTGATACCTCATCAAAGATATACAGATGGCAAATAAGCATATGAGAAAATGCTTCACACTAATGTCATCTGAGAAATGCAAATTCAAACAATAAAAAGAGACTACTACATACCTTTTAGAATGGCTGATATCCAAAGCATAGATAATAATAATACCAAATGTTTACAAGCTGTGGAGCAACAAGAACTCTCCTTCATGGCTGGTGGGGATGGTTTGGCAGTTTCTGACGAAACTAAATATACTCTCACCATATGATCCAGCGATTGTGCTCCATGGCGCTCACCCAAATGAACAGAAAAACCTACGTCTACACAAAAACCTGAACATAGATATTTCTAGCAGTTTTATTCATAACGTCCACAACTTGGAGGAAAGCTCGAGGTTTCAAAGTTCACCTTCTTCAGTAGGTGAATAGTGGTACAACCAGACAAGGGAATATTATTCAGTAATTTAAAAAAAACACACACACATGAGCTATGAAGCCAAGAAAAAACACTGAGGGATTTTAAATGCATACTGCTAAGTGAAAGATCTGGAAAGGCTACCTCATTGTATGATTCTGAGCACATGACATTCTGGCAAAGGCAAAACTATGGAGACAGTAAAACGATGAGTGCTTATTAGGGTTTGGGGAGCGGAGGACAGAGAGGCAGGAGACAGGAGTTTTAGAGCAGTGAACCTATTCTGTATGACATGTCTAATGATGAATACATGTTGCTACATATTTGTCAAAGCCCATAGAATATATACCAATAGTGAGTCCTAAAATAAACTATGGACTTTGAACGATAATAATGTCAATTTAAGTTCATCAGTTGTAACAAACGTACCGCTCTGGTGTGGAGTGTTTATAGTGGAGGAGATGGGGGGGGCAGGGTGGACAGCGGACATGTGGGAACTCTACTTTCTATTCAGTTTGCCTTAAAATGGAGCAGAAACTGCTCTAAGAACTGCTCTAAAAACTCTACGTAAAAGAGAAAAAATATATACTAACAGCCAAAAAGAAAACATTAACCACATACTAAATATTATGCTGTAGGCAAGGCTCGTCCTGAAACCAAAGCAGCCATATTTAACAGTCCTTGAACTTCTCAGCCTTAAGACTCAGCTGGTACTGTAGGGGTTCTCACATGTACTGACCTTCTAGAGAAATACTTAGTAATGGAGAAACCGTTATTCTATCTCCTCAGTGCTTCCTAAATCAACACAAAAATAATTCTAGAGAAGCTAGGCATCTGATATCTGTCCCCTTTACACTGCTAGTTTCCTTCATTAAAAGGAAATTCAAAACAAAAAGGACTTAAACAACTGAAAAATGTAGACATTTTAAAAATGAAGGAGCAAGGATGAAGACTTGCTTCCTTCCAGGGCAGGGTTCTTCTGGGGTTCGTGCATAACAATCAGGGCTGCTGGTCATTATTTGATTAGGCAGATCATGGGCTGCATAACTCAGCAGGACAGTGGGGGCAGATGAGGGCTGAACCCAGCATGTGCTCCTATGGCCAAGCCTTGTGCCCAGATGAAAGCATTGTCTGTGCAGGGAAGGAATCCTCTTTTTTAAGGTTCACAGGACACCACACACTAGCCAAGCCTTGGTCGCCTGCAGCTGCATTCCCCAGAGAAGGCAGCTTTTCTCTAATTTACATAAACACATCTTCTGAGGAAGTAGTAGCCCAGCTATCAAAAGAGAATTTTAATCTTAGTAGTAATTAAGCAAGGTTAAAACAGGCTCTTCCATGCCTAGCGGAATTAATTAAGTTTTAGACCAGGAAGCATTTAATAACTTCTAAAATCTAGACGGTCATATTCAAGCTGTAATAAGACAGATACATCCATTTCTTATAAAGTCTTCCCTTTGTTTTTTTCTGTTTTTGTTTGTTGGTTTTTTGTTTTTTTTTTTTTTACTATTGGGAACACTTTTATAAATGGCTATCTCAAAACACTGGGTCAAAATAATCTATTTTACCATGAAATATTTACAACAAATGCGACCTTCATATTTGTTGCAAATCTGATCCTCACCTTATCTCTGCCCCATGTCCATCACTATCACGATCCACACCAAACTGAAAACAGCCTCGTCAAAATGTAAAAGGACCCATTTATACTATCAAATAATATATGCCACAAGTTCTTGACACTTTGACCCACATCATCACTAATCCCTTCTCAAGAGGTAGAGTGAAGGCAGTGGGGTAAGGCTCAGGAGTGGAGCGAGAATACAATTTTTCACGTTACTTAATAACAAAACTGTAAAAGACCAAAATTTTCATTTTTAAAGTCATCTAACAAAGGTTCCCAAATCACAGTAACTATGCTGAGAAGCCCAGTGCTCTAATCAGACTTAAAAGAGAATTCAGCATTTCCACCATCTCAGATCTGTTCATTTGTTCAACTTATAGTATTTTTGAGGTATTAAAACAAATTGGGGATATATATATATATGAATATACATGTATGTGCTGCTTATTTTATTACACATGTAATATGCAATCCTCTCTCTCAATAGAAAACTACAATGTCAACATTTCCATTTCTGAAGTGGAGATTACCATCAGCATCTTGAATGAGAAAATCAGACTAAGTGTTCATATCCTTTCCTCATGGATCTCGGCCAGAGAAGTTTCCGGCTCACTCACCTTTGGGTTCGTGTGATTCATCATCACTATCCGAGCTATCATTACTCACAATATGCTTTGTTGTAATATTTTCTGTGAAAAGGAGACAAGACAATTGAAGCATCTTAGGTGTCAAAATTCACAAATTTATTATAAAGAAGTAATCCGAGCAAAACCACAGAATGAGACCTACTAGCTCTGCTAGTCTAAATTTAAACCCGTTTAATAAATACAGATGTATTAGATTTAATCTTGTTTTCAGATTTCTCACCAGAAACAAAATTTCCTAGGATATGAAAAATTAGTGTATATTTGTTAATTCATGATTTAAAGAGGATAATTTTTATGTTAATCATGATTCCAACAAAAAGCACAACTTGATTATAGGAAGCTCTTGTTATACCAAAAAATACTTGTTTTTCTTCATTATTTTTAAGTGGTGTTTATGAAGGTAGCGGATAAAACCAGAACCTACAGGGGAGTACAGAACAGTTTTCTTTAAATGAATGAAAGATATTAACATATATTATCTTTTGATTTCCAATAATATTGTAAAATTGTCAGTTGAAATTCACCTTCTGATGTCAAGAATTTGTGCTTTCTGCAGAACATATTAAGAGAACAGTTATAAAAACTAAAATAACAACCAGAAATCCTTAAAACAAAGACAGCAGTAAAATCTAGCATGATGACTAGTTATCTGTTTTCTGTTTTTAAACGGTTATCCAGGCTGGGCTGCAGCAGCATGACCCCTGCTCACTTCAACCTCTGCCTCTGTGCTCAAACAATCCTTCCACCTTAGCCTCCTGAGTAGCTGGGTCTATGGGATGGACCATCATACTTGGCTAATTTTTTTATTTTTATTTTTTGTAGAAATGAGGTCTCACTCTATTGCCTAGGCTGATCTCAAACTCCTCCACCCAGGCAATCTTCCTGCCGTGGCCTCCTAAAGGGCCGGGATCATAGGCATGAGCCACCGTGCCCAGCCTAGTTGTCTGTTTCAAGTAAAATGTCATGAATGATCAAGGCTATGTAATGGAAGGGTTAATAAATGCTTAAGACAGTGGATTGACATTTTTTTTTTTTTTTTACTGGCATGACTATACATTTGATAAAATGTTCACAAGCCAATATTATTAGTTTCATTTCATGACTATTATCAATAGTAATTTTGTTACACGAAGGTATGGGAGATGTTAAGGAATGATCTACTCCAGGTGACATATAATTAGATGTGTTTCTAGACCTACACGTATTTTGTTTTCCTTCCTTTTGCATTTTCTTTCTTCCTTTCTCCCATCCATTTCTTCTTTCCTTCTTTCCTTCCTTCCTTCCTTTCTCTCTCTTTCTTTTCTTTCTGTCACATTTGATAGTTTGATTTAAGAAAACAGTTCACCAAAATAGTGTCTTATTTGTAAGGAAGAACTTCATGATATGAATAGCTAACTATCTTGAATTTACATATTTTTCATCCTAGTATAATGTACAACTCTCTCTCTCAAAAGTGTAAATTTTTCACATTCATTCAAAACTCCTTAGAGAGTAAATAATTTCAGAGTTACCTGACTAGTCCAATTTACCTTAAAGTCTTTCTTCAGAAAGAAGAAAACAGAAAAGCAAAAATCATCTCTGAACACTCCTTTAGGAGGTAGACGTTAGTCAGCCAAAGGATAGAGTAGTCACCAGGAGTCCTCAGAGTCCTCTCAGTCACCTCTCTGGTTTCATTTCTGGAAATCCTTACTTAATCTGAGGTAACATGCTTCCTGCCGACTGGCGGATCACACATACACGATATTCCCCCTCAGTCTGACACACAGTGCGAGTAAATAGGCTGCCAGACTGCCGGCCTCTAAGGAAACTTCTCAACAAAGAACCTTCTCAAAACTACTTCGTATAAACCTCCTCCTTTTCCTTGGCCTTTAGCCACTGTCTCACCCACATTCAGATATGTTATTTCAGTCCTATTCTCTTCCTGCCTTAAGAAGAAAAAAATAACAAACCCTAGGTTATCTGGGTTATTCAACAGAGGAGAACAGGAAGCAAGCCTCAATATGTGATCTTCTTTCTTCTTTTATTTTTTTCTTAAAATCTTCCCATAATTTAGAGAAAGGCTTTGTTATTTCCACAAATAGCTGAGAACAGGACATTCATCTGGGATATAACGTTCATTAAATAAATCAAGGAAGATCATTTTATCGTGATACACTTTGCCTTGCAGTTACTGGTAAGAGAATGTGCCCCACAGTACATGTCACAGCAGACTCATGAGTGCCACCTGCCTTGTCTGCTCATTAACTGGGTGATGAGCAGACAACAGTAAGTAAACAAGCACAAGGTGCCTTATTTGTTTGTTTTTATTTTTATTTTAAAATCTTTGGCTCCAATGAAATTATAAGATCACTTTTCCATTATTCATTAAGAACTAACCAAAAATACAAATGATACTCTTGAAAATATTATAAACTATAGGAGTTTACTGCACTAAATATAAATATCAAATAAATTATCAAATAACTAAAATCAATTCTTGTAGGCACAGTGGCAATACTGCTTATAAGCCACCTTAAGGTTTAAATTAATGTTACACTTGTATTCTCTCTTGCATGTAAACTTAATTAAATCAATTGGCATTGCCTGAGATACCAAGGACGGCTTGTTTAAAATTCCTGCAGTAAGCTTTTTGTATGCAAGCATTCTTCAAGTAAATTAATTATTTAAAAAGTCATCAGTGTTATCCTGTCAACTCCTCTGTTCTCAGATAGATCTGTGCTACTTCCCGAATACAGAAGGGATAGCAGGTAGCGGTGCTGATACTCCGCCAGGGGCTTCCCCTGATCCCTGCTGTTATGGCTCCAAATTCAGATTTAGCATTCCACCATTTCTTTATGCTATCAGTCAAAACAAAAATTAGTCTTGATTAAAATACAGGTGGCAGGGCTTTTGGAAGATACTGAAGGTAATTTTTTTTTGGCTTTTAGCCAAAATTTATTCATTTAAGAAAACATGTTTCTATGGTATTATTCTTATAATGAATGAAAACCACTGGTCCCCAGTTGAGATGGTCTGCTTTCTCAGGTTTTGTAAATGTTTGTAATTTATTGTAGGCTAATGGGTTCGATTTAATGAAAATCATTAGTTTAAGTTTACTAGAGGTAATTTGATTTCTTTTCCTTCTTTTGGATATAGATTAGTATAAGATACTAACAGAATTCCGGTGAGTTAATATTTAAGGGTTAAATAAACTGTGACAAGCATAAACTTAAGTGTTACACTGTATTTAGCTGTTGGTGAAGCTAATCTTTAAAAAGCTATTCTTATTTGATAAAAAGAGGACTTTCTAATAAAATAATATGTTTAGCAGTGTAATGAGAAAAAGGAATAGAGCTGCGTTCTATTAAAAATTACTCTTAAGAATTAGTCATTTTTATGAGTTCTATAACCTCAGTGTCAAAATAATACTTGAGAAGTAACTTACATATTATTTTTAGGAAATATTTAGGTTGAGTCAACCAAATTATTAATAAATTTAGAATTAAAATATTTATGAATATTTAATAATCTATGTATGTTAATAAAATGTATTAATGTAGCAAGATTTTTATCAATGTAAGCACATCTTTAGGATACCTAATTCTTCCTCCATTGTGGAGCCTCTACTCTGCGAACCAGAAACGCCCAAAACTCTGTTGAACAATATGGAAAATGCACTGCCCCAGACACCTAAAATAAAGCAGAAACAAAGAATAACTTAAAATGTACCAGGATTCAAAATGGTCAAACAAATCAGTGATAATATCTTTATTTTGATCACTTACCCATTAAGAAATGCAACGGGTTTTCTTCATACTTCTTAACAACTGTTCCCATAAAAAATTTGCTTCCAAATAAGTCGGGAGCCATAAAAGTACCATATTTAGCCATGCCAATTTCGTATGGACTAAATTCAACCCAATCTGAAAGCATTTAAAAACAAGGCAATCCATTAATAGGAAAATGCTCCAGCATGGTGTACACAGCTAATGATCACTCTAATCATGTTATGCTTATTCTCATTCATTTATTGAAAATGTTGAAAACATTAGCCAAATGCCCATTATGTATATGACATTGTGTAGAAGTTGGGGAAAAATGCTTAGACAGTAAGACAATACAAAAAGATTCCTTCTAATTTGCAGAAATTGGTTACACTTTTCTATTTAAAAACTCAGATGTCTTTTTGAAGTCAGTTTTCATTCTACAAAATAGAAAACTGAAAACTGCTAACTAGATATAAATTTCATGGAGCAGACAGAAGAAATTAAACTCTTCGTTAACATTGCAAGCATCTGTTAAAATGAAATAAAATGTTTCCTAGCATTTACCTTTTCTTCATCTTTAAATTTTGCTTACTAACCATCGATTCTAATTCCACGAGATTGCAATACAAAGTCTTTGGGTTGAATGCCTTAGAAAAACATGGTAATAATGTCAGTGACATAGCCGGACTGTCTGGGATCAAATCCCATTCTGCTGCTTACACACTATGCTTAATGACTTGGGAATATTATCCTTTCTCTGTTTTAAGTCCCTAATCTGTAAAATGTGAATAAAATTAGTAGGTAGTGTGTAGGGTTATTTTGAAGATCCAATGAGTTAAGAAATCCTGGTCAACATGGTGAAACCCCGTCTCTACTAAAAATACAAAAAATTAGCAGGGCATGGTGGCGCGTGCCTGTAATCCCAGCTACTCAGGAGGCTGAGGCAGGAGAATTGCCTGAACCCAGGAGGCGGAGGTTGCGGTGAGCCGAGATCGCGCCATTGAATTCCAGCCTGGGTAACAAGAGCGAAACTCCTTCTCAAAAAAAAAAAAAAGAAAAGAAATATAAGCAGCTTAGAAGAGGGCATAGCACATTTTAATTTCTCAATAAATAGTAGCCACTTTATGTTTCATGTGTCCCCATGAAACATATGTCTATAACTATGTCTAATTATCACTGCATCTTACTGTCTTCAGCAAGAACTCCTGGTTTCTGATTCCCATTTTCTACACTGGCCACTCCTTCATTCTTCTTCTTGTTGGTAAAGGATGCTATTGTTCATGCCACTACTCTCTTTAAGATGACCCTTGATGGTTCTCTTTCCTTTTAGCTTACAACTAAAAGATCAGTGCTGTAGGCTCCATCACCAGGTAAGTTTAGCACCTGGTCACCTATCCATTTGCCCACCATGACCATACTGATACAAAGTGCTTTATTCTCTCTCTTGAACCTTCACGATAGCCTCCTAAAATGCTTCTATACTCTGTTCACCTATTACCTTTTTGATATCCCATACCCAGAAGAAATCTTTAAAAATATAAATCACAGCACACCAGTGTCATCTGAAAGCTTCCCATTACATTGAAAACAAAAACAGCCTACAACGTTCCATCCTGGCCTAGCTCCCACTCGCTGTGAGATTGGCCACATCTCCTAACAGTGTTCTGTCCCATTTTGTCTTGCGTATCCCACTTCAGCTGCAGTCTTTTCGCTGTTCATCAGAGACGTCAAGCTCATTCCCACTTTGTATACACTTGCTATTTTCTTCTGCTGTTACAAGGCTTGCTCCTACTGAATCTTTAGTTTAGGGTCTTTGCTGATGGTCGGTTATAAAATCCCAACATCGTCCACCCCTGCCCAACTCATAATTCTCTGTCCCATTTCATTTGTTTTTCTAGTTTTTCCCTTTCTGAAATTTTATGTTGGGAATCTCTTATCCAACAATACAAAATCCAAACAATTCCAAAATTCATAAGTTTTTTCGTTACTCATTTGGTGGTAAAACCTGATCTGAAACCATTTGGTGGTAAAACCTGATCTGAAACCATTTGGTGAGAAATCAGTCTTAAATGTCGGTGGGTACTCTTATAATTCATTTATCCCACTCGATATGAATATTTAGGTAGCCTATTGAAGAAATATCACTGTTTGATTATAAAAACCCACTGGGGTATTAAGTAATACACAATATGAGTACCTTTATACCTTTAAAATCCGAATATTTTGAATTCTGAAACACATGTCACCAAAGGTTTCAAAAAGGAATTGTGGATCTATATTTATTGTTTGTTCAATGGTAGATCACAACATTCTCCTTTCACAAAGGAAGGAATGAAATCACAATTTTGATAACATTATAATTCATTGTATGTCAAAGGCAAATGGTACCTATACTCTTCATCAGAAAGTGGTGCGATTTACAATGATTTACATGGAGTACTTGAGACATGACTAGCAATGAATCAGAGTCTGTTAGGAAAATTCCTGTATTCATACAAGTTATTGCCCTATCTCTCAATTTCACACCCTATCATGGGAACTGAAGCGTAACAACTTCCTGGTCGCAACTTTTCTAGCGAGTTCTTCTTTATTAGTGCTGTGGCCTGGGAACACAGTAACTACGGGCCTTCTCAAAAGCTAAGATGAGCCCTGCGCTCTTCATTGAAGAACTCACGGTATTAGTCTTCAACTACTTCTCTCCTGCTGGTGACTCTACCTGTTGACCCCAACCTCTCTCCTGACCTCCAGATACTGCCAACTTCCTCTGGGACCCTTACACTCAGATACTCTGTCATCTTCTCCCACTAGACTTCCCTAGATAAGAACTCCTCACTCTTCTTCCGGGCCAGCTTAGCTATTTCAGTAAACCGTGCCATCACTGTCAAATCCATCATTGCACCACACCGATGACTCTAAGGCCTCTCATATCCGTCTACTCTTTTCATTCTTTATAAGCAGGTCCCTAGTTCCAGGCCTTTATTTATCACTTCATTCCTTTCCCTTCTGTCTTTAACTGGACACGAAAGTACTTTTTTCAAAAACACAATGTAAATAATTTTATTGCCCTGCACAAAATCATTATTTCCTATTATCATCAAAAGTAAATAAAAATATTTCTGTCTAGAATTAAAATCATTCCATAACTTGGGACTAATGGTGTCTCCAAATGTAACATCTTTCTTCACCACTGTGTGCATAAGTCCTAGGGTAGTTTTTTTTTTTTCAGTGATGCCCAGAACATACCTCTGCTTCCCTTATGAGTGTTTTCTCATCTTGTTTCCACACAAAGATGTCTTTTTACCTGTACTTGATAGATCCTTCTACGTTCAACTTAAATCCAAGCTTCATCACCCTCACGAAGTCCTTCTTATGACTATACTAAATCTCTATGAGAGCTCACCCTTCTGTCAGGTCCACATACTTCTGTCATGTATAGGCATATTATAGGAATTTTTCCATGCTTTATTTTCGTCTCTTTAATAGGATTATAACTTTCCTGAAGAAAAGTACTATCTTTGTACTCCTATAGTGCCTTGACAAAAAATGTACCATGATGCTGAGTTCATAACCAGAAGGTGTCATCCCTAAATGCAGTTCATTCACCAGTGGAAAATTTTAAATGAACGTTTTAACTCCTCTCAGCAAGGTGATGTAGTGGAGGAGTCAAGAATTTCTAACAGTTTAAACACGAATGTTTATTTGTTGAAAATTTCCAAGGAATTTCTAAATGAAACATGTTTAAAATTATTCCAAGAGGGATGGAAAATGTTATCTGGTATTGTTAAAGTAAAATTATTAATAAAGCTTCTGTAACCTAATTTGGTTATTTGGCTTTTTAAAATATAATTCAGAGACTCTCTCAACTTTTCCCTCTACAGAGCCACCTTCATTCTAAGCATATATTAGAAGAATAAATGACAGACATGTCTCTAGTCTTTTTTCTCAGTAACTCATGTAAAGCTACTTGAACCTCAAGACATGTACCGTAAGATGCCTTATCTGGGTACAAGATTCATATAATTAATGTTTAATGATTTTGTCTAAATCTGCTGGAAGGCACAGCTCAAACCTCCTCATCACAGAAGCTTAACAATGAAGGTGTACCCCTCATCTCAGTAGCAGTACTGCAATTAGGCAGATGTCGGAATCAAACACATGCAGGTTCAAAGACTACTAACTGAATGTAAGACAGCCTTTCCTCAGTCTAGAAGAACCCAAAATACCCACTCACCCAAATATTATTTATTAATTATTTTAGTTAGGTTTTCTTTGAAAATGGCTATTGACTAAAAATTCAGAATAAAATATAACCACTGTGAAAAGTCCAGAACAATCAAGATAATAAAAATAAACCTATTATATCTTTATGCCTTTTTATAGTTTTCAGTCTTATCTTAAGCACATTTCATATTATTGTATTAATATCTCTGTAAGATAAATCCTAAGGTTAATATCCTTTTTAAATAATGAAGAAAATAACGAATCAGAGATTACATGACTAGCCTGAGGTATTCAGCTTAGAATTATTGTGAGACAAGGCTTCTAAATTACAACCTAGTGCTCTTTTGGCCATATCATTATTCTTCCTGGGTGAAGGATGATTTATTTGGCCATGCAAAAATCTGACTAGCATGCAAGTGTTATAGACCAACGAATTCCAAAAATTTCAAAACTTTACAAGATAATAGCTATGGGGGGCAGGAAAGCAATTTCATTATGGCGCTTACTTTGCTTATGTCATAAAGTCTCAACTCTCTACTATGAACTCCATTAGGGCCCAAGGTGTGTGTTTCCTTGTTGCTGCCGACCATACCGGATTTATCCCAGTCCCTGCTGCACATCCCCCTCCATAATCCAATAATTAAATTTGCCTTTCATATTCAAATCCTATTCATTTTTAAGATCTAGAGCTCTGACTTTTCTTATACAGCTTTCACAGAACATTCTAATTTGTTAAAATTTCCTGGAAACGTATTATTGGGGCCTGCCATTGTTTTACAAACTTTATCTCACTTCCTTGCAAAATATAGTGAGCCGTTGCATCTTCATTTAACAGGTGAGAAAACTGGGTCTAACAGAGGTCCTATCGCTTGGTCAAAGTGACAATGTATAGGAACAGTTCTGTACTCTCTTGTGCCTTAACTTCTTTAATAAGTACTGTAAATTTTCCAAACATTATAAGGTCTTATAGGGTGGGGGTGATATATTGTGGTGAGGAAAGGAGTTCATCCTTAGTGCCTGCAGAATATAACCTACATAATCAAGTATCACTGTATACACATCAGAAGTCAATATAGTAAAATAAAAAGAAAAAAGGATTTTTGAAACCAATTCTCAGCACTTCTAATTACTTTCGAAGTGGTAATGTGCAAACTATTTAATCTATATGAGGTTCTGGTTTTTCTTCTGTGGAACAGAGCTAAAAATACCTACTCCAGGGTTGTAGTAAACATGGAATAAAATAATAAATGTGCTAAGTGCCTTATGAACCGTAAGTATGACAAACATTTTAGCCAATATTTTCACAAACACTTGAATGGATGGATCCCATATGTGTTAATTTTTGTAAACTCTTCAAAATTCTTGTCTGAGAGGCAGTGGAGAGAATAGTGAAAATTACAAAAGGATCCTGGATATATATCTGCTAATAACACACCATTCACGATGATTTGTTAAGCTCATGGTGTGTCTGAAGTCCCTGAGATACTTTTCCTAAAAACAGAATGAAACCCACCAGCCATGGTAGCCATTGTGCTGCAGACTGATCCTGACAGAGCCCGGCAAAAGTATGATGTTGTGTACTTTGAAAACATTCCACAAAATGTAACGTGGTTGACATGTACTGTGCAGTTAACCCTACTAAACATATACAGACTGTTTTCCTTGTAATTATTCCCTAAAGAATATAACTATTGACCTAGCATTTACACTGTAGCAGGTATTGTGAGTAACCTGGAGATGACTTAAAGTACACAGAAGGAAATGTAGAGGTTACCTGCAAATACTGTGCCATTTTCTATAAGGGGCCTGAGCATCCACTGAATTTGATATCCACAGGGAGTCCTAGAGCCAAACCCCCGTGAGTACCCAGGGACAACTCTAGATCATATTACCCAATTAATGAAAAGATAACCAACAAGTAAAAGAACTTGCATTGCCTCAAAGCACTAGGCACGTTATTTTGTCAAAAGTTGTTGAGAAACAGATAACTAAAATTGAGGTATTGATTGTATTCCTGATTATTTTACTATATTAAATGAAAATATATTAGTTACTAGTGTCATGGAATATTCTCTACAACCAGCAAATTGTCTCGCTTGATACTGTCTTATATTTTCAAAGTCTTATGTCACAGAAAATACATTAAAATGAACAACTGAAATTGCTTATGACTTTCTTCTAAAGAAAATCATGGGACCCTGCAAGTCAGAGGTTCCAGGAGGTGTTGTGAGAAAGGAAACGGCATACCTGCAAACATCAGCTCTGAAACGTCGGGTTTGACATGAAGACACGTGAAAAGAGGTAAAGGGCACTGTGCAGCACTGACTTTTTCCTTCAAACTACTCAGGGTAGTATTCATCCTCTGTCCACAGAAGAAAGAAAAAGCTGACTTTAAATTTATAAGCAGATACCTGTTTATAAATAGAATGCTATTTAAAATAGCACTTCCAATCAAAATCTCATAATTTTACAATAAAAATAAGTCTTATTACTTCTAGAAATTACTAGGTCCTGAATGAACAACAAAAAGTAAGCCCTATGGAAGTAACTGTCTTCATTTTGAAAATAATCTTAACTCTAGAGACTGTGTCTACATCTGAACTGGAGAATGAATTAGCAACTATGGAGCCCAGAAGAAACTTGGCCCCTGGACTCCCTGTCTCAGGCTCTCCTCTGCTCCATCTGTAACAAAACATCTCACTGCAATCACATATCAAGTGGGTCTCTTCTATATGATCTCCCTCCTTTCTTGACTGTTCAGGCTAAGTTCATTCTTCCTCATCTAAAAATGTTATCCTTCTTGGAGGGAACGGGCAGTTAAGGGTTCAAATGTGAATCCCGCCCCCCCCAGAAAATGAATATTTCCTCAAAATGAAAAGCACTTCCTCACACATTCAAATCCTTTACATCATTTGAATGAATTAGTAAGCACTAGTTTGAAAGGTAGAAGAGTTACGATATCTGGTGGGGAGAATGGGTGCAGTACACAGAGTTGGAAGAATAAGTAGAGTCCAGTGATTTTTATAAAATGTATTGCATTTTCTTTTATCATATGCTTCGTCTACTTGTTTTAAAAGTAATGTAGAGTGAACTGTAACTTACATTATGAATTAGTGTTTCTCCTATTAGCATCCCAAAGATATCAGTAAAGGTGACAGGCTGTCCAGAGCTTTTCTTCTTCCATAAAGACTCAACGTATCTTTTAACTTTCTGTGGTGTGAGAAGTAAAAGGGGGTTGTGGCTAACATTTTTCATTAGTTCTTCATTAATCTCCTCTGGCCCTTTCTCTGGAAAATCGGGGTGAGAATACAAGGTTGACATGTACCTACACAGAAAACAAAGCACAATCAGTAAAGATAAAGGGCATTACACAGCCGTCTCCAAAGAAACCAGGTACTCTGTAAATGAAGAATGGTGGTTAACATTGGTTCACTTCATTATCTGATGGCAGATATTAACAAATGTAAGAAAAGAACGTGTCAATCAGAAAGGAGTTGGTCTACCATGAAGGCAAAGTCAGAAAGAGGTATCAGAGGAAACACTGAACTTCCCTGCACAGTCCAAGAGAGAGGGTGCCTGACTAGGCCCACTGTCCACTATTTAGTGTGCCAGGAATGAGGATCTCCATCAGACTATTTGAGATTGATGACAGAGCACATCTGAGTCATGTAAATGAACTGACTTGTCTGGCTCCAAGACTAGTCAAGCAATCTGATCATCTAAGTTTCCATGATGCTTATCTTCAGGTAGAAAATGTGCTGTCCCGACTATGGTGAATTCCTAATTCCCTTGACAAATGCTTTTTTCCCCCTTAATTATTCATTGGCCAGTTAGACAAAATCTCGAACCTTGTTAACTGCAGCTCTGAAGGCAAAATCCTAAAGAGCAACAAGGTCATTAGAGTAAATGCTTTCTTCTTTTTTTTTTTTTTGAGACGGAGTTTCCCTCGTTACCCAGGCTGGAGTGCAATGGCGCGATCTCGGCTCACCGCAACCTCCGCCTCCTGGGTTCAGGCAATTCTCCTGCCTCAGCCTCCTGAGTAGCTGGAATTACAGGCGTGCGCCACCGTGCCCAGCTAATTTTTGTATATTTAGTACAGATGGGGTTTCACCATGTTGACCAGGATGGTCTCGATCTCTTGACCTCGTGATCCACCCGCCTCGGCCTCCCAAAATGCTGGGATTACAGGCTTGAGCCACCGCGCCCGGCCAGTAAATGCTTTCTTATGAAGCCTCTTGGCTGCCAGCCATTTGGCCACTTCTGGTACAACTGGAAATCACCATGAGCCTTGATATTTGACATCTAGACAATAAATATTCGGTTATTGTGCTCCTTCCTGTGAACCAATACCTCTAGTATGGTAGATCTCATGCTGAATATTAATTACTTGTTGACTTATCTTTTTCCCTCAATAAATTGTGTCCCCTTTCTTCAGGAAATAAACTTGGTTTATTCATCTGTTTTAGCCTCAGTGACTAGTTAATGTCCAGCATATGACAAGCACAGCTTAGAAAACTCACAGAACAAACAGAATATGTAAACACTTCACCACTTCATCCAACCAAGGAGAAAATAGCACATGTTTTGATCTCTGACTTCCCTGGGATTCAAATCAAAATGTCTATTATAATGGTTATTGTCCCTTCAAGGGGAGAAAACTAATTCTTGTTGGGCCCCTACTATATTCTGGACATTGTGTTAGTTAATTGTTCACAAGTGGTTGATTTGAAGACTCACAGTGGTTTTCAGTTTTTAATTATCAGGAAAAAGAGCATTGGTGAATTTAAATAACATGCTCATATTCCCCAATATATAGCAACAGAACTGGAATTCAAAATTTGTCCTCTCCCCAATAGGCTTTTTTTTTAGTCTATTATACAAGACTTCAGTTTTTAGAGACCAAACTATTCCCATTAAAATAAATTATAATTCCTTATTGGGTTCAGAGTTACTTGGAGACAAGCTGAGAATAATGATCAGTTAATAAATGGAGAGTAGCAGACCCACAATGGAACACATGCACAGGAAAAAACTTTAATATACTTTTATGCCACAAATTGAATTAGAAACAATTCTCTCAATATGTGGTAATGATAAACCAAATGGACTTGCCCAACTCAACCTAGTATAATCACCAAATATCTATAAAAATACAGCTTTGAATCCTTGAAAGATACACAGTTCATTTATTCCTATAGTTATTCCAAAGTCTACCATGTGATCCATCCAAATCAATAAAGATCTGATATTCTGGACCTTGTCATACTTTTAACAAATGCACAATGTACTCTCTGAAGGCTGAAGTAAACTGGTGTTCTCTCTCTCTCTCTCTCTCTCTCTCTCTCTCTCTCTCTCTCTCTCTCTCTCTCTCTCTCTCTCTCTCTCTCTCTCTCTCTCCCCCCCCCTCCCCTCCCCCCTCCCCACCTCATAAGCAGTTGGCTTGGAAATACAAGCCCTGGTGAGAGACAGAAAATCGTAGAATACTTCAACCATTGACATTGGGTTAATGGTCTCTGCTTGTTCAGCATTTATGACATATATTCCTCAGAATTCACTAAATGAGTTCGATAGTCTTTTCATGGTGTCCGTGCAGTTACATCTGAGTGAGACTGTCTCAAAAAATAAAAAATCAAATATACGAATATCATCCGAATTTGTAACTTTATAGTTAAGCCTTTATTTTCATCTCTTTACCAGTAATGTTTCCCAATTATACCAATCAAGTTTCAAAAAGAGAGTACTTTAGACATAGGAGGGCCTCTATAAATTAGTTAATGAATGAAAGGGTCTTAGGTTTATTTGTCGCTAAATCTGTAAACATTTGCCTCTACTTTTTCAACGTATTTATAAGAGACGACACCTCTTTTTTTTTTATCTAAATGCATTTCAGGTCGTGTGACATTTTAGATGTAAATCAGCCAGAGAAGAAGAAATGTTCAGTTCAATGCCCATCTCCAAATCAAATGGTCAATGTTCTAAAACATCAGTAGCTAACCACCAGGACTTGCTGAATCCAAACCTTCTGGGGTAAACATTTAGAATTTTGGGGCTTAAAGAAGTGCAGAAGTGATTTTCATCTGCAACCAAGATCTGGAATCTCAAATCTTCTTGAGAAGACCCTCAACACCTGTTAAGCAAATATCTTAAAATCCTTTAAAAACTCCTAAACTAATTTTCCCATAAAATGCAGCTGCTTACACATTTCTTCATTTAGTGATTAAGCAACTGTGTCCTAAAGAAAGTCAGGCACTGCGCTAGGTAAGAGAGGTTCATTAGGGGACAAGACCATCTTAGCCCTTAAACAACAAATTTTCTCTAACAAATATTGACCTTTGAGTCGGTTACACCTTATGTGACCCCTTCTGTTAATGCTATTTCTTTTTTCACCGTTGCAGCAATTTTCTGTACTACTAAGCTGAATGTGCTCACTCTCAAATTCTATTTTAGTTAGTTCAGTGAATTGGGCCATTCTCACGTCTTTTTAGATGGCAACGCTGTACAAACATGGCACTCAACATCCGGTAGCCCCTGGAAGAACAGTTGAGGAAGAAAGCTGTGCTCATCCTGAGCGAAAGAACACAGGATTACTGTGCTGACTTTTTAATGCACTCATTTCAGGTCTCCGGGTTAGCTAACACTTACAGCTAAAGAATCACAAGTATCATCCAAAATTAATCTCAGAAGTAATTACCATAAAGGTAGTAGCAGCTATAAGGGAAGCTTTGTCCTACCTAAAACTCTCTTTTATGATCACAGAAAACTTTCTGGGAGGTCCAGGGCTTCTCCAGGTATTTCCGTATTACCTCACTTACGCCAGCTAACGGCCATGTGTCAGCAGAATATAAAAGGTTACACAACACAGAAGCGTAATTTGTTTTTCCAAGCCTTTCCGAATTCCTTCCTTTGAACTTTTTACCGTCTTACTTATACTTTTTAAGAGAGAACTGTGACCATGAATCATCCTGACCACCTTTTCTTGTGCCTCAGGGAGCGTCTCTTCTTTCCTTGGCTAACACCTCCACCTGCGCTTTCCATCTGTGTCCTGTCTCTGCTGGTCTTTTTCTATCCATGATCTTTCCATTTCTTTATCTTCCATCTATCCCTCGACAGTATTTCCTATACCTCAGACATCTACGCAAATGCTCAACTTTCTTAAATTCAGAAAAAATAAATAAAAACCCTTCCCCAGGCCCTATGTTCCCCTCAAACAATGACTCCGTCCTTCTCTTCTAAACAGAGTACTTGAAATAATAGATGGCTCTTACGAGGTCATGTTCCTACTCTTTGTACTTTAACGTTTTATTGGGCCCTTATGTTTTGCAGTTTCATGTTCAAAATTATCTTTTAATTACTCTAACCGGTGGTTCCTGCTAAAACCACTAACCAAACTCAGTCCTTTGCTAAGCTTTTCACAGATTTTCAACATTGTGAAACATCCCTCCCTCCTTGAAAAATCCTTCCCTCTAGATCTCATTTTTCACTTGATTCTCCTCTATGACAGCTTATTTGCAGCCTCCATTAGGGTTTTCTTTTTATCTATTAAGTTTCAGAGTGTTATAGGATTCCATGAATTAAATTCTTGATGATAAAAGCTAAAATGGCAGAAGTTGGTGGAATTACCTGTGGAGGACATATTGATATAACAGACCAAAAGAGAAGCCCTGAGGGAAAGCCCACATTAAGGAGAAAAACTGTGGAAGTGGGAGGGACAATGTATGCAGGAGAGGCCAGAGAGGATGAAATAAAATCAAAGAGTCCTGATGGGAACAGTCAGAAAGAAGCTCAAAGCAATGTGCAAAACGTCTCAGGCTCCAGTCTCTCCCTCCTCCATGCCACGCACCCAAAGGACTCAAAGAAAACAAGAACTTCGCAAATTAAGTGGCCTGTGAATGAAACTCGGTTACCAGGAGTGAGCAGCCTGTTAAGGAAGCGAAATGAAAAGGGAAAAGCTGATCCTTAAGGAAATAAGACTGTGAAAGAGGGAGTAGAAATATATATATATATATATATAAAATATAAGTATATATATAGTATATATAGAGAGAATATATATACTTCTCTCTATATGTATCTATATAGTTCTATATATAGAATATATATAGATATACATATATACTTCTTTATCTTTCACAGTGTATATATATATATACTTTATCTTTCACAATATATATAAGTATACATATAGTATATATAGAGAGAATATATATACTTCTCTATATGTATCTATATATATAGTTCTACATATAGAATATATATAGATATACATATATACTTCATCTTTCACAGTATATATATATATATATACATACACTATCTTTCACAATATATATATAAGTATACATATAGTATAGAGAGAATATATATACTTCTCTATATGTATCTATATATATAGTTCTACATATAGAATATATATAGATATACATATATACTTCATCTTTCACAGTATATATATATATATATACATACACTATCTTTCACAATATATATATAAGTATACATATAGTATAGAGAGAATATATATACTTCTCTATATGTATCTATATATATAGTTCTACATATAGAATATAGATATACATATATACTTCATCTTTCACAGTATATATATATATATACATACACTATCTTTCACAATATATATATAAGTATACATATAGTATAGAGAGAATATATATACTTCTCTATATGTATCTATATATATAGTTCTACATATAGAATATATATAGATATACATATATACTTCATCTTTCACAGTATATATATATATATACATACACTATCTTTCACAATATATATATAAGTATACATATAGTATAGAGAGAATATATATACTTCTCTATATGTATCTATATATATAGTTCTACATATAGAATATATATAGATATACATATATACTTCATCTTTCACAGTATATATATATATATATACATACACTCTCTTTCACAATATATATATAAGTATACATATAGTATATATAGAGAGAATATATATACTTCTCTCTATATGTATCTATATAGTTCTATATATAGTATATAGATATACATATATACTTTATCTTTCAGTGTGTATATATATACACTTTATCTTTCACAATATATATATTATATAAGTGTGTATATATATAGTATATAGCGAGAATATATATACTTCTCTCTATATGTATATATATAGTTCTATGATAGAATATATATAGATATACATATATAAAACTATATATGTATATCTATATATATTGTTCTATATATAGAATATATATAGATAGACATATATGCTTCTTTATCTTTCACAGTATATATATATCTCATATATATAAATGTGTGTGTGCACATTTAAAAATCCTTTAATTACATTTCACAGGACATGTTTACTGACAGGAGAATATAAGAAGATATTGCACCAAATCTATAACCAGAGCAATAACTGCAGTTCACATATAGCTCACGCATACAAAATTATATCCCCAAATCAGCACTCAAGGTCTAGTCTTGCTTTATTAGATGAGTTTAAGAAAGTGAGCTTCTTACATTTGTCAGTGATGGACAACACGGAGCGAATAAATAATGAGTATAAAGAAAGAAAACCACTTGAAGATTAATAACAAAATGATTGAGTAGGCGAACTAATGGAAGGGTCCAAGATTTTCTAACACATTACTCACTAAACAGGCAGATGCCTGCTCTTACCTTCAAGGGAAAGAATGATGATGGGCTACTCCCTTCTTTCAGAAGAAATAAATCATTTTGAGGGTACATATAGAGAAGACAGCAATGCTGACTCTAGGTTTTCGTCTCATAACTAGTCTGATTCTAAACATTTAAAAAAACTGTAGATTATTTAAATGTGATATTCTCTATGAAATATATACGTACAAGAAAAAAGTTTGGTTTAGTAGAAAGAACTCAGAATGACAGATCAAAACCCTGGGTTTATATGCTAGCTCTACTAGAGATGTTAGACAAGTCATTTGGCTTCTATGTCAAATTTTCTTTAGCATGAAAATGAAGAAACTCCTATCTGTCTCACAAGATAAAATGACACAGAATCTTTAAAATGCTAGACATATATGATAATCTGATAGATGAATTTTGCCATGGCCGAATGAATAAAAAGGCCTTGTAAGTCCAAGACAGATCTTCATTAATAAGGTGATACTCTTATTTGAGACATGTGAGCAAGGATTCCATTTGATTTTCAGTGTGCTTACGTGAGGCAAGCAAACCAAAAGTATGTAGTGTCATTTCTGAAGATGTTTTATAAATATATTTGCAAAAATCTAGAAGGTACAAGTATTATACATATGATGTTTTAAGTCTCCACCTAAATACATTTAAAGGACTAACGTCATATTTATGTAGATGAAAACCAATGAAATATACAGGATTTCCATATTCAAAATGGTTTTGTTTGTTCTGTGTACTATGGTATCTTGCATCTTATTCTATTTGCCCTAAAGAAGAAAATGAATATGGAGTGAATCATGTAGTTAGACATGTTCACTGAAGGACTACAAATCAGCAAATTATAAGAAGATTAACTTAATTATGGGTAGAGTATGTTGTTCCACTTCTATATTTATCTAGAATTATTTTCAATTTGTCTTTTTTATGTTTTAACTACATTTTAAGCTACAAAGTGGCTTCAAAAGAGTAAATTTGCAACAAAATTTACTATTAGGTATGAATTTGTCTTTAAAAACTCTTTTAAAGCATATTGTGGCATCAAACTGGAAAGTTTCAGTAATTTAAAGTTAATGTTCAATTTTCTCAACCCTCTTTTCTAGTGCTTGAGTTAGTTAAATCCTAAATATTTAAAATTATAGAACTAAAATTAAAAATGCATACTGACCATGTGGAGCCGGACAGACCAGCAACGTAGGTAGCACAATCCAGAATTCCTGATTCGTACAATGCCTTCATCACACCAGAGAATCCCACCATGGCTCGGAAACCCCCACCTGAACCCAATATGGCTACCACAGGCACCTGAAATGATGTGACACAGATTTGTACACAAAGTAAAAATCATAAAATACGGTTCCCTTTAATCTCAATTTTTACATTATATATCCCATATTTTGTCATAAAGAAATGCAAGTTAACTTCATACTTTAGTAATGGCCTAATTTTTTAAAGGAAGAAAATAAGGCCGGGTGTGGTGGCTCATGCCTGTAATACAAGCACTTTGGAAGGCCAAGGTGGGTGGATCACCTGTGGTCAGGAGTTTAAGACCAGCCTGACCAATATGGTGAAACCCTGTCTTTACTAAAAATACAAAAAAAAAAAAATTAGCTGGGCATGCTAGAAGGTGCCTATAATCTGAGCTACTTGGGAGGATGAAGCAGAATTGCTGGAACCCAGGAGGCAGAGGTTTCAGTGAGCCGAGGTCGTGCCATTGCACTCCAGCCTGGGCAACAGAGCAAGACTCTGTCTCAAAAAGAAAAGAATGTTCCATATAAGAAAATTAAAAAGCAATGTCTATTGGAAAACAGATATTATGAAAATGACCAACTTACTCTATTTAATAATAACAACAATAGTCTATATTTGTTCAACCTTTTGCAAATTTTTGGCTTGCTTTCAGGAATATTGTTTTATTTAACCCCCAGAAATCATGTAAGGTGAGCAGAAGGGAAGTATTTGTTGGTTTTGCAAATGAAAGTTCTGTAATGATGCCTGATGTTACTTGTGTAAGATCTACTAGCAGTTGATAAGCACCTTGCCTTCAAGTTACATTTACAGAGAGAATCTCTAACATCTGGTGACCGAAAGGTGGGTGGTCACACTTAGGGCTTCTAGCTTTGCTCTTAAGCAGATGATGCTATCATTACGCAGAACAAGGTTCCCAGAGCAAGAAGTTAGGCAAAGGAAGAAACAGTGTGCTCGCTCTTAGAAATGCTGAGTATCTTTGGGAGGCCGAGGCAGGTGGATCGCAAGGTCAAGAGATCGAGACCATCCTGGTCAACATGGTGAAACCCCGTCTCTACTAAAGACAGAAAAAATTAGCTGGGCATGGTGGTGCGTGCCTGTAGTCCCAGCTACTCAGGAGGCTGAGGCAGGAGAATTGCCTGAACCCAGGAGGCGGAGGTTGCAGTGAGCCGAGATTGCACCATTGCACTCCAGCCTGGGTAACAAGAGCGAAACTCCATCTCAAAAAAAAAAAAAAAGAAAGAAAAGAAAAGAAATGCTGAATATACAACATGAATATATTATGTTTCAAGTATTGGAACCTGAACCCTGAGTGGCCACTTACCAATATGATGTATACATATATTCGTGGGGTGATTATTTTACAACCAGAAGGACCAAACAGATTGTAGTCGTAAGATATAGTAGTTGTAAGGAAGCCAGATATGAATTTAGACAAAGAGGAAGGATTTGAATTAAGCCTTGAAAGGGGGTTGAGTATATAGGCAATATAATAATAATAATAATAGCAAATATTTATGCTTTAAATTGAGAAAGAGAAATCTGCAGAGGCTGGATCTTATTAGAGTTAGAGCAGTGGATAGCAGAACACCTACGACTAAATTCCTCACCTAAATCTGTTCTCTAACAACTGGTCTCAAATCAAAAAACATTAGGCATCAAGCTACATGCAAACTGGAAACCTCATAATGAGGTTGTGCAGTGCAATGGAAGGATCTAAATAGCTTTGAACCTGTGTGTGTGTGTGTGTGTGTGTGCGTGTGTGTGTGCGTGTGTGTGCACGCGCGTGTGCGCGTGTCTGCGTGTGTCTGCATGTGTGTGCGTGCGCGTGTGTGCGTGCGCGTGTGTGCGCGCGCGTGTGTGCGTGCGTGTGTGCGCGCGCGTGTGTGTGTGTGTGCGTGTGTGTGTGTGCGTGTGTGTATCTTTATTTTGATGTATATAGGTTCGCATAAACACCATGCTCTCAAACAGATTTTAAAATTGTAAATAAAGTAAAATATGTAAGTCCTTAAAAGCTTGTCTGGAGGGGGAATTAAAGCTAAGATAGGAAACTAAAGTACGTTATAGAGAGGGTGAATAGAGTAAAATAAAGTACTAGGTGCAACAGCAGTTGTAAGGAAGCTAGGTATGAAATTAGAAGGAAGGGGAGGGATTTGAATTCAGCCTTGAAAGGGGGTTGAGTTTACAGGCAGTAAAATAACAAACGACAATAATAATAATAAGAGCAAACATTTAACATTGCCGTGTGCTCAGTTCTGGGCCTAAGGTTCAGACGAAGACAGTCATAAGCAGGAAAGGGTATGAGATTTGGGAACCAAATTAGTATTGTAGCAGGAGTGTACCAGGGAGTTGGGAAGACAGGATTATGAAGCGCATTAAGGAAAAACAGTTTCAAGGTTGATACTGCAGGACGCAGAAGGTTGTTCATCTTCAAAACCTCTTTGGGGGCCTCTGAGTCTGTAGGTACGGTTAATTGTAGCACTGTATTATTAAAAATAACCAACCCAATACAAATCAGGTAGTTTAGAATAGAGGAAAAAAGTTCTTAGTAACATTATACCGTTGACTTCAACACACCGCAAATAGCCTGCACTGTTATTCAGCAGAAGATTTAATAAGAAAAACTGGGGAAATGAACATAAAAGCTTCTCTAATCCTAAGAAAACAACTTCCCAGATGTCCTTCTTCAAATGCCAACAGCACAACACATACTGAAGATGCTCATTGTATGTTGCTTGGAATTTTCTGGAAACAGCCTCCTATTAAACTGGAATTCATGTGTTAGGGAACCTACTGTTCTCATTATTGCTTTGAAGTAACTCTACAGGAGGTTTTCAGGTAAGGGTGTTAATTCAGATACTTCTGTTGTCATCAGGGGAAGGAAAATGTCAGATATTTGTACGTAAAGTTGAATAATCAGATTATAATTACCTTCATTTGTTGAGCTTGCATTTACATTATATCATCTAATTTTCGTAACATATCAGTACATATTATTACACCTTTTTTTGTTAGTTTGTTTTGTTTTTGAGACAAGGTCTCTCTCTGTCCCCCAAGCTGGAGTCTCTCTCTGTCACTCAGGCTGGAGTGTAGTGGAATAGAGACAGGGTTTTTCCATGTTGCCCAGGCTGGTCTCAAACTCCTGAACTCAAGGGATCCATCAACCTCAGCCTTCCAAAGTGCTGGGATTACAAGCATGAGCCACCGCATGGGGCCAATAACCCCATTTTTAAAAATAAAGCATTTTAAACACACACACAGAGACATTTTTTCCAATATCTCAAAGCTAGAAAGTGGTATTTGGAGTCACAGCTGGATCTATCATATAACAAAGCTATTATTTCATGAAGCTCCACTTTGTCTCTCAAAACAAACAGCTCCTACTTTTCCCCAACTAACTCTGCGTCCCAAGGCCAAGAAAATCCTCTGTGGGCTCGGTTTACCTATGTATAAAAATATTGATCTTGATATATTGATATATAAAAATATTGATCTTGATATATTGATATATAAAAATATTGATCTTGATATATTGATATATAAAAATATTGATATTGATATACTAATATATAAAAATATTGATCTTGAAGCTTTTAGCCACTAGTAACATTGTAGATTCCATAACATCTATAGAAACATGAATAATAAAACTATAAAATTCTAACTATGAACTATAAAAAGAATGGAAAATTAGATTTATTAAGAACATATTGTGTGCCTTGCACTCTCTCATGGACCCTTTGATACAATTTATTTCATTTAATCTTCCCAACTCTCAAAAGGAAGTCATTGTTTCATTTTTCAAGTGAGGAGTGCAGACACCTTGTCCATAGATACCTAATAAGTAGTACAACCAGGATTTGAACTGAGATATGACTGCCACCAAAATTCCTTGCTCTTTCCTCTTTGTCATTGCTCAGAAAGAAAGGGGTAACCTTTATGGAGCGAAGCCATTGATGTTTAGTCAAACTGTATTTCAAATTATGTTTCACTTCAAATAATATTGGAAAATTTTACACGATAAACAAAGCCCACATTTGGAGATTTAATAGCCTTGCTCATTCTGAAATAATGTTCAAAGAAATAACACGGAAGTTATAAGGTTCGGCTATTAGTCATGATTCTAATACAAAGAGAATCAAACAAGTGTTGCTGAGAAGGTTTGGGGTTCGCTAGTATTTACGTATAAATGATGTCAACAAATATTTCCCATACTTCTTTCATATGATTACGGGAAATGAATTTTCATTTACCAAAAACCCTGTGTTTTGATTTACTTATCCTGATAAGCTTACTGACATTACTGCCTCCCTTTCAAAAGAAAATTCTGAAGTACTCAAGAATATTTTTGTTTTTCATAGACAAGTACGTTAGAACATGTCTCTCCTTGGCTCCTGTATTAGTCAGGGTTCTTCGGAGAAACAGAACCAACAGGATGGGTGGACATGCGGAAAGCGATTTATTGTGATGAATTATCTCATACCAACGTGGAGACTGGCAAGCCCAAATCTGCAAGATGGGCCGCTGAGCGCACATTCTAATGGTAAGATAATCTGCTTATTGAAAGTAAGCAACAACCTCAGCAGGAAATCTAGCACCTTTACTTTTCTTTTATATATATATATTTTTTTTACTGCACTTCAGGTTCTGGGGTACTTGTGCAAAACATGCAGGATTGTTGCATAGGTACACACATGGCCATGTGGTTTGCTGCCTCCATCCCCCCCATCACCTATATCTGGCATTTCTCCCCATGTTACCCCTCCCCAACCTCCCTACCCCCTGCAGTCCCTCCCTTATTCCCCTGCAACAGACCTAGTGTGTGATGCTCCCCTCCCTGTGTCCATGTGTTCTCATTCTTCAACACCTACCTATGAGTGAGAACATGTGGTGTTTGTTTTTCCTGTTTTTGTGTCAGTTTGCTTCTGAGGATGATGGTTTCCAGATTGATCCATGTCCCTATGAAGGACATAAACTCATCGTTTTTTATGGCTGCATAGTATTCCATAGTGTACATGTAGCACCTTTTCTTATATGCCACTCCATTGCTCCTGATGTGTGGGCATTTGCTTGCCTCTCCCTGACCCGGTTTCCCTAACAGCTTATTTTTCTCAGCAGTCAAGGGCTCCAGGCCCCCTCAGGGTGCACCACCTTACTGAGTTCAGTCTGGGCCTCTTAGATATGTAGCTCTCTAGACCAGTGAGACCAGTTTCCAACTGTTTTATTCTTTGCCTGTTTATATCCCACCACTTATTCAGATAAGGAAACTTCAGCTTCACCTCTTGATTCCTGAAACCTGACCCTTGGAAACCCAGGCCTGCTCAGTCCATCTTTCTATACATCACTAAAGGGAGCCCTTCACTGCCTGCCTTTGACCTTGACCATGTAAAAGAGGAATAAAGATTGATAGTACAAAGTGCCATTGTCAGAATGAAGGTGGAAAAATATTCTCGATGAAGGAAACAGCAGAAACACAGGAATGGCCATGCTTATTGACAACTCGAGGTTGGCTGCTCTTATCTCCTTCAGAAACCGTCTTGCTCTGTCTCTCCCTCCCTGACTAGATGACGTCTCTATCTCTAGTCTTTCACTTAACTTATATGACAAGTGGCACTCAGAATTAATTACTTAAGGTCCCTGTTGTACTTCTGTTTTCATCCAAAGCTGTCTGTTTGTTTAAACTGAGGTACGGTCTTTATAGTCTTCCTTAAGAAGAAAGATTATCTCTTTTACACTCTGATGGAAAAAGAATGACAAGAAGAATCTTTTCTTCTTTCATTTCTCTTTACTATTCTACTTCCAGATTTTACTCCCCCCGACCAACCTTGTTAAGTTATAGCTAGTGTTTAGGGGACACAGAGACTGGATAGTAGCATTTCACTTCACAGACACAACTGTAATCTGAAAACTTCATCTGACCAAAAACTATTTTAGAACAAGAAAATAAATGTAAAAGAGTGGCCTCTGAACCATCAAAATACATCAAAAATCCTTATACACAAAGTCATATATCTTGTCCCCAGAAAAACATCTCAGCCCTCTTCTCATAAAGAAATTATATTAATTAGAGACACTGTTCTAACAGCAGGTTTGCTTATCAGATGTGAATTCCAGAGCAACACAGTTGAAAGAGAAAAGGGAAGTGTGAAGACATCACTTCAAGCAGCCAACCCGGGGCACAGAAAAACGGCAGCTGGACGCGAAGGAAGCAGGCCTGAGAATGCCCGGATGGGTTCAGTCTCAGCAAGAAACTACACATTTAAGAAAGATTTCTATCTACATAATCAAAATGACTATTTTTTAAAAAGTTTTTAGTATTTAAGAGAATAAACCGTTAGATTGTAGAAAACAGTAACTATTTGACTAGTTCATTACACAGGCAGAAAAACTAATTTAAAAGTAAGGCTGTAGTAAATGGAACAATTAGTGACCATGCCTGCTATGCCACAGAACGGTGGCGCCCGAGGACATGTGTAATATGACTGCTTTACTGAGTCACCATGACGTGCCGCTATACATTTCGCTGGATGCTTTACGGGCGTTCGTACTCATCTCCTTACCCCAGCAGGAGACCTTATCATCATTTTACAAGTGAAGCGCAAAGGGCAAGCAATGTGCCCAAATCCATTAAATACTCCATTCAACATTGAGTTCCAGCCTGGATGCTGTTCTTGTTCATTGCACAAACTGCCACAACAGCCCACTCTTCCGTACCTCAGAGAGGCCAAGTGGCCAGTACTAAACAGAAAGTGAAGGCCCTGACAGGAAGCAAAGGATGTGGAAAGCTAAGAGATCCAAGAAGTAACATAAAAATAGAAAAATGTGACTTTTGTTATGGGAACGGGTGGTGCTGATAACTTCTAAGCTGATTATTTCTGCCAAGAGAAAACAGCGCAGACTGAAACCAAAAAAGCAACAACAAAAGTTTTCATTCTAGAAATGACTTCCAAACACACGAATTTCATGTTTTTTGAAGGACAGCCCAGAGAAAAAGCATAATTAATTACCTCATTCCCCATCTGTTGCAGAAAACTTATTATACTGTCATTATATGAATATTAGGCAAAGTCATATTTTCCCAGGAAGACTTACTAATCCTTTCCACAAAAGGAGGAGTGACTAGAGGTGGCAGCAGAAACTTATTTTTGGAAAAGAAGAACCTAAGAAAAAATGCCAACCAATGTGTCCTACATAAATTTCTAACTCAAGAGTCTAAGCCAAGATCTCATCAAAATCTCCTCCTTAACTGGTGTCTCCCTGGCAACCTGATACTGGTGCTCCTGTTTCAGAACCATGATCTCTCTCCCTTTAGCAAATTTCCTCCATGCAGGCAATGCCTAATTTGTACCCTGACTCACAGAACAAAATATTCACCAAGGATCGACCATACTAGGAGCTATGCTAGGTGTTTGGAATACAGAGATGAATAACACAGATATTGCCCTGGTCCTCATAAAACTTAAATTCTAATGGAGAAAACAGTCACCAAATAAATATTTTTACAAGAAATTTTTAAAGTACCAACCATGCTAAATGCTGAGGAAAGAATGTGCATATGTGCCCTAAGAGAGTACAACTGAGAGAACTAACTTAGACCAAGGGGAAAGGAGGGAGGAGATGATCTGGAAGAGTCTCAGAAGAAACTGCCTGATTAAAGCTGTGCTGATTGAAGAATGGGAGAGTGTTAGCTATGAAGCAGTTGAAGTGGAGAGCGGGGTTGTACGGGTGAAGTGGAGAGCGGGTTTGTACGGGTGAAGTGGAGAGCGGGGTTGTACAGGGGAAGTGGAGAGCGGGGTTGTACAGGGGAAGTGGAGAGCGGGGTTGTACGGGTGAAGTGGAGAGCGGGGTTGTACAGGGGAAGTGGAGAGCGGGGTTGTACAGGGGAAGTGGAGAGCGGGGTTGTACAGGGGAAGTGGAGAGCGGGGTTGTACAGGGGAAGTGGAGAGCGGGGTTGTACGGGTGAAGTGGAGAGCGGGGTTGTACAGGGGAAGTGGAGAGCGGGGTTGTACAGGGGAAGTGGAGAGCGGGGTTGTACGGGTGAAGTGGAGAGCGGGGTTGTACGGGTGAAGTGGAGAGCGGGGTTGTACAGGGGAAGTGGAGAGCGGGGTTGTACAGGGGAAGTGGAGAGCGGGGTTGTACAGGGGAAGTAAAGAGCGGGGTTGTACAGGGGAAGTGGAGAGCGGGGTTCTACGGGTGAAGTGGAGAGCGGGGTTGTACAGGGGAAGTAGAGAGGGGGGTTGTACAGGGGAAGCCCATTGGAGTGAGAAGCACCACCATACTGGAGACCTCCAGCTGGGAAAAGTTTCTTTAGAGACAGAAGTAAGAAGTACTTACTGGGAGGGGGTGTGGGAATTCAGGATAAACTGTCAAAAACGAAGCTAGAAAGAATCTGTGCAGCTAAGAGTTGAAGAGCAGTGGAAGAATTTTAAGCTTGGCATGGGTGGAATTTGATTTCTGTTTTGAAACGTTCACTCTGAATTCATTGCAAACAGAAAGTGGGAAGAGGGAGACAAGTACAAGTCGTCTCAATACAGAAACATATGTAAGTCCTCTCTATACAAGGCATAAAGACAAGACTTGGTGCTCAGCTTTAGACAGGCAGAGTGTGAGATGTAAAGAAGTCAAGTGAGTGTAGATATTTAGATCTGAAGCTCAGAAGAGAGGTTCTAAGTTGTTGATCTACATGTGAAAGTCCTTAGCACACAGATGTTAGGTGACATCATAAGCCAGAGAGAAATTGCTTTTTGTCGTTGTCGTTTGAGACAAGGTCTCACTTTGTCGCCCAGGCTGGAGTACAGTGGTACCATCTTGGCTCACTGCAGCCCCTACTTCACAGGTTCAAGCGATCCTCCTGCCTCAGCCTTCTAGGTAGCTGGGACCACAGGTGTGTACCACCACGCCTAATTTTTTTGTATTTTTTGTAGAGATGGGTTTTCACCATGTTGGCCAGGCTTGTCTTGATCCTCCTGCTTCGGCCTCCCAAAATGCTGAGATTACAGGTGAGAGCCACCACACCCTGCTGAGAATCCTAGATTTAAATCCCAATTGCCTAGAAAAGTGTATTTCTCATGCAGCATGGTAGCATGCACCTGTAATCCCAGCACTTGGCAGGCTGAGGCAGGAGGATCACTTAAACCTGGGAAGTCGAGGCTGCAATGAGCCAAGATGGTGCCACTACATTCTATCCTGGATGACAAAGCAAAACCCTATCTCCAAAAAAAAAAAAAAATAGAAAATAGAATGGAGATAAAGAGGACTTAGGACTATGACTTGAAGAACTACTATATTTAAGAAATGCTCAGATGATGAAGAGCTGGTAAAGGACACCAAAAAGGCATGACGAAGATCACGAAGAGGTAGTAAGTGAAGGGCAGACGATGTTTCAAAGCGTAAGGAGGCGTGTCATTTGCAGCTGCAAGGTTAGGTAAGCTAGGGCGAGAACAAGATCCTGTGCGTTTAGTAGTACTCCTGACTAAAGGAGGTAGAGAATGAGCTTGTACAGAAAATTCTGGAGACGTTTGTGAAGGTAAGGGGAGAAATAGAGCAGAAGGGAGGAGAGAATACAGAATCCAAGAAATGGTTTTTGTTCTTTTTTTCTTTTTATATCGGAGTTTAGAACATGTTTATCTTTTTATAGGAAATATCCACAGGTAGATGCTGACAATACGGGTTAAGAGTGACCTGGGAAAATATGAATAGTAGCTACATCGGGGTTCTCAAGAGGAGCTTAGGATCCGTATCTGATGGCCATCTGCATTTGAAAGCAAAGGGAATAGTTTCTCCATTGAACTAGGAGGGAAGTTAAAGGACAGGCATTGGTTATGGAGTATGTCAATTCCATAGAAAGAAATGAAGCATTCTTCATCTCCTAACTTTTTATTTCTCTTTCGTTAAGAGACAGGACTATCTGTTGCGAGGAGAACAGGAAATATTCAGCTGTTAGCAGTAAAGAAAATAACTGTTGCAAATAATGAAAGCAATTAGGCAGGGAAACTCTGAGATTGCAAGGCACGATCTCACAAAGTTGACAATCTTGACTTAAAAGAAGTATGAATTTCCTAATTGTTCTTCTAGCAAGCTCATACCTCAAGGCATGGCCAACAGTCTTCAACTCTGAAAGAAATTTCTATCATCTCTACTGCAGACAGAAAGTGAGTCACCTTCTTGCAATTATTCATATCCCTCAGTTCACATCTCTTTATTAAGAACTTAACACATCGTTGGTTTTGTCTGCTTAAATATCATTCTTCCAAACAAGGCTTTAAAAATCACTAAGGAAAGTAACCCCTCAGGGCTAGCTATCTCAGCTTTATTCTTTTCTAGCACCTAGCACAGTACCTCAATAAATAACCAGTGTTAGAAATGAAATGAATTTGTAATATCATTTTTCTGTTTTGAGGGTATACCAATACCAAATAAGGATGGAGACCAAAAAAAAAGTTGTAGAATTGCTACTGAAACGTTATCTACATTAAAAGAAACACGCATACACACACTAAAAGCTTCAGAGAAGCTAGAAATTTCTGAAGAATGTATAGAGAAAGCAGTTTTTTCAAGAACTAATTAGCCTGACAAGATAACCACACATTCTAACAGGGATCTATTACAGTGACAAGCAAGATACAGGATTTGGCCAGGCATGGTGGCTTGTGCTTGTAATCTCAGCACTTTGGCAGGCAGAGGTGGGAGAACTGCTTGAGCCCAGGAGTTTGAGACCAACCTGGGCAATATAGCAAGACCCCACCTCTAGGAAAAACAAAACAAAACAAACTATACATATATATATATATATATGCACACACACACACGAATCATCTGGGTGTAATGGCATCATCCATAGTCCTGGCTATGTGGGAGGCTAGGAGTTTGATGCTGCAGTGAGCTATGACTGGACCACTGCACTCCCACCTGGGCAACAAAGCAAGACCCTTTCTTCAAAACAAAACAAAACAAAATGGTAGATGCAGGATTGAAGAGAAGTCTCCCTCTTTCTAAAACATAAACTTAAATGAAGGTTTCACTTCTCTCCTTAGTTTCCTTTAAGCAAAAATTCCCCTTAAACAGCATCTTAACTTAGAATCTACTCCCATAACAACGCAAGCCACTCTGGCATTAGTAGGTTGGCTTCTGAACCCTACGCACACCTGAAACATATTTGGAAATCTGCAACCACATGTGGGACAGGCGTGGTCATTTGGCTCCCTTACTCAGAATGTATGTCTTATTTCCAGTTGTATTCTGCCTTTAATTTGCAATAATCCTGAATTCCTACAAGAATTAATTATGATATTATTTTATGAAAAATTTAAGGAAATTAATTCCTACAATAAATAATTCAAGAGTATACTATGCATATATGTTTACTGATGTATTTGATTAAAACATTATTTTTATGAAAATAAATTATATTCACTTGATGTATTCAATTAACAGAAAAGCTCAAATAAAAAAATAAGTAAAAAATTACCTGATATGCCACTAACAAGAAACTTCATTATCATTTGATGAGCGTCATTGCAGCAATTAATCTTGGTAGGTTTCAGATAGAAAGATGGACAGATAGAGGGGGAGGGGGGGAGAGAGAGAGAGAGAGAGAGAGAGAGAGAGAGAGAGAGAGAGAGAAACGTAGATAAGCGATTTGATAGGTGATTGATAGATACATAGAAGAAATAAATGAATGGATAGGTACCAAAAGTAGATTATAGGTAGCCAAAAGACATATGACTGAATACAAATCATGTTATATTTTACTGGAATTTAAGAGAAGAAAAAGAAACAGAATTGAAGGATAATACTTTAAATATTTGTTTATAATATATGTGTATTCTAATATTTCTCCATAATTAGAATTATAAATCATTTCTTCATCTTAATGATTTTTATAATCCTAATTATGGAGAAATATATAATATGGAGGATTATAAAAATCATTAAGAAATGATTTATAATCCTAATTACGAAGTCAAATACACATATATTTATAAACAAATATTGAAAGTACGATTTGGTCAATTTTTGATATCATTTAACTTTACTACAAAACATAAAGAATTTGGACCATTTTCTTTTTTCTTCCATCATGTCTGCCTACATTTGTTAATTGCATTATTATTAACAAGATTTACGGCATTTTCTTCTTGTTCTAGAATGATGATTTCCAGTTTAATTTTAGCCTACATTTAAATTAAGTAAGTTTAATCCTTTTACATCTGAGACTAAACTTTTCCTATTGATAAAATAAACACCATTGTATGCATATATAAGTGTGCCTTTGAAAAATACATATATATAAATAAGTAAATAAAGTGTGGTGCATTCAGACAATGGACTATTATTTCGTTCTAAAATAAAATTCACTATCCAAGCCATCAAAAGACAAGGGGGAAACTTAAATTCACATTACTAAGTGAAAGAAGCCTATCTGGAAAGGCTACATACTGTATGATTCCCACTATATGATATTAGGCAAACTGACAAAAGGCAAAGCTACGGAGACAGTAAAAGCAAAAGTATCAGTGGGCCAAGGGGGAGAGGAGAGATAAATAGGTGGAGCACAGAGGATGTTTAGGACAGTGATCTACTGTGTATGATACTATGATGGTAGATGCGTGTCATTACACCTTCGTCCAAACCCCACAGAATGCGCACCACCAACAGTGAGCCCTAAGGTAAACTACGTCTTGGGTGATAATGATGTGTCAATGTGTTTTCATTGATGGTAACAAATGTACCACTCTGGTGTGAGATGTTGATAGGGAGTATAATCGTTAATTTTATTTATCAGCCTGACCAGACTAAAGGATACTCAAATCACTAGAAAAACATTCTTTCTGGGGGTGCTCATGAGGGTGTTCTCCAAAGAGATTAATATGTGACTCAGCACACTGAGTAAACGCCAACGGGTGCACATCATTCCATCCTTGAAGGACCGGAGGGGAACAAAAGGTGGAAGGCGGGCAAGTCTCTCTCTGTGCTTGAGCTGAGACATCCCTTTTCTCCTGCATTTGGACACCGTTGTTCCTAGCTCTCGTACCTTCAGACTCCAAGATGTCCACCTCTTGCCCCCACTGCCCCGTCTCTGACTGGGAGTCACTCCCTTGGTGTACCTTAGTCTCAGACTAAACTGCACCACTGGCTTTCCTGGTTCTTCAGCTTGCAGATGACATATTGTGGAACTACTTGGCCTCCAGAACCATGTGAGCCAAGCTTCATAATAAATCTCATATCTACTGTGTATATCTTTGGGTTCTGTTTCTCTGAAGAAGCTGAATAAACTTGGGAGGTTGTGCGGGGAGAGGAGTATATTGGAACTCTCTGTGCTTTCTGCTCAGTTTTCTTGTGAACTTAACACTGCTCTAAAACATAAAATAAAAATAAAAACTATAGCTGATAAATGTTACCAAATAGGGCATCATTTGCGATGATCTTCCTTAGAGTTTTCATTGACAAATCATTACCCTACCTTAAAAAAACTAAAGGAATAATGCTCAATCTCAAAATTGCCATATTTGGGTAAAATTCTTGGAGAAATTGTCCAAGCTAAATTATTATTAAAGTATAATAATGTGAAAAGTTTCCAACTCACATCACGTGCAGAATGCAATCCTTCACTATTCTTTGGACCCAACAGTTTCTTCATGCTTTCTCTTATGTTTTCTTTCCTCTGTTGTCTGAAAGTCTTCTCCTGATCACACAGAGCCATACTAAATCGTAGGTCTGGGCATGAGCTGTAATACCAAACAGATAAAGTCATGAGCCAGTGCTCCCAGTAGCCTGGTTTTCCATCCAGCCAGCTCCCCAAGTCCCTCCGAGCTACACGGATGTATGCTGACTGCTTCCCTCAAGCCACTTCCTAAGAAGGGACCTAAAATAAGAGGATAAACTCATGCCTGTCTTAAAGCAGCATTTTCCACAGCATGTTTTCAGAGAAAAAGGAGTTTTCAATTTTTTAGATAAAATAAACAAGCAAACAAACAGTCCCTGATAAGTTGAATATTATAAAAAAGACTGGGAAGTGCTTCAGTAAAGAATCCCATTGATATCTGTTTGGTACAGGATCTCCGAAACCCACTTGACCAAGAACTCCTTCCCTTATCTCTCCACCCTTCACTATTCCACCATCATAATTACTTCCTAACACCTCAAAGAGCCTGCATTCTGAGGAACATACTTGCAGAAATACCGTCTTAATTAATTGCCTTGTCTGATGGATGCCCCCCTCTGACAAAGAAAGGAACTTCTAATTGCAGAACTTGAGATAACCAAAAATGAGTTTACAACTAGAGGACTTTAGAACCCTTAAATTATATATACTTCTCCTTGTTAATAAAGGCAACGGCAATTTCTCTACACTATGCCAGAAACCACATTAGGTATTACATATGAATCATCGCAAGAACAATGGGAGTAATCACTACACATTATTATATAATCTATTATTATATATTGCAGCTTTATAAATGAGAAAACCGATGCTGAGAGGGTAGGACCACATAGCACACATGTGATGTACTTTCACCATGCAACAAGTCAGACATATCTTAGTACTGAAGTCTAAATACCAACTACTGAATTTAAAAATACTTAAAAATATATCAGTCTATTTTGGAATATCAATAAATCCAAAATATACAAGTCAAGAATTATCACCCATAAAATATTTGTCTCTTTACCATTCATAAAAGTCCTTACCTTAATTGCAAATCAATTTTAAATCTCATATATGTTAGTTCAGTATATTTCCTCCTTGTAAAATATAGAATGAGACTGCTAAGCCTCTGAGCTATTTTCTTTATGATCATATATGACCGTTCCAAACAATAATTACTACTTCCCAAAGGACAAATAGAGAAAGTACAATTAATAACAAAAAAACAATTTCACTAGTGAATTTAAATGATACTATTATTAAAATATTTTAAATACTTGTTTTTTAGTGCTAGAAAGCTAAAATAACACTAATATTCTCATGCATACGTTTTGGGAATATAAGTTTGTTAAAAAGCAATATTCAAATTATGCATATTAGCAATATAGCATGTTGAATTATAATTAGAATATGCATTCCTTTTAGCCTAATTCTATTTCTGGATAGCTACTTTAAGGGAAGTAACCAAAAATTTTTAAAGATATTTTAAAGAAATGGTTGTTGACCTGTATATGAAAGTATTGGGTTATATAATCACTAAATCTGATTTTGGAAATTATGTAACAAGGGGGAATACAGTAAGATAGTGAGTTAACATTTTTTAAGTCCAGTCTTGGGCTACGCTCTTTTCCTATTACTATTCTTTATAATAACATATTAGGTTAGGTATCTTCTAACCACTATAAGAAATTAAAATCTTGCCTGTACTGTTGCCTATATGAAACCTCCTCAATTTTATTTCCTTTTCTGCTTCTTAAAGGTAACCACTTTTTAGATTTCATCTTTATCATTCTAATATATTTGTTTATGCTTTTACAATGTATACTTACGTCCCTAAATAACAAAGTCATTTTGAAGATTCCTAGTTTTGTCATAAATGCTATCAGGGCAAATCATTTTTTCCAATGAGCACTTTGTTTTTCGAGAATCATCTGTGCTTATATAAATAGAAGTAATCCAAACATTTTTACCGTTGTGTAGTATTTTCATTATATTAGCATACTAAAATCTATTCATCCATAAACACTGAAATAATTTCCAGTGTTTTGTAAACTATTACCATTATTAGCATGTGGTATACCTGCGTGAAAGTTTCCTATTGTATATATACTCTTTAGAAAGAACATCTCATTTAATCACAGTAGATATGCTTAGAAAGTATTCTCTTCTTATTTCATCAGGGAGTAAAAAAGTGATTAGAAATCTATCAATGATTAACATAATTAGCAACTAGCCGATTTAAATCTAGGTCTTATTGTTCTGGAAGCCATGTTCTCTGTAATATACTGTGCTGTTATATATAATTTTTTTTAATGATCCTGATTTAAAAATAATTTTGAACAGTATAATGACCTAGAAGTTCTAAAGATACCAGCTTTTAAAATCTAGATGAAAATTCAAAAAATTCTGAGTAAGTTTATAAATGCAGTAATGGAATTATGGTTATTTCTTTTATGCCTTATTTTTAACTTTCTAATTAATTCTTTCCTGATTTTGTTATTTTTAATAGAAGGTATTATGTAGAAAATTTTTCTTTGAATAAATTGAATTTTTCCTTGAAAACAATTTCTATTACAGAGCTGACATAAATTAACATATAGAAAGAGAAGTTTTTAACATTATAAAAATATGGTTCTAATTACCTCGTGAAGACTATTTCCCATTAAACAAAAGCATTACTTCCATAGTCAGTCAAATAAAAAATGTTTCTAATCTTATGCCATAATATACCACTTTTAAGCAAGAATGAACTTAATACAAAATATGCCACAATAACCTGGACTATCCTTTGATATTTGCTGACATATATTAATAGGCTGTAGAAATAAATGCCAATCATTTACTAAGTCAAATCAACATGTTCCAGGGATCAAAATAAGACAAATAAATTCCTAAACCCAACGTACCCATTATCATACATTTGGCAAATCACCAGATGTGAAAATGTTAATTTTCGTGGCATTTGTGTAAAATATGTACTAGTAATTTTGGTCAAATCAAGTTTAACGGGGAAGTTCAGAGAGATGCAGAGAGGTTAAGGGAACTCATTATTACATCAGAGATCAGTTAGATCAAAGCAGACCTGCCTCCCCTAAAATTCACCGCTTGAAAATAAGTCCATGATTTCTTAATATTCATTTTTGGAGGCCACTTTGAAAGAGCAGCATGATTCATGGAACTTTATTAGTAGTGCTCCTGCTGGCTTACTGTGAACAAAATCAGTCTCAATTTTCAGGTTTTTCTCTATAAATATGATTATAGTTTCCTGTTTATGTTCACTTCTGGGTTTTTGAATAGCTACCTGAATCAACAATAGAAGATGTGCTTTAAAAACTACATTCATTTCTATGGGAGTAGAGGGAGGACTCTTCCAAAAAGCACTTGCTCTGACATTATTGTATGACCACCAAACTATTGGAAAAATGAGCAAAGCATATTAAAATAAAAGAATAATGAATATAAGAATATGTTTGTAAAAATTCTGCAGCTATCAACAGATAACAAAAAAGGTAAATGTAATACACTTTTCTATGTTCAAAGCTGTCAAAATTGTATTTATATAAAGTATATCCTTTAACAGTTTAAATAAATTAGTGGATCACTCATATTTCTCATCTAATTAAATAAATGCACTTACCAAACTTCAAGAGACATTTCTAGAATCATTTCAGTGACCTGAAAAAAGATATATTAATCAGATTAGATCATAAAGTAGATGTGTGTTTTATATAATAGAAATAAACTCAAAATAAATTTTGAGTGCCAGATTATTTTTAACCTTAAAAAACAAAACCTTCAAAATAAAAGTAACACAGCTCCATGAAGACCCTAAACTACAGGTGCATATCAGTAAACCAACTTTTTTTTTTTTTAATAAGTCGACTTAGCCATTTTAGCAAACATAAGAATTATCTCTGCCTGGTTGTTTTCCTCCCTCAGTAAAATAAAGTAGTTCACAATTACTATTTATAAAACATACAAAGTGCCTGAGATATAAAAGCTACTGCGATGTTGTGTCTATTATTTAGGAGCTGTCTCAGGCCACAAAATCAGAAGCTGTAATGGCCCTGAGGTTAGAGACAGCCTGGGTGGAAGTTTACGCATGTGTATTTGGGACAAGTGCAGGCCGCAGTAAGCTGGAAGTAAAACACCCATTCATGGCAGGCAGTAGGACCTAGGGTCCAGCCAACTGTGGTTAGCTCAGGAAACATCTACTAACAAGATATGGAGCCTCTTGGTTTTATTTATTTCAACACTATTGAAGCCTATTAAATATATTAAAGGACTGCGTCCTGCCAGAGAGACAATTTTGGTCTAAAGGAAAAGAAAATGACTAATATCTACTTAAGATATTAAGAGTTGTCTTTCCAGAGACTGTAAATCTGTTGTACAGAAAGGCCTTTTCAGTATTATCCCTAGCATTAGCTATGAAAAATGTAACTGTAGATTGTCATGAGAACCAAATGAGAAATGCTTTGGAAGTTGCTATACAACTCTAACCATGTTATTTTTATTACATCAACTGATATAAGACATAGAGAGAGCTAACTGGTTCAAGTAGAACAGAACTAGGATATACCTCTTGAAATATGAAGAGGAAATTTTTAGAATCAACATAAAAAGCTATAGGTTATTAGATTTACCCTCTTGAGTTTCAAGGAATGGAAAAAAACAAACTAGAAGCAGGTTTCCAAAAGGTTAAAGTAAGTTCATAGATGGCTGATTCTCAGTGCTGAATTCTATGAGTGAGCAAATGGTACTGAAGTCGTCCCTACACAAATTTGTCTCTCTCACTAAACTGTAAGCTCTGTCTTGTATAGGTTCCTATTACTAGTTTATCGTATAGTATTTGGCACACAACAGATAATACATATCTGTCAAATTACTGTTCGTGTGTGTTTGTCAGAAGGAGCACATTGGGCAACCTTTTCTTGTCAAACAGCTGATGATTACCGGAGGCAAATCATGGGATGGTTGACCCGGACAGCAGTTCCTATATATAGAATTCTATGAATCTTCATTCATCAAAGAAGCATATACATATATTTAAAGTTAATAAACTAATTGAGAATCCCAGGACAAAAGGAAGTCATGCATGCCCAGATGAATGTAATGTCAAAGGGTGGCTGGCTACCAGACAGGGGTTGCAGTTGCTGTCAGTTCTATCAATGGAAGCACCGCTCAGCTCGCAACCCAGAACATGACATCTGTTTCCCACTTCAAAATGTTAACTGGAGTATGGCAAAGAGGGCTTGGAAAACATTTTATATTGAATAACGTTACTCTGGATATTTAGAAGAAAACAAGATGGGTAAAGTATGGTCTGTTTTTTTTCCCCAAGAAATACATAAAAAGTGCCCTTAAAATGACACTACATTTAATATTTTTATCTCCAGAGGGTAAAGCCATCATGATTGGATGGAAATAACATGAACAATATTACAACTCCATGTAGAGTTTTCTAATAAATGGAAAGATTCAAGGCCTCTTTCATTGTGCCACCTCATGACAGAAGGTGTTCAAGAAGACAGTGGCTTCCCAGCTGGCAGGCCTCTAAGCAATTTGTAAATTACATATCCAGTGCTTGGCCAGGTGCGGTGGCTCACACCTGTAATCCCAGCACTTTGGGAGGCCAAGGCAGGTGGATCACCTGAGGTCAGGAGTTCAAGACCAGCCTGACCACCATGGTGAACTCCCGTCTCTACTAAAAATAGAAAAATTAGCCAGGCATGGTGGCACGCCCCTGTAATCCCAGCTACTCGGGGGACTGAGGCAGGAGGGTGGAGGTTGCAGTGAGCTGGGAAAATGCCACTGCACTCCAGCCTTGGCCACAAAAGCAAAAACTCTGTCTCAAAAATAAACAAAACATATTATATTATATTATATTATATTATATTATATTATATTATATTATATTATATTATATTATATTATATATATATCTCCAGTGCTTGAATATATCCAGTGCCTGTTTGTTCTGACAGCTCCACAAATAAAAGGAAAATCAACCATGCTACGTTCATAGTGAAATTTGTCTTCTCCGTTAGCACGCGCTTTCTGTATCTACCAACATTTCTTGGCTAAGACATTCATGATCCTGGATGGACTGACAAGACTCTTTAAACAAAGGCAGGAGAACAGAAGAGAAGGCACAGGATTCTTCCGCCATTTTGAATGTTACAGGCTGTGCTGCAAGGTTCTTGTCACATGGATTAGGATCCTCACTTCCACATTGCCCAAGTGGGTCACCCACAACCAGGAGGAAACTTAAACCCTCTCATTTGGTGCACTATGTTCAGACCTGCTATGCATGATAAGCTAGACGTTAACAGTCTCTCTACACCTTTTACCTAGAACATGTCATTCAGATAAAAACACGTACTTCCTGTGAGTCATTAAACAACTACTGTAAACTTCTTCCCACACACTGCATAAAGCACCTCTGCATTACAGGCTTCCACCCTGCTTGTATTATCACGGCAATTAGAAAGAAGAGTGACCACCTCTTCCAGGCTCTCCCCAGAACCCTAATACCTAAATGAGAACTAATTACAACTCCACCTTTTTTAGGAAGAAGTAGGCTGTGTCCCTGACGTGTTCTTGTGAAAAGCAGCAAGGACACCTTGCAATTCCCCATGGAAAGCAATTTTAGACGTTCACAATGGGAGATTTTCAGTTAGAGGAGAACGGGGAGAACTGGAGGGGACAAACGATAAAAACGAAAAGGCATTTCAGCCTTTAAAATAATTTTTAAAGGATCCAATCCACTAATTATCTGGAAAACTTTCCAGAGCCATTTTGAAATAATAAAGCTTAAAGCAACAAGCATCGTGCCTGACAATAAGGAAGCGCTTTAAAATAGCAGTCCCCAACCCTTTTGGCATCGGGGACTAGTTTTGTGGAAGACGATTTTAACATGGACCAGGGTGGCGGGTGGGGGATGAGTGGTTTTGGGATTCAAGCGCATTACATTTACTGTGCACTTCATTTATATTATTATTACATTGTAATATATAATGAAATAATCATACAACTCCCGTAATGTAGAATCGGTGGAAGCCCTGAGCTTGTTTTCCTGCAACTAGAACTTCCATCTGGCATTAGATTCTTATAAGGAGCATGCAACCTAGATCCTTCACACGTGCAGTTCAAATAGGGTTCACGCTCCTGTGAGAATCTAATGCCACTGCTGATCTAGGAGGCGGAGCAGCCATGGAAGTGATGGGGAGCGACTGTAAATACAGACGAAGCTTTGCTCCTTCGCCCACCACTCACCTCCTGCTGTGCAGCCAAGGTCCTAACTTGCTGTAGACTGGAACCAAGGGTTGAGGACCCCTGCTTTAAAATGATTATTATAAAAAAAGATGCACAGAGCAAAATAATTTCAAATTTAAGAATCTATCCTATTAGTAAAAAGTTCTTCAAATATGCTATGATTTCTCTCATATGTTCTAATATTTACATCATTTACTTTCAATAAAACATTATTTTGAATTCTGATCCCTAGAGTTCATTTACTCTTTTTTTTTCTAGGTAGAAACGAACAGCAACTAATCATCATATTGATTCAATCATTATTCACACGTTTCAAGAGTATTACATAATATTTTCGGCCTTGTCCGTATTTACTTGACCTGTACAGGATAATAAATAAAGTCATTTTTAAAGGGTTGTTTTTAGTTAGAATCATGTTTCTGTACATTGTATCTCGATCCTGTAAAGAAGGAGCAGGATATGGATCCGACGAGGAGGCGATCCAAGCAGAAAGTGGAAATTACAACCCTATCAATACATGCAAACGACACCTAATAAATTCTGCATGTTTAGAAACGGGATGAGACACTGGTAAAGTGCTTTCACCTCTCAGACGTATCCCCTCCCAGTCTCCCCACCCCTCTTTCTTCGTGCTGGTAAAATGCTTCCACCTCTCCGACTTATCTCCTCCCAGGCTCCCCACCGCTCTTTCTTTATGCTCCAGCCACTCTCTCCTACTGTTACTCATCTTGCCAGGCGAACTGCTTCAGAGCCTTTCTACTTGGAGTGCCTTCTGTCCTCAGATATCCTCGGAGATGCCTTCCGTAGCCACATTTGTGGAACTGCCTTGGTGACTCCTTCACACACATACACACCCTGCCCCATTCTCTGTCCCCAGTTTAGTTAGCACTTGTCATTATCATCACCTAGCAGGAGTGTCTTTTACTTATTTACCTTGCTTTCCATCTGTCTTGCTACGTAGAATGTAAGCTCCATGAGGGTATGGAGTCTTGTTCATTTTGTTCCCTGCTGAAATAGGCAGTGCCTAAAGGTGTCTACCACCTACCTGGTGAGGGCTCAAGAGTTATTTGTAAAATTAAATTAATGAATCAATAATTTCTCCTTATCTCACTGCACATATTACCTGCACTGTCCATTTATCATCCATAAATATTAACCTCTAGTTAATGACATGCTGAAGTTTGTAGGGGTAAAGTATACTGTTGCCAGCCACTTACTTTTACATGCATCAGAAACGTCAACATTTTTTGTAAAATGTTAATTATAGAGTCTAGGTGGCAGTCATATGATGTTCACAGTATAAATCTTTCAACTTTTTATACGTTGAGCATTTTTATAATGAAATTTAAAGAACAATAATGCTTTAGAGAGGCCTTCTCTGACTATACGAACTTTTGTTGCCCACCAACTGTTTTCTATTGCACACCTTTATTTTCCTCATAGTCTTTCTCACTAGCTGACGGTGCGTTGATCATTCTTTTGCCCAACATCACCTGTGTACGTTCCCTATTAGAATGCAAGCTCCCTGGAGAGTCCCCAGGATACTGCCTGTCACCTAGAATACCACTTGGAATATAACAGTTGCTTAGTAAATAACTTCTTAAGTAAATCAATGACTAGATGCCTCATGATACTAATTATTATTACCTGTCAGTTTACACACGAAAGTATACTTTCCAAATAAATTCTTAGTTCCTTGAAAATTGTACTTTTGTGCAGTTTTTTTTTTGATGTTCAGCAACATTTTAGGAGCACAATAAAGGCTTACATTCTCATATTAATAAATAACACAATATATTGACAAGTCAGTATTTTAAAATTATATAATACTATATCAATGATAGATGTTTATTCTTGCAGTATTATCATTTAGCTTCCATATCTGTAAAATGAAGAACCGAAAGCTTTTGGGTGCAGAAGGTCAAATGAAAATAAGGTATTCTGCTTATAAGTTTCTAAGCGTGAGCTAAACATTGGGTACACAGGAACATAAAGATGGGAAAAATAGACACTGGAGACCCCAAACGTGGGGAAAGGAGAGGAGCGAGGGTTGAAAAACTACCTGTTGGCTACTGTGTTCACTATTTGGGCGACAGGATCATAGAAGCTCAAACCTCAGTATCCTGCAACATACCCATATAACAAACCTGTACACGTAAATAAAACAGGCTGGGTGTGGTGGCTACCACCATAATCCTGAGGCCAAGGCCTCCCAAAGTTTGCGACCAGCCTGGACAGCATGGTGAAACGCTGTCTCTACTAAAAATACAAAAATTAGCCAGGCATGATGGTACGTATCTGTAATCTCAGCTACCTGTGAGGCTGAGGCACGGGAATGGGCTTGAACCCAGGAGGCAGAGGTCGCAGTGAGCCGAGATCGTGTCACTGCACTCCAGCCTGGGCAACAGATCAAGATTCTGTCTCAAAAAATATATAAATAAAAATAAGATGTTTTAAAAGAAGAGAAGGTATTCTTTCTAGATCATAAAATTTTACAAATTAGAAAAGAGCTTAGAAAAAATTCAGCCTAAACCTTCATTTTACAGATGAAGAAAATGAGACTCGGAAAGAAAGAATAAGAATTCAAACATTCTGGAGAGATATGAATGACAGAGACAAAATGAGGGTCCATTCTCCCAATTCCCAGTTTCGACTCCAAGTGAGTAAAGCAGGGCCCTGGGAATCTGCCCATCTCCATTTGGAAGCTCCTGTTATTTCTCCAGCTGTCTCCTGGACACAGAAATCACTCTATGCTGACTCAGTATTAACTTTTGGATGATAAAACTATGCAAGAGTTTTTGCTAATACTATTTTGCCTTGAAGAATGTGTTCGCTCTTCACCAAATCTAAGTGCTCTTTTTCCTCTACCAGATTACCATAACCATCTTCAAGGCTCACATCTCTTCTCTCCCACTGCTCCCTCACCGCCTCCTCTCTCTTACGACCTCTGTAAACACTGCAGAAAGATCATCGGGAAGACTGGGATTCTGAGCTGAGGACAGAGGCTGGATAGCTGGGTGGTTTGCACAGGGCACTCCCACGTGATCTGAGGAACAAGCAGGGGACTGTCCCCTCAGCCACCACGCTTCCTTCTCTCCCAACTACCCCGACAGCTCAAAAGATCATCATTCAGATAAAAATACAGAGAGGCTGAAAACAGAGTAATGAAGAAAAGCTTGCTTGAACAACTATTTTCTCAGGCACACCAAAAAGAATAGTTACATAAGCTTCTTTAAATTCAGGAATGTGGAAAGCCTCTCTAGAGCCCTGGGGATTACACATCCAGCCATCGGAAATGACAGAGGAGAGGAAATGAATGCTGTCCACAACATCTTCTCTTATAAGCAGTCTTTGTATCATGGATTAAAGTGAACCAAGTAAAAAAAAAAATTACTTTGGAAAGTCCGAGCCATGCTTGCAAAGTCCTCAACAGACATTTACTGAGAGACATTTACAGGCTGGCAACATGCAATAGGTAAGCCTGCAAAGTGCAGCCCTTGACCCCCTCTACACTCTCTTCCCTGTGATTCAGCAACATGGACCTGCCAAGCCATTTACCTTGCTGTGCCCCAGCTTGCTTTCTCCTTTCAAGACTCTGGCCTTTTGCAATACGCTCTGCCCAGAATGCGCCTAACTTCTTTACTGATGATATCCTGCTGTTTTCTTAAGGTGTAATAACAGCAAAGACAAGTAACATTTATATACTGCCTGATATGTGCGAGAAACTGTTCTAAGCCCTGTATGTATACACGCATACATCTGTGTGTTTAAAGTATTGATACATTTTAATCGCTTATTTTAATTACTTTATAGTATTAACATATTTTAATCACTTTCAATCACTTATTGAATTATATGCTTAATATTAAGCTAAGTAACATATAATGTATATATTGAACCATAAAATATATCTAATTATAATTATATTTATATATAATATACAGTATATTATATATTATATATTATATACACATAAATAAAATTGACTTGTTTAATCATAACGATTCCCTTAGGAGATATTATTTCCATTTTACAGATGAGTAAACTGAGGCACAGAAGGGTTAAGTGTTATTTTCCCAGAATAAAACAGATGGCAAGTGACAGAGCTGGAATTTAAACACCAAACAGCCTGTCTTTTAATGCCAAGGTGTTAACCACAGTTCACTGTTCAATTTGTTCAAAATCAGCTACTGCTATGGAGCCAACACGGGCCTCCTGTCACAACACGATTGTTCTTTACTCTGCCTTCCCACAGCACTCTATACATGCCTCACTGGTACTTATCTCACTGTCTGGGGATTTCTTTTTATCACATGTATGTATCTCCCTACTTCCACTTCTCATTTCAACGCTTACTCACCTCCGTGTCGCAGGGAGATAATGGAGGGAAGAATTTCCTGTACCTTATTCTTTACATTCCTTGCACAAAACACAATGACTGGCACACAGCAGATCTTCAGTAAATGTTTGCAAAAGGAATGAATGAAATCGCTTTAAAAGGGGTTGACAGAACTGTGGGCAGTGTGTCTCTTGACATAACACAGAAGAAATGCTCTCTGCAGCAGGTGGAAGCATCAAGGAGTGCGTGGACCAGAGTATCCTCAAGGTACCTGGGCCATTCTGATTACATGGACTGGTTAAGAAACTCCTTTGGGCTACGCTGGTTTCTAAATAGGTATACATTCATTCCATAAACGTCATCTATGTCATTAATTCTGTAGGCACGTTTAATCAGTGTTTCAGGTTTCCTGACCTAGAGGATTTTAGTCTACAAGAGGAAAATGAAAAACTGAACAGTATAGATAATTTAGTCCCAGTAATACCATGGAGAGTTATCACGGAGACTCAAAGGAGGAAGAGTCATTTGGGATCGTAACAGGAAAGGCAACATGGAGTAGCTGAGAGTGAAGGGAGGGGTGGTTCTCAGTGAGTGGAGGGACTTGGCGAAAACACATGGTCTCTCCCAGGAACAAGAAATTAGCACGTTAACCAGCCTTACACACACAGGCGCACCAGTTATTTACTTTCTTATTATAAACTACTAAGTCCGTTTCTTACAGCATTCAAAATCCAATGAGTTTATTCTGCACACAAAATTTTACCTAAGGTTTATTATTCCAAAATACACTAGCAAAATTTCAGAAATGCAGCAAACCTAGAAAGTGAAAGGTAACAACAACCTCCAATCATTCCTTCCGGCCTTTTGCTGCTTTGTCCTCCAGAGAGATTTACTACCAAACGTGATCTTGGAAGGCTTTGAATTTCCTAATATTTTTCATTGAGTTTGTTTACTCGTTCTCTCGCTCTCTCCTATCCCTCTTAGGTTTTTCATCTCTCTTTATCCTCCCAATTTTTTTTTGCATAAAATCTGCCAATGGAGCCCAAAGGCACTGCTGAAAACCAGTGTCATCCTTTGGAGAAACAAAGGAGATTAACGTCTTAGCACTGTTTGGTATAATCCCTAAACCAAAGTTTACAGATACCAGAATAATCTTACAAATTAGGACACGAAATAAAAACAAAATTTTCTCTTAAACAGCAAACATTCTACAAACAAATACAATTTTCCAAGTGTTGAACTTTCCAGAATCAATAGATTTTGTCTAACATAAGGCTGGAAAATAATTCTGCAGTGTTACTTACTTGGTTGAAAATAAAAGGAACTTCCTTCTTCTCTCCCACCTTCATAGAAGATACAGGAAATGTTGCTGTCCCTAGAGTTTCATCCATGACATAATTGGCATCCATTAACGTAATCTATAGAGTAAAAGGTAGAGCACAAAAATAAAATTTCCCATGGATCCTTGGAAATTACATCTATAATTTCCACCACATTTGAAATAATGAAGCTCTCAAATGATTTAAGAGTCATTTGAAGATCTCAGTATTTAATTGGTAATAATACTTTTATTTTTTCCTTCTTTTTTTTTGAGACAGGGTCTCACTCAATCTCATTCACCAAGCTGGAGCGCAGTGGGGGGATCTCAGCTCACTGCAACCTCCACCTCCCAGATTCAAGCGAATCTCCTGCCTCGGCTTCGTGAGTTGCTGGGATTATGGGTGAGCACCATCACATCCAGCAAATTTTTGTATTTTTAATAGAGACAGGGCCTTACCATGTTGGCCAGGCTGGTCTTGTGCTCCTGACTGCCAGTGATCTGCCTGCCTCAGTGCTCTGAAAGTGCTATGGTGGGAGCCACAGTACGCAGCCAGTCTTTACCTTCTGAGTACTATGTTTGATATAATACTTTTTTACATTTTCCTGATTGATTTATTCAATTATCATGTTTTCAAAAATGAAACTTTATCTCTTCTCTACTTTGGAATATAAGAAAGATATTAATGTAGAAAATCAATACAAATATTTTGGAAAAAAATAATTTTCACTTTTTTGGAAGGCAATTTAAAATATTTATATTCTGTTATACAGTGATTCTCCCCTTTAGGGCAGAAAATACATTTTCTCCAAAGCACATGGGAAGAAGGAAAGTCTCTCCAACCCTGCCTAACTCCTGTGTGTCCTGATAGACACTCATGTTACTTGACAGACGCCATTTAGATTCTAGTCGACTAAGCTGCCCAGACCAACTCCAACTATAGCTAACAGGAACAAGAACGCAGTAGAAGAACAAGGTCAAGCGTATCTGTCAACATGAATGGCAGCCATCTAACAGCATCCAAATGGTTCACTTACCTCCAAAACATTTTCCTGATTAGGATCCAAAATAAATTCAAAGGTCTCATTCCACACAGGGTTTATGTCATTATTGAAGTGTCTTGTTCTCTTCCTGCTGTCAGGGGTTGTAGAGATAAAAAGTTCCACATAGGGATCTGGAGTATCAACTACAGAAACACAAACAGCAAGGAGGTAGAAATGTGATTTATCCCTCCTAATATTTTGTATTAATAAATATTGTCAGGTTTTAGTCAATGAATCTGTAGTGATATATTTAAACGTCTGAGACAAGATAACATACACATAATGGAAAAACATTATAGGCCAGATACGTTTTAGATATGTCGCTGTCCTTCATAATAGTCCTGTGAGAGGGAGTCGTTTATTAAGCGATTTATTCAAAACTCCTCCATCCATCTAGAGGACAGGTCCACAACAGTCAACATTTCAGTCAAGCTGCTACAGGATGACAGTCTCACCCAGCTAAGGCCAGCGTGACCTTCACAGGAACAAGATCACAGGTTTAACCCAGAAACAAATACACAGACCTACAGTGAACTCATTTTTTACAATAAGCATACACCAGGCAAAAAACAGTCTCTTCAATAAATGGTGCTGGGAAACTGTATCTCCCTATGAAGAAGAATGAAGCTAGACTCCTATCTCTTGCCATATACAACAATCAAATCAAAATGGATTACAATTTAAGTCTAAGACCTCAAACTATAAAACTACAACAAGAAAGCATTGGAGAAAATCTCCAGGACGATATTCTAGGCAAAAATTTCTCGAGCAATACCACACAGGCACAGGCAACCAAAGCAAAAATGGACAAATGGGACCACATCAAGTTAAGAAGCCTTTTACACAGCGGAGAAAACATCAAGGAAGTGAACAGACAAGCCACAGAATGGAACAAAATATGCAAACTACCCACCTGACAGGGGATTCTGACCAGAATATATAAGGAGCTCAAAAAACTAGAAAAACATCTAATAACCTAAACAAAAAATGAGCAAAAGATTTGAATAGATATTTCTCAAAAGAAGACATACAAATGGCAAACAAGCATAAGAAAAGTGTTCAACATCACTGATTATCAGAGAAGTGCAAATCAAAATTACAATGAGACCTCATCTCGCCCGGTTAAAATGGCTTACATCCAGGCAATAGCAAATGCTGGCGAGGATGTGGAGAAAAGGGAACTCTTGCGCACTGTTGGTGGGTATGTAAATTAGTACAACCACGATGGAGAGTAGTTTGGAGGGTTCTCGGAACCCTAAAAGTAGAGCTACCCTGTGATCAAGCAATCCCACTGCTGAGTATACACTCAAAAGAAAGGAATCAGTATATTGAAGAGAGATCGGCACTCCTGTGTTTACTGAAGCACTATTTACAATAGCTCACATCTAGAAGCAACCTAAGTGTCCATCAGCAGATGAATGGATAAAGAAAATGTGTTACAGATACACGGTGGAGTGTTACTCAGCCATAAGGAAGAACGAGATCTTGTCATTTGCATGGATACAATGGGAGTCATTATCTTAAATGAAATAAGCCAGGCACAGAAACACAAATATCACATGTTCTCACTTATTTGTGGAGTCAAAGAATCAAAACAATTGAACTCAGGGAAAGGGCCGAAGGATGATTACGAGAGGCTGGGAAGGGGAGTGGGGGATTAGAGGGGAGGTGGGGATGGTTAATGGATACAAAAAAAAATAGAAAAATGAGTAAGAATTGCTATTTGATAGCACAACAGGGTGACTATAGTCAATCATCATGTAACTTTTCATTTAAAAGAGTATAATTGGATTATTTGTAACACAAAGGATAAATGCTTCACAGGATGCATACTCTATTTTCTGTGATGTGATTATTTTGCACTACATACGTATATCAAAACATTTCATGTACCCCATACATATAGACACCTACTATGTATCCATAACTATTAAAAAGGAAAAAGTCAAAAAATACTTTTTAAAAAAAAAGATTATATTGTCAACGTTAGAAAACTCATCCTAGTTACTTTATCAGATAAAATAATGAAAGTCATTGTGAGAAGAATATCATTTGTTGTTACATAGTTGCCTTGTATGGTTGCACAGGTTGTGCACTGAACAACTTTAAGGGGTAGCACTCAAATTAAAAATCAACATGTATATATGATGGCACTACTGAGGTAGAAGTGAGGTGTCCTTAGGCTAGGAAGTAACAGTTTCCCCTCCCCTCCCCTCTCCTTTCCTTTCCTTTTGTTGAGATGGAGTCTCACTCCGTTGCCAGGCTGGAGTGCAATGGTATGATCTTGGCTCATTGCAACCTCCACCTCCTGGGTTCAAGCAATTCTCATGCCTCAGCCTCCTGAGTAGCTGGGATTACAGTCATGCACCAGCAAACCCAGCTAATTTTTGTATCTTTAGTAGAGACAGGGTTTCACCATGTTGGCTAGGATGGTCTTGATCTCTTGACCTTGTGATCCACCTGCCTCAGACTCCCAAAGTGCTAGGATTACAGGCATAAGCCACTGCACCCAGTTCACATAAAGACCCACTTGAATCGGGGTATCATATGTGTGCCCATTAAAATAGAATAAAACAATTGCGAATCAAGAAAATATTATAATTTCCTCTCATTACGTATACACTTAGCAACAAAGTGAGTGACCCAAACAGTGCAAATATTGATCACTCCTTTTTCAGGATTCCACCGAATCCTTTGCAGCACTGGACACACTGTATTTTATGGATGAAGTGGTACATCTATCTGTCTTTTCCTACAAGACTATAAACAACTTGAGGGCAACTTGCCTATAAACAACTTCAGCTGTACATCTTTCAGAAGCTAACAACAGAAAGCAACTGTCACAATATTTAAGGTCCCCTAACCTAAGGACTTGACTTTGCTGTTTAACAGGTGCTTCTCCATGTGGCCATTATAATTAATAACAAAAGCAACAAATAGCTAAGTAATGACGACAGGGATCTGTATCAAACACTTTACACACATTAGTCTCATTTAAATCTCACAAAAGCACTATAACATAAGTACTTTATTTTAGTGTTGAGGCAGCAGAAACTGAGAGATGTTAAGCAATCTCTTATAAGCAATGTCACACAGCTAATAAGTATCTGGTCAAGATCTTGAACCTGGGTCATTTGACCACAACAATCATTCTCGTATTACATAATGTTCCTCAGTAACAAAAATTAGATTATAAGATACGGGTTCTATAGAAAGAGGAACTGGAATTGGAGAGAACAAGAGGATGAGCACAAGAGTGAGGTGGGGGAGAGAAGTACAGAGGTCCAAACAAAAGATCCAAAAAGTTGAGGATAAAGGCAAAGTAAAAATAATAGTTTCTGACCAATTGATTGGATTTCCAAAAAAGGTTTTTTTTTTTTTTTTTTTTTTTTTGAGACAGAGTTTCCCTCTTGTTGCACAGGCTGGAGTGCAATGGCACGATCTCGGCTCACCGCAACCTCCATCTCCCAGGTTCAAGCAATTCTCCTGCCTCAGCCTCCTGAGTAGCGGAAACTACAGGCGTGCGCCACCATGCCCAGCTAATTTTTGTATTTTCAGTAGAAACGGGGTTTCACCATGTTGACTGTGAGATGGTCTCCATCTCCTGACCTTGTGATCTGCCCACCTCAGCCTCCCAAAGTGCTGGGATTACAGGTGTGAGCCACCGCACCCGGCCCAAAAAAGTTTTTTAAATAGATGTTGTCATCAACAATAGCTATGGTCATCAAACAACTTATCAACGCCCTTCACTTAACTGTTCAGTATTGCTCCTGGTTCTTTATGTGATCTTCAGCTTCTTTAGATGCACGCCTATGTTTGGTGGTGGTTATTGAAAAATGGGAGGATCTACAAATGAAGTATCAGCATTGAGACTGCCTTTAATTTTCTGGCTTGGACCTTATACATCATTGGTCAAGAGCAGTGGGGCAAAAGAGAGAGGGCAACACAAATGCTCAGGGTCATTGAAAAAACACACACCCCTGACCTTCCCCGAGACCCATTATCAGCGTAGCTGTAGCAGAACGAAGGGCCTTCAATTTTTAACAAGTAGTCTAGCTGACCCTGATGCAGATCATCTCCTGGTCACACCTGATTTCCTATTTTAGAGAAAAGGGAATAGCCAGTCATCATCATTTCTAACCCAGTGCTTATATCTCTCAACAGGACAATGGAATACAAATTAGACAACACAAAGATTGAGTGGGAAGGATGATAAGGCGGAATGGGCCACAGAAGAAGAGAACACGTCACAGGGTGCCTTTATCACATTCTCAACCAGGAGGTGATGGCTTCTTTTCCTTGACCATGTTTCTGCCGTATCACCAGCGCTCAGGGTTGCAAACCAGAAGCCAAACTCCATATTTAGAATAGCAGGTAGTAGAAAATTATCAAGAAAAATACGTAATTTTAAGGAGAATATTCAATGAATGCTGCAAATTATGTGTTAAAAAGCACAGCCCTAGATCATCTCACAGGGCCAGTTTTTTTTTCATAAGGCCAATACTCTTTTTTTTTTTTTAAACCATTTTCCAAGAAATAGTAGAAGAAAAAAAAAAAAAGCCAAGCAAAAACCAACCTAGAATACAAGAAGTGTGTGGGCAGGGGAGGCATGCAGATGGTAAACATCATTCATTCATTCATTCAACAAATATGTGAGTGCCGGGAACCAGATGCCAGGAATTGCTCACCCACAAACAGTTTAGCTTTGGTAGGGAGCCATACCCTAAATTGAAAATTCGAATTATGGAAGTGAGTCAAATGCTAATAGCCTAATTTTAGAGGCAAGGTAAATTGAAGATAACCAGATACACTACCCCTGTGACTAGTAACTCAGTCACCCAGATTATTACACACAAATAAGGTCAAGTCGTAGGTGGGGAAATTGCCTTTTCAGATTTGATCTTTACTTGACTCTGAGAAAGAGGTGAGTGAGGTCTTCTTGGCCCAAATAAGAAAGAGCAAGATGCAAGTGAAGTTCCTTGGAAGGCGCCAGATAGGAAAAGGAAGGGACGAACTGAAGCAGCATGAGTCACACGATCATCTACCCATCTTCTCAGTCATGTCAGACTCTCAGCGGGTCAAACATTTAACAAATTCTAATTCTGACAAAATGAAGAAGAAAATACCATAAAAACAAGATGCCTACACCATGTTTATATGTTAAGAGATCCACAGACTTTGTTTAAAAAATCAGAATCCTGTTTAATTGCTGTCACGTTGGATTTTCATTATTTAATTTTAATTTTAAAGTAAGTCAGCTTTCTAAAATATATGTCAAGAGTGGCTGTGTTTCTAATTTCTCCTCTTGCTTCTTTCCCAAGAGACTTCAGAGTTAAGACATCAAAGGATGCTGGACAGTGGAAATCCAGCGACAGCTCCAGACTTCGATTTTTGTAATCTGCATCAGCTCTAACCACTGCAAGCTGAGAACCATCTGCAGCAGTGGTAGACAGGATAAAAAGAGGTTTTAAGAGGGCGGTTTAAAGTTGGATTACAGTAATCACATAGCTCAGTTTCTTTGCATGATCTATAACCATCACTGGCATGGTAGCAGAGTTAGAAGATTTAAAAAGGAACGCAGTCCCCTTTGACAGTAAACACAACCCAGAACTTGGGAGAAGTTTCAAGAAATGAATTAAAGAAAATGTTAAATGTAGAATTTGTTTTTCCCGCACAGTACACTTATTTCATGACTTTGTGAATTAACGCCTATAGGGAAATTGGGTGTTGAGTCACTAACTCAGCCTCACCTTGCTTATTTTCAGCCAAGCAGGTGGTGAATCAAAAATCTAATATGTGGGCAAAATCCCCTTTTAAGATGTCATCCTTTTATCTAAATCTTGACAAACAAAAATGTCAGGGGTGGGGGATACAGATCTTTTATCTTCCCATAAAGTTGACATGAAACTACATGTACCAGAAATAGCTTCAGAATTCCAGGGTTGTTAAAACTTACTACCAAACTTCAGGAGTTGAAGGAGCGCCTGCCTGAAGTCCTAACAGGCCCATCTGTCATTTCAGCTTTGTCCAAGTAATATATCATGTGATTCATGAACTCATGGCAGCTTCTAAACTCCTAGTCTATTTTAAATATTCTCCATTTGCTTATTTCCCTTTCATCAGTAGCAACTTAAACCTCTTGCTTGAAATAAAGATTACAAGTAATTTGTTACCATTCTTGTGATACATAGCAAAAAAAAAAAAAGGCCTCCTAATGTGTAATTAAAATATTGCACTCTGAATAGCTATAGTACAATGACGGTGAGCTTAAAACAGTGTTTCCCTAAATGTAGTCCATTGAAATACCTTCACAGACTCACCTGCAGTGCCTGCTAAAAATGCAGGACCTCAGCACCTTCAAGCAGATTCTCCAGCATGGACCTGGAAATCTGCATTTTGACAGCTTGGCCAGGTGATTCTTATGCATACATGTGAAGAACAGGGGCTTAAGGCATAATATTACAAGGAACTAAAGAACAGTAGTATAGTAACACCCACAGAAAAATTAGAAATGTTTTGACACTAAGAAGGCCACGAAGTTACTGGTCTTCTGTCAAGGAGTCATTCTGCCAATAGCCTAGATTAAGCCCAATCCAGTCGTTTACCTCTATTTCTCTCCAGACATAAAATACATTTTCAAATGCACATACAGATAAATCAAAGAATAAAGCAAATGTGGGTGTGTTCGTTGGCAAACCTCTTTAAGGTGATGGACTGATGTTCAAATGTCATGCTTCAATTATCACCAAAGCAGAAATGACTAAACTAGAAGCAGTAAGACCAAAAAGTAAATGAAATTTTGTTGAAAGAAATGCCTCTGAGTGCTATTCTCAGATGTGGTCATTTCTTTGATACATTTATGACACTGTAACATTGCTAATTACACATGGAGATCTGAGAGCAGCTTTTACGCTCTCAGCCTTTTCACTGCCCATGTACTAAGCTGGCTGAGGTGTGAGGTAGGAGTTTAGAGTCATTTGTTTTCCTGTGTAACCAATAGTCTCAGCATTATTTCTTGGGAATGCCGCCTTTAACCCTTGCATTGCAGTATAAACTTTGCATTAATCAAGTGGTCATATAAGTGTAAGTCTGTTTCTGGACTTCCATTTGCCTATTAGGCATTAAGCTATTCATTTAAGCTTGCATCTATGCCATGCCAATACCAAACTGTCCTAATTATAGTATTTTTATAATAAATTATAATATCAGGTCATCTCAATCCTGGAACTTCGCTCAATATCTTCAGGATTACACCAGCAGTTACTTTATTTCCACGTCAATTAATACCTTATGGTTCCTGTCTGTTTTGTTGAGAAATCCACCCTTGGTCTTTTGTTTTACTTTACTGTACAGATAATACTCAGCCATTATATTTTCAAATATTACTTTTGCCCTATTCTCTTTTTCTTCCCAGTGCTTTTCATCATATCCCAGATATTTCTTATCTTTTTTTTTTTTTTTTTTTTTTTTTGAGATGGAGTTTCGCTCTTGTTACCCAGGCTGGAGTGCAATGGCGCGATCTCAGCTCACCACAACCTCCACCTCCTGGGTTCAGGCAATTCTCCTGCCTCAGCCTCCCGAGTAGCCGGGATTACAGGCACGCGCCACCACGCCCAGCTAATTTATTGTATTTTTAGTAGGGACGGGGTTTCACCTTGTTGACCAGGATGGTCTCGATCTCTTGACCTCATGATCCACCCGCCTCGGCCTCCCAAAGTGCTGGGATTACAGGCTTGAGCCACCGCGCCTGGCCTCTTATCTTTTTATTCTATATTCTATTTCCTTATTTTGTCTTTTATGTTTCAATCTGGATATTTTCTATGGACCTATTTTTCAGTTCAGTAATTCCCTTTTTAATTGTTTTCAAACTATGGTGAAACCATCTACTGAGTTCTTAATTTGTTGTGTTTTTCAGTTTAAAATTTTCCACTTGATTATTTCCCATATATCTGGTTTCCTAGCAAAAGTCTTCCATCTTAGCATCTATTTTCTTGAACATATTACTCTCAGTTATTTTAAGATCCACATCCAATATTTGCGGATCTGTTTTTTTCTTGATCTTATTTTTGTTATGTTCATATTCTGCAAGCCACTGGGTATTTATGATTCAGCCAATCTCTGACTGAATGCCAGACCTTTATGACAAATTATGGAAGAGCTAATCTGCCCCACAGATGACCCACTTTATTCTCTGGCAAGCAGAGAGACTAGGACAGTTATCCTCTATTTATTTGAAAAAAAAATCAATTGACTTCATTTTTTGTAAGGTTAGTCTACCTCTTGTTCACTCCCACTCTAAGGTCCCAACTTAGACTCAAGGGTATTTATCACACCCCTTTTAATTTGGTCTTTCTGATCTTCTTGTTTGTTTCCCCGTATGAGACTACCAATATCTCTTCAAGGTTTCAATGGCTACAGTGCATTCCTTCATTTCCTCAAGGCTATGAGGGGGAAGTAATGTAAACATGACAAACATGAGGTTCTTGATTCCATGTTAACATATAATCTATTGTTAGGCACTCTATTTGGAAAGAGTTCAATCCTGTTTAATCTGAATCAATTCTGGATTTTCTTCAACCCTCCTTTAGTTCTGCCCTGCACGTACATGTCAGTGTTTCCCTAAGTGACATCTGTGAGCCCTACCTCTATTGTAAGATCTTAAATCTGCTCTCAAATGCCTCAAAAATACCTTAAAAACCTTAAAGATCCCTCAAACGCAGTATTTACAAAGTACATTTATTTTCATCATCCTTTTCCTAATGCAAGACACAAAATACAAAACCAAAAAAATCTAAAAATAAAAACTTGCTATTTTTCCTCACTTTCCTACTGTATTTAATGATGTCATCTTTCCTACCTGTCTGGATAGAAACATCAGAGTTATTATCTTTTCCTCAAAATTCACATATCCAATCTGTCCCTAAGCTTTAGCTTTTCACTTCTAAAATGATGTTAACATCTGACTCCTTCATTTCATTCAACATAATTGGCCCAATTCAACTAACCACCACCTCTTACCTAGACTATTACCAGAGTCTCTTAGCTGCTTATTTTCAAGCTGCCTTCTATAATGCAACCACAACTGTCCTGAAACACACTTCTGACCTTCAGTGCCTACCAAGTCAGGACTAAATATGGTGAGAAAGACTTAAAAGTCTCCCTCCCCACCCCTCATGAAACCCAGGTTTTCCTTCTAGTCAGTGACCCTTCTCAGCCACACACTGGAACATCTTTGGAATCTACACATTTCAAACATTCCACACAGTCATACTGATGGCAGAAATACTCATTCTGTCTAACAGAACATTGCAGAACAACTTTTACTTGTACACGTTGTTATGTTTTCTTTTGACGTTTTAGCTGATAACTAAAGTTTATTCAAATTGTTCTTGTCCTAAGACTATCCAAGATAAGGGCCCAAAGACTGAACAGTTAAGGAATATGGGGATGAGATGTTCTCTCCATTCTCTCCTTATCTAGTTCCGGCTTCCCTAGTCAACTAGCTGTTTTGTTTTCCTACTGGGCGAAACTGGCAACTTTAAATCCAGTTCCCCAGAGGCTTTATCTATATACATCTGCAAACAACCTGCTGATTAGGTATTATTATTTCCATTAGAGGTGAAGAAATTGAGACTCAGAGGCATTTAGTTAGTTGAACAGGTTCATTCAGAGACAGAGTTTTAACCCAGTCTTTCTGAAGCCAGAGTTCTTGCTCAGTCAGATATTCTAATACTAACAACTTTTACCTCTTTTTGTCTCTAAGAAACTATAAACTCCATGATAGCAGTGATCACAACCTTCCTATTCACTCCTGTATCTAAGAGTCTCTCATAGAGTCCGATACATAGGAACAGGATACACATTACTAAAGGAATGGATGATGGCCTAGCCCTGAGCCACACTGTGGAAGAGGTGACCTTTATCACAGGCACACCAGTCTCCACTCAAGCTTCATTTTACTCTTTGGTAACAGGTCTCAAACCTCCTGGTGTTTGTCCCCAACCTGTGTATTTGGATCTTAATATAAATCAATGTCAATCATTTCTTCCAAGTGTATTTGTAACTAACCTTTATTTCTAACTATTAAATTTATATATTTTTAAAAACCTGAACCTCACCTTTCCTCCCTTCATAATAACTCCGAGGAACAGGCAGAGTGCCACAGGACTTCTTTACATGTAGCAGCCCCTGCTCCCTCCAAACAGAGCTCAAAATTAGAATTGTTATGGCTATAGATATTGAAAGACAATTCTTGGGAACTGCTGGAAGTGCAGAAGCTGGAAAAGTTAGTGAAGAATCCAATGTGATTTGGTAAACAAAACTTGGGCAGTAATTCTGTGGGGAGAAAGGAGTAAAGCTCTTAGGACAACTTGAGCAGTCTAGGAACTCAAGTAAATACGGAATGCCTTTCCCTTATTTGAAATTACAGTGCAGGTTTATTAGCACTATGTTGAAATCCCTTTCTCAGGCAGTGTCCAATCTAAGCTCTACATTCCATTTCCTTTTTCCTCACAGGCTGAAAATGTATAACATGACACTATCAGAAAGTGCCATCAGCCAAATGGATGTCATGGAGATGACGCAATGGCATCCACTCACGATCGACTCGGTACATTTTGTACTAGCAATTGATGTAGCAGATTAATGAATAGTTAGCTGACGGTTGGCATAAAATAAAAGTGATTTATTGTAAAGATGTTGATGTTCATGGGAAAACAGGGAACAACACAGAGAAGACCAAATGTAGATCTAAAACAGAACTCAAGGTGTCATTGCTGCCTGCCCTGTTACTTTACTTAAACCTCTATGATACCTTCTTGGAGGGAAACAAAAATATCTTTGTAATCTCTGTCTATGCCTGGAATGTTTTAAATGCTTAGAATGTATGGATGTTGCTTGGAATCTTCCTAGATTGAATAGAAAGAGTAATTTTCCAGAAATTCTTATGTACCATAATAAAATACATTAATTTATTCATATTATTCATTTCAGCTATAAGGATTTAATTATATATGAGTTCCACTTACTGTAGGCAAGAAAAATTCTTCTTTTTCATTAAAAAAGAGACTCTTAACCTTAACACTATTGACATTTTGGGCCAAGTAACTCTTCGCTCTGCAGTGCTGTACCTGGCTTCTAGCTGCTAGACGTCAATAGCAATACCCAATTTTGAAAAAAAAGTCTCTAGAATATTGCCCAATTTGCACCTGGGAGCAAAACTGTTTCCCAGTTTAGAACCACTGCACTAAAGCAAGACAAAATTCCCGATATTTACTAGCATAAATCATAAAACATAGCTAAGTTCTCTAAATAGTATATATTGGACAGATTATGTCAATCTCACTTTAAAAATCTTTCTTATGATTTTCTTTTCAAAACTGAAATGGCCCCCACCCATTCCATATATTAAAAGGCTACCTAAGTTACAAAGCCATCTAAAATCTACACTCAAGCTGTGAAGTCTGCTCTTATTGCCAACACTTTTCCAAAGGGTTATTTAAGCCCATTTCATCTTCCCACCTACACACACACTGCTCACAGGCAAAACTGCTGCACGAGTAAACATCAAAGTGAGGCAAGAGTTCCAGCCTCAAAACATAACAGCTCTGTGATTCTGGACTACATGCTTAACTAAACTTCTTCACCTGTAAGATGAAAATAAAGACAGTACATATCTCATAGTATCACTGAAATGAAAAAAGTATACATAATGTAAAGTCCTAAGAATTTTTGTTTAACAAACACATTGTGCATGCTATGCCAAAATTTTATTTAATCTTCATAAATAATAGTATAATTATTACTCCCATTTAACAGTTGAGAAACTGAGACATAAAATAGTTAAGTAACTTGTCCAAGTTCACATGGTTAATAAGTAGTAGAAAGGAGATTTGAACCCAAGCAAGGCAGTTCCAGAGTCCTTGCTTTAACCACTAAACCATGCTTCTTCTTTGTTATAAACTACACACTACATAAAGTTATCCACAGTAGATATTATGATTACTTTTCTCGTAATTTTCAAGGTAATAAATAAGTACCAACTACACAGCACATACTCAGCAATCATTGGTGTGGACATTAGTAAAGTCTTGCTGGAATAAGCTCTGGGTTATAATTCTTTAATATTTCATTTCTGAAGTTAAAATCTCAAAGTTGTCCTTTCATTTTGCATCTGGAAATTTGAATTATTCTTTTTTCTTTTTTTCTTGAGATGAAGTCTTGCTCTGTCACCCAGGCTGGAGTGCAATGATACAATCTCAGCTCACTGCAACCTCTGCCTCCCGGGTTCAAGTGATTTTCCTGCCTCAGCCTCCCAAGTAGCTGGGATTACGGGCATCCACCACCACATCAAGCTAATTTTTCCATTTTTAGTAGAGATGGGGTTTCACCAGGTTGGCCAGGCTGGTCTTGAACTCCTGACCTCAGGTGATCCACTAGGCTTCCCAAAGTGCTGGGATTACAGGCATGAGCCACCCTGCCTGGTACTTCAATCATTCTTACACATCTACTAAAAATGGTTTTGTCTGAAATTTTTTCTAAATTATTTCATTAAAGTATGTTGATATATTAAGTGAGGAGTGAGAATGGAAAAGTGCATCCAAAGAGCCAGTAAAATTTACAAAGACCCTGAGACCACAGCTCAGCTAAGTTCAATTCATCCGTTCAGTCTCTACATTACCTAATTTATATTTTTAAGAAAGATTGTATCACATCAAGATGTACTAAAATAACATATGGTAAGCATTTTCCCATAAATGTTTAAATTTTTAGAGCAGCAGAGGTATTCTCTTAGACATAAAAACGTTAAGAACATACTTTTCCTTGGTAAAGAATCACTTAGCCTCTGTTTAATTCCATTCAATTTTAATCACATACTTTCTCTACAGAAGTGGCATATGGTTTTTGATCAACTGACGTTATTGAAATACTGTAGAATATTATTCACTGTATTCATCAGACCTAAAAACCTAAATACAAAAAGAAAACCTAATAAAGTATAGAGGCAAAAAGGATTAACTGTATTCATAAAACTACTTAACAACTTTGTAAACTACCTGACAGTCTGAACAGATAAGGAACGGTAGTGCCTCACTAACACATTCTATTTCTCCACTACACAGAAAAGACAAGATAAGATATGTGAGAGAGACATGCATTATGAAACACTTTCCTCATCTCAAAATTATCTTCCATGAAAAGACCATTGGGAAATAATTTCATTATGCTTAGAATTTTTTTAAATCTTGGGTGGATACTCTAAAACATTCCAAAACCATTAATAAAGAAAAACTCATGTTCAGTCATAACTTTAAGACTGATACTAAGAAAATATTTATATCAGAAGAGATATATTTTAGGGCTGCTGGTCTATATTTTAACCAAAGTGTAGACCAACAGCAATGCCATTTATAAAATATAAGATTTGAAAATCCGTAATTAATGTGAAAAAAAGATTAATTAATTCACTCAAAGGTGTAAAATTTCCTGTGCATCGAACATCAGAAAAATTCTAGTTAATGTTGGATAGAAAGAAATAACAGTCATTTATAATCTTTAAAAAGTGAAGTACAAAATTGTTTTTTAAAATTGTTTTTTTATAAAGCATAAAAGGAAGCAATATCAAAAATAAAGTAATAATCACACACTTGCATATGTTCTATTCATTCATCCAATATCCCCTGAGACCTTACTACTATGCCAGACTCAGAATTAAGCTTCCTTTTTTGTGTGTGAGTAAGCCACAGGCCTTAGTCTTAACAGTTGTGATTACACTCCCATGTGGCAAGTGTTACAAAGAAGTCTAGACAGCCGCCAAGGAGCACAGGAGTGAGATGCACCCACATGTTTTCAGAAAAGGCTTCACAATGGAGATAGCATTCTCCATTTTGTTCTCTCAAGCGGAGAAAGACGGGTCCAATAATTTGCTCAACACAGGAGTTCATGATGGGAATGTCTTGTCTCTAAGGTGAAAAACTGAAAATTAGTCCAGCGCACAGACTACCCAAAAGAACATTCTTGGTTCACACAAAGATGATGTTGAAGAAACAGACGTATTTTTATATTTGTGTTTGAAATAGCTGTGATAATAATAGGTCACATGTATTGAGCACTTACTCTGTTAGGCATATAAGTACTTTGCATGCGTCCACTCGTTCAGTGCTCACAGATCTCCCAAGATGGAGGAGCGGAGAGACAGGAGAAGTAATCTGCCCAAGGGCACAGGGCTCCTGAGTAGTCTGCCCTCTCCTTTCCCGGAGCTTCTGATCACCGGGAAACAGATTGCCAAACAGATAATCACCAGATACTTAATTTTCATACTGATTCCTACATGCTCTTGTTGCTAAAGAAGACCCTTAAAAGGTTAAATAGAAAATGTTTCCTTACATACCCAACACCTTGCCTCTCTTACCCCAATATTTACAAACAGGCAAAGTGAGTTCTAAGCTCCTTTTTCCCGGGGAATGATTAACACTTTGCATTGAGAGGTGGGACCTCTGAAAAGCATTAGGCCGGTAGCCCTACAGGTGAGGGGATTGAGGCTGCAGCTTTGAAAAGATGGCTGAAGGAAAGATGGTTACCCTTCCTGAAAATATTATGCATTTGGGTTTTCTTTAATTTCTACAAGTTTTAGAAGCCTGTGCTTCTTGTGCATGGTGCCTGGCATGGTGACTACAGGATGGCCAAGGAGTCTGAACTCTAAACACCATCATCCGGAGAACAACAGATCACCCTGGTGTGCTGCGTGATTGCTAGGGAAGACTGCTCCGAAAGGCATTTCAGCGCCTGCCAAAAAGTGGATGGCCAGAATCCACGAAGACAACATTTAACGGAAGGGTTGATGCCAGTGATGGCAAACAGCAAAGATTATGCAAGCCCTACTCCTAATTTATAGGCAGTTATAGATGCCTAGAATTCCTGTAGGATCTTGGAGAGAGGGAGATCACTGACAGTTCCCCCACCTTCTCTAGGGAATGGGGCTCAAAACAAAAATTAATGTGATTTGGAAAAATCATGTAAGGGGAGAGTTCATGGCCCTAAGCATGAATATAGAGACTATCCACACCGTTATATGGTGATGTGTTCACATTTAGAAATTTCTCCACAGGACCACAAAGAATAAAGAATAACACAGCACAATTTAAAAACAACTCAACATTTGCACATATTTACAACAGCTACTTTCTATGTGAGCATGTTGTCGAAATAAACTGTTAAACAACTTTCATAGTTATTACATGAGTGTTATAAATGTTCAACATGCATCCCTCACATCACAAGGCCCACATCAGAACTGTTGCTGACTCATCCTAGACAACACATCCCCACCTAAGGAGAAGCAAAGGCACCATGGGTTCCTTCTTTCCTCAAGGCCACAAGGCAGTACAAACTCAAGTTTTCCTAAGTCCCCATAAGAAAGCATGTGGTCTAAAACATTTGAAAACCTTTTTCATTCTGTTTGGAATCACCCTGGTTTTGTGTTTACATTCTCTGAAAATATGTGAAAGGTGAAAATGTAAACTTCCCTTTGGGAGAACAGCCACGTTTTCATTAACAGCAAAGATTTACCTAAACTTCATACAGTGAAACGTATTATACCACAAGTGTGCCACATTGAAACCAAAGCTCTTTGCAGGCGAGAATAAAACACTATTGTACCATGTTGTAGTGGTTAAAAGCAGGGTACCGCTGGGCACGGTGGCTCACGCCTGTAATCCCAGCACTTTGGGAGGCCGAGGCAGGCAGATCACAAGGTCAGATCGAGATCATCCTGGCCAACATGGTGAAACCCCGTCTCTACTGAAAATACAAAAATTAGCTGGGCATGTGGTGTGTGCCTGTAATCCCAGCTACTCGGGATGCTGAGGCAGGAGAATTGCTTTAACCCAGGAGGTGGAGGTTGTAGTGAGCTGAAATTGTGCCACTGCACTCCAGCCTGGGGATAGAGAGAGACTCCATCTCGGGGGGGGGGCGGGGGGAAGCAGGGTACCTAGAGTGGTGCTGCCTGGGTTCATAGATCATAATATCATACAATCAAATATCACACAATCACCAATTGAGCTCAGAGAGAATTACATATTAAACTACTTATGGAAGGTATCTATATGTATGAGGCAAAGACTATATTTGTTAATGTGTATGTGCATAGTACATTTCACGCATTAATCATTTAACTTGAAGTGAGCACTGTGACTTTTGAAACAATAAAAATATATGTTCTCCCATTCTCATGGCTTGTACTCTGGTATTTTCATGATTTTAGCATAAAATAATTTCAGAATTTACTAATGCAATGGTGGTATTGTTTATTTCTGTCATTCTCATTGATAATGTAACCAGTCATGTAATTAAGCATCCTTTTATAAGAATTTCAAAAATAAACAGTATTAAGGTATTTGTGATTATTCCATTTAAAAAAGTCAAATCAGCCAAAAACAAAAGTCGTAGAAACTTTGTTCTATCACGGATTTTAAAGTCTGTTCTGCTGAGAAGTCTATAGATCTCGGCGTAAGCAAACATAAAATAGAAGAAATTGCCTAGAGCTTGTCTTTCAAAATGTGGTCTGCAATGTCTGCATCAGTTGTATGTTAGAAATTTGGAATCTACTCCCCAAACCTACAGAATCAAAATCTGCCTTTTGAATAAGAACCCTCAGTGACTCATATGGACATTAAAATTTAAGCAACACTGTTTGGGGAAGATTAGGTCCAGCCTTAGAACTGCAAATGTCACAACCCTTTAAAAATTAGAAACTTGATCCAGATCTTGCCAGGAGGTTATCAGAAATAGAGTATCATTTACCTACAGGTACAGACTTTTTTAATAGTAAGAGCTTGAGACTATTGAGAAAATCTTAAAGGAGTACATTACGATATTAATCAATACGATCTTATAAAATTGGCTCAAATACCATGAGTTCATAATTTTCCCAAGCATGTGTATTTTTATTAGCGTTTAAATGTGGACATTAAATACTGTTGTCACCTGAATACTTAAGTAAAGTTAGATCCACCTGCAATCCTGTAACCGTTCTTAGAAGCTCTAATGTTTATGATGCTTATTCTGTGAAGAAAAAGAGTTGTGTGTCTAATAAAGGGACCCGACAGGGAAAGAATCCTCAGTATATACATCCATAATTAGGGTAGTTCTAAAACATTCTGTGGTATTTTATCATTTAAAAGGCACTATGGCATTTCTTATCTGATCTCATCGCAGGGAGTGAAACATGGCTCTAACAGTTCTGAATTCCGAGGCTAGCCTCCATTATCACACAGGATCTGTGTTTTCCCCAACGCTTTCTAAAAGAAGCAGAAATTCAGTGAGGTAGCTATTGCATTTGTGTCAGCGATTTCATTTGCTTATAAAATGAGCTTTGTGGCCAGAGCTGTGTGTTCTGTTTCTTACAGGCACAAAGAAAATTCTGTGGCCAAGTGAAATACCACTCTCACTGCACCCACTCTGCAAACGTATCTTCTGTTAAAAGAAGGAAGGCACAATAGAGAATATAGAGTTTAACACACATTCACTCAAAATTTAGCACCCAACATGATGCTGACATGTAGCTTGTTATATATGCCACCTTCAACTTCCTGTCGGTTAGAGCTTAACATACATGCACCCAACATTTAGCATCTAACATGATGCTGACATGTAACTTGTTACATATCATGTCTACGACAGCTTCCTGTAAGTTTAAAAGTAAGAGTTACATTAATATTGCCTAATTAATGCAAGACACATAATTCAAAGATAAGAATAGAGCAGTGATTTTGAGTCAGGTGTAAAAGTGAACTTCAGACGGCCTCTTCCTATGAACTGCAAACATAAGAATGCAGGAGTCAGCACTAGAGAACTGGGTGTACATGCTACATTTGAGTAATACTGAGATTAGCAACCATGTCTGGGAAGGAACTGGCAGCTGTCTTATTCTTAGCTTGCCATTGCCCTCAAGTGAAAACAAGGCATGAATGAGATGCTATAAATTAAAATGTCATCTCTGACCCTTCAAAAGACAGTTCACTGGGTGTTGCTGATTTTATTCTGATGTTTTAACAATGCAGGAACATATTTCTAAATGTAGCTAGTTAAGGTAGCATGATTTATCAAAGCACAAAATACAAAACAGATATAACCTTAGCATTATCTTTTTTAAAAGGAGATCTGACTATTTTACCAAGAATTGACTATTTGATTTTTGATTTGCCTTGGACCCTTGAGAAGGCCCTCACACACACACGCAAGGCAGAAAACTCCAGTAGTAATCTGTCACTCTTCGTTACCAAGATGTAAAGTTTATGGAACTCCACCTCTTAAATAAATGCAGACACTGTGAACAACAGAAGAGGATGTAGTGTTCCGTGACCCTGGTCTTTGCAGATCTGAGGACTTTTAAAAATAGTTCTTATAGTTCTATTCTTGTCTATGTTTAAAGAACGGCTATATACAAACACCCCAAATTCAGCTACTTGGTAATTTGTATAGATTAAGCTCTCCAAGCAGTATCATCAAAATTCCTCTCAGAAAAGTAAACGCTAATATCTATGTCTTTTCCCACTAGAATCTCCTACAGCTTCTCAAAAATAAAGTGGTTGGCACTGTATTATCATCTGTTCACTTTTCCCTAGTAAGTTTATCATTAAATGTGCATGTCTCTAAACCTCCTTCTTTTTCTTTCTGTCTCTTCCTGACTTGTGTAAACTCATTAAGGTGATACAAAGGGTTGGCAAAAACTCCCTCCCCACTAAATAAATATGTAATAATTCAAAAAAATCCTATTACAAATGCTGAATAATAATTCTAACAGAATGCCATAACGCTGTCCTTTCTCACACAGCAATGAATCTCCAGTGGCCATTCCTTCCACGGGTCCTTCAGTTTAAGAAGGAAGCTTCTAAAACTAAGAGTCTCGTCTGTGTTATGTACATTGTAGGGATCCAAAATCTAAACGTTCCCTGTCCCAGGAGATGAATTAATATCTTACGTTCATTCTTTTAGTAATATTATCAATATCAATTCAAAGAGATTTAAAAGAAAACTTTCAGCATTACATTTTTCCCTATTCTAATTATAATAAATAATCATTGCCAAAGTGCCTGGGCCTTCTGTGAGAAGTTGCTGGAAAATCAAATCCACATCAGTTGAAATAGACTCTTGGAGTACAGAGTCTGAACTGCTGTTGGACTTATCTCAAGCACAAAAACAGCCATTGTCTCTACACAACAGAACTCTGCATTGATTAAAAAAAAAAGGCTGCTGCTGCTTTATCTAAGAGATAATAACTCTATTTTTAAAAGTCAAATTAGCTCTGTCTTTTGCATGCCTGAGTTACTGACATAGAATTTAGATGAATTAAGAATGGCTTCTCCAGGCTGGGCTCAGGGTGGTTCAAGCCTGTAATCCCAGCACTTTGGGAGGCCGAGGCGGGTGGATCACGAGGTCAAGGGATTGAGAACATCCTGGTCAACATGGTGAAACCACGTCTCTACTAAAAATACAAAAAATTAGCTGGGCATGGTGGCATGTGCCTGTAGTCCCAGCTACTCAGGAGGCTGAGGCAGGAGAATTGCCTGAACCCAGGAGGTGGAGGTTGCAGCGAGCCGAGATCGCACCAGCGTGGGTAACAAGAGTGAAACTCCATCTCAAAAAAAAAAGAATGGCTTTTCCAATTCACAGTGTGACCTCTCTTCGGTTGTAAAACTCATGCCTTAAGAGTATGGTGGGTAATAGTCTCTAAATACAGCTTCTAATGAGACTTCTCTTTCACAGGGGCCTTTCTTTCAATAAATTCTCATTTAAAATGGCGAATATGAAAAGAATTGTAAAAAGCAAAATAAGAATAACTTCAGAAAAATATTAATAAATGGATGATAATGAGTTAAACTGAAGTCTGAGATAAAATTTATAATGTAAACCTCTGGTTGAGGCTACTTTGAAGAAATTGCCATTGCTTTCCTCACCCGTCATGAAAACCACAGCTCAGCCAAAACTCTTGCCATTAGCTTCTACCTAACAATCCTCTCCTTGCTCCGGCATTTACCAACTTCCTGAACTCTCCTTATTCACTGAGGGTATGAGCCTTGAGCTCACATTCTCTCTTTCCTTAGTATCTAACTCCTCCCTCTCTATTGGCATTTTCACTGCCATTTAACAAGGTGAAGTCCCTCCTATTCTTTGAAAACAAAAAAGAAACAAGGTAAAGTTATTCTCCACATTCCTCTCCAATATATTTAATATACTATAATCAGAACATTTAGAAAAATTAAATTTCAGTCATGTGACTGACTACTTAACTGCCATCAAATTGTTCCCATTGCATTTATGCTAAAATCTGAGTCTTATTAGGACTTACCATCCTAGTCTCATCTGCCCCTCCACCTCCACCTCTGTTATCTATTCTCTAGTAATGCTGGGTCTGTTCTAGATCCTCACAAGCATTCTGGCCTTTTTTGCCTTGGACCATGCTGTTTTCTCTGCCTGGGACTTCTTGCTCTCGTCACCAAGATACTTTTCCTGTAGGTACCAGTTTAAATGTCATTTGGTCTGGGAAGCCTACCTTATTTCCTGGTTGATATGCTGCAATCTCAGTTCTTTTTCCAAAAAGACTGGTTTTGAGATTTAAATAATCCATTCCTATATCAACAATCTAAGACCTTAATAAATCTAAGGCGTTATTAAATCTAAGATGCTATCAAATCCATCGGCATAATATTTATTAGTATCCATTATTCTTGTTATTCCCACCTGCATGAATTCCAACCATTTAAATAATAAGATTCCACAAGGAAAACAGCCTTTTTTAATACCATGGAGAAAGATACTGTCGACAAGTTAATTCAGCATTATTCAGCAGGCTGTGGTTGGCACCATTTCAGCCTGTCCCATAATAATTTCTATGGCTATTCCATACAAAATAAATACACTCAAAGCCATAAGAACTAGAAAAAATTACATTTTAATAATTCTAAATGCATAATACCTCACAGAGGCAGCTTGTTTAAAGTCTTTACTCAGTACTCTTTTAGAAGCAGAATTTTTAAAATGTTATTTGAATTCCCAAGATGTGTATGTCACAAGAAAATCATTTGGTCTGACTCCAAGTGATCTCGGCTAATTGAAGACCTAGGCACAACGTTATTCTGACAGATAGCATCAGAGAACTATTCAAAATGTTATCATTCAAAGATCTAGGCAAACATAACCGCATTTGAAGAAGGCAGAACCTCTGATTTGTCAAGGAATTCAAGCAATTAAAGAGTGAACCATAGTTACACATGTTCAACAGCAAAGCAAATAAGGGAACTTACGCATGTCACCAAAGGCCCCCTTTGTCACTTTGGTCGCACGTAACACCACTACCGTAAGCTTGTGGGAATACTGGTGCTCCACCTGGAGATAAAATGACAGTAAATTTAAAATAAGCTTCCGGTAGAGAACCTCATTTTTCCCTTGAGACTAATTAAAAATATTCTACTTAAAAACAAGTAGCATGCATACCAGAAACATTCTTCGATCCTAAGGCTGCTCCTTTTTTGACTCTACTGTCCCATCACGGAATCTTTGAGAAGTTTAGATTGTGCCTTGAAATGTCGCTACAGCTTGACTATGAGCACTTCTTTGCAGTCCGGTTTACCAAGCACTTGGTGAAAAATGTAAAGCAGGACTGCAGGCATTCTAGGAGCACAATCAGGCTTTGTCCTCCTTGACTAGGAAGCCCCGGCTTATAAAGGTGAACTCAGAACGCGATGTTTGAGGTGTGTTTGTTGTTGTCGTGCTGTTCACTGAAGCAATCACTCAAAAGACTTTTTCTGCATGACATTTCCAGGACAGCTTTCAAAACCCTATGACCCGCCATAACCAGCAAACTAACTGCACTCATTTTAACTCATCTGTTAGAAATCACATGCAAGAATATTAAAATTTGCTATCTGCCTAATAGCTTACATAAACATAAGAAATATTAACAGGTAGAGAACTTCATTAGACACTTTACCTAAGTGGAAAACAGTAATCAAACAATCCTCACTAAAGCAGAATGAGGAAGCGGGAACTCACATAATTCTTGGAGCAGCTGAAAAGTTTACAAAGTCTTTATCTAAAACGGAAGCATGTCTTGTTTTAATCTTAGGAGAGGTAACTTCCCTTAAGTTTAGTAGGCTTGTTTAACTGGTTAAAAAGTTCATAATTAATTAAAAAGAGGCTCAGGTACTGACAATACTGAAAAGTGAGTAGTGACAGTCTAAATGCAAGGAGGCAAAAAAACATTGTCTAAAGTGTAGACAGATTCATAAGGACCAGCAGTAGTAGAACAGAGGGACAAAAACTAGAAAGCACTCAATAGCTCCTGTGGAAATCACTCCATCAATAGTATAATTAACATTCCAGTTTATAACCCAGCATGAAAGAGGTGAAGACACGGATAATAAGCACACCTTGCTAAAAAGGCAGAAAAGCATAAAGGTCTTTCAAAATGAGGCTTATTCAATTCTATTTTAAACAAGAAATACCTTCAACATCAAAGAGTTCTGAGTAGCCACTTTTATTGTACATAAATGAAAAGATCAATCATAAAAATATTTGGAACTAAATGAAATTGACAATACAAGCTGTCAAAATTTGATGCATTGAAAGCAGTACTTAGGGAAATTTATAGCACTGAATGCTACATTAAAAAAGAAGAAAGAATAAATTCAATAATCTAAGCTACTACCTCAGTACTAGAAAAAGAAGAGCAAATTAAATCCAAGGTCAGCAATAGAAAAATAGTAAAAATTAGAAGAGAAATCAATAAAATTTGAAACAGGAAATAAATAGAGAAAAATCAATGAAACCAAAATTTGGTTCTTTGGAAAAAATCAGTAAAATAAATGCTAACTAAGAAAAAAAAGAGAGAAATAATAAAACTACTAATACCAGAAATGATAAAGGACATTATTACAGATCGCATGGACACTAAAAGGACAACTAGAAATACTACAACAGCTCTATGCTCACAAATTTGATAATCTAGATGAAATGAACCAATTTTTTAAAATGACAGAATATCAAAATTTACATAAGAAATAGACAATCTAAATAGGCCCATATCTATTAAAAAATTGAATCAATAATTAATAACCTTACAAAACAGAAAGCATCATGTTCACATGGGTTCACCATTAAATTCTACCAAACATTTAACATCAAACTGTATCAATTTTCTACAACTCTTCCAGAGGATAAAAGCAGAGGGAATACTTCTTACTTCTTTCTTGGAGTAAAACTAGAAATAAAACATCACATTACCCTAATTCCAAAACTAGAAATAAAACATCACAAGAAAAGAAAACTACAGACCGATATTTCTCAAGAACATACATGCAAAAGTTCTCAACAAAATATTAGCAAACCAAGTCTAACAACATATAAAAAGAATTATACACCGGGCCGGGCACAGTGACTCATGCCTGTAATCCCAACACTTTGGCAGCCCAAGGCGGGCTCATCATCTGAGATCAGGAGTTTGAGACCAGCCTGGCTAAGATGGGGAAACCCCGTCTCTACTAAAAATACGAAAAAGTTAGCCAGCCGTGGTGGTGTGTGCCTGTAATCCCAGCTACTTCAGAGACTGAAGCAAGAGAATCACTTGAACCTGGGAGGCAGAGTTTGCAGTGATAGAGATAGCCCCACTGCACTCCAGCCTGGATGACAGAGCGGGACTCTGTCTCAAAAAAAAGGAAAGAAAGAAAAGAATTATACACCATGACCAAGTGGGGTTTATTTCAGATATGCAAGGTTCAGCATTCAAAAGTCTATTAATTTAATCCATCATATCAACCAGCTAAACAAGAAAAACTACATGATCATATCAACAGATTAATAAAAAGCATTTGACAAAATTCAACACCCATTCCTAATTTTAAAAATCTTTTAGCAAGCCCAAAATAGAAGGGAGCTTCATCAACTTGATAAGACATCTTCAAATAAACTATAATTAATGCCGTACTTAATGATGACAAAATAGAAGCCTCCTGGAAAAGATCAGGAACAAGGCAAGGAGGTTCCCTGCCATCAACCCTTTTCAACATTGTACTGGAAGCCCTACTTAAGGCAATAAGATAAGAAAAGGAAATAAAATGTATATAGATTGAGAATGAAGAAATAAAACTTTGTTCACAGATAACATGAATGTCTATTTAGAAAATCCAATATAATTAATTTTTTAAAAAACTTCTTAGAACTAATATGTGAATATAACAAGGTTGTAGGAGATAAGATCAATATACAAAAGTTAAATTGCTTTTCTACATACCAGAAATGAACAAAGAGACTTTGAAATTAAAAGCACACTTAATTAAAAATACTTCTATTAGCACTCCCCAAAATAAAATAGTTATAAATCTAACATAGTATTTAAAAGATCTATATGAAGAATACAAAACTCAGATGTAATAAATCAAAGAAAAACTAAATAAATGGAGAGATATTCCATATTCATGGATGGGAAGACTCAATAATGTAAAGATGTCAGTTCTTTCCAAAGTGATCTATAGATTCAACAAAGTCCCAATAAAAATCACAAACTATTCTGTGAAAATGAGAAACTGATTCTAAAATTCATATGAAGAGGCAAAAGACCCCAAAATGGTGAACACAAAATTGAAAGAGAAGAAAAAAGTTAGAGGACGGATGCTATGCAACTTCAAGACTTACTATAAAAGCTACAGTAACCAAAACAGTGCGGTACTGGCAATAAATAAATAAATAAATCAGGTCAACGGAACAGAATAGAGGAGAACATAAATAAAGTCAACTGATCTTTTACAAAGGAGAAAAGACAACACAATGAAGCAAAGATAGTCTTTTCAACAAACTGTGCTGGAACAACTGGACATCCACATGTAAAAAATAAATCTACACAGATTTTAACTGAGCTTGAAATACAATGAGAAAATGCTCTTGAAAATCTAACTTAAAAATTAGCTTTCTCCACTAAAGAAACCATCTCAATAATAATTATTATACATAATGATGCTCCCCTCCCAAAATCATCTATGCTCTTATTCCATATCTAAGAGCTTCTAAAATTACATGGGTTTTCAAATACCTAGAAACTTCCTTGTATCATAAAAATTGAGCAATATTTTAATCCACTAATTAATATTTGCCATTTGAAGTTGTTGCAAATATATTCATATATCAAATATTTCTTAATAAAACGTATAGAAAGATTGTTTTCATTACTCATTGAATGTAAGCCATATGTCATACATTCTACTAGACACCAACTGTCGTTTAATATTCCCAGCAATCCTATAGAATAGGTGTTATTATTTATATTTATAAATGAGTAAAATGAGATTCTGAGAGGCTCAGTAATTTCCCAGTAACTCATAGATAGTAAATGGTGACAGCCGGGCATGGTGGCTCACCGGGCATGGTGGCTCATCACCCAAAGTGACGGGATTACAAGTGGGTGGACCACGAGGTCAGGAGTTAGAGACCACTCTGACAAACATGGTGAAATTGAGTCTCTGCTAAAAATACAAAAATTAGCTGAGCGTGGTGGCACATGCCTGTAATCCCAGCTACTCAGGAGGCTGAGGTAGGAGAATCACTTGAACCCAGGGGGGCGGAGGTTGCAGTGAGCTGAGATGGAGCCACTGTACTTCAGCCCGGGCCACAGAGCAGAACTCAGTCTCAAAAAAAAAAAAGATCGTAAATGGTGACCTTTTACTATAATTCAGGCTTACTGTCCTGTGTCTGTGCCTATCTCTTTCTAAGAGCTTTAAGGATTAATAAGAAAGCATCTATAATAAAGTAAGCACATACTCTTGGAGAAAGATGTTCAGTTTCAATCAGTGATTATCCAAATAGTCTTTTGAGAATCATTTACCATGTTTCCTGGGGCCACAATCACAAGTAATTTCCAACTAGTCCAGACTGAACCAGGTCTCAACTTGGATAGAAGATGTTTGATTTTATCTCAGGGATAGTGCCAGAGGAAATTATATTACTGAATTCGCAACCAGTGTTCTCCAAGGGAAACTAATGACTCAGGAAGCTGGTGGCTGGTAGTTGACAGGGAGAGATGTCATTATTTTAATTGAGATGTCAAATCTAAGCTCAATCCATCAATTTAGTCATGAAGTTTAAGCTTTGCCTTCAGGTCTTGGATTACTCTGAGTGTATTTCTTCATCCATAATAGTTTCCATAGTAAAAACCAAGACTTTTTTCTTTTCAAAATTATAATTTTTTTATTCATTAAGAAAAAAGTTTTTTATTCATTCTGGATCAGTATATTGATATATGTAACAATGATTGGCATTGAAGAAAATAACCACTTTATACCAAGTCAATTTAATAATTACCTGGTCTGTTTAAAACTCTACTGATATAAGACATGAACCAAAGAAACAATTACAAAGTAAAGCTGATGTAGATTCTGCATACAAATATTGTTTTCTCTATTCAACCTAACTTTGCCTAATTTTAAAAACTAAAAACCATTAGTATGACAAAGACTATGATACATTATTATAAACTTAGAGATAATCATCAAAATTGGGAACAGGCACTTTCTCAGAAATTTTTTTTAATGGCTACATTAATGTCATTAATAAATCATGAGATTTTTTGGTAAGATACTTATTTTCAGTTTCACTTCCTGGGGAGTTTCATTCTAATATTAACTATGAAGCATAGGCATTTTGCTATTATTCACCAACGGTTTTAAAAAAATAATCAGCATTATCTCTTTATAGTCTAACAATACTATCTAACCGTGCTTTCAAAATTCTCAGTCATGGGTTGGCTATGTGCAGAAATTATCTTAATGCTCAAAACACCTAATTGGCACAGAATTGGTTAGCTCTAGAAGACATCGCTAAGAGAAAATCAAAGGCAGAAATATGACTTGAGGTTCTTCTTTTCATGAGCAAGAAATTTATCACCTGCACAGTAAGTTTATACATTGTTTGGCAATATATTATATTATATATATTTTTTATTTTATTTTATTTATTTATTTGAGACAGAGTCTCATTCTGTCACCCAGGCTAGAGTGCAGTAGCTCAGATGACCTTCCTAACTCTTCCTCCCAAGTACCTGGGACTACAGGCACGCACCACCACACCCGGCTAATTTTTGTATTTTGTTTTTGTTTTAGTAGAGATGGGATTTTGCCACATTGCTCAGGCTAGTCTCAAACTCCTAGGCTCAAGTGATCTGCACACCTCAGCTACCCAAAGTGCTGGGATTACAGGCATGAGCACCACACCTGAGCTACATATGTATATGTAGCTTTTAAAAATAAAAGCAAATATAGAGTGCATTCTTACTGCAGTCAGGAGATTTTTAAGTCCTCTTTTAACCATAAGTATAGAGACTGGCATCCAGAATATACATAAGGAACTCAACTCAATAGCAAAATAATAATGATCTGATTTTTAAAACAGGTTAAAGACCTAAATAGACATTTCTCAAAAGAAGACACTCAAATGGCCAACAAGTATATGAAAAAATGCTCAACATCATTTATCCTCAGGGAAATGCAAATGAAAACCATGATGAGATATTACCTCATTCCAACTAGAATCACTATCATAAAGACCACAAAAATAACAAATGCTGGCATAGATATAGACAAAGAGAAACATTTAAACAGTGTTGGTGGAAAAGTAAATTTGTATAGCCATTGTGTAAAACAGTATGAAGGTTCGCCAAAAGAATTAAAAATGATACTACCATATGGTCCAGAAATTCTCCTACTGGGTATATATCCAAAGGAAATGAAAATAGTGTGTCGAACACAAATTCGCACCCCCACGTTAAGTGCAGCACCATTCACAATAACCAAGATACGGAATCAACCTAAGCGCCCATCAATGGATGAATGGATAAATAAAAGTGGTGCATATACACAATGGAGTACTATTCAACCACAAGAAAGGAGGAAATCCTGTCATTTGTTCTAACAGGGATGAACCTGGAGGACATTATGTTAAATAGGTATATATTTGCCACTGGGCATGGCAGCTCACACCTGTAACCCCAGCACCTGGGGAGGCTGAGGAGGATGGATCATCTGAGGTCAGGAGTTCGAGACCAGACTGACCCATATGGTGAAATTCCATCTCTACTAAAAATACAAAAATTAGCCAGGCATGGTGGTGGGCACTCGTAATCCCAGCATCTCGGGAGGCTGAGACAGAAGAGTGGCTTGAACCTGGGAGACAGAGATTGCAGTGAGCCAAGATCGCACCACTGCCCTCCAGCCTGGACAACAGAGCAAGACTCCATCTCAAAAAAAAAAAAAAAAATAGTTATGTATTGGCACAGAAAGACAAATAGCACAAGATCTACCCATATGTAGAATCTGAAGAAGTTGATGCCATAGAAGTAGAGAGTAAGACAGTGGCTACCAGAGGCTAGGGAAGATAGGAGGGAGGGGAAAATGGGGAGAGAATGGCAAATGGGTAAAATGTTAGGGAGGCAGAGTAAGTACTGGTGTCCTACAGCACAGAAGGCTGACTATGGTTAATAGTAAGGTGATGCGCATCTCAGAAGAGAAGAGAAGATTTTCAGTGTGCTCACCACAAAGACAGGATAAATGTATGAGGTGATGAATATGCTAAAAATCTTGATTTGATTATTACACCATGTATAATATATTGGAACATGATACTGTACCATACAAATATGTACAATTACCATGTGTCAATTAAAAACAGAATTTTAAAAAGTGAAGTGTCAGACAAAAAAGGAAAAAGATTGCAGGGGCTGCTCTAGCAGTGGAAACCAACAAAAGAAATTAATAACAGCTTGGTTCTAAACTTATAATTTATCTGGGGGGTGCAGTGGTGCACACCTGTAGTCACAGCTACTCGAAAGTCTCAGAGAGAAGAATCGCTTGAGCCCAGGAATTTGAGACCAGCCTAGGCAATGTAGCAGACCCTGTCTTTAAAAAAGAAAATGGTAAAATATTTATTTAATGATATGTTTACCATGAATTTGTAGTGACTATAATATCCTTAAAACACTTAAAACAATCGCTCAAATATCTGGCACCTAAATTGTAAGTGCAATATAGATTCTAGTCCAATGGTAACTAAATAGCTATAGCATCACACACACAAAAATTGAACATCAGCCTTTGCCTACCTCAATACTTATGATGAAATCTACGCTCTCCTGGAGTATCGGTGACTCAGTGGACTGGGAAGGACATGTGCAACACCCCCTTTCTGGAGGAGCTCATTAGAATACATGAGGTAGCATGTGCAGTTGAAAAGTTTTTCCCACACATCCTTGGCACTTTGGGGCAGTCATATTTATTGGGTTTAGACTTACTGCCCGAGATGATCATGTTCATTCAGATCTAAGACGTGTTTGCACAGATGGTTTTCAAATGTGAACTTTAAGGCCAATAAATCCAATACACTTGAAAATCTGGATATGCCAACAAATGCTATTTTAGATATTTTATCCCTATTTTAAGGAACTTCTTAAAAACCTCCTCCCTGACTTACCTGTTCTGTTCATTAAGCAACAAATAAAAGGTTCAGGCCAGGTGTGGTGGCTCATGCCTATAATTCCAGCATTTTGGGAGGCTGAAGAGGGTAAATCACTTAAGGTCAAAAGTTCCAGACCACCCTGTCCAACATGATGAAACCCTATCTCCATTAAAAATGCAAAAAATTAGACAGGCGTAATAGTGCATGCCTATAATCCCAGCTACTCAGGAGGCTGAGGCAGGAGAATCACTTGAACCTGGGAGGTGGAGGCTACAGTGAGCCGAGATCATGCCAGTGCACTCCAGCCTGGGTGACAGAGTGAGACCCTGTCTCCAAAAAAAAAGGTTCATAACTAAAAGACACAGACTCACTTGGTATATTCTCAGGAGTTTTAGGTTAAAAAAAAAAGACAGAGACAGAAGGGCATTTACAATCAAATTTTCTGTTTTTTTGTTTCCTCATATATAAAATGGCAATCAGAAAACCAACTTCATATGACTTTTCTGAGAACTAAATGACTATATATAAGAATAATTAAAAACAGAAAAGTAAAGGTTTCAATATTTGTATATTATACTCATGTTAATATATTAATACATTTTTATATTATACTCATGTTAATAATATATTACATTGGAATATAATTATATATAAATTAAATATATTATTTTACTTAATATTATACACTAAGCAAAATGATACAATGGGTAAAATGAGGTTTCCTTACTCTCAGCATATAGCCTTTGATGGGGAGGAGACTCCCTTTACCTATCTCATGTCACTGAGCAGTGAAGATCCATATTCTGGATGTAGAAAAAAACCTGTCATATGGTGAAGAACCAACAGTCCGGCCAGTAACACAGGATTTTCTCAAGGGTTCCCTGGCACGAATCCAGACTCCAACATTAGAACTGCACATAGGGCAATGCTGAATGTCAAGTTTAGGGGATAACCTTAGCATGTGTGGAAATCCTTTAAAATAGGATGATTATCCATCTTTTTGGGATTGTCTGGAGGCATTACTGACTGTGAAAGAAGTAATTAGGGAGTTCCACTTACGGTAACAGCAGAGTAAGTAATCAAGGTGACCACTGCCCACTCAAAGTAACTATAAACTGGATAACGTTTTAATAAATAAACAAACATTTGTCTAAAAGTAGGAAAGCATTAACTACCAGGACAGAGAGCAAAGATTAAAAGGAGCACAAAAAACCAGAGAGGTGAGCTCAGTGTTACCATGGTGGCATTTCCTGATTCAGAAGAGGACAGGACTGAGAGACTGTGCAGCCTGGAGAGATTCATGAGCATTCATAAGGATCCTGGTAATCCACACTCCTGCTTCAGATTAAAATCTCCATAGTCCGTGACATAGGAACAACCATGAACATCCCTTCCATGGACTGACAACCCATTTTAGTGTAATCTAAGCAGCTCTCAGAAAACAACCCATCTAGATGGGATGACATTTGTCCCAAACTGCTACTTTCCCCAGGGGCCTGAGGGAAGTAAGTAACTTATCTCTAAAAGATGACTTCTATTTTTCACCACAATGTTCAACTCAAAATCAGAGATAACTGGGAATGTAAGGAGGCATGACACCAAGACTACAAACCAGCATAATTAATCAACCGCCACAGAAACCAACGCATCCACTCATCAGCTACACTACACTTACGACGTTCAAGGAAAATAAAGTCAAATTGAAACATGACTATATGGAGCTGGAAGTATTAAAAAAATGGCTGAGAAGATTTTTAAAAGAACCAAAAAGAAATTTGAGAACTGAAAGATAAACCTGGTGACCTTCTAGGGATTTCTGATCTATGCTGTGTGGTAAAGAAGCAGAAACACGGGCATTACTTTAAATTAGTGCACAGTTGCCTCCTACGAGAGGCTTGTGGAGGGCAGGGCTGATATCCAGGAAAAGTAAGACGTTTCTCATTAGTGGTGATGAGTAATTTTACACATCAATTCCAGTAGGCCATGTGGTGTCCAGATTGAACACTGTTTCTAGGTATGTCGGCGAGGGTATTTCTAAATGACGCTAGCATTTGAATCAGTGAGCTCAGTAAAGTAGACTGCCCTCCTAGATGCAGACGGGCATCACCCAATCTGCTGAGAGTCCAAACAGAACAGAGGCGGAGGAAGGAAGACTTCACCCCCTCTATTCTCCCCTCACTGCTGGAGCTGAGACACCTCCTTGCATCTTATCCTGCCCTCAGATTGGGATTTACATTATCAGCTCCCCTGATTCTCAGGTCTTCAGACTAAGACCAAAATACACCCCAATTTTACAGCATTTTCAGCTTGAGATAGCAGATCGTAGGACTGCTCAGCCTCCATAATTGTGTAAGCCAATAATTAATCAATTAGTTAGCAGTAATTAATGTCTCATAACAAATCAATAAATCAATATCTCCTATTTGTCATAACAAATTAATACCTCATAATTAATACATTAATATCTCCTATTGGCCCTGTTTCTCTAGAGAACCCTAATACACTAGCTTTCTTCTTCCTCATTTTTCTAGATATTGTGAGTTCTCAAAAAATTCTATTTGCCTAAAAACTCATTAAGTCATTTATAGTCCTCTGCTTTTGTAAGTATAGTTCCATCACTTTTATATTTTTCATTTTCCAGTAGCAGCCTCTCACCTTCTAACTTTTCTAAAAATATCTTATTATTTCAAAGGAATAATTTTGTGCACATAACACTTTACTATTAATAAAAGCTCTGTGAAGCAGACACAGCAGGTCCCATTTATACCCCGTTTTCCAGATGAGGCAGGTAAAAGTCAGAGTCTACGTGTTCGTGAGCATATAACTGGGAAGACCAGAACTGCCGACAGAACACTACTTCTTTGATTACCTATTCCAGTGGTGGTTTTCTTTCCTGTATTACTGTAATAATCTGAATAATAGCTTTCTACATTTTTGGTAAAATTTCTAGTCATCCTACAATGGTATTTTTTTAAAGCCCTTGTATTTTGGTATGCAACCATGCTGTCATATCCATGTGGTTGACTGTCCCTAATGTGAAGACAACCTTAGTTTCTGTGGGATATGGGACAGTGCCCCCCCATTGTTAATAGGTGGTAGAAAGAGGTATGAATTTTTTCACTTCAGGGAGATGACTCATCTACTCAGAGTAAAAAGATGGAAAATGTTATAAATATTTTATATTTGATCTCTTGTAAAATTGATGGCTCCTGGTCAAAAAAAAAAATCTTCAATAAATTCTGAAAACACAAAATCCTCAAGGTTGGAAGGCACCTCATAATGATTCTAGACATATGAGAACTAAATTCTGTTATATATGTGTCACTCTATTTTCCTACCAGCTTCTTAACATCCAAGCCCCATCAGAAGCCAGAGAGCTTGCTGGCTGCAAATTGCTGCATCAGCCTACAGGATTCTCCAACATGTCCCTGCATCACAGGAACGGTGAAAATGAGCCCCGTCTTCTGGCCTTGAGGCAGCCAAAACCGTAAGCCTGTTTGGCACCAAGAGCTCATTACTATTAATAGTCAGCTGGCTTGATTCACCCCAACTTTCACTTTACTAATATCACTCAGTGTTGAGTGTGCTTGCTCACTTACATATTTTGGAAAATATCTTTCTGTGAAAACCTGAGCAGGAAATTTTGTTTTTAAAACAATTTACACACACACACGCGCACGCACGTGCGCACTCACAGTTGGTTTTTTTCATATACACACAGCAAGAAGAAGAATGAAGAAAACTGTAAAGCTCACAGATCAAGAGATCACTTAAAAGGGCTGTAACTCGGCTTCGCACCCAAGAGATCATTTAAAAGGGCCATAAATTAGAATACTAGTTGATGTCTACGCCTGATGTTGGAGAAAGTAAGGAAAAATGTGATACCAATATGTGTTTTTTCATGTTTTGTAATATGGTATAATATAATATTACCACATTGGTAATTATTATAGCCTAAATCTGTTGCTAGAGTTAACAAAATTTTCAAGAAAAGGTACCAGTGCTGAATCTCAGATGTCTGGATGCAGTTTGATTTTTAAATATACTCTGCCAAGTTAAAAGAAGAAACTGAATGCCAGTTCACAAGATCATCTGACAAGACATATGAGTGGGCTACGTGCCCGTCAGTAATAAGGCCAGTAACAAGTAGAAGAGTGAAAGTCATTCCAAATAATCATATTCTTTGAAATGTTTTGTGTTCCAACCATACTGAACTTCCTTCATTTCCTTGAATCATGTACTATTACATCTCACCTTCAGACTAATTCACATATGCCTGCTTTTTCCAGTTCAGAAAAGTCATTTTCTCTCTCTTTAACTGACTAACGTCTGCTAACCTTCAGGTCTATGCTAATGTGTTACTTCCCCTAGAAATTCTTTCCAGAAGGATTCATGTTATCAATTCCTCCTGTGGTATACTACTCCCAGAGTCATCTTCACCGTCTCTTGTCAGAGCCCTCATATTGTGGGCTTACATTATCTTATATTATGGTTATTATCAATAATTTTTTCATATTTTCTGCTAAACATAAACTCAACCAGGAGTTCAAGACCAGCCTGGCCAACACGGCGAAACTCCATCTCCACTAAAAATACAAAAAAAAAATAGCCAGGTGTGGTGGCAGACGCCTGTAATCCCAGCTACAAGGGTGGCTGAGGCACATGAATTGCTTGAACCCAAGACAAGGAGATTGTAGTGAGCCGCGATCCCGCTACAGCACTCCAACTTGGGCAACAGAGTGAGACTCCATCTCAAAAAAAAAAAAAAAAGGCAACGGCTAATTGGAAAATAAAGTTTGCAGATATCTTTACCTTTACAATTACATTAAAACATCAAATATCAAAAAATACATTTAAAAATATATATATACACACACACACACACACGATTTCTTACAGAAAACTATAATACATTACTGAGATAATTAAAGATGAAATTAAGCAACATTTAGTTTTGGATAAGAATCATGGTTTGTTAATGGATTGAAAGACTCAATGTTGTTATCATATTATCTCTCCTCTATAGAATCATTGCAGTCCCAACAAAAATCCCAGCAATTTTGTGTGCATGTGTGTGTGCATGTGTGCGTGTGTGTGTGTAAATTGGCAAAATGAATCCAATTATATGGAAATGCAGAGAACTAAAAATAGACAGGATATTCTTAAAGAAGAAAAAATTTGAGGATTTACATTACCATAAATAAAGACATACTTTTAAGCTACAGAAATTAGGATAGATTGGTCTTGGGGCAAACACAGACTATTTGACTAATACAACAGAAAAGAAAAGAAGCCACACATATATGGTTGCCTGATTTATAGGAAATCACCATTGCCACTGAATGATGGTATTCACCATTGCCTTTGAAAGAGAATATAATGGTTATCAGTAGACTAAATAAATAGCTTGTGATATAGTCAAATAATGAAAAACCATATGGCAATGTAAAAGTGTGGAAGTCTGCTACTGACAACAACATGAATGAATCTCACAGATACAGTGTTGAATGCAGAAATCTATGTGAAGGTCAAAAATAAGCAAAACTTACCCATGATAACAGAGGTAAAATACTGGCTACCTTTGAGGCAAGTGATTAACCGGAAGGTAGATGAGCAAGTCTTCCTGGGTACTTATAATCTGAGTGATGTTTTCAGGGGTGGAATATATATGTAAAAATCCACCAAGCTTAACAATTAAGATTTATGTACTTCATGTATATTATACCTCAATTATTTTTTTTAAAAAAGAGAGTCAAACAGAAATAAGGGCTTGCATAAGAAAACTGAGAAATAGGCCGGGTGCGATGGCTCCCACCTGTAATCCCAGCACTTTGGGAGGCTGAGGCAGGCAGATCAGAACATCAGGAGTTCGAGACCAGCCTGAACAAAGTGAAACCCTGTCTCTACTAAAAGTACAAACATTAGCTGGGCGTGGTGGCACACACCTGTAATCCCAGCTACTCAGGAGGCTGAGGTAGGAGAGTTGCTTAAACCCAGGGGGCGGAGGTTGTGGTGAGCTGAGACCACGCCACTGCACTCTAGCCTGGGCAACAGAGCAAGACTCCATCTCAAAAAAAGAAAAAGAAAACTGAGAAGTAACCAACAGCAAGGAAACAGAAGAAACAAAACCAGAAAAATCTGAGGATTTAAGAAAACAACAATGAGCAGCAGAGTGGGATAGGAGTGTGGGGACTGAAAAGTTTTCTGGATTTAGCCCCAAAGAAGCCAATTAATTAGACCTTTTTGTGAAGTGGAAGGGCTGAGTCCAGGTCAATGGTTCAAGTTATGAATGGAGGGAAATAAGGCATTACAAACGATAATAATAAACTTTTTATTTAAGGAGGGCCAGAGAGAGCATGGTATCTAGAAACGAATGCAGAGTAAGAAAACAGCATTTTATTTCAAGTAAATATGAGGCTATGGATTATTCCTTAAATATCCATTAAACCTATATCAACCTCATATAAACCTGAGTCTCAAATGCTGAATTCAGCAAGGAACTCTCTCTTCTATTTATTGACCAGAAGAGAGTATATATACTTCCACTGGAGTTTGGAAAATTACATACGGAAATTGGAATTACTTAACTCTTTACTAAAACTAACCACCCATAGAAGAATTTGCTTAAACATATCTAACTAAGGGAAAGTTTACAGAATTAATTACCCTAAAAATGCAAACCAAAATATTGCCCTGAACTCAGACATTCTTTTACTTTCATTCTTCTTTCCACCAAGTCATGTGAAAGGTGCAAACTACGCAGGCTGATGATTGCTAAGTGATAACAACAGTTTTTATTGTTCCATTATTATTACAGATCTTTTGGTATTTTTCTTCCTTTCGATTTCCTCTTTTCTGGAAACTTAAAGTAATAAAACGAAAAGTTAAATTAGTTTTATGGTGTTCTGTAGCCTCCTGTACCACATTAAGCTCATATGACTAGAATAACAAATGGAGAAGCTGTCGCAGTTTTACTAGCAATGCCCGCGATACTCACATACGGAAACATACCAGCCCCCCTCCCAGAAAGAATTCGTAAACAGTGAATGACTTACTATAATGTGCTGATAAGGATCTATAAATGACATTGTGGTTTCAATTGCAGGAAATCTTTTCACACTTCAAAGGTCTTCTTTGGCACTCTAGCGTCTGTAAAACCTACAAAATAAACAATCACTATTGTTAAGCTTCCTTTTGGATGCAGTTCTAAGATTTGAAGGATTATGAGTATGTGTCTTAGGAAGAAAAAGTCTACCCTAGGACACTGGATAGGTTGAGTTCCTTAGGTATATGAATGGGTATCATACATAACGTAGGGGAAAGGTAAACATATTTTGATGATACTGTTTAATTTCCATATTTACTTCTTCAAATTTACACTGTGAATAATTATTAGGAAACTACACGGGCTTGTGTTGTTTTTCATTTGCCAAGTACTTTAGAAGAAATGTGTTGAAATTATGGAAAATTAAAATTATTTTTGTACTATTTATAATTAAGCTACATGTCATTGTTTCCTCAGTGGTGTCAGCATTATCCAAATTCACAAGAAAAAGGAAAGCTTTTTTTCACCTAGCTGTTTGTTAGGAATTATAAAAGTACATTCATGTTGAATTTGAACTTTAGCAATGATATTTTTTAAAGAAATGTTTGTTCATTTGAAGATGCCAGTTTACTTTAGAAGCAGTTAATCGAAAATATTTTAATGGAAAAATACTCTATTTTCCTTTTCTCTTCTACAATTATTCTTCATTATTTAAAATCAAATAAAAACTATTTAATGAATAAACATCTTTGCTATTTCATTATACCAAGTCCTTGAGACTTCATAAAACAACATACACTTATATTTCAGTATTCTATAAGTTACATCTAATTTGGAATATCTTCCCAAGTATGCTTATTATTTATCTTGAATATGTAGATTATACCATGTTTTTATTTCAGAATAAATCAAAGTTGTTTTAAATTTTTAATGATCTTTCTTTCTAAACATCAACTTTTAAAAAATTATAAAAAATGATTCCTGCTCATTGTCACAAACACCAACTGCTGAAGTGAACAAAGGATGAAATGCAATCACCGTTTTCATTATGAAGTGTATCTTTCCAGGCCATTTCACTGCTTTTTCATGATACTTAAAGTAATGGGAAAACAGAGGATTGGAAATTTTTTTACGAAAATGGGATTTTTCTCATATGCCCTTCAGTTTTTAAACTCACTTTCTTCATCATATTTGGTTGTAAAAAATATGAAGCAATATTATGTGAATGGTAAAAATCACCCATAGTTCTCTACTTAAGAATTATAAAAAATAAAGATGTCCCCTGTTCTTCATTCTGGTCCATCAATCATTTTTATTTTTACCAACAATAAAAAAAATGTGTTTTTAAAGTAAAACATCTATTCACTCTCATCACTTCTTAAGCTCCTAAAGTACAAGTATTTTTATCTTATCATGAATATTCATCAGGCTGAAAAGGTATACAGCATTTTAAATCAACTTTTTAAATAAAAACGAGGCCAAACTATCATTCTGATTTATCATAATAAATTACTGTAATCTTGGTTTTGCATTTTCTTATTTAAAACCTAATAGAAAACTTTGCTGATAACATTAACCAATTATCAACTGCTTTGATGGTATAGTTTGATTTTTCCCTCCAAAACTCATGTTGAAATTTAATTGCCAACGTACGGTACAGGGAGGTAGGGCCTTTGAGAGGCGGTTAGCTGATGAGAGTTTCACCCTCATAGGTGGGTTTAATGCCTTTTTAAAGTGGCTTGTGGAACGGGCTCTCTCTCTCTTAGCCCTTTTGCCTTCTGCCATATTTTAAATCCAGCCTTCCTCTTCTCTGGACAATGGCTATCTTGAAAGAAAAGAATAGCCTCTCCAGGAACCAAAACTGCTGGCACATTGGCCTTTGACTTCCCAACTTCCAAAACTATGAGCCAATAAATTTATTTACTTTATTAATTACCCAGCGTGTCATATTCCGTTACAGTGTGCAAAATAGACTAAGGCACTCAGATTTCACATTTCTGATATTCTGGTTGGATCTGCTATTAACTTTCAGGATTTTACTCCAATACCATCTTTCCAGTGAAGTCTTCTGTACCCATTTCATTTAAAATTGGCAAAAACCATGCTTTTTTGCTTTATGGCCATCTGACATCTACGTAGATAGCTTTTGTTGTGTTTATCTACCTCTTCTCCTTTCTTCATTAGAACATAAATTCCATGAAGGTAGATTTTGTGTGTGTTTCGTTCACGGTGAAATTCCCAGTCACTATGTCGGCACATGTGGGTACTTACTACATATGTTAAACAATGAATGAATGATAGGCTATATGTATACACGTAAGAGGCGTAATTTTCAAGCCCAGTTACGCCAAAGCATTCTGCTCAAGTCAAGGGAAGTTCACTTACTATTTATCCATAGGCTGTATTACCCTCATTCTCTATTCTACCACATCATCTTACACTGTTAATCAATACCAGTATGAGTTTCTCTTTTATCTCTTATTATTTTTCCCTAATTATCTACCTATACACACATCAACCAAACATGGTTATTCCTTTACTACTATAGGATACTGTGCCTTTGCTTAGGCTCTAAGTATTTTTGAAATTATGTTTTATATTTAATGGATGATATTATAAAACAATGCAGACAAAACTACAATCATTTTTTCTGATATTTATGTTTAAATTTACAATACAAGAAATATATCTATATTGAGTGAGATGATCCTTATGATTGAGCACTTCCCATTATCAGCATTTTCTGAGCTATTCCTATCACAACTTTCAAAAGTGATCGGCAATGACTTAATCTACCAGTATGGCTGATATTTTTATGCCAACTAAATTCAAAGTGTGGCTACATCTGTTTCGGAGTCAGAATGTAGCTAATACTCTAGCACTGTGGGCGGAATATATTTTTATTAATGGTATAATATAAAAATCACCTGCCTCATTCTCATCTTAACCATCCATATTTTCCTTATATCATTTCCCCTCAGAAGTGATTTCTTAATATGAAGCCTTCTACACATATGATAGTTCACATAAAGCTCCTGGGCCCAAGAGCAAGAGACCTTTCGATTGCTGCAGTAGCAGTAATTCCTGAGAGGCATGTCTTCCCTCTCCAGAAGCTGAAATGTCTGTGTAGGATGATGCCAGGGCAGTGCTATCAGGGATCCAAAGGCTGAAGGAAAACCAATTATGTTCTGTATTGAAGCAGCATAATTTAGTGAAAACACCATTGGATATGAGATCTAGAAAGACCTTAATTCAAGTTCCAGTTTCATATTCTAAGACCCAGGTTACTTGCTTATAAATGTGCATAACACTATTGTGAAAGGCACCTAGCCTGTAATAAATATTCAATGCATATGATTCACTTTTAAGATAAAGATTACATAAACTGGGCTGGGCATGGTGGCTCACACCTGTAATCCCAGCACTTTGGGAGGCCAAGTCCTCCCAAAAGTGATCACGAGGTCAAGAGATCGAGACCACCCTGGCCAACATGGTGAAATCCCGTCTCTACTAAAAATACAAAAAGTAGCTGGGTGTGGTGGCACGGGCCTGTAGTCCCAGCTACTCAGGAGGCTGAGGCATGAGAATTGCTTGAACTGGGAGGCGGGGGTTGCAGTGAGCTGAGATCGCTCCATTGCACTCCAGCCTGGTGACAGAGCAAGACTCCATCTCAAAAAAAAAAAAAAAATTACATAGACTGATTACTAATCACTAATAACATCATATATGTACTTGAAAGATGTACTATCTTTTGTAATTGTTGTGACAGCAGAAAATCAGAAATTTTTGATATATTTGTCACTTACAAATAAATATCTACAATATGCCTTTTGATATGCAGGGTGCCTGGGAGCAAACTAATGGTGAAGCAGGCAGGTGTGTACCACGAAACGTTGTGGCCTTACAGACTTTACACTTGACACTCTCCACAGTGGAACCTCGAAAAGTAAACAAGACTCTGGTAGCTATTCTCACCAGAGTTTTCTGTGAGTAATACTCAGAGTGGCAAAGCATCTGCTGGGACTTACAGCAATTCCATTCACAAACAGTAGCTTCATACAAGCTCTTTCGTTCATTCAACACAGACGTCTTTGCTATCTACTTAGTCTACACTAGGCACTCGGAAAACAATAGTGAATAAGGCATAGCTCTCACCTTGAAGAAACGGAACGAGGCAATCTAGGGGTAACAGTACATGCAGCCTAGCCTGATTTTTCATGCATACATGTTGCTAAAAGTAGTAACACTTTTTATTATTACTAACATCTCCAATTGGAAGGAAACCTTGAAAGCGACTCTTCTGGAAAAATATCATCAATGAGTGGCTCCATTCCCTTAGTAGAAAACCAGAAATCCTTAACATGGCCTACCATGGTGGCTTTTATATCTGTTTACTGCAAAGCAAAGTGGGGAAATCTTTGCATATCTCAATATGATACAGAAATACATACACAGACATATATCAAAAATATAGAAGTAAGTTTGCTGTGATACTTTTACTAAGTACAATGCACCCTGATTTTACTCTATTTCTTTTGTTTAAATGCTGGTAACAGCCCACTGAATTGATTTCATGACTCACTAATAGCAATTTGAAGAATACTAGCACAAAAGACCGCAAAATTGAATTTCCATCTACTTCCTCAGCCCGATGTCACTACTCTCCCTTTTGCTTTCTATGCTAAAGCCATGTGGTTTTCTTTCCTTCAGATGCATCAAGCCGTCTCCCACTCAGAGCAGTAGCTTATCTCTTCTATTCATTCATTTATTCAACAAACATTTAAGGCATAACTACCATGTGTCAAACATTGTTCAAGGGACTGGAGAAGCAAAAATGAGGAGCTAGATACATTCCCTTTCCTCTTGGAGACTGCATCTCTAGAAAGCAATCAGAAAACAAGGGATCCAAAAAATGAAAGAAACCCTTGGAAACAGAGTCGTATAAAATGATGGAAACAGGCGGAGGCAGAAACAAGGATAACTGAGGCAGAGCACTACAAAGGAGTCATCCACACAGAGGGAGGAGAGAGTGGGTCTAGAAGACGGCGCTCCAGGCAGGCAGTCTGAGGAACTGAGAGAAGACGGGGCTGGAGGACGGTGAGCAAATGTGAAAGTGGCTCATGATGAGGTTGGAAACAGAGGCCGTGGCAGAGCCTGCGGAACCTCTTAGGCAACTGCTGTTTACCTAGCTAAATCTGACCCATTCTCCAGGATTCGGTCTCAATGTCACTTTCACAGAGAACCCTTCTGTGACCTGCAAAGTATATCTGGTCTGCCTGTTGTTGGTTTCGTGTGTTCGCTGGGCTCCTCCTTTAAGCCTTTCATTCCACTCACGCAATGTCTGCCTTTCCTGGGAGAACTAAGATGCATTAAGTCAGTGGCCATTTTTATCTTATCACAGAGGCATCCCTAGTGCCTAATACTATGCCTGACATACGGTAGATTCCGGATAAAGATTTGTCCAATGGTTGGATGAATGGCATTATTCCAAGTCGTGCCAGGTTTATGCATGAAAAAAATCCACAGAATAGTGCTACACTCTCTTTCGATGTCTCTCTTTCTTAATCCTAACAATTATTAATGTCACATGACGCTAAATTTCTCTCAACTTATTTAAAAAAAAGCAGAACAAAGAAAATTCCAGAGGGGGTGAAATTAGTACTCAAAATGTTTAGAGGAAATCTGTTGCCGGGGCCCAAAGTTTGTGTCAGCGACTTTACTTCCTCTTCTCACTTCCAGCAACTTTATTCATAAGCACTCTGTTCGCCTCCTATTATCCGCTGTATCCTACAGCAAGGCTTGGATGGAGACTCCTGATATTAAAGCCAAAAGCGAGAAATTGGCTTCAGATAGCTAACTGTCCAAGTCGTCTCTCTCTCTCCCTGTCTGCCCGCTTTCTCTCTCTCTCTGTGTGTGTGTGTGTGTGTGTGTGTGTGTGTGTGTGTGTGTGTGTGTAAAACCACTAGGTTAGGAACTGCAAGATAACTAGAGAGCAAACAAACATGACTCATGGCATTTAATCTCTAAGCAACTTTCTTTTGTTCTTTGATTCCATTCAGGATTAACTCTTCTCCTGCCTTGATGAAACCTCAGGCAGCTTCAGAACTTTGCTGTTAACTTGCGTACGAAAAGAAGAAAAGAAAAGGAAGAGAGAGAAAGAATTGACCAGACACTGAAGACATTGAAATGCCAGGTTCCTTGAGTTAAAGTCTCTCTCCTGCTCAAGGTAGAGCTTGTTGCAAGAAAAAAGGGTGAGGTCATTGACTTTTCCCCTCCCCTGCCTAGAGTGGAGCCCTGCCACGCTTCAAAACTCTGGTTTTTAAACCTTCATAGTTGGAAAAGGACACAGAGAGAGCAGAATAGGGGCAAGAAGGTATGACTTCAGCAGTACTTTTAGAAGCTGTTTTGTGACTTCTGGGCCTGGTGCATGTCAAAGCCGAGCCTTTCTGTCACAGATGCTTTTTGTAGATTCTTCTGAGACTCTCTGTTTTTGAGATTTTTTTCCTTGTGTTTTCAGACATGCACAAACTATCTCTACTCCAGCTGGGGGCTTCTGTCTTCTTCCACAGCCCCAGCATCTTGTGATGCCCTTAGTTTTCTTTTTCTGAGGTTCTTTCACTCTTCCAGGCAAACCCTTGTATAGCATTTAAGACTTTTTCCCAAAATTCTCTTCAGTCCATGGACAATACTCACACGTATTTTCTTTCTTCCAACAAACCCTGAGAATGCAATTACTTCCTAAATGAAACTCTCTACTCCGCTACTTGTGTCCTTCTTATTTCCCAAGCATGACTAGACACCAGCCTCCTGCAGAAGACAAATGTTAAACCCTCTGATGAACATTCTCAGTGTCTCCTTAAAACCCCTCTCTTGTTTGGGGATTAGCAGGCATATCCCTCTCCAGATTTCCACCCCAAGGGAAGAGGGGCTGTAATCACAGCAGGGCTCTCCAAAACGAAACATCAACACTTTCCTGAAGCTCCTCCCACAGCACTTCCATTTCAATGCTTTTCTAACCGTGAAATGGGTAAGTCTTCGGTTTACATAATGTCCTTGTCCATCTGCTTTCTTTAAAACATAAGGAGCAGGCTGCTTCACTATCCATTTTAGTACTGGATATCTTAAGTCTTATGGCTTAAGGTCTTGGCCAAAGCTCCTACTTTAAAGTCCAATAGGTGGGTGAACCAACTTCCAAAACGGCAGAATGAGGAGCATGGGAAATTGTCTCCCAGAAAAACAACACACTGACAAAACTGGGCAGAATTCTCTCTCTCTCTCTCTCTCTCTCTCACACACACAGACACACACACACACACACACACACACACACACACGTATGAAAATAACAGCACAAAAGAAAGGAGATAGAGCAAGGAAATGATACCAGACCATAATTGAATCCATAGAAAGAAATGCAGGGTACCAGTAAATAGCTCTTTGACATTTTCAAATATCAGATCAGTTATTTACCATTTCTCTGAAGTCTTTTCTATTTAATAGTAACAGTAAATATGTAGATAATATAAAATATTCTATAAATATTATATTCTTCAAATAGATAATATGTAGATTAATATAAAATATTCTATAAACATTTCCTTTTCTTCTCTCAACTTCTTTAAAAGGGATAGCATTTACATAGCAATAAATTATAATCCTGTCTAATGTATATGACAATAATAGCAAACAGGAGGAGTGGTCAGGGATTAGGACTAATGGAAGCAAAGTTTTTATATTTTACTGGAATCAAGATATTATTGATATGAAGTAGACTATAACAAATTAAGGCATATAGTTTAATTCCTAGAGCAAACACTAAGAAAATGACTCAAAAACATAGTTAAAATATCAATGAAGGAATTAAAATGGGCCATCAGAAAATATCTATTTAATATAAAGAACAGAAGAATTTTAAAAAATGAGAGACATATGGAAAACAGCAAAATGGAAGATGAACACCCAACTATGCTTCCAATAACATTAAACGTGGGTGACTTAACTTTCCAATTAAAAGGCAGAGGTTGTCACACTGGATAAAACTGAACGTATATAAAAGACTAATGGAACCCAAATAAGGTTTGTAGTTTAATTAATAACATTGTACCAATGTCAGATTCCTCGTGTTGATAATGTACTATGGCTGTCGGATGTTCCGCTAGGGAAAGCTAAATGAAGGGTACATGAGAACCCTGTAATATTTTTGTTATTTCTTAAATTATTTCAGAATAAAGTTTATTTAAAAAATTTAATACATGTGAACAGATCTAATTTATAAATGTTATTCCACAGTTACGTTCAAGGAAGAAACAAAGAAGTCCTATGAGAAATTACTTAGAATCACTTCCTTCAGGATAAAATCATAGCCATTATTGTCAGACAGTGGCTGCATTTTCAGTTCCAGTTAGGAATAGGCACTCGTCCATCACTTTTTCTCTCATAACTGTTAATAGCAGCAGCAGATATTTTAGGTCTCTGCAAAATTAAGGCATTTCTGTCCACCCAGCCACATGAAACAGTAGGAAAGTGTTTTCTGTCCCAGAATTAGCTCAGTTCTGGAAACCTTATTGCAACTAAGTTTGCTCAACCACTATCATGAGTACTCACAAAATAGCAGGGTTTCTGTTCCTCTGTTTCGTATAACTAAGCTAAATAACCAGCCTTTGTGAGTGCACACAGTCTCTTAAGTCTGAAGTAAAAGATATGAAACTCACAGCGTTTTTTTCTTTCTTTTTTTGTTTTCCCTGCCCTGTAATTAGAAACTTTCACAACATGAATGAGAGGGAATTCGGATAGACTTTTCAACAGATACTTGCCTATGCAATGCAACTGCTGGCATTCAGTGGCGGTTTAATAGTGTGTGGTCCTTCCAAAACTTTCAGTTATGTTGTCGAGGCAAGACAGACTTATCAGGAAAAGTGAACAGAAACAAAAATCCAGACTAGAGTGTTTTGCTACTTCTCTCTCTGCGTACAGTGATATGACAAGGGGAAAAGAAGGGGATATGATTAGAGTTGTGACATCTGGAGGAAAGAGGGATAGGAATGCAGAAGATTCTTCTCTCTTTCCCTCCATTTCATTGTATAGACATGTGGAGATATGAAAAGGTTCAGCATTTAAGTGGCAGCAACTTCTCGACTGCAGCCAGAATGACCCAAGTTCAAGCTTGCCTCCTCCTTTCTCTATCTGAGGGATCCTGATCCTCGGTTTCCTCATCTGTAAGTGGGGAAAATGGTTCCTGATCCTCACAGAGACACTGGGAGGATGAAATAAGAAAATACCTGTAAATCACCAAGCATAGTACCTGGAAGGCCATAAATGTACAAAATAACCATTATCATTATTTTTCATGAAATTGGTGATCATTCCCCACAAACTGCCTCGACTCATACAAGTCACTTAACTCTACAGTTTCTTTTCTTTTTCTTTTTGACAGAGCCTCACTCTGTCACTCAGGCTGGAGTGTAGTGGTATGATCTCAGCTCCACTCCTGGGTTCAAGTGATTCTCATGCCTCAGCCTGCCAAGTAGCTAGAACTACAAGCACCCACCATCACACTCAGCTAAGTTTTGTATTTTTAATAGATATGGGGTTTTACCATGTTGGCCAGGCTGGTCTCAAACTCCTGATCTCCAGTGATCCACTTGCCTTGGCCTCCCAAAGTGCAGGGATTATGGGAGTGAGCTACCTCACCTGGCCTCTATGGAGATTTCTAAGAGATTCAAGTAAGCAAATTCACTGAGCACCTTTTATAAAGACCAAGTACATTTTCATACACAAAATGAATTTCTAATAGAAATACTGTTGTTTTGATCCAGTTTTTTAAAAGTAGAACATATTGGGACACTAACTTGTCTGCTGCCAAATTCAAAGCCTTCTCCATTACACCTGATATGGAAACATATTCTAACGCAAAGAGAGCATTATATTACTATGTTTTCATCCTCATTGTTCTTATAAAGATATATAGTTACTAAGGCATCACTAAAGTTTTAAATTTTTTAATTAATTTGAGAATGCTTTTTTTCTTTTTGTAAACCAAGACTATACAGAGAGTTTGATATTGCCAACAGGCACAGAGGAATAAAGAAACAATAGGAATTTAGGTGGGTAAATGAGCCATTTTAAATTAAAAATGTCTCTCAAACCATACTCTCAGGTTACTATAGGAACAGCTCCCTGTTCCCAAAGAAAGGTAAAAGCATGACTCCAGACACAAAGGCGCAGGATAATTAATGATGTCTGTGTCTTGAGCGAGGAACCCAATGGTACGGAACCGGGCACTAAGTCCCACAGTAGTGACAGGTGTGCCATATGGCTTTTAGCCACACTATTCCTTTTAGGTTTTTCCTCTTCATTTGCATTCCCAAGTCACAGCTTCTTAATCTATCAAATTTGTATTCTTGAAAGCTCATTATAATTACATAGGCAAGTATATATGAAATGCATACTGGAGTTTGAGAGAAGGGAGAGATTCCAGTGGCTTAAGGTAGAGAAATGGTAAGTAACTGACCTGACATTTGAAAACATGAAAGAGCTTAGATCTATATATAGTAAGAGGAAGAGGAAACATCCCCCCTCTAGGAGAAGGCCACACTTCATCCCACCTCAGGCTCTCACTGGCGCTGTTCTAATCCACACCTCTGCAGGATCATATCCATCTGCCATTCGGGGTTCTGCATACATTTACTCTCTAAAGTCAGTCATCTCTTAATTTATCTACTAGATTAGGACCCCTGTACCTCTCCCTGAAATCTCTTATCACAATATTGTATGCTAGACTACCATTATGCACATGTCACTCTCCCACAGCTGTGAGCAGCACAAAGAAAGTTCTGGCTTCTCCCTTTATTCCTGTTGGACCCAGAGTGATTATTCAATTACTATTGACTGAAGGATGAATCAGCACACTTGGGAATTTGATGTACTGGAGAAAACTGCCTAGATCATAAAGCGCTCTTGAGAAACAAATGGAAGTAGACTACATTTATAGAATCTAGAATGCGAAACTAAAAGACATCTTAGCAGCTGTTAATATGAATACTTAATTTTGAAAATTCACACTTGTTAAACATTTTCGACGTACTAGGTACTTCGTTAAGTGATTTAGATATACCATCTTGTTAAATTTTTGTAACAAGATAGGGAATGTTATCACTAATTTTGAGATTAAAAAAACAGGTTTGGAAAGGTAAGTAATTTGTTTAACCAACAATGCAAACAAGGCAGACTCCCAAACCCAGTCTCTACAAAAGAATAACTATCTGAGGAAGAATCAGAAAGTTCCCAGGTCATCTGGGTTAACAAGGGCTGTGCTGACCCTAGAATCCTTTCTTTCTACGTCACTTTTCCACTCTACAAAAGATTCTGAAGCACATGGAGAGTTTCTGAGAAATTACACAATGAGCAATAGAGTTATTAGAGTCTTAGCAGGGAGGTGGCATGATGAAAGTGGCACTCTGTGTTAGGTGCGATACTATGTCGCCATCACAAAGTATCGCAGACCGAGTGGCTTAAACAATGGAAATTTATTTTCTCACAGGTCTGGAGGTTGGAAGTCAAGATCAAAGTCTGGCAGGTTTGGTTTCTTCTGAGACCTGTCCCCTGAGCTTGCAGATGGCTGCTTTTTGCTGTGTCCTCACATGCTCTTTCCTCTGTGCACAGAGACCCCTGGTGTCTCTGTGTGTGTTCAAATTCCCTCTTCGTTTAAGAGCACTAGTCAAAGGCTGGGCACGGTGGCTCACGCCTGTAATCCCAGCACTTTGGGAGGCCAAGGCGGGTGGATCATGAGGTCAAGAGATTGAGACCATCCTGGTCAACATGGTGAAACCCCGTTTCTACTAAAAATACAAAAAATTAGCTGGGTATGGTGGCGCATGCCTGTAATCCCAGCTACTTGGGAGGCTGAGGCAGGAGAATTACTTGAACCCAGGAGGCGGAGGTTGCAGTGAGCCGAGATCGTGTCATTGCACTCCAGCCTGGGTAACAACAGCGAAACTCCGTCTCAAAAAAAAAAAAAAGAGCACTAGACAAATCGGATTGGGACACACCCTACCAGCCTCATTGTAACTTAATGCTCTCTTTAAAGGCTTTATCCCCAAATATCTTTCCATTCTGAGGTACTGGGATGCAGAGCCCAGTGCATGCATTTGGAGGGGGCATACTTCAGCCCATAACATGCTTTAATGACATACTCACAGCAGTTAAACAAAGCAACATACAACTGTTAGGGAAGAAAAGTGGTGCTAGAGGAGAGAGGGACAAAACTGGCCAGAGATGTCCAGATCTGATATAAGACATGATATGCAGCCAGGTGTGGTGGCTCGCACCTGTAATCCTAGAAATTTGGGATGCCAAGGAGGGTGGAGTGTCTGAGCTCAGGAGTTTGAGACCAGCCTGGGCAACATGGTGAAACCCCATCTCTACAACAATACAAAAAAATTAGCCAGCATGGCGGCATGCACCTGTACAATCCCAGCTACCCAGGAGGCAGAGGTTGCAGTGAGCCAAGATCATGCCACTGTACTCCAGCCTGGGCAACAGAGTGAGACTCTGTATCAAAAAAAAAAAAAAAAAAAAAGGTATGATAGGCATCTCAACTAGGATGGTAAAAATGATAAAGGAGAGAGCATAGTTTCTTTAAAATGGAACAGATTCCCTCATCTGATTATTTAAAAAGCTCCCCGCAACCAAACCCCCACCAACACACACACACGCGCGCACACACACACACTCTCACTCTCTCTCTCTCTCTCTCCCCCCCCCCCCCCCGCCCCATAAATGACGCACAAGGATAACGTCGTCGTTTCTTTAACCACTTCACATTTTGGGAGGTACTAACCCAGATAAGCCTGTCCATCTTAAGGATCAGGAAACTGGCCAGCCCAGTTTCACACAGTGCATTACAAACAGAGCAAGAATGTCTCCTCCTTCCCAAGCCAGCGTTCTAGTTTTCCTTCCTGGACCACTCTGGTTTGCTGTTATTTTCCATTCTTCACCTCTTGGTGGTCAAAACCAAGTGGCCCTTCTGGCCATATTTTAAGGTCAAGAAATTTTGGAGTAGGAGGAAATATTCATAATCACCACCTAGAAAGTACTTTATTGTACAGATTTGTAAGCTGAGTCCTCAAGATATAAATAAACCTCCCCAAGTTACCCAGGTAGGGGAGCGGCTGAAACGGAACATACTCTTCACTTTCAATCAGGCACTCTTTCTTTATACTCTACTGGCCCCACCTGCCCCACACACACTGGGGCAAAATTAAAATAATATATAATTGTAGTTTGGCTAAAATTTTAAGTTACCAAGTTATTGTTCGGAAGGACAAAGTAGACCCAAGATAGGAATGTGCGGAAAGCAAAGAACTGAATTTCTCCTTGGGATTGGTCCAATAAAGCCGAAACGGAATCACTTTCATCTTTTGTCATGTTCTAGGTTTGAATCATAGTTATAAATTGTTTACTTTCCAATATTACATTGTTTAAAAAAATTCCTCTTCCCACACAGACCATTATAGAATAATATCACGTTGATAGGTGTTAAATATATGATGTGCGTTTTCAGAAAATATAGAATAATAATGTTCTGCTTTCTACCTAAAAGAAACGGACAACGGTGATGTACTTATTGTTAACACGTTTAAAATATATGTAACAATGTGGCACCAAATGCTACGAAAAGAAGTGTTTTTTGACAACAGCACTAATTCTACAGCTTTTTCTCTCTAGACGGGACGTTTTGAAAATATGCTTCCAGGGGAGTATTTGTGTTTTGTTGAGAGTTCCACTCCCTCTTTAATTGCTGCTTTTTTTTAAGCGACAGAGTCAGTCAACATTTCCACAGCAAGGAAAGCCATATCTTTTTTCTAAGGTAAACAGTTCAGGGAAAACCCCAGGAAAACCATCAAACTGGCTTAAACATTTAACGAGAGCCATTTTATTACTGGATAAAGTTATCAGCGTTCACGGCTTGCTTTGCTTTTCAACGAACGCAGTAACTATTTCAGGCAGCTGGTGAGATTAATCTGGCAGTTTGAAATATCGAATTACTCTGATCTTTAAGAGGAATAAAGTGATGATAAAATGTATCGTCAGGAGTTGTGGAAGCACAGAAGGGTGTACACCACTCCCAGGTGTTACTGTAAAGCTCAACCACTAAATACAATACCAGCACTGTACAAGTCCTGAACCGGGTAACGTGTAGGAGGAATTCAGCATTACCATTCTCTTCTCAGGTCGTAAGAAGTTTGAGAAATGTGCTCAGGACACCGTGACGGCAATTCACAAGAAACCTAGTCTTTTGCAGGATTAAGGGCAAATAGATTACATGCATTTGAGGGGCGTAGCCTTGGGGGCTCTTAATCTCCTTTTGTGCCATGGATCCTTTTGGCAATCTAGTGAAGCCTAGGGACCCCCTTAAAGAGTATCACATGTTAAAATACATGAAATAAAATGTTGGCTTATAAAGAAAGCTAATTATGACCCAGGTATGATGGTGGGCACCTGTATCTCACCTACTCAGGGGATTACAGGAGAGGCAGGAGAACTGTTTGAACTTGGGAGGCGGAGGTTGCAGTGAGCCGAGATTGCCCCACTGCACTCCAGCCTGGGCAGCAGAGCAAGACTCCGTCTCAAAAAAAAAAAGCCAATTATGTTGAAATACATGTAGTCATGGCAGTCTTCAAACCCTTTAAATAAAAGTTATGTGTGCGCTGGAGTGTGGCAGCACATTTTCCCCCTTCTACTTCTGTGGGGTACTTCAACATAGTTCCAAAGTTTCATGTAAAATTTTTGAGGATAGAGGAACTTACATCACTAGAAAGAGTAAAATGATAGAACATTTTAAGCTGCTTTTGTACTACCTACTTCTGCTAGCATCATAGTGAACGTGTGGCACTTCCTGAATATTTAGGGTTACATAGACTAAACTCAGGTTGAAATGAACTGAAAGTGCTGTCATTGGCTTCAGAATGAATTTGTTTCCTTTACCTTTGAGTAACAAGCTGAAGAACTGTGTCAAGAAGACATTAATAAACCCAAAAAGCAGGTTTCAGTTAAGCTTCTGCAGATGAGATATAATGCCTCAGTGGGTTCTTTGGAAAATAGGAAATTAACAAAAACAAGGTTATACTCTCCCCTTCATTCTGCCAATGAGATATCAGACAGGAGGAAGTTAGACAGCTGCAGCCAAACCATAGCCTGACAAATACGGGCAGGACCAGGAATAAAGTGCAGAATTACTTTCCAATTCATGGCATGTCTCCGGGAGGTAGGGAGAAACAGAGGAAGAAGCAGCAGCTACTTAGTGTCAGGCAGAGAAGCAGATGAGGGGCACGGCCAGAAGCAGACTCAAGTCCATCTGAAAACAAAAAGCACCCTCTCTCCTCACCAGGCTGCCTGACTTGACCTGCACAGACTCACTGCTTCCACCCATGGAGGAGCCTGGCCTTCATTTGTGTAAAACTAAAGCCTTTTTATGTGAAGAGGATTTATGAGAAATAACAATGGACTTTTAAATTTTAAAAGGGCTTTTTCCTTTTAACTTTGAGGAAATATGAGTGAATAGTTCAATAATATTATTTTAGTCGTTGAAAAGATATCATTTTGATCATGGTAACCAGCTGTTCTCTAAAACTCTTAAGAATTGGAAGAGAAAAGGAAGTGACTTTTAGATGCAGAATGAAAGATTTATGTCAGGGTGAAGAAATACATCCTGATAGCGGGGCTGTGAAAGATCCTCTTTTTGGATAGTCTTTTATTAACACAAAATGTTTTACACCTCTTTACATTGTAGAATTTTAATGATTCAAAGTCTGTAAACCCTTCTCTCAGCGAGCACAAAGTGTGCCCCAGCTCAGAAACAAGTACTTTGCTAGGAGTCCCAAAGAGGCAGGGAGGCAAATAGTTAATCATTCAGAACTTCAGAGGACAATAGCAACAAGTCCACTAACTGGAACATGAAGAAAAAAAGACCCCAGAATGATGGCACCCGGAGCAGCTAAGTGGGCCTCGCTGAAGTGTACAGTCAGGCCTCCCAACCGGCCAGGTCAGGAACCCAAGAGTCTGGAAAGAACAAAGGCTCAAGCCCCACCTACATGGATGGGCTACTCCCTTCTAGCCACTAATCACTTTAGATAAAGGGATCTCTGTTCTGTAGACTATTCGTGTTTATGAACTTTTGTTTGGGTTTGGTTTGGTTTGGCTGTTGGTGATGTTGTTCTGGGTTTAGTTTTGGCTGTTGGTGATGTTTTGCTTAGTGCACTGCTTATCCATTTTATGGGTCTGTATCATTTCTCTTTCTGTCTTTAAAAACTCGTACCCTAGAGGAACCATCTAGCTTCTCTGCTCTTAGCATTTAAACATGGTTGCAGAAAAAAAAACGTACCCGGGAAGGCCAGTTTTAAATTAAGTTCCTATTCTCAAAACCCACAGAGGCTCTGGACGCTGCAAGGCATCTGAGTTTCTCTGGTGAGCTTGTATTCCCACCGGCAAAAGTCGCTTTATTCCCTTCTCCCACTCAGGTTTCTCACTCCACCCCAACTCCCACTCTCAGCAAGCAACCTTATCTTCCTTCACTGAGAAAGCAGAAAGTACTAGAGGGAATTTTCTCATCTTCCCACCACCAAATCTGCATATTCCCCTGCATGTGCACTTGGGTTCCCCTTCTCCCTGACACAAAAGAGGCAATGTTCCTCTTACTGCTGCAGACCTGGCACCACCCATGGCTCTCTGGATACAAAATCCCTCTCCTCAAGGGCTTTATTCTGATGGTCATGTCTCTCTTTTCTGAATCGTCAAATTTTACTTTCAACTGGCTAATCTAATTGGCAAACCTGTTACAGTCTCTCTGCCTACTCCATATTCCTTTCCCCTGCTATGTCTCCATTTGGATGCTGTGTTTCACTGATAGATCGCTCCCAAGGTTTATTTGCTTGCCCTGTATCCAGGAGCTAGCTTTTCTCACCACGCATCCCTCCCATCTCATTTACACTTCCTTATTCTGTCTACCCACACCACTCCATTGAACGTGCGCTAATCAGTATCATCCATGATCTCCAAATTTCCAAACGCAGTAATCACTTTTCCATCGTCATCTTATTCAGCCTCTTTGTTTTCTCTAGAACCATTTTCCCTCCATTCCTCCCACCCTAATCCCTGGTTTTCCATCTAATTTCTTAGTTGCTTCTTTGCAGGCTCACTGACAAATGCCATTCTCTGACTGGAACTTGCAGCATGAGCCATGCCGTTCTCACTCCGCTTACCACCTACCGTATCTGGCTTTTTATCCCTCACATCTGTGCTTCAATTCTGTGCCTCAGAGAGCCCTTCCCCTTCCCCCTTCCCATGTTACTCTATCATCGAAGCCCATTTGCCTCCTTTGTACTATTTATTATCTGTTTTTTGTATACTTATTGTCTGTATCCACTGAGATGGAATGAACTATATCTGCTTTATTCACCCAGGTATGCCCTAAATGTAGCACCGTGCGTAGCATGTAGCTGTTATTGATTAAAACTGACTGAATTAGTGAAGGAATAAATGCACACTGCTCAGCGACCAAAAATCACTGACTGACATTAACATCTGCATTTCTTGACATAGGAGGTAAATTGGTAAGTGAAGAAGAAGAGGGCGTATCACCTCAATTGCTTTGTACAATACCTGTTCTTTTTCTAAGTACTAAAACATCCACTTTCCCAATACTTTTCCAAGTATACTATATGTATTAATATAATGTTATCTAGAAATTATTTTTTTGCAGAAACTTAAAATATATATGAGAGCATTCTTTTCATTGTGATGATAAAAAGTGCTTGAAGTTCTGCACATGTACTCCAAAACCTAAAATGCAATAAAAATTTTAAAAATAAATAAATAAAAATAAAAAATTTTAAAAAAAGTACTTGAAGATTCTTGCTGTTTAAATTACATCTTAGATTGACAAATTGGCTTCGTTAATACCTTATGTATTAATACATATTAAATAATGATCTTATCAACACATATTAATATATAGTAACAGTTAACATTATTTAAGGCATATTAATATGTCATATATATTATATTGAATAATTAATGATTTACATGGATTAATTCACATGGATTAGTTGTATTAATACATAGGGTATATATTAACACTGGGGAACTAATTCATATAAATTAATAGCTTATTAGTACTTATTAATACATAAGATATTGATCAACCAAATCAAATTTGTCAACCAAAAACATGTCTTCTTATAGATCCAAGAATTCTGCAAAAATGCTTTTTCTTTGCACAAGGAGTGAAACACCCCCGTTTACTGCCTGTATACTACATTTAACTAGCTTATCCTGTCAACGCTGTGGGCATAAAAGCATGGGGCAAATAAGAAGTGTGTCAATTTATTGACTGAAATTCAGAAGCCATATACTGACCTAATGCTTCTAGCGGCACAGTTGTAACCAGCAGTAAAACCTGATCTATTTATTATGCATTATTTATTACAACATCACTGTATATATACTAAGTCAAGTATATAACTAACACTGGGTTTGACCCCTGAGAAGGAGCATCTGCTCTGTCATAAACTACCGAATTATTCGGAAGAGTAAAATAATAATGATTTTTTGTACTAATGATAAATCCAAGGTCAGAGTAACCATCTTGATGCAAATGCTTTATGCCAACTGCCAGGTTTAATAAAAGCCAGAAAGAGCCATGGGTTCTGTAGGTTATACTTAGAAAATGCTAAGAAAATTCTCTACTACCAACCCGAAAGCAAAACCTTTGGTAAAACCAGTACTTTTTATATAACTCATGAAATGTGTCCACTTTGTATTTTTAGATAAAATGTAATATATTTTACTTTCTTAAAGCAGTATACATATCACTGTACAAAATACTGTGTAGTTCCAAGGCTGCACAACCTCCTATATTACGTCAGTCAGTAATCAAGTTATAAGGGCAGAACAATTGAGTTATTATGGAAACATGCACCAGGACAAGTGGACTTCCTGGGCCTTCTCTTATAATTGTTCTGATGTTAACTCCAACAGAAAGAGTTTGACAACCCCAAATAATACATATCAAAACTAAAAATATAAACCAATCCATGTAAGCATTTAAATATATCAAAATGGAAATCATAAGGCAGACATTATAAAAAGAATTTGACTTTTGCACAGCTGTTTTTCACATCTGTAAAATGTTCATGGTAATACCTGTACTGCTAACTTACCCAGTTATTGTGGGAATAAACAAAGTTCGTAAACAGTCTCTTTATCAACCACAAAGCCTATGCAAATAAAAAATACTGGGCCTCTGATTTTTTTTCAAGCTAGATAATGAGAAAACAGCTTGTAAATTAAGTAACAAAAACCTAAGCAAGTATAAGCTGAGTATTATAAATACATGAGTTTTCTGTACTGCAGAAGAATACCTATTACGTACATTTCTTTACTAATTGGAAGCACACAGTTACCTCAAATACCTAATTTTTTTCTGAAGACCCCAGAAGTCAAGCAAATGAAGAAGACTGAGGAAAAGGGAGCAGCTGATTCACAACTGTATATGCCAAGAAGGAGTGGGAGGGAAAATGAGGGCCAATCTGGTCTATCATCTTCAACGGAGTGGTGGCTGAATTGTGACGCTGATACCTTTCATCATCAGGTGTCTGCTGAGTTTCTCTACGCTCATTTGAATTCATTTAATAAGTGATTAGACTGGTAGGGTAGCTTTACAAACCTGCTAATGGTGAGCATTCAGTTGTTTATGCTTATTTCATTCTTGTATAAGGAAAGGTAAACAGTATTTTCAAGGTATGTTGTAAGATTTGCACTAAGAATCACAAAGAATAAACAAACTTAGAATCACACAGCAAGGGTAGCGCATATATAATGCATCCTTTTTTATCAGGCAAGTAATGGTATCACAGGACCAGAATAACCTCTGCTCTATTTGCTGTCTTCTTTGGAAAGAACTTCAGAAGCCCCATTCTGTTCCCCCAGCTCTTTATTGCCCTAATAGTCAAGGGGTAGAAGACGAGGAGTTGGCCAGAACCGAAGTTCATTTTCTCTAAGTTGGTGGTTCACAACCCCAAGAATATTATTTTCCTCACAACACTTTTTTTTTTTTTTTTAATAAGAAACAAAGTCTTCCTCCATCACCCAGGCGAAATTTTGAACTGGAAGTAGAAATTCTATAGACATTGTTTTTCTAGGTTTTGGAGTGTTATTTTTAGTGTTTCCTTTTCCCTTAAAAATGGGTGAGAATGCATAGAAAAAATGAGAGTAAATTATTTTTATTCTCAGAGACTAATAGTTTACAAAAGATGGCAAAACTGAAGAGGGTTCAGAGACGATGGCCAAAACTTAGCCCCAGAGACCTCCTGGCCTGAATGATGTGTGACCGCTCACTGCAGCCTCAAACTCCTGTGTTCAAATGATCCTCCTGCCTCAGCCTCCCAAATTGCTGGATTACAGGTACATGCCACTATACCCAGCTGATTTTTAAAAAATTTTTTTTTAATTTAATTAATCTTGCTGTGTTGACCAGGGTGGTCACAAACTCCTGGGCTCAAGCCTGCCACAGTGTTGGGATTACAGGTGTAAGCCGCTGTATGCAGCCTTACAAGGCTTTTTATAAACAGTCACCACACCACCCTTAGTCCAAATTATGTTTTCTTTACATCATTCAGGCCACGAAGTCTCTGGGGCTAAGTTTTGGCCATCACCTCTGAACTCTCTTCAGTTTTCCCATCTTTTGTAAACTAATAGTCTCTGAGAATAAAAATAATTTACTCTGATTTTTTCTATGCATTCTTGCCCATTTTTAAGGGAAAAGTTTCAGGCAACAATAAAAATAACCCTCCAAAACTGAGAAAACAAAGTCTATCAAATTTCTACTTCCAGTTCAAAATTTCACCTATATTGTTAAGATTCTTAATACTCTTCAACCCCAAAAGGGCTATTATGATGTAAATTATATCCATTGATATCTACCATATTTGAAATTAGAACAGAAATTTTTAAAAAATCACAGTGAAAGAGGCAAGTCACAAACATAGACATATAAGTGGCCACAATGAAAATTGTTCAACTTTTGTTTAAGAAAGAAATGTAAACTTTAAAAGGATATCATTTTCATGTCAGTTATCCAAGTTGTTAGATTTGTTGTCATTTGTTCTGTTTGACAATGACACTTGGTATTGACATAGAAAACTCTACTCCCTTACATTGCTCTTAAATGGATACCATATTCCTCAAGAGCAAAATGTCAAAAATAATCACTAGCATTCCATGAGATTTTGCTAATTATTTCTGAGAATCCTCAAAATACCCAATTATTATTATTTCTGTTTTACTGCTGAGAAGACAGCATTTCAAGGAGATAAAGTAATTGGATTATCGCCTCACAACTTGTTAAGTAGTACAATTTTTGTTAGAACCTAGAAAATAAGCTTTTAAGAATCTACCGTAAGTAAATAAACAAAAATTAATACAAACATCTATATAAAAAGTTCTAGATGAAATATTATTTAAAATAGAGAAAAACTGTTATCAATCTAAATATCCAACAATTACTTATAATAGTGGAAAACTGTAATCTATCTAAACAGCCAACAACAAATAATTGGCCAATACAACCTATATACAGACTAAAAATTTCATATAGTAAGAGCCATACTCTCTTGCTCATTGATAGATTGCCATTACTTGCATTATACACAGTAGGGACTTAATAATAGTTTTAAAAGATGTGAATAAAAAATAATGCATGATTATTTTAAAATCATGTTTTAACGGCATATTTCATGAATAAGGGAGAAGCATGTTACAAAACAACATGAACAGTGTGATCACAATTTTGTAAATCTACATGTAAGCATATGTATAGAAAAATATCTAGATGTACAAACACTCATATATGTGAACTTCTTGTCTGTCTCTGTGCTGATGCATACTGGGTACTCAATAGATATGTATTGATTGAATTAATGATTGAATTACATTCTAAAAGTACCTTGGAGTAATAACAGGTAATATTTTCTTTTTCTTCCTTGCAATTTTCTATATTTAACAAAATTTTAAACAGTGAGTGTGATTTACCTTTATAATAAACAATAATATTATAAAAAATAATCATTCTGGAAAATTTTATTAGAAATTTTGGAATAAAATTAATAAATACAGACACCCCACAATCCAATAAAAATAACTTGCATCTTATTTTCCTATTATGTTTCACTTACTGCCTTCAACAGAAAAAAGAACAGGTGTTACAGAAAATTGTAAAGTGTAATATTGTAGTTAATTATTATTGGGGTTGGGTCTAGAACCTAGGTCACTTGGTTAGATTCTAGGCAAGTAGTTTTTTCCGTTACATTAAGTTGTTTGAAGTTCTAGAATACCAATGAATACACTAATTCTGCGGGTGCTGCAATATCCACTGTTAGTTCCTCACTTACAAGTAAAATGATTTTCTAATTAATAATTTTATATTATCAGAAAAGTCCAAAGTTCTCAGAAATACCACATTTTTATGTCATATGAATTGTCTTTGGCGATTTGTGAACTTCTTAAAGGTGTGTTTAAATTTGTGTGTGTTGGAATGGCATAATGTGCATTATTCTAGGGAGGGGTCCATACCTGTCACAAGATTGTGAAAGTGTCTTTGATGGGGAAAAAAAGCAAGGAGAAGAAAAGAAAGAAAAAAATGAACAAAAGAAAGGAAAAAGAAAGAGAGGGAAAGAAAGAAGGAAAGGAAGGAAGAAGGGAGGGAGGGAGGAAAAATTAAAAATAAAGCTCTATCTGCAAGCAAGAAAGAGGGAAAAAAACTAGCAGTAAATAAAAGCAAACAAGAGGAAAGGGAACCACAACTAATTCTGTCTTCCTCTTTTTTATTCCTGAAACATATTTTCTAATATGTAGATGATTCGGTTTTATGACTACTTTCTAAGTAGCAGCACTAGAAAAGACAATGGGTTAAAAACATACTCCAGATAACTTCTATAGAATGAACATTTTCAGTTGCTAAAAATCAATTTAATGACTTTTTCTTTTCCTAATTAAATATAAATGCAAAATACTTCAAAATAACTTTTTTTTTGAGATGGAGTCCTGCTCTGTTGCTCACGCTGGAGTGCAGTGGCGCCATCTCGGCTCACTGCAACCTCTGTCTCCCGAGTTCAAGCGATTCTCCTTCCTCAGCCTCCCGAGTAGCTGGGATTACAGGTCCATGCCACCATGCCCGTCTAATTTTTGTATTTTCAGTAGAGACAGAGTTTCACCATGTTGGCCAGGCTGGTCTCAAACTCCTGACCTCAGGTGATCCGCCTGCCTCTACCTTCCCCAGTACTGGTATTACAGGCATGAGTCACTGCGCCCGCCAAAATAACTTACTTTTTAAACGTACGTTAAAAAAATGTAATCTCTTATCTCAAAAAATATGCTTCCCCTACGGGAAGTCTGTAAAACAACTTTGAGCAAATGCACATTAAACACTTCTCTATGCATTTCACAATTATTGCTTAATTTAAAATTTAACTCTTCCAGAGCTCAATGAAAGAAGTATACACCTGTTTCTTATCCCAACCTTTAACTTGATTGGCAAGGTATAGGGACCTCTAGAATGTAACTTTAGAATTCTTAACAGAGCTTGTTTCACTCCAATCCTCTACAAATATCCCTTGAACTACAATGCCAAATTTACGCAACAAAGAGAAACGAAAATACAAATCCTCGTCGAACCCAAATTACATGGGCAAATATAACTTTAGAATTGACGCTCATTCAAACAGTACGCCTCCAACACTCCATCTGCCTTAGCTGAATAAGTGCTGACATCATCAACCCATATAAGGAGTATTTCTTGTTCTATTTTTGTAGGCGACTTTATTTTTAAGACTAAAATGATTATAAATTGTAGGAGACAGATACATTCATCCACTGGTATTTCAAAGTCAAATTACTTCTCTGTTTTTTTTTAATACTAAAATATCCACACTCAAAATTTAACTATATAATTTGATTAAATCCTTTCAAGTATCTAGTTTTGAGCTTTTCTTTCTTCTGGCAAGCCAAGTAACTTAGGGAAAGAGGGATCATCAGAACACCAGTCCGTTTACAATTGATTTTTCAAATTTTTCACTCTTTCGCATAATTCTGCAAAATAGTGAATAGCCAGGAAGGCCTTCCTTAAGTAACTAAAATGACCAATTTTTAGAAAGTAAAGGTTGAGTGGACAAAGTCAGTCGCTGAAGATCCCTAGGGCTGTCAAACAGCACCGCGTGCTGCTGCTCGGGTTCGGAATCAGTAACCACTGCGTGTCATCACGTGGAACGCTAATAAGCGCCACCTCACTGCCGTTTTGAACGCTAACTTTCTGGGACTCCAACCCAAAGAAACACCTCCTTTGACTCCACAGTGCATTTAGACCCAGGAAGGCAAAGCTGCGTGGCTTAGAAGAAAACGGAGGCCCCTAACCTGTGTTTTATTTCACAAGGCAGAGGACCTGCTGACTTCTTAAAGCAGCGAAGTTTCCCCTCCGTCCATTCTTCCTTCCAAGCAAAATACCAAACAGAAGCTAAGGAGGGTGGGAGAGAGAAAGGGAGCAGGGAAGGAGTAAATACATTGCTTACGGTTCCCAGTTACCTGAGAGTCTCCGGGTCCTCAATTCCTCTGGCTTTCGGTCAGGATCCCTTTCCAGCTCCGGACTCGGAGAAACTCAGTCTTGGGTAGGAGGGGCTAAAATGTGGGCTGGTCCCCTGGAGCTTTTGCAGAGGTTTTAAGGTGGAAATAATGAGTAAGAGGGAGAACGCCCTCTTCTCATAGAAGGTAATACTGCAAATGTAAACGCTTAGTTATTAGAACCAGGAGTCTGAAGTCAGAAAATACGTTTAAATAATATGTAAATTAACCAGTCCTAAATTCCTTAAGAGCTGTTGTGGATTTCTGTGTGTGTGTCGTGTGCGTGCGTGCATCTGAAACTAATACTTATCCTTAAGTTGTAATTACTTCCTCCTTTTTTTCCAAACAAGAACAAAATTGAAAAGACAGTGAATAACGTGGAGCATTTTTGCATTATTTAAAAAGGCAAAGTTCATAACAAACCCCAAATATAAAAATGTACCTTTTAAAACAAATATCAGACCACTTTAAAGATCCAATCTATTTAAATAGTTCCACTCCAGACTCAGAACACCTGTGTTAATAGTAAGCGCTTTGTAAATTTAAGATTAAAGGCATGCCAAATAATGTTGAGATTTAGGGAAGAAAATGAAATCAGGTTGAATTCCAAACTGGCAATGTAAATTCAACTATCTGATAGCACTGTCATGGATAAGGTGCACTGTTTAAATATATCCAAATTTCATAAGAATCAATTCATGAATTTAAAGATTGACGCGTTCACTTAGTATAGCTTGTTTTGCAAACACAGGTTCTTCTGTTTTTGCCTTTAATTAAATACTAAACTCACTCTTCTGTCTTAAAACATTTTAAAAAATACATAATTTCATTAAATCTGGATTATCTGCTTTCTGTAGCCCAACATTCAACTCTTTTTTGTTTTTATCTTTTCCCCCTAAATTCAACCTGGCATATTACAAATCTCTCCTTGCAAAAAAAAAAAAAGAGAGAAGAAAAAGCCAATAATGTCATTTTTAGGAAGGAGAGATTTATAATAAAAAATATTTCTCTTTCCAAAGAAATCCCTGAATTTCATGAAAGGAGGTGTATGTTAAACAAAGGAGCAGGCGCACACCAGTAGTCTTCATCTCTTTTCCCCAGACGCAATTGGTGAAAGAATCTATACTACAGTGCATGTTCACTCTAAGAGTCTGATAAAGAAAGACTCCCTGGAAAAGCAGCCTCACAGTGCTTATAAGAGCACAAAAAAAGTGCTCTAGTACTTTTTGATAATAAAAAGTTACAGCTGTCAATATTTGCACATGATATCCAACCGTGTCACACAATGAAGACTAAAAAAAAATATCTAAACACGGTAAAAGAAAATGTCGTTATACATTATGATTAGGGTTAAAATATACGGGGAACAGTTTGCCTCTTTTCGGCCTTACTAAATGAGGCTGACTTATCTTCACCTTTATGATGAATAAAGGCTGCTGCAGGCATGTCTTCTCCTCTCTGGAATCAGCGCAGATCACATCCTATTTACCCATTTTGTGGTTCGGTGGCCTCCTTGCCTCATCTATTTTGGCTTGCTACTTGTGATCTCATTGTTCACAGAGACCCTTGGGTGGATAGTACAAGTTCAGATTTGCCATCTTCTCTTTATCCAATTTCCTCCAAAAATATTCTCAGCACTGACCTACTGGCTTCAAAAACCTGTGCGTCCACCTTAGGCAAGACAGACCCTGCCTTCCATAGTGTGCTTCAGTCTACAGGAGTCATTAGGACTGAAGACCCTTCACCTGATCTGTCCATTGACAAAGATTAATCATCTGGGACCCAGCTGAAACCAAGCAATCTAATACCAGCTTCTTTACATCCAATTCCACCATTTGTATATTTCCAGCTAATAAGTTTCATACAGTTTGCTAGTAATTTTCAACATCTTTAAAATTTTAGACAGAGAATAATAAACTAAGAACTAGATAAGTAATCAAAAGGAACAACCCCAAAACTGGCCAAATTGACAAAGAATACCTACTTGTCAAAAGCCATGGCTCAAAAACCCTGGGGTGTTAGGAGGGGGAACCCCAATGTTTGTATGATTGATTTTTCTTTCTTTATATGTGGTTGTTTTCTGTTGTCTGTTTTACTATTTCCAATTCATCTATCCTGTGCTCTAACTATATGAAAGTGCTTTGTTTTTCATGAACTTGAACAAGGGTCATGAGATACTACATGAGAGTTAAATCCAGATAGAAACTGAAGATGATTAGCCAGCATCAGGTACTAAGAGAGAGTTGAGTAGGGAATCTAATCCAGATTGCAGGTAAAATCAGAAAACGGTTACCAATCAACTAATATAATAATGTATCCTTCTATTCCGCAGGCTATGCTTGGGTCTTCTGGTCCGACTATACTTTCAGTAAAATAATAAGTTGATATTTTTGCTACTTATTTGTATCTGTGAATATAATTAACATGAATTATTTCTCTTTTTATGCATTAACAAAATCAATCAGGTTAAGAAAATAGTAAAGCAAAGAAAATGATTTTCTCACCTTGTCAAGTTTTTTGGCCTCTCACTAACAGACCTCTACCTTTCATTCAAACTAACACACAGACTATTCTCCTTGCACATCGTTTCCCTAAGTCCCACTGGAATAATCCTACTCATCTTGCAAGGCTTAGCTCAGTGACTATCTTGTCTGGAAAATTTCCCTACCTCTTCCCTCTCCATCAGAATTCATTATTCCTCTTGTATGAGAACGCTCATTAGAGCACTGATCCCGTATTATATTTGGCTATACAAGAAAAAAAAATTTCATATTCCGTGAGGGCAGGAGGCAAGTCTGTTTTAACATCCTCTCTTTCCACCGGAGTTTATAACACATTAGGAGCTCAGTGGATGTTTGCTAAATTTGTTTTCCATGATATCCGGGCCAAAGATATCTTAAACCTGACACCCAAATAGCACTCTACTAGCCACTGCCATCTCCATTATTACTAAAGAATAGACATTTTATGTTTATAATACCCTCCGATACACACACTGATACATTACTGACAATCTAAGCTTACCAAGAAGTAAGGGTGAAATGGAGCCTAATTAAATGTATTTACCATGAATTTAAAATTTGGATGTTATGATGAAAGTACAGCTCTCAGAAAAGCGTATCTAGGAACAATGAGACCTTTATTTTAATAGCTAACTATCTACTCGTAGATACACATACATTTGCAAAGATGTTTTGACCTAACCAATGAAAGCAAGAATTCTCTTACTTATCCTTTTCGAATTGAATGTATCAAACAAATCATTACTGCTTACTTAAACTTACTACATTCAGAAAACTATAACAAATAAAGTACTGCTAATAATTGATTGTTACTCTTTATATAGAGCCTATAATGGGCCAGGTACTTGTGTTAGTGCTACACTTGTTGTATCACTAACAATTATATTCACAAAACGAGACATTAGTATCTTTATTTAGAATCTCAATATTAAGGAAGCACATAAAATTTGCAGTGAGGCTAGGATTTGAATCCAAGTATGTCCAACTCCAAAGCCCACAATTTTTCTAGTGTATCACACTGTCTCATAGCAAGTTATTTTTGGCCATCTTTTCAGCCTTGTCCCAAGTTAGCCAAATCTCTGACTGTTAGACAGCAGTGGTAGTGGAGATAATGAAAGCCCCCATTATCCTAAGCACCTAGGCTAGGAACTTTCTACTATTCTCTTCCACATCAGCAATGGCCATGGTCTTGCCCTTTTCTTCCTTCAACACACCCAACTCCTTTATTTATCTTCTGGTTTCTATCTTCACTTTTTTTTTTTTTTTTTTGAAACAGAGTTTCGCTCTTGTTGCCCAGACTGGAGGGAAACCGTAATCTCAGCTCACTGCAACCTCCACCTCCCCAATTCAAGCGATTCTCCTGCCTCAGCCTCCCGATTAGCTGGATTACAGGCATGTGCCACCACGCCCAGCTAATTTTTTGTATTTTTGTAGAGACAGAGTTTCTCCATGTTGGTCAGGCTGGTCTTGAACTCACAATCTCAGGTGATTTGCACACCTCAGCCTCCCAGAGTGCTGGGATTACAGGCATGAGCCAACATGCCCGGCCTCAGATTTTTTTATATCTGTATTTTTCTGTCCATTTTACTATCGAAATATTAACTTGGACTCTTGCTTCACTTTCAATTACATATACTACCATACGATCTTTACTCCTGGAGCTCCTTTGCACTCTTAAATCATCCTAGGCTTCACTAAGTAATTTCACTACCCTACCCACATCATCCACTTTTCTCTACTAACTGTTGATTTATAACACTACACTTTAAAAATACATTTTTTTGGCCGGGTACGGTGGCTCACGCCTATAATCCCAGAACTTTGGGAGGCCGAGGCGGGAGGATCATGAGGTCAAGAGATCAAGACCATCCTGGCCAATACAGTGAAACTCCGTCTCTACTAAAAATTTAAAAAAAAATTAGCCGGGCATGGTGGCACGCACCTGTGGTCCCAGCTACTCGGGAGGCTGAGGTGAAAGAATCGCTTGAACCCAGGAGGCAGAGGTTGCAGTGAGCCAAGACTGTGCCACTGCACTCCAGCCTGGTGACAAAGCAAGACTCCACCTCAAAAAAAAAAAATACATTTTTTTCCTTTTGCTGAAAAAGAAGTAAAAATTAAATCAGAATACTCTCAGATTTTATCACAAATTACACATTTGTATTATACCAATGGAAATAGTCATCATGCCAACAATAAATGTGACTTAACAGATACTAGAAAATTTCAGCTACAGGCAAACCATGTTCAGGACCTTTTGATAAAACTGGGTTGTCCTAATTCATTGTACCTACTTGTGGCAAGGATTTTACAAGTTGTTTTCTGTTCCCTAAGAGCCCTCTAAATTTGGTAAAGCAAATGCATGTCTAGTTTTAGTAATTCTGTAGGAATGGGCACGAGCTCAATTACTCACCTCAGAAACTGACTTGCAGGCACTTTGCAAGGTTTTAAAAATACTTGTGCTCTTGGAATTTAAATTTACTGACGACAGTGAGAAAGGCAGAGCCTGTGTCCTTTGCTTTGAGGTAATCCTGAGTAGGAAGAATTACTGCTAAGTGAATTCCCAGTGTCTTCCATGTAACTGAGCTCTGATGGATGTCAGTAGAGGGTTTTTATAGAACATGTGGTTATAAGGCTAAGATAATAACACCATTCCTATACTTATATTTATAAAACCAGTGACTAAGCAGCTTTAAAAGTATTTCTGCTATTTGATTTTTTCAAATACATTGTCAGATCCAACAGTTTCTCTTTGGAAAATCTATCTTCCTTCATTCCAAATATATATATATATATATATATATATATATATATATAAAATGGAACTTTTCAACCTTCATAATCCCATGAACAAATTCCCATAATAAATATTCTCTTACATGTGTTTGTATGTATGTGTGTGTATATATATTCTATTGGTTATAATTTCCTAGAAAACCCTGACTAATTTCTTTAATGCCTGAAATTAAACTTCCTAGTGAGATGGAGCTTGGGAGCAGTTTAGAACAGAAATCTAAACTCGAGTTTTCCTGATTTCTGATTTCAAAGCCCATGGTATTTGTTTGCTTGTTTACTTCACCATTTGCACAAGCAGGACTTAACCCAATAATAATACTGTTCATGCAGTTTTTAAATATGTAATGAATGATGAAGGAAGCAGTAAGTTTAAGCTTCTGCAAAAAAGCTCTTCTTGGCATACTAGTAAGAGATGTGCTTGTCTTACTCTTCTCCAGGTTAATACTAAACTCACAAACCTTCCCAAACCTGCTTTATACAGAGATGTCATTACATTTGCCTGTTACCAAAGCTCTCTTCCACCAGATGAACGAATGAGGAATAAAGTTAAAAGGGAATCATTACTCGTCAACTTTTCTTAGAACCTATTACTTCTCCTTGCTTCTGTTTGTAAAGAGGAAAATGCACTGCCTGCTATATGAAACAAACATGTTCTCAGGGCTCTTCACTTGAGATTTGCTTTCTAAATAGTTTCCATTTAAATGAAATGATCTCTTTCAGGGCCAGTTTTGAAACAAGAAGACAGAAGGAAAGAGAGGGTTAGGCAGAGGAAAGAAATGGCTCTAATTCAAAGAAGATTACGAATTTAGAGAGGACAGTGATGCTTTAGATCACCTAAGAAACTCTTACCAGTTTACCGGTGAGGTGAGGAACTGAGACACGGATTGTGCACTGATCTACGTTCACCCATTTCATGATTTTTAAGCAGACACTAGAATGTTTAAAATTTGTAATGAACTTTGTTAAGCAGCATTTAGCCCTTCCTCAAATTAGATGTTGTACCAAATTTCCTAATGCTCATGAAATCCATGGGCTCATATTCCTGGAGTTATGTTTGAATGAACTCTCTGTTATTTCACATCTAATGAGATTTTAAGTTCTGTGTTTTATCCTACTCAGTATCACTTAAATTATTCTTTTCTTCTTTTCTATTTCCAGGGCCTCACCCTGATTATTCATAACTCCACAACTGGAGGATGTCATAAACTCCTCACTGGTTTCTCTGTAATTCATTTTGTAAAAAGTAGCCAGAGTAGTAAGAATAACTATCTCAAGAATAATTTTCATCATAATATATTACATTTATCCTACCAGTCAAAAGTTTACATGGCTCTTCATTGCCTACAAAATAAAGAAAAAAAAAAACATTCATAGCAATCAAGAACTGCCTGCTCTCCAGCTGGAAATTTTCCTTTATTCACACACATTTTTTTTTTTTTGAGACGGAGTTTCACTCTTGTTACCCAGGCTGGAGTGCAATGGCGCGATCTCGGCTCACCGCAACCTCCGCCTCCCGGGTTCAGGCAATTCTCCTGCCTCCGCCTCCTGAGTAGCTGGGATTACAGGCACGCGCCACCATGCCCAGCTAATTTTTTGTATTTTTAGTAGAGACGGGGTTTCACCATGTTGACCAGGATGGTCTCGATCTCTTGACCTCATGATCCACCCGCCTTGTCCTCCCAAAGTGCTCGGATTACAGGCTTGAGCCACTGCACCCGGCCTCACACACATTAATGTATTCAACCTCTGCCCACTCTGTCCACTGGGCAAACTGGATAGAATATGTAGGTAGTGGGAAGACCCCAGAATTGTTTCCCAGCCTTGCCTATCACCAGATGTATGAGCTTTCATCCATTCTGACCTGAAGTTTATCCACATCTAAAGGGTTGATGTGTTTACTTTCTACCACATTGACTTATGGCGAAAATTCATAGACATAATTTAAGTAAAGTACCTGCCATATATTTTATATATATTTATATGTATATATACGTGTGCATTTTAACTGTTGCTATTTTATATATTTGCTCTGCCTCATTTCACAAAAGATTTCAGTAAATCATCAATTACTTATGCTTTCATTCATTACGTGATCAATAAACATACACTGAGTACTTTTTCATTTTAGACACTAGGTTAGTTACTTGGGATACAAAGAAGAATAAGACATTGTCCTTCACCCTGAAAAACCTCACATAGGTGCAACATATAAAAATACAGACATAAAGCAATGTGACTATCTATGAAAAGTAATATACTGTGTATTAGCAGATTGCTGAGTAAAGATCCCGAAACTGCCAAGATCTGGGAGCTGGGATACAGTTTCAATCAGTGGGCAAAGGTGAGTAAACTCTATGAAGCCAAAGAAAGAAAACAGGCTATCTATCACAAGCAGATGCATAGAATACTCTAATAGTCATTATTATTATTTATTAAAGATCTACATCAGAAAACACTGCCTCGGTTCTAAGCTAACTTCCGGTTAGCTTTCTTACAGCAAACTACGTACTAAATTCTAACTTTGCCCCAATGTATCCATGACTGAGTCCTTACAGCTATGCCCACACCTTGGCCCCTGGCCCCTGGTATTCTCCTCTCTGAGCTAGTTCTCAGCTTCTATACACCTCAGAATTGTGTTTTAAGTTCCCGAAGTCCTTCCTTCTTGGGCTCCTTATTCCTCTTGCTTGCTTGTCCATTTTGTTTCTTGTCTTCTCCTTGACCACACTGGGCTCCCAGGGTTGTGAGTTTAGTCTGTCTTCTGGGAGTAGTTCCACCAGACTAGGATCTTCCCAACCACACATCCCTGTGTGTATGACTTCAGGTCTCAGTTTAAATGCCACCACTTCAAAGAGCATCTCCCTACCCTCTTCCTTCCCTCACCCCCAGATTTAAAAGAACAAGTCAGTCCCTTTCTTCCAATATTATTCACTTTCAGTCTTTGCATTGCAATAGTTATATCGTGATTTTTTTATTTTTTTCTTCGTTAGTTGTTTGTTTTCTGATTCCTTTTCATAGGATATAAGTTATATATGGTTTGGGGCCTTATCTCTTCTGCTTAGAATACCTCTTGGAACATAATAAGTGATCAATAAACATTAGATTAATGAATGAATAAATGAATCAATACCCCTACTGTGCCAGCTGACTCCTGACCATCAATTTCTGCCTTCAGACTCTCATAGCCCCTAGATTTCTGTTTCACTAGACTCAGTTTTAAAATCTTACGCCCTGCCCACTGGTTGTCACCCAAGTCCCTAGATTTACACGAGCCTAAATTCAAGGTGACTACCTTCTCCATCCCAACCCTTAACTCATATTTTATGGATCAGCAATTTGACCCTCTTACTTTAGCCAATAACATTTGTCACCAAATTTACTGATAGCATGAACTATTACCTGGACTTAGCTGTAGGGTCACAATTTATTTCCATTATTACCTTAAGGTTCTGGTTTAAAACTCCACTATTTTCAACGTTTTTCTCTAATCACTTTCAAAGAACAGTTTCTTAACATTAGGCCTTTTATCAGTTTATTCAAGCTGAACCAAATTGTAATTATTACAGTGTTGATTTTGTTTTTTTAATGTCACTGAACATAGGTATTTCTTTTCCCTAGCTAAACTGTAACAGTTTTAAATTAGAGATTACTATGTTTTTAATCCTTATATTTGTCTTCCATCACAATTTCGTTACTTCTCCTCAGGAGATTAAAAAGTAGACTTTCAAATAAGATTGTATCCCAATCATAAATGACATTATGCAACTTTGTTGTAACTATTCAGAGTGGCTGAATTTCACCAAATCCCAAAGTTCATCACCTCCTCACTGCAATAATCATGTATTAGCACAATTCCTTCTCTCTTCTTCAACCAAGACAGTGGGTTCCTTGAAGGCAAGAGTCACCTCAGCGTTATGTATTAGCATAACCCCTTCTCTTCTCCTCAACCAAGACAAAAGCCACATCCCATTCATCTAGGGCTCTCTAACAGCTAACGTATCGTTTGGCATATTGCAAGGGTTTAACAAAACTCTATTGAAGACCTAAGTAAATTAATTGCGTTTCCAAAGGTATGGGAGCACAGTTTAACTGTTTCACTCCACGGGTAGCCTGGAATTTGACACTGAAGTCAGGTGCCCAATGGTCAGGTGCAGATGGGTTTGCAGTGGATCGCGTGCTTTAATGCTGAGATGTAAAAGGTGCGACGTCCTTCTTTTCTTTCACTTCTTCTTACAGAATGCCCATTCTTTCCTCAGTGGGAAGAAAATTTGATTTGTAATATTTTAAGTGTTCAAAGCCTTGTAATCTATTTGTCTATATTTGCTAGCAAAGCAAATGGAAGAAGTGGTTGTGTGTTTAGACTCGTAAGAATTGATTGTATGTTGTGGCAAAGAGGGAAAGGGGTGAAAGTGAGATGCTCCTGAGCAGGATCCTAAAACAGCCCAGGAACAGGAACAAAAGAATCAAAACACAAAGGCGGGACCGACTCACTTCCATCATTTAAGAAGCAGAAGATAAGAACTAGGCAAGGCTCAAAGTCAGAGAGGAATTAACTACAGCTTTTACTTGAGGTTGGGCCAATGAACACTCAACTTAGGCTCATTACCTTTCCCCTGATTTGGTTCCAGCATCTGAAACCAAGCCAAGTACTGCACACAGGGTCAAGTAGGTCCAGGTATAAAGATTGGAGAAAACAGGCGGGACATCATCCTCTTAGGTGCACTCGCAGATTTCATCACACCCACTTGAGTCCTCTGTTTATGAGGCTTATTTACTGTACTTTCTCTTCCCATTTATGTACATATGCGCGGTGCCACACTTCTTTCCTTTCCAGCCTATTTTTAACCATGTACATTCCCATTGGATAGGAATTCATTATAGTTATAGTATATGCTGACTTGCAACAGCAGTTTATCATTGGAAATTTAATAGCATTTCTTATTCTGAAAATGCATTAATCTCATTGTGGTTTCTATGTAGTACCACAATCTTTTTTATAAACTGCGAATCATTCAGTTGATTGAATATTAACAGTTTAACTATATAGATGACGTCATGGAATGTCAGTGACTTAACTATATAGATGACTTCGTCTATAATCACTTCAATAAAGTTTCGTGTGTGTGAGAGGCAAGCTACCTTCCCAGAATTTAGCTAAACTTATTTCTAATACAGTTTTATTTTTATGTTGATTCATACTTACGCCTTCTCTTTTTTGTTTCATTTCTTCCCTGCAGAATTCTGGCCTCATTCTAAATTCAAGACAAGAACTATTTATCTTGGAATCTTTTAAAAATGACTGTGGTTTAAAAGATTTCAGCAGTAAGACTTGTTCGTCACTGTGAGACAGTCCCTCAGTTACTCGCCATCCTGTATTTTTTTTCCTTAACAAAACAAGTGAAAATCACTCATGGGTGACCCAGCCCTTCTTGTTTTTCTTTCTGTGAAAATTCACTTATACATCCAAGAAGCCTTATTCAAATCTATTACACAGTAATTACTCAGGAGTATTCAAAGTAAAGAATGACTTAATACTTCATAAACTGAGGACATAAAAATCACACACACACAAAAATCTATGAAACAAAAACGGTTAAAATAACAAATGTGATAATGAAATAACACGCTTTCTTTGCAAGAGCGTCTGCCTCTGTCACCCAGGCTTAAAGTCCTAAGCTCAAATGATCCTTCCACCTTAACCTCCCAAGTAGCTGGGACTACCATGGGCCATCGTAACTATTTTCTTTTTTTTTTTTTTTTTTGAGAGAGGGGATCTTACTTGTTTCCCAGGATGGTCTTGAACTCTTGGGCTCATGCAATCCTACCATCTCAGCCTCCCAAAGTGCTGGAAAATACGGGCTTGAGCCACTGCCCCTGGCCATTAATAAACACTCTTATGGAGCATGATAATAAACTTTATATCATTTTGACTTTGTGAAATGATACCCACATAGGTAATAAAACATTATATCTGGGTATGTCAGTGAGGGTGCTTTGATTCAAAGCACCCACCAAGAAGATCTGTCCTCACCTATGCAGGCAGGCATCAGCCAATCCATAAAGGGCCAAAATACAACAAAAACGTGAAGGAAGAATGAATTTGCTCTCTCTTCTAGAGCTGGGACATCTACTTTCTTCTATCCAGGGACCTCAGAGATCCAGTTTCTAGGGCCTTTGGACTCTGGAACTTACACTGGCAGCCCCTCAGTTCTCAGGCCTTGAGCCTTGGATTGGGGCTTATTCCACAGGCCCATCTGGGACTCAGAACTCAGGTCTTGAACTGAATTGCACTACTGGCTTTCCCGGTTCTCCAGCTTGTACATGCCACATTGTGGGATTTCCTGGCCTCCGTACTCATGTGAGCCAATTCTCAAAATCAGTCTCTTCCTATATATCTATATACAGTCATCCCTCATTGATCCACAGGGGATCAGTTTCAGGACTTCCTGCAAATACCAAAATCTGTAGATGCTTCAGTCAGTGATATAAAATGGTGTAATATCTGCATACAGTCTATACATGTCCTTTTGGAACCTCTAGATTATTTGTAACAATACAATGTAAATGCAATGTAAATAGGCATTGTATTGCTTAGGGAATAACGGCAAGAAAAAAAGTCTGTATATGCTCAGCACAGGCACTGTACTGAAACAACTCTGATTTGTAGAGTGAAGAAGGAAATCAAAGAAATGACTCTTATGAAGCTAGCATCATGGACATAATCTCAAGCATCTTCTTTAAAAATTGTCAAACATACTGAAATGCATGGACATTCCTAAATTTCACCATGGATATCTCCACTGATAACTACCCTTACACTGACCAGAACAGTAAACAATAACTTCACAACTCTCTAGATGAAACTGAATCACAAATAGCCTCTAAAAAAATTATTAAATACTTGGTATGTGCCTATAGTCACAACCAATTGTTTCTTTCTCCCTAACTCAAAGCAAACAATTCTTAGAATCAGTTTCTCGTGATCATTTTATTGCTATATTCCAGTTGATTTTTCGTACGCAATTATAGTCCTCATCCTATTTTCTAGAGTCCTAGACTGAAGAGATGACATGTTCTAAACAAGAGCATGATAGGTAGTTATTGAAACTGTTTGGTCTCAGAAATCATTGAGACTCTTACAAACTATTGAGAATCTTAAAAAGCTTTTGGTTATATGGGTTATAGCCATTGTCTACTACAGTTGATATCAAGACAGAAATATTTAAAACAATTGTCCATACATTTGTTTTTAAATAACAATAATAAATCCATTGCATTAAGTGTATTAAGTTTAACACAAAGTATTAAGTGTATTAAGAAAATAACTATATTTTCCAAACAAAAAGACTTAGTGAGAAGAATGATATTATTGGACATTTTTGCAAATCTCTTTCTAGTGTGGATAAGTGGAAGACAGTTGGATTCTTATACTGCTTCTGTATTGTATTCAGTCAATTGCAATATATTGTTTTGGTTGAAGTATATACTTCAGAAAATTCAGCCTCACAGATATAAATGCCATTGAAAAAAGAGAAGTATTTAACAGCCTTTTTAGAAAATTACCAGAACTCTTCTTTGATACCAATCAAAACTTAACAAGTGGTAGTTTCTTAGAGATGAGCTGAAATGTGGAATCTTAAACCGAATGGCAGTGAACTTTTGGTCCTTTTTTTCATTAGACTCCACTAGTCTGTCTTGTAATGGGAATAGATCTTTTAACTAAGCAGGATCTTGTAGCATAATGTGCTCATCATTTAAAAAATATTGGTTTGTTTAGTTACATAACTGTAAAATATTGATGTATTTCATTTATTTCAGGTTTTCTGTTTTGTCTCTGCTGCTTGAATAAGAAAAATGACACATTTTATTACAGAAAGTGAAACATCATGTTTGATAATATCACTACTAATTTCATCAGGAGAGTAAGTATTTAGAAGCTAGCAAGGCTACAGTGGAAGATACTGGAATATTGGAAGTTTCTCAATATTCTAACTTTCGTGTGAAACCTCAGATGTTATTATTAGGACCAAATCCTGTTCCTTAAGGTGACAACAGACTCATTCCATTGATTTTTGAGAAAATGTCTGCCAAATACTAAAGTCTAAATAACCATAGTTTGTCTGTCACTTGGTCTTTTGAAATGGTAGATGGAGCACAACTCAAACAACAGCACGTGTGCTTTCCCTCAAAACAGCACCATGCTTCAGTGTGAGGCAAGTGCTTTATGCCTTCTTGCCTTTCATCACATAGAATATGAAAAAGATATGTATTCAACAGTTTAGATTTAATAATGTTACTAATTTTTATTAGTTCTCAAGGGCATTTTTTTCCTTTGTTTTCTTTTCTTTTTTTTTTTTTTTTAATTTAGACAGGGTCTGGCTTTGTTGCCCAGACTGGCATCTGGAGCACAGTGTCACAATCACAGCTCACTGAAGCCTCAAACTTCTGGGCTATGGGTGCACACGACCATGCCCAGCTAAATTAAAAACAAAAATTATAGCTATAAGTTCTCACAATATGATGGCTAGTTTCAAACTCCTGGGCTCAAGGGATCCTCCCACCTCAGCCTCCCCAAAATGCTGGGATTACATGCGTGAGCCACCACGCCTGGCTCTTAAGGGCATTCTTACTATTTTTTGTTTAACTGAGATTGTGTGGTGGTAAATAGTGCAATGCCTGCTAAAATTGGCACCAGTACTTCCAGTAAAGAGTACAGTGACTACTAGCGATGGTAAATAGTCATGGCAAGGCAAATAATACCTTAATGTTATGAAGATATTTTGCCTTGTGACACTCCTGATAAGAGTTTGCGACTGCCCAGGTATCCACGTGTCACCTTCTTAGAACTACTGTTCTGGAATCTTCCAATGATAGCTAATGTTTATGGTCCCTTCCCATGTGGCAGCTCCTACTCCAAGTTCTGAGTTACTTTATCTGAGTAAATGCTGAGATACCAAATCTAAATTTAGCATCTTTTTTTGATACAAAACATGAATGTGCCCAAAATGAAGGAAGAGAGAATAGAGGATAGATTATCACATTAAAATATTTTTCAACAGAACATGTTAAGTAAATGGCTTTCAGTAACTTGAGATCTAAAATATACACTTTTAAGTGATACGCACTGGCAAATATAATAAAGTCAACGTTTTTGTGGAAGTTTAAAACAAATTCTTAACACAAATTTCTAAATTGGCAAAGAAATTTACCAAACATTTTAGCGAAAATTATTCCTACTTGGCGATATAGAACTTTGAAGAAGATGTAGTTCCTATCCTCAAGTTTACGTAAGCTTACGATCTACTTCCTGTTTCTTTAAGTGCTGCGCTGTGTAATGCAAATCACTAAGTGTTGGGGGCTTTGGAGAATTAAGGCAAGAATTTAGACGGACAGAAAATGATCTCACATCTGTGTCCATTAGAAGAAAGCCCAAAGCTGGATCAAATTCTAGGCCAACAGTTATCTGAAGAGGGGCTGACATTCCTTTCCGGAAGTGGCCAGTAAGAGACCACTTTTGGTCTCTGGTCCCTTCTTGTAGGCACTGGAAAAATAGAAAACGCTCTAACATCCTTTAGAGATGTTAGTGTATACCCATCCCACTAATCTGAGTGTCTAAACAATAAACAAAAACCCAACAAATAAAAAACTAGTTTCACTGGATTTAGCATATATCATTTCATCAATCTGGTTTGCTAAATTTAGTTCCTGTGTCTGTAAAATTGATCTAATATACTTGGTCCAAATAATTTAGTATAATCCAAGACTGACGACATAATTCCAAGACAACACGTTCATTGCTGGAACAGTTTGTGTTATAAAAGCCAAGAGTAGGCCGGGCGCGGTGGCTCAAGCCTGTAATCCCAGCACTTTAGGAGGCCGGGGCGGGTGGATCACGAGGTCAAGAGATCGAGACCATGCTGGTCAACATGGTGAAACCCCGTCTCTACTAAAAATACAAAAAATTAGCTGGGCATGGTGGTGCGTGCCTGTAATCCCAGCTACTCAGGAGGCTGAGGCAGGAGAATTGCCTGAACCCAGGAGGCGGAGGTTGCGGTGAGCCGAGATCGCACCATTGCACTCCAGCCTGGGTAACAAGAGTGAAACTCCGTCTCAAAATAAAAATAATAATAAAATAAAAATAAAAGCCAAGAGTAAAAGCTAAGAATAGGCCAAGTTCTCAAACCAACTTCTAAGCTTTCCTGAAATTACCAATTTTTCTTGTCATCTGAGGTGAAGGAACATAATATATCATCAATCACAATAACTGATGGAAAACGCCTAGAGACTTGGCAGTAAATGCTCAAGGATAGCGACATAGCATTCTCCAGCAGGTCAGCAGGGGGTGTCACATCACCAGCCTTTTTGTTGTCATCCAATAAGCTCCTATCGTTGTAGAAGAGATCTTTAAATAAACAAGACATTCAAATGAAGCATCCACAGAAGCTCTTCTCACTAGTTCCCTCCATTCATATAACGTGTTGTTTTGACTTTCAGGCTTCCCTTCCCAGAAGTCTGTAGAAAAGTAATATATTACCACATATACATTTCAAATTCTTAGCTTATATTTTATGAACATGTCTTTACTGCTATCAAAAAAAATCAAACCGTTTTGAAATAGGATTGAATCAGATTTCTCATGCTTTTCAAAAATAACAGAAAAATATTAGCTCAAAAAAGCAAATAAAAAAAACTGTAGAATTTTCCATGTGACAAGGAACATATAGGCTAAATGCAGTGGCTCGCACCTGTAATCCCAGCACCTTGGGAGGCTGAAGTGGGAGGATTGCTTGAGCCCAGGATTTCCCAGCTGCAGTAAGACATACTGCACCACTGCATTCCAGCCTGGGCGACATTATATATTTGTCCATAATGCAACTACTTTTCAAAGTAGTTCACACTGCTGCCTCCTGATTACCTGTACCTCCAAACCCCTTGTCATAGTTTGAAATCCAGTGTGTACATGTAACACGCGTAGCAGTGTCCTTGCGTGCCCTTGAGAAAAGGACTGCGTAATAACCATGTCCCACCTTGAGACTGAAGTTTCAATCGTAACCACAGCATAGTTCATTAGGTTTCTGAATACCCTAGTCAGCTATTTCAAAGCTTGTCCATGGTTAAAGAATAACAGCACCAGTATTTCCCTTTCCCCAAGGGAATTGTTTAAATTGCAATATCCTGTGAAGGGGGGATCCAGGACACTGACACCCATACTGAAAAGCACGCTAATCAACCTGCAGCCTGCTGCCTTTGAATGTGGCCCAACACAAATCTTTGAACTTTTGTAAAACATTATGAGATTTTTTTTTTGGCAATTTTTCTGGCTCCTTGGCTATCATTAGTTTTGGTGTATTTTCGTGTTGCCCAACACAGTTCTTCTTCTAATGTAGCCCAGGGAAGCCAAAAGATTGAACGTGCCTGCTGAAAAGTAAAATGTCACTCCCTCCAAGTAACTGTAGTGTGGCTGTGTTGTTCTAATAGGGTCTCCAATGAGCTTTCAAAAATACTTCAATTTATAGATTCTTTTGAAAAAAATAGTGGCTTATTAGTTTCCAGTACATCTGCCTTATTAGTTTATGAACATGTCTTTACTGCTATCAAAAAGAATCAACCCGTTTTGATTTTTTTTATCAAAAATCAAGTATAAGAGCTTATATCAGTAAGCTCTTATACTCATAGTTTATACCATGGTTTAAGCAGTGTTACCTCAGAAGAACCAGACACAAACCAATTTTTTCTTTAGAAAATAATGAGAATCAGTAACAAGCAAAATTACTGAATTTGAAGTTTGGATATTTGTCTTCAGGATCTCCAACTCCTTCATTATTTTTCCCTCTCCTTCAGTAGCACCTATTCTTCCCTCTGGTGATTACTAGGAAAACATTTTCTAATTTTATCCCTCTATAAAGAAAGAGTAGGCTTAAACATAAGTAAAGATGGACAGGCACTCATTGACAGCAACCTTTTAAGTTCCGTGAGTTACCAATGTAACATACAGATGGTCCCTTCTTTTAAAAGTAATTGTAGGTGATAAAAAGCAGAATATAAAGAAATACATCAAATACTGCTACAAAAGTTATGTCTAGGCCAATGCTTTCCTCTTCTCTATCTTCCCCTGATACGTCTTCTCTTCCAAAGACTTCACATAGCGGGATCCAAAGTCAGCTCTCATTGAAAACACTCCCATCCCTGGTCTGTGCTTCCTCCTTGAACATTGTATGGTCTGATTTACAGAGTAGTATATAGTATTCTATTTGGTAAGTGGTTAGGAGCTGGACCAGTTGGTGTTAGTAGGAATAAAGAAAAAAAAACATAATTAATAAAATTAAGGAAGTAAAACCGCTGAGACTTGGCAACTGAAAATGGAAGGTAGGAAGAAGATAGAGCGCTGGAAAAACACCTGAGTTTCCAGGTATCTTTGCTTTCTGGATAACTTTCTGCATATTTTTGTACCTGAGTTATACCAAGTATTCAATATGTACTTTGATTAAAGGATGGGTAGATGAATGGCTGATGGATGGATAGATTAATAGGGGTTAATTATGACACTTTACACAGAGACATTAGACCTCAAGTTAGAGGGAATGTACACAGACTTATTGTGCAGATAAGATACTATCATTTTGTTGACCTAATTTTCATTCATATTCTCCAGCTATCCTCCACTGGTTTTGGAATTTCTGGTCTACACTTCTGGATTTATACTCAAAGATGACAATCTGAAATGTTATCACACTTGTTGTCTTCAATCAAAAGTATATTTCTGAAATAATCTCTCATGTTTTTCTTACTCCTGGCAGACAAGATTTTATCTAGTTGATGACTTTTAACTTGCACTTTTTTAGTTGATGGTATGTTGATGGGAGAGATACAAGTTCACAGCTTTAATGTGAAATTTGCACAAGATATTATATCTTGACTTCATTTCAAATAAGGGAAATGGCACATTTTGGTGAGAAATGCGGCAATTAAAATCTTTAATCCATGATAAGTCTTTATTGCCTTATAAAAGCCTATACAAAACTATAAAAACTCTTAACACACAATACTGAATCTGAACACAGCATGTCAAACACTGAAGGCATTTTGAAATCATTTATTTCATAGCTAAAAAAGAAATATGATGGTAATCAGCACTTCCATTACTTAGAAAACACCACAATAATGAATAAAATGTTGTGGTATTTTGAATTTGGTATGTACAAGGTATAGGGAATGTCATTTGCTCTAACTCCTTTCTAGAGGTCATACCGGGAGATGATACATACTTGTACACATCTGCATCACTAGCCAGGTAAGAAACAAAGCAGCACTTTTAGTAATCCGTACGGTTTCCGAGCACAGCTTCTAAGAGCCCACAGCTGAGGACTGTGCCGGAACTCTTCCTCCGTAACCTACAAACACCATGCCTGCAGCCACTTGGTCACAGACAGGTGGAGCACAGTGAAAATCACTGCCCGCTCTGTATACCAGGGGTCAGGACTGAAGGTAGGGAAGGATTTGTCATGCACATCTACTGCTTGTTTGCCATCACTCGCTTCTGTGTTGCCGTCACAAGCAAAAGAAGCGAGTGATGGCAAACACGAGGCAAATCTCCTTAGCACCCTGATGCCACTCACTGGGAAATGCAACCCAATGAGTGCATGTTAGACACAGAGAACACCCTGCTTCCTAAAAGAAGAGGGAGGCCAGAGGATGCAAGTGTTCTTTGAAAACTTCCTTAAATGAGGGCGGCTCAAGCCAATGATCCGCTCAGGAACCATTTCCCCAGCTTTAGCAATCAGGAATATCTGGTTTCTCTCTACATTTCAGGATTGGGGGATACTACCCTATGTAGCAGGTCAAGCCTTTTTGTCATTTGCTAAATGACAATTCTTTTTTCACGTGGATAAAGAGGGATATTACAAATTGCCACTGGCTGCTCTTTTCTAACATTCTATTGGAGAAGATGAGAAATCTGCCTATCAGAAACCCAAATGAGAAAAAAAACTTGTAATCGTTTCATAAGAATGAACCTCTCCGACAAAGACAGCAGCCCCAAAGGCAGAGAGCTAAGGAATCAGAGTCGGTTATATTTGATAATTAGTCTTAATCTTATCTTGACTAAAATGTAAAAGAAACAATAGTAAAAATATTTTTGTTTGATTATTTTTTCCTTGGAGTTCTTAATATTTTTATACCCAAAATGCAAATAAATTATTTTGGGGTTCAGTAAAGAGAAGGGAGTTTCTTGGTCTGTGAACAACATTCCTTTAAAAAAAACAGGTGTGGCATAAATACATCACAAAGTAAGTATTTTTTGGTCTACTGGACCAAATAAAGAATGAAAAGAGAATTCATCATCAGTGTCTTTTGATATTTTGCAATCAAGCTCACGTAGGTACTTCTATTTCAGCATGTGTCTTGCCTGTAATGACTTCCTCCACCTAAGTTTTTATTAGTAGAACAGTAAAACGAAGAAAACAAAATAGACCATGTGGATTCAACTCATTGGTCACTGATATGTTTGTATCTAACTTTAAGATTGGACGTTTAAAAATTATTCTTGGTCATACCAGGCATGTTTCAGAAGTTTCAAGATTATTTATATATTTTTTTTATTTTATTGTTCAACACTGGGCTTGTTCAGACTCCAGCAGGGCATCTAAGAAACAAATTGTGATAAATAATTTTAATGTTTTATGGTATATTAATTTTATATGAAAATATAACATTTGGTGTTTTTGCCCAAAATTTTGTTTTAATTATCTCAGATGCAAGATGAAAGTTGTGTGTGTATGTGTGTGTGTGCGTGTGTGCATATATATATATATTTATAACATATATATATATATAGAGAGAGAGAGAGAGAGAAAGCTCTCTCTCTCATTTTTCTGGTTATTTAAATAGTATTTGTTAAATATATTTCTGGTTTTTTCTCCGTATTTAAAATAATTTCATAGTCTTCAAGGTCTGAAATACTCAGACACTACTTTACTTCAAGAATCAGGTATCTTTCCAGATGGCTAAAAGACCAAAGTCAAGGCAATAAGTACTCTAAGGAATTCATTCTTTGCTCAGTTTCTAACTCTACCTTGAAACAGATAGTCTGTGCTTTGAACCAGAGTTAATGAGAAAGGGGATTTGAAATGAGGAAGGTAAGATAGAATACCTTGTCAAAATTTCACATTTATTAACTTTTAACTTGTACTTTTTTGGCTGGTGGTATGTTGATCTTGTCTGCCAGGAGCAAGAAAATCATGAGGGATAATTTGTTAAAATATTTCAAATTGAATAGAATAAGTGTGGTAACATTTTCAGATTGCCAGCTTGGAGTGAAAGGTGTGAATCCAAGAATGGAGACATGAGAAATTCTAAAACCAGTTTGAAAGAGAGTTGGAGGATGTGAATGAGAACTAGGTGAACAAAACGATGGCATCTTCTCTGCACAATAGATCGGTGCATGTGTGCTCTAATTTGAGGTAAAATTGCCCTCAAAGCAGTAACTAACAGTAACAGTGGCAGCAGCTGCAGTCAGCCAGGCTTCGTCATGCTTTCATACACAGCAAAGATTCGCAGGTATGTTGATCAAAGAAAGTCTCTCCTGACAATATACATTGCTATGCTTTGAATACCATGCAAGATTTCATATCACAATCACACTTTTCCTGTAAATCAAAAAATATTTTCTATCGATTACGTTATACTTGTAGAATATCTGTATATATTGGGTGTGCCAATATACTGAGATATTTATATGATAAACGCTTAAAACACTGGTGGGAAGTCATCTATGTAAGAAATACAAAGCCCTGGTTTGAGGCGAGCGCACCTGCAGTCGCCTCCAGTTTCCTGAGCCTCTTCGCTTTTCCTCATCCATGGTGCCTTCTTCTCTGATCCAGCTTCCTCGTCATCACAGCGTATCTCTTTTTACCCTATTCGGGTCAGACGCTTCTGTTAGGAAATTATTTGATTCATAGAGTCGTACTAAGGTATATTTCAAGGATGAGGTTTTTACTAGTCACCATTCCTAGAAGTATTTGCATCAAGAAATACAAGCTTTAGTATAAGAAAATTTGAAGCGCTGTAGGTGAAAGGGTTGGAAGACTGGGTAGAGGCAGTGACAGAGAAGAAGAAATGCTAAGTGGGGGCTCCAGGTGCACTGCACAGACATCATGACTAGAACATGTATATAGACTCTAGGGGTCTTGGAGGCTGTTTTTTTTTTCCCCCCCCGAGACGGAGTTTCGAACTTGTTACCCAGGCTGGAGTGCGATGGCGCGATCTCGGCTCACGGCAACCTCCGCCTCCTGGGTTCAGGCAATTCTCCTGCCTCAGCCTCCTGAGTATCTGGGATTACAGGCACGTGCCACCATGCCCAGCTAATATTTTGTATTTTTAGTAGAGACGGGGTTTCACCATGTTGACCAGGATGCTCTCGATCTCTTGACCCCGCTATCCACCCGCCTCGGCCTCCCAAAGTGCCGGGATTACAGGCGTGAGCCACCGCGCCCGGCCTGGAGGCTGTTTTTGAAAAACGTCTAGAAATTGAGGTAATGTGTATAGTATAATCCTTTCCAAAATAGCAGATATTACAGTTCAAAGGCATACTACACTAGTGCCTCTTGCTTAAATCAAAGTTTGGCTTCTGAGACTGATAACGTTTCCCACTGCCGGACACTGTCAAGAGATTCCTTTATAAATCCAATGTCACCATTTAAAATGAGTTATGATTTCCTACTCAAACTCCCCCAGAGGCTTTGACCTTGATAAATAATCATTTGAAAGAGACGATTTTTCCTCTCAAGAGATTTAAAAACTAACAAAGATGAATAAGATAACTAAATATTTACTGATGTTTTGGAAACCGAAAGCGGGCTGAGCCGATTGAGTGGGTAGACGAAATGAGGATGATAATAATATGACATCAAGGTTTTTGCGTTACATGAGCTATTGGATTTTCTGTTTGCTTGATTTACTGTATTTAAGGAATTCTAATTTTTCAGTGAAGGGTCTGTTTCCTATTTATGATTATATAATTTATTTAATAAATAGCAACAACTTTGCTACTCTACATAAAGTTTATAATATAATGGAAAAAATGTAGAAAACCATAAATACACAGAAACACACCTGACCCACACACAAACTTGTAAATGACTAAAGTTTTGGAGTGCTTCACAAAAATACCTGACGAGCAGAAAGAAAAAGAATTAGCAGATCAGGAATAGAAGCCAAAGGAATTGTGAATGAGAATAGACAGACAAGTATGACTCCTTCATGAAGGAGTTAAGTATTAATTGTGGATTTTTAAATTTTATTCTTCCACCCTAACATGAAAGTCCAGAAATTTTGTTATAATTTTGTAAATGGTTATAGTTAGTCTTGTATTTAGTTTTGACAGGGTAATTACTCATTGTAATAAACAGGGATTTTTTTTCTCATTTATGAGATTTAGTAGGTTAAAAGTCTTTCTCCTTCATTGCCCTTTCAAGGTATCTAAAATTCCAAGCTTCAGACCTATGCATTTACTTTTCTACTTGACACCTCCGCTTAAATATCTTTAGGTAGATGGTAGATAGATAGACAGACAGACAGATAGATAGATGATAGAGATAGATAGATAGATAGATGATAGATAGATAGATAGATAGACAAAGGTATTTATTATAGGCATTGTCTTACATGCCATTTGCTGAGAGAGATGACAGCAGGAATAAATCAGCTATGAGATAAAAGTTACAGCTTTAAGGACCAGTCATATCGAATTTGAGGCTTACTCTTTCTTTTGACTAGGATATCTCTTACACCATATTGAATTCATCCAACTCAATGCATATGCCATATCAAATGTATATGTCATTCACTGAGAGGTGACCAGGTATGAGATAAAAGGTACAGTTATAAGTACTGGTCATAATCAAAGTCAAATTGATTTTGTATGGGTCAAATTCAATATGACCAGCACTTAAAACTGTAACTTTTATCTCATACCTGGTCCTCTCCTGATGTCACCTCTCTCAGTAAATGGCACATACATTTGATTGTCATCCCTGACATTTCATCCCTTGACACTCTCTGTCACCGAGCCATTGATATTAACTCTAAAGTACCCTTTTGAATCTACATACATCTTTCTCTCTGTCTCCCCACTGTCACTACCCTAATTCAAATAACAAGTTTCCCACAGTAGCTGTCTGATCAATTTCCAAGACTAGCCCTGTTCACTACAATTGATTCTCCCATAGAGCAGTCTCTGTGAGCTGCCTCAAATACAAATATCATCAAATTATCTCTCTTCTTAGAACTCTTAAAAGGCAATGCATGGCTCTTAAGACAACGAACAGACTACTTAGCATGCCCTCTGAAGCTCTGAGTGAGGCAGCCCTGGGTCACCTCTGCCCTAGCTTAATTACCGGCTACTTTCCTTCACTTTCCTCCTCAGATTTTTTATTTGAGCTTACTGGCTTCCTTCAGATTTTGAATATATCATGATACTTGCACTATAAGGCCATTCCACTTACTGTTTCCTCTGCCTAGGATATCTCTTACATGTTATTTCACCTAATAACTTACAGTTTTCTCTCAAATTCTCCCAATATCTCTTCCTCAAGAAATGTTACTCTTTCTTGGTTCTCCAGCCTGCAGATGACTATTACGAAATTTCTTAGCCTCCATAATCACGTGAGCCAATTCCTACAATAAATACCCCATTCTGTTCTATTCCATTCCACACCATTCTCAGTCAATCAATCAGTTATCTATTTATCTGTCTGTCTGTCTATCCATCCATCTAGCTATCCTGTTGGCTCCCTTTCTCTGGAGAGCCCTGTCTAATCCAAGCCACAAAGGCAAAGAGAATGGCTGAAGGTCATTCATCTGGACAGCAGTGTTAGAGTGTCACCCTGAAGACACTATTCCGACTGCAAGACGGTGGCTTTGTTTCCTGTTCATCAGTTTGCCGGATCTCTTCTGCTCCTAGATATTGCCAAACCCAATTGTCTGTCTGGTTGATTCTGGGAACGTTCCCTGTTTTTGCAATAAATTTCTCCTTGCTTAATTTATCAGAGTCTGTTTCTGTTGCTTACAACCAAGAACTCTGATGCAGACAGGAAGGGACAATGCACCAGGATGCTTTGGAAATCTGGGAAAGAGTATAAGGCCGCCCAACAAACATCTAGGGAATTTCCACTATTGTTGAGAATATAAAGAAAAGAAAAGATGATTCCTACTCTTGAGAGACAAATTTTGAAGGTACACATATACAGTGCCTACAGATATCTCCATCCTAGAATAAGAGAATCAGAGTAAAAGCAGAGTGACACCAGGGAAGAAACTATCAATAACCATTGTCTGAGGAGTATTAAATGTGTCATCCCAGAGGAAGAAAAGCAGAAAGATATAAGTGATTAAGAAACAATATATATAATTTACCTAAACTTTTCAATTGTGTTTAGAGCAACTGTCTTTTAGGAGTTATGCATATTTCATAACAGTTGTTTACCACACACATATGGAAAAAGTGGCAAAAGTAAAAAATCATTTCTATCACCCCAGGAGGACCTCATTATGTCTGGTGAGAATATTTAAAATACAATGTGTTTATTCATAAATTATATATATAAAGGGATTTCCACCCAGAATATATAAAGAACTCATAAAATTCAATAAAAGTCAAATAATCCAATCTAAAAATGGGCAAAGGATTTGAATAAACATGTCTCCAAAGAAGATATGCAAATGACCAATAAGCTCATGAAAAAAAAAACTCAAAACCATTAGTTATTAGGGAAATGCATATCACAATGACAGTCAGATACCACTCCACATTCAGTAGGATGACTTATCAAAATAATGACAACAGCAAATGTTGGCAAGGAGGTGGAGAAATTGGTACTTTCACAGACTGCTGGTGGGAATGTAAAATGGTGCAGTCACTTCGGAAAGCAGTTTGGCAATTCTTCATAATGTTACACATAGAGTTATTACATGACTCAGATATTGCACTCCTAGATATCTACCCACGAGAAAGGAAAAGGTGTTCACAAAAAGGCCTTGTACATAATGTAAATAGCAGCATTCTTCGTAACAGCCAAAAAAACCGAAACAACCCAAATTCCCGTCAACTAATAACAAATTGTAGTATATCAGTACAATAGACTATTATCTGGCAATAAGAAGAAATAAGGTACTATACCTACTACAACATGAATCAATCTTGAAAATATTGTGATAAGTGAAAAAAGCCTGGCCACAAAAGACCACACATATTGTATGATTCCATTTACATGAAATGTCCAGAATAGGCAAATTCATAAAAGATATAAATTCATAACTCTTCTATTACTAAAATTAGATTAGTAATTGTCAGAGGCTGGAGAGAGGATGAAATGGGATACACTACTGAGTATGGGATTTCTTTTCAGTGCTTAAAATGTTCTAATGATAGATTATAGTGGTTGAACATTTCTAGGAATCTATTAAAAACCACTGAAGTATACACTTTAAAGGAGTGAATTTCATGGTACATGAATTATATCTCGATAAAACTACTAAGAAAAACAAATGAAAGGTACTAATAAGTGCAAAGCTAGTAACATGTACAACATGCAGGAGAGGCACAAACTGGGAAAGGTCCGGGAGAGGGAAGCCTTCATGGGAGAGATGTTTAATTATGAATGACTTGTCTTTCACCCAACCTTACCTGCCAACATGTAGAGAGTCAGTTCTATCAGGCTTTGGCTGCCCAGATACATAAATATTAAACAATAATTACTGTATTGAGTTTTGAATGGAAAATATGTTCCAGAACTCTCAAGCATATCAATCCCAAGAGATGAAGCTTCAGGCAAATCCAATCTCCACAGCCAGATCGCTAATAAAGGTCACTAGTGCAGTTTAACTACACTTGAATTTATTCAATGACGTATTTTTCTTCTCTGTTCAGACTCACAAGCACAAGAATTGCCAAAAGACAAGAACCCCTCAAACAACATTTTATTCTCACAGGATGCTGAAATGAGTAGATGTTAGAATCCACTTCACTTATCTTGTTCTTCACTGTGTTACCAAAATAATCCAGGTCTCCAAATGCTTATTCACATACTCGAAACCTAAGCAATATTAAACAAGCACACTAAAGACAGGAAGTGTCTTCTGAAAACTGTTACAGTTTTCAGCATTTTGCTACCACATTCAAGCTTCACAGAAAAATATATTAAAATGCCTGTTTTATCAATTGACATACCCAGAAATTATACCAAGAAATCTGCAGATTCCTTGCCTTCCCTTTATAGAATATTTCTGTGTAAAGTGAAAAAAAAGTTTTAGACTGTAAATCTCGGAGTTCATCTACACCACTAGCCTAAGAAACAGTTTCTATGCTACTCTGGTTACTCATTAGTACTTTTCAGGCAATGAGTAAATAACATGGAAAAATATGCACAACACAATAGGATACTACAGGGCAGTTTTTGTTGTAAGCTGGGAAACTAAAAGCTCGCCAATCATTTCTCCTCGTGTGCCACTAAATCAAAGAGAACATGATGAAAATGTATTGAGGAAAATAAAACCCTTCACCACAGATTATATCTAAGTCTTATGACCTTAGCTTTTAGGGCAAAAGATACGTCGTGACCTGACCACAAAAGAGGAGTAAACTACAGAACAGGAAGAAATGTATCGTAGCAATACAGGCTTAGTGACCAATCCCTGAATGATATCAGGAAGTCCTATTGTGTAACTGCATAGAAGTATGCTGAATCAGAGTTAACGTTCACCTATAATGATAAACTAGCACAAAGGAGGTGATCCCCACATTTCCAGGGACTTAATAAGGTAGACTGTGTATCAACCTTTACAATGGCATCAGGCATTCTCTGTTCTGTATAAATCTACCACTGCATGCGGAGACTGGAAAAACAAGATCCCGAAGGGTTCGGGGTGCTGAGGGGCAAGAAAAGCCTTTATGACAGTCTGCTTGCCTGGTAGAATATCTAATATTAATTTCCTATTAATATTTGCTCTGTATCATTTTTAAAGATTATTGAGGGTTATTTTACTTTGGTGAATTAAATACATCTTAAGGGTACAGTATCATCGGTTTCAACAAATGGATACACTCATATAAGTCACATCCTATCAAAATATAGAACATTTTCACGACCTGAAAACAGTCATTTTCTAGGCAATCTCTTTCTGCCCAGGAGCAACCAAATCAACTTTTCTGATTTCTATCACCATACTAGGTTAATTTTTCCTGTTCTATGACTTCATATGAATATATTTTTACATTAAGAATTCCTTTACTCTGTATAATTTTGTTGTATGTGCCTATAATTAATTCCTTTTGATAGCTGAGTATTATTCCATTATGTATTTGTTTATTCGTTCTTTTGTGGATGGCAATTAGGCTATTTCTCGGTTTAGACTATTATAAATAAAGTTGCTGTGAATGCTCTTGTACAAATTTTTATAAACACATATTTTTGTTTCTCTGGAATAAAAACTTAAGAAGGAATGTGGGTCACGAGGGAGAAGTATGTTTAAGTAGTTCAGAAATTGGCAGAGTTTTTCAAAATGATAGTATCATTTTACACTCCCACCCAGATATGTATGAGAGTTCTATTCACCTTCCATTTTTGTCAACATTAGATTGTCAGTCTTGTTTTATTTGAGACCTTTTTTCATTTTATCCATCCATTTTGTAGATGTGTAGTCGTCTCACATGGTAGTTTTAATTTGAATTTTTCTAATGATTAAGGACATTGAACATATTTTCATGCATGTATGAACCATTTGTATATCTTTCTTTGAGAAGTAAGTGTTCAAGTCTTTTATTTGTGCTTTTACTCGGTTGGTTGTCTTTTTATTATTGAAATGTAGAAATTTGTTGTATATTCTAAATATCATCCCTTTTTTCAAATATATGTGTCGAAAATATTTTTCTCCCAGTCTGTGGCCTCCATATTCATTTTCTCAATAATGTCTCCAGGTAAGCAGAAGCTTTAAATGTTGATATTAAATTTTTTATTATTTTTTATTATTTTCTTTTAAGTTTAGCTTTAATTCTGTGTCATTTCTAAGAAATGTTTTCCCAGCACAAAGTTGCAAATATATTCTCCCATGTTTTATTCTAGAAGCTTCATAGTTTTGACTTTTGCATGTATGCCTATTATTTGTATCTAATATTTGTGTACAACTTGAAGCAGACATAAAGTCCTTTTATTTTTTCCATGGATATGTTCACTGGTTCCAGAACCATTTATTGAAAAGCAAAACAAAATTTTCTTAAAAAGTTGTTTTGTTTCTTCAAGGTTTTCTGAATTTCAGTAGAAATTTTGCAATTACCTTCTCAAATTCTGCTTTTAAAAACTTGGCTAGGATTATGATTACAAAGGCTCAATAGATAAATTTGGGAAATTTGAAGGCAGTTGAACATCATAACAATATTGAGTCTTACAATCCATAAACATGGCATGTCACTCCACATGTTAGCACTTTCTTTAATTTCTGTCATCAATATTTTATAGATTTTAATATGAAGATTTTATGCAACTTATTAAATTTATTTCTAAGTATTTTATGTTTTTTTGATGTTACTGGAATACTATTTTTAATCTAATGTTTGAATTTTGAAAATGTAGAAATACAATTTATTTCTGCATATTGACTTTTACATTTAAAATTGCTAAATTTATTTATTAGCTCTAGTACGTTTTGTATGCATTACTCAGGAGTTTCTACATGTACAATTACGTTACCAATGAAAGAAAGCAACTTTATTGTTTTCTTTTTAATTTGTAAGTCTTTTGTTTTTCTTGCCAATTGTAATAAATAAGACCTCTAGCATAATTTCAAATAACATCCATAAAAGTGGGAACCCTTTAGGAGAATGACAAAGCAAACCACACACCAGAAGAAAATATTTCCAAAAGACATATCTGACAAAGGACTGTTTCTCAATATACACAAAGAATTCTTAAAATTCAATAACAAGAAAACACACAACCCAATTTAAAAAATGAGCGAAATACCTGAACAGACACTTCACCAAAGAAAATGAGCATATAAAACGGTGTTCCACATCATATGTCATTAGGAAAAGAAAAATTAAAACAATAATGAGATACTACTACAAACCTATGAGAATGGCCACAATCTAAAAATAGTGACATCATTAAATGCTGGCAAGGCTGTGGAACAAGAAGAATGCCACTGGGAACGCAAAATGGCACTACCACTTTGGAAGGTAGTTGACATTTCTTACAAAACTAAACATACTCCTACCATACAATCAAGTAGTCACACTTCTTAGTATTTACCCAAGTGAACTGAAACTTAACATCTACAGAAAATCTGCACACAAATGTCTACAGCAGCTTTATTCACAACTGCCAAAAACTCGGAAGCAACCAAGATATCCTGCGGTAGGTGAATGGATAAATAAGTTAGTATATCCCGACAACAGACTATTACTCAGTGACAAAAAGAAATATGCTATCAAGCCATGAAAAGACATGAAGAAATTTTAAATGCATATTATTAAGGGAAAGTAAGAAGCCAATCTGAAAAGACTATATACTACATTATTTCCACTATGTGACATTTACGAAAAGGTAGGACTAAGGAGACAGCAAAAGATCAATGGTTGCCATGGGTTGAGGGGAGAGGATGAATAGGCAAAAGAACTATTCTGGGTGGTAATTGATAATTTCATGGCTGATACATGACATACATTTGTCAAAACCAATAGGATGTATGTATACCAACAGTAAATCGTAATGTAAACTATGGACTTTGAGTCGTAGTGATGTGTCAATGTAGATTCCAGAGTCATAACAAATGTACCACTATCGATCAGGGAGGAGGCTGTGTATGCATGAGGAGAGAGGGTATATGGGAAATCTCTGTAGCTTTCTTTCCATTTTTCTATAAAACTATTACTGCTCTGAAAAGTAAATTCTATTTTTTTTTTTGAGATGGAGTTTCGCTCTTGTTACCCAGGCTGGAGTGCAATGGCGTGATCTCGGCTCATGGGAACTTCGACCTCCTGGGTTCAGCCAATTTTCCTGCCTCAGCCGCCTGAGTAGCTGCGACTACAGGCACACGCCACTGTGCCCAGCTAATTTTTGTATTTTTAGTAGAGACGGGGTTTCATCATGTTGACCAGGATGGTCTCGATCTCTTGACCTCGTGATGCACCTGCCTCGGCCTCCCATAGTGCTGGGATTACAGGCGTGAGTCACCGCAACCGGCCTGTAAAGTCTATTTTTAAAAAGTGTACAACCATTACTGTTACTTCTCTTTGAGGTGAAGTGCGTTCGGCATTTCACCATTAAGAATAATATTAGCTCTACATTTTCGTACATGCCTTTCATTAAACTGAGAAATTTTCCTTCTTTTTATTTCGCAGAGTTCATATCATGAATTAAACTTGAATTTTGATAAATGCTTTTTCTGCACCTTTAGAATTATCATATAATTTTTCTCCTTAAATTAATATGTAAATCACATTGTTTGGCTTTAAGTTAAACCAAAAATGCATGATTCTTTTTCTATATTGCTGTATTTAATATGCACTATAGATAAAAATTGGCTAGAAATGTGTCAGTGTAAAGATGCACACTCAACTGCTTACAGTAGTTCATCATAGGTACTTCTCTACTTTCTAATTCTCTAAAATGAGATTCTGCTTTTTGTTTTTAAAAAATTAAGCAATGTGGAACAGTATCAAATGCATAAAGAGAAACTGAGTTTTTTTTCTGAACTGGAAAGTATCGCTGATTTTGGCAATAGTAAAGTCCTCTCCATCTTTAATAAGAATAGTTTGTGAGGAGGGTTTGAAGCTGAGGTCAGCTTCAGAGTAGGGAAAACCAACTTTTTTAGAGCTGTGAAGGACATGAAAAAGATAAGTATGAATGATATGTGAATGAAAAAGAAAGTTTAAATTTTATCTTTGCTTAGTTTGAGAGAAAAACTAACATGCTTCTTGATAGAGTGGAAGAAAGAAGATGACAACAGAAGGCCAGTTTACTGAATGAGGAAAATAAAGGCCTCAAGAGCACAGGCGGTGAGTTGGTCTCTTAACCAGCAGAAACTGCACAGAAGAAAGTAACACTTGAATTCTGAAAATTCCTTTCAAACTGTGAAATCAGAAGACCAGTAGTCTGTATTTACAGATAAGAGGCAGACGAAACTGGTTCCAACTTGCTAATTGTTTTTTTTTTTTCTGAGTACAAAAACAAAGGCTCCCCAAGGCATGAGTTTATTAATAAAATTAGAGAAATCTAGGCTATATTTTGTTTTCTTAACTGAATAATTGCACCAGTTCAGTTGTTATTTCTAACTAGACTCAGGATCACTAACGCTAAAATCTCCAGGAAAATATAAAGTGTGGATGCTCTCTGTCAGCCCAGCCTAAAATGGAAATGAGCATTAATTGTTACATGTGTGTTATATGTAAGTTCCCTTAGTTTACACCGAAAGCAGCCATTAAAAAATGTATTCATAATAAAATTTAGTTTATTTTGTGTGTGGTTTGTTTTAAAGAAGTTGTAACTAAAGACATGAGACTTTGTGAAGAAAAACAAAGGGAAAGGAAGAAATCAAAAATATTTTGTGTTCAGTAATAGGTATAAATGCTATCTGGGTTTTTATAATGATTTATTCTGCGTGTGTGTATATATATGTGTGTGTTTTTGCATATTTCATGTATGATGAAACTAAACTTATAGGGAGTTTATTTACCAAAGCTCACACGCTAGAAAGTACAAGTGCTCAGATCTGACTATGGAATCTATACAGTTCCAACTCTCCCTCTCTGGCTACTAGTCTGATTTTCCAGTGGATAAAACTAGTAGCTGATCTTACAGCTCAGCAAAAAAAAAAAAAAAAAAAAAAAACAACTGGTGAACTGAGAGACATAGTGGTTTTCCAGCAAAGAAAGCAGGCCTGTCGCCTCAGGTTTGCCACATACTTAGGATGGGACCTCAATCCACTCATAACTGTCTCCAGACCTCAGTCTTCTCATCTAAAAAATGGGAGATGTTAATCAAATGACCTCTAGGATTCCCTTCTAGCTCCTCAATGCAGGGCCACACCACAGCTACTTTCCACATTGAAGGCGCAGCCTATCTGTAGGACTTTATGTAGTTCCCAAGCTTCCTCAAGGTAGAGGGCTTAACCCGCAGCACCTGGAAAGCAAGACAGGGCAAGATGCATCCTGGCAGATCAGAGTCCCAGCTGCAACCAGTCTTAAGCGAAACACACCCGACAACCAGTCCAAGTTAGGGACCGCATATATTAGCATGGGTTCCTTTTTCGGGTAAAGGATTTTTTCACTGTATAACCCTATCCTATTTTTGACTTTTGGAATTCTCTTATGAGATTGTAATGTAAATAACAATTTTTAGTTTGTACAGCACTTACGAGATTATATATATACATATATATATTACAGCAAATTTTCGGTTTTAAGACTCAGTAAGAAGCTTTAAAGAAAGCGTGTATTGTGGACTTGATAAGCACACGCGGCCGGCCGCGGTGGCTCACGCCTGTAATCCCAGCACTTTGGGAGGCCGAGGCAGGTGGATCACGAGGTCAAGAGATGGAGACCATCCTGGATAACACAGAGAAACCCCGTCTCTCCTAAAAAACACAGGCGCGTGCCTGTAGTCCCAGCTACCCAGGAAGCTAAGGCAGGAGAATCACCTGAACCCGGGAGGCGGAGGTGGCAATGAGCCGAGATGGCGCCACTGCACTCCAGCCTAGCTACAGAGCGAGACTCCGTCAAAAAAAAAAAAAAATAAAAAGATAAGCATATGCACATACATTGAATCAGAGACAGTGTAAGAGGACATGGCAATGGGTCATCCAGTCCACACCTCTCCCATGTCAAGGGACCCACTCAGGCTCACACACCAGAGTGCTTACAGAGGACTGGCAGCGCAAGAAGCCTTCTCCCAGAACCTCTACCTGTGACTTGCTATAAGGGCCTGCCTCTCACTGCAGAGTGGGCAAAGCAGGAAGAGGTCACATAAAGGAGCAAGGGCTATAAGGAGAGCATCCTTCTTCCCAGTCAGCAGCAGGGCCAAAGAGCCTTTTAAAAGTACCCAGGACCTTGTGGAAGCACAATCAACTCCCTATACAGAGTTTCATTGTATTCGTTCTCCTAAGATGAAATCTTTCCATCCTCTTTTCCAAATATGCTGCCCAAATAGTTCCCCAAAATATGTTTAGTTCATTTCATTGTGCTCTAATAATAATGTAATATTCAATCACTGTATTTTCTACTGATATTGAATAATGTAATGAATGGTTTTCAAGTAAGACCATCTTGCGGATGGAGTTGATATCAGGCCCTGTATTACACAAATGAGCAAAACTGTGGCTTTTCCTCATTCTTAATTTTGGCTTAGCTATTGCTAGGTGTGATGAACAAGTTGATGACACATCTGGCTGCTGAATTTTACAAACTCATCTAATAAACACTTCCAGGACAGGAAAAGACTGCAAATGATATAGTCTATTCTGATGTTTTTAAGATATAAAGACTAGAGAGCTCATACTTGAAGTGTACCCAGGTACACTGTGGATAATTATAGCAAGATGCAGTAGCATTCTTTGAATGGCTGAAAGCTGTAATTCTCCCCATGTACTAGAGTGAAGCAAGTAGGAAGTCTACCTGGGTTGGCAAAAACAAACAAACAACAACAAAAAGAAAACACTAAAATAGACGGCAAAAGAAAAACAGGAGATAGTTCAAAGAAAAACAGTGAAAAAAATCAACTGTAGAAGGAAGGGCTGTTATTCCCATGTCTGACAGCACACAGAACTAGATACCTACAGGATGAGGTGTAACTTCAAAGTTCAGCAAGGAAGACTAATGCGCTATATTCATTTGTCAGGTTCCGGCAGAGGGACCAGTCCAGAGAGGGAAACTGGGAGAACCAAAGGAAGTTCTCAGCCACAAAGTGACTTCGGCACCTGGAAGTTGTCAGAATTTGGAAATGCAGTGGGGCTAGATCACAGCAGAAGACTGCTGTAGAGAATGGAAACTGGGGCAAGAGTAACACCAGCAGAAGGGGTAGGTGAGTAGGCTATTTATTCTGTCCCTTCTGCTGACAGTGAGGATGAAGTGAGGGTCTACGTAGTTTCAACTCTGTGGGGAAGAGGTCTGGCAAACCAGAAAACAAAGGGAGCAAACCTGAGGCACAGGAAGCCGGAGCAAGTTATCAAGAGGTAAATAAAGTGGAAAAAGAAAGAACTGTGCCCAGACTCCATCTCTAACAATTTTTTTAAATGTCACCAAGCTGTCACTGGCTTATAAATACACTGTTTTACTTTGGAAGGTAACTATCGCTTTTATTATTCTAACTAACAATATCAAACTTGATGAAGTTTTTTTTCTGCGTATTTACTGTTTAAAAAGGCAGCAGTTTCATGATTGATTTTAGCTACGTCTGGTCTGAAAAGCAACGATAATTCATTTAGAATAGAGCAAAATGAATTATACATCTCTTCCAATTTAACACTTTACAAGAGAAGTACAGTGGTTTTATACTGTTCATTTGTGAACGCAGAGAAGTATATTTGTTTAATTTCAGCTAGACTGGCAGTAAGCTACTTGCTCTTTCTATGTTTTATTCTGCCCATTTACTCAACAAAAACTTACCGAGAGCTTACCATGAGCCAGACACTGCACTGGATGCCTGGGGTACAGTGGTGAGCCAAGCAGACAAAGATTCCTGCTGTCATGCACCTTTCATTTGAATAGGAAAAGATGGATGACCAGAGATACAACAATTATTTATTTAGTATGTAGAAGCTGTAGGAGTGAAAAGGTGTGCTAACCTTTCCATGGCTGACACACCTATAACAAAGGACACCGTAACAAGAGAAAACCAAAACAGATTTGTTTAATCAAAATTTTATGTGTCATGACATCCTTTAGAATGAAGGCCCAATGATACATTTTTTTTTCCTGGTTCAGTGAAGAATGGAGAACCTTATAAAAATTTGGACCAAAAAGGATATGGTCTAATATGAGCAGACTGAAAAGAGAAACCCAGCCAGGCTTATCTGTTCAGATTCTTTTTGGCCGATTTGGTGCAGCATTTCTTCCTCCCAGCTATTGGTAAGACCCCTCTGGAATGAGGGTGTCATGACCTCCTCTCTGACATGGTATGTCAGAGAAGTTTTTTATGGCCATTTCTACACAGAAAGGTGGGCAAAGATTACACAGTAGTTTCGGTTTTTATCGCTTGCTTTGGGGAAAAGAGGTTCTCATTTCTACCCTGCCTTAGGGAAGAAGAATGGTTTCTATGACTCACGTTGGCGGAAAATGAGGGGGACAGAAGGATGGGAAAACATCAGAGAGAACTTGGTTCTGATGCTGCTTCTGAGGTCTTCTGATGGCCTTTAGTTAAAAGACCTCAGCATGACAAAGTGCCATACTTTATTTCATTTTCTGAGTCCCAACAAAGATCATCAGTGCCATGGAAAAAATTAGAACTGAGTGGAGTAAGGGTGATCATGAGTGTGATGTGGGAGGTAGGTAGTTTTTAAAAAGATCCACAAAGTACTCTCAAGTAAACTCAATGATAGAACGTCGAGCCAAGGTTTTAAAAAGGTGAGGGAGTTAGCTAGTAGACTTCTAAGGTGGCAGCTGTGGTTTCTTCAAGGAACAGAAAGGAGGCCAGTGTGACTTGGGTGGAGGGAGTATGAAAGAGGGAGAGGAAGAAAAACAGAAAAGACGGTCTCGTTCCTAAAGCAATTCACACAGCGAAAATGTACTTTATACTGACCTAAACCTCTGGAAGAATCACGCTCTAAAAAGCAATAGTTGCACCTAAATAGATATGTATTATGGAAAACAATACTTCAGACCAAATAACATTTGCTGATATCTTAAATGCATGTGCTAAGTTGGAAAGCTATTTGGGAAAGGGAGAAAAGGAAGTTCATTTACTCATCATAAGTAGCTTAGCAGAGCTGAAAAGGTTTTTCATCTATCTACCAATCATCTCTCTGTTAGGAGATGAACAGTTATGTCTCCCCGAAGTTCACATGGTAAGACCTTAACCCCCCGTGTGATGGGATTTGGAGGTGGAACATGTGGGAGACAGTTAAGTCTAGAGTACACCATGAAGGTGGGACCCTAATGATGGGATCTGTACCCTCATAAAGACAGAAAGAGACAGAGAGCTTTCTCTGCCTGTCCACAAAGAAGAGGTCATGAGAGCACAGAGCTGGGCGGTAGCCATCTGTGTACCAGGAGGCAAGCCCTCACTAAGAAACAAATCCGTCAAGTACCTTGACCTTGGACCTCCCAGCCTCCAGAATTGTGAGAAATAAATGTCTGTTGTTTAAGAGACACACACACACACACAGAGAGAGAGAGAGAGAGAGTCCCTTAGAGCAGCCCAAGTGGACAAAGGCATTACTATCTATTTCCTTCTAATACCCCAAAGCTGCAGATATCTGTTCACCTACCTATGACACTGGAGAAGGTTGCAAAAGAACAAAGGCACCAGATCTGCAACATTTTAAATGAAACTGGAACTTACTAACCTGCATCTATCTGATGCCTCAGAGACTCAAATAGCAATTTCAAGAATAGGGAAATAGAAGGTATCATTCCCTGGAAACAAAGATACACCTGCTGGTGTGTGGGCAAGTAGCTATGTCTGCAATGCCAGTTTAGAAGTTAGCTGGTTTCCTTCTGCTGCTTCTTTTTGCTTGGAGCAAGCATAATAAGTTTAAATTAAATTTAATAAAATTTAATTTAAATTTACAATAAAAATAATAAATGTATGTGGAAACGTGGTGTTTAAATACGCAGGTGCTGACTTGCCAATCTAAATAACACGACAATAAAATTAATCAGACTTAACAACATGGAGAATTCAACATTGGAAAAAGTCGTGAGGGTCTCCCCTAACAGAAAGGAATTTTCAATTAACAATTTCACTGAGCATTGTCCAGGCATTAGCTCATGCATTCCCCATCACAGTTCTATGAGGTGGGTACTATTATTGTCCCAATTTTAATAGAGGAGAAAATGAACGCACAGAGAATCTAGGTAACTTGCCCACAATCATACAGGCAATGCAAAGACTGGGATACAAATTCCACAGTCATGGGTCCAGAGGTGGGCTCTGTGCCAATACCCTCTGCAGCCGCTACAGCAGTTACTGTGTGATTACACGACTTTCACTATATTAAGTATTTTTTCATATATTGTACTCTAATCCTTTTCACAAGTTCTGAAACTCTGAAACAGGTACCATTATTAGATCCTTTTTTCATTTTTGAGATGGAGTCTTGCCCATGCTGTAGTGCAGTGGTACAATCGTGGCTCACTACAGCCTCTACCCTCCCTGGTTTCAAGTGATTCTCCTGCCTCAGTCTCCTGAGTAGTTGGGATTCCAAGTGTGCACCACCATACCTGGCAGATTTTTGTATTTTTAGTAGAGACAGCGTTTTACCATGTTGGCCAGGCTGGTCTCTGACTCCTGACCTCAAGTGATCCACCTGCCTCAGCTTCCCAAAATGCTGAGATTACAGATCTGAGCCACAGTGCCAATCATATCCATTTTTATAGCTGCATTAACATCTTAAAGTGCTTCAGCTAAGAAATTAGTAAACTTCAACTTGGTCCTAGGCAGTCTGGCTTCAGCACTCCCCCTTGTTGCCACCACAATATGCTGCCTCCTTACCATACTCCCTCTTTTTTTTTTTTTAAATACAGTTGCTTTTGCTACAAGGAGAACTGTCACTAAAAGCTATGTGAAACAGTGATATGGATGTGGGATTTTATTAACAAACAGATGTTAGTCAAAAAGAAATTACCAACTTTGAGTTGGGGAGAATAACAATGGGAATATGCTTTGGAAAAATTGCCAGTTCCATCCCTATCTAGCTTATGAAATTGTAAGGAAAAAATGCATTAAATCATGTAAAACAATTTTATAACCTCTAATATACTCAATTACAATTATCAACTGAGCTAAATTCTAGTAATAATATCCACTTTTTTTACAACACAATTTTGAGAATCAAAGTAATTAATGTATGCAAAAGCAACTTGCAAACAGAGTTACAGAGTGCTACAGAATGGAAAGGACACAAAGCTTTCCTACAGAATCAAACCTTGGACATAATGTAGGCAACTTACGATGCCACAGCCAGGCAAGGTTATCAAGCACCAAGTCAAGAAAACGAAGGATCAGTTCTCCTTCTGCTTAGAAACTTAGATGTCATGAGACAGCTTTTAGAAGAATGAAGGACACACCAGTCTGCTTCAGTATAAGAACTCTCGAGGTTAGAGACTTAACAATATGTTCACAGTAGAAAAAAATGTCATAATGCTTTTTGGCCATTTATAGATTTGCTGAATAATTGTAGAGTACTCACTCTGCCTAGATTGTATACAAAGATTTCAAGTTAGGATCTGTGGGACAGAAAAATTAGGTGAAGATTTAGTGTAGTTCCTGCCCTCATAGAAAAAAGAGATACAGAAAATATTTACATGTCAATGTTGTCCATGACAGGTATCGTGCTGGAAGAAAAATAACTGAATACTATATTGCAATATAAAAATGGGAAACCCCACTGGGGTGAGGGGAAAGAAAAGTTCTGTTGAAGAGAGGGCATAAGATAAAAGTCAGAACTTGAAAATTGGCTGCAGTCCTCGTATTCGTATCATATTTCTTTTGCCAGGCCTTTCTTGAGTTAACTTCATGATTGTTTCTGGAGTCTCATAAGATGAAATCCTGTTAGCCATAGCCAGTGTCATTTACAATTAAAAGATTCTAACAGTAGTAGGAAGAAACAGGGGAAAGGAAGACCAGTCAGATTACTGCAGTGTTTCAAGATGATGACATCCTAGACAAATATGAATACACTGGGAAGGAGAAGAAGCTGTATTAGTCAATGATATCTGAGGCGGAATTGATAATTCTTACTGGTTGATTTGACAGGACAATATGGTAGGGATAATTGCTATATGTTGGCCAGGTGCGGTGGCTCAAGCCTGTAATCCCAGCACTTTGGGAGGCCGAGGCGGGTGGATCACGAGGTCAACAGATCGAGACCATCCTGGTCAACATGGTGAAACCCCGTCTCTACTAAAAATACAAAAAATTAGCTGGGCACGGTGGCGCGTGCCTGTAATCCCAGCTACTCAGGAGGCTGAGGCAGGAGAATTGCCTGAACCCAGGAGGCGGAGATTGCAGTGAGCCGAGATCGTGCCATTGCACTCCAGCCTGGGTAACAAGAACAAAACTCTGCCTCAAAAAAAAAAAAAAAAAAATTGCTATATGTTTACTAAGCTGTTACATTCTTTTGAGGATGCTGATAAACCAAATTATTCAGCCCCATCTATGCAGGTGGAGTCATTTGATTAAATTAATTCTCACCAGTGAAATGTGAGTGAAAGTTATGTGTCACTCCCAGTCCATGGAAACTAAGAGCAGGTACACTTTCTCCACTCATGCTCCTGTCTACATAGTTAGAAGAAAGGGATCCAAGATAGAAATGTTCCAAGACAGATGAAGCTTGAATCCCAAGCCACCAATCTGTGGTTTGTGTCTTTTATTGTGAAATCACCTTCAGGAGGGATTTGCTTCCAAGGAGTCCAAGGTACCCCAAGTGTTTTAAATGTTGCAATCTTTTCCTGATTGATTGTTCTAGAACCAGTTGTTACTTGTTTTATAGAGCTAAGCTCTTACTGCACAATTTGTGTTCCATAAATATGAAAGTGCAGCCTTCAGGTATGAGTTTTCCGCGTTTGTCTTTTTTTCCCTATTCAGTACATTATGTCTCCTCATCAAGGAGGTGGCCTTTTCAGTGTTCTGCATATCTGCAGGCATCGCATTTTTAACTGCTTGCCTTCTGCACGTCCAAACCGTGTCTGCTTTCTTCACATAGACATGAAAACCACAACCACTTAGACATTAAAGAAAATACTCAGGTTAGCCTCTGAATCTATAGGGAGGAGGCATAAGCTTGTTACTGTTAACTTTAACTGCCCTTTTCACTACCGGCACTTTTAAAAAAAATTGTTTTGAGCACAGTTGTGCATATATGTACACACATGTCCATATGCCTATATCTGAATATATTTTTATATTGTGACACATTTATTATTTTTTAATATTTTTTGGTAATGGGAAAGGCTCCCTATTAGCCTAGTCATCAGAAACAGAGGTACAGGAAATCTGTTTCGGCCACGTTTGCTTGAGGGGGTCTATCGGAAGCACCAACGGAAATGCTTAATAATGTCGTGAGCCATATGGGTCTGAAGTTTGGAAAACAGGCCTGGAGTACATAGATGTAATTACACAGATTAAATACATAGATTTAATATAAATAGAATGTGCTCATCTGGACTGACCAAAGTAAGAAAGGAAGAAGATAAGGATAATGGGACTCTAAGGAAAACACGAGTGAGCTGAAAAAGAATAATTAAGGGAAAGTTAGAGAGGATAAATTGGATATGAAAGAGTAATAGGAGAAATAGTTTGGAATCACGAAATCAGTTTCAAATGCAAAGTGAATTCAACTTACAGCAAAGACTTAAATGAGAAATCAAAAATAATGTGGGTTGGGACAGAAGGAGGTTTTTGGCAGTGGCAATAAATGTACTAAAGAAGATAATTCAAATTTCTTGGGCCAAAGGTGATTTCCATGACTTTGTGACGGCTACCACATGAGCTTGCCATTGCCAAGTGGCATTCTATTGCCGTGTAAGCATACTGTTGTCTCTAATAGAACAGATAACGACCCCATAAATTACAGGTCTTTGTTAGATTTTCTCGTTCTTTTTAATCAGCCAGGCTCTCTTTCCCTCTTATTCCTGGTTCTCTCCGTTGAGAACTTGAGATCAATCTGAGTATGAGCAGCAGCAACTGCTGTCCTAAAGACAGACCATCCTACAATCCTTAGTCCGATAGAACGTTCCATTTTATCAGCCACTGTTTCTCCCACCGTTCCCTGGGTGGGGCTGAGTACAAAGGCATCACCTCAGTTTTACCATTTCAAGGACAGCAAGGGTCAAGAAGTAGAGATGGTTTCAGAAGTATCAGGTACTGCTGGGAGCACAAGAAACTTTGAGATGAACTACCTACATATATTAATAAAAGTTTCTCAGTTATATTACTGAACAGAGTTTCAGCAGGAAGATAGATGGAAAACAGACTGTAGCATGTGGAAGAACAAAAAAGAAGTAGAGAAAATACAGAAGACAGAAAAATATAGCCATCTAAGTAAGTTTGTCTGAAAAAAATGAAAAGAAAAATAGACTGATGTCCAGGAGAGGAGACAGGGCCAAAGTTTTTTTTTTGGTTTTGTTTCATTTTTTTATCTTGATGATTGGTTCATTTGAATATGTCAGCTACGAAGGGGCAAGAGTCAAAAAACAGGCAAACATAGAGAAAAGGGGGACAGGCTGACAGAAAATCATGTAAAGCGAGATGAAGGGTAAGAGTAAAACTCTGGGAGAGACTCAGAATGTTATTTGGTCAACCCCCTCTTCTTCCAAGAAAAACAAACCAAACCAAATTCCTATTATAATAATAGATTTCAAGGCTGCTTCGCTGAATAGTCAGCTGGTTTTAATCTCTTGCCTAATAGATTTTCCTAAATTTCCCTTTGACATTATTTTTGTGATGAATAGGTCAGTTAATAATAAGTTTTGAGATTTATTTGCAGAAAACCCCCAAATTTCCTGTTTTGAAGGATTTGCTTTTCAGCCCTAAATTCCTCTAACCGCTTTCTCACCTCTGATGTGTCCCTCTTGTGTAAAAATAGGTCACAATTCAAAATCAAACAAATTAGCTGAAAGGCAGAATAAGGGATTAATGTTTTATACACACACACACACACACACACACACACACACATATATATATATATATGTATAGTATCAGTCTTGAAGATTAAACAGAATTTAGGCTAAATGTTAAGTAAGCTGGGTTTATCTTTAAAAAGCACTTTGGAATGAATAGAACCAATGCTATTTCCAAGAACTGAAATGCTAAAATGTCAAGGTAACGCTCAACCTTTTTACACAGTTTGAAACAGATGGAGTCAAGATTCTAAAAGGGTCAATTAATCATGCATTTAAAATATATTTATTTCTAGAAGATATGGGGAAATTTACATTGGTATATGGAAGATTCTGATGCCTGGGTGCATTAAAACATTTCAAAAAAAGTCACGATGTAAATATCTAACCATTTAGTTAGATTTACTCCGGTGCTGCAGACAAAATCCCACTGTATCCAAAGCTACATCATCCTGAATTGAGGAAAGCAATTAGCTTCCTAGTTTATATTAGTACCTAAGGCAGGCAACTATATTAGCTAAAAAGGAGTTTGCTATCTAAAAAATGTTTATTTTTATTATGCCAATGAAAAATCTATCTAGTTAAACACAGGAAGTGAGAACTGTGTAAGAACTGGTTCATTTGGTGAGAACTGTTAGGCACTATTGAGTGTTAATTTTATGTTAGCATTACATCCTTATCATAATTTTGCATATTTTTCTATGGTCTTACTGGATCCTATGTATTAACCTATAATAGTATTGTCAAAGTATCTGGAAAGTTCCTCAGGAGCATGGGTGTTTGTTAGTTGTTTGTTTGTTTTAGACTGACTTTTAGTCTTGTTGCCCAGGCTGGAGTACAATGGCATGGTCTGGGCTCACTGCAACCTCTCCCTCCCGGATTCCTGCCTCAGCCTCCCAAGTAGCTGAAATTGCCGGTGCCCAGAACCACATCCAGCTAATTTTATTTTTAGTAGAGACAGGGTTTCACCATGTTGGCCAGGCTTGTCTCAAACTGCTGACCTCAGGTGATCCACCCGCCTCAGCCTCCCAAAATGCTGTGATTATAGGCGTGAGCCACGATGCCCAGCCAGGAGCATGCTTTTATCTAAGCTATCAAAGGACAGTTATACACTGCAATATGGAGCACAAGAAAAGTATCTGACCCAAACACAAAAGATATGTGGAGGTTGGGCATGGTGGCTCACACCTGTAGTCCCAGCACTTTGGGAGGTCAAGGTAGGCACATCATTGAGGTCAGGAGTTTGAGACCAGCCTGACCAATATGGTGAAACCCTTTCTTTAATAAAATACTAAAATTAGCTGGGTGACATGATGTGTGCCTGTAATCCCAGCACTTTGGGAGGCCATGGCGGGCAGATTACTTGAGGTCAGGAGTTCGAGACCAGTGTGGCCAACATGGTGAAACCCCATCTTTACTGAAAATGCAAAAATTAACTTGGCATGGTAGCGCACAGCTGTAATCCCAGCTACTTGGGAGACTGAGTCAGGAGAATCACTTGAACCCAAGGGGCGGAGGTTGCAGTGAGCTGAGATCATGCCACTGCACTCCAGCCTGGGCAACAGAGCAAGACTCTGTCTCAGAAAAAAAAGAAGGCTTCTAGAGGAAATGATTTCTAAACTGGGATGTGAGTGACTAGCTTGCTTTTTAGAGGAGTTTTGGTGGTGGTTATGATGGCTTTAGAAAGGGAGACTGAAAGTCACTGTACTGGTGGTGGCAATCTGCAGTCAAGGACACATGGTATATTAGAGCTTACAAAGTAATGTTCCCTAGTCATGTTGCTGTGTTGTGAACAAGCTACAGACGTGTTTAAATATTGATTCTTTCATCCTTGGGGGATGGGTGAGATGTTAGGCTAATTGGATTTAGACACAACCAAAGTTACTGGTTTACCCAGTGTGCCATGAGTGTATTCTCATTTTCTGTGTATTGTGAAGTAAAGTAAAAGAGGTTCTTGGGAAGCACGGCCTTGAGTAAATAAAGTAGCTGAGGTGCCTACAGCACTGAGTGAAATTTGATCAGTTAGGAGAAATGAAGATAGGCAGTTAGGCATAGAAATACCACGAAGAGCCTTGTTAGTTGTTATAAATATTTTTGGGAAGCCATCTCATAAATTCAGGCAGGAAACAGACATGAAAGATTTGCATTTTAGAAAACCTCTCTGGATGCAATGAGAAAACAGTTTGGAAAGAATTCAGCAAAAAAGACTAGTTAATGTGTTATTTTCTATTTTCGCTCTTTCTTTTCTTCTTCTTTTTTTTCACACAGTCTTGCTCTGTTGCCCAGGCTGGAGTGCAGCCACCACCACCCGGGTTCAGGTGATTCTCATACCTCAGCCTCCCGAGGGGGCTACAGGCATGCACCACCAGGCCCAGCTAATTTTTGTAGTTTTAGTAGACATGGGGTTTCACCATGTTGGCCAGGCTGGTCTCAAACCCCTGACTTCAGGTGATCCACCTACCTTGACCTCCCAAAGTTGTAGGATTACAGGTGTCAACCACCACACCTGGCCTATTGTGTTATTTTCATAAGCCAAAAGAATAGTAAATATTGACCTGAGCCTGGATAATAAGAAAAAGAAAAGAGAGTGTAAATCAGCTCCAGAATGTTAAAGAAACAGAAACTACTGAATCTGGAAATTAAATAAATCCTACAAAGGAGGGAGAGGTAAAGTCCAAGGGTTACTTGCAGGTGTTTGTTTTAAGTAATTAGGTGGATGTGATCATAACAGCTGATGCTTATGAATACTGTTTTCAAAATCACATCTGGCACTGCTTTAAGAATGAAATCAACTCATTTAATCCTCACACTGTTTCAATAAGGTAGATTGCTAAGCCCACTTACAGATGAAATAACTGAGGCCCAAGGGTAAACTGTTAGTCATAAGAGCCTGGATTTTAGTCCAGAAAGACCTGTTTTCTTGACCACTACTTTGTACGATCTCCGGTGCTAGTCACTAAAATTGGGAAGACAGAAGATGGAGCTGGTTTTAGTGTAGACCTAATGAGTTCAACCTTGGTCATTGCCATGGACTGAATGATGTTTCCCCCAAATTCATATATTAAAGCCCTATGTAACTGTGTCTGGAGATAGGGCCTTCATGGAGGTAACTAAGGTTAGAGGAGATCATAACTGTGGGGCACTAATTCATTAGGTCTATGGCCTTATAAAAAGAGAGAGTCAGGGGGTGGGGGAGAAGGAGGTGGGGAGAGAGAGAGAGCGAGAGAGAGAGAGAGGAGAGAGATATGTGAGGACACAATGAGAAGGAATCTGTCTGCAAGCTAAGAAGGGAGCCCTCACCAGAACCCCATCATGCTGACACCCTGATTTCAAACTTTCGGCCTCCGTAATTGTGAGAAAATAAATTTCTTTTGTGAAAGCCACCCAGTCTATGGTATTTTGTTATGGCAGCCTGAGCCAGCAAAGACAGACGTAGACTTGCGGGAACCCCAGCTAGAGCTATGTACGTGAATCCACATTCAGAACAGCCACTGGAATAAAGACATAGATTCTTTTCCTTTTTTTTTTTTTGAGATGGAGTCTTGCTCTTGTCGCCCAAGGTGGATTACAATGGCACGATATCGGCTTACTGCATCCTCTGCCTCCCGAGTTTAAGCAATTCTCCTGCCTCAGCCTCCTTAGTGGCTAAGATTACAGGTGCCTGCCACCACACCTGGCTAATTTTTGTCTTTTCTTAATAGAGGTGGGGTTTCACCATGTTGGCCAGGCTGATCTAGAACTCCTGACCTCGTGATCCGCCCGCCTCGGCTTCCCAAAGTGCTAGGATTACAGGCGTGAGCCACCTCGCCCAGCCAAGATACAGATTTAAGAGTCATCAGCTCATGGGTATAAAATTAAGCCATGGAAGCTAATTAGATTGAGCGCGAGAGTATATGGAACAAAGAGAAGGCTAAAAGTAAAGCTCACAGGAACATTAGCATTTAAGAATTGAGCAAAGGAAGATAAGCTAGCAAAAAAGCCTGGGTAAGAAGCGTTAGCAAGGAAAAATGGAGAAATCAAACAAAAGAATATAGAGTCACAGCCACCAAGAAAAGAAAAGCTTAAAAAGAGAGGAAGAGAGGAACAACATTAAATGCTACAGAGAACTGTAAGGAATTAACAATTATCCATTGGATTTAGTCATAAGAAGTCATTGCAACCCTTAGTGAGAATAATACACATGTAAATGTACAGAATAATAGACATGTAGAAAGTGTAAAGAGTAAACAGAAGTGGGGAAGTGAAAGTTGGTACCTCATTGAAAAGGTTGGCCTCAATGGAGAAGATAGATGAGAACAGATGTAGGCAAATACCGAGTCAATGGAAGTTTTTGATTTTAAGATAGGAGCGATTTCAGCAAGCTTAATGTTGACAGGAAGGAGCACATACAGAATGAATTTCAGAGACATGGGATCATTGGCAGACAAAGTGCTTGAGAGGTCACATGGGATAGAAACACGGAGAGCTCACATAGAGATTGAGAAGGAAAGACGCTGCTTCTTTTAAGGAGGTAAAGCAGTGAAAAGCGAGTAATGATGCAGGAGAGTGTTTACATTTAGAGACGGATGTTGAGAGGCTCTTTTTTGATGGCTTACATTTTCCCTAAGAATTAAGTAGGAAGGTATTCTAAGAATAAGAGGGAAGCTGAGGAGGCACTGGGCAGAAGCTTACTTTGATAAAACCCTAAGATACTAGCTCTGGAAAGGGAGAAAGCGAGCTGATCAGGAAATGTGAAGGAATCCTGGACAGAATTGCAGGCTACTGCTGTGGTTGCAGATTTACAAACAAAACAAACAAGCACAGGGTAGCATCTACTGGGAAGCTGATACCACTTTCTCCAGTGGCGCTTATCTACAACTGATAAAGCGATAGAAGCTTATCTCACTGATAAAGCGATAGAAACGTTGAATTCACCGTATCTCAGGTTTTGCAAGTCACTTGTGACAACAGATTAGAGTCTAGATTATTGGTGAGAGGAGAACCACATCTGGAAGGGAAGGCTGTAAATTACTGAAAAAGATAAGAAGTAAAAGGTTCTGGAATTGCAAGTTCCTATGGGGTAAGGCAGGTGGGGGGCGGGGTGTAACGGACAAAGACGTTATGGCCGGATAGTGGAATGACTGAGTTAAAGATTTCAAGTTCTGCAGCTCTGGATGGTGACAAGCTCCAGAGTGTGGTCACTGGGGATGGAAATGAGAGATTTTCACAAAAGAAATAAGAACGTGAAAGAGTTTATAAATAGGTAAAGTCCTTTTAACAAGTAGTCAAAACGTAATGTGAAGCTCTCACATCGACCTTATCCTGTTCCAGCTCAAGCACGCATATTACAGAGAGAAATAAACCATTGTCCTCTAACTCAGTAGGAGGTAGCCTCAGAAGAAAATTTCAAAATCAGGGCACCTGGACCCACACCCTTGACAAACCTCTGGTGTTATATACAGTTTCCATGTCCTTAGCCCTTTTAACTCCTGCCAAACACGGCCTTTTCTCAGCAGTGAGATAACATTTCCGCTGTAGTCAAGGAGCCTTGTGGAGGACAAAATTCAATGAAATTTCTGCAGCCTTTTTTTCCACCACCACCTCAACTAAAAGCCCAACATGCTGACACACCCAGTGGTAATATACGGATCAATGGGAGCACTAATGCCTTTGCACTTTCTCCCTGTTATTAAAAAAAACATTATCTTCTGACGGTTTTGTAACAATATTTCCAAAGCTTCTTTTTGTATATGTGTGTAACATCATTAAAGGTAATGGGATAATTCCAGTCCATAGAAAATTTAGAATCAAATTTCAGAAAATATCTGAAGGGAAAACTGATTTTATTACATTTTTTTAAAATCAGAATTGTGAAGACAGCCTAATGAGTTATTCTGTTACTGCTTTTAAGAGATTAAAAAAGGCCATTCTGACTGATCTCTTCTATTTCTAAAAAACACTACACTATACTCACTTTCCCCCTAAGCTCCTCCCAGAATATGTTTCATTCTTGCCTTAGACCTCTAAATATTCCCTGTGTTAGACGTGAAGAATATCATCGCTAGAATTTCTACAAGGATTATCACTCTTCCTTATATTTAGAGTTTAGGTTTTGTGGGCTATTCATGAGCAGGTCTCCTAAAAACCACTCTCTATTCTACACAGTGATCATCTGTTCTAGACGTTATTCAAGATTCACTTAAGTCTTTCGTTGTAGTTTTGGAGACAGGGTCTCGCTATGTGGCCCGGGCTGGTCTTGAACTCCTGGGCTCAAGTGATCCGCCTGGCTCGGCCTCCCCATAGTGCTGGGATTACAGGTGTGAGCTACAATGGCCAGCATCACTTAAGTCTTATCTCTTTCATAAAGTCTTCTCTGATCATCCCAACCTGCAGAGAATTCTCCCTCTCCTTCCATGCAATACGTATTGTGAGGCACCTAATGAGATGCAGCCACTCTGCTAGGTGTTGGTAATACATTGCTGAGTAAGATGGCTTACATAAGCAAGCAGGAAAGAACACAGTATTTGAACCCATTTTCTTCTTACTGCAGAATTCAAGATCCTAACCATTTTATTTTGATCAATGCCTAACTGATGTCGACACTTGTGAGTTGTTTGAACATGTAAAAATTTCATGAGTTTCTACATCTTGGCTTTTCAAATGAGAAAAATCATGTCCATCCTGCTTTTTTATAGGAAAGCATGTGGCTTGAGTAAGGATCTGTCCTAAGGTGCTTCATTAGTAGTAGGTAACAAGGATAAATTTCTGTTTAAGAAAAGGATTCAGGCTAGGCAATTTCTGAGAAGTGACCTATTACCAAATTAATTACTCAAGGAGTCGCTTCACTTAGAAGTTTAGAAAGGACAACTGATGTATAGTGAGTGACGTCTCAAAACTTTAATAAAGGGTAACAACAACTTTATTTTTAATGCAAGATATTTCTGAAAATTCGATGGTAGATAATATGGAAAACTGTCTAACCATAGCAGTACATTTCTAATGCCATTATCCTGAGATTTATCCTTGTATGTGGCTATCTAGTGATTTTTAAGAGAGAGTTGGAAAATTTAGAACAGCAATGCAACCACGCTCTGATGTTTCCAAGTGCAGTGAGGGTCTCAGATTAATTAGAAGTAATAGCCTGAACAATCCAGCATATGGCGGCAGTGCAGGAGGTAGCTGTAGCAGGGCACTGAGGCTGAGATAAGAGTAAAGGGTTTGCTCCACATGGGTGAGGACCCTCACACTGAGGCATCCTGACCATTTGTGTGGAATCCAGTGCCTTGGGGCATCCTCTCGAGTCCCTGGCCAAGGAGGTTGAAGGGTGCCATAGCAGGGCCCTGTTGTGTATTGGGATTTTTGCAGGTTCACACCAGCAGGCACCAAGCTCTCTGCTCAAGCCAGGCTTAGAGGGGCACAGGCACCCTGGTTCTCAACTCTGAAATTCCAGACTCCAAAATGGTTTCTAGAGCAATCTGGCATTCAGAGTCTTGCTCGCAGTGCCTGAGGTGTGGGCAGTGATTTATTTTGGGAGTTTTTTAGCTCTGGAAAAGTCAGGTAATCTTCATGGGTAAGGGCATAGGCTGTGGAGGCCAACAGAACCATTTTACAGATGGGAGTCCAAGGAAAAGAGAGACTAAGCTATTTGCAGATCACCCGGGTTAGTTTTGGGAACCATTACATGTACAAAGTTGGCAGACATTGCTGACGCAAGGTGATTAGGACGGAGATGGGTGTGCTTTGAGCATAAATTGATCCTATGGAGGAAGCACTCCAAGTGCTGCTAACTTCTGACTTGCCCTGTCCACTACACGGAGCCTGCAGAGCGTATCAGACAGTTCAGGCAGCCACTGCTCAGGTATTGGAGGAACTGAAGGGCTGTGGACATACGCGCTCAGATGTAGCTGACGTGTGGGAGGCAGCACAGGGGAGAGGAGCATTAGTCAGGCAGGAGGAGACTCTCTGGGTGACTTTGGGTGACTTCCTCTTCTCCTGCAAGGCTTCATTTCTCCAATGGTAAATGGAGGGGTTGGACAGGAGGGCCAGCCCTGTGGTGGGCCACAAAGATGGCTCTAGCCATGTCCTTGGCATCAGTGGAGTGGGAGAGGAGACTGGAGGTGACAAAGTTTGTGCCAGAGACGGCAGGAAACAAATAGTATCAACAGAAAATGACACAAGAATGAGATCTGTATAAAGAGACCAACACACCTGGTCTGAATTTTTGGGCGTTCTCAACCAGCGCCTGGCCTGGGGGAAGCTTAGGAAATGTCTGTTGAGTAAACGTTGGAATGAAGATGCTGTCCCTGTCTTCAGGGGCACCACAGTCTTGCTGAAAGGAGTTCTTTCCATTTTTAGTCTCTGTTGATTATAGGCGAGGCAAGGGATGATCGGAAAAACTAGAGCTCAGATTGCCCTGATAGCCTTCAGCTTCTTCTTTTGACCCGTGCCTGCTTCAGGTCTTCTCTTGACCCATGTTTGCTTAAAACTCTTTGCCTTCAGGATAAAGCACACATTCTTTAGGAGATGAAGGCTTTGCATAATCTGACTCTTTTCTCCAGACTGGATTGGGATTTTTCAACCTCAGCCCTATTGATAATTTGGGTGAGCAAGTTCTTCAGTGTAAGAGGCTGTCCCTGGTCCCCACACATGAGATGTTAGCAGCACACACTCCTCTCCAGTTGCGACAAACCAAAAATGTCTTCAGACACTGCCAAATATCTCCCAGAGAGCAAAATTTCTTTTCCTTGAAAAGCACTGGACTAGAGGAGGGACAGTCATTGCAAGCCTCTTTTATTCCCAACAGTTTGCCCCACCATCTCCTTCCTCCCAGGTTTTGCATATGTTTCTTCTCTCTTTACCTGGTGGATCCTTACTAGTCCTGCATATTTCGGATGTTCCCTTTCCTGGGAAGCCCTTTTTGAACCTCTCAGACTGGTCAGATGCCACCTCTGGGCTTCCATGCCCACCCCATCCCCGCACCATGATTTCCCACCCCAGCCCTGCTCATTCTGAGTGGTCACTATGTGGTGACAAATCTGTCTTTCTCCCCCACACCAGACTGAGATTCCCAGGAGGGCAGAGCCAGGACTGTCTCAGTCACCACCCTGACAGCGCTGTCTCCAGCACTATCAAGCTCTGGGTCAGGCACAGAGCAGTGCTCTTCACGCATGTAAACATCTTGGGATGAGGTGGAATTCTCTGATACTCCTGGTATATTCAGATGACCAGGGAGGACGTACTAGACAGCCTGGATTCCTGTGGCCCCTGCACATCCCTCATGGTCTCAGCTACCTCCTGGGGCCTTTAGGGGATGTCCTTGGAAATTGTGAGATGAGATATGCAGGCCCAAGATCAGAAAGTGTCTTAGCCATTGCTGTGTCCACAGCTACCACCATCCTCCCCTCCACCTCCATGAAAACAAGCGCAGATCTGGCAGTCCCTGGGCCCAGACTCATGCCCTTTCCCACTTGCTCCTGCTTTATCCAGAGGTTCAGACACAGAGACCACCACTCTGCTATTCATTCCCTCAGGTATTTTGAGCACCTGCTACATGTTAGGCTCTGGGCTAATGCTGGGGACACAGCTATGGACAAAACAGGCCTCGCCTTCTAGGAGCCCAGGTTCTAGTTGAAGGCAGGAAAGGGAGGTGGAAGGTGGACAGGGACAAACAGTGAACAAGATAAATAAGAAAAATGTACAGTACACATGTAAAAATGCACACATGGTGGTGAGTGCCACGAAGAGAAACAAAGCTGGGGAAGAGCGTAAGTGGGAGGGTTGCAATTTAGTAGGGGGGTCTGGAAAGCCTTCTCTCGGGAGCTGACACTTGGATGAAGACTTGAAGGAGGTAAGGAAGGAACTCACACAGATACAGAGATGAGTGTTTAAGGTGAAGGGAACAGCCAGTGCAAAGGCCAGGAGGCAGGAGGTGGCTAAGAGGGTGAGTGAGGGGAGAAGGGTGAGAGCAGAGAAGCAGGAAAGGGGCCAGATCACACCAAGCCTTGGGGCCATGGTGAGGACTCTGCCTTTACTCTCACTGAAGTGGGAGCAACAGGAAAGTTACCCGTTTATTAAGGTTAACTTAGAAACCTTGACATCTGCCGGTTGTTAGCATAGAGTTCAATGGCTTTCAGTGCATGGATGCAGCTGCACAGCGCAGCCGTCACGACTTCCTCTGAGAACACCCCTATCCCCTCAGAACATTCCCGCTTTCCTTCTGCAGTCACTTTCCAGTTTAACCATCAGCCCCAGACAAGTGCTTTCTATCCCTGCAGCTTTGCCTTTTCCAAACATTTCTTATTAACGGAAATAGACTCCCTAAAAATCTTGTCTAATACAGTTTTTTAGGACTTATCCTCCAGGGGTGAATGTCAAAAGTACACAAAGAGACTGCGATTCAAAACCTCAGCAGTGTTGTGTCACAGTCTGACTTCAATCCTTCCACTGCTTTGGCATCTAACTTTGCATCTTCAGAACTAGAAGCCTCAGAAAGCAAACTTATTTCTGAATCAGCAGGCCAATATGAAATTCGGTTAACTACAGCATTTACAATCATTTTCAAACAAGCAGGACATGGTTTTCTGGAACCTGCGGCATAGATAGGTCAAGTAAGTCACTGCAGTCATCAGATGAGTCAAGCACAGCAAGGAAAGAAAAACAGAGGATATGATATTGAGACTTCTCGCTCCCACTATGCATTACTTCTTCCTGTTCAGACTTTTCACCCTACTCAACCTCTCTCCAATGAAAACAGCCTTAGGTAGGAAATCCCAACGTTTGCTGATTAACCATGGAAAAGTATGCCTTGTATATTTGTGTTTGATACCATTGTTGTAGTTACAATATCAGCTCATGTTTCTGGAATTCTCTAGGATTCTCCAGCGCAAAGGCAAGTCTCTTTGTGCACACAAGCTTCTTAGTTTAATGTTTTCTTCAATGTCAGGTTGCTATGGAATAATATAAATCAGTGAATTTCCTTAATACCTAAGCTACTCTAAATTGGTTTTAAATATGATTAAATGTTAACAAACGACATGGCACAGCAATTTTTCACCTTCTTTTGTTTTACAAAAGAAGAATACGTAGATGTGACTGCACAGGCACCCTTCAGAAACAAGAATAGAATTTTAAAAGGTAAAGAATTAAAAGTGGTCGCCTCAGCCAAGGTGTCTGATTAGAAACTTCAGTCTAGTTGTTCCCTTCATCAAGCTTTCTGCTTGCCCTGCTAGACTGTGATTCTCAGGGCAGGAAATTCAGTGACTACTAATAAATGACTGCTGAATGACTAGGCCCTATTTCTGTACATAATGATAGAAATTCTAAATTTGAATCTATGACAGGGAAGAAATAAAAGAAAGCAGAAATCTCAACCACTTACTTAGTCAATTGATTTCGTCAACCTTTACCCTTCCACTTATTTATTTATTTATTTTTGTTAGTGTGATCACCAAGACTGTATGAAGTTCTGCAAGGTCTTACAAGACGAACTTTCAGATACTGGTGTGTATGGTCTATTTTCCAGCAATTCATAGCATGGTCAAAATATATTAATCTCACAGCCAGAAGGAGACAATACACAGATTAAATGGTCAGATCCAAACAGAACAGGGTCTTATAGGTGCTCTGTAAAAATTGGTAAAAAATAAACAGGAGCCATATTTAAAGAGAATATTAATACTAATGGATTATACTCTCCATTAAATTTCAGATGTTGGAATTATAAAAAAATTTATATAGAAGTATCTGGTGCCAGTATTGATAGCCCAGAGCTATCTTGGTCCCGTAGTAGCAGCAGCCCCCAAAGAGCATGAGGATAGAGTTTATTATTGGGGTTACAAGAATTTCTGTGTTTGAATAAAGTGGGATGACCAAAACCAACACAACATTTGCAAGCACAAATTTACGCAAATGTTACAAGTTTCATTAAATTGCTCCTAGTATTTTAAGATCCAGAAAGAATGATCCTTTGGCTTTAAAGTACTGAAGACGAGATGAGTGATTTATTCCTAATAGAGAGAGGTATGCATTGTGCTCTTGAAACAGGCGACTTTGGACATACGGTCAGATCTAGGAAGCACACAAAATAAAATTGAGACTATCTGGGGGACGTTTCTCAAGCAAAAATGAGTAATGTCTGATATTTAGTAGACAGGAGATGAAGTATCTTTTAACAACATTATAAATCACACCAACCATGAATGCATACAACTGGGTTTTTGATCTTCTTGACTTTTTTCCACCTGAAAGACAGAGGGTACACCCAAAAAACAACAAAACTCACACAAGACATAAACATGAAAGTAAATCCATTTGTTTTCACTGAAGATACAACTTGTCACTATCCCCTTTCCAATAACAGCATCTATTTCCTATGAGAGGCAGGATACTGCGTTAGTTAAGATCAAGGAATTCAGCATCAGATAAATCTATCTGAAATTCAACCCGCAACTCATCAGCTGGGTTTCCAGTAGCCCCCGTGTGCAAAGTCATTTCCTCGGTGTGATTCTGAGTTTCTTTGTCAGCAAAATGGAAAACTGAGAGTTGTGAGAAAAATAAATTAACTCATTCAAAGAGGATAGAATAGTGAGTGACTTGTGACAAATACTCAATGGCATGGCCCAAATATCTCTTAAAATTAATAATCAGAATTACAATGAGAGTAAATATACTGCAGAATGGACCTGAAGAATGTTGTTAAGGTCTGAGGTTGATTTGTAGCTATAAATCCTAAATTTAAATTGACTAAATCCCCCAATCAAAAGATGCAGCCAAAACCCAACTGTATGCTACATCCAGACCCATTTCACATGCAAAGATACACAAAGACTCAAAACAAAGGGATGGAGAAAGATTTACCAACCAAATGGAGAGCAAAAATAAATAAATAAATAAAAAGCAGGAGTTGCAATTCTCGCATCTGATAAAATAGATTTTAAAGCAACAAAGATATAGTGGTAAAAGGATCAATGCAACAATAAGAGCTAATGGTCCTGACACCCAGATACACAGAGATTTAGACTCAATGAGACAGAAAATTAATAAGGATATCCAGGACTCAAACTCAGATCCAGAACAAGTAAACTTATAAATATTTATAGAGCTCTCCACTTTAAATACACAAAATATACATTCTTGTCAATACCACATCACACCTACTCAGACGTTTAAATGAAATATTGATTGGCCATTATTAATACCTATTTTTTAGAATAAAGTAACATTTCCGTTCTCTCTCCTACTTTTTCTTCCTTTCTTCCTCTCCTTCACTCCTTTTTTTTCTTTCCGTCTATCAAAAAAAAAAACGATTTGTAGCTATAATTGAGCTTGGATAATAGAGTACAGAAAGTGTGCTGGTCATTAATGGCCATGTGCAGCATGTTATAAAAAAATAATAAGCTCAGGCAAGAAGTAACTGGTTAGCAAGCCGATATTAAGAATAGAGTACCATTATATGGGATCTCAGAGTGCTGGAAAAGTGGGTGAATCTAGAACTCAAGCAGTGAAAAATAACATTGGACAGATTTTTGTTACCAAGGGTATAGTAAGACTCAGCCCTGCTTAAAGAAGAAAAAAAACAAAACAAAACGCTAAACTAAGGGTTTGGCCTTCCCTGCCCCTATCCTCAAGCCTGATGTTCGTTCTCTCAATTGCTGCCACTAAGTTGAGAAAGAAAGGAAAGTCTGAAAGCAAAGCAATAACTTTAACAAGTCTAACTGTGGTACCGACTGGAAGCAAATTGGTTAGGAACCTGCCTTCCTTTTTTTTTTTTTTTTTGAGAGGGAGTTTTGCTCTTGTTGCCCAGGCTGGAGTGCAGTGGCGCAATCTCAGCTCACTGCAACCTCCGCCTCCCAGGTTCAAAGGATTTTCCTGCTGCAGCCTCCCAAGTAGCTGGGATCACAGGCATGTACCTGTAATATTTCTGTATTTTCAATAGAGACAGGGTTTCTCCATGTTGGTCAAGCTGGTCTTGAACTCCCAACCTCAGATGATCCACCCACCTCGGCCTGCCAAAGTGCTGGGATTACAGGCATGCGGGACCATGCCGGCCAGGAGCCGTTCTTCTTAAGGGACTTGCATAGCCAAGAACCATGAGGCCACTCTAAAAATGCCTGCAGTGGCTCAATGCCTGCAACGACCTTCAGGTATCCAGAGTTGCATCACATGAAGTGAACTCTGAATGCTGTAATGTCCAACACTTCTTTCAGGGGCAGCCAAAGAGGAGACTGGGCAAGGAGTCACTTCTAGAAAGGCAGAGCCAGGAAACAAAAAAATCTTGGCTTCCAAAGGGGTAAAAATAGCTTCTAATCAAGGAAAATCCCCCACCCTCAGGGGTAGGGGAACTTCACAGAGTTTGCACAGCAGAATTTTGCAATTTTTATGGACTTTGATTCTTCTCATTACTGGGTGGGAATTTCTATTTCTGACTATACTTTCCTTAATCCACTGTGGTATATTAGCCAGACAGAATGGTACAGAAAACTTGTCCTTTATGGCTTATAGATCACCAGAAAGTAAATTTCCCAACTAAACTAAGTGGAGAGGAATTCATTCACATTACCCGGAGGTACCGAATTTATACTCATGATTGATCTTTCCTAGGTAGCATTTTTGTGCTCTATTATTCAGTCTGAATAATATCTGCCTTTTGTTTTAGATATTTCATACATTTTCTTTAGTGTAACTACAGACATGGTTGTTTAATGTCTGCCATTTTGCTATTTGTTTTTGATTTGTCTTACCTGTTTTTCTTCCTCTATCCCTTCATTCTTGAATTCTTTTAATCAAATGAGTCTACTCTATATAAATAGTTTTTAGTTTAATGCATTGTTAGCAGTTTCTCTGAATATTAGAATATGCATCTTAATTTTATCTAAATTATTGTAATCAAAGCTAATATCAAATTACCCTTATTAAAATATAGAAAACTTGTCATACTAGATTTTCATTTACTATTTCCATTTTAGTAACATCATTGTCATACATGTTGCATCGACATACACAACAAACTCAGCAATGCTATTTATCTTTTAAGAATTAAGAAAAGAAAACTATTAGGTATGTGTGTATAAAGAAATGTGCGTGTGTGTGTGTGTGTGTGTGTGTGTGACTATAGTCTTTCATAATTCACGATGTGCTATTTCTGGAACTCTTCATTCCTCTTCGAGTTTCCATGTGATGTCACTTCCCATCAGCTTCCTTTAGCCTCTCTAATACTGTAGACCTGCTAGTTACAAAATTTCTCAGCTTTTGTTTACCCGAAATTGTCTTGATTTAGCCTTACTTTCAAAGAATAGTTTCTCTGATCATAGAATTCTTGCATGACTTTTTTTTAAATTCAGCATCTTAATAATTTTTAAATTCCGCATGTTAATAAGCCATTTGGCAGTTTTTATTTGATTTTTATCATTTTATTATTTTTTATCATTAATCCTAGACATAAAAATTGTATTTCTTTTTTTTTTTTTGAGACGGAGTTTCGCTCTTGTTACCCAGGCTGGAGTGCAATGGCTCGATCTCGGCTCACTGCAACCTCCGCCTCCTGGGTTCGGGCAATTGTCCTGCCTCAGCCTCCTGAGTAGCTGGGATTACAGGCGCGCGCCACCGTGCTCAGCTAATTTATTGTATTTTTAGTGGAGACGGGGTTTCACCATGTTGACCAGGATGGTCTCGACCCTCCTCGGCCTCCCAAAGTGCTGGGATTACAGGCGTGAGCCACCGCGCCCGGCCTGTATTTCTTTATATACTGATATCCAGGTCCTTTCTATCAAAGCCTTCACAGATGTATTGTGGAGCATGTCTTGTAATCTTCTGCATAGTTCTGCATCTGTACTAACATCATCACGCGCGCTGAACTAGTAAAATAGTTCAAACCGATGTTAGCGTATATAAAATTCACCCGCTATACAAGATGAATTTTGAGACCTGTATTTATAAATGAGCAATTTTTGCATCTTTCACTCAGAAAGCATCTCAGAGGGGTTTTCAGGCCCAATATATAAAGAGGACGGCTTCTATCAGAAATACAGAGGAAATTATGGCACCGCAATAAAGCTAGGCCTACCAAGAATTCAGGTCCTACTAGAAAGAAGGCTTGAGTAAGCGTTGGGTAAAGTGCTCTGGCCAGCTGAGGTCCCGGCAGCAGGAGTAAGTGGTGGAAGATGTAAGCAATCATTAATAGCGTGAAGACTTGTGTCAGCCATGGAAGCAAGAAGAGTAGTTGTTTTACGTTCGTTTTTTCACTCTCACCCGTTTCCCTTTTGTTTCTAATACTTTATTTGAAAAGCCCTGATTGTGTTTTTTATGTTTTAGGTGGCAATATGACAAAAACTGACATCACCCCACAATGACACAGAAGTAAATAGGACTTTGTCTCTCCCAAGTGTTGAGGATGTAAACTTTTTTACCCACACAAGAATGATGATGAAGAAAAGAGAAAGAGTAGGGAGGAAGGGTTTGGCATGTGACTACAGATACAGTGTAAGATACCCATAAGGACTGACCGGATTCAGCCCTTGGGAGACACTGACAGGGATACAAAAGGCTTGAGAAAAGTGAGCTTAGAGTAGTTATCTCTCGGGTTTCCTCCCAGCCAGTTGCTCCAAGGTGATTGCATTCCCTTAATAAAGTCAAGAGGCTCCTCTAAATCTCTCTCAATCAATCTCTCTCTCTCTCTCTCTCAATCAATCTCTCTCTCTCTCTCTCTCTCTCTCTCTCTCTGTCTCTCTCTCTCTCTCTCTCTCTCTCTCTCTCTCTCTCTCTCTCTCTCTTTGTGCAATCTATTTTTTACTGGGACCTGTCTGATATACAAATTATAGTGATGTGCCATTAATGGCAATTCCTATACAGAGTTCAGCTCACAGATGTCAGTGTGTGTGTTTGTGAATGAATGGTGTGTGTATGAGGTGGGGGATCCCTTCTTCCATATATCCCTGGGTCTAGAGCCAATATTTAGTTGTTTCATTTGCTAAGAAGGCAGGAAATTCTGAGACCAAGAGATAGGAGCAGCTGTTCTCAGGATGTTCTGAGCCCAGGCTGCCCTTGCAAGGACCATTGCTTGGGCAAGGAAGATCCAAAAAAAATAAAGCTTAATAGTCAAGGCCTTTTAACAGCCACAGACTTCAGTACACTGGCTGCTTTTGCCACAAATACAAATGTAATAGCTTATATATTCTTCTCAAAATAAAGAGGTCATTTAACGAAATTTTAATTATTTTTCTAATAAGTTAACTAAGTTACATAATTAACCAGAAAACAAATTAAAAAAGCAAAATCAGGGCTACAACTTAAAGTTCCATTACTTGACTGATACATAAACCCCAACAAGGCTAGAGTGGGAAGGAGGAAACACGGAAGTAAGTCTACACTTGCCAATGTCTATCCCAATTTCTGCAGCTGTAAATCAGCATGGCTGTCATTTATTGAGTAGTTATTATATACTAGTTACTGTTCTAAGCATTTTAGTTGTGTAAACTCATATAACTTTCACAAGTAGGTGGACACTACATCTTATCTCTGCTATTGCAGAAACTGGGACACAGGGGCTTAAGCAAATTAAGCAGTGGAATTCAAATTTGAACCCACAGAGTCTAACCTCAGAGCCTGTGCAGGAGCTATGGGGCTGTGGAGCTTTGGCCTTCATTGAATGAATGCAGTCTCCTTTCGCTCTAAGTCTCTATGCTTTTGGATGGGATTCGTTCCCTACACAGAAGGTTAATGAATTCTCCCTTGACATTGATAGTGCCCTAATTTCTCATATCACTATTAGACAATACCGTGTCAAAGAATCAACTGGGCTCCTCCTCTTCCCCTGCCTTTCCTGGGAGTCATTCATCGTACAGCATGGTCAGTTTTACGTGCAATCACTACTACTAGATCGTGAGCCTCTTGTGATCATCGACTGCTCTCATATTCTCTGGAGCTCAGTTCAAGAAAAGCCCTTTGCACTCTACTCCAACTCCACCTGAAACCTCGCCACTCACTGAGCTGGACTTGCTGTGATACCAAATTTCAACTACAGCCTAAAGGGCCACTCGTTCCATGGTGACACACATGCCTGTCACCCTTAGTCAGTGTTCAAGTGCATTTCCTTTGCATCATCCAAAGATTTCCTATTTTCCCCATCTCTTCCTCTTATGATATCTTTCTTCTATCATTTGATCTGATCTAGTCTTCCATTATTTCCTCCTCCAGACTTTTCCATAGCAACCCATGAAACTCTCAATTCAGGTAAACAAATTCTCCCGCCTCCTCAATCTCAGTTGAGTGTTTATTTTTTTCAGGAGATCATCTTTGATCTCAAGCTATGTATACACTGTGAAATGCAGCAGCACACTTTCTAGCGAGATGAAACTAGCATAACTGACATTAAGTCCCAAGTGTCGTGCTCAACTTTACAGTCAGTGCAACTGCTCCTTAGGGACTAGATTAAAACTAGCTAGCCCACTGATTAAAAATAACTCAAAATATTCCTCTTCCTTTTGAATCAGCTTTTACATATGTGCCCCAGCTGAAATAGCAGTCTGGAACTTAGTGCTTTCTGGAAAATACAGATAAGCAGCCAGATATTCAGTCTGATCATACTTGAGATAAAGAAAATATATTTTAAATGTGAACAGATGTTTTTTAAAAAAAAGTTCATGAACAAAGATTGTCATTGATCGTAGAATGATTTGTTTACATTCTCCAAGTTTCTTTAGACGTGTGGCCAATACTGATCTGCATATCTTCCAGCTCTGGCAGAAAAATAAGTGTATCACATGCTGGAAAGTCTAAAATCTTATTCAAAATAAAAGTTCAAAAAATAGGGTTTTATGCTAAGGCCCTTCTATTTTGGAAAGATCAATTGTAACTGTTAAAGAGAAAAAAATTATTTGAGATTTAACAAGAATTGTAAGGTTTTAATTAACATTCTTCATCTATTTATGTCCTAGCTTACTGAAGTACAAATTGTCTGAGAAGCAATCTAATTTCATTTTTGTTATAAAAAATGCTATCCAGAACTTTAATTCATTTGCTAGATTTTTCTCGAAAGATAGTCCAAATTTAGAGTATTACATTTAATAACATATTTACTACATTAAATGGATAAATATTTAGGGGTACCTATGATATGTTAGGAATTATGAAAGAGCCTAAGAACACAGAAGCGAATGAACCAGAATGCTGAGGTTCACGTTGGAAGAAACTGACGTACACCTGATTCGCCATAATGCATGGTGCGTGTGCAACAATGGATGAACAAAATGATGATGCATTGACGTCACAGTGATTATTTTAGGCAGGTGGCAGGAGAGGGTAGAGAAAGTTGCACACAGAGCTCAAAAGTTTTAGGTAAGTTTTGAAGGAAAACTAGGAATCCTCTGGTTGGACAAAGAGGTTAAGAGCATCTAGACACAGGGACCATCATGTGTCCTGTGATAGCATGTAGCCTTTTAGAACCAGACGTTTTGTTTCATTCAATTAGTTCTCTCCAGCACGGAACTAGATATTCTAATAAGACAAAAGACTTGGCCCTTGCATTCCAAAGAGAAATCAAGGTGAAAAAATTCAAAGGAGTAAGAAAGCAAATGCTTGCTTATTTTTACACATAATATATCTGATAGAAATTGAAATTAGTTGGGACGAGGTTCTGCTTTAACCCAGAGCTATAGTATGACATCCATTGGACCTAAGCACTTTGCCTTTGGGGGCCCCTTACTCCATTTTATACAAACACACACAATTTTATTTTACTATTGTATTGGTAAAAAAGATTAATATGCTGCTTTTACATAAAACGTTTTCTTCTACCTAGAAGTTGTTGTTTCTGATTTTAAAGAACCTTAATACATTTTGTTGGGCCCCTAAGCGCTATGGCTATTGTGCCTAATGGACAAATCACTTTTGGGAACTCCTTCCCATATTCCACTCTTCATTTTATTGCTAGAGAATATTTCTAAAAGTTCTCCTTTCATTGGATCACATAGAACCATCGAGGATAGCAACTCGTTCAGCGTAATGATCCGCAGATCTCTGCTTGGATAAGGTTTCCTTCAATCTTGTTTTGCCCGGCAACCTGACTCCTAAATGCACCTTTGCTTCTGTCAGGCCAGTCTCTCTAGTCCAGTGCTGGGTATTTGAATAACCTAGGGAGGTTTGGGTTTTTTTTTGTTTTGAAATTTTGACTCCAAAACCAATCAAATTAGAATTTCTGGGTGTGTGACCCAAACATCAGTACTCTTTAGTGCTCTTCAAGTGATTCCAATTTGTAACCAATTTTGAAAACCAGGGCTCAAAAATGCAATAATCATTCTCCTATAATGTGCTGTGGAGCACAGGAGAAAGAGAGATACAAACACATATACAAGTATCATATGCGTTGTAATAACTTGTTTGTATGTGAATCTCTTTACTAGATAGAAAACTTCAAGCATCACTGCTCAATTACATTTATTTTACCCACCACGCAGTTCAATAACTAGCATCAAGTAGGTACTCAATAAATGTTTTTATTGAACAAAGTGCCACATGTTCTTAAACTTTTACTTTTTCTCTCCCTTTTTCCTTCCTCATTATCTTACTCCAAAGTTCTCAACCCTGCCAGCACATTAAAATCACTTGCGGAACTTTGTAAAAAGATCATGGGTCCCACCCTAGACCAATTACGTCACAATTTCTGAGGGTGGAGCCTGGGTAGTTTTTAAAAGATCCTTAGACAATTCTAATGCACAGACAGAGCTGAGAATTATTGACTAATTTTTACTCACCTTTAAGACTCCCTTAAAGAGCCAACTTATTCAGGAAACTTTTCCTGATACTCTTCCCAAATATATCTTTCCTAATTTCTCAAATTCTTGTCCTTGAGAATATGCAGTTTCTGTCTTAAACATATTCTTGTATCACCCATGTGAATGTGAAGCTAGCACTTGAGGGCAAGAATCATGCCTCCTATTGCTTCGGTTTCCTCAGAGAGATGATGGCAACAGGGCTGGGCCTAAATTCCAATACTTAGTGACTAAAGGCAGTTACATGGATTCCCTGTTAGAAGATCATGTTTCTTAATCTAGCATTGACACACACTATTCATTAAATCTTAAGCAATCAATAAATTGCCTAAAATTGTGAATGTGTTGTAGCAGTCCATTTGTCTTCTCAACTTGTCCCTAGTTTTAAAGGTTTTGACTTAAACTAGAAGTTGAGTTTGACTCCACACATGATGATCAGCTGCCTCAAAGTTTAATTCAACTTACTTATCAAATGAAGATCCACAGGTAGATTTCAGTTTATGAAGAGACAAGGAAAGGAAATTCAAAATTCGAATTACACTGCACTCCTCTACATTTTTAACCTTTTAGTGATACTTTCCCTGAGGAAGTAAAGGTGGTGCAAGAATTTGGGAGGCACCTATTAGCCCTCACCTTAGGCATGTGAACACCTGATTACTTTCATTCCAAATCAGAGAATACCATAATGCTTATTAAAAATGCTGATTTTTTATTAGTCAGCATTACAGTGCTGCTGAGTTGTTATGAATTTGGTAACTTACCAGTTAATGGATATGCATTTACTAATGACTGTGAACTGTTAGTGCAGTATTTTCTATACATATTTCAACCACATATTTTATTGGACTCTAATGTTTTGAAATGTATTTTCTCAATTTTTTAGTTTAAAAATAAATATTAAACAAATAGGTGGTTCTCCAGCACATGCCTCATCTGTATTGAACAGACAAAACAGAAAAAAATGAATACAGATTTGGTTGTCTGTAATTGATGAATAAAAGGTGTTTAACACTTGAGGGGTAAAATACGTATTTATAATTGCATAATGCAGATGCAGAATTTGAGTTCATTAGCATTTTAAAATTTTGCTTATCTAAAACTCTTATTAAATAAAGTCAGCAGAATAATGACTTTGATAAACCTCTATACAGTCTATATGTTCTCATCAGGACTAAAAACACTATAATTTTTCAAGAGGAATTTAGTGAGCTACTTTTAAAAATAATAAAGGTTTTTTTTTCATCTATAAATGTGGCTCTTAAAGTACAAATTCATGGAAATAGCTGATGAACATCTACTGGGGAATGAAAATCTGCTAAGTACCAAATATTTGTAAAACATTCAAGCCCACACAGACATACACAGACACGCACAAACACCCCCCAAAGAAAGGTTTTGGTTTATTTTCGGAGATCCAAATGGAGAAATGATTATGTAATAAATAAACCAATCGGGCACCAAATGTGCAGAAGTGATTGAATTAAATTACAAATCTAAATGCCTTATATTGTTAAATATTTAGAATCTGATATCTTTGCAAACCCACAGTTTGCAAATACTAAAAACACAGAGGTCTCTACTGACTCATTTGTTTCCGTTTTCTTGAAAGAGATTAGCAATGGATGATTTTGTTCATGATTGAAAGAATTTAGCTATCTTTTTTGTTAGTATTGTATTCATATGGGTGAAGTGGCAAAAGTCGTAAAACAAAACAAAACAAAAGGATGAAAAGCCAATTTATTTCCTCATCCTTTTCCTGTATCTATTGGGTAATATCAGGAGGAAAAGCCAACAGATGTTTATTAGTCCGTTTTTACATTTCTAATAAAGACATGCTGGAGATTGGGCAATTCACAAAAGAAAAAGGTTTAATTGGACTCACAGTTCCATGTGGCTGAGAAGGCCTCATAATCATGGCAAAACGCAAAGAGGAGCAAGTCATAAGTTACATGGATGGCGGTGGGCAAAAAGAGCTTGTGCAGGGAAACACCCCTTTTTAGTACCATCAGACCATATAAGACTTACTGGCTATTATGAGAACAGCACAGGAAAGACTCATCCCTATAATACCATCATCTCCCAGCAGGGCCCTCCCATAACACAGGGGAATTACAGGAACTACAAGATGAGATTTGGATGAGGACACAGAGCCAAACATATCAGCATGCTGGACACTTTTAAAAGCGTTTTTATATACATTCAAAACCTTTTTCTTACAGTGACCTATGGGATTTGTGTTGTTTTCTGCATTTACTAGAGATGAAGTGAACAATAATCAGAAAGCCTCAGTGACTTTCCCAAGTTTCTACACTCCTTTTAAATCGATGGCAAAAGATATTACACCTAGTACATGTATGTAGCTGCTGTGTAACAGAGAAATGAAGGTAACCCATCTTAATTTCTCTGTCATAAGAAACATAATGGCATTTGAATTTCAGATCCAAGCCTGGCCACTTTATCATTGTCAATACTTCTCACTTCTGAAATACCATGAGATGAGCAAAGCCATTCACCAAGATTCTCAAGCAGTCCTGGAACATTTGGGAATAAACTGGCTGCTTTAGTTCTCATGGACTGGCAATTGCTGTGATCACTGCTAAATTAACGTCTAGGCGAGTCCGGTAGGTAAGAACAAAGCTCATTCCTGCTTACCGCTAAATACTCTCTTCAGTCTCAAGAGTTGGCGTGAAGCTGACAGTATTTTCACACAAAGTGGTTTTTAATAAATGTTGGTTCCTAACATCATGGTGGTTATAAATGTTAATAAACTTCCTACAAGGGAAGTAGAAGTGGAAAGTTTCATTTGTTAAACGTTTTATCACTCTTGGTTAGCATGGACAATTACCCCAGTTCCCTGAGGCACGTAGTCCCTGAGTGTTTAGCAGTTAATGAATATAAATAGTAGCAAGCCAGCAATTTTCAAAACCATGAATAATTGTTCTTCTGAAAGCTCATGTTAATGGAAAAAATGTAAAAAAAAACTGACATAGCAAAAAAATTACTTATTAACTAAGGCCAAAATTGAAGTTCAAAATCTTAGTAACTTGTACCATCTTAGGATACTGTGAATCTATTCAATTAATTCACAGACAGAGTTATATAAATGTCCATTTTAAGCAATTGTCTTTCTTATATCTACAATATTTATTCATTATATAATCCCCTATAAAACAGACTGACCACAGTTAATGCTTAACAACAATAAAATTTCCACTGATGCTCAGTCAATTTTATCTCAACTGATAACCCTTCTTTACAACTTTTGTGAATTAGCGATATTCCACTAGAATACAAGTTTATGAAGTAAATCAAACATCAGAGAAATTAATTTTTAAAAGCTAGTATCAGTTGACTCTGAATAACAGGGTTTGAATTGTGGGGGTTTACTTACATGTGAATTTTTTTCAGTAAAATCCTGTACTGAGTGTGCCTACCTCTTCTGCCTCCTCTTCCCTTTCTTCCACCTCTGTTACTCCTGAGACAGCAAGACCAACTCTTCCTCTTCCTCCACAGAAGACCCACTGTGAAGAAAATAAGGATGATGACCTTTTTGATGATTCACTCCATTTAATAAATGGTAAATATGTTTTATTTCTTATGGTTTTCTTAGAAACATTTTCTTTTCTCTAGTTTTCTTATAAGAAAACAGTATGCACAGCTTAATTCCTCTGTCATAAAAAACACAGTACCATTTGACTTTCAGATCAAAGCCTGGCCAGTTTATCATATTGCCAATACTTCTCACTTCTAAAATACCTCGAGATGAGCAAAGCAATTCACCAAGATTCCCAAGCAGTCCTGAAATACCTGGGAATAAACTGGCTGCTTTAGCTCTCTCATGAATTAGCAATCGCTGTGATCACTCCTAAATTAAAATCTAGGTAACTGCGGTAGCTAAGAGCAAACAAAACACACAAACATGCGAATTAACTGTTTTATTGGTAAGGCTTCTGCCAACAGTAGGTTATTAGTTACGTTTTGGGGTGGTGAGAAGTTGTATGTGGATTTTTGACTATGCAGAAGGCGGTGGTCTTAATCCTGAATTGCTCAAGGGACAACCCTATTTTCCCTTTTTTCTCCATCAATAAAGGTAGTAGTCATCATCTCACCATTGTTGATTAGGAATTACGTGTTAAAGTATCTAAGAGATAGTCAAATGATATGTTAACTCAGGATTTTAATGATATCCTAACAGTCGCTGGAGAAACGGCAGCTACCAACTAAATATAGACAATGGCGTGGGGTGGGGAGCTGGGGAGAGAGAGCATGGGGAGAAATGCCAGATATAAGTGAAGGGGAGGAAGGCAGCAAATCATGCTGCCACGTGTGTTCCTATGCAAGAATCTTGCATGTTCTTCACATGTACCCCAAAACCTAAAATGCAATACAAAAATTTAAAAATAATAATAAATAAATAAATAAATAAGAAAATGGGGACAATGGTAAAAATGACAATTCTTGCAAAATGTTTTAATTTGTTAAGTTCATTTGCTGAAATACATGTACTAGATTTTTATATGTGTTACAATGCCACCAAAAGTCAGACTTTAAAATTCTGATTCCCATACAAACAGGATTATAAAGGAATGTAACATTTTGGCAAAATCTCTGCAAAGTTGCAGGAGACATCAAGCTGGAATTTCCTAGTTGCTTTTTTAAAACAAAATCTTTTTATTTCAGAAGAGTCGTAGATTTACATAGAAGTTGCGAAGATAGTATACAGAGTTTCCACATCCAGTTTCCCTTATTGTTATAACCTCCTTCATAAACACCACAGTGCATTCATCACAACAAGCCCAGCTGGCATGTTACTGTTAACTAAACTCTAGACCTTTTTTGGATTTCACCAGTTTTTCTCTAATATCCTTTTTCTGTTGCAGGAGCCCATCCACAAAACTATATCACATTTGGATTTCATACCTCCTTAGTCTTCTCTGGTCTGTGATATTGTCTTGTCTTTCCTTCTTTTCGATGACCTTGACAGGATTGAGAAGCACTGGACACATGTCGTGTAGAATGATCTTCATTCTGTCTGTGGCAGACGCTTTTCTCATTCTTACACTGCGGCTATTGATCTGGGGAAGAAGATCACATAACAGAACCACCATTCTCATCACATCGTATCAAGGGTACATAGTATCAAAATGATACCACTGGGAAAGTTAACCTTGATCACTTGGTTAAGACAGTGACTGACGATTTTCTGCACCATAAAGTAACTTTTCACCTCTTCCTATACTCTATTTGGAAGCAACTCACTAAATGCAGCCTACGCTCAAGAAGAAAGGGAGGATTATTTTGTAAAAAAAAAATGTTTGCTCAATTTTCCCGTAGCAACCATAGGCAATAGAAATCAAGCTATTACTTTTTCCCATTATAAAGTCATAATTTATTTCCTCTAATTTGATGAGTTTTTTTTAATCTGTTGCCTGCTGTAGAAGAGAAAGCTTTTGACTCAAGGGAGGAAAGTAGGAATGGAAGTAAGGGAAAGAGGGAAGGGAAATTGGTGAACAAAGGTGAAGTATCAGAGTTGATCACTTAGTATATATTAGGCATTATTCTCGGTAGAAAGGGTGGAGAGTGACAAGATAAGTTGCAGAGGTCACATGCTTTTATGAAGAAACAACTCTTAGGAAAAAGAAAACTAGGATGACAGAAATGGAGAATAAAAGAGTAAACAAATCAGTAAGTTAGATGATTTTGATAAAAATAAGACTTAAAAATACTATGGATAATAAAGCAGAGGTGGGTGTAGCAAGAGCCTACTTTATGTTGGCTGACTGAAACGCTGATAATAAGGGCCTACTGTGAGTTGTTGTGGGTGTTTGGGTTTGTTTTTTCATTTCTGGATGTTGTTGGTTTTGTATTATCCACTTTATTGTGCTATGAAATAACATAATATTCATAAATAACATAAAATAACATAACGAAATATTGTTATTTCATAGCACAATAAAGTGGATAATACAAAACCACTGTTATTTCATAGCACAATAAAGTGGATAATACAAAACCAACAACATCCAAAAATGAAAAAACAAACATCCAGAGATTAAAAAAGGGTAATACAATTGCTTATATTACCCTTCTTATTCAGGACTTTATTCACAAGTCCTGAAAAAGAAGGGTAATATAATCAATATAAATCCTAACGTGAATTCTAGCCATAAAGCTTCTCGATCTTATGCAAGTAGAAGGATTACAGAACTATATTATCAAACTAAGACCCCATACAGAGTTACTTTAAGAAATCTACATTACTACAAAGAGGTAAAAAGATTTTTAACACAAGTACCAATGTACCCAAGTAAATATTTTCTCGTAAATTGATATCCTGAGCATATTAAACATTTAACAAAATGCTATCACTTTCAAAATTCTCATAGAAGTCAAAAAATGTTGAACGATGAACTAACTTTTTGGCCACCAAAGTTACTTTTTGCAGGAACCAGTGCTCATTCAGATGAATAATTCCTGATAATTTGATGTTTTAGAAATTAGCCAGGTTATTTTACCACTTTGTTTTTACTAGCCATTCTTCATATTCTACTATAAGCCATTCTTAAGAAGCTTTAGAAATCTTTTACTTCTATGTTTTGTCATTCGTGTTACACTGTATGTTTATATTTAAACTAGTGAGAGTTTTCTAATCCTAATTTTAATTTATATGCACTATCTCTCCAATATTATTTATATAATAATATATTGGCCCAATGGCACAGATATGAAATGTAAACCTCAGTATGTTGAAGAGGCTTTTTTTTTTTTTTTTTTTTTTTTTGCCAATCAGTTTGAGCTAATGAGGTTGCTCAGGTTAGCCTTGAACTGATGACCTCGCCTTCGCGAGCGCCATGAGCTCCGGCGGGAGCCACTTTGGACCCCTGAAGAGGCTTTTTTAAGAGAGTAACTTAGTAATTAGTAAGTGTGATCTCTTACAAATATAAAATTAACTTATCATGTAAAAGTTAAAAATTAGAGGTCTACTCTTGCCTATACAAAGAAATTTAATTTAACTAGTCTTCTAAAAATCCTATAAACATTGTCTCTATTTGCAGATGACATGATTGTATATTTAGAAGACCCCATTATCTCAGCCCAAAATCTCTTTAAACTGATAAGCAACTTCAGCAAAGTCTCAGGATACAAAATCAATGTGCAGAAATCACAAGCATTCCTATACACCAATAAAGACTAACAGAGAGCCAAATCAAGAGCAAACTCCCATTCACAAGAGTTTGCTACAAGAAGAATAAAATACCCAGGAATGCAACTGACAAGGAATGTAAAAGACCCCTTCAAGGAGAACTACAAACCACTGCTCAAGGAAATAAGAAAGGACACAAACAGATGGAAAAGACATTCCATGCTCATGGTTAGGAAGAATCAATATCATGAAAATAGCCATACTGCCCAAAGTAATTTATAGATTCAACACTATTCCCATCAAGCTACCAATGACCTTCCTCATAGAACTGGAAGAAAACCACCTTAAACTTCATATGGAACCAAAAGAGAGTCCGCATAGCCAAGACGATTCTAAGCAAAAAGAACAAAGCTGGAGGCATCATGCTACCTGACGTCAAACTATACTACAACGCTACAGTATTCAAAACAGCATGGTACTGGTACCATAACAGAGATATAGACTAATGGAACAGAACAGAGGCCTCGGAGGCAATGCCACACATCTACAACCATCGGATCTTTGACAAATCTGACAAAAACAAGCAATGGGGAAAGGATTCTGTTCTTTAATAAATGGTGTTGGGAAAACTGGCTAGCAGTATGCAGAAAGCAGAAACTGGACCTCTTCCTGACACCTTACACTAAAATTAACTCCAGACTGATTAAAGACTTAAACATAAGACCTAACACCATAAAAACCCTAGAAGAAAGCCTAGGCGAAATCATTCAGGACATAGGCATAGGCAAGGACTTCATGACTAAAACACCAAAAGCATTGGCAACAAAATCCAAAATAGACAAATGGGACCTAATTAAACTCCACAGCTTCTGCACGGCAAAAGAAACAATCATTAGAGTGAACCAGCAACCAACAGAATGGGAAAAAAATTTTGCAATCTACCCATCTGACAAAGGGCTAATATCCAGAATCTACAAAGAAATAAAACAGATTTACAAGAAAAAAACAAATCCATTCAAAAGTGGGTGAAGGATATGAACAGACACTTTTGAAAAGAAGACATATATGAGACCAACAAACATAACAAAAATGCTCATCATCACTGGTCATTAGAGAAATGCAAATCAAAACCACATTGAGATACCACCTCACACAAGTTAGAATGGCGATCATTAAAAAATCTGGAGACAAGAGATGCTGGAGAGGATGTGGAGAAATAGGAACACTTTTACACTGTTGGTGGGAGTGTAAATTAGTTCAACCATGGTGGAAGACAGTGTGGCGATTCCTCAAGAATCTAGAAATAGAAATTCCATTTGACCCAGCAATCCCATCACTGGCTATATACCCAAAGGATTATAAATGGTTCTATTATAAAGACACATACACACATATGTTCATTGCAGCACTGTTTACAATAGCAAAGACTTGGAACCAACCCAAATGCCCATCAATGTTAGACTGGACAAGGAAAATGTGGCATATATATGCCATGGAATATTATGCAGCCATAAAAAATGAACGAGTTTGTGTCCCTTGTAGGGACATGGATGAATCTGGAAACCATCATTCTCAGCAAACTGACACAAGAACAGAAAATCAAACACCACATGTTCTCACTTACAGGTGGATATTGAACAATGGGAACACATGGACACAGGGAGGGGAGCATCAGACACTGGAGTCTGTTGGGGGTGACTAGGGGAGGGACAGCAGGGTCTGGGGAGGTTGGGGAGGGATAACATGGGGAGAAATGCCAGATATAAGTGACGGGGGGATGGAGGCAGCAAACCACCTTATCACATAAGTACCTATGCAACAACCCTGCGTGATCTGCACATGTGCCCCAGAACCTAAAATACAATTTTAAGAAATCTTATAAACAAAACCTACAGAGTTAGGGTTCATTATTAATGTATACCATTTACTTTTCTTGAAATTAAAATATCCTACTATAGTTACTATTTAATCATGTAAATATTAATAATATCACATAATTACTAACTTAACTGCTATAATTAGTCTTATAGCCTATTTTTAGGAATGTTTCTACTCTAAAAGGAAATGAGAAAAAAATTTAGAAATAATAAGGAAACCAATTCATAATCTTTGATTTTAGCAACAAAAAAAGACTTGGGATCCCTTGGCCAACTGTATAGTTAGTAAATGTATAGAACTGAGCTATGCACATTTCATTCCCTTTGTTACCAGCTCTTCCATGAAAACTGTAGGAAAATTACAAGTTATCCATTGATAAAATTTTGTTGAAGTGGGCATGGCTGACTAATAACAACTGCTCACTAACTTGCTTAGCTGACTTTGGGCTGTTCTCCTGCCCTCAGGTAACCGGCACACCTACATATTCCATCAGAAGCTCATTCCGGATTGTCCTAACAAGCTTCTCTGAACCTAAAGTAAACCAAATGAGGTAGCAACGTTAGTCTTTGTCATCAAAGAATGCATCACTAATACCACCTAGACCTGGCTACTCCCTGCTATCTATCCACCCTCTTTTTGTTCTCTCTTTTTAACCAGCCAGGGGTGGACATCTGGCACAAATGACAGACCATTCAATTCCATTTCATCTGGCAAAGGTTGCCTCTACCCTTTGCCAGGTACTGTGCAAGGCGCAACAGTGATCAAACAAGCCTTGCCCTTGCATATGTTGCTGAGAGAAGACAGATAAGTAAAAGGACAATTTCAAAACATTAGTCTGAGTGTAAAGTAACAGGTGTTACATGATTTACATTAAGGGTTTATAAATCCAACTTGATAGTCAAGGAAGACTGCCCAGAGAATATAAAGCCCAAATAGTGATCTTAGAGTAAACAGAATTTAACCTAAATCACCGTCGTCTTCCAGGTTGCTAAATCTGGTGGTCCATTCTCTACCTTCGTCTGACCTGAACTCTCAGCAGCCTTGACAGATGCTTGCTTCCCCATTTTTGTAAAACTTTCTTCCCTGGAACATCACACTTTCCTGGCTTTCCTACTCACTCTCTCACTCAGTCTTCTTTGGTTGGTCTCTCTTGTGCTTCAGATACTCTCATGAATATCGAAGTACCTCTGGGCTCAATTCTTGAACTACTTCTCGTTTCTCCCTACTCTCAATACCTTCATTTTACATCTGGTTTCATGGTCTTAGATGTCATCTATGTTCGATGATTTCCAAATGTGTGTTTCCAGCTTATCTTCTCCTCTAAATCCAGAAGTGTCTACTGAGCAACCTGCTTAAACTCTCCACCTGAGTTACTAACAGACATCATGAGTCTAACATATTAAAATAAATTTCTGACACTTCCTCCTAAAACCTGCTCTTTACATAGTCTTTCCTCCTATCAGTTAATGGCAACTTGGCACTTTCAATTACTCAGGACCGGAACCTTGATGTAGTCTTTGATTCCTCTTTCTCTTTCATCTCAATGAGTGCATTAACCAATCATACGGGTGCGTTCTTAAAATATAGCCAAAATGCAATCACTTGCTTCCAACGTCACTGTAACAACCCTGGCCCAAGCCACCTTCATGGTTTGTCTACATTATTTTAGTAACTTAGTTTGTCACTTCTCTTTTGTCCTTCCTTATCATCGGCCTTTTATTTACAAAGAAGCCAGGTCATGTTATGCTTTCACTTCAGTGCCACCTCCTCACAATCTCCATGGTTTCCCATTTCATCAAGACAAAAGCCAAAGGATATAAAGCCTTTGTGCTGTGACTACATCTTACTGCTCTGACCTAAGCTCCTTCCTGTCTCTCTCCTTGGCCCACTTTGCTCCAGCCACAGTGGTCTCTGTACTACTCCTGGAATTTTTTGACAAGATCAAATGATTGATTTAGATATGGGTCGATGAAGGAGAGATGGAATTAGGATAACACCTAAACTTGCAACTTTGGCCACTCAGGGAATGGTAATGCACTCACTAAGAAAGAGAGTATGGATGGAACACTGGTTTTGGAATTGCTAAAAGGCAAAATAATTAGCCAAGTTTTAAAAATGCTGAATTGGAGTTGCCTCTGAGACACCTACAGAAATACCACAATCATTTGCTATGTGGGTTTGGAGTTCAGGAGGGAGATCTGTATTGCACTTTTACATATGGGAATCGTGAGTATATTGTAAATAAAACCATAAAATTTGAGCTAATGAGGGAGTGGGCCTAGCAATGGAGCAATTATAAGCCAAGGCATTGACACTACTTAATGTACATTCAAATATGATAAAGAAGGAGTCAAATACATATAAAAGAAAACGCGGTGAGTGAGAAGTATTAGTTTGGATGCTTTTAGTTCAAAATAAAATAAAAGAATATCCGATCTGGTGTGGTGGTTCACATCTGTAATTCCAGCACTTTGGGAGGCCATGGCCCAAGAGTCACTTGAGCCCAAGAGTTCAAGACCAGCCTGGGCAATATGGTGAAACCACATCCTTACAAAAAATATCAAAATGATCTGGGCATGATGGCACATGTCTGTGAGCTCAGTTACTTAGAGGGGCTGGGGCCACGGAATCAATTGAATCTGAGAGGTCAAAGCTGCAGTGAGCTGTGATCACACCACTGCACTCTGGCCTGGGAGACAGAGCTAGACTTGGCCTCAAAAATAAAAGAATAGCCTACTAAAAATAGCTTTAAAGGCAAGGATTTATTATTCACAAGACGAGTTACTGGGAAGTAGTTCAATGGCTCAATGAGGCCTTTAGAGCACAGACTCCTTCCTTTGTTCTATACTTCACTCTACTGGGTTTTGTTCTCAGGTATATTTATTTTTTCCTGCACCAGGCTCAATGCTTCCAAAAGATCAACTTATTTAAACCTCATCATAACCCTCTTAAAGTTTTATTATTACAACCATCATCATTCCAACCCTACAGATGGAGAAACGTCACCACAGAGAAATTAAGTAATTTACTCAAGTCTAAGACAGCATGTCAGGGAACTAGAACTTGAACATCAGGGTCTAGAGTTCATGCTCTCAATCACTGTTATACTGCTGATTCTTTTTACTTATAAGATGACTATCAGAGTTATAGACATCACTTCCTCATACAACTCATTTGAGGACTAAGACAGTTAGAGGCCATAGCCCTCTAACGGAGCTCTCCCTGTGCCTTATTAGCGAAAACTATATCCCATGCCCTCCCCTAAACCAGTTACTCACAGTGGAAAATGGGGTTACCTTCCTGGAATGCAGTGCCACCGATACTTGAAGAAACTCTGGGTTAATTACAAAAAAAGAAGCTGATGTTTATAAGGAGATGCTGTTATTATGGAAACCTAGAGAAGACTGCTTCAAAAAGAAAAGAATAATCCAAAATGTTAAATGTTATCATGAGGTTAAGTAAGATAAGGCTAAAAATATTAGTTGGATTAAGTGACAAGAAGATCATTGGCGATCTTTCTGACAACAATTTCTTTAGAATTTGGGGTTAGAGCAGCTCAGCATGCTTTGATAAGCGTTACAGACAGAAAGAGAATAAAACTACTCTTTGAAGTGGAGTAAAAATCAAAAGATTACAGTAGATAAATGGCACTATGTAGTCAAAAGGGATTTTCTTATTTTAGAAGAATAACTTGACTTGAGTAGATCTAAATGTTGAGAGAAGAGAATCAGGAGCAGGTGACTGAAGAAGTAAGGAAAGAGAGGCTGGGATCCGAAGTACCAGTGGAGAAGTAAATGTCGGTTACTCACCCCTTCCACCGATGGGATGGAAAGTATATAGGTTCAAGACATTTCATAAATGTAAGATCAGGATTTGAGGTGACTCCTATCTAATGACAGCCCTTGCATCCAGGCAGCAGTATTCAAGGTAGCAGGACTTTACCCACACTTGGCTCAGAAGGTCAGTATTGTAACAGCCTGTTAAGAATTCTCATCACAGAGCCCACAGCATTTATAAGACTGATCTCGGTTGAATGCAGCATCTAAGATCTCAGCAACTGCCTTCTCACAGATAACTCCATTGACACATTCATTTATAGCTGAATATAAATATATGTATTTTACTAATGTCACCTTTTTTGTGTGTGACGTCACATGTTCCTGAGTGGATTTCAATTCTCTCAAAGGAGAATTTATATTTGTCATATCCTAATACAGGACTATGTCATAGGAGGATGGCCAACGGTCAATAGCATCAAGAGATGGGTGACAGTGATAGTGATAGTTCATTAATGACTCTCATTTTATACATATATAATATATGAGGGTCATATATGTGTGTGTGTGTGTGTGTGTGTGTGTGTGTGTGTGTGTGTGTATATGAATACTGCTGCCTGGATACACACACACACATATATGTATACATATATACCCAATACACACATATATACATATATAATATATGAGGGTCATATATATGTGTGTGTTTGTGTGTGTATATATATATATATATACACACACACACACATATATGTATACATATATGCCCAATACACACATATATACATATATAATATATATAATATATGAGGGTCATATATATGTGTGTGTGTGTGTGGTGTGTGTGTATATATATATACACACATATATGTATACATATATACCCAATACGCACATATATACATATATAATATATATAATATATGAGGGTCATATATATGTGTGTGTATATGTATACATATATACCCAATACACACATATATACACACACACACACACACACATATATATATATAGAGAGAGAGAGAGAGAGAGAGAGAGAGAGAGAGAGGGATGAGACAGAGTCTTGCTGTTTTGCTGTGATGCTCAGGCTGATCTCAAGCTCCTGGGCTCAAGAGATCGTCCTGCCCTGGCCTCCCAAAGTGCTGGATTATAGGTGTGAGCCACCACACCCTGCCAAATTCTCCTATCTTTTACAACAATCCTGGGTTTTCTACATAAAGCTGAATTTTATAAATTCATTTTACATGTTCAATAAATATTAATAAGTTCCTGCTGGCCAGTAGCCATAAAACCGGTGATTTAATGGGATTTACATTCTGGACAAAACTGGGCAGTGTCAGAATTGGAAAAGGATTCTGAAGTGACAGATCACCCAGGTGCAGCACATATTTCTGAGTCAGATAAGGGTGCCAATCTGAATCATCATTGACCTAAAGTCAAACTATGGCCAGGTAGAAACAACAGTCTTTACACAACTAGAATAGGTGGGAGTGGAGGATGGGTGAAGCATAAAAGGAAAATTTCTCCCTATTTAAAACCAACCATTCTTTATAAAAATTCATTGAGCAATTAATTGACAGAGGCTCTCTCATGCCTTGAATTGAATTTTAGTCTAACAGTTGGAGATGAAGTTTATTGTTTTATTGTACTGACAGGTATGTCACTTCCAATTCTAGAGCAGGCAGGAAGCATGACATTCATTCATTCACTTACTCATTCACTCATGCATGGTTGATTCAGCAGATATTTACTGAACACCGATTTTACATCAGGAACCAGGAATTCAGACAAATATGGACATGAAGTTTGTCTTCAAGTACTTCACAATCCAGTGTACCATCTCACAATCCAGTTGTGAATGATTTTGATTGGACAATGGCCATGTAGTTAATAATTTCTACTTAAAAGGTTAATTGCTCTGAGCTTATGTAATTAATGAAATTCTTCCATTTTTTTGCCTTCTCATCTTTATGTAAAAGGTAGCTAAAAAAAAGGAAAATGTAGAATACTGGTGTTTTTTTTTTTTTTTTTTTGAGACGGAGTTTCGCTCTTGTTACCCAGGCTGGAGTGCAATGGCACAATCTCGGCTCACCGCAACGTCCGCCTCCTGGGTTCAGGCAATTCTCCTGCCTCAGCCTCCCGAGTAGCTGGGATTACAGGCACGCGCCACCGTGCCCAGCTAATTTTTGTATTTTTAGTAGAGACGGGGTTTCACCATGTTGACCAGGATGGTCTCGATATCTTGACCTCGTGATCCACCCGCCTCGGCCTCCCAAAGTGCTGGGATTACAGGCTTGTGCCACCGCGCCCGGCCTGAATACTGGTTTTAAAAAGAGGTGCTGCTCTTTCAATGACGGTGTACTTCATGAAAAACATTTAGGTACCTCTGAAAAAGGAAATGCATAAACCAGTGGGAATTATACACGAGTTAGTTCAGATACAGAGTAAACATCTTATAAATAAGATGCCTAATGAACAGTAAAAATATAAAAATGAAGCAAGCATCAAATAAATGATTTTGACAGACCCAAAGATAAAACCAATTTTTACATGAGCTTAATACTCTGGCCTATTTCTGTAACATTTTTCAAAAATCTCATAAATATAAAGAAGGCTATTTCAGTGAGTTCATTCAGTAAAACCAAATACATTTATTTGACATCTTGTTTTCTAGGAAAATTAACTAATTTGAATATTTTCGGTACTTCTGAAATTCAAATACTTTTATACTTTCTATGGTTACTAGTAACTGTAGCTAATTATCTACAAATAGAACGATTAGTTAAGCAGGGTGAAGTTCCTCTTATGTTCTCATTTATTTACATGAAAGTGCAACTGCCTGACAGGAAAAATCTGCAAGTAAAAGAAAAAAAAAAAAAGTGCAACTACCTTACATTCTTTTTAAATTATTTTCCTTATTCATTTGTTTAAACAATATTGCTGAGCATTAAATATATACACTTCAATATTCCAGTCCAATTTAAAGAGGAGTAAGAGATGATTTGTTTTCAACAAGCTTGTAATTTAACAGAGACAATAACATAGGCAGACACATTGCCATAAAATTGAAACGGAATATCTGAGAATTCAGTCCAGAGATTTAATGCCTGACATGAGTTGAGGGGAGGGAGGATCTCTACTGAGGGCAGGAAACACAGAAGGCTTTAAAGAGGTGGCAGTTAGCTTGTCCTCGAGCTTGATATTGGCCGGGGTGGCTGAAGGGACATTGCCAGCTGAGGGAAAAGATGAGAAAAGACAGAATGCTCCAGTTTGTCAAGAGTATAAGATAAAACAGAAGATTTGGAAGACAACTTGGGGCCAAAGAATTCATTACTAAGTAATAGAATTTTGAGTCGAGGCAACAGAAAACAAATAACAATTGAGACAAAATCCTGCCAAATTTCATCAAGAAAAACAACGGGTATCTAGGAATTAAACACAGTATTTCTAATTGGCTAACGACAGAGTGCCCCTCCCCCAGCTCTTCATCCTATAAAGCAAAAGATTACAGAGATAGTCACTAATCACCCAAGAGATGCTGCTTAAGGTGTGGTTGGGAGGGGCTATCAGAAGTCTCTTTTTCTTGCCAGATATACATTCATACTAAAATTATTCTAAATCATTGCAACGTCTACGTGACAGGACTCATCTCAATGATTCAGCAGATGAGTCACGGCAACTCACGATCAGTGCTTTTCATTGCAAATAATTTAATATTTCCATCAATACAGGGCATCCCACAGAATGGTACGGGCACACCTCACTTTACTGTGCTTCACAGATACTGCATTTTTTGCAAACTAACGGTTGGTTTAATCCTATGGCAAGCAAGTCTAGCGACACCATTTTTTCCAAAAGCATGTACCCACTGAGTGTCTTTGACTTACAGTTTGAAAATTCTTGTAATATTTCATAATTTTTCATTATTCATTATTTTCATCATTATTAACATATTATAATTATTAGTCCATTCATTATTTTCACTATCTATTCTGGCAGTCTGTGATCGGTGATCTTTGATGGTATCATTGTAATTGTTTGGGGGCACTGTGAGCCACTCCCATATAAGTCGGCAAACGTAATCAACAAATGTTAAATGTGTCCTCACTGTTTCACCTACCAGTCACTCCCCAGTCTCGCTCCATCTCCTTGGGCCTCCCTTTCCCTGAGACACAACAATATTGAATCAAGACAATTAACAACCCTACAATTACCTGTAAGTGTTCAAATGAGAGAAAGAGTCACATGTCTCTCACTATAAATCAAAAGCTAGAAATTAAGCTTAGTCAGGAAGGCATGTCAAAAGCTGAGGTAGGCTTAAAGCTGAGCCTCTTGTGCCAAGTAGTTAGTCAATTCAGGAATCAAAAGGGAAAGTTCTTGAAGGAAATTAAAAGTACGACTCCAGTGAATACATAAATGATAAGAAAGTGAAATATTACTGTTTATATGGAGAGAGTTTGAGTGATCTAGGTGGAAGATCAAACCAGCCACAACGTTCCCTTAAACCAAAGCCTAATCCTAAGTAAGTACCTGGCTCTCTTCAATCCTATGGAGGCTGAGAGAGGTAAGGAAGCTGCCGAAGAAAAGCTGATGATGAGGTTTAAGGGAAAAAAAGCTGTCTCCATCACGTAACAGGGAAAGTAAAGCAGCAAGTGCTGACGGGGAAGCTGCAGCAAGTTATCCAGAAGATTTAGCTGAGATAACGGATGAAGGCAGCCACAATAAACAACAGATTTTCAGTGTAGGTAAAACGGCCTTACGCTGGAAAAAGATGTCATCTAGGACTTTCGTGGCTAGCAAGGAGAAGTCAGCACCTGGTTTCAAAGTTTCTAAGGACAGGTGGATGCTCTTGCCAGGGGATAATGAAACTAATGACCACGAGATGAAGCCAATGCTCCTTTTACCATTCCAAAAACCTTAGGGCCCTTAAGAAAGATGCTAAATCTACTCTGTGCTCTATCAATAGAAAAGCAAGGTCTTGATGATGGCCTATCTGTTTACAGCATGTTTTTTTTTGAGATGGAGTTTCACTCTTGTTACCCAGGCTGGAGTGCAATGGCGCGATCTCAGCTCAACGCAATCTCCACCTCCTGGGTTCAGGCAACTCTCCTGCCTCAGCCTCCCGAGTAGCTGGGATTACAGGCACGCACCACCATGCACAGCTAATTTTTCTGTGTTTTTAGTAGAGACGGGGTTTCACCTTGTTGACCAGGATGGTCTCGATCTCTTGACCTTGTGATCCACCCGCCTCGGCCTCCCAAAGTGCTGGGATTACAGGCGTCAGCCACCGCGCCCGGCCCTTTACAGCATGTTTTACTGAATATTTTGTGTCTGCGTGAGAGAGCTAATGCCCAGAAAAAAATTCTTTTCAAAACATTTCTTCTTATTGACAATGCATCTTGTCACTCAGCAGCTCTGATGAAGATGTACAAGGAAATTAACGTTTTCATGCCTGTTAATACAACATCCATTTTGCAGCCCATGGATTAAGGAGTAATTCTGATTTCCATGTCCTATTCTTTAAGAAATAGAGTTTACAAGGCTATCGCTGCCACGGTTAGGGATTCTACTGATGCATCTAAGCAAAGTCGATTGAAAACCTTTTAGAAAGGATTCACCATTCTAAATGTCACTAAGAATATTCATTATTCATGACAGGATGTCAAAATACCAACATTAATAGGAGTTTGGAAGAAGCTGATTCCAACCGTTAGGGCTTATTTGAGTGGTTCACGACTTCAGTGGAGGGAGTAACTGCAGTTGTGGTAGAAATAGCAAGACAACTAGAATTAGATGGAGAGCCTGAGATGTGACTAAATTACTGCAATCTCATGAAAAACCCGAATGGATAAGGAGTTGCTTTTTATGGATGTGAAAAGAACATCGTGTCTTGAGATGGAATCTACTCCTGGTGAAGATGCTGTAAGTGTTGTTGACATGACAACAAAGAATTTATGACATTACGTACATTTATTCGGTGAAGCAACACCAGTGTCTGAGAGGACTGACTCCAATTTTGAATGAAGTTTTACTGTGGGTACAATGCTAACAAACAGGATTGCATGCCACAGAGAAGACTTTCATGAAAGGAAGAGTCAATAAATGCAGTGAACACGCTTGTTTTCATACTTTAAGAAACTGCCTCAGCTACTTCTGCTTCAGCAACCAAAACTCTGGCCAGTCAGCAGCAATCAGCACTGAGGCAGGACCCTCCACCAGCAAACAGGTTCTGACTTACCAAAGGCTCAGGGGACCGTTAACACTTTTCAGCAATACTGTATTTTAAATGAAGGAAGCAATGTACACTGTTAGACATCATGCTATTACACACTTAATAGACTACAGTATAGTGTAAATGTGTCTTTTACATGGACTGGGAAAATGTTTTTTAATTGAGTGACTCACTGGCTATATTCACTTTATTGCAGTGGTCAACTTCTCCCAAATATTAGGTCTATACAACTCCAACGCCCTGTTATCCTTCTCATGTCATTAAGCATATCGTTTTAAAACATGTTGACCAGGCTTTCTCATTATTCTCAGTGAAAGAACGGGTTCCATTTTCGAGTCCGCCATTACTGGAAGTGAACACCGTACCTAGAACTTTAATTTTTCTTCACCCATTCACTAGGCTGCCTCTGATTTGTCTGCAGTTTTTGAAGGGATGGAGAGACAGCAGAGGTAAGAGGTAAGAAAAGTCTTACTTAAGTGACACCAGTATTACCTGCTACTGGTTTTCTTGTGTGCGATGCCGGTGTTAAAACTGTCTCATTTTCTCTTGCGCACTCTAGTGGGCTTATCCTAGCCCCTCTTGCCTGGCCCCATGTACTGTCCCTCCCTGGATTTAAACTACACTCTTCACTGACCATGTGTGAGCCCCCTCTGCATCCAAAGTTTCATTTTAGGATCTTTCTGCTGAGGCTGCCTGGCTTCTTACAAGAAGCCTTCTTCAATGGAGTCTTTTCCAAAACAATTACAGGACAAAGCTCCTGCTTCATAGTCCATATCTGATTCCTAAAACACCATACGTCTTTAAGCCACCCTCAGAGGGATACACTTCCCAAACCTTTCCTCAGCTCCTCCACCATGAAATGCTTTAGCCAGCTTCTGGCCTTTCTCCTTATTCACGAATGAGTCGGACACGGCTATGTCCCTTTAATCCAGGCTCCCAGTCACAGCACTCCGAGTGATCTTTAGAAATCCTTTCTCCTTAGGCTCACCGTGAGGAGAAAGAGCCCTCATACCATCCGCTTGGCAAGGGTGGGCCTCGTTGTGCAACAATTCTTAGAGAAGAAGCCTCTTCTCTAAGTTTCTAGCAACTCCAAGCCTCTTTGCTTTCGGCCATTTTGTATCTGAATGGGAGTAGAGGCTAAGAATAGCAAAACTACTTTATATCACTTATTTTGAAGACTGGCAAAAAAGAAATCAACTTCTCATTTTAGAATGCAGGGCCCGTTTGCCCCTATTGCTTGAGGTTTCAGACAAAATGGAGACATACTGGGTCCCAGCGCGATAGTGCCTTGGAAAGGACGAGGAGACATAACATTTCTAGGTCACATACCCTATGCCACCTCCTATACTATGTACTTTAGAGTACGTATTTTTTTCATCTTCTTTTCCCAACCTTGTGAAGCTACAATAATCACAATATGATTGAAAATTCATATTAAATTAACCTGTATTTTCATCTTAAAGTTGAATAAAACCAGATTTTTTAATGTAGTAAGAAAAGCTTCTAAAATTAAGAAACATAGTAAGTTAAGAAAATGTGCTTTATATATTTGACTTAGAGAAATAGGATATATTATCAAACTTCTTCCAACTTTTCCATAAACTGGAAGTGAATTTTCTGTCTGCATTCTCGTCTGGTACATAATGGGTACATTACATGAAATAATATTTGTCTTGGTTTTTAGTCTTTGTTTCATGTAATCACAGTGCCTTTTTATATTTCTCATCTAACCTCCACTCCCATGTATTCACTGGTTTATTCCTCATCCCCGTATTCTGCATGAACAATACAAATTTCTTGTTGCTGTCTCATTCCTAGTATTGTCCTCTTTTACTTGCCCATGAAAGCTGCTAGGAAATGAATCTTCACCGCACACTGTTTTCATTGTATCACTATTTAATCCAAAAAGTTTACCAAGATCTCCTACTGGTAGTTATAGTTCCTGGGAGAGGTAAGGCCAAGATCATAAAGTTTTGACTTGCAAAAATGAATGACACCACAGCTAAATCTTCAAGAAACATATAGTCAAAAAAATCCATTCTGTTATTTATTTTTAGCTCAAGTCCTTGTTTCCAAGCCCCGGTCTAGTTCTACTCTACTGCCTGCCGAACTTCTGTTTAGCATAGACTACCTCTGGTCTATACTGTATTTTTCTCCGCTTCTGTTCAGTTCCTTCCCAGTTTTGTAAGAATGCGAATGATTAATCGGAAAGGGAACCTACCGATAGCTGCCTTAAAAAGATGAATTCCAAGAGGAATATTTGGGGGAAAGATCCCAGCCCGGTCAGTCCTCTATACAATTCCTTTAGTAACCCTGCTAAAAGCCCCAGACCTAGAAGAGGGTTATGTTTCCCTGAGCTCCCCCTAGAGGTTGGAGTGCTCATTAACACTAGTCATCTACCAAAGCAAACTCACAATCCTCATTGTATTCAGAATAGATCATGTTCATCCCGGCATCATTTTGCTTGTAATTCAGTAATAAAATACAAACAGATGACATAAGAAATTAAAAGGTGTCTTAGGTATTCAGAGAAAGGTTTGACTGGTTGTTTCATTCACATTCATTCATTCAATGAATACGTTGGGCTGGTACATCAATTTTACCTTTTAATTTTAGCAGAGTTGTCATTCCAATAGGTACAAATGATAGGGCCTAGAAGAAATAAAGGGCACGCTATGTCTTTGGAAAGAGAAGAGTACCAAAGAAAAATATCTTTAAATAACAAAGACTCAATTTGCCTGTTTCATTCATTCATTTAACCATTCAACATTGTTGAATGCTCATTATGTGTCAGAATGCATTTGGTACTGGAATTGAACAGTGAACAAGGTATGACATCTGCCCTTATGAAGCTTTCAATTCAATGGTTGCTGACAGGTCAGATAACAAAAAGAAAGTCACATGAAAGGATGTCAGTGGAGAAATAAGAACAGAAAGCAAAATGGGATAAGTATTCTAGCAGAATGTGAAATACGAGTTGAATTTTAAGGGATAAATAAATTTGGGTTAGGTGAAGGAAGCAAGAAAGAGCACTGGATAATGTCAAATAAAAGCATCTGAGATGTATCCTAGACCAGTGAATAAACTGGATATTTACATTTTGACTTTAATAAAACTTTTATTACAGAATTTTTTAACTTCAGAGGAAAGAGAGACAAATGCCTGGAGACCTAGATGGCCCAAATTTGCCTCAGGAGCCCAAAAAGATATTTTGAAATGGAACAGAAACTCAGAGGATGGATGCTTACAAGGGATGGGGTGCTTTAATGATAAAATTGTATTTAAATTATTATTAGAAACACCTTTTTGCCGGGAGCGGTAGCTCATGCCTGTAATCCCAGCACTTTGGGAGGCCAAGGCGGGTGGATCAAGAGGTCAAGAGCTCGAGACCATCCTGGTCCACATGGTGAAACCCCGTCTCTACTAAAAATACAAAAAATTAGCTGGGCATGGTGGCGCGTGCCTGTAATCCCAGCTACTCGGGAGGCTGAGGCAGGAGAATTGCCTGAACCCGGGAGGCGGAGGTTGCGGTGAGCTGAGATCGCGCCATTGCACTCCAGCCTGGGTAACAAGAGCGAAACTCCGTCTCAAAAAAAAAAAAAAAAACAAAAAGAAAAAGAAACACCTTTTAATTATTGTAATGCTGTCTTAAAGGCCTCAAAACACTCAACTAAATTCATTTCATACAATAAGTATACAACAGATGAGCTTCCTTCCACCAGCTCAACATCATCTTGCGTTTGAGGAAACAAAGATCCAGAGAAGTTAAGTAAACAAAGTTACACTAAAATCGGTGGCAGGGGCGTGTACGTAAGATATCATTCAGTGTTGTATGTACTGTACCAGAAGGAATAAATCAAAACATTACAGGTGGGAGATTACACAGAGCTCCATTAAAACCATTTGCTTTCCACACTCTGTTACTAAGATTTGTCTTAATCCATAAACTCTTATTAAGAACTTCTAGAGCATGTCGGTATAATAATAAATTTTTGACTGACATTATTAAAAGCATCCAATTTTATGAATCGAATAATTTTTTAATCTCTTTCCTAAGATTTGGAATTCTCCACTTTCCACGTTCTCACCATGTTCAAATAAGAGTGGAAAAATACAGATTAGTTGAAAAACCTCTTCACAGAGATACTACATTACCATTCAAAATGTGTAAAGTTGGGCCTCTTTCATTTGAAGCTAATAGTTGTAAAACATGTAATTGAATAATTACACATTTGATGAAGATTTACTGAGCACTATGTGCACGGATTGTACCAAATGCTAAGGATAAAACAGCAAAAACAAATATAAAACAAAAACAAACATAAAACAGAAATAAATCTTGCTGTAGTGGCAAAAGCAGTGCAGTGAAAAGCATGTCAGGCATGCTATTCACTCTGTTTTCAAAACTGTTTATTTCACACACTACGTTTTCAAAATTCCTTATTTCAGTGTTTCAGTGGCTTTTATTGAAATTAATGCAGACTCAGATTCTATAATTCCAAACACATTAGTTCCACATCTTTGCTCTCAAGGCAGTGACTTTTTAATGTTTGACAATCTGATGAATGTAAAATGGTATAGCATTAGGTTTGTAATTTGCATATACCCGATAACTATTTCTTTCACATATTTATGGGCCATTTGTAGTTCTTCTGTGAAATGTGCCTTTTGTTTATTGAGTTGTGCCTATATGTTTATTGAGTTGTTGATCTTGTTCATATTTAGGAATTATTTCTATATTATGGATATTCATCCTTTGCTGTCGTTTGTATTTTGAGTGAGACACAAATGGTTCGGCTTGATTTTGCCTGTGTCCCTTAGTGAATCTGCTCTCACATATATTAGCCAAAGCTGCTCTCACCTTTGTACGCTGAAATCTCTTTCCTGCACTTCCAACCCCTACCCCAACTAAAACTCCTGCCCTGAATTTGCAACTTTCCGCTGAGGATCATTCATCCTGTTCCAGAAGTTCTGAAACGACTTCAGATCCACCATTACGTTTATATAGCCCCAACACTTAGAAGAGTCTCTGACACACTGGGGTTTTGTAATGGTGTAGATGACAGTTTCTTCTATTCCTTCACATGGTAGAAGGGTCAAGGGGGTCTCTCAAGCTTCTTTTATAAGGGCATTAATCCCGATCATAAGGGCTCTGCCTCGTGACCTCATCACCTGCCAAAGATCCCCAACTCCAAATAGTATCACACTGGAGATCCGGTTTCAACATATGAATTTGGAACAGGGGAACATAAACATTTAGACAATAGCAGTGGGAAAATAAGACAAACATAAGTACAAATGAGGACAAGAATCAGGGTTGCGTGGAAATCTGAGCTTAAAGAGGTGATAATTACTATGACATTTCACCAGAGCAGCACCTTTTTGCTTCAGAGTATCTGCTGAAGTTTCTATTTCATGCATTTACCTACACTGGTCTTAAAGATTCCTTCTTCAGAATATGGAACGTGCTACTTCCTCCCATTCTGTACTCCTTAGTACCAAGCTGACTGGGTCAAATTGTATTTGAGAAAAAAGAACATGTATTTCTATTCACTGACTTCCTATTAAGCATCAGACATTTTTCATGCATTATGACATTTAATACTAAAAACATTACTTTATAAGAAGGTTCATTTTGCAAAAGCAAAAATAAAAAGGAATTATAAGTTAATGGTTAATTATTTCCCAAGATTATGGTGAAGAATTTAATTGAGTAAAGTAAAGCTAAAAAAAGGAGAAGCTATTTGTCCAAGGTAACCAACGTGTGACCTGGTGGAGCCAAGATTTAAAGCTAGGAAAATGTTAAACAATTACAACATATGGCTGTATTTGGCACTAATCCATTCTTACTGTAATCTATACCTAACCTGTGCCCCAAGTTTTCTTTAACCAAACATAGATTAAATACCTGAGACTGGGTAATTTATAAAGAAAAGAGGTATAATTGGCTCATGCTACTGTAGGCTGAGTTGCATGCATGGTGCTAGCAACTGCGTGGCTTCTGGGAGACCTCAGGGAGCTTTTACTCATAGCAGAAGGCAAAGTAGGAGCCAGTTTCTTACGAGGCAAGAGACGGGGAGAGGTGCCACGTACTTTTAAATCATCAGATCTCGTGAGAACTCACTATCACAAGGACAGCACCATGCCATGAAGGGTCCAGCCCCATGACCCAAACACCTCCCACCAGGCCCCACCTCCAAATTGGCCATTAAAATTCAACTTGAACATGAGATACGGTGGGACATGTATTCAAACTTTATCACTGAACTATATAAAAATTCAACATGAGATTTGGTAAGGACATATATTCAAACTATATCACTGAACTATATTACCATATCACTTTCCCCCTTAGAGTATTGGAACCCTGAGTGATTGCCCACTTGGTGAATTAAAGTCTTATTTTTTGCTTTCTGATTTTCCAACAGATTTCTAGGCAGCCAGGGTTTTCAAACATAGCATTTCTTTGAGCTCCCCATTACTATCCACTTCCCATCCTTAAGAACCTGGGCTAAGGTGTTTCAAAACAGGTTGCTATTTTCCTGAAAAAGCTGTGTTTCAATGTAGAACACTTTGGACACCACACCTTGTCTAAAAGTTGAATTTTATATCAGTGCTTCTAGGAGAAACACAGTGTCTCCCTACCTCATAGTTGACATATGCCACAATAAAACTCACTCTAATCCTCAGACACAATGGAAATTCTTGTTAAAATTAATTTTATTAGTATCAGGTAAGAAATTGTAAGGAAGATGTATTTTCTTAGACATTGAATAGTGTAAGAAGTTAGGATCTAGATTGGTGAGCATTTGATAAATATTGCATAGTGAAGCTCATGAGAGTCTAAATGTTTTATAGCAGTCATAATCTTTTTTTTTTTTTGAGATGGAGTCTTGCTGTGTCACCCAGGCTGGAGTGCAGTGGCACAATCTTGGCTCACTGCAACCTCTGCCTCCTGGATGCATGTGATTCTCCTGCCTCAGCCTCCCAATTAGCTGGGACTACAGGCATGTGCCACCAGGCCCAGTTAGGTTTTTATATTTTTAGTAGAGACAGGGTTTCACCATATTGGCCAGGCTGGTCTCGAACTCCTGACCTCAGGTGATTCACCCGTCTTGGTCTCCCAAAGTGCTAGGATTACAGGCATGAGCCACCAGGCCCAGCACTATAATCTTTTAATGTAAACTTAAGCCACAGTAGAGAAGATGTCCATATTCGCCATTACTATTCAGCATTATGTACATTAACAATCAGCATTTCAGTTTATGTAAGATATTTTCTTTCATTCCTTTACCAGCCTCTTCCTCTCTGTCTCATTTCTGATATAAAGTTATATTTTTCATACTATTTTATCTTGAGATAAAAATTTCACTAGAATAACCAGACTCGGGCCATTGAGCTGGGGTTGCGGGATGGGGAATTCCAGATGGTTTATTGCACTGAGTTCTCAAAGAAGGACAAACTAAGTCATAGGAAATTTGGTACCTATTAGCTGGGTAAGATAAATCTTAAAAATGATATTTCAAATATTTTTCTAATTGTGACCTATTCTAATCAGTCTATCCTCTAGACTTTGTAAGTAGACTTGGAACTTAATTAAGTTGCTCAAAAAATTTCAACAGCTCTAAATTTTCCCGTAAAGCAGTTGAATTCTGGGGATGGTAGCAACTGATGGGAAAAACAACTTTTTTACAGAGAACTCAAAACTTTGATTCTTTCTGTTGCTTATATCCATCAATTTTTTAAATGCAATACTAATTTAACATAGAGACATGAGTATACACTTTAAATATTAAATACAGCCTAAAACGATTAGGTGATCTCTCAAACCCGTAAGAAGCCTCTGAAAAATCTAACCGTCTGTCATTGCTAAACTCTGGTCTTTTAACCTAGCATGTCGCAAAAGACGGCAACTTTAATCAAGATTCCCCTCCCTCAATTCGTCATAAATTTAGTATTAAATTTTGTTACTGGCTAATGTGAAATGTCTAGTATCCACTCCTCCCGAGCTCACTTCCTTCCCCATTCTTTATCTAGGAAGAATGTGGTTTCTGTTTATCTCAGAGGCAATTAATGTCTCCAGGAAGTGTGCACCAGTGTCTCATTATTATAGCACACAGCAGAAATTTTAAGTTTAAGGAAGACCTTTGGACATCCTTATAACTTAGTTTGTATTTAGCTCTCTGAAAGAACGATACATGATGATATGTAAAAGTATACTTAAAATTTAACCAGCCTGTTTCTAAAGTCTTAGGAAATGCTTACTGGTAAGAGAATGTTAAAACTGCCTGACAGTTAAAGTGAGAGCACACGCGCACATGCACACACGTGCGTGCACACACACACACACACACACACATTTCTCTTATTATACTATAATAATGCCTGAATAAATGAAAACATAAATCAGGAGCCATATTGCTTTGCATTTATAATTTACCTTAATGGTAATGCTTTACTCCTTAATTCCCAAATGATATGAATGAGAGGTAGCCACATACAGATTTCCATGATTTACAGAGCCATATAGTACGAACTTATATAGATGTGGCATTTCATATTACATTCTCTCATTATTACTATAAACCTCCTGGGAGCATTCCTGCAAAATCATGTGTTATCTATGTTTTTCAACTGAGTAAGATCAGACTCAGACAAATTCATAGATTTGCCCAAAACTGCAAAGCTAGTGTCAGGAGAGACTCATTCCCGGTCTTCCACCCAGAATCTGGTGCTACCTATTCCATAAAGAAAGCCCCATGTTCTCTACCGCCAGGATCAGACAGGTTCTTAGATAGCAAGTTGCCCAGAATAGGTTTTTCAATTATGGGGGTGATGTTGCTACATAGCGGGAAATAAAATGAGCTTTGAGGTCTATCAACACTGGATAGACCTTGACTTGACTCTTTCCCTATCTCCTGAACTTACTCTGGGAACTTAGACAAATTATTTAACATTTTTGTACCACAAAAACTTTACAGAATTATTGTGAGTGAGAAAAAGAAAATATCTGGTTCCTCAAGGACACCCATTAATGGGAGTTATACAAGGAGTGAAATGCCCCAGCAGAGGAGTAAACATTTGGTGAATCAGCAGAATCACCTGTGGAGCTTCAAAAACACTCATTTCTCTGAACTAGGTCTATAAGAAGGAAACCAGGCCAAGCACTTGATTACAACTTACACCACCACCACTACAAGATAGAAACTATTTTTCCCAAGTTCAAGAAAACAAGACTGATACTTGAAGAAACTAAAAATGATGGAGCCAGAATTAGAGCATAAATCTCCCTAAATCCTTTCACTGCACACTTCAACTTTCTGCATATTCGGGTTTGCTGCTACTATGACATGTGTTGTCATTGAAGCTGCCTTCAAAATTAATGTGATTATGGCAATGACGTACTTCTGAACCATAAAATTGTTGATCCTGATTAATGCCACATGAGGTGAATAGAATGGAAATACACAGCATTGTGTAAATCGTTAGATTTTCTTTTCAAAGACCATGGTTGTTTACTTATTTCTCAAGACTGGACTTCTGAATATAGATCATCTGACTACAGTGAATCATCTCTTATAATAATATTTACTATGAATGTCATCTTCAAGTAGAAGATTTTATGATTTAATCCCCTTTTAATGAAATTATATTTTATATCCAAAGAAAATCACCCACACAATTACTTAAAGTACATAGTTGTAAATTTACATGTAATTCCTGCTTTCAGAATATCCATTATTTTGTAGAAAGTGTAACTGATATGATGACATATTTGTGACAGGAAGCTTCAGTATGATAGTTTAATGTCTACATGAATAGAACTCACAGTCATTTATCATTCACTCAATTATTCATTTAATCATCAGATGGAGTATACACATGGTGTTCAGAATAAAATGGTGAATAAAATCATCAGGGTTCTCTTTACGAAGCTTTCATTCTAGATAGAGAGATTGACCTTACTCAAGTAATCACGTTAAGTGTGAACATGCAACCATCTTAGGAACCAGGAAGAAAACACAGAGTAACACAGGACGTCATAATTGGAAGAATTTTATGATAAAATGACAATCTATGAGGTCTAAACAATGAATACACTTCATTAGGTAGAGAGGGTTCGGAATAACATGCAGGCAAAGGAAAGAGTCTGTGTAAATTCCCTGTTCTAAGAACTCAAAGTACTAACTGGGAGACTAACAGCGAAGGGGCGCTGAGGTGGGGACTGGATGAGAGCCCATGATGCAAAGGTTTTCTTTATCCTAAGAGCATGTCCAAACATGGAAGGGTTACAAGTCAGAGAATGACTTGTCAAATATTTATTTTATTTTATTTGAAAAAGATAGTTTTGGCTGCTTCGGGTGATAGATAGGAAGATAGACAAGGAGAAGGTATATGTAGGAGTAGATTACGGTTGGAGCCAGGATAGTGGTGGTAGAAAAAATTACACAAATGCAAAACATACTTAGGAAGCAAAATCACAAAAGAAGGACTGCTATAATTTGCTGAAAAGGGGAAACAAAGACAAGCAGATTTGGTGAGGTGAAAGGGGAGAGGGCAGAGAGGGCTTAGATCATGAGTTCCATTTTGGATGCGCCAAGTTTGAGGTGTCACTGAAACATCCTGGTGAAAAAGCAGGCCTTTAGCTGTTCTAGTGTGGAGCTCAGAGGAGAAGTCTAAGTAGAGATATGAGTATTTGAGCCATTTGCTGATAATTGAGCCTAGGGGAAGAGCACAAAAGGTGAGAAAAGAGCCAGGCGTGGTGGTTCACACCTGTAATCTCCCAGCACTTTGGGAGGCAGAGGCGGGTGGATCACGAGGTCAGGAGTTCAATATCAGCCCGGCCAATATGGTGAAACCCTGTCTCTACTAAAAACACAAAAATTAGCTGGGCTTGGTGCCACATGCCTGTAGTCCCAGCTGCTAGAGAGGCTGAGGCAGGAAAATCCCTTGAACCCAGGAGACAGAGGTTGTGGTGAGCCAAGATCACGCCACTGTCCTCCAGCCTGGGCAACAGAGTGAGACTCCAACTCAAAAAAAAAAAAAAAAAGTGAGAAAAGAGGCCCTAAGATCCCATTTGGAGGCAGTATAATATAGGACAGGGGAGGATGAACATAAAGAGATGAGTAGTAACAAATACTCAGTAAAAAGGGAAAAGCCATGGGGATTATGTCAAAAAGTGAAGGAAAAGGTAGTTTAAAAGAGGAAAAGATGGATCACAACTTGTGCTGCTCAGAGATTAAGTATCATGAGGTCTAAAATACATAGCCAAACCTCTTGTATTATTTTGCACCATTATACACGCCGCCTGCATTTTACTACTTTAAATATTTATATACAGATATTTAACTGCCAAAACATTTTATGGTGAACCAAGCATGTGAAACCTTTGTAAACAAAGGCATTTTGTGATCCTCGGAGGCACCAAGTCGATAATAAAGCCATGCTTCCTGATTATATTTCTCAGATTAGGTAATTAATTGTCACCAGGTACTAATCACACAGGCACGTGATCGTGGAATCACAATTGAGTGCATTGTAAAATGTCGTGTGAAATCAAAAGCACTTTGGAAACCATGAAAATGAATTTCAAAATTTCTCAGAGCCAAGTACATTTGTTATCTAAAAGTTAAAAGATGTATAACCTCTGTTAGATCACAAAAACAAAACCTATCTATTTTCAACATGTAAAACACATATAAAACAAAGCAATTAAGAAAGACTAATAGTAAGAGAACAGGAGTGGGCGAGGTGGCTCATGCCTGTAATTCCAGCACTTTGGGAGGCCAAGGCAGGCAGGACAATCACGTGAGGCTAGAAGTTTGAGACCAACCTGGCCAACATGGTGAAACCCCGTCTCTACTAAAAATACAAAAATTAGCCAGGCAGGGTGGTGCATGCCTGGGTCCCAGCTACTCAGGAGGCTGAGGCAGGAGAATCTCTTGAACCCAGGAGGTGAAGGTTGCAGTGAGCTGATTGTGCCACTGCACTCCAGCCTGGGGACAGAGCAAGACTCAGTCTCAAAAATAAATTAATTAATTGAATTAAATTAAAAAAAAAAAAAACAAGAAATGACATGATAGGCAAATGCAAAGAAAAGGATACTTTCAATCAAAATGAAATGCAAGACCAAAAAGAGCATTACATTTTAAAAAAGAAAAGTTTATTAGGATAGAATCCAAGTATAAAGATCCACTAAATGTGAATATCTATAATGAAATAAAATTGTATTGAAAAATATAAAGCAAAATTAAAACAAGTGTAATACAAGGATGAATACACAGAAAACGATGTGGAGAAACTTCACTTATCTTACTATACTAGTTTTCTAGGGCTACTCTAACAAAGTACTACAACTGGGTGACTAAAACAAGAGAAACTTATGATGTCACAATTCTGGGGGTTAAAAGTAAATGAAGGTGTCAGTGGGTTTATTACTTCATATAGCTATAAGGGAGAAGCATGTCTGTCTGCTTGCTCATGGTGGTTTGCTAGAAATCTTTAGTATTCCTTGGCTTGTAGCAGCATAATTGCAGCCTTCAAATGGTGTTCTTTCTGTGTCTAACATTGCTTTCAAATTTTACCTTTTTGTAAGGAAATAGTCATTCTGGATTAGGACCCACAATATTGACCTCTTCTTAACTTGATCATCTGCAAAAATCCTATTCCCAAAAAACATAGGCACTAGGGGTTATAATTTCAACATCTTTTTTTGGTGGGGGCAGGGGACATAAGTCAACCTATAATGCTTACTCCAACCTGTAATATATAGGCTAAAAATATACAGACACCAACTAATGTAACTAAATACAAAATATAACTTTTAAAAATTATACTGAAGTATTTGTGAAAACTGAAAAAACCCAAGAGAAATGAAAACATATGTCCATAACTAGATTTATATAAAAATGTTTTCTAGCTAAATTATTAATTAAAAGTCAAAACTAAAAATATCCAGGTGTGCATCATAGGAGAATGAATAGATGAAGAAATTCCATCGATTCCTACAATGGGATACTTCTCAGGAAAAAGAAGGAAGTCATTACTGATACATGCAACAACATGAGTTAATCACCAAAACATGCTCAGAGAAAAATACGTCATACGCACAAAACAGCACATACTCTTAGATTCCACTTAGAGAACAGGCAAACTAAACTATGGTTGAAAAGTATCAGAATAGTGGATGCCTCTGAGGGTGACAGGTGGAGACTGACTGGGAAGGGCATGAGAGAACTTTCTAAGGGGATAGTACTATGGCTTGAATACACAGATCCCTCCAAAATTCATGTTAAAATTTAACTACTAAGATGTCAGTATTAGAAGGTGGTACCTTTAGGAAGTGATTAAGTGCCCTCAGGAAGTGATTAAGTCATAGGGCAAGCCCTCATAAATGGATTTAATGACCTTGTAACAGAGGTATGAGGGAGCTTTTTGACCTTGTTTTGCACTTTTGTTTTAGCCACGTGAGGACACAGCGACAAAGCACCATCTTGGGAGCTAAGAGCAACCCTCACCAGACAATGACTCTGCTGGCACCTTGATCTTGGAGTTCCCAGCCTCCAGAACGTGAGCAATAAATTTCTGCTGCAAATAAATTACCCAGCCTTGGCTGGGTATCATGGCTCATTCCTGTAATCCCAGCACTTTGGGAGGCCAAGGCAGGCAGATCCCCTGAGGTCAGGAGTTCAGCCTGACCAACGTGGTAAAACCCTCTCTCTACTAAAAATATAAAAATTAGCCAGACATAGTGGCAGGTGCCTGTAATCCCAGTTACTTGGGAGGCTGAGGGAGGAGAATCACTTGAACCCCAGAGGCAGAGGTTTCAGGGAGCCAACAGCAGGCCACTACACTCCAGCCTGGGCGACAGAGTGAGACTCCATCTCAAAAAATAAAAAATATTTTAACATTTGAATTGATCAAGCAGAAGAAAGGATATCAGAGGTCGAAGACCAACTTAATGAAATAAAACAAGAAGACAAGGTTAGAGCAAAAAGGCTAAAAAGGAATGAGCAAAGTCTCCACCAAGAAATATGGGACTATGTGAAAAGACCTAATCTACATTTGATAGGTGTACCTGAATGTGACAAAGAGAATGAATCCAAGCTGGAAAATATTCTTCAGGATATTATCCAGGAAACCTTTCCCTACCTAGCAAGGCAGGACAAAACTCTAGGTAATAAAGAGAACACCACAAAGATATTCCTCAAGAAGAGCAACCCCAAGGCACATAATCATTAGATTCACCATGGTTGAAATGAAGGAGAAAATACTAAGGGCAGCCAGAGAGAAAGGTCAGGTTACCCACAAAGGGAAGCCTATCAGACTTACAGCAGATCTCTCAGCAGAAACCCTACAAGTGAGAAGAAAGTGGGAGCCAATATTCAACATCCTTAAAGAAAAGAACTTTCAACCCAGAATTTCATATCCAGCCAAACTAAGCTTCATAAGTGAAGGAAAAATAAATTTTTTTGTGAACAAGCAAGTACTCAGAGATTTCATCACCACCAGGCCTGCTTTACAAGAGCTTCTGAAAGAAGCATTGCACATAGAAAGGAACAACTAGTATCAGCCATTCCAAAAACATACCAAAAGGTAAAGAGCATCATCATAATGAAGAATTTATATCAACTAAAGGGCAAAGAAGCCAGCTAGCATTAAATGGCAGTATTAAACTCATATACATCAATATCAATCCCAAATTTAAATGTACTAAATGCCCCAATCAAAAGATATGGACAGGCAAATTGGATAAAAAGCCAAAACCCATCAGAAGGCTGCATCCAGACCCATCTCACATGCAAGGATACACAAAGACTCAAAATAAAGGGATGGAGGAAGATTTACCAACCAAATGGAGAGAGATAAAAAAAAAAGCAGGAGTTGCAATTCTCGTCTCTGATAAAATAGACTTTAAAGCAACAAAGACCAAAAGAGACAAAGAAGGACAGTACATAATGGTAAAAAGATCAATGTAACAAGAAGAGCTAACGATCCTAAATATATACGTACCCAATACAGGAGCACCCAGATACATAAGGCAAGTTCTTAATGACTTACAAAGAGACTTAGATTCCCGCATAATAATAGTGGCAGACTTTAACACTCCATTGTCAATATTAGACAGATCAGCAAGAAAGAAAATTAACAAGGATATCCAGGACTTGAACTCAGACCTAAAATAAGTAAACTTAATAAACATTTACAGAATTCTCCACCCCAAATACACAAAACATACATTCTTATCAGTACCACATTACACCTGTTCTAAAAGTGACCACATAATTGGAAGTAAATCACTCCTCGGCAATTGCATAGCATTTCACAGGTTAAAATGAAATATTGGTTGGCTGCTTGTTTGCTATTTTCCTCCCTTATTCCTTCCTGTCTCCATTGTTAAGCACATTTATTGACATAAAAGAGGTTTTTAATACCCATTTTTAGACTGCATTCTAGCCTGGGCAATAGAGCAAGACTCCTGTTCTCTCTCCCTCTCTCTCTTCCTCTTTCTTTCTCTCTCTTTTTCTTTCTTCTTTTCTTTCTTTTTCTTCCTTTCTTTTTTTTTCTAAAAAAAATAAAAATAAAAAATTACCCAGCCTAAGATATTTTGTTATAGCAGCAGGAACAGACTAAGATAGATGGTAACATTTATATCAGTACACCAACATATGAATTTCTTAAACTTCAGCTAATGTATATTTTTTAAGATTTTTGTATTTTATTATACATAAATTTTACTTCAAAACAAGGAAAAAAACCGGAATAAGTACTGAGCACTAGCTAATGATCCACATGCTGAAGTATTTAGAGAAATGTGCACCAATGTTTACAATTTACTTTAAAATGCATGAAAAATAAGATGAATCAATGTGTAGATAGATGTATAGCTAGATCGATAGATATATGAAAAAGCACCTATAGTAAAATGTTAACAGTAGAATCTAGAGGCTGGGTGTATGGTGTTCTCTGTAATATTCTGTCATCTTTGCTGTATGTTTAAACTTTTTCATAATAAAATGCTAGAAAAATAGACAAAATTTAATAAATTTTAAAGTTGAATAAATTATCGAACTGTTTATTGAACATCACCTAATCCAAATGTAATAAAATTTAAAAGTAATAATACAAACAAAATAAATATTCTGGCCCACTAAAAAACTATAAAAATTTTTTTAAAACTCTGAAATCAAAATTGTAAAAATTTAGAAAATAAAAATTATATGCATGTTACATACAAAAATCTTTGGAATACAAGAAAAAGAAAGAGCTATTTCAAATACATGAATGTAAACAATCTAAGTTAGAAAAAGACTGATAGGAAAAAATGAGGAAAGCAGAGAGAAAAAATCGATATGCTAAAAGCAGGAAATAACCAGATCACAGGGAGTGTGATGGTTGATTTTATGTGTCAACTTGACTGGGCTAAAAGATACCCAAATACCGGGTAAAACATTACTTCTAGGAGTGCCTTTGAGGGAGTTTCTGGAGGAGATTAACATTTGAATCAGTGATCTGAGTGAAGCAGATCCATCAACAGTGTGTGCGAACATGATTCAATCTGTTTAGGGTCAAATACAAAGGTGAAGGAAGGGAAACTCCTTTCTCTTTTCTTGAGCTGGGACAATTATCTTTTCCTGCCCTTTGGACATTGTACCCTTGTTTCACAGGTCAAAGGACTTTGAGACTTATACCCTCTATTACATCCTCTATTCCCTACTTCCTCGCTTCCTCGCTTTTTTTTTTACAGTAGCCACAGTAAAAAAAAAAAAATTAGGAATAAGCTTAAAGGGGAAAGAATTATGTGATGAATAGCCAAAGAGAGATATTTTTAAAAGTTGAATAAATAACAAAGCTTGCATTTTTTAAGTTTCACTGCTATAGGTGTAATTCTTCCACCTGAATTACACCTCAGGCTCTCTTGGGTTTCCAGTTTGCAATGACATATCATGGGACTTTTTGGCTTCCACAGTTGCAAGAACCAATTCCCATAATAAATTTTCTCTTCAGCTGGGCATGTTGGCTCATGCCTGCAATCCCAGCACTTTGGGAGGCCAAGACTGGCAGATCATGAGGTCAAGAGATTGAGACCATCCTGGCCAACATGGTGAAACCCTGTCTCTACCAAAAATACAAAAATTAGCTGGGCATGGTGGCATGTCCCTGTAGTCCCAGCTCCTCGGGAGGCTGAGGCAGGAGAAGCCCTTGAAATAGGGAGGCAGAGGTTGCAGTGAGCCGAGATCTTGCCACTGCACTCCAGCCTGGTAACAGAGCGAGACTCCATCTCAAAAAATATATATATATATATCTTCTATGTATATATATTGTAGATAGTAGTGTCTCTGTTTCTCTGAAGAATGCTAATTGGGGGAGGGCTCCCCCAGTGGGATGTACCCACCCAAGGCTGTGTACCTACCAAAGACTGTAAGACAGTGTTTCCAGAACTACGGTTCATGCCAAATAAAATCTGAAAACAAGCAGCAGAATTGGTGGCGTTCATGTTGGATTTCCATAGGTAGCAAGGGCAGCAGATCTGATGGTACCACTGAGAGTCCGTTGAGTACACTGGCAGCACAAGCCACATCTGGTGATCAGCTGCGCTGTCTTCTCCATGCTGTAGAGGGCGTGTAGCCTCCTCTCAGCATTCCAAGAGGTTCTGGGAGCCTCCCAATGCTTTCATGAATCCATTTTCCACTTGTAGCAGTCAGAATATGATTTTATTTCTTCCCGATGAGAATCTGGACTGACACACAATAAAATGTAAATAAGCCCCGGCACGGTGGCTCACACCTGTAATCCCAATACTTTAGGAGGTGAAAGCTGGATGATCATTTGAGGTCAGGAGTTCAAGATCAGCCTGACCGACACGGTGAAACCCCATCTCTACTAAACATACAAAAATTAGTAAGGTGTGATGGCACGTGCCTGTAATCTCAGCTATTCAGGAGGCCGAGGCAAGAGAATCCCTCGAACCCGGGAGGCAGAGGTTGTCATGAGCCGAGATCATGCCGTGGCACTCCAGCCTACGCAACAGAGTGAGACTCTGTCTCAAAAAAAAAAAGTAAATAAAAGCTGATGAATACATCTTTTAAAAATATAAACCCATCTTACGTATAAGTATCAATGTTAATATAAAATCAATTAATAGAATCCAGCAACTTCTTAGGAAAATACTTGACCATGACTCAGAGGGGTTTTCCCAAAGAAAGATTTTCAGTATCAGGAAATCTGCTATAATTAATATAATGAAAAGGTCAAAAGAAATAAGCCATTTAATCATCACTGTAGCTGCCAAAAAGATGTATGATAAAATATAATATTTATTAGTGATTCAAAAGAAATCTTTGTAAAACTGGAAGGACAGATTATTTCCAACAGGTAATATTTGTCTTCCAACTCAAATTGCATCATGCCTAAGAGGGAAGCTATATATTCTGACTAACATCAGGAACGAGATAAACATCCCACTACCTTCATATTAATTACTATAATTTTGAAGAATTGAACAAAGTAATTAGAAAAAAGAAGACATAAGTCACAAAAATTAAAGAACATGAAAAAAATGTCGTTTATTGTAGATGATGTGATTGTATACCTGTAGACTCAAGGGCATCAACTGATATTCAATGGTAAAGTTAAAAAAGAATTAAGCTGGCTAGATATAAACTAACATACAAAACATCACGGCTCTCCTACACTGACTTTCTTTACAACTAGTTAGGAAAATGTGGTAAAGATTTTATTTACAGTAGCCACAGTAAAAAAAAAAAAAAAAAATTAGGAAGAAGCTTAAAGGTATAAGAATTATGTGATGAATAGCCAAAGAGAGATATTTTTAAAAGTTGAATAAATAACAATGCTTGGATTTTTTAAGTTTCACTGCTATAGTTGTGGAGACTTTCACAGTGGATGCTTATCAAAGAAGGAATGGTCTGGGAAAGAACATCCATAGTGGTAAAGGAAGTAGTATTGCATAGAAAGAGGTCATGAACTGCAGGAAACTCGGAGCAGCCAACCCTATCAGCAGTTGAGAAAATGAGTTGTTTAGTCTCAAAGGGCAATCAGGGCAAAGTCTCCACAGCATCTACCACAGACAGCAAGAGTGCCCCATATGCATAAAAATTCTTCTCTAAGTGTGTGTGCGTGTGTGTGTGTGTGTGTGTGTGTGTGTGTGGTTTGTCATTCATGTCTGTTTAGTGTTAGGTCTTAGGCTTATATTTTGTCTACTGCTATATCCTTGTAGATACTTACATAGAACAAACCTTTAGAATCAGTATATGACCGATTAATAGATGTTGAATGAATAAATACATAAATAAATAAATGACAAATTTTAATTTTCTTAAAATATAAAGAATTATTTCAATCAATTGGTGAATATCTGTCAATATTCTTTTTTTTTTTTTTTTTTTTGAGTCGGAGTTTTGCTCTTGTTACCCAGGCTGGAGTGCAATGGCACGATCTCGGCTCACTGCAACCTCCACCTCCTGGGTTCAGGCAATTCTTCTGCCTCAGCCTCCTGAGCAGCTGGGGTTACAGGCACGTGCCACCATGCCCAGCTAATTTTTTCTATTTTTAGTAGAGACGGGGTTTCACCATGTTGACCAGGATGGTCTCGATCTTTTGACCTCACTAGGTCGGCCTCCCAAAGTGCTGGAATATTCTTAATGTATAAATCCTTTGGCTTTATAATTGCATATCTAGAAATTTTTCTATAGTCATATTCACGTAGATGAGCAAAAACATGAGTGATACAACATTGCTTGCTGCATTATTTATGCTATCAAAAGACTAAAAACAATGTAAAGTCTATAAATATGGAACTGACTAAAAATTAATCCCAGATTGATACAACGAAGTATCATGCAGTTGTTCAAAAGGGGGTAATAGAATGTGCTTGTAAGTAACTACCTCAAACATATATTTTACAGCGATAAAAGGAGATACAAAACAGTGGATATAGTGTCCCCACATTTGATTAAAAAAAAAGTATACATAGATAAAAATAAAAATCAAGTAAGAACGTGATAAAAAACAAAGTGAGGATTTTCTGCTAAATTTCTCTGGGTTTATCAAGGATATTGTCATGTTTTTTACCCCACGCATTAAAAGGGCCCCAGAATTTTGAGGAGTCTAAATCCTCTCTAGAGTATTCCATTGGTTACTTGGGGTACGCTACATAAACAGAGAGGCTGAAGTAAAGTTCAAAGTTATTTATACGGTGTGCCCTATGGAGAGGATGTTTCCTTCACAGCTGAAGTGTGAAACTGCCTTATGTTCCCTGCCTCCAGACCTTATTTTCCTGCCTCAGCGCATGCGGCATTTTCTTGGTATTTTTGTGGGAATCCTTTTCATATTCTAAATAAACATTCTCTGTTCTGCCTAATTTGATATTTTGTGTTAGATTTCTTTAAAAGAACCATTTTCATTATATAAAAGCTTTAGGCACCAAAAACTTTATTGTTCAAACTTCAACAAAAAAATAAATATTATATGCACTTGGGTATTTAATATAGAGAGAGGAGATTTCCTATAGGAAAGTGATAATGGTTGATTGTGAACCCACCCAGATCTCATCTTGAATAGCAGCTCTCAAAATCCCCACATGTTGTGGGAGGGACCTGGTGGGAGATAATTGAATTTCCCGAGCTGTTTTTCCCATGCTGTTCTCACGATAGTGAACAAGTCTCACTAGATCTGATGGTTTATAAAAGGCAGTTCCACTGTACACGCTGTCTTGTCTGCTGCCAGGTAACATGTGCCTTTGTTCCTCCCTCACCTTCCACCATGATTTTGAGGCCTCTCCATCCACGTTGAACCATGAGTCTATCATACCTCTTTATCTTTATAAATTATCCAGTCTCAGGGATTTCTTCATAGCAGTATGAAAAGAGACTAAAACAGAAAGCCTAATTAAGATCCTCAAATCAATGAAGAAAAGGACATTAGAACACATGGGCAGAGTATCTCATCTAGGGCTTGCACACAGAAAAGAGTAAAATAGATTTCATCTGTGATGAACATTAATAATACCTAAATATATATAAATATCAAATGACCTAAGATTCACAGAATGTTGACTATGTGATAGGCACTGTTCTAGATGTTTCACACATATTATATTTTTATGCCCACTAAAGATCAGTGTAATTTAAAATGCTTTATCAACCCTATGATCAGAAAACTAAGGGACAGAGAAGCAATCTTTCAATGACCGGACAACGAGAAATTAGCAGAACCTAACCCAGAGTCCATACTCTCAACCATGCGGGGTCCTACTGCTGGGTAGCTTATTTTGTACAGCTGGGAAACAAACAAACACAACAAACAAAAATGTAAATAATTAAATCTCAATTTTGTAACTCACTTGCTATGTGGCCTTGGTCCTCTCTGAGGCCCAGTGTTGTTATCCATAGAAAAGACATTAATATATATATCAGACCTAGCTTTAAGAAGATTAAATTACACTCTATACTATGAGTCACCTGAAATAGATATTCAGTGAATACTATAATAGAATAAAGAATGGGGCCAGGTGTGGTGGCTTATGTCTGTAATCCCAGCATTTTGGGATGCCGAGGCAGGCAGATCACCTGAGGTCAGGAGTTCGAGACCACCCTGGCCAACATGGTGAAACCCCATCTCTACTAAAAACTACAAAAATTAGCCAGGTGTGGTGGTGGGTGCCTGTAATCTGACCTATTTGGAAGGCTAAGTCAGGAGAATCGCTTGAACCTGGGAGGTGGAGGTTGCAGTGAGCCAAGATTGTGCCACTGAACATCAGCCTGGGTAACAGAGGGAAATGCCATCTCAAAAAAAAGAAAAGAAAAGAATGGCACAGTGTTCATGAAAGCATTGCAGTCTGACTTATTTCTATAAATTATTTTAAATTTACAGAATACAATAAATATTTGATACTGTATATTTTTCTCTGTTAATTATTGGCTTAGAGAAGAATAACAACTCTTCTATATTTTTTCACTGCACACAATGAAAAAATATAAATTAAAGATTTAACTTAATGTATAAGAATTAAAGTTAAATTTTGAAAGTGAGCAATAGTCTAGTAAATATTAAATGCACCCATTAAATCATTTTTGCCATTATTGCTTTGTTTTTCCAAGTTATTTTTTTACATTAAAAAATTGGTAAGAAAAGATAGGGTGGTCATCTTTAAATAAAAATTTCCCCATTTGTTTCTAAAATAAATCCCATGCAGAATTTGTAAGTGAAAACAGCTGATTTACAGAGTAAGGTTTTACTTAAATGTCAAATGAAAAACCTAAATTTAAAAGTAGTATTTGCAACTCTTCCAACAGTACCAGAATGGAAACTAGGTAAACCACAAAAAGAAGACACGTTCTGGACCACCAAATGTTTCATCAGCTCTATGTTCATCTCTGTAGAAGATAAAATTTTGTGTAATAGCCAACAGCCCAAGGGCTGATTTGAAAACAGCTCAAAGTATAAAATTTAAAAGATGAAAATGGAAGACCGGAAATGAAAAGACATGTTAAATCTCAACAGCAGAGCACAATAATGACCAGGTTGCATTTGAAATAATGGGTTTCAGGAAGCCTGAAGATATTAGACTTAGATCTCTCCTGATAACTCACAGAAATCCATATGTTTTATTTATTATCAGGGCGAACATGAGTAGATAAAGAAACTGATGGATAATAAATGTATGCATTAGCCTAAGGTGATGTGATCGGTGCCTCCAATTGTGTGCTTCTTTCATTGAACTCTGTTGGCAATAAGAAGGTCTTTGATCTAAAGATAATTTAAATCTCTTTATATCAAATTACATAAAATCAAGTTAGGCTATGTAAGTAAGAAGTACCTGATAACTAGATGAAAGGAAGAAAAGAATTTCATTTCATCTATGGAGAAAATGACTCATTTTTAGTATCTAACAGAACACAATCTATTATCTCTTTTTGTTTGATTGTTTTTTTTATAGAGACATGGTCCCACTCTATTACCCAGCTCTTGATGGTAGCAATTTTTTGGCATTTTTTTCCTACATCACTGATAAGTTGACTTCTTTCTCAGGTGCAAGATGGCTGCAACAGCTCCAGTTATCACAGTGAGATGACTCCAGCAGGGTCTCCAATGACAACTGCATTTTTAAAAGAGCTTTTTAAGTCTTACCCCTTTACATCTGTGAAAAACATTAAGGGCTTCAAAAATGCTGAAGCCTTTGATTCAAAAATTTTATTTTTAGGAAACAGCTACCTGACGAAAGGAAGGTCATCTAATTTTTGAAGTTGATTTCACAAAAGATAGATTCCCATTTATTCAGTAAGTATTGAGCCCTAGTATATGCTAGTCATTGTTCTAGGTGCTTGGAATATAACAGTAAACAAAGCAAACAAAAACTATCTTCATGGAATTTACGTATTTGGAAGAAGAAGACAGGTAATCAACAAAATATAGTAAAATATGTAGCAAATTAGACGTTGATGGATACTAATAATAAATCTTGATAAATTGCGAACCTGTTCATTTTTATGCAGAATATTAAAGGAAAATTTTTTGTTAAGAAGATGAGTTGAGTTTTTACTATGGCCATATGAAAAGATTCAGGGGCCAACTGGACAAAGGGTTTTGAGTATCAGGTAAGAGTAAAGCTTTGGAAGCAAGAAACCCTGAAGTGCTTGTTGAAGCTATTGAGAAATACGTGAACCTCTAAGAGAGTAGTGATTCAAGAAAGGAAGAAAGAAAGAGGCTTCACATAAATGCCATCTTTGGAAATGAGGGGAAAGAAGGAATAAATTGTTCAGATGTTTGCAAAGCAATCCTTGTCCTTAGGGTAGACTGAGCTTTTAGTTAAGAAAGGAAGTAAATATTCCATGAGTACTTCAATGACTGTTTGACACTATTCAATTTACAGCATTTAACCTTGAGGCTTTTCCCCAATGATTATTAAGAATCAGCAAACAAATATGCATCGCCTTCAGCAAAAGTCTTGTGGCTCATGTGGTGGACATTGTTTCCACACATCACTAAAAATGAAATGTAATATCTATAAGAGGTAGAATTAATATGTGAAATGGGTTCATTTTTAGCCCATTTCAGAGACAGAGCAAAATTGAGCAGAAAGTATAGCGTTCCCATGACCTTCTACACCTTTACAAGGCAATTTCATGTACTATCAACATTCCCCACCAGAGTGGTACAACTGATATATCAATGAACCTATACTGACACATCAATATCACCCAAAGTCCCTAGTTTACATTAGGGATCATTCTCGGTATTGTGGATTCTATGGTTTTGAAAATTTATAATGACATGTACCCACCATTGTGGTATCATATAGAATAGTTTCACTGCTCTAAAAGTCCTTCGTATTCTGCCCTTTTATCCCACTGCCAACCCCAACTTATGGCAACCACTACTCCTTTTACTGTCTCCATAGCTTTGCCTTTTCCGGAAGGTTATATTGTTGGAATCCTACAGTAGGTATCCTTTTCAGATAGGTTTCTTTCACTTAGTAATATGTATTTAAGGTTCCTCCATGTCTTTTCATAGATGGTGCCTTGTTTTCTTTTAGTGCTGAGCAATGCTCTACTGACTGAATGTATCACAATTAATCCATTCCCCTTCTGAAGTACATCTTGATTGTCTCTAAGTTTTTCAAATTAAGAATAAAGTTGCCAAAAACATCTGCATGCAGCTTTTGCATGGACATACTTTTCAGCTCAGTTTGGTAAATACCAAGGTGTGTGACTGCTGGATCATATAGTAAGAATAGGTTTACTTTTGTAAGAATCTGCCAAGCCATCCTCCGAAGTGGCTATACTATTTTGCATTTCCACTAGCAATGAATGAAAGTTTTGCTTGTTCCATTTCCTTACCAATATTTTGTGTTGACAGTGTTCTGGATTTCGCCCATTCCAATAGGTGTGTACTATCTCATTTTTTGCATTTCCCTGAAGACATGTGACTTTTTATTTTGAGGAGAAGGCTTCTCAAATTATAAAAGTTACTAGAATAACTGCTGTTAACGAAATGAATGAGCCTACAGATGAGATGATATTTCATGTTGTATATGCATCGGGATAATCGTAGTATCGTAGGGGTATTCCGGATAAGCCAAGAAAATGTTGTGGAAAGAAAGTTAAGTTTACGCCTACAAATATAATGGAAACATGAATTTTAGCATAGGTCTGGTCAAGTGTATAGCCTGAGAATAAGGGGAATCAGTGAATAAAGCCCCCTATGATAGCAAATACTACTCCTCTTTTCATATGCTATTTGCCATGTATTAAATGTGGCTTCTTTAGCACTGTGTCTTTTAAGGTCTTTGACTTATTTTTTTTTAACTGGATTGTTTGTTTTCTTATTTTTGAGTTTTAAGACAGCTTTGTATATTTTAGATAACAGTCCTTTATCTGAAATGTTTTTTGCAAATATTTTCTCCCTTTCTAGGACTTGTCTTCCCATTCTTTTTTGACAATGTCTTTTGTGAAGCAGATGTTTTAATTTTACTGAAGTCCAAATTGTCAATTACTTTTTTCACGAATCATGCCCTTGTGTATCTAAAAAATATCACTGCCATATCCAAGGCCATCTAGATTTCCTTCCATGTTATCATCTAAGACTTTTATAATTTTACATTTTACATTTAGGTCTATAATCTATTTTGAGTTAACTTTTATTAAAAGTATAAGGTCTGTATCGAGTCTTCTTTGCCTGTTGATGTTCAGTTGTTCTAGCACCATTTGTTGAAAACACTATCTTAGTTCCATTGTATTGCCACGTCTTCTTCGTCAAAAATTAGTTGACTATAGGGCTGGCGCAGTGGCTCACGCCTGTAATCCTAGCACTTTGGGAGGCTGAGGTGGGAAAATCACAAGGTCAGGAGTTCGAGACCATCCTTAAAAAAAAAATTAGTTGACTACATTTATGTGGTCGTATTTCTGAACTCTACCTATCTGTTGATCTATTTGTCAATTCTTTTGCAAATACCATGCTTTGAGGTAAGACAGTGTCAGTCCTGCAACTTTGTTTTTCTCCTTCAGTATTGAGTTGGCTATTCTGGGTCTTTTGCCTCCCCATATAAACTTTTTTTTAAGACAGAGTTCTCACTCTATTGCCCAAGCTGAACAGCAGTGGTGTAATCACAGCTCATCGCAGCATCAACCTCCTGGGCTCAAGCAATCCTCCCCACCAGCCTCCTAAATAGCTGGGACTACAGGCATGTACCACCATGCCTGGTTAATTTTTTTGTAGAGATAGGTTTCATCATGTTGCCCAGGCTGGTCTGGAACTCTTTGGCTCAAGCAATCCTCCTGCCTCAGTCTCCCAAAGTGCTAGGGTAACAGGCATAAGCCACTGTGCCCAGCCTCCATATAAACTTTAGAATAAGTCTGTCAACATCCACAACACAATGTGCTGGAATTTTTATTGAAATTACGTTGTATCTATAGATTAATTTAAGAAGAACTGAAACTGGCCAGGTGCAGTGGCTCACGCCTGTAATTCCCACACTTTGGGAGGCTGAGGGGGCAGATCACAAGGTCAGGAGTTCAAGACCAGCCTGGCCAACATGGTGAAACCCCATCTCTGCTAAGAATACAAAAATTAGCCAGGCATGGCGGCAGGTGCCTGTAATCCCAGCTACTTGGGAGACTGAGGCAGGAGAAGTGCTTCAACCCAGAAGGTGGAGGTTGCAGTGAGCTGAGGTCATGCCACTGCACTCCAGCCTGGGCAACAGAGCAAAACTCTTGTCTCTTGAAAAAAAAAAAAGAACTAAAATCTTGACAATCATGAGTCTTCCCATCTATACACATGAAATATATCTTCATTTATTTAGCCCTTCTGATGTTTTCATCCGAGTTTTGTCATTTTTCTCATATGTATCTCATATATATTTACATTTATACCTAAATACTTCATGTTGGAGGGTGCAAATGTAAATGGTAATGTGTTTTTAATCTCAAATTCCACTTGTTGATTTCAGGTATACAGGAAAGCGACTGACTTTTGCATGTTAACCTTGTATGCTGCAATGTTGCTATAATCACTTCTTGGTTCCTGGAGTTTTTTGGTCAATTTTTATGAATTTTCTTCATAGACGGTCATATCATTTGCAAACAAAAACAGTTTCATTTCTTCCTTCACAATCTGTATATTATTTGTTTATTTATTTTTGTCTTACTGCATTGGTGGAAGCTTCCACTGTGATGATGAAAAGGAGTGGTAAGTCAGGCACAGTGGATCACACCTGTCTGTAATCCCAGCACATTGGGAGGCCGAGGCAGGCAGATTACTCGAGGCCAGGAGTTCAAGTCCAGCTTGGCCAACATGGTGAAATCCCATCTCTATTAAAAATACAAAACTTAGCCAAGTATGGTGGCACATGTCTGTAATCCCAGCTACTCAGTAAAATTGCTTGAACCTGGGAGGCAGAGGTTGCAGTGAGTCAAGATCAAACCACTCTGCATTCCAGCCTGTTCTATCCATTAAAATTAAGAAAAATAGGCCAGGTGTGGTGGCTCATGCATGTAATCCCAGCACTTTGGGAGGCTGAGGTGTGCAGGTTGCTTGAGCTCAAGAATTCAAGGTCAGCCCCACAACATGGTGAAACCCTGTCTTTACTAAAAATACAAAATATGCATAGATATAGATATAGATATGGTAGCATGGGCATGTGGTCACAGCTACTCAGGAGGCTGAGGTGGGAGGACTGCTTGAGTCTTGGAGGTAGAGGTTACAGTGAGCCGAAATTGAACCACTGTACTCCAGCCTAGGTAACAGAGTAAGACCGTGTCTTGAAAGAATAAGTGAAAATAAATATTTTTATTTATTTTCACTTATTTTTTCTCTAATGCTCTTTGTTTCTTTATTACGTAGATCCAAGTTTCTAACCCATATAATTTTTCTTATCTCAATAACTTCCTTTAACATTTCTCACAAAGCAGATCTACTGGCCACAAATTTCCTCAGTTTTCATTTGCCTGAGAAAGCCTTATTTCTCCTTCACTCTCGAAAGATAATTTTGTAGGGTACATAATTCTAGGTTGGTGGGTTTTTTCCTCTTGACGTGAAATATTTCATTCCACTCTTTGTTTGTATGGTATCTGGGAAGAAGTCAGATGTAATTCTTATCATTATTATTTAAAACATTGCTTCTGTTCCTTTCTCTCTTCTCCTTCTATTTGTCCCTTCTGTGTATGTGTTTTAGTTGCTCCATGTTTCTTGGATTTACATTTGGTTTTGTTCCCTGTTTTTTCTTTGATTCTCAGTTTTAGAAGTCTCTATTTATAGACCCACAATCACAGGGATTCTTTCCTCCGCCATGTCCAGTCTACTCATGATCCCTTTAAGGCATTCTTCACTTCTGTTACAGTGTTTGGTCTCTAGCATTTCTCTGATTATTTCTTAGAATTGCTGTCTGTCTACTTATATTACCAACCTATTCTTGTGTGTTGTCTTAGCATAGCAATTGCAGTTGTTTTAAATTCACAGGTATTGTAATTTCGACATCTCTGCCATATTTGAGATTGATTCTGATGCTTGCTGTCTTTTCAAGCTACGTTTTTGTCTTTTAGTGTACCTTCTAATTTTCTGTTGAAAGCCAGGCATGACGTTCTGAGTAAAAGAAACTCAATAAATAGTAATGTGATGGTTAAGAGGTCAGGGGAGGTGAAGCACTCTATAGTTCTGTATCCGCTGTCAGCCTTTGAGTGAGCCTGTGCCTACAACAGTGACTTTGACAAGTACCTTTCATTCCACTCTCTTCCTCTCCCTAAGTGGAACAGGTTCGCTGGAGGGGGCCGGAACTGGGTATTTCCTTTCTCCTATTTAGACGCTGAAGAGAGGGCTGGAGTAGGGTATTTTTCTTCCTCCTTACGGAAGGCTAGAGCCAGTTAAATTTGGGGATTTTCCTTCTTCTAGTTCAGTTAGGCTCTGACAAAATCCCAATCGTTTAGGCTTTGATATTATAAAATAGTGTCTACTGAGTATAGGCCTTGTTAACAACACTCTATTCTGATGGAGCTGAGGGGGAGTTTTCTCTGATATCCACTGTGAGAACCTAGTAGAGCTCCAGGAAGCAAAACTACAAGAGTGTGGGAGTCTTCCAGAGTTTTTCCTTCACACACTTATCTGCGCTCAACCTCCAGCAATTCATCAACTACAGCTCAGGTTTTCCTACTCAGGTACTGGTGTTCATGGAGGCTTCTTTTCACAGAGGGTTCTGCTTGTGCATTTCTGCTCCAGTACGTTGTTCTTCTTGTATGGTCTTTCAAACTCTAAGCAGTGGTTTGACCTGTCACTTCGCTTCTCTTATAGAAATGGACAGTTCTGTAAGTGCTGATTTTTTTAGTTTGCTTAGATTTTTACTTGTGTTTAGGATGAAGTGACAACTTCCAGGCTCCTTCCCGACATGCCAGATCAGAAGCTGAAAGTCTGAAAGCTCATATTCTGTGGGTGAGTATGTTCCCGCTCCAGTTCACCCCCTCAGACTCTCTTGCCCTTCCTTGTCCCCGTGTGAGATTTCTAGGTTCAATAAAAGACTGCATTCAACTATTTTGGCTTATCTGAGTATTGTGATAACCATACAAAAATGAAGGAAAAGAAAAATTAATCAAAGAATTGAGATATTTGAGAAATAGAAAGATCAATGTTTTCTAACACTTAAAAATCGATTTTTAAAGTGTTTCTTCATTGACTTATATGAAAGGACTTTTTAAAATTTAACAAATTATATGCTTTTGTTTACAGCCTCAAAACTATCTTGTGTAGCTAATAATCAGGATTTACTAAAGGACTAAAGAAGGAATCTTCTATAAGCAGCGTTTCTGCTACTCAAGGAAGAGATATACTTCATGGCATAAATTGCCGACGTATATTAAGAATAACCTTGATACGAGACAGCAAAGCTCTTTTACTCAGCCAACATGCCATGAATGAAAAAGACAAGGGGCAATCTCCACCCTCTAGGTGAATCATTCAACCTACCAAAGTAGAAGGGAGAGAAACAGAGAGAGGACCTTTGCCTGAGATGCTGATCTCTTACGTCTGAGTAATAGAACACTGCTCAAAGTACAAGAAAGAAAAAAAAAGTTAGTTTATTTGGAATTTTGGATATTAAGTGTCTTTATTGTTCATTTTCTTTTAAGTCACATGAATAGCCTATCATTTCAATTAGTAAATATTTCATTTCTTTTCAGCATATTCATGAAACTTAAAACTAAAATGAACAGTGTTTAGGAGCATTATAAAATTAAACACAAAATCTGGTGATCTTCCCAGCATCTTCAGAAACAAGTTGATAAAAATTCAAGCAGCAGAAGGGGGCAGTAAAACCCAACAGAATGCTCTGGAAGATTTTTAAGATTCTTCCTTATTTTCTCTTTATGTAGAGTATTTTCCAACAAATTTCATAGGCTAATGGAAATTTTGTGCACCAGATCCATAACAGACACAGAAACACTGAATATATACAAACATGAAAGCTGTAAGTTTTACACAATCAAACCTTATCTTTTTATGGTACACAGTAGTCACAGTACTTTTCCATATAAAATAGGTTTAGCTGTCTTGGATTGGCACATTTAATGTCCTCCCATGACCAACATCCCAAATGTATCTGAATTGTCAAAGTGATTTAATAAATTACACAATTTTTTTCCTTATGCTCAGACTTGCACTTCTCTTTAAAATTCTGCCTATCCTTAAAGTCTCAGATTCTCCTTGAACTTTTTTTTTTTTTTTTTTTTTTTTTTACTGTCCAGGTACTTGGAACTCTCTTCACTCTATCCTGTTATATAAGTGACAGAATTTCCACAATGAGATAGATGGAATTCAATTCCTTTGAGTTTCAAATAATCTAAAGATGATTATTCTTTATGCCCTGTTTTTCCCTCACCTTTGTATTCCAAATCTCTTTGCAGACAACAGAGCACACTTCTATATGTAATAGGTATACAATTAATGTTTCATTAGGAAGACGATGACGATCACTTCAAAATGAATTCAGGATTGTAACATAAGTACACTCTCACTGTATGGATTAACACAGCTTCTAACCCAAGCTGACATTAGTAGCTCTAACTATAAACTTCAAATTTCAGTAGATGCAGCCTACTCCTTTAAAATGACAGAGAAAATTGAAATTATTAAAAGAAATCATTAAAAGGAAAATGATCTATGCTCTTAGTTGAAATATCATGTAAGATTCCATGCAATAAATGGGAGTGCCATAAATGGAATGATTAAATATGACTAGAGGAGGAGAAAGGCTTCCTAGATGAGATGGAATTTTAGTCATTGTGTCTCATGTAGAATCAGATGTGTACATTAAGCAAAACGGTTTAAAAATTTTTCCAAGCTAGTCTCTTTTTAATTTATTTTCTATAAGACTTCTAGAAATTGAGGTATCTGGTGTGGTGCTATTTCAGGTTTTATGCTGTCCTATTTCTGTAATGCTAAGAATTTATGGTATAACTGAATTGTCTATTTTCCACTTCTTTTCATATATATATATATACATAGATATATGTATATATATATATATATATATATATATATATATTCCTTCCATCTGATTAATTCCCTATCCAACTATGTTCCAAAACGAGAATAGAAAATTAGCCCCTATAAGCCCAGACAACTGAAAAGTAAATGTCATGTTGTACTTTGACCCATGGGCACAACTCATAATCTTGTAAAAGTGGAGAGAAAAGACAAAAAAAAAAAAAGTGAACTTTAAAAGTGGAATTTATTTTACCGGTACCTCCTATGAAGGGCTGGTAACCAAACTAAACCACGCGTCAGAGAGAGAAATGCTTTAAGACAGACGTTTTGGACATTTAGCGTCCTAGCAAATTCCCGCCGTCGCTGCTTCCTTAGTCCATCAGAAGGCAGAAAACTACATCGGTGACCTCTGGAGCTCAAATTAACTATTTACACGGTAACTGCTTAGGAGCAGTATTATGAGGAGAATTTACCTTCTCTTCCTCCCTCTCCAAGAAAAAGGAGGTGGTGATGGTGCGGAGAACAACTTCTGCTGTTAAAAGCATCTTAGCTACAAAGATAAATTACAGCTATGTAAACTGAGTGTAGCTATTTCATTCCGCAAAGGGTATGTTTTTTAAAGCTAGGTATGTATGTGCCGCATATACAGCAGATATACAGCAGATCAGGCATCCTCACTACAACGTAGAGTAAGTCAGCGTTTCTTAACCTTACTCGCCCCAGTCGGTCCGACGTGACTTCCTCGGGCCCCCAAAGTACAGCCCAGGCGCGGCGGCGGCGGCGGGCGAGGGGATTCCCGAGCCCGGGACTCCAGGGCCGCCCGGATTCCCGGAGAGGAAACCCAGCGTCCTCCCGCCTTCCCCATCCGAGGCCATCACTCCCGGACCGGCTCTCGGAGGCGCTCGGGCAAAGGCGCGGAGGAAGCAAAGGCATCTGGCTCAAAGCTGCGCGCCGCCAGAGGCAGAGGAACGGGCGGACGGGAGGGCGGCGCCGGCGGGGAGAGCGGGGACTACCCGCCCGGCTCCCACCTCGCGCAGCTTCCGGGGTTTCCGCTTTTCTCAGTGCGTGAGTAAAAGACCCTGCCCCTACCCGGGCTGACGCAATTTTTTTAAGTGGAGAGGAGGTAAAAAGTTGTAGGGGGTAAACCGAAAGGCGGAAAGAAACTCATTTCGTCACCAGGGGCTTGGTTTTCTTTCAGGGCATAAAAGGACGGTTCTCTGGGCTAGCGACCAGTTGTCAAACGACTTGCAGCGAGCCTCGGGAGCACGCCCAGGAACTCCTCAGCAGCGCCGCCTGCAGCCCGGCCGCCAGACGCCCGCAGACTGCACAGCCCCCGCCCGCGCCTCGCCTGGCCCGCCACCGCGATGCTCGCCCGCGCCCTGCTGCTGTGCGCGGTCCTGGCGCTCAGCCGTGCAGGTGAGTACCTGGCGCCGCGCACTGGGGACTCCGGTTCCACGCACCCGGCCGGAGTTTCCGCTCTGACCTCCTGGGGCCATCCCGGTACTCCGACTTCTCTCCGAGCAGAGAAGCTGCGGGACTTGGGAAAGAGCTTGGACCACTAGAGTCCCCGAGAACTCAGTGGATATTCCAGCTTTGCCCCAAGTCCTGATGAGCATGAGCCGGTGACTTAACCGATCTGAGACACTCTCAACTGAATAGGGATAGACGATACTGATTTGCAGGTTGTCATTCATGATAACACAGGATCTGATCAACACAGGTGAATTGTTTCTATGTGGAACCTCGTTTTATTGCGTGGAAAAAGCCATTTAAATACTCTAGTCAGTTCTTTCCTCCCCCCCAGAAAAGCCCGGATTATGTTTTAAGATAGGCAAAATGTCTTAAAAGTAAATAGTTTTACTTTGAATTTTTTCCTAAATGTTGATTAGTGTACTAGATCCATTTTAATTTGGAAAGCGTAGTGCTCCTTATCTCAGCTTCGTAAGAATGCTAATTTTAGAGTTGACTAAAAAGCTTAGTAACATGATTTACCAAGTTGAATATGCATTTACCCTTATTTAGAATAGAAAATTCATATTTCTACGTTTTATCCATTCTGATGCAGGTTATTTCCATGACTACCTATTTATTTTTTGACTTTATTATTGTAAAGTTGATTCATAGTCAAACAATTACATGTTTAAATTAAGATTAAGACACTAGAGAATGATTTATTTGCTTTCCTTTTATTGTAGCAAACCCTTGCTGTTCCTACCCATGTCAAAACCAAGGTGTATGTATGAGCGTGGGATTTGACCAGTATAAGTGTGATTGTACCCGGACAGGATTCTATGGTGAAAACTGCTCAACACGTAAGTTTGTCCTTTGGCTGCCTCATTAGGAGTGGGGCTGGGTACAGTTATCGTTGTAGAGATTTATGTCTTATGAGGAGTCCTATTCATTTCTCTCCCCCTTTCTTCCTCTTCTTGCAGCGGAATTTCTGACAAGAATAAAATTATTTCTGAAACCCACTCCAAACACAGTACACTACATACTTACCCACTTCAAGGGATTTTGGAACTTTGTCAATAACATTCCCTTCCTTCGAAATGCAATTATGAGTTATGTGTTGACATGTAAGTACAAGTGTATTTCTAAGGTTTTTAGCTTTCTCAAAGAAAAATATGCTTTATAACACTGTAAGCTTAATCTAAAAACTTATTTCCAAGCTTATCAAAATGACTTTTAAGATACCTTTTAAGTTTGTCTTTCATCTTAATGGCCAAAAATATTGACATTTAGTCCCATCCAGTTTATATGGTCTCCTCACAACCCTGTATACCTCTTCTATCCTTTACCGTTTGGTCAATTTGTGAAGGTAGCATGTTCCAGCTGTTTATTGAATGCCCATGGGCCACAGAATTGTTCTGAACAATTATTCTGCACCCATTAAAATAAATTTGGATTTGGATCAGCAATAAAATAACTGTGATTCTAAAGTGGGTGCCATGCTCAGCTATTCCTTTCATAGGCTTCTTGGATAGTGAGCAGATGGCTACCTGAAAAATCCATATTGCCAGATTATAATGTGCAGAGTATATGTATTTTATTAAAGATGTATTTTAAATGGCCATTAGACTTTAAAGTATAGTTGTTTTAAAATAGAGTATTTTTTATTTTTGGAGTTAAATTCAAGCTCTAGTGCCACTTTCCACATTTTACAATAAAAATGATGGTTGATTTGCTTTGCATATGAGAACAAATAAAACAATTTTTTTCCTTTGAAAATTTCAGCCAGAGCACATTTGATTGAGAGTCCACCAACCTACAATGCTGACTATGGCTACAAAAGCTGGGAAGCCTTCTCTAACCTCTCCTATTATACTAGAGCCCTTCCTCCAGTACCTGATGACTGCCCGACTCCCCTGGGTGTGAAAGGTGAGTAAGAAGAATACCTTAGAGATGTATTAACTGTTAAGAGGGGCTGCATTGCTGCCCAAAAAATTTCTGACCTCAGACTACCATTAATTAGTTAACAAAAGTAGTTTTTACTTTTATCATGGATATCTATGGATATTTTTAAAGTATGAGTCTATGTAAACTATTCCATAAAAGTAAATGAACATCTTGCTATAATGTCTTAATATTTTAAAATTCTTTCATTAGAAATGAAAGAATTCTAATTAAAATAGATAAAATCTTTCAGTAAGAAGTTGCTCCCCCACATCTTAGAACTGTTGTTTACATTATGATCCTATTCACAATTGTATTCCTCCTGGAAATACAGAATTTCTGGTGGATTGAAAGTCACTAGCTGCTTTCTCGAATATATGGATGGATTCTTATCTTAGCTTTCTCATTTTTCAGGTAAGAAGCAGCTTCCTGATTCAAGTGAGATTGTGGAAAAATTTCTTCTAAGAAGAAAGTTCATCCCTGATCCCCAGGGCTCAAATATGATGTTTGCATTCTTTGCCCAGCACTTCACGCATCAGTTTTTCAAGACAGATCATAAGCGAGGGCCAGCTTTCACCAAAGGCCTGGGCCATGGGGTAAGACAGAGTTAATATCTTAGAGTTGGTAGAATTATAGCAAATCATAGTGAAGGGCTAACTTAAAGGAGATAGATAGATCGATCCTAATAACTTACTCACTTAAAAAAGTCTTATCTATAAAAACCTTAAAGGAATTTTCCATTTACTTCACTGGTCTAGTAAAATTATACACACACACAGACATGCATATACATATATAAACATTCCCAGACATATTTTACATATTATTATGTAATTTGGCCCTTGTATTTTTAGTTTAAAATATTAATACTGTGAAATGTTATGTCTTCAAAAACACATTTTACCCTGATTAAATCTGCTTTCAATATTGTAAGGTGAGGTTTTTGCAGCATTATTTATTATCTTTCGTTTCAATAGTGTAGCTTCAAGTTATTCATAATAATTTTTATAAATACTACTTTTTATGCATTTTTAGAATTATGTATCATCATAGTGAAGTATATAATATATATGATATGAGCTCCATATAGTATATTAATCCTATTAAACACAAAGACACATCAGTTTGTAGCTTTGGTGGATAAACAAATTAATTTAGTAATTTGTGGCTATGAAAAAATGTAATTTTATTTAAAAATTCTAAAGAAAGCTGAATCAAATTATTTAATGATGAATTATATGATAGATACTTTAAGAACAACTTCAACAGCAACAAAATAAAATTTTTTCATAATTTTCTAGGTGGACTTAAATCATATTTATGGTGAAACTCTGGACAGACAGCATAAACTGCGCCTTTTCAAGGATGGAAAAATGAAATATCAGGTATGCTTCCTTTGAATACTAAGATTTAGTTATTACTTACCACTTATTACACCCATATTTTAAAATTCCTAAAAATGTGTTCCTTAACTTTTTAATATTTATTTATTACTGTTATTTTTTTAGATAATTGATGGAGAGATGTATCCTCCCACAGTCAAAGATACTCAGGCAGAGATGATCTACCCTCCTCAAGTTCCTGAGCATCTGCGGTTTGCGGTGGGGCAGGAGGTCTTTGGTCTGGTGCCTGGTCTGATGATGTATGCCACAATCTGGCTGAGGGAGCACAACAGAGTATGCGATGTGCTTAAACAGGAGCATCCGGAATGGGGTGATGAGCAGTTGTTCCAGACAAGCAGGCTAATACTGATAGGTAAACAAGAAAATGATGTACATCAAACCCTCTTCCCCAGGGAAAGCTAATGTGCTACCTTTGTTATGTTTTGAGTAACTGACAATATGTGGTAATCAAAAAATCACATACTCTATATTCATTAAATATGTAAGCATGACCCATCATATAACTATCTTTTGATATTGACAAGGAAGAAAATAGAAATGAAGGAATAGCAAATTAAAATTACATTCCAATTGCTCGAAAGCTTGTGATCAGAAACAAATAATGTTTTTCTTTATTTTGTACAAATAGGAGAGACCATTAAGATTGTGATTGAAGACTATGTACAGCACTTGAGTGGCTATCACTTCAAACTTAAATTTGACCCAGAACTACTTTTCAACAAACAATTCCAGTACCAAAATCGTATTGCTGCTGAGTTTAATACGCTCTATCACTGGCATCCCCTTCTGCCTGACACCTTTCAAATTCATGACCAGAACTACAACTATCAACAGTTTATCTACAACAACTCTATGTTACTGGAACATGGAGTTACCCAGTTTGTTGAATCATTCACCAAGCAAATTGCTGGCAGGGTAAGCATTATTATTGAAAAACAAAACAAAGGACTAGTCAGTATCTTTAGAATTTCTGCACAGAAATTATTTTTCTTAAACTTAATAAAAGAGTAGTTAGTTATATTGCTAGTAACATTGTTTTATTGATATAATAAACCTAACTTTTTACTTTTGAACCAATCTGGAAGAAAAATTTTTTAAAAAACAAAAAAAAAGAAGCTTCACTTTTTTTGAAAAGTCTAAACTTCTTAGTCTACAATTGTCAAACAAACAGCAAATTGTACCCCTACCTTAAAAATAGATGTTTTCAAAAGTATCTATAATCTTCTAGGAATAAATATTTTAGGCTTGAATACTAGTTTCATTTCTGAAATTTAAAAAGGCAAATTAGTTCTAGACTGCTGTCCCATTGAATTTTAGGCACAGCTCCTATTGAAATATATGTAAGCATCTTTCCAGGAAATAAAAATTGTCTCAGCTGGGAGTTTTAGTCTTGCCTGATTTGTACCTAAGGCAAGCTGAATACAAACAGTAAATATGCCTAAAATTCTCGTTTTACAACTAATTTTACTTTCCACAGGTTGCTGGTGGTAGGAATGTTCCATCTGCAGTAAAAAAAGTATCACAGGCTTCCATTGACCAGAGCAGGCAGATGAAATACCAGTCTTTTAATGAGTACCGCAAACGCTTTATGCTGAAGCCCTATGAATCATTTGAAGAACTTACAGGTAAGAAATGGTTTCTAAACTTCTTTAAAGAATCAGGGGGTCAAATGGAAACAGAGAAGTTAGAATCAAATTATTTTTTATTTTGTGAAGTTTGACATTGGTTGTATCTCTGTCTTCATCGCTGTCACAGGAGAGAAGGAAATGGCTGCAGAGTTGAAAGCACTCTATGGTGACATCGATGCTATGGAGCTGTATCCTGCCCTTCTGGTAGAAAAGCCTCGTCCGGATGCCATCTTCGGTGAGACAATGGTAGAAGTTGGAGCACCATTCTCCTTGAAAGGACTTATGGGTAATGTCATATGTTCTCCCGCTTACTGGAAGCCAAGCACTTTTGGTGGAGAAGTGGGTTTCAGAATCATCAACACGGCCTCAATTCAGTCTCTCATCTGCAATAACGTGAAAGGCTGTCCCTTTACTTCATTCAGTGTTCCAGATCCAGAGCTCACCAAAACAGTCACCATTAATGCCAGTTCTTCCCGCTCCAGACTAGATGATATCAATCCAACAGTACTGCTAAAAGAACGTTCGACTGAACTGTAGAAGTCTGACGACCATATTTATTTATTTATATGAACCATGTCTGTTAATTTAATTATTTAATAATATTTATATTGAACTCCTTACGTTACTTAACATCTCCTGTTGCGGAGAAAGGAGTCATACTTGTGAAGACTTTTCTGTCACTACTCTCAAGATTTTGTTGTTGTTGTTAAGTTTGGAAAAGTTGTTGTTAAGCGTTTATTCTCTTTTGTAAACCAGAGAGAAATGAGTTTTGACTTCTTTTTACTTGAATTTCAACTTATAAGAACAAAAGCAACGATGTTTGAATACTTAAATGCTGTTACAAGATGGCAAAATGCTGCAAGTTTTTACACTGTCAGTGGTTCCAGTGTATTTTCCATGATGCATTAGAAGCAACTAATGTTTGAAATTTTAAAGTACTTTTGGATGTTTATCTGTCATCAAACTAACAAAAATAGGTACCAGTGCATTACTAAAGGAATATTTAAATTAGACATTACCAGTAATTTCATGTCTACTTTTTTAAAGCAGCAATGAAACAATAATTTGAAATTTCTAAATTCATAGGGTAGAATCACTTTTAAAAGTTTGTTGTTTCTTAAAGTTTCAAACTTGTACATGTACCAAAAAGAAGCTGCCTTGGATTGAAATCTGTAAAATCAGTAGAAATTATACTACAATTATTTGTTAAAAGATTGTATAAGTGCTGTTCCTTTTCCACCAAAAAAGAGTGTAAATCTTTTTAGTGTGACTGTTACAACTTCCTTTTAAATCAAAATGCCAAATGTGTTAAGGTGGTGGAACCACTGCCGTCTTCTCTTAAAATAAGAATATTTGTTGTGAGATTCCTGAACTTGTTTATACGACTGGTAACATGTAAAATCTGTAGCAGCAAGAGTCTACCTTTAAAATAAGCAATAACAAAGAAGAAAACCAAATTATAGTTCAAATTTACGTTTAAATTTTTTAAAAGGAAACTTTTTTTATCCTTGTGCACTGCAGGCCTGGTACTCAGATTTTGCTGTGAGGTTAATGAAGTACCAAGCTGTGCTTGGATAATGATGTTTTCTCAGATTTTTCTGTTGCACAGCATAATTTAGCAGTCCATATCACACTGCAAAAGGCAGCAGCTGCCTCATACAATACCTCTTCAGAAATGCTTAAATTCATTTCACACGTTAATTTTGTCTCAGTCTTGAGAAGCCAATTCAGTAGGTGCATTGGAATCAAGCCTGGCTACCTGCATGCTGCTCCTTTTCTTTTCTTCTTTTAGCCGTTTCGCTAAGAGAAGGTGTCTTCTGATCACTTTATTTCTCCTATTTTGTTTTACTGGTTTAAGATCAGAGTTCACTTTCTGTAGATTCTGTCTATATTTTCTTACCTGAACTTTTGCAAGTTTTCAGGAAAACCTCAGCTCAGGACTGCTATTTAGCTCCTCTTAAGAAGATTAAGAGAGGAAAAAAAAGGGCCCTTTTAAAAATAGTATACACTTGTTTCAAGCGAAAAGCAGAGGATTTTACTTACAGCTAATTTTAGCTATCTGTGACCAATATGCCTGTAAAGAGGGTAGTGCCTCAGAAAGAACTGTAGGGGGTTTCTGACTGGAAGAAAGTTACCTTCCTATTCTAATTAATGCCCTTTCTTATTTAAAAACAAAACCAAACAACATCTAATTAGTTGTCAGCAGTAATAATAATGGTGATAATATTTCTTTTCCACATCTCATTGTCGCTGACATTGAATGGTACTGTATATTACTTAATTTATTGAAGATTATTATTTATGTCTTATTAGGACACTATTGTTATAAACTGTGTTTAAGCCTACAATCATTGATTTTTTTTCATTATGTCACAATCAGTATATCTCTTTGGAGTTACCTCTGGATTATTATGTAAACAATCAAAAGAAATGATTGTGTTAATATTTGTGAATAAAATTTTAGAAATCTGATTGGTATATTGAGATATTTAAGATTGAATGTTTGTTCCTAGTATTGACTTATGTGCTAGCCCACAAAGAATACTGTCTCATTAGCCTGAATGTGCCGTTAAGACTGACCTCTTAAAACTTTTTGAGGGACCTGCGGATGCTTCATTAATTTGTTCAGCCACAACTTATTGAGAAAATATTCTGTGTAAAGCACTGTGGGTTTTAATATTTTTAAATCAAACACTGATTACAGATATTAGTACTTATATAAATAACTGAAAAAAAATGTGTCTTTTACGAAGAGGGAGAAAATGAAATAAAAAGCATAAAAGAGAAATAACTCAGGAGAATCTGCTTTATGATTTTATGTTTAGAAGGTTTAAGGTTAAGAAAGAAATAGTCAGTATGTTTTATAAAACACTGTTCACTGAGTTTTTTTTAAAACTTGATTTGTTATTAACATGGATCTGCTGACGGAACCTGGGAATTTGGGTTGTATATGTGAATGTTTCAGTGCCTTAGACAAATGTGTATTTAACTTATGTAAAAGATAAGTCTGGAAACAAATGTCTGTTTATTTTTGTACTATTTAAAAATTGACAAATCTTTTCTGAAAATAAACTTTGATTGTTTCTATGTATCTTTGTCATATGGCATATGATTTCTCTGAATCATTATTCTTAAAGTAAACCATTATCCTGTGTTCTCCTACCTATTCAAAACTATGGCTGGCCCTTCATGAAATGGTTTTGCCCTCAGTTACACAGAGGCTTCCTAGAGTCACTATTTAAATCTCATAATCTCTTATTCACTGCGACACTGTGTTGGAAAGTGTCTACTTTGTGTATCTTTTTTTGTTTCTTTGTTTTTGTTTTTGTTTTTTTTGAGACGGAGTTTCACTCTTGTTACCCGGGCTGGAGTGCAATGGCGCAATCTCGGCTCACCGCAACCTCCGCCTCCTGGGTTCAGGCAATTCTCCTGCCTCAGCCTCGCGAGTAGCTGGGATTACAGTCATGCGCCACCATGCCCAGCTAATTTTTTGTATCTTTAGTAGAGACGGGCTTTCACGATTTTGACCAGGATGGTCTCGATCTCATGACCTCATGATCCACCCGCCTTGGCCTCCCAAAGTGCTGGCATTACAGGCTTGAGCCACCACGCCTGGCCTTTGTGTATCTTTATAGAAGATGGAAAACAAGTTTATTTTCATTGCCTAGTTAGGAAGAAGAAAAAGATACACAATAAGACGAAGAATAAGACAAATATTATGAAGATGGCACAAAATAAAGACGATCAAAGAGGAGGAAATGATACAAAGGTGGGCAAATCATTGATACAAAATCTCATAGGCTTTTGTCTACCTCTATCCTTGACACCTTGGTGATTTCAGTATTTACATGGACTGCACACATTTAGCATCCTCCCTGGCCTCTCCTCTTTGGCATTCTCCCTTCCGGTGATGCCTTCTTCCACCATATTTCCCCAAATTATACATATCTTGATATCATGATCATTCATTACAGTACCACTTCCAAAATCTTGATTCCAAGCATCTTTCAGCTCACCTATTCTAGTGCTTACACTCTAACATCAAACTCTCAGTTCCACTGAACCTGCTGATCTACCAACCTCATCACTTCACTATTTATCACCTCTTTTATATTTCCATTTGTTTCCATAGGCACCTAGCTCAGATTCTATCGTCCATCATTTTAATCACTCCCTTACGCTGTCTGCTCTCCCTCTATTGTGCTGAATTGGTGCAACTTGATTAACTCCAGCCATTCTCCTAATCTTTTCTATTTGGCTTCTCAGTAGTATTCAACACAAATAGCCATAGTCTCTTTATTGAAAGCACCCCCCCCAGCCACCTTGGCTTCATGGTTTGATACTCTCCAAACAACACCTAAGTAGTCGGCAGCAATTTTCTCTACGTTTCTCACACTGCTGCTACTCAGTCTTCTCTCTCTCTTTTTAAGCTCTTTTCCTTCCATTGTATCTACATGTTTAAGACTGTTGATCTATTCTCTGTCTGCATGTCTCCAGATTAATGACATTCGAGCTCATTATTTGACTTAATAAGCACTCCCAAATTTATGGCTCCAGGACCAATGTCTAATTGTCAGTGGACAACCTCTTCACTAAAAGTCATCAATGTAATTGCCTATTTTATATTCTTCCCTCCCAGCACCGTATATCCCAAATAATAATTATCCAACGTTAAAGATACTACCATCCCCTGGGATTTAAACAAGAAAGCTCTTCACTTCCATTGCCAATCCAACAGCAATCCTATTGACTACTACCCACAAATAAATCCTAAATCTGTCACCTTTTTTCCAACTTCACTACTACCAACCTAGCAGTGTAACAGTCTCTTAATTGGTGTTCACTTACCTATTCTTTCCTCAGTCCCAACCATTCTCCTTATGGCAGGGGCAGTAATTTTTTTTTAATATACTTTAAGTTCTGGGATACACGTGCAGAATGTGCAAGTTTGTTACATAGGTATACATGTGCCATGGTGATTTGCTGCACCCATCAACCTGTCATCTATATTAGGTATTTCTCCTAATGCTATCCCTCCCCTACCCCCCAATGCCTGATAGGCCCCAGTGTGTGATGTTCCCCCTCCCTGTGTCCATGTGTTCTCCTTGTTCAACTCCCACTTATGAGTGAAAACATGCAGTGTTTTGGTTTTCTTTTTCTGTGTTAGTTTGCTGAGAATGATGGTTTCCAGCTTCATCCATGTTCCTGCAAAGGAACATGATCTCATCCTTTTTTTATGGCTGCGTAGTATTCCGTCGTGTATATGTGCTGCATTTTCTTTATCTAGTATATCACTGATAGGCATTTTGGTTGGTTCCAGGTCTTTTCTATTGTGAACAGTACTGCTTTAAACATATGTTTGCATGCATCTTTATAGTAGAATGATGTATAATCCTTTGGGTATATAGCCAGTAATGGGATTGCTGGGTCAAATGATATCTCTGGTCCTAAATCCTTAAGGAATGGCCACACTATCTTCTACAATGGTTGAACTAATTTACATTCCCACCAATAGTGTAAAAGTGTTTCTATTTCTCCACATCCTCTTCAGCATCTGTTGTTTCCTGACTTTTTAATGATCACCGTTCTAACTGGCATGAAATGATATCTCATTGTGGTTTTGATTTGCATTTCTCTAATGACCAGTGATGATGAACTTATTTTTGTATGTTTGTTGGACACATAAATGTCTTCTTTTGAGAAGTGTCTGTTCATATCCTTCACCCAGTTTTTGATGGTTTTTTTTTTCTAGTAAATTTGTTTCAGTTCTTTGTAGATTCTGGATATTAGTTATCTGTCAGATGGACAGATTACAAAATTTTTCTCCCATTCTGTAGGTTGCCTGTTCACTCTGATGATAGTTTCTTTTGCTGTGCAGAAGCTCTTTAGTTTAATTACTTCCCATTTGTCAATTTTGGCCTTTGTTGCCATTGCTTTTTGTGTTTTAGTCATGAAGCTTTTGCCTATGCCTATGTCCTGAATGGTATTGCCTAGGTTTTCTTCTAGGGTTTTTATGGTTTTAGATTGTATGTTTCCGTGTTTAATCCTTTAATGCAAAAAAGGCCATCAATAGAATTCAACACCCCTTCTTGCTAAAAACTCTCAATAAACTAGATATTGATGGAACATATCTCAAAATAATAAAAGCTATTTATGACAAACCCACAGTCAATATCATACTGAATGGGCAAAAGCTGGAAGCATTTCCTTTGAAACCTGGCACCAGATAAGGTTACCTCTCTCACCACTTCTATTCAACATAGTATTGGAAGTTCTGGCCAGGGCAATCAGGCAAGAGAAAGAAACAAAGGGTATTCAAACAGAAAGAGAGGAAGTCAAATTGTCTCTGTTTGCAGATGACATAATTGTATATTTAGAAAACCCCATCATCTCAGCCCAGAAACTCCTTAAGCTGATAAACAACATCAGCAAAGTCTCAGGATACAAAATAAATGTGCAAAAATCACAAGCATTCCTATACACTAATAATAGACAAACAGAGAGACAAATCATAAATGAACTCCCATTCACAATTGCTACAAAGAGAATCAAATAACTTGGAATACAACTTAAAATGCATGTGAAGGACCTCTCCAAGGAGAACTACAAACTACTGTTCAAGAAAATAAGAGAGGACACAAACAAATGGAAAAACATACCATGCTCATAGATAGGAAGAATCAATATTGTGAAAATGGCCATACTATCCAAAGTAATTTACAGATTGAATGCTATACCCATTAAGCTACCATTGACTTTCTTCACAGAATTAGAAAAAACTACTTTAAATTTCATATGGAACCAAAGAAGACCCTGTATAGCCAAGACAATCCTAAGCAAAAAGAACAAAGCTGGAGGCATCATGCTACCTGACTTCAAACTATACTACAAGGCTACAGTAACCAAAACAGCATGGTACTGGTAGCAAAACAGATATATAGACCAATTGAACAGAACAGAGGCTTCAGAAAGAACGCCAAAGATCTACAACCATCAGATCTTTGACAAATCTGACAAATACAAGCAATGGGGGAAATAGTCCCTATTTAATAAATGGTATTGGGAAAACTGGCTAGCCACATGCAGAAAACCGAAACTGGACCCTTCCTTACACCTCCTTATATAGGCAGTAATTATTTCAAAACACAATTAGATCATGCTTCGCCCATGATTAAAATCTTCCAGTGGCTTCCTACTACACAACGGATAAATATAAGCTTCTTGTCCTACCCTACGAGGATTGCAGTGGTCTATTTCCTGCCCATTTATCTGAGCTTATCTACTAAAATTCCACACTTATTCATTATGCTTCAGACACAGTGGCTTTCTTGTGATTTCCTCAGTAGCAGCAATTCTCAGGTTTTGCCCCTATTGTGAATATTTCTTATGCAGATTTTCATATCCTTCTCAATGTTCAGATCTCAACTCAAATTTCTTCTCTTTAGAAAGGGCTTCTCCAACCATCAAACTAAAGCAACTACTAAGGCTGTTTCATTCTCTTTATACCGTTTATTTCTATCTAATGTTATCTTATTTGTGTGTTTACTATCTCGATCCCCTTTCTGGAATTTTATGTCTGCAAAAGAAAGGACCTTGCCTGCATTCTTCACTGGTTCCAGAACAGTGCCTGACATTTAAAAGGCAATCAAAAATATGTGATTAATAAATAAGAACAGGCTTCATGAAAGAAGTAGAATATGTGGTGAGTCTTGAAGAAAGAGTAAGATCTCAGAGAGCAGAGACATCAACAATGAAAAAGTTTGTAGTTTCTTCTTGAACTAAAAATTCACTTACTTATATGTAATGCCTTTCTGCTTATGTTAACAAAATACTGCAAAATTATGAGCTAAAAGAGCGCAAATTCATTATCTAAAGTTCTGGAGGTTAGAAGTTAGAAATAGGTCTTATGAACTAAAATCAAGGTGTCAGCAGGGCTGTGTTTTTTCCACAAGTTCTAGGGGAATCTGTTCCTTGTCTTTTCCAGCTTCTAAAGACTGCCTTGGCTCACAGTTCCTTTCTTCATCTTCAAAGGTAACAGGGTAACATCTTCCAAAGTCTCTGACTGATTCTCTTACCTTCCCCTCTCATAAGGACCTTTCTGATTATCCTGGGTCCCATGCAGATAATCTAGGAAATTCTCTCCTGCTCAAGATCCTGAATTTCTTCACATTTATAAAGTCCCTTCTGCCATGTAAGGTAACATTCAATGGACATTTTGGGAGAGTTATTATTTTGTTTACCATACCACACAACCCAGCTGTATTTGCACTCTTGACCAACTATCCAAGAATTGTACTCCTGGGCATTTATCCCACAAAAATAAAAACCTGTGTTCATGCAAAAACCTACACATGAATGTTGTAGCAGATTTATTCATGATAGCCAAAAACTGGAAACAACCCAAAGTCCATCAATAGGTGAATGATTAAACGAACTGTCGCAAGCTGTGGTATATCCACACAGTGAAACAGTACACAGCAAAAGGAATCAGTTGAAGCCCTTAAGAGCAAAGAGTAAGGTTTCCTCAAAGGAGAGGAAATTCTCCTTAAGTCTGTGCTCTGGTTTAAATGATGGAGTTTTATCCAAAATTCATGTTGAACTTAATCCCCAATGCAACAAACAGTATTAAGAGGTGTGTTCTTTGGGAGATGATTCAGTATGAGGGCTCTATGCTCACAAACAGGATTAGCACTCTTATAAAGGGGATTGTGGGAGTGCGTTCCCTTCTTCTGCTCTTCTGCCATGTTAGGATGCAGCAAGAAGACCTTCACAAGACACATAAACTGCCAGCAACTTGATTTTAGAATTCTCATCCTCTGGAACTGTGAGAAATAAATTTCTGATGTTTATAAATTAGCCAGGCTGTGGTATTTTGTTATAGCAGCTCATTTGGACTAAGGTTGACTGAAACATAAAAACCCTGCCTGAGGGAGAGATGCAATGGTGCACATCTGTAATCCTAGCACTTTAGGAGGCTGAGTTGGGTGGATCACGAGGCCAGGAGTTTGAGACCAGCCTGGCCAACATAGTGAAAACCTATCTCTACTAAAAATATAAAAATTAGCCAGGTGTGGTGGTGAGTGCCTGCAATCCCTGCTACTCAGGAGGCTGAGGGAGGAGAATTGCTTTAATCCAGGAGGCAGAGTTCACAGTGAGCTGAGATCATTTCACTGCACTCCAGCCTGGGTGACACAGCAAGACTCTGTCTCAAACAAAACAAGACAAAACAAAACAAAATCCTGCCTGAGTTTCCAGCCTGCTGTCCTACAGAGTTCTGACTCAAAACTACATTAACTCCTACTTGAATTGTCAGCCTCCTGGCCTGCCCTACAGATTTCAGACAATCCAGCCCCCCACAATCCCATAAGCCAATTCCTTAAAGTCACTCTCTTTCTCTCTTTTTCTTCATACTCAGACACACACACACACACACACACATCATTGTCAAAATCCTGCAACAGGGTGGTACATTGATTACAATTGACAAATCTACACTGATACAGCATAATTATCCAAAAGCCATAGATTACATTAGAGTTCACTGTTGGAGTCGTACATTCTATAGGTTTGTACAATGCATAATGACGTGTATGCATCATTATAACAGAGTACAAAGTACTTTCAGTGTCCTAAAAATCCTCTTTACCTCTCCAAACTTCCCAGCACTACCCACCAACTCCTGTCAACCACTGATGTTTTTATTACTACTATATCCACAGTTTTGCCTTTTCCAATGATAGTCAAAATTCCAGAGAATGTAGCCTTTTCAGATTGGCTTCTTTCACTTAGTAATATGCATTTATAGTTTCTCCTTGTCCTTCCATGAATTGATAACTTATTTCTTTTAGTACTGACTGGTATTTCATTGCCTAGATATATCACAATTTATTATCCATTCACCTACTCCAGGACATCTTGGCTGTCTTCAAGTTTTGGCAATTATTAATAAATGTGTTATAAACATATGTGTGCAGGTTTTTTGTATGAACTAACTTTTCAACTCCTTTGGAAAAATACATGTTACAGGACTACCATTTTTGTATGCACGCTGTGTGGTAATATACCAATACACTGAGATAGCAGGGTTTGCAGCAGAGAGTTTCTCACAGGGTAGCTGAGTGAGGACATATTTGAGAAACCCTCAAATATGTCTCCCTGAGGCATTCTGGGCTGAGATTTTTAAGGAGATCATGGAGAGCAAAGCGCTGGAAAATTAGGGTTGTTTTTTGATCAGAGCATGGGGGATGAATTAATCAAGATATAAAAGATGCATTATTTTGTGAGTAAGCTTCTCATGGGGTCTTTTAGACCAGCTGATGCCAGTGGGTTTCTTCAAACCAGCTGGTATCAGCAGTTTCACCAGCATTCAGAACCTGAAAGAATATCTCAAATGGAAAACTTAATATTATTTAAATTGCTATCTATATATTTAAATTGCTATCTATAAAGCAGTTAAGGGAGCTACACTCTTGTGGCAGGGCTTATATGATTCGAGGGCAATAGACAAAAAACTATTGGGAAGCAGGTCAGACAGCAAGTTGACCTAATGATTATTGCTGAATGTGCTGCAAGCTTGTTTTATTTTTGTTTCCCCCGTTCCTTGATTGGTTTTATGAAGTTTATAGGAATGCTTTCACAAGGAATACAATTTTATGGTATTGAGCTCTATGGTAAGAGTATGTTCAGGCTACAGTAACCAAAACAACATTGTATTGGTACAAGAACAGACACACAGACAAATGGCACAGAATAGTGAACTCAGAAATAAGACTGCATACCTACAATGATCTGATCTTTGACAAACCGGATAAAAACAAGCAATGGCAAAAAGATTTCCTATTTAATAAATGGTGCTGAGAGAACTGACTAGTCATATGCAGAAAATTGAAACTGGGCCCCTTTCTTACATCTAATACAAAAATTAACTCAAGATAGACTAAAGATTAAATGTAAAACCCAAAACTACAAAAATCTTAGAAGAAAATCTAGGCAATACTATTCAGGACATAGGCACGGACAAAGATTACGTGACACAAACACCAAAAGCAACAACAACAAAAGTAAAAACTGACAAATGAGATCAATTAAACTAACAAGCTTTTGCAAAGCAAAAGAAACGATCATCAGAGTGAACAGACAACCTACAGAATGGGAGAAAATGTTTTCAATCTATTCATCTGACAAAGGTCTAATATCCAGAGTCTACAAGGATCTTAAACAAATTTACAAGAAAAAAACCCAACAACCCCATTAAAAAGTGGGCAAAGGACATGAACAAACATTTCTCCAAGAATACATACTTGAAGCCAACAAACATATGAAAAAAAGCTCAACATCACTGATCATTAGAGAAATGCACCAGCCTGGCCAACATAATGAAACCCCATCTCTACCAAAAATACAAAAAATTAGCTGGGCATGGGAGCACATGCTTGTAATCCCAGCTACTCATAAGGCTGAGGCAGGAGACACACTTGAACCTGGGAAGCAGAGGTTGCAGTAAGCTAAGATTGCCCCACCGCACCCCAGCCTGTGTGACAGAGTGAGACTCCATCTGAAAAGAGAGAAAGAGAGAGAGAGAGAAATGCAAATCAAAATCACAGTGAGATACCATCTCATGCCATTCAGAATGGTTATTACTAAAATGTCAGGAAACAACAAATGCTGGCAATGTTGCAGAGAAATAGGAATGCTTTCACATTGTTAGGAATGTAAGTTATTTCAGCCATTGTAGAATACTGTGTGGCAATTCCTCAAAGACACAGAAGCAGAAATACCATTGAACCAGCAGTCCCATTACTGGGTATATACCTAAAAGAATATAAGTCATTCAATTATAAAGCTATATCCATGCTTATGTTTATTACAGCACTATTCACAATAGCAATGACTTGGAATCAACCCAAATGTCCATCAATGATAGACTGGATAAAGAAAATGTGGCACATATACACCATAGAATACTATGCAGCCATAAAAAGAAACAACATCATGTTTTTTGTGGGTAAATGGATGAAGCTGGAAGCCATTATCCTCACAAACTAACACAATAACAGAAAAACAAACACTGCATGTTCTCACTTCTAAGTGTGAGCTGAATGATGAGAACACATGGACACGTCGGGGAAAACAACACACACTGGGACCTCCAACACACATTGGGAGGGGCAGGGGGAAGGAGAACATCAGGAAGAATAGCTAATGATGCTGGCTTAATACCTAGGTGATGGGCTGATTGTGCAGCAAACCGCCACGGCACACATTTACCTGTGTAACAAACCTGCGCATCCTGCGCAGGTGACCCACAACTGAAAATAAAAGTTGAACCAAAAAAAAGAACAAAATATGACTAAATGTAAAAGAAACCTATGGCCTAATTGATGGTTCTAAATTACTGAAGAGAAGATATTAACTGAAGAAACATGTTCTGTCATCCCGAAAGAGGCAACTCAACAAAATTGTGTCCATGCACCTGCAATATTGTTGGCACAGTTTTAGAATAAAATAGAACTCTGACCCACTGGAGGATTATACTCCCAGAGCACCAGGATTGTAAGTAAATTCCCCCAAATTTGTGAATCTACTAAGAAACTCAAATCTGTATGTTATCAAGGAGAAAAAATGAAGTTACAATATTGAGTTTTTTTTTTTTTAATTTTTTTTTTTTTTAAAGACAGGGTTTCACCATGTTGATCAGGCTGATCTTGAACTCCCGACCTCAGGTGATCCACCCGCCTTGGCCTCCAAAGTGCTTGGATGACAGGCGTGAGCCACCACACCCAACCACAATATTGAAAGCTTACCAGAAGACTATTAAGTCTAATTTGCAGACACTAAAAATTACCCCTAAAAAAAGGACATGGTGTATGTGCATGAATGTGTGTTACATATGAAAGTCAGTCTGAGTCTTCATTCATTTACGGGAATAGATGTCAGCAGAACTGAAAGAGTTCTGGTAGCAAAAGGTCTCCCCTGGATGTTTTCTTAGCTTCAAGTAGTTAATTCAACTCTCTCAAACCATATGGCTTCCTGGATTCTAGGAGGGAGAATCCAATATTTACAAAATATTGTAAGATTATGGAGTCAGAAGAAGAAATAAATTTTGGGATCAAGGGAGCTGTACATCATCAGGATTATTTTTATAATTTTCACTACATGTTATGAAAGGAAAAAAGCAGTCCTAGAATCCGCACTAATCACTGGCACGGATCACAAACATAGGACCTCCCATGAAGAGCCAGAATATGTTTGTTTTTAGTATAATTGTTTTTCTGTGTGTTGGGGGAGGAGGAAGGAGTGTGAATGGTTTAGGTAAAGAGTGGGAGTGGGAAAATTTATTAGAAAACATAAATAAATTTTGTTCTTAAGTAACTTCCTCTGAATGAATCTGACTAATCTTGCCAGTGTTTTCTTGGCTTCCAAGAAATCTTTATCAAACAAGGAAGTGGGTCAGCCAGACCTAGGCAAGACGAGACAATTGGTTGGTATGTAAATAGCTGAACGGTTTCTCCTGTAAATCAGTAGGGGATTTGTAAAATTTCTAGACTTAAAATGTTGCTTGTCATATCTCAGAGGCTCTCCCCACCTTTTCATCTGCCTTCACCCTGAATTCACTGATATACTTACACATGCACACAAATTAAGAGGTGGAAATATCCAGGAAAATCAGTTTAATAAGAAACTCGAGATTTTTCAATGCTACATAGATAAAGCTAAACAGAGGAGAAATACAGTTACATTAAATACAACAAATGATCCTTTGTTAAAAATATGATTCCTCCTAGATTGATCCTAAGAGCTATCATTTATGAAGAGAAAGTTTTAGTTACAGGAGAATCTGATTGCATATGTCTGAGAATAAAGTAGCAACTCTTAGAGGTGTGGTCTATAGACTCCCTAGTCCATACTCTCCTTGAACAATCTGTAATTAGACATTGAGGGCTCTGCACATGGCTCAGAGTTTCGCACCTCTCCGCAACTCTCGTCCACCTTCTAGATGATTTCGGAGGCTGTGTAGATACCCCATTCAACGGTCTACGATTTTCAGTTCTACTCCATTCAGCCACCCTCCGCCCCTTTCCAAGTCCACCTTTAATCAACATTCGGCACCATCCCATCTCATAAAGTTCAACCCACAGCCTTTAACCTGACTCTTGGACCAACAATTCTCTCCTATCTTAGCTTATGCCACATTACACTCACACTTCATGTAGGCCTATCCCATATTCCTCTATTTTATTTTACTCAACCAGTCTGCTTTTGACTTTTCTTTCTTCTCCATCATATATTCTCTTTTCATAAATTATTTATGTATTTATTTATTTTAGAGATGGGGTTGCACTATGTTGGCCAGACTGGTGTGAACCCCTGACTTCATGATCCACCCACCTCCATCATACATTCTCATTGTCTAGTGATAACTGTTCCTAATATTTTGAAAACTAGGAATATTAAAATGTTCTAACTTGAATAGAAATCTTACTTCTTATATAGTCATAACTATATATAAAAACTACAATATATATGTTTATGTATATAAACTTTTTTCTAGCTTTATTGAGATATAATTGATAAAATCATGTATATTATAATGTGCAGTGTTTTGATGTATGTATCCATTGTGAAATGCTTGCCACAATCAAACTTGTTAACATGTCTACCATGTCGCATAGTTTTGTGTGTGTGTGTAGTGAGAACATTTAAAATCTACTCTCTTAGCAATGTTCAAGTATATAATACTTTATCATTACCTACAGTCACCATTCTGCACAACAGACTTACAGAATTCATTCATCCTGTCTAACTGAAACATTCATGCTTTGCAATTTTAAAATCTTGTTAAAGTATTGCTCATTTTACAGTCTATATTCTACTAATTTTACAGTTTTGTGTTTCACAATTAGGCTTCAATGCATCAAGAGCTCACCTTTACTAAAGTAGAGTAGAAGTGAAAATTTGTGGAGGTCAGTTCTGAGAAGCATCAGGGAGCACTGTTGGCGTGGATTAGGCAGGTGAGCTAAGGACATGAGACTTCCCGACTGTCTGGAGCCAGGCACTGCCCACCCAGCCCTCACTCCCCAGGCAGGAAACTACTGGCCTACTCTCAGGAGGTTACACTAGATGGATTTTGGACAGCAGAGGAAAGGGGTAAAGAGCAGCAGGAGCTGGGCACTGTGGCTCACACCTGTAATCCCAGTAGTTTGGGAGGCCGAGGCGGGCGGATCACCTGAGGTCGGGAGTTCAAGACCAGCCTGACCAACATGGAGAAACCCTGTCTCTACTAAAAATACAAAATAGCCCGGCGTGGTGGTGTATGCCTGGAATCCCAGCTACTTGTGAGGCTGAGGAGGCGAATTGCTCGAACCTGGGAGGCAGAGGTTGTGGTGAGCCGAAATCACGCCACTGCACTCCAGTCTGGGCAACAACAGTGAAACTCTGTCTCAAAAAAAAAAAGAAAAGGGGGCAGAGGTAAAACTACTTGTCAAAATAGAAGGAATAAGTGAATGTCTACATACTGAATAGTAAGAGCCCAGCTAATCCCCTTGTTCAGAACAAATATATGCCCTCTAAGCAAGAGATTGGAACCTTCTTTCCTCCAGACTATAGACCGCACCAGAGAGAAATTCTCCAGATACAGTGAAGCAGTGATAAATACCATACAGAAAACAGCATACGAATTGGGGTAGATTATTTGGAAAGGCCAGTGGTGGCCTCAATGATCAGGTGACATTTGAGCAGAGACTTGAAACAAGTGAGAAAGCCACGAGGGTAATATGGCTTGGATCTGTGACTTTGGCCAAATGTCATGTCAACTTGTAATCCCTAATGCTGGAGATGGGTCCTGGTGGGAGGTGACTGGACCTTGGAGGCAGTCTCTCATGAGTAAGTTAGCAACACCACCCTAGAGTCGTTCCCATGAGATCTTGTTTAAAAGTGTGTGGCACCTCCCCTACGTCCCTCTCACTTCCTCCTGCTCCAGCTATGTAAGACAGTCCTGCTTCCCCTTTGCCTTTCACCATCATTGTTAAGTTTCTTGATGCATCTCCAGAAGCAGAAGCCACCATGCGTCCTGTATTGCCTGCAGAATAAATGGCCTGTGGGCCATTAAACTTCTTTTCTTCATAAATTACTCAGTCTCAGGAATTTGTTTATAGCAGTGGAAGAACAGACTAATACAGATGGTAACGGAGAGAAAGGTATATAAATAAGAAAGAAGAAACAGAACTTGCAAACCTCCTGAAGTAGAAGTGCTTGGAATATTTGAGGAACAGCAAGGAGCCCAGTGGGTTGCACCGGTATGAGCAGGACGGAAACTAGCAGAAGATGAAGTCAGAGACAAAACCATACGCTGAATCATCTAAAGCTTCATAGATTTATCCTAAAAGGGATGGAGATTCTCTGGAAGTTTTGAACAGAGGTGTGACAAGAACTGACTACATATTGAGAATCTGACTACCTTTTAGATGCTTACAAATTATTGCTTCTGGTATCTCTCCTGTCTTGTTTCTGCTGTCTTTGTAAAGAGAAGGATCTTAATGTGTGTTGATTTTATGGTATGTGTTTGAGAGTAAAGAAAAACAGCAAGTCTTCAGTCCTGGTTGTGGTCCATCCCTTCCTAATGCACAAACGTGCCCAACATAGAAGAAGACTGATTTTCTTTGGGAAACTTCACTTACTGCTGAGGGAGTGATTCTACCCATTTATATATCTTTGATTTTATTTTTGAGAGAGCTAATATTAATATGCCTGATATAATTATAAACAAAAGTACCTGCATTCGCTCTTTGCACCCCCTTCTCTGAGTTTCATTGCAAAGCTTTCCTGGGATGACTGACAATGAAGAGTGATTGTGGACTGGCTTCCCCATGTGGAAAGAAAGATGACTGATGGAATTTCCTCATAATATACTTCCATCTCCAAGACCCAAAGGAGAAATCCTCTTCTCTAGTTTCAATAAAACCACAAAAGGAAAGCTTCTGGATGGCCTAGCTGGGATCACATGTTCATCCTTGGCTTAATTACTGTGGATAGAGGAATGAATGAGTCACTCTGACAGGCCAGGTCCAGCTCAGGTGCCCATCCCAGCCCTGGGGAGAAGGTGCTAGGAGGGATAGCCTGGCAGGAAGAGCAGGAGAGACCAGGGCATACAAAATACACGAGCATCTAATATACATGACATACAAAACCTCTGGCAACCTGGTGACCACCTGCTCCTCCAGCCCTTATGTTGCTCCACTCATGAATTTGGACTTTGTGCTCCAGAAATGACCAGAGAAGCTCAGAGCATGAACTCTGGAGTCAGCACATCTAGGTTTGCATTAGAAATTTACAATTCACTCATTACGTGACCTTAATTTTTTTTTTAGTCTTTGTTTCTTAATTTTTTTAAATATAGTAAATAATAGAATCAAAGGAAACATGGCGTAACACATGTAACACATGTGGCATAGGGTGGCAAGTGTGAGATTTTAGGAAGTTTATAAATAGCACCCCTTTTTTCCTTTCTCATGCTTGCTTAATTTAGAGATACACCCAGCAATCAGGAGAATGAAAATACCTTGAAAACCTGTCAGGTCATGTGTTTCTGCTCAGAACTGTGAGATGTTTCCCATCTCACACAGAGAAAAAGCCAAAATCATTATAGGCCCACAAGGCCCTGAAATCATCTTGGCCACCCTCCAAATCTCAGTTACCTTCTCCTCATCTCCTGTGCTGTCCTCCTTCACCGCATCACACTGCCGCCCTGGCCTCACCACCTCGCCTCAAACATTTAGAAACGCTCTCACCTCAGGTCCCCTATCCTTGCTTTTTTTTTGTTTTTTATTTTTTTTTTAATTGTACTTTAGGTTCTGGGGTATATGTGCAGATTATGCAGGATTGTTGCATAGGTACATACATGGCAAGGTGGTTTGCTGCCTCCATCCCCCATCACCTACATCTGGCATTTCTCCTGATGTTATCCCTCCCCAACCTCCCCACCTCCTGCTGTTCCTCCCTTGGCCCCCCACAACAGACCCTAGTGTGTGATGCTCCCCTCCCTGTGTCTATGTGTTCTCATTTTTCAACACCCACCTATGAGTGAGAAGATGCAGTGTTTGATTTTCTGTTCTTGTGTCAGTTTGCTGAGAATGATGGTGTCCAGATTCATCCGTGTCCCTACAAAGGACACAACTCATCATTTTTTATGGCTGCATAGTATTCCATGGTGTATATGTGCCACATTTTCCTTGTCCAGTCTATCGTCAATGGGCATTTGGGTTGGTTCCAGGTCTTTGCTATTGTAAACAGTGCTATTATGAACATATGTGTGCATGTGTCTTTATAATACAATGATTTGTAATCCTTTGGGTATATACCCAGTAATGAGACTGCTGGGTCAAACGGAATTTCTATTTCTAGGTCCTTAAGGAAGCGCCACACTGTCTTCCGCAATGGTTGAACTGATTTACACTCCCACCAGCAGCGTAAAAGTGTTCCCATTCCTCCACATCCTCTCCAGCATCTGTTGTCTCCAGATTTTTTAATGCCCTTGCTTTTCCCACTGCGAAAAAGACTCTAGGCTCATGCATGTACCTGGCTACTCGCTACTCAGGGAAGGAAACAGACACAGTCTTTGCTCTCATTGAGCTGATAGGCTAGAGGGGATGTGGGCATTAAATGCATAGACAAACAAGAGTGATATGATTATAAAGTGTGATGAGTGCTATGACATAAAATGTCTGTACTCTCAGTGAAAATAATAGAATGGAATTTTCAGAAGTCCTGAATTCTGAACGGTGGATGAAGGAAGGGCCTCACAAGGCAGCGTCATGAAGGTGAGAGTGGTATGAAAATAACATGATCGGAAAGTAGAGGCCATGTCCAAGGCCCGTTGTCTAACCTATCAGAGACAGAACAATAGTGAATAGTCACCTGAGAGCCAGGCAGAGAAGTCAGCGTCTGGAATGTTCAGACGCACCCAGACGCTGGCAGATGGAGGTCAAGAACAGGAAATTCAGTACATGTAGGAATCCAATTAAAAGGGAACTAGTCTAATGAGATCAGAGCATAATCAAGAATGAGACTGATTCAGCGCTTTATTGAGAGCTAATTGGTGGGCCTTCTTATAACCCTTCTTTCTTAGAGAAAATTGTTCTTGGAACAAAATGGGGCTCTTTCTTTACCTCTCCACTAAATTGCAAATAAGTAAGGATAATATTATTTGAGGAGTAATCTTGGCTATTTTCAAAATTTTTTTAAAATTTTTTGTTTTAAAAAATTGTAGACTCGGAGAAAGTTGCAAAACATAGTATATAAAGTCCTCTGTACTGTTTGCCTAACTCCTCCTAATAGTGACATTTTATGGAAATGTAATACAATATCAAAACTAGGAAACTGGAATTGGCACAATATTGCTAATCAGACCACAGACCTTACCTGGTTTTCACACGCAGTTATGTGTGTGTGTGTATGTGTGTGTGTGTGTGTGTGCACTTCAATGCAATTTGATAGCATATCCAGATTCATGTAGCCACCATCACAATCAAGATACACAACTGTTCCATCAGCATAAAGAAACTCCTCACACTCTTCTTATGTAGTGAGCCACCTTCCATCCCAATCCTGATCCCTGGCAGCTGCTAATCTGTTCCTTATATTTATAGTTTTGTCATTTTGATAATTATATACTATGTAATCTTTTGAGATTGACTTTTTTTTTTTAACAGAGATCCACCCAAGTTGTTCATGTATCAATAGTTCATTCCTTTTAAATTGTTGAGTGGTGTTCCATTATATGGATGTACTGGTGTTTGCTTAACCATTCACTCATTGAAGGACATTTTACCTGTTTCCCTTCCATTTTTATTTTTAAAATGTGCAAACCTCAGGTCTTCTGCCTTTACAAATAACTTAATCGACCTCACTAGTGATTGGTACATACTGAGAGTTGCTGAGCAAGGTGAATGCAGTTGGAGGTGACAGCAGGTGGGTCATAAAAGCTGCTACCCTTTGTAATGAGCATCACATAGGATGTCACTCTGTATAAACGACTTTGTGAGGGTAACTTTTCAAATGATCTAAACCCAAATTAACTGATAGCTTCATTTTAAATGTGGTCAACTCTTAGGAGGGAGGGAACCAGAGACAGTGAGCATGAGGCAAAGAGGGTCGGTCCATTGGAGATGTCACATAAGCGTAAAGAAGTGGGGTGACGGGGGAAATGGTGTGGGAATGAGTACAACATACCTTTCCTGTGGTTCTGAAACAGGGAAGATGACCACATACACATCACTTCCACTTCCTGTTTCCCTCAAATCACCACTGGCTGGGCTGTCATTCCCCTTTTAGTACCACGCCCCTTTTCCCCTGCACTTTATGGCTGGTAAAAACATTCCATTACTCATTTTATAAAGCTATATATAGAAAGAAGACCAAAAACTGCAATGTTTTGCATTAGGACACATTCAGAAGAGTTTCTGGTTTATTTGTTTGTTTGTGTGACACAAAGTCTCATTCTGAGCCCCAGGCTGGAGTGCAGTGGCACGATCTCAGCTCACTGCCACCTTTGGCTCACTGCAACCTCTGCCTCTTGGATTCAAGAGATTCTCCTGCCTCAGCCTCCTGCCCAGTCTGAATATGTTCTTTTTTAAATCAACTAAGGTCCTAAGTATTTGAAGTTAGCTTAGTCCACTTTGGGTAAATAGTTTACCCAATCTTAACATCAGTTGCTATACCTGTTAAGCAGAAGAATCACCTTGTCTTCCTGAAGACAATAAAACAGGTAAAAATAAAACTACTTAAACTGCTACTTTTCTTATTTCATTAAAATAGCATTCTGCCAAAATATCCTATGAGAAAGAGAAAGTCCCTAGATGAACAAATATAAATTTTAGATATAGTCTCTCCTCTCAGTGGGCTCACAATTCTGGAGAAAGCCAGAATTGAATGTATAAAACATAAAGTATATGCAAATGCAATTATTCTAGCAATTAAAAATAAATATTTCCGCTGGGCACGGTGGCTTATGCCTATAATCCCAGCACTTTGAGAGGTCAAGGCGGGCCGATCACGTAAGCTCAGGAGTTCGACAGCAGTCTAAGAACACGGTGAAACTCAGTGTCTACTAAAATATAAAACATTAGCCGAGCGTGATGGCACCCACCTGTAAATCCCAGCTACTTTGGGGGCTGAGGCAGGGGAATTGCTTGAACCCAAGATCACGCCACTGCACTCTAGCCCGGGTGACAGAATGAGACTGTGTCTCAAAAGTAAAAGAAGAAAATCAAATAAAATAATTTCTATTTCTTGGTTCCTTGACATCGTCTTCCTCATTCTGCCTTGGTTGCCTACTCTCATGGTCCTCACTGAAACAGAGCCATCACACTATTAAAGCACACATCCTGCTCTGTGGCCATTTCCTCCCATCCTTCCAGACACCTTGTTGAAACTCCTCATGGGATCACACCTGGATCTCCACAGACCCTCTGGTCATTCACACGTCTGCTATGTCTCTCCTTTCTTTAGGCCCTTCAGTCATTTGTTCTCTTCCTTTCCAGAATAAATACACTGGTCTATCCCCTCCATAGTTCTTTTGCCAAAAACTCCAAGTCCCTTGTCCCTCTCCTTCCTTCCTTTTTCTGATAAAATCTCTGGAAGAAACTACTTACTCAACACTTTCTTCACATTTTCTCCATACTCACTCTATACTCATGCACCAGAATTTAAATGAAAAAGTCACACAAGAGAGAAAGCTGGTACTTTTTTTTTTTTTTTTTTTTGAGACAGGCCTGGTGCAGTGGCTCACACACCTGTAATATCAGCACTTTGGGAGGCTGAGGTGGACGGATCACCTGAGGACAAGAGTTTAAGACCAGCCTGGCCAACACGGTGAAACTCCGTCTCCACTAAAAACACAAAAATTAGCTGGGTGTGGTGGCGCGCCCCTGTAGTCCCAGCTACTCAGGAGGCTGAGGCAGGAGAATCACTTGAACCCAGGAGGCGAATGTTGCAGTGAGCTGAGATTCTGCATCACTGCACACCAGCCTGGCACTGGCACAATGAAAAAGGAATGGGATTTCCAACAATATCCACCCAGGGGTAGAGGAATTTTAAAGGATTTTTTTGTTTGTTTGTTTTTAGCTGGCTCAGGTTTGAGCATGGAAAATAGGACCCTCTCATAATAAATGTTATGTTTTGTCAGTAAGTACATACATGTTCAATATAAGTTATTCCAACATTTTTAAAAGGAGATTGGAGAAGGAAAAGCCAGGGGAAGAGGCAGAGAAGCTTTGGCCAGACAGTCAAGAGAGATCAGAACAATCTCCCAGAAGTCAAAGGCACAGAGTGTTTCGAGAGCTGTGCAGTAATGTTCAATGCCATCAAGTGAATTACCCACAGTGAATGGTTGGAATAATGACTTGTTAGTCTAAACGTTTGTAATTAACGATTCATTTTGTAAACACCCTCATATCCAAGATATCCTTTCAACAACTTATTTATAAATTCCTAATTAAGATAGAGGGCAAGATTCCTGGTTTATAATTTACGGAACTCATTTTATTCTTCTTTATGAAAACATCACGTAATTAAAGCAGGAGTATCTAATAGATGACAGTCTCATGCTATTGCCCAGAAAATGCACAGAAAACACAAATATGGCTTAGCTCCTTTTCTGAAAGGACCTATAGGTGAGTCATGGAGAACCTTCTGATTTAAACTGAGGAGCTCTGGATCTTCTGCCAACTTCAGGAGAAAGTCATGACTTTTATGTTCTACCGCAGATGTACTGGAAATAATTCTTTTAAATATCAGAAAACACTAGGTCCTATTTCACACTTGGTATTAGTTTTATATGACTACCATAATAAAATACAATAAAGCTGAGTGGCTTAAACAATAGAGATTTATTTTTTTACAGTTCTGGAAGTCAGAATTTCAAGATCAAGGTGTTGGCAGGATTGGTGTCACCTGAGGCCCCTCTTCTCGGCATGAGGCTGGCTGCCTCCTCGCTGTGTGCTCACGTGGTTTTTGTTTTGTTTTTTGACACAGAGTTTTGCTCTGTCACCCAGGAGGGAGTGCAGTGGCACGATCACAGCTCACTGCAATCTCCACCCCTGGGGTTCAAGCGATTCTCCTGCTTCAGCCTCTTCAGTAGCTGGGATTACTGGCTGCGCCACCACACCCAGCTAATTTTTGTATTTTTACAAAATTAGCTGAGTCAGGGTTTCACCATGTTGGGCAGGTTGGTCTCGAACTCCTGACCTCAGGTGATCTACCTGCCTCGGCCTCACATGGCTTTTCCTCTCATACGTGTCTGTGTCCTAATCTCCTCTTCTTATAAGGACCCCAATCATACTGGATTGGGACCCACCCTAATGACTTTATTTATTTTCATTACTTTTTTAAAGGTAATGTAAATCTGTGTTTCATTTTTGTTTTTTATTTCATTTTATTTATTTATTTATTTATTGAGACATAGTTTTGCCCTTTGGCTCAGGCAAGAGTGCAGTGGCACGATCTCAGCTCACTGCAACCTCTGCCTCCCAGGTTCAGGCAATCCTCCTGCCTCGGCCTCCTGAGTAGCTGGGATTACAGGCCTGTGCCACCACGCCCAGCTAATTTTGGTATTTTTAGTAGAGACAAGGTTTCACCATATTGGTCAGGCTGGTCTTGAACTCCTGACCTTGTGATCCACCCACCTCGGCCTCCCAAAGTGCTGGGATTACATGCATGAGCCACCGCACCAGGCCTAAAGGCCCAGTCTCTGAAAATAGTCACATTCTGAAGTTCTAGCGGGTTAGAACTTCAATATATGAATTTGAAGGGCGGAAGCATATTTCAGCCCATCACACTCTGAAAATCAGTTCTACACAACGTAGTGATTTATGCAGCCAAGTTAGTATGATCAATGGATGAAACAGTTTTCTAATTCACCAAACAACTTATTTTTAAAGAAATTAGAAAAAGATCACATTATTTCAAGACAAATCATTTCAAAACTTGCCAAGGAAGAAGTATCATCTACCTCATAAATATTAGCACTTACAATGGAACACTCCCTTCAGTCAAGCTATGTGTTGACATGAGTTTCTGGGCTTAGATCAGTTCGTCTGCTTTTCATGGCAACAGCTGGCCACGGTATCTGCTGTTCTCATTCCGTTTCAGCCTCCTTAAAGAAAAGTCCTTGAGCGTATGTACTGTTTACTTTTTACAGCCTTCATGGCAACAGGATGTAGTATCTCCTCATTTTAAAAGGTCTTTTCCACGACCCTCACCAGGCCCTCTCGGAGAAAAACATTTTCCACAAACTCTGCTAATGTTTCTTAGTAGCTGATCACACCTATATGTTTGTTTTCCAAAATACTGCCCTGCTCGTTACAACTTGCATAACTTGGAAGCAAGCATATCATTATGCAAAAGGATAGATTTACATGGAAAGGTGTCTTCTTTTCCTGCAGCCGTCAAGTTGCACTGACCTGCCCTTCTGAACCATTCATAGGTTTTCCAAGGGTAGAGCACACACCTACACGTCATTGCCTTTGCTGAAGAACTAGCTGGCCTTAATGCTCCCCAAGGGGAATTATGCGTCTTCTATTAGAAGGCAGGGAGGGAAACCCTATATCTTTTACTCCAAGAAATTCCTCAGGAGAACTGGGTGATGCTGTAACCTGCCACATGGGATAAGATGCTGCCTAGAAACAGTGAAAGTCAAACAATAGTGTAAACAAAAATCTTCTTTATGAGTGGCAAATCATTATACTAATTAACATCAAAAGTGAATGAGGAGGCCGGGTGTGGTGGCTCACGCCTGCAGTCCCAGCACTTTGGGAGGTCGAGGCTGGCGGATCACTTGAGACCAGGAGTTTGAGACTACCCCGGCCAAAATGGCAAAACTCAGTCTCTCTAAAAATAGAAAGAATTAGCCGGGCTGATGGCAGGTGCCTGTAGTCCCAGCTACTTGGGAGGCTGATGCAGGGGCATCACTTGAACCAGGGAGGAGGAGGTTATACTGAGCCGAGATCACACCACTGCACGCCAGCCTGGGCGACAGAGCAAGACTCTGTCTCAACAACAAAAGTGAATGAGTGTGGATGAGTATGACAAGTAAGCAGAAATTAACTCCAAATCTAAGAAGTCAATTCTAATTTCTAACTAAAGTGACAAATGTAGTCTTTTAGAATTTAGATGTCAAAAAAGTGTTTTTCCTCCAGAGAAACTAAAAGACACTCTTTTTCCTGGCAATGCAAACTATAAAACTGATTTTTTTCAATCATGATACCATGGCCCACAGGTAGACCCCAGAGTATTTACCAGTGTACCCAAACACTGATTCTTTCTGCCCTTAGGTCAGCTGGAACCCAGGGTAAATAATTTTTTCCTGTGTTCCTTAAATTATTATACTATGAAATAATAAGCAGTAAGAAGTCCTGTTGTAACTAATCATATTTTCCTTGTATTTTCTTGTATACCAGGAAGCTCTGAAACAAATGTAAAGTTCAACTACATATAATATCATAAAATTACTGTGTTTTTTATTTTCTTTTCTCCTTTTGCTTTGATTTTTTTGTTTTAGTGTTATCTGGCACATGTTTTGTGCATATAAAACAAATCCTCTTGAAAAATAAGATAAAAATTTCTATTAGCTGCATTAGAAAATTTAAAATATAAAAGATAGTCATATAAACATTGCCCTGGCTGCCTATCAAATAAAAGTGATAATCATCCTAACAAGAGAAGCGACCTTTCATGGAAGTCCTAAAGGAGACTGTAGTTAAAGACATGCTTTCTGCCAGGCGCTGTGGCTCACGCCTGGAATCCTAGCACTTTGAGAGGCCGAGGTGGGTGGATCACCTGAGGTCAGGAGTTCAAGACCAGTCTGGCCATCATGGTGAAACCCCATCTTTAAAAAAAAAAGACATGCTTTCAAATCTAATTCACAGTTGTTTCTTCCACATGGTCATTCAATACATTGTTAAAAACATATATATTTAGCTGATTACCTGTGACTCACACCTGTAATTCCAACACTTTAGGAGGCCAAAGCAGGTGGATCACTTGAGGTTAGGGAGTTCGAGATTAGCCTGGCCAACATGGTGAAACCCTGTCTCTACCAAAAATATAAAAAATTAGCTGGGCATGTTAGTGCACACTTATAATCCCAGTTACTCAGGAGGCTGAGGCAGGAAAATAGCTTGAGCCTGGGAGGCGGAGGTTGCAGTGAGCCAAGATTGTGCCACTGTACTCCAGCCTGGGTGACAGAGTGAGGCACCATCTCAAAAAAACTGTATATTTATTGAGTCTTCCATAAGTCAATAATATTCAGTTGATATGTGCAGTGCATTATTGCATACAGTCACATAGCTAATACGTAATGGTACACAGCAGCAGAGGGGATGGGCCATGTAGGTAGTTCCTAAGATGAAAAAATTGAAATCTATAATTCAGTTTCTTTAAAAATAAGTCCTTCAATTTTATTCTAGCTTCAAAGAATATCTATTTCTCACCACAGTTCGTTATGGATAGCATTTCTAACTAAAGTCTTGATATCAAAGAAATAATGGTTAGAAATAGTTCTACCATGGTCTAGAATACTAAAATTTTCCATGACTCCATTTCTCCTATTACTGGTGCACAAAAATACTGGGACACCATAAATTTTCCCAAATGCTATAAAATAGAATGAAGGAAAAACAGAAATGTAACTAGCAATGTAACTCATTGTTCATAGGAACTGGATTAATCTTAAATCAAGAGAAGCCAAACTATTCCTGGTTTCGAGTTCACAAGAACCACACACTATATGGTGGTGCAATAAAAAAAGAAATGCTTTGCTAATATACATTTTTAGTTTCTTAAAGACAGGGCCTCACCGTCATGCAAGCTGCAGTGCAGTGGTGCTATCCTAGCTCACTACCGCCTCAAACTCCCCAGCATAAGCAATCCTTTCACCTCAGCCTCCTGAGTAGCTAGGACTACAGGCAAATGTCACACAGCTGACTAATTTTTTTTTTTTTTTTTTTTTAGAAATGAGTCTCACTATGTTGCCCAGGCTGGTCTCAAACTCCTGGCCTCAAGTGATCCTCTCACCTTGGCTTCCCAAAGTACTGAGATTATAGGCATGAGCCTCCATACCTAGTCAGGACCTTTTCATATACCATAATGTCTTAACCCCATATACAGGTAAGTGTGGCTCAAAAATGTCCAAAATTTGGCTCCAATCAGATTAGTATTCCCTTGGAAAGTTAATACGTCCTTGGAAGAAGGAACAAGAAGTTTTCCTTTACTTTGTTTCTCAACCAGTAGTTCAATGACTCTTTGAGCCTATAAATTAAAGAGAAATGAAATGCAACTCTCCAATACATCCAGAAAGCGTAATCACTCAAAAAGTTTTAAAAATAATAATTGAATTTTGAGCTCTTGACGTTTAAGCACTCTAGAAAATTATGTTCTTGTGAACTAGCTAGAAAGGCCCAACATTTCTGGAAAAAAAAAAAAAATCTCTTCCTGGATACTTTGGATAATATACAGGAGAACTTTGGATAATATACAGGAGATAATTTTTTAAGACCTTAATTCCTAGTTTAATCAACAAAATATAGTGATTAGTCATCAACAAATATTTCATATTACAACTATACAAACTCTCTCTGGTGGCTTCAAACTCCAGAAGAAAGGGGGAAAATCAAATGCTTTTTGTTTTGTCTGTGTGGGTGTGAAGTCAGCACAATGTCCCTGACAGTAACTAAGGCTATAGCCATAGTCTCTAAAGCACCTGGTGCTCTTGCAAACTTCTGCCAACCACCATACTATCAAATAAATGATTCTTAAACATAGCCCTAATCGGCAATTTTATTCAAATATTTTTTGTTTGAACATTAAATATATTTTCAAAAATCTGTAGACTGCAAGACAAAGTACCAGAAAGACTAACCCAAGATTTTCTTTATTTAACAAGGCAATAATTTTTCCCAACAAGGAAATAATTTTCTTATTTAACAGAAAATAAGAACACAAAATAATAATGGAGCTGAACCTTTATTACCAACCATGGGTTCTTATGCTCTCAGGCAAGAGAAATTGACAGGAGTCTGAAAAACTTTCCCAAACAAGGCTTTGTTGGGGCTTATGCTTGAGCGCAAGGGATGTAGCCCGGGAGCAAGAGTTCCCTGGCTGGTTCCAGAAGGGCCGGCCTTTATGGTGCTTTAACAATGATCTGAAGAAACAAGAGGTATGCAACTGTCATTCCAGGTACAGAGTGGAGCGCAGAGTGTGCAGCCACAGTGAGAAATCACGTTAGTAGGTACATTACGCAATCAATAAATGGCAGAGGAATCCCTCCCCAGGCAGGGGTGTTAGTAGTAGGGGTCAGGACTGGTCATCTCTTGGTCTTGCCTGCACACGGGCGATGGGGTTAACTCTCTTAGGTAAGATTTTGTGGAATGCTGCTTATCTTAGCTTCCTCACAGAGATTGCAAAGTTTTTAGTGTGTGAGTATGGCACCACTGGGAGCGGTGGTTAGAGAGTATGTATTGAAAAAGGCCATGTGTTCATGAGCCACTCTGTCTCATTTTTACTTTTGTGCCCATTTTTGAATTGGTCTTTGTTTGGGTTCAATTTTAGCAATTGTGAGGGTTTCTAGATTTCTAGAAATATCAGTTAAACTTCAATTTTTGGTTTTCCAAACTTTTTTTTTTTGAGAGAGAGAGTCTCACTGTGTCACCTCAGCTCACTGCAACCTCCACCTCTGGGTTAAAGCTATTCTCATCCCTCAGCCTCCTGAGTAGCTGGAACTACAGGCACCCGCGACCATGTCCGGCTAATTTTTGTATTTTTAATAGAGACATGGTTTCACCATTTGGTTAGGCTGGTCTCCAGCTCTTAACGTCAAGCGATCTGCCTGCCTCAGCTTCCCAAAGTGCTGGGATTACAGGCATAAGCCACCACTCCCTGCCACTTTTTTTTTTCAATAACAGATTTTCTTTCGTAGAGTAGTTTTCAGTCCACAGCAAAACTGAGTGGAAGGTACAGAGATTCTTCCATTTACCCACTGCCCACACCCAGGTATAGCCTCGGCTGTTATCAACATTGCCCACCAGAGTGGCATATCTGTTACAAACATATATGTAAATATTTATTATAAATGTCTCCAAACCCACAGAATGCACAACATCCAGAGTGAACCCTAATGAGACGATGTGGGTTCTATGGATTCTAGTGATAATGTGTCAATGTAGGTTCATCAGTTTTTCAGACAGTTTTAAATCATAAACGAAAAAATTGTCTCAGACTGCTCATTCATTCATGTGTTCAAGACATGACCCTCACAATATACAGTCTATGTATCAAATATGGTTTCATGATAAGGTAATTAGCACGATATAGATGCAGATGTTATGGGAGTAGAGAAAAACTGGAAGCAAAAGGGATGGAAAGAATTCAAAGAAAAAAGAAAAAAAAGACCAGCAAACTTACCTTCTCCACCCTTGCCAGAGGTGCACTAATGAGATTACTCCCTGCCTTTTGGGACAACTCAGCCCTGCCCAGGTCTTTTAAAAATACAACCAGTAGACAGACCAGAGAATATCCCATCTGATGATTCAGCGATTATGCAATGACGATGATTCATTTCTCTTCAATCTATATTTTCTCCCTGGCTGTCTTTTCCATTTCTATCACCTAGGCTGCCAACTGAATGTCAGTGACTGACAAATCTTCATCTTTTACTCATACCTCTTTCTCGGTTACAGACTCCTTTACCTAACTGACAAAGAACTAGCTTCACTTGGTTTGCTCAGAAGTTTCTCAAAGTCAATATATCCAAAGTTGAACTCATCGACTTCCCCCCACCAATCTGATCATCCCTGTATTTCTATAGTTCATTAATTAATAATTATAGTAGAGACTCATCTTATATGATCCTTCTTCCCCATCAGTAACTTCTGATCTGTCCCACTAAGCTGTTCTTTTATAAACACTTCCTTCCCTCAATTTTCATTGCCAAAGTTCGACAGCACACTAATGTTTACAATTACGTTTTGTCCACCTCCTCCCTTCTCTATTTTGAATTAAGCAATGATCAGAGAGCCTTCTTACTATAACTTGTTTTCACCGCTTGTTGAATGCTGGATTTTCTAGCCTCATTCTCCACCACTTTCTCCTTTATTTTTTTTTTCATTTCCTTTATAATTTCTAAGCAAAAAGGACTGCCAGCTCCCCAAAAGTGCCGAGCTTCGCCGTGCCTCTATGCAGGCGTGCAGCCTTTCCCTCTACCTGGAATGACTTTACCTGTCTTTGCCACACCTCATACCCTGCCTTTTCCACTGGGCCTTTCTTAGTCACGCTTAAAGACAGCTTTTCCACTTTCTCCTTGAATCCTTTCCACACCTTTACCCCTTCCCGCAGGCAGAGTGATTAGCAATTCCTTTTCCTTGGGGAGGAGCCAGAGTATGAGTAGGAAAAGTCCTTCTCTGATGGAGACGGAAATGTCCAGAGAGAAGGACAGAATTTGAGGCCCAATGAATCCAATCTGGTGGATTCATTTGCAGGAGTTTTTCTGTTCGGGACTGGAGACAGAGAAGTCCTCCGACTTGCGTCTTCCATGGTCCATTGTTGATCCCTCTGTGCTTTCCTCAGTCTTTTCTGAGGAACACGATTTATTTAGAAACATTAATGTTACTGACTGGATGAAGAACCACCCTCTTTCTTCAAAATGATTTGAAGAAATATGTCTATTTCTTTTTTTCTTAACTCCAGCCAACATCATACATTTCTTATTTTATTCCTTAGTTTGGATTTTATAGTTTAACTATCAGAAGTCGACCTCATTTCCAAGTTCTTAAAGACAACTCACTGTGGCCTGGTGCAGCAGCTGACGCCTGTAATCCCAGCACTTTGGGAGGCCGAGGCGGGTGGATCACCTGAGGTCAGGAGTTCAAGACTAGACTGGCCAACATGGTGGAACCCCGTCTCTATAAAAAAATAAATAAATAAATAAAATAAAATAAAGACAGCTCACTGTGCTCTCACATCCAATTTACATTAGTGATTTCTGATTTTTTTTTTTTTTTTTTGATGGAGTCTTGCTCTGTTGCCCAGGCTGGGGTGCAGTGGTGTGATCTCGGCTCACCACAACCACCACCTCTCAGGTTCAAGCAATTCTCCGGCCTCAGCCTCCTGAGGAGCTAGGATTACAGGCTCCTGCCACCAAGCCTGGCTAAGCTTTGTATGTTTTGTAGAGACAGGGTTTTCCCAGGCTGGTCTTGAACTCCTGACTTCAGATGATCTGCCCACCTTGGCCTCCCAAAGTGCTGGGACTAAAGGTGTGAGCCGCTGCGCCCGGCCAGATTTCTGAATATTTTTAAAGCAGGATTTCTGTTGTCAAGAGAGACTGAGAGAAAGGGGGAGAGAACATGGAATATTATCATATAGGAACACATGAAAGAAGAGATGCTCTAGTTGAATGAAGCAGGAGCAGGAGTAGGGGCACAGTCAGTTCCAAGGCCTGCCTCCCTCTTGTCCCTGACTGAATTATTACCAGGCGAATGTGTGTGTGGGTGTATGTGTATGTGTATGTGTATGTGTATGTGTATGTGTATGTGTATGTGTATGTGTATGTGTATGTGTATGTGTATATGTATATGTGTATGTGTATGTGTATGTGTATGTGTATGTGTTCATGTGTGTTTTCCATAGTCCCAGTTCAGAATTTGGTAAACAGAATCTGTTAACAAAACAAATACTCCTTTCAATGACACCTTAAAAAAATGTTATGGCCCAGCGTGGTGGTTCACACCTGGAATCCCTGCTACCCAGGAGGCTGAGGCAGGAGAATCGCTTGAACCTGGGGAGCGGAGGTTGCAGTGAGCCAGATCACATCACTGTACTCCAACTGGGCAACAGAGTGAGACTCCGTTTTTTTTTTTTTTAAGTTATTATAAGATGGAGAGCTGTTAATAATGGAAAAACTTAACAGATTTAAAATGTCATAAAGGCAGGATGCTAATTAATTTAGAAATCAGTACATATTTACTGTTCATTAAACTCTTCAAAGCTGTGTACTCTTTGTCAGGCCTCCATGTGCAAGCCTGGACCCAGAAAGTCTGAAGTCCTGCCTGCCTCCCACCTGCGTTGGCCATTGATCTCCCAACGGGGTGGGGGGGGGGATCTCCCAACGGGAACCCTGACATTAAGTTTCTAACCACACCCTGCCGTCTTAACTACTCTTATGCCTTACCCCACCCACCGCTGAAACTGATCTTACTCCGTAACACCCCTGCTCCCTCCCGAAAAGATTTGTCCCAACCTATAAAACCAACTCCTATCCCACTGCCCCTCGCTAACTCCCTTTTTGGTCTCAGACCACCTGCACCCAGGTGAATAAACAGCCATGTTGCTCACACAAAGCCTGTTTAGGGGGTCTCTTCATTCAAAGCCTGCATTTTAATACTCTTCAACTCACATCCCAATTACAGCTACTATTTAGTTAACATTGATTTATGTTAAATTGCATGTATTCACTGATACCAGAATTTACAAAGAAGGGGTTCTACAGTGGTTGTTCTTGATTTTATTTATTTATTTATTTATTGAGACTGAGTCTTGCTCTATCACCAAGGCTGGAGTGCAGTGGCTCAATCTTGGCTCACTACAACGTCTGCCTCCCGAGTTCAAGTGATTCTCCTGCCTCAGCCTCCCAAGTAGCTGGGATTACAGGCCTTGCCACCACATCTGGCTAATTTTTGTATTTATGTACAGACAGAGTTTCATCATGTTGGCCAGGCTGGTCTTGAACTCCTGACCTCAAATGATCTGCCAGTTTCAGCCTCCTAAAGTGCTGGGATTACAGGCCTGAGCCACTGCACCTGGCCTATTCTTGATCTTTTATGGGTTATGAGCTTCATGGGAAACTAGAAAAACTATAAACCGTTCTCTCCCGAAAAATACTTATACAGCAAAAAACATGAAAACCTCCAATTTTGTTAATATTTTTAGAAAATAACAAAACCTCTGAAATCCTATATAAGCTATAGGTTAAAAGGTCTTTTCTATAGTTCGGAAAATCCATCTATCAATCATACAGAATTTCATGGCAAGGAAGAAAGAGGAGAAATGATAGTTGTTACTTCCAAACAGAAATTCCCAAAGTCAGATCATAATAAACCACACATCTGCTTTCTTTGTCACAATGATAATGAAACATTTCCTAGGTAATGCCTTCATCAGCTTGTGTTCCTGAGTGACAATAACCAAAGACACCTGTGTCCAGTAAGTTCTTTCCCTACTTTCTTTTGGTGACAAAGGAACAAATGACAAGTCCGACTTTTAAACTCTGATATACTTCATAAGTATCCTCGTCAAATCTATTTATGATAATGTATTGGTTCTGTTACTAATATTCTAAATTCTTCCCCTGAGCTATAAATGTTTTGACTTAAATCTCCCAAACTTGAAAAATCAATTCCTTAGTTTTTGGAAACGCTCAAGATAAAAACATGCTACCATAGCTTTCAGGAAGACGGTATACTCACTGTCATTTTCTATGAAGTAATTGGAGAAAACAACATCGGCACTTTGGGAGGCTGAGGTGGGCAGATCACCTGAGGTCAGGAGTTCGAGACCAGTTTGGCCAACGTGGTGAAACCCTGTCTCTAAGACAAATAAATAAATAAATAAGTATCAGTGTTGTATGCCCATCTTCTGCTACTCCAGGGCATGTAGGCAGCGACAAACCTTTGACTATCATCTCTTGCTAAAGCCATCCCTGCTCCTCCGGTTCTTCCTATAGCATGCTGTGGCCTTTCTGTCCTTGCTTCACTGACCCATAATTGTTTGTATGTCTTTCTGCCTCATTAAACTGTCAGCTCATTCATTCAACAAATATTTACTTTTAATCTCCTTTACCTTTACATGCCTTCTATGAGCACAAGGCCTAGCACAAATGGGAGTGCAGAATTTATAAATGAATTAATGAATATATGGAATACTCATTATTATTATTATTTTTATAGGAATCGTTGCTATTTATTGACAGAAAGCCAGGATTCTTAACTAATTTAATGAGCACTTTTATATTTCCAGAGTTTGAGCTAAATGTTTTACATGTATTACCTTCTTTAATCTTTGTAATATCCCTAGGAGACTGGTATTTAACCGATAACTCTACGACATCTCCGACATTCATTGCTAGGGTTTAACTGTGCCCCTCCCACCAAGTTTATATGTTGAAGTTCAAACCCTCAGTACCTGAGTATGACCTTATTTGGAGACAGAATCCTTAAAGACATATTAGTTAAGTTAAAATGAGGTCATACTGGAGTAGGGTGGAAAGCTAATCCAATCTGGCTGGTGTCCTTATAGAAAGGCAAATTTGGACACACATACACATAAACACACACACACACACACACACACGGAGCACATCATGTGAAAACTGGAGTTATGCTGTCACCTACCCAGGGAACTACCAGGAACCAGGAGAGAAGCCTGAATCACATTTTTCCCTAGCACCTTCAGAGTGCCACCGCCCAATGGCTTCACCTCGGCCACTGCCTAGACACAGCCAATTTATAAGGCAGGGGAATTGCAATAGAGAAAGAGTAATTCACACAGAGCCAACTGTACAGGAGACCAGAGTTTCATTATTACTCAAATCAGTCTCCCTGGGCATTCAGGAATCAGAGTTCTTAAGGACAGTTCTTAAGGGCAGGTGGGAGGAAGCCAGTGAGCTGAGAGTGCTTCTTGGTCAGGTCAGAGATGAAATCATAGGGAGTCGAAGCTCTCTTCTGGCACTGAGTTAGTTTCTGGGTTGCAGGGGGTGGGTGTCACAAGATCTGGGTGGGGTCCAGATCCATCAAGCTCAGGGTCTGCAAAATATCTGAAGCACTGATCTTGGGAGCAGCTTAGGGAGCATCAGAATCTTGTAGCCACCAGCTGCATGACTCCTAAACCATACTTGTTAATCCTGTGCCTAATCTGTTAGTCCTACAAAGGCAGTCTAGTCCTCAGGCAAAAAGGAGGCTTGTTTTGGGAAAGGACTGTCATCATCTTTGTTTTAAACTAAAACTAAGTTCCTCTCAGTAGTTAGTTCAGTGTATGCCCAGGAATGAACAAGGACAGCTTGGAGGTTAGAAGCAAGATGCAGTTGGTTAGGTCAGATCTCTTTCACTGTCTCAGTTATAATTTTGTAATGACAGTTTCAAGAGGAAGCATAGTTTTGCCAACATCTTGATTTTGGACTTCTGGCCTCCAGAAATGTGAGACAATGAATTTCTGTTGTTCTAAGCCACCGGTGTGGTATTTCGTGATGGCAGCCCTAGGAAACTGACACGCACTCTCAGCATCTCCCTCCCATCCAACTAGTGACTAAAAGACTTTAATGAGTATCAAGCAGCTCCTTGTCACCAGAAGGTTATTGACGTGAGATATAAGTATAGACTCAAATATTCTCAACTTCTCAAGGATTCTGTAACTCAATACATGTCTCTTCGATATAACAAAGGATCGTTTCTATTTCCATGTATGAAAAAAGTAGAAATCAGCAGTAAGTTTCTCTCCATCTCATGCCTCACCATCCAGAATCTTACCTGCATCTGAACCCATTCATTTCTGTTTCCTCTGCAAGAAAAGTTGTCCTCTTTCCCACCTATATTCGTCAGGGTTCTTGAGAGAAACAGAATGAATAGACTATATATGTATATGGAGATGCATTATGGAAATTGGCCATGATTATGGAAGCCAAAAAGTTCCATGAAATGTCATCTACAAGCTGGAGACCCAGAAAAGCTAGTGGTGTGATTCAGTCCAAGTCCAAAGGTCTAAGAAGACGATGATGTATGTAACTGCCAATCTGAGGGCAAAGGCCCGAGGCACTGAGCGGGGAGGTGATGTAAGTACCACAGTTCAAAGGCCCCAGAACCAGAAGCAACTACGTCCAAAAGGTCAGGAGAAGATGGATGTCCCATATCAAGGAGAAAGAGAAAAGAAAGAAGAAGTAAAAAGAGAGAGAGAGAAACCTTCCCCTGCTCTTTTGTTCCATCCAGGCCTTTAATGGATGGAATGGAATGATGCCCGCCCACATTGGTGAGGGAGGATCTTCTTTACTCAGGCTGCTGATTCACATAGTAATACCTTTCTAAAAACATCTTCACAGACACACCTAGAAATAATGTTTTACCAACTATCTGGGTATCCATTCACCCAGTCAAGTTGAGACATAAAATTAACCATCACACCATGCAAGTTCAGTTCTTTTACATCTGCTCTGATTTCCATTATCTGCCCTCAAGGGGTCCCCTTTCATTACCTTTTCTATTGTTTTCTACATTTCAGCCTCTCAATCCCTTCCTGTCTTTTCCATTTAATGCTGGTATATTCTCAACTGCCTCCCATCTTAAAAAGGGCAAGAAAAACATAATTTTCTTTTCTCCAAATCTACTTTGAGCTAATATCCTACACCTACTCTATAGTTTTATGGGCAGAGTTATTGGTAGAATCGTTGACACTCCCTACCTCCTCATTCTCACATCGCATTCATTTTTCAGCTCACTGAGTCTGTCTCTTACTCCCATCATTCCAATGAAACAACATCACCAGGGTTATGTCTTTGTTACTTAATACAGTACCCATTTTAATCCTTTTCTTACTAGGTCACAAGGCCTGTGATTTTTTTTTTTTTTTTTCATCTCTAAAGAAATTCCTGGATTTGAAAATCTGCATTCTTTGACCATGTTGTTACCCTTCTCTTCCTTTTAATCCTCCACCCTCCTGTTTTATTTCTTCTTATTCTTCCTTCTCCTCCTTCTCCTTCTTCCTCCTCTTCTTCTTCCCTTTCTGGCATTTTTTTCTTCTTCTTCATTATCCTCAACACTTTTTTTTTTTCGACTGCCATCTTCCCCTTGATTACATCTTCTCTGTTGGCTTCAAATTACCATCTTTTTGCTTCTCTTATCTAAAGCTTTTTCATACTTTGCTTGTTGTGGATAATTTACAGTCAGCATCTATTACTATACTCTTCCAGGTATTTCTTCATGTATTACAGAGGCTGAAAGTGACAACATTTCCAAGATTCACTTGCTTCTCAAGTTTTATGTGAATTAAATTCTATGAAATAGATGTGTTAGCAAGAGACTTGGAAGGCAGAGTAGGTGGAGACCATCTTCCTGCTGCTTTGACTGTTTCTTCTGGCAAGCAACATTGTGGAAGCATGGTATTGTTCATCAGCACTCCAGCTCCATGGATATTATAAAGTATTATGGCAGCAGCAGGGGTAACTTCTTGCTTTCCTGATTTCTGGATAGCAGGTACAGGGGTATGTTCTTGGATTCAGTATCTCTAGTGGAAACCTTGTAATTTCTTTCTGTCAGAGGTAAGAGCTTCTATAAAGGTCAACTCTGCTTAAAATCTATTTCTCAGCTTACTCAACAATTTATTAAGCATCTACCTCCTTGGGTTTCAATCCTTTTCTGCCTGAAATAATTAGAAGAACTTCTGTTTCTGAAAACAGATAGATAATTTGGTAATTTTATACCTAGAATCAGGGCAGTATTATAAGAAAACTAAAAATGTGTAGTATTAGCTTGGTGGCTGGGTGATCGGTATCAAAAGGACAGTTATTTTAGAATTAATACTTAGGAATGCTTAAAAAAAGTTTTGGTAAAACTGTCACAAAATCTTGAATACAAACCATTTGCTAACAGAGCTTATAATTCAAGTGGAAATAATCAGAAAAACTCATAATATTGATGTGAGTCAGCTACTTCTTGCCTCTTGTACCAGTCACAAGAGAGACATGAACTCATGCTTGTTATAAAAGGTGATTCTGACTCTAGGAAATATATTCTATTCATTCTGTAGCCCAGCCTTTCTCCACCATCTCCATTATCATTTTGCAAACAGATCATGGGGGACTTGCTCATGGCAAAACTCCACCCAGGCAAAATCAGATTAAGAGTATTCCTTCTTAGGCAAGGCTCTTCTTTCAGACAACTTCAATTTGACAGTTGATTTGTTGAAAAGTTTTCATTATGTAGAAAGTAAAAACTGCAATCAGCTTATTTTCCTGTTTTAACTAGTTACCTGATTCACTTTGTCAATGTTTTGTTTCAGTATCGTTTCTTTTGTGTTGATAAGACATTTTAGGAAAGGGTTTAAAAGCTGAAAGAGTAATAAGGTCTACCCTGAAAAAGTCCAGATTTGTTTGCTTATAAACTGAGGACCGGAGCTGGAAGGGCCTTGGCATCTCCTGCAGGAGCATATGAGCAGTTCTGGCTTCTGTTAATGAAAGCATAAATAAAGTAGGTTGCATAAACACGCTGCACAGCTGAAACTGGGGTTGCCCTAAAATAGCAATTGCATGCCAGTTTTACTGAACAGCCCAATAAGGACAGATGATATTAAATGTCCCTAATTAGGTAGGGTTAAAAATAAAACCATATTATAAATAGAAAAAGTGACATTTTTAATCAGAGAACTCAAGTAAGGCATGTAGAAAGTAATTCCAAAACTTTATGAGCATGGCAAAAAACTAGTAACATGTGAGTTCACAATTAGAGAAAACTTGAAAATACCTGCAGGTGAGTTCAGAGACAGAGTCACGGCACTGAGGCATAACTATTATTCATTGGTTGAGACTATGTTTAGAATGTGTGTTTATTAATATCTCTTTGTCGCTAAGACAACTAAGAAACAAAGCTTTGCTAAACCACGAAGCCAAGCTGGGCAAGCAGATAAGAGAATTGCAGAAGCTCAATTGAAAAAAGACACAGATTCAAAAGAAACTTGCTTAGAATTTTATTTCTGACATGGCTACAGAGGAAAGAAAAGAAGGGAGAGATTTGTGATGAAAAAGGCTTTCCAGAAAAGCAGTGTTTCAACGCAGTATTTCCAACTGTTCTAAGAAAGAATGATAACTGAAGGCCTTCTCAAATCTGTGACTATTAACTGGTGTGATCAAGAAAAAAAAGACTAAATAATATTTGATCAAACTGTTTCTTGAACTTAGCTTGAATTTTGTTGCTTGAATTTTGACTAATTTTGAATAAAACCCAGATATGAGTTTGTTGCAATTAATAGCATTTGTTTAGGATTAAAGTGAATTAATTAATTGCTTTATTTTTTTCATTTTTAACCCAACCTACCTACTGTCGTCTAAAATTTAGCAGTCTTCACATCTAATTTCAATGGATCTGCCCTCTACTGAGCTTTAAATTTCAGGTCAACTCAATGACTATGGCATCACATAGGCCAAAGGCACAATTCAGAGAGGTCAAATATGTTCTTTTTAATATGTATTCCAAATTATAGAGAAGAATCCCTGATCTATCAAAAATGGTAATAAGCGAGAAAAGCAGAAATAAATAGAAGAAAGTACTTTGATGTGGCAGTTTTTACATAGTAATGAGAATTTTAGGTTGAAGTTTGATAAAACTTTAAAATACAATTTTAAAAATTATTCAGTAACATACCACAAACACCTTCATCTTTCTACACATCTAAACTTCATTCTTAAATTCCACCATTAAGACATACATTAAGTTTGTGAAACGCAGTGAGGCTCAGGAATGGGGTAGGGTCAGGATTAGTGTGGGGATTAAAAAGTTATACTTGGGCAGGAGAGGAGTGACTAAGTGTGGCTCTGGGACTGAGTACATCTCAGGGATGAAGGGGGTCAGGGACGGGCTGAGGGTAAGCTAACATGTATGTGAATCTATATAGAAACCATTATCCATATGATTCAGTCGGGAGTTTTACATTTAAAGAAGAGCAGAAAAATAAGAATTTTGATTTTTCTTTATGTTGTCCCCCAGGTCATCAGGAGGAATCCAAGTATGTAGGTCTATAATAACTCATTATATTTCAATTTCTGGCCAGGTGCTTATGCCTGTAATCCTAGCACTTTGGGAGGCCGAAGTGGGAGGATCACTTGAGGTCAGGAGTTCAAGACCAGCCTCGCCAACATGGTGAAACCCCCTTTCTACTAAAAATACAAAACTTAGCCAGGCATGGTGGCATGTGCCTGTAATCCCAGCTACTGGAGAGGCTGAGGCAAGAGAATTATTTGAACGCGGGAGGCAGGGGTTGCAATGAGCTGAGATCGTGCCATTTGCTCTGCAACCTGGGCAACAAGAACAAAATTCTGTCTCAGAAAAAAAAAATCAATTTCTGTCCTTTTCAGTTCTCTAACACCCTGAAAATCCCAGATGGTTATCACTTTCCTACCCAGGATTACTCTTTTTTTCTCAAAAGTATTAGTCTGTTCCCCAGATCTCCCTGACCACATCTCTGATTTCTGCACCTAAAGCTTCCATGTCTTGCCAGTAATATGTCACATGCTCAGATATTGCCAAGCCCCTGAAGAGTGTAGCTTATCCTCCTTTTTTACTCCTTTTCCTAAACAATAATTGCTTAAAAATAGTCTGTGACATTTATCCTTGCCACCTTTTCTTATATGCCAGGATTCTGCATAGAATCACAGTGAGTGTGACAGACCCTCCCTTAGTATAGATGAAGTGGGCAAAGCCGAAGAACAGTCACGTATTAATAATTCTCATCCAGCCACCCATAAATTACATGGTAAATTTAAAATAACAACATTTACATATTTTAGCTGCAAAATAAGTATGAAAATCAATATATCCATGACAACCTAAATAATGGTCATGTTGAAATGCCACTACTCCAGGGAACAGGACAATAGCAAACATCCATTTAAAAACTGGAATAAATTTATTTCTTTATGCCACATAATAATGGAAGCTTAACATTTAAGAAGACCCAAAACTTCTGACAGAGAGGACTATAAAAATGGTTACTCTTGTCATAAAAGTACTACCTTGTATCCCAAATTTGCTAATGTGCTCAATCTTAAATACTAGTCTAAATGCAGTACGCTTTTTATTAGGTACTTTGTAATAGCAATACTTCAAATCTATCACCAAAGTCTACATTAATCAGCTTTGCTGAGGTGATAAAAAAACTCAAACCGAGTGGCTTACAACAAACATTAAATTTTCCTCATGCTGCATGTCAGGACCAGCAGGTCCCCTGAAAGGGCTATGTTCCTCGTCTTCCTCTCATAGGACCCAGGATCACGGTGAGGCCGCTATTGGGGCATGCCTTCTCATGGCAGGAGGTTGGTGGATACATACAATGATTCATAAAACTTCTTTGGTTTTTTGTTGTTGTTGTTGTTTGTTTTTGAGATGGAGTTTCACTCTTGTTGCCCAGGCTGGAGTGCAATGGCACGATCTCGGCTCACTGCAACCTCTGCCTCAAGTGATTTCTACTGCCTCAGCCTTTTCAGTAGCTGGGACTATAGGCGCCTGGCTAATTTTTTTGTATTTTCAGTAGAGACAGGATTTCACCATGTTGGCCAGGCTGCTCTTGAACTCCTGACCTCAGGTAATTTACCCGCCTTGGCCTTCCAGAGTGCTGGGGTTACAGGCATGAGCCACCACACCCATCATATCATCTTGTCTTAGTCTATCTGTGCTGTGCAACAAATTACCTGAGACTGGTATAAGCAATAGAAATCAATTTTTCTGCAGGTCTGGATTCTAGGAGACAATCCTGCATCTTCTCTGGCCTCCCCTTCCGTCTGCTTCCCATGCTCTCCTTCCTCTTCACCTTGGAAAGTGCTGTCCTTGGCCACTATCATCTTCCTTCTGTTTGTGCTCAACCTGTATTCTCTCACCCTTGACTTTAATTGTTTCCTGCGTGAAGGAATTCTGCAGTGTGATTCCAACCCAGATCTTGCTCCTGACCTTCAAACTTGTGAATCCCTGCTAGACATTCTAAAATAGTCCATGTTTCTTTCCACCTCCAGAACTCTATAATCCTGTTCTTTCGGTCCAAAGACCCTTCACCTTTTACAGTCTAATCCTTATTTAGATTGTAATATTTAACCCAAGTACTTCCTCCCTGGACAGCTGTCTCCAGCATCCCGCTGTAAGCTGGCATCGTCTTTTGTAGTGTCCTGTGCCTGGCTCCATCACGACACTCATTGCCTGGTACTGTCATTGTTAGATTGTTTGCCTCTCTCCTGTATTAGAAACTCGGCTCCTTTAAGAAAAATACAGTGATTTGTCTTTGTATACATAACAGTTCCATGTCTAGTATATAGCAGATTCCCAATAATGTTTTTAAATGATAGACTGAATAAAGAATGGGTAAATTTGTAAGAGATGGGTGGCATTTTTTTTGAGTCAGGAGGTAAGTTTGGAAACAGAAAAGGTTGAGGAATCAGATGTCTTTTTTTCCCCCAAAAAAAGTTGAAAGCAACAGTGTCTGCAACAAAAGAGGGTGGTAAAAATGGGAATGGAAAGTACGAGAACATCAGGTATTCAATGTCTCCAAAACTTGCTATGTAAAAAGCCAAATAAGAATGAATAACAGAATTTTTTTCAACATAATACAGGATATCTTATGAGAATTTTTATTGTAAAATTTCATTTTAATGATCACCCCAAAAATAATTTTATTCTGAATTATATGAGTGACTTTGTGGTAACCAATATCCCACAGGATTTCATTCCCATGTTTCCGTTTTTGTTTGTAATTACGCTGCTGCCAAGTGGAACTATTTTAGTTATGCTGGGCATATCGGTCAGATAGTTCAACAGAGAATAAGGACCATTAGGGATCTCTCTCCGTCTCTGAAAGTATTCATTACAGGGATTTGACTTTACACAAATATGGGAGCTAGTTAAGAGTCAGTCTTTGGCTGGGCACAGTGCTCACGCCTGTAATCCCAGCACTTTGGGAGGCCGAGGTGGGCGGATCACAAGGTCAGGAGTTTGAGACCTGTCCGGCCAACATAGAGAAACCCTGTTTCTCCTAAAAATACAAAAATTAGCTGGTCGTGGTGGCGGGCTCCTGTAGTCCCAGCTACTCGGAGGCTGAGGCTGGAGAATTGCGTGAACCCCGGAGGCGGAGGTTGCAGTGAGCTGAGATTGCGCCATTGCATTCCAGCCCGGGGAACAGTGCGAGACTGCATCTCAAAAAAAAAAAAAAATCAATCTTTGTAAGTCTTTGCATCTGATGCTGGATCATAATATCTGTGAGGCAGGAATGGGAGCGGTGGTACATGCCTATAATCCCAGTGCCCTGGGAGGCCAAGGCAGGAGTATCACTAGAGCCCAGAAGTTCAAGAACACTGGCAACATATTGAGACACCCTTTCTCTACAAAAAAATCCAAAAATTAGCCAGGCTTAGTGTCATGCACCTGTAGTGCTAGCTACTCAAGGGTGCTGAGGTGGGAGGATCACTTGAGTCCAGGAGTTCAAGGCTGTAGTAAGGTAATGATAGTGTGGCTGCACTCCAGCCTGGGTGACAGAGACCCTGTCTCAAAAAAAAAAAAAAAAAAAAAAAAAAATCTGTGAGGCAAACCGTGAAGAAAAAAGGATGCATGTAAAGTCAGGAGGTTAAGAAGAGGCAGGAACCCACAAGCACATGCTGGAACCTGTGAGGATGGACTAAAACTTCTGTTAGTTCTTGTTGCCTCTGCCCTTAGTGGCGTAGGTGTCCTGGAGAAGTCAGGGTGCTTCACCATGGAGCTAAACAAACACCTATTCTGGGAGTCAGAGAACCTGTGAGAATCTCTAAGCAGACCCAGGGGAAGGTAAAAGAGTGGTAGGCCCAGCCACTGACTCACACAAATTGCATGAGCCAGTATATAGCGGATACCCAATAATGACAATGCACATGAGCTACAAAATACTTGCTGTTTCACTTATGCCCTCCAAAGTTTGCACAAGAATGTTTCCTGTGGTTTACTCTAAGCAGAAACACGCAGGAAAGTTAACTTAGCCTAGCCAACACGCTGCAGAGCCACCACACAGGCTTATGAATCGTAAACTATACATAACGTGTTATATACCAGATGATGTCACAGCCTGGTGTACAAGTACTCATAATTACAATTCATTGAAATTTTATGTATGTTCTATTTTTTGGGCATTAACCCATTGACTTAGCATAACCCAGTGCTGCAGGGACTATTATTGTTCCCACTTACCAGAAATGGAAACTGAATTCCAAAGTGGTTAGGTACTTTGTTTAAAGTCATAGAGCCAGTAAGTAATAACAGAAGCAGGATTCACACCACCCAGCGATCTTGCTCTAGAGCCTCACCCTCACCCACTAGACTCTTGCCAGTGCCCTGTGTGCCCATGTGAGAAAAGCTTTAGCGGAATGGAATCAATAAATGCTTCATTGCAGTTGATGCTGGCCGACTGCAAAGGAACCTAAGCACCTGGAGAAAAATCCTTGTAAGTTGTTAGTGGGAACGTGGACTGGTATAGCCGTTATGGAAAACAAGATGGAGGTTTCTCAAAAAATCAAATATACAACTACCATATGACCCTGTAATCCCTCTTCTGTGCTCATTACCTCCCTCCCAAAATTTAATCACCACCTTGCAAAGATACCTGCACTCCCGTGTTCATTTTATTTTATATTATTTTTTTGAGACAAGTCTTGCTCTGTTGCCCATGCTGGAGGACAGTGGCACGATTTAGGTTAATTGCAACCTCCGCCTCCTAGGTTCAAGCAATTCTCCTGCCTCAGCCTCCTGAGTAGTGCTGGGATTACAGGCAACTGCCACAACACCCAGCTAGTTTTTGTATTTTCCTGTGTTCAATGTAGCACTATTCATAATAGCCAAGACATGGAAACAACCTAGGTATCTGTAAATGGACAAATGGATAAAGAAACTCTATGTGGTAAATACATATAATGGAATATTACTCAGGCCCAAACAAATGAGACCTTGACTTTACTATAACATGGATAAGCCTAGAAGACATTATTCTGTGTGAAATAAGCCAGACACACAAAGAAAAAATATTGTATAATTTCATTTATAAGTGGAATCTAAAAAAAATAAATTTCGAATATATAGAAGTAAAGAATGACAGCGGCTTAGTGGGGGTGGAGTGATGTGAAATAGGGAGATACAGGCCAGAGGATGCAAAGTAGAAGATACGTAGGATGACCAAGTCTAGAGATCTAATATATGACATGAGGACTGTAGGTAATAACATTGTATTTGGAATTCATGCTAAAAGAGTAGATCTCTTGCTTCCAAAATAAAATTTTAAAAAGCTAATTATGTAAGACAATGTATATGTTAATTTGCTTTACTATAGTAACCTTTTTACTATCCATATGTATTCCATAACATCGTGATAAATAAAACTACACACAATGCAATTTATATATTAAAAAAAGAAAAGACCTAGGCCATAGCTGTCAGCACCTACCCTATTGTGGGCAGTACAATATTGCTAATCTGATTAAATTAATAATTTGAATTTTGCTTGGATTTGTACTTTATAGACTTATTTTTATTTAGTGTTGTATAAAACCTATAAGGAAGTGTAAGAAATTTAGTCCCCATTTATATTTGCATGTATAATTTTTATGACAAAAATAATTAAAATCAATAAAAGTCTCAAATAGTGAACAGCTTTATTCATATTTGGGCAAGCTTGAACTTCTGACAAAAGAAATGGACGTGAGGGGCCAATATTTCTGAGTATATCAATAATAAAGGATGAGTGAGCGCATAAACACTAAATGAGTGAATCATTAATTAGGTCCATAGGGAAAATGTTTTGTTAAAAACTCCCTCAATCCCTCCTGAATGAAAGATCCTTTTGCCAGATGATCTCAACTTATTGAATTAAACGATGCAGTTTTCCTCATCCATTCACACACACAAAAAACCCCCACCAGATTGCCACAACAAAATATTTCCTCTTTGCCTCTGGGGGCAGGTTTTCAAAATGTCCCAAATGTGCTCTTGGAGGCAAAGGCAGTTGGAATCAAGGCTGTCTGGTCAGGAGTCTTGTGTGACTTTCCTTGTGCAATCTTGTGTGTAATTCAGCATCTGAAAATGAGAACGCATTTGGAGTTTTCTGTGACAATGACTGCATTGCACAAGTCTCGAGCTGCTTTCAATCCCTCAACCACTTCCTCCTTAGAGGGATTGCCTGCATTTCCCTTACCGCACGTTGTGCGGTCAGAGGCACCACGTCTGCCTGTTAAGTGTGTCTCACCTGCTGAATGCTGTGACACTGCACTTGGCACCTAACCTGCTTGACAGAGACCGGGACCCTAACTGCAGTGGCTCAATGCTGGAAAGCTAATTTGTATGCAATCCTCAAACTACAACTCTTTACAAATATTATCTATTATATATGAAATATATTTTCCCAAACATGATTCATTAAAAGCCTTGTCCGCAGATCATCTGCCTGCCTGGAGTGGCTCCTGTTGGGGTTCACTCTGGGTGGATGATGTCAGCCACACCCACCACAGGTCCAGTCAAGTTCCATCTCACCTCACCAGCTGCTTGGAATCTTCTGTTATCTCTTAAGGAGTCCTTACGGATTCCCCACAAAACTCTCCCAGGCTTTTTTACTTCCACTAATTCAAATCAGCTACTTTTCATTGCCAAAACCTGACAAGACCCATCCACTGCCCCCAGCTGTCTCAAAAGTATAGGCTGGCACTTTCAGATCGACAAGCGCTTTGTTTAGTCTGAGGGGAATAGTGATCGGCCCAAATGAGGTCGTTTCCTGACTCCACCACACAGTTGCTTTTCTCTCCATTCTCTCAGAGTATGCTTTGGACCTCTTTTTTTCTTTTTTTTAACCCAACACAGGTATTGTCATTGCCTCTTATAAAATTTAAAAGTCCTAAGTTCCAATTCTGCCTCTTCTACTATCCATGTGATCTCGTTCAAGTCACCTAATCTTTCTGATACTCAGTTTTCTCATCTGCAATGTATTAATAATAATCACAATAAACTATAGCAATAATAGCGAGATCTAGCACATAGAGAGCTTGGTCTGTGCCAAGCACTCATTTAAGAGTATGTATGTGGGCCGGGCGCGGTGGCTCACGCCTGTAATCCTAGCACTTTGGGAGGCCGAGGCAGGTGGATCACGAGGTCAAGAGATCGAGACCATCCTGGTCAACATGGTGAAACCCCGTCTCTACTAAAAATACAAAAAATTAGCTGGGCGTGGTGGCGCGTGCCTCCAGCTACTCAGGAGACTGAGGCAGGAGAATTGCCTGAACCCAGGAGGCGGAGGTTGCGGTGAGCCGAGATCGCGCCATTGCACTCCAGCCTGGGTAACAAGAGCAAAACTCTGTATCAAAAAAAAAAAGAGTATGTATGTATACAAATGTTTTAATAATTTAGAAGAGTGATTAAGTTTTAGTATATCCATACCACAGAATACTAAGTAGCCATTAAAAATAATGAGATATAATAACATGGAAATGTATTGATGCTATAATAGTAAGTAGAAAATCATGTGGCAGAACAAGATAACATGATCACTTACGTTAAAACTACATTGGGCATATAAATAACATTCTCCTCTGTTTATATCTATAGATCTATCTAGGCATTTACACAAGCATGCATACAGTTTGAATTTTCAAAAACTATGTATTTATACATCTGTATAGATTAATTTTTCAATGATCATTTTAAAAACAGAATAAATAGAAAAAAATGATTATAAAAAGAAAACCTGATTTTAACAAACATACCAGAACTGACAATTTAGGTAAATTAGTGTCATGCTCATGAAAATAAAAACTTTGGCTAGAAATCATCGTAATTCCAATTATGATTTTAAAAGTAGTTTTTGTATACCTCTTTAAGAACTGCCAACGAAGTCAGGATTGCATTTTTCTGAATATCCCCAATGAGAGCATAGATTTCTAATTTGGGGATGTTTGATTTTCCTTTTTACCAGACAATGGCCATTTGTCATCACAGCTGATGAATATAATTGCTAATCAGTCTGGGTAATGCTAATATTAGTCAAAACTGTATCATAAACTTCTCATTCTTATTCAAAGAACTGTCATTTTTAAGGGATATTTCAGAGGCAATCGTTCACTCCTTTTACAGGACACAGAGCTTCAAAAATTTGCCAAGTCTATTTGAAAATGATAGGCCTGATGATTCTTCGTAGGAAAAAGTCTGCAGGAACAGTGTGCATCATTTTTAAAAAAGTAAATCAGCACTGACTTCATTTGTAATTTTATGCAACAGTGTAACCAATGACTTTCTTAGTTTCAAGGTCACAATAGAAATGCCCCCATTTCTTCACCTATCAAAGATTAAAACATTTTATTAATTTTTTATTTTTCCTTGAAAGATTTTCGCAAAATCAAGAACTTCTCATACCTTACATAACATTCACATTTTATTTTACAAGCATCTCAGAAATTGTTACTGTGGTCAAGATTTTCGTTGCTATTGTTATTATTGATTTTGTTATTTTGCAATGTTTCAGCAGTCAATTTTCTTATCTAAATTTCACTACTCAGGTTCCATTCTAATAAATTGCTAATCAGAATCAATCTGTTTTTTTTTTGGGGGGTGGCGGGAGAGTCAGTGTCTTGCTCTGTTGCCCAGGCTGGAGTGCAGTGGCATGATCTCGGCTCACTGCAACCTCTGCCTCCTGGGTTCAAGTGATTCTCCTGCCTCAGACTCCTGAGTAGCTAGGATTATCAGCATGTGCCATGACGTTAGGCTATTTTTTGTATTTTTAGTAAAGATGGAATTTCACCATGTTGGCCAGGCTGGTCTCAAACAATTGACCTCATGTGATCTGCCTGCCTCATCCTCCCAAAGTGGTGGGATTACAGGAGTGAACTGCCACATTTGACCAGTAATGTTCAAATGTCAAGTATCTCACTAACATATCTTATAACTCATTCTTGCTTTGAAATGAAAAAAAAAAAAAAAACTCTTTTGTCATAGTTACCAGCGCAATAATGAATAGTAGATTTTTTTTTTTAATAGAAACAGAGTTTCACCATGTTGGTCAGGCTGGTCTTGAACTCCTGACCTTGTGATCTGCCAGCCTCAGCCTCCCAAAATATTGGGATTACAGGCGTAAGCCTCTGCACCTGGCTTTTTTTTTTTTTTTTTTTTTTTTTGTAGATGAGTCTTGCTCTGTCACCCAGGCTGGAGTGCAGTGGTGCAATCTCAGCTCACTGTAACCTCCACCTCCCGGTTCAAGCAAATTCTCCTGCTTCAGCCTCCCAAGAATTACAGGCACCTGCCACCACACCCAACTAATTTTTGTATTTTTAGTAGAGACGGGGCTTCACCATGTTGGCCAGGCTAATCTGGAACTCCTGACTTCGTGATCCTCCTGCCTCAGCCTCCCAAAGTGCTGGGATTACAAGCATGATCACCGAGCCCAGCCTATGAGTAGCAGATCTTAGAAGTGCTGTTACTTCAAGTTGAAATCTGATGCAGCAACACTCTCAACTTCCTGGCTCACCTCCAACAAGTATCTAGCTCTGTACTGTGGCTTGTCTACAGTTCTGTCCAGGATTAATCTCTCAATCCACTTTCAGAAATTTGCTCCACCACTTAGATCCATTCATCCTTATCATCAGCCTGTCTTTTCACCCAGGTTTTACCCCCTCAATATTTAAAGGAGCTTAAATCGCTCCCATTGAAACTTGAAAGAAAAAGAGACAAACAAAGACAAGACGAAAGAAAGGTAGAAAAAGAGAGAATCTTGACCCTTAGAGAATCTCCTTCTAGCTTCTGACCAATCATTTGCCTTTTTCTTTTAAACAATCTTCTTGAACAGGTTTTCTTTACTTGCCCTCTTACACTCATATTCTCCAGCCACAGCATTCAGTTGTGCCCCAGTGACTCCAATGGAATGGTTTCAGTCATGGTCATTAATGACCATCCATTTTCCAAATCCAACACGTAATTTTCAAGCATCTTACTTCACTTCCTTGGCTTTGTGCATTTCTCCACTCCTACCACTTCCTCCTTGAGACTTTACCTTGGTCTCTGTGAAATCACACTGTCTTTGTTCTCCTTCCACCTCCTGTTTTCTTTTTTGTGTACTTTGAAGACATCATTTTTAACTTGAAGCTCCACCGTAAGCTTTTTTCTCTTCTCATTCTACACATTTATCCTGATTATCTCTTCCTTGGTCAAGGCCTACTACTTCTACCTCGTGGCATTGTAACATTTGAGTCTGAGCTGAACTTTGTTTCTAGAGTACCAGGGTGAATTCATCTGAATTCATCATGTGGCTCCACAAATCCTCTTATTCTTGGTGCTCTCTTTTCGGCAAATGACATTTGACACTACCCAGTCGTTCGCATCAGAAATACAAAGCCCTCCTAGACTTTCTTTCTTTCTTGCCTTCTGTAACCATTGATCATGAAGCCCTGCTAACTCTATTTATTTATGTGATTTGCTTGCTTGTTTGTTTATTTAAACAAGGTATCACTCTATCGTCCAGGCTAGAGTGCAATGGTGCAATCACAGCTCACTGCAGCCTTGATCTCCTGGGTTCAGGTGATCCTCCCACCTCAACCTCCTAAGTAGCTGGAACTACAGGTGTGCACCGCCATGCCTGACTAACTTATTTTTTTGTATAGACAAGGTCTTACAATGTTGCCTAGGCTGGTCTCAAACTCCTAGACTCAACTGAACCTCCCTCCTCAGGCTCCTAAAGTGTTGGAATTACAGGCGTGAGCCACCGTGCCAGGCAACTCCACTTGCAAAGTGCTTATTCAAATGCAAGTTGAGCATCCTTATTCAAAAATGCGACATCTGAAGTGCTCCAAAATCACATGCTTTTTGAGCATCAACATGACACCACATGTTGCTACTTGTTTTTCCTTTTTTGAGATGGAGTCTGGCTCTGTCTTTTTGTTTGTTTTGTTTTGTTTTGTTTTGTTTTAAGTTGAGGGCAATGGCGCAATCTCGGCTCACTGCAACTTCTGCCTCCCGAGTTCAAGTGATTCTCCTGCCTCAGCCTTCTGAATAGCTGCGACTACAGGCGCCCACCACCACATCTGGGTAATTTTTGTATTTTTAGTAGAGACAGGGTTTCACCATGAATTCCTGACCTCAAGTAATCTGCCCTCCTTGGCTTCCCAGGGTGCTGGGATTAGAGGCGTGAGCCACTGTGCCCAGTGGTTCCATGCATTTTGGATAAAGGATACTCAACCTGAATTAATTGAGGGCTTTTCTACTTCTTGCTAGATTCCCATCATAACCTCACTGATCTTCCAATATATCCACCCCAATACCATCACAATAAGCTTTCGAATACACAAATCTGTACCTTCCCATCAACTTCCAGATAAAGCCCAGGCCCAAAGCTGTACATCACCTTGCTCCTACCAACCTTCCCAGTTTTATCTTCTCTCTAAACCTCACAGGCATCCCAAGATCTGGCCACACTCAGTAGCTTGTAGTACAGTGGACACAGTCTCTCCTTCCATGCCTTTCCATTACTTTCTACCTCTTTTCTGTCTTCTCAGTCCAGCTAATTATTATTTTATCAAGAACATTTCAGTTTTCACTTTGTTAAATTAAAATTATAGGAGGCCATTGTTTTGGATTAAGTTTCTGCACTGGCCATCAAAGACCAGACAAACACAAAATAGAGTCATTTGTATTAAAGTTCTGTGTCACCAAACCAAAACTAAGTTGTTATGTGACCTTCCAAGAAATCAGGAGGGAGAGATGCCACCCAGAATCCCAAACAAGTCAGTTTCAGTTGGCAAAATGATAAAGTTTCCTGTGTTTTAATCCATACAAACACGTAATTTGAAGTAACCTGATGTCAACCACCGTGTTCTCTTCTACAAGAAAAGGAACTTTAAAATGACAGTCTGATTTCTTCTTTCTTTGTTTAGGTGCTCTTTACCCCTTTTTAGTCTATAAAATCAATCTCTTCTGCATGGCTCATTGGAGCACTCATACTGTTTATGGAATGAAGTGTTGTCTAATTCTAGAATCACGAATGAAGCCAAGTGAGAACTTTAAATTTCTCGTAAACATTTTGTTTTCTGACAGATCTGGCAACCATGAAGGGAAATGCAGGAGATTGCTGATGACTCTAAGACCCCTTGTAGAACACAGGAAAGGTGTCACTGGTCCCCTTTGGGATCCTCCATCTTCTTCATGGAGCCCTGAGAGTTGTAAGTTCCTCTTAGGTCTGAGCTCTGCTCCTTTTTGCATTTGAGCTCTCTGATATCTCTGGCTTTTGGAGTACCAAGGGTTAGTTGGTGCTGTGGCAGGGCATATGACATTTGGGTTTGCAGTGACTGCTGAGTCAGTGGCAAATGCCAGGTAAGGTAACTGATGGCAATGGTGGTAAGTGGTTATTATTGTAAGCCTTTTTCTTCTTTTCTTTGTGCATACCAAGGTAAGAAAAACATTCACTAAGTTGGTGAAGAATATCTCCAAGCCAAATATCACGGCTTTGAGAAACCCAAAGCTCAACGTAAAAATGGGATTATCAATTGTAATTGCCAGGCAGGTTCTTCTCAACTGCACAAAGCCGATTCACTGAAGCAGCGGTATTGCAGTAAAGAAAGAGCTGAATTAATACAAGGCTGGCCACATGGTATGACGGGTGTTTATTATTACTGAAATCAGCCTCCCTGAGAACTGAGAAGCTAGGGTTTTTATGGATAATTTGGTAGACAAGAGGCTAGGGAATGGGTGCTGCTAGTTGTTTGGGGGTAAAATCATAGGAAGGTGAAAAATGGTCCTCATGTGCTGAGTTCACCTCTGAGTGCACCACAGGACAGGTTGAGTCATGAGTTCTGGGTCCAAATGGAGTCAGTTGGTTTTGAGAATGCAAAAATATGAAGAAAGCGTTATCAAAAGACCAATTATAGCTTTTACAATAGTGATGTTAACTGTAGGAGCAATTGGAGAGGGAACAAAACTTGTGAGCTCTGGCCACAGGACTCCTGAGCAGCAAGGAATTATAGAACATCAGGCTAGAAGATAATGGCTCTTTATTGTTTAGTTACACCTCCATTCTGGCAGAATACAGGCTCCTCCCAGAACCGAATTTTGTGGCCTTTCATTAGCCTTACAAAGGTGATTTCAGTCCCTGAACAAGCAGGGGGTTTATTTTAGTGAAGGACTATTATGACCCCTCCTTCAATGTTAAACTATAAACTAAATTCCTGCCATATTAGCCTGGCCTACACCTAAGAATGAGCAAGGACAGCCAGCCTGTGAGGCCGGAAGCAAGGAGGAGTCAGCCATGCGAGGCTTCTCTCACAGTCATAATCTTTGCAAAGGCAGTTTCATAATTTCTAAAGATCCGCGTACTCCACTATCTGGTACACCTGCCTTTTTCATGCATAAGAGTTGTAGCCCCAGTAGCTGCAAATACTTGTAAGAGTGACCGGATCTTACTAAAGCTAACTCAGAATTACAATGGCCATTATGTGAAATGTTCCAGATGAACAAGATTGTTCCTCTAAGATACACTCAAGTAACAACCCTCTTAAATAAGAATAGAAAATGTGATTCTTATTTTAATTGGCATTCAAAAACCTCAAAGAGACAACAGGAGTTTAAAAATAGCTTTTTAAAAAGATTCATTATGAAATATCAATGAGAGGCTGAGCACGGTGGTTCATGCCTGTAATCCCAGCACTTTGGGATGCCAAGGTGGGTGGATCACTTGCGGTCAGCAGTTCAAGATCAGTCTGGCCAACATGGTGAAACCCTGTCTCTACTAAAAATACAAAAATCAGCCAGGTGTGGTGGTGGGTGCCTTTAATCCCAGCTACTTGGGAGGCTGAGGAACAAGAATCACTTGAACCCGGGAAGCAGAGTTTACAGTGAGCCAAGATTGAGTCACTGCACCTATGCAGCAGAGTGAGACTGTCTCAAAAAAAAAAAAAAAAAAGAAAAGAAAAGAAAAAGAAAAACCAATGAGAAGTGAAAAAATGCAAACCATGCCTCATACCAAGGACATGGAACTGGCATGCTCCTACTGCTCTCTTCTGTCTTACTTTGCGTCAATATGTCTAATACATTCTATTCCTGAATATTCACAGTCTAGTAACTCCATCTGAATTACTTTATTTTTTCTCTGAAAAAGCAGTCAAATTGCTTCTTTATAAAATAAAACCACTTGAAAATTCAGGAGATAATTCTTGAGTCACTTACATTCTCTGGACAAAAACAGAGCTTAGGCTATAATTAAAGATTTTCCCAATCCTAGGGAAGACCCTCAAAAGTTTTCTCAAGAATTCAGCCTTATATGGAACCTATGACTCCTGGATACCCACCCTCTATTAACAAGTACACCACCTGAGGAAGCCCCAAAATGGATGTAAGAAGAGGAAAAGTATTCTCCTGAGAATGACATCAAGGACCCAAAAAGCCCCACCTCATCTACTTGGGTGCCAAAGCCTTAAAAATCTCAGATGACCTTTGAAAGCTAATCCTAATGTGTCCCCACCCACACTGACAGGTCTACATCATCTAGGCCTGCGGGAAAAAGAAAAATGAGTTCTGTTACCGATTTTAAAATTTGCTTGGAAGCCCTATTTCTCAAGTTACTTGAGCTTCCACCAAATTGATGATACAACCCAGCCAGCCCCAGCTGCCTGTTTTGCAAATGGGCTCCTCCTGGAGATTAGCAGACTCATAAAAACAAAACAAAAGATAGGATGGGAGGCTACAAGACCTCCTGAACTAATAATTATGGCTGAACATTTTGAAATGATCTGAGAACAAGATAAGAAACAAAAGACTTCTAAATGAATATCCTAGCAATTTCATGGCAACCAGCAACCTGGAATGACTTTTGGACGTGCCCCAGGGCACTTTTCCAGTAAGCAACTCCTAAAACAACCATTTCCAAAGAATTGTTGCTATTGTGCAAACAACTGGAACACTGTTACAAGGACTGACTCCAAAGATTTTTGGAGGCAGTTGCCCACCTTCTGATAATCTCCGTGTTACCACTGGCCAGACAGACCTCCAGGGGAAGATCCAGTAAGTTGCTGCCATTTATTCATTTAAAGAATCAAGGGGATACAAAATTAAAAATTAATGAAGATTTTTTTTCCCAGTCTTAGTTGACACCAGAGCAACTCGTTCCATCTTAAACACCACTTTTATAGAATAACTTCTCCCTAGCAGTAAAACAGAATTTCAGTTCTGGGGTTATCAAATCGAGTTCAAAAGGAATTCACGTCTTAACCTACACAAAGACTCTAGACCTTTTTACTGAAAAATATTCCCTTTTGCTATTTGACAGAACTCCAGTCAATTTACAGGACAGAGACCTTCTGTCTAAGCTAAAAGATCTGATATGGTCTGCCCCTAGTGGAGATGTGACTCTGGAATTCTCTGGCCCACCTGAGCCAGATCTTATATGCACTTTGCAGTCTGTCCTAGACGTAGAGGAAGAGGACAGTCCACAAAATGCCCCTACTCTAACTGAACTACCCAATTGCTATGAAGCAAATTAAATACTGACCTTGGAAGACTCAAAAGTGCAGAGCACTCAAATTCAAGTAGATCTCACTAAGCCCCTTCCCAAATTACTGCACTTTAAAATTAATCTTTAAGGCCTGACGCCATACAAAGTCTTCTGCCAGTGCCAATAATAGAAGATTTAATTGTTTGAATATTAATTATTCCATGTAGCAGCCTTTGTAACACTCCGATTTTATCTGTACAAAAACCTAATGGATGAGGATGGCAATTTGTTCAGAATCTAAGAACCATTAACAGAATAGTTATGCCCCATTTCCGGGTGATTCCAAACCCTAACAGTCTTTTGTAACAAGTTCCCCCAGATTATAAATGTTTTTACAGTTGTAAACTAACATGTTAAGCCTTCTTTAATATTCCAGGTGACACTGACAGTCACTCCTGTTTGCTGTCACCTGGAATACTCAACAAAATTGGAGAGTCAGGGGGTCCGGTGCGGTGGCTCACGCCTGTAATCCTAGCATTTTGGGAGGCCGAGGCGGGTGGATCACAAGGTCAAGAGATCGAGACCATCCTGGTCAACAAAGTGAAACCCCCGTCTCTACTAAAAATACAAAAATTAGCTGTGCATGGTGGCACGTACCTGTAATCCCAGCTACTCAGGAGGCTGAGGCAGGAGAATTGCCTGAACCCAGGAGGCGGAGGTTGCGGTGAGCCGAGATCGCGTCATTGCACTCCAGCCTGGGTAACAAGAGCGAAACTCCGTCTCAAACAAAAAAAGAATTGGATGGTCAGGTCTCAGGGGTTCACTGAAACCCCCTTCTGTTTCTCTCAAGTACTCCCATCGAGACTTGAGCACCCTCCAGTCTCCTAGAGGGCCGACTTCTGCAATTCACCAACGACCTCTGACTTTGTTCACTCACTAAGAAGGCATCCCAGCAGGATTCCTTCTATTTATTATCGCTCTTAGCGGAAAAGGGACTTCAGATCTCCAGAGACAAATTACAATTCTCAATAGCTGCTGTTCACCATTTAGGACATGATCTGAGTGCTGCAGGCATCCAGACCAAGAGTCTCCTAATTGAGCTTTCCCAGGAATTTCCTAGACTGGTAACCAAGAAGTAACTTTGCTAGTTATTAAGTTTAATTAGATGTTGTTATCATGGGGTTTCTAGTTTTCCCCTCTTCCGGTCTTTACTGTATGAACTCACTAAACACTTAGCCCCTGAACCCCTTTCTTGGGAAGAAAAACACGAACCAGGTCTTTGTAAAATTAAAAGAGGCATTATAAAAACTCCCTGCTTTGGGATTGCCCAGTTATGAAAAACATTTCATCCTATTTGCACCTGAAAGAAATAATCAGGCCTTGAGAATCCTCGCACAAGAACGTGGTATCAGCTTAGGCCTCCTCTTGGAGTGCTTGATTAGACTGCTGCCAAAGCATCTGTGGGTCTAACCTCAGGTAATAAGGTTATATGCTTATCTTCACATAACACATAGGTGCTAAGTTTTCTCAACTCTAACCTTACCCAATATCTTTTTTCTTTTCTTTTTAATTTACTGCGGTTAAAAGAAAAAGACATATAATTTTGCATCTTAACCATTTTAAAGGGTACATTTCAGTTAAGGGTATTCACGTTGTGAAACAGATCACAGTAACTTTTTTTTTAATCTTGCAAAACTGAAACTCTGTACCCATTAAACAATTCCCCTTTCCTCCTTCCTCCAGGCCCTGGTAACCACCTCTTCACTTTCTGTTGCTATGAATTTGACTATTTTAGATATCCTATATAAGTGGAATCATATAGTACTTGGATTGGATAAAGGAAATGTGGTATCTATCTATATCATGTACTACTACACAGTCATAGAAAAAGAATGAAATCATGTCCTTAGTAGCAACATGGGTAAAGCTGGAGGCCATTTTCTTAAGCAAATTAATGTAGGAACAGAAAATCAAATACTGCATGTTTTCACTTATAAGTGGGAGCTTAACATCCGGTACTCATGGACATAAAGATGGGAGCAGTAGACACTAAGGACTACTAGCCAGGCGGGGAAGGGGGCCACAGGCTGAAAAACTACCTATTGGGTATTATGTTCGCTACCTGGGTGAGGGGATCACCTGTACCCCAAAGCTCAGCATCATGCAATGTACCTAAGTAATAAACCCCACACATATCCCTTCAATCTAAAATAAAAGCTGGATTTAAAAAAACAAAAATTAAAATGGAATGAACTGTATCTTCCAGAAAACCTACTTCTGGGTATATATACAAAAGAACTGAAAGCAGAGTTTCAAAGAGGTATTTGCATGCCCATGTTCATAGCAGCACTATCCACAATAGTCAGGAGGTAGAAACAACTCAAATATTCATCGATGGAATGTACTGTTTACATACACTGCAACGCTGTTTGACTTTAATAAGTGAAGGATATTCTGTCCTGTGCAACAATATGAATGATCCACATTGCATTTAGTTAAATAAGCCAGGGAACTATTAGAAGATTCCCAATATCCTGTGTTAGCAGCCTAACTTCATGGGATCCTTTTCCCTTCTCATTCTCAGTATTCTTTCTAATTCTTAGGAGCATTAATTCTTAGGAGCAGATACTGTTGACTATGGACAACAAAATGTTCCTAAGAATTAAAAGTCAGGTATCAGGGAATATGTTTATTATTTCTAGCTGACAGGTTTAAATAACATATCTCACAGAACTGAGTAATGTTTTTGGCATGAAAATCAGCTAGAGCATTGCCCTTGCCTTCTGGCTGAGTTTTCTTTGTATGAGCCTCTATTTTTATTAATTTACTTTTTTGGAGACAGGGTCTTGCTCTGTCACCCTGGCTGAAAGAAGTAATTAAGGATCCAGAGTATTTCCATCTTTCTGTTTTGTCACGATCAGAGGTTGTGCTAGTTCTGTTCATGGTCACAAGAGAGCTGATGCGGCTTCTGGGGTCACATTCTCACATACTGGTTGCCTAGAGGCAGAATAAGAGACATTTCTTTTCATGGATCTCTTTTTAAGAAGCTAGAAAGTCTGTTATTCTAAGGGTGAAGGGAAGATAATGGAACCTCTTAAACAGGAAAATAAAACAATCTGTCTGAGGTTTTATAAAGGACGCTTTGGCTGCTTTATAAAGACTCTCGACTCCAGAGTCATGTGTTCCGGTGATCTATTTGATTAATCTGAACTTGATTATTCAAGCAATTTTGATACAGAAATTTACTCTGAGTTAAAAATAAACTATAAAAAATCTACTTAAAATTTCATTGCCTCAGTGAATAAATGTGTGGTCAATAACTTCATGGAAAGAAGATAAGATAATTTCATTCACTGATTATTCTTTCTTCATGTTGATTTCAATTGGAAGAAATTGTTGAAAGAAATGATCTGTTAGAACAGGAGTTAACATACTTTTTTTTTTTTTTAATAAAAGCCAGAGAGTAAATATTTTACAGTTTTCAGGCCCTAAGATCTCTGTCACAATTATTCAACTCAAACTTTGTAATACAAAAGGAGCTATAGATAGCAGGAAAGCAAACAGCTATGACTAAGTTCCAATAAGATTTCATTTATGGACACTGAAAATTGAGTTTCATCTAATACTCATGTCATGAAATACTACTGTTTCTTGGTTTTTCTCCTTTCAAAAACTTAAATATATTAAAACCATTGTTAGCTCACAGGTAAGATTTTTCCTACAGCCATAGTTTGCCAACCCTGTGGTAGAAGGAGCAACATTTTGCCTATGGAAGATTTATTTGACAAATCCTTTTTTTCTCAGTGAAGGACTCCAAGAAATATCTTATGAGAAGAAAATGGCAACAGAAATCAGAAGACCTGAGTTTTAGTCACTAAACCTCTACTTGTTAATTGGCTAACATAGGACAACAGATTTAACATTGATAATTCTCAGTTCCACATCTGTAAAATATGGTAGCAACACCTCCAGTTCCACATCTGTAAAATATGGTAGCAATACATTTGGAAGGCCTCAGTTGGAGAAAAAAGGAAAGAAAGAAAAGAAGAGAATAGAAAAGAAAGAGAAAGAAAGAAAGAAGAACGAAGGAGAGAGAGAGAAGGAGGGAGGGAGAAAAAAAGAAGGAAAGAGAAGGAAGGAGGGAGGGAGGAAAGGAGAGGAGAGGAGAGGAGAGGGGAGGGGAGGGGAGGGGAGGAGAGGAGATGAGAGGAGAGGAAAGGAAATTAGTGAAAAGAGAGGCGTTGTGTTGCATTTTGTAAATCTCATTAACGTCTGGCTTAATAAATGACAGTTGTATTCTCAAGAGTGATGTCGCCTAAACTGCCAGGCACTGCCTGGAAAAGTCCTCCTAGACTTATGGTTTCAACATGGACAAAGTGAGATCAAGGCAGACAAATTAGCAGGTTTCCCCACCATCTTGGCTTTCTTAGCAAGACAGCCATTCTTGCCTCAACTCAAGAAGTGTCACAAGTGCCTGTAGGGAGAAATATCCTGAAGGTGGCTACAATTTAAAAAAACAAAAAAGAGTGGAGTAAGGATCGCAAAATGTAAGGCTGTCTTCAGTTCAGCAAAAGTAGACACCAAACCAGAAAGGTGGTCCAGCAGCACCATGTTCTAAGAGGCATTCTTCATGGGTCCTCAGGGCACAAACCTCTACCCAGCCTCCTCACACAATCAAGGAATCTCCTTTGGGACTCCTCCCACCCCACAGCCCCCCATCTGACACAGGCAGTTCTCCAAACTTTTATGAGAGTGTGGCAAACTTGGACTTAGGGCACCATCTAGTGCCAAAAAGAAGGCAGCAATCCAGCGCTAAAACTCAACATGCAAACCACACAGAACCTATAAACATGCATAGCAATCCAGACAGTGAAGACTGGAATCAGTATTTAAACCTTCAGTGCAAAGACAGAAATGTAAATCCATAAGAAACAACAGCAAACAGGAAACCGTGACCTCCCCAAAAGGACAAAGCAAGCATCCTGTGACAGGTCCTACCGAGACGGCAATGGGGCAATGATGTGGGCTCTCAAATCAGGAATTCAATATGGCAATTTTGAGGAAACTTGGTGAACTCCAAGATAACACATAAAAACAATTCAGAAATTTAGCAAAGATATTAAAATAATTTTTAATAAAAACAAATCCTAGAACTCAGAAATACATCAGCTGAACTGAAAAAATGCATCAGAGGGTCTCAGCAGCAGAATTTATCACGTGGAAGAAAGATTCAGTGAGCTTGAAGATAGGGTATTTATAAACACACAGTCAAGGAAGAAAAAAATGAAAAACAATGTTTGAAAATGAAGTATGCCTACAAGATCTAGAAAATAGCTTCAAAAGAGCAAACCTAAGAGTCTTGGCATTTAAGAGGGAATTGAGAAAGAAGCAAAAGGCAGAAAGGTTATTCAAAGAGATAATACAATAGCACTTTCAAACCTAAAGAAAAATATAAATATGCAAGTACAGAAAAGTAAAAAATTATAAAATTGATTCATCTCAAATAAGACTACACCAAGGCATATAATAACCAAATTCTCAAAGGTCAAGGTCAAAGAGAGAATTCCAAAATCAGCAACAAAAAAGAAGCAACACCATATTTTAAAAAGCTCAGGTTCATCGGGCAACAGACTTCTCAGAAGAAACCATACCCAAGAATAAGTGAGATGACATATTGAAAGTGCTTAATGAAAAAAACTGTCAAATAAGAATACTGTATCTAGCAAGCTAGCCTTCAAACATGAAAAACCAATAAAGACTTTCCAAGATAAATAAAAGTAAACGAAATGACTTACCACCGACCAGTCTTTTTTTTTTCCACTAAATCAATTGGCTCTACAGACCAGTCTTATAAGAAATGCTGAAGGGAATTCTTCAGTCTGAAAGGAAGCTAACATGCAACAAGAAAACATCAGAAGGTATAAAATTCATTGGTAAAAGTTAGTATAGAGACAAATTCAGCATATTCTAGTACTGTAATTGTGGTGTGTTAATCACTCATATCTTTAGGATGAAGACTAACAGACAAATCTATCAAAACAATAATAACAACAAAAGTTTGTTAAGAAAGAGGCAGTTATTAAAAGATGTAAACCAAGAGAAAAAAAGCTGAAATATGGGGAGATGAAGTTAAAGTGTAACGTTTTTAAGTTTTTCTTTGTGTTTGTTTCTTTATAACCAAAGTGAAATAGTTATCTGTTGGAAAAATAAAACTTGTTATAACTGTAAGATGATTTTATAGGCCTCATGGTAACCATAAAGCAAAAACTTATAATAAATGTCTTAAAAATAAGGAATCAAAACATACTACCAGAGAAAACCACTTAACCACAAAGGAAAACAGTGAGAATGGAAGAAAGGAAGAGAAAAGTGGCCCAGCACAGTGGCTCACATCTGTAATCCCAGCACTTTGGGAGATCGAGATGGGCAGATCACCTGAGGCTAGGAGTTCGAGGCCAGCCTGACCAAGATGGAGAAACCCCATCTCTACTAAAAAAATACAAAAAATTAGCTGGGCATGGTGGTGCATGCCTGTAATCCCAGCTACTCAGAAGGCAGAGGAAGGCTGAGGCAGAACAATTGCTTGAACCTGGGAGGCAGAGGTTGTGGTGAGCCAAGATTGAAACATTGCACTCCAGCCTGGGCTACAAGAGTGAAATTCCATCTTAAAAAAAAAAAAAAAGAAAGAAAAATTACAAAACAAACAGAAAACAAGTAACAAAATGCTAGTAATAAGTCCTTATTATCAAAAATTACATTAAATATAAATGCAATAAATTGTCCAATTAAAAGACACTGATTTGTTGAATGGATTAGAAAACAACACTCAAGTATATACTTCCTATGAGAAGCTCACCTCTCATACACACACACACATAGACTGGAAGTAAAGGAAAGAAAAAAGATTTTCTGTTTAAAAATGGAAGCCAAAAAAAGAAAAAAGCAGGGCTAGCTATTCTTAGATAAAATAGGTTTTAAGTCAAAATTTGTAAAAAGAGACAAAGTAGGTCATTATATAAACAATAGCAAATATATATGCAACCAAAACTACACCGCCCAAATATGTAAAGTAAATATTAATAGATCTAAAGAGAGAAATAGACTACAATACAAAAATAGTAGAGGATTTTAACAACCCATTTTCAATAATGAACAGATCATCTAAACAGAAAATCAGCAAAGAAATTGGAGTCAAACTATACTCTAGACCAAATGGACCTAACTGATATTTTTAGAATATTTCTCCTACTGATACAGAATATGCATTCTTCTCAACTGCATGTGGAATATTATCCAGGATAGATCATATGTTAGATCACACAAAACAAGTCTCAATAAATTCAAAAAAGTCAAAATTATATCAAGTATCTTTTCCAGCCATAATGAGATAAAACCAGAAATCAGTAACAAGAACTTCCGAAACGTGACAAATATATAGAAATTAAACCATATGCTCCTGAATGACCAATGGATCAATGAAGAAATTAAAAAGAAAATTTTGAAAATTTCTTCAGACAAATGAAAATGGAAACACCACATACCCAAATCTGTGAGATACAGCAAAAGCAGTACTAAGAGGGAAGTTTATAAAAATAAATGCTCATGTCAAAAAAGTAGAAAGGTTTTAAATAAACAAGAAAATGATGTATCTCAAGAAACCAGAAAACAAGAACAAACCAAACCCAAAATTAGTAAAATGAAAGAAACAACTATTGTTACCTATAAAGCAAACCTGCACATGTACCCATGAACCTAAAAGTTAAAAAAAATTAAATTTCACTTCACCACTTAACAAATAATAATAAAACAAGAAAAGTACAAACAAATGGAAAAGAAATAATGGGTGGAAAATTACAAGGTCTAGGAATGGAAATGAATATCCAGATTTATAAAGTCTTCTAATAGATTGACTCTAAAGTGGACTACACTAAGACATATTATAATTAAATTATACAAAGTCAGAGACAAAGAGAATGTTGAAAGCAGCAGAGAAAAGTAACTCATCACATATAAGTGAACCCCCACAAAACTATCAGCCAAAACCTTGCAAGTCAGGAGAGAGTTTGATGATATATTCAAAGTACTAAGAAAAAACTGTCAACCATGATTACTCGACCCAGAAAAACTGTCTTTTAAGAATGAAACAGAAATGAAGACTCTAAGAAAAACAAAAACTTAGGGAGTTTGTCACCATTGGACCTCTCATTCAAGAACTATTAAAGGGAGTTGAATTGAAATTTTTAAAAAGTGCTAAACAACAACATGAAAGCATGTGAAAGTATAAATCTCATTTGTAAAGGTAAGAATAAAGACAAATACAGAATATTGTAATACTGTCATGGTAGCACATAAATAGTTTTTAACACTAGTATATAAATTAAAAGACAGAAGCATTACACACAAGTATAACCAAAGAAAAATTGTAATGGAAACACAATATAGAAAGAAGTAAGATCTGACATCAATTACTTAGATTTGGAGGGGGGCAGTAAAATGTAGAGATTCTATCTTTAATTGAAGTTAACTCACTATCAGCTTAAAACAGACTGCTATACCTATAAAATGTTTACCATGTGCCTTATGGTAAACACACACACACACACACAAACATGACATACAACAGATATGCAAAAGATAAAGAAAAGATTCTAAGCATACTGTTAGAAAACAAATCATCAAACCACATATAAAGAAAATGATGAGAGAACAATAAAATCATACAACAGAAAATAATTAACAAAATAGTAAGTTTGACCCGTCAATTACTTTAAATGTAAATGGGCTAAATTCCCCAAGGACACAGAGTGGCTTAATGGACAAAAAGCCAAGACCCACCTGTATGCCTTCTATGAGACTTACTTTAGACTTAAGGATGCGCATAGATGGAAAGTGAACAGGTGGAGAAAGATGGCAACCAAAAGAGAGTAGGGGTGGCTACACTCAAATCAGGGAAAATAGGCTTTAAGTCAAAAACTATCACAAGACAAAGGTCACTACCTAATAATAAAAGGATCAATTCAAAAAGAAGATATAACAATTATATATGCATCCAATATTAAAGCCTGAAAGGAGAAATAGCAATACAATAATAGCAGGAGACTTTAATATCTCATTCTCATAATAGAGAGATCATCCAGACACAAAATCAATATGGGAATAGCAGAACTGAACAATAGATCAAACGGACCCAACAGACATATACAGAACATTTCACCCTAGAGCAGCAGAGTAGGCATTCTTCTCAACATTTTTCTCAACATGATAGATCACATGCTAGGTCATGAAACAAATCCTAACAAATTTTAAGAAGATTAAAATCATTGCAAGTATCTTTTCTGACATAATGGAATGAAACTAGGAGTCAACAATAAAAGGAATGGATAAATTCATAAATTCACAGAAATTAAGCAAGACATTCAAACAAATATTGAGTCAGAGAAGAAATTTAAAATAAAAATAGAAAATGTCCTAAGAAAAATAAAAATGAATATACAACTTACGAAAATTAGAGGATGCAATAGAAGCAGTACTAAGTGGACCATTAATAGCAATAAATTCCTGCACTAAAAAAAGAAGATATTAAATAAGCAACCTACCTTTATACTTGAAGAAACTAGAAAAGGAAGAGCAAGCTCTATCTAAAATTAACAGAAAGTAGAAAATAATAAAGATTCAAGCAAAAGTAAATTATTTAGAGAATAAAAATATATTTAAAAATTAGTAAATGAAATTGAAAAAAATACAAAAGATTTACAAAATGAAAAGTTGGGTTTTTGAAATGATAAATAAAATAATCAAATCTTTAGCAAGGCTAAGAAAAAAGGAGAAGAGTCAAACAAAAATCAGAAATAAAAAAGGAGACATTATAACTGATACCACAGAAATATAAAGGATTATTAGGAATTATTATGAATAACTATACACCAACAAATTGGAAAACCTAGAAAAAAATTAATAAATTTCTGGAGACATACAACCTAAAAAGATTAAATTATGTTGAAAGAAACACTCAAATTATAAGTATAAAAAAAAGATGAAACTATGAAGAAATAGAAAGCCCAAGCAGACCAACAATGAGTAATAAGATAAATGCAGTAATCAGTAATATCCCATCAAAGAAAAGCCCAGAACCTGATGTCTTCCCAGCTGAATTCTACCAAACTTTAAAGAGGAACTAATGCCAGCGCTTCTGAGACTCTTCCAAAAAAATTGAAGAGGAGGGAATACTTCCAGTCTCATTCTACAAGGCTAGCATTATCCTTACACCAAAATTAGACAAAGACACAACAACAACAAAAGAAAACAACAGGACAATCCTGATGTATGCACATGTACAAATCCTCAAGAAAATACTAGCAAACTAAATTCAACAGCACACTAAAAAGATCATTTACTGTAATCAAGTAAGTTCATCCCAGGGATATAAAGATGGTTCATCATACACAAATCAATAAATGTGACACATTACATGAACAGAATCAAGAGCAAAAATCATATGATTATTTCAATAGATGTTGAAGATACACTCAATAAAATTCAACATTTATTCATGGCAAAAACTCTCAAAAAACTGGATATAGAAGAACCATACATCAAACAATAAAGGCTATATATAACAGACCCGCAGCTATTATACTAAATTGGGAAAAACTAAAAGACTTTCCTCTAAGATCTGAAACATCACAAAGATGTCCATGTTCACCACTTTTATTTAGCATGGTGTTGGAAGTTCTAGCCAAAGTAATTAGGCAAAAGAAAAGAAAGAAATAAAGGGCAGGTACCCAACTTGGAAAGAAAGAAGTCAAATTATTCTTTTGTTTTGTAGAGGCAGGGTCTTGCCATGTTGCCCAGGCTGGTCTCAAACGCCTGGACTCAAACAATCTGCTTGCCTAAAGCCTCCCACAGTGCTGGGATTACAGACATGAGCCACCACACCCAGCCTCAAATTATTCTTGTTTGCAATTGACATAATCTTATACTTACAATAAACTAAAGATTTCACCAAAAGAGCTCATAAACTCAGTAAAATTACAGGATACAAAATCAACATTTAAAAATGACAACAGAGATAAACAATCTGGAAAAGAAATCAAGAAGTAATCCCATTTACAAAAGCTACAGAAAAATTCTAGGTATCGGTCTAACCAAAGAAGTGAACGAGCTCTGCAAAGAAAACCATAAAACATGGATGAAAGAAATTGAAAAGGACACTTAAAAATGTAAAGATTTTCATGCTCACGGTAGAGAACACTTAATATTGTTAATATATCCATACTTTCCAAAGTGATCTACAGATTTAATGCAAGCCTCATCAAAATGCCAATGACATTCTTCACAAATTTCAGAGAAAAAACCCTAAAATTTGTATGAAACCATAAAAGCTCTCAAATAGCCAAAGCGATCCTGAGTAAAAAGAGCAAAGCTGGAGGCATCACATTACCCAATTTCAAAACGATACTACAAAGCTACTATAACTGGATTAGCATGGTACTGGCATAAAAGCAGACACATAAACCAATGGAACAGAATACAGAACCCCAAAATAGATCCATGCATTTACAGACAACTCATTTTCAACAAAAGTACCAAGAATATGCACTGGGGAAAGAACAGTCTCTTCAATAAATGATGTTGTGAATATTGGATAACCATATGCAGAAGAATGAAACCAGATTCCTATCTCCTACCTTATGTAAAAATCAAATAAAACTGTATTAAAGACTTAAATGCAGCCGGGCATGGTGGCTCACACCTGTAATCCCAGCACTTTGGGAGGTCAATGCGGGAAGATCATGAGGTCAAGAGATTGAGACCATGCTGGCCAACATGGTGAAACTCCTTCTCTACTAAAAATACAAAAAATTAGCTGGGTGTGGTGGTGTGCACCTGTAGTCCCAGCTGCTCTGGAGGCTAAGGCAGGAGAATCGCTTGAATCCAGGAGGCAGAAGTTGCAGTGAGGCAAGATTGTGCCACTGCACTCCAGCCTGGCTCCTGAGCCATGCTCCATCCAAAAAAAAAAAACACTTATATACAAGACCTGAAATTATGAAACCCACAGAATAAAACATGGAGTAACCATACTTTATGACATTGGTCTGGGCAAATTGTTTTTGGTAAGTCATTAAAAAGCACAGACAACAAAAGCAAAATTACACAAACGCACAAATGGGATTATATCAAGCTAAAAAGCTTCTGCAAACCTAAAGAAACAATCAGCAAAGTGAAAAAACAACCTATAGAATGGAAGAAAATATTGGCAAACAATGAAACGAGATTAATAATTAGAATATATAAGGAACTCAAACAACTCAATAGCAAAAAATCAATTAATTCAATTAAAAAATGGGCAAGAGATATGAATAGACATTCCTAAAAGAAGACATACAAATGGCCAACAGGGATACGAAAAAATTTCAACATAACTAATCAGGAAAATGCAAATCAAAACTACAGTGAGGTATCATCTTACCCCAGTTCAATTGGCTTTTATCTGAAAGAAAATAGAAGATGCTGAGGAAGGTGCATAAAAGGTTATCTAACACTTGTTCTGTTGGTAAGAATTATAAATTAGTACAGCCACTATGGAAAACAGTATCAAGGCTCTTCACAAAAACTAAAAATAGAACTACCATGTAATCCAGCAATCCCACTGCTAGATACATACCCAAAAGAAGAAAATCAGTATATCGAACAGATGTCTGCCCTCCTAAGTTTATTGCAGCACTACTCTCAATTGCCAAGATATAGTATCAACTGAAGTATCTATGGATATTTGTCTTTCTGTGCCTGGTTTATTTCACTTAACACAGTGCCTTTCAGTTCCATTCATGTTGCTGCAGATGACAGGATTAATTTTCTTTTATGGCTGGATAATATCCCATTTTGTGTGTGTGTGTGTGTGTGTGTGGGTGCGCGCGCGCGCGTGCGCGCGTGTATGTTACATTTTCTTTATTCATAGTTAGTGGGTGTGAAAACAGAATGATTTCTAGTGCTCAGTAGCATAGTAGGACAACTATAGTTAACAATAATTTGTTGTAGCCTGAATAAAAGCTTTGGAATATTTCTAACACAAAGAAATGAATTCTTTGAGGCTGGGCGCAGTGGTTTACACCTGTAATCGCAGCAATTTGGGAGGCTGAGGCAGGCAGATCACTTGAGATTGGATGTTCAAGACCAGCCTGGACAACATGGTAAAACACTGTCTCTACTAGAAAAATACAAAAATTAGCAGGCTGTGGTGGCCTGCGCCTGTAGTCCCAACTACTTAGGAGGCAGAGGCACAAGAACAGCTTGAACCCAGGAGGTGGAGGTTGCAGCGAGTGGAGATTTTGTCACTGCACTCCAGCCTGGGCAACAAAACAAGACTCCATCTCAAAAAAAAGAAAAGAAAAGAATGACAATTGTTTGAAATAATGGATATTCCAATTAATCCTCATTTGTTTATTACACATTGCATGCATGTATCAAAATATCACATATATCCTATAAGCATGTACAACTATCATTTATCAATTAAAAAGATAGTTGGATTCTTAAATCTGCTTCTTTAATCCATTTTAATATGTTGCTTTAGTTGTAGTCCATGAAAAAAACTCCATGTCACATAAATATGTAGTTGGAAAGATGAGGATTATTTGAGTAGCCTTTTCAGATAATTACAGAGAGTCTTTGATACTACATCAAACTTTGAATAGTGAGTTTCTTAAAGGTATAATGCAATGTGAAGTCTGAAACTATATAAATAAACTTTTCATATTGTTATATTAAAATCCATTGATCTGTGTCACACTTTGAATGAATCTTTTATCCATAGATGATTTTGGCTCATGTAGATGCCTAGTGTTTCCCAGAGCATGCTTGGAGAACAGCTGTGTCACATAATATTATTTAAGAAACTAATAAATCTGTATTGAGTTGGTACCATATGTCAGTCACTTTTTTATGAGTGGAGTACAAAGATATGATTTAACATGACCTTATTCTTCTAGAGCTCGTCATTTTTAACATATTAACCTGAGAACTCTTGGCTCAATAAAGATACCATGTGGGAAACATTTCCTTCCCCCACCCCAAAATATTTTGTAAACCAAAAGTTTGAATCCCCAACCATACAAGAGAGCACTTATTCTCCACAGAAAGAGACAAATGACACTTTCTTGGGTATGCAAGTAAATGGAGGGCAATTAAAATTGTTTACACACATACTTTCTGTATTGCTTTATTACTACCGCCACCATGATAAACCACCCATACAGATTCTTAACTCTAACATCTTCATGCATTAAAGCCAGATGCCATCACCTTTCTTTCAAAAAATTCCAGCATCTGCTGTTTCACCTCCAACTTTCTTTATTCTTCCAGGCACAAATTTATAATAAACAATTACTTCATAAGGTGACCTCACACCAACTCCCTGAACTCTCTCTACATTAATTAAGCCAGAATGATTTGAAATCGGGGAAAACCCCATATACTTTCTGTGGTTGATGATTTCCTTCATCTTGCCAATTTTTTTTTAACTTTAGTCAACACCGTATTATAGCTATAATGCTCAACTATATATTAAATAGCATAGTTTTCTAATCTATATGTAAAGACATAGCTTAGGCCGGGCACGGTGGCTCAGGCCTGTAATCCCAGCACTTTGGGAGGCCAAGGTGGGCGGATCACAAGGTCAGGAGTTCAAGACCAGCCTGTCCAACATGGTGCATGGTGAAACCTCATCTCCACCAAAAATACAAAAATTAGCTGGGTGTGATGGCACACACCTGTGATCCCAGCTACTTAGGAGGCTGATGCAGGAAAACTGATTGAACCAGGGAGGCAGAGGTTGCAGTGAGACAAGATCACATCAATGCACTCTAGCCTGGGTGACAGAGCAAGACTGTCTCAAGAAAAAAAAAAAAAGACATAGCTTAATCAGAACTGTGGAAAAGTTGTTTTCAGGTTGTATTCCTTAAAATTTAATCATAAGAATATAAATCAATTATTACTACTTAGAAGAGAAACTGCTTGATCCTGGACAGCAGGTATTTTTTTGTGTTCATATTTGTAGCTACTATACGTTCCACTTTAATTAAAGAAGGTGCTACATGAATGTTTGTCAAACTGAAAACAAGAGGAGAGTCCAAACATAAGGAAACAGTTTCATAACTTTCATTGAAAAGTTCAGAGATAAAAATTTATGTGACAATAAATTATACTAAAGGTAGAAATGACAACTGAAGTTGCTAGTCTAGCTAAAGGATAATATTTTTGTTTGTTTATTTTTGTTTTTGTTTTTTGAGACAGAGTCTCACTGTGTTGCCAGGCTGGAGTGCAGTGGTGCAATCTCAGCTCACTGCAACCTCCACCTCCCAGGTTCAAGAGATTCTCCTACCTCAACCTCCCAAGTAGCTGGGACTACAGGTACATTCCATGATGCCCAGCAACTGTTTGTATTTTTAGTAGAGACAGGGTTTCACCATGTTGGCCAGGATAGTCTCGATCTCTTGACCTTGTGATCCTCCCACCTCCCAAAGTGCTGAGATTACAGGTGTGAGCCACCAGGATAAACTTTAATAAATCTTTGAAAAATACCTTCAATCCCTCATCTTTAAAATGAGAAGAGAAAGTCTGGGTGCAGTGGCTCATACCTGTAATCCCAACCCTTTGGGAGGCTGAGGCAGGAGGATCACGTGAGCCCAAGAATTCAAGACCAGCCTGGGCAACACAGCAAGACCCTGAAAATAAACAAATAAATAAAATGAGAGGAGCAATACTTTCTCGCTCCAGTTTTTAAAGTAACAAATGAAATAGTTGATATAAAGCATCTAGTACAGTTCCTGGCACCTAACATAACTCAACTAATGTTAGTTCCCTTTCTTTTCTTTTTTATGAATCTGCTCCATAAGGATGATCCTTGGAATCTACTCTTCTTGATTGTCTAGCACAAAACAATAAGCATCAATTACACTGTTAATGATGAGTCTGGGGTGTTTTTTTTTTTTGAGACAAGATCATGTTCTGTCACCCAGGCTGGAGTACAGTAGTGCTATCACAGCTCACTACTACCTCAACCTCCTGGGACCTCAAGCAATCCTCCCACCTCAGCTTTCCAAGTAGCTGGGACCATCCGCACATGCCATCACGCCCAGCTAATTTATGTATTTTTTGTATGGACAGGGTCTTGCTATGTTGCCCAAGCTGGTCTTGAACTCCTGGGCTCAAGCAATTGTCCTACCTTGGGCTCCCAAAGTGCTGAGATTACAGGTATGAGCCATCACACTCAGACTCCAAGCTTTTTAAAAATGTTTTTCTGTATGTGTTTTTAAAAGCAACAGTATATCCAATGAATATTTACTGAGTACCTAATATATGCCAGTATTGCCAGGTACTGGACCTATAGCTCTGAATGTGTCATGTACAGTCTCTGCATCTCACAGAGAAGATGAGCATCTATTAAATAATTAATTATAATTGTCCCTATTCTTACCTTTTCTCTTTAACTCTTCTTATTGAATGACATACAGTATGCCTGGCCTATTTACCTAGTTTATTGTTTGTCTCCTCCACTAAAATGTTTGCTTTATTCTCTACTAAATCCACCAACACTACTGTTTGACAGATAATAGACACTCAACGAACATCTGCTAAAAAAAGAGTGAATTACAATTTTAATGAGCACTTTGAAAAAGTTTAAGATGCTATGTAACCTTATGAAAGGCAGGTAAATCTAGTGTTTCATATTAAGGATAACAGAAAGATGTCTCACTATATGTAAAAGACAAATAAACAGACTAGTCATAGAGAAATGTGAGAAGGTAACTGACGTCATCAATCTGAAAGCCATGAGAAACTTGTTTAGGTCTTTCACCTCCCTCGTTAGCTGTAGTCCTAGGTATTTTATTCTTTTTGTGGCTATTGTGACTGGGACTGTGTTCTTGATTTGGCTCTCAGCTTGGATTTTGTCAATGTATAGAAATGCTACTGATTTCTGTGCTTTGGTTTTGCATCCTGAAACTTTACTAAAGTTGTTTGTCAGATCTAGGAGTTCTGGGGCAGAGACTATGGGCTTTCTAGTTATAGAATCATATCATTTGCAAACAAAGACAGTTTAACCTTTTCTCTTTCTGTTTTGATGCCTGTTATTTCTTTTCAATGACTGATTGCTGTACTATGTCAACAGCAGTGGTGAGAGTGAGCATCCTTGTTCTTGTTCCAGTCCTCAAGAAAAATGCTTCTAGTTTTACCTAGTCCGTATGATACTGGCTGTGGGTTTGTCATAGATGGCTCTCATTATTTTGAGGTATGTATCTTCAATGCCTAGATTGTTGAGGGTTTTTACATTAAGGAATGTTGAATTTTATTGAAAGCATTTTCTGCATCTATTGAGATGATCATGTGGTTTTTTATATTAGTTTTGCTTCTGTGATGAATCAGATTTGTTGATTTGCCCATGCTGAACCAACCTTGCATCCCAGGAATAAAGCCTGCCTGATTATGGAGTAGTAGCTTTTTCATGTGCTGCTAAATTTGGTTTGACAGTATTTTGTTGAGGATTTTTGTATCTATGTTTATCCAAGTTATTGGCCTGAAGTTTTAGTTTTTTGTTGCATATCTGCCAGGTTTTGGCAGAATGATGCTGGTCTCATAGAATGAGTTATGAAGAAATAAATCCTCCTCAATTTTTTGGAATCATTTCAGTAGGAATAATACCAGCTCTTCGTTATATATTTGGTAGAATTTAACTGTGAATCTGTCTGGTCCTGGGCTTTTCCTGGTTGGTAGGCTTTTAATTACTGATTCAATTTCAGAACTTGTTATTAGGCTGTTCAGGGATTCAAATTTCTTCCTCGTTCAATCTTGGGAGGTTGTATATTTCCAGAAGTTTATCCATTTTTTTTCCTAGGTTTTCTAGTTTGTGTGCACTGAGATGTCTATAGAAGTCTCTGAGGGATTTTTGTATGTCTGTGAAGTCTGTGGTAATGTCCCCTTTGTCATTTCAGATTGTGTTTATTTGGATCTTATCTCTTTTTTTCTTTATTAGTCTAATTAGTGATCTATCAATCTGATTTATTCTTTCAAAAACCAACTACTGGATTCTCTGATCTTTTGTATGGTTTTTTACACCCCAGTTTCATTCAGTTCAGCTCCAATTCTGGGTATTTCTTGTCTTCTGCTAACTTTGGGACTGGTTTGCTCTTGTTTTTCTAGTTCTTTTCAGGGTGATATTAGGTTCTTTTTTTTTGCCTCAGTTTTCTCATCTACAGTTAAGTTGTTAATCTGAGATCTTTCTTTTTGATGTGGGTGATTAACACTATAAACTTTGCTCTTAATACTGCTTTGGCTATGTCCCAGAGATTCTGGTATGTTGTATCTTTGTTCTCATTAGTTTCAAGTAATTTCTTGATTCCTACCTTAATTTCAGTGTTTACCCAAAGTCATTCAGGAGCAGGTTAATTTCCATGTATTATGTAGTTTTGAGCAATATTCTTACTATTGATTTCTATTTTTATTGCACTGTGGTCTGAGAGTGTGGTTGGTATGATTTCAGTTTTCTTGAATTTGCTGAGAATTTTTTTATTGTCAATTGTGTGGTTAATTTTAAAGTATGTAACATGTGAAGATGAGAAGAATGTATATTCTGTGCTTTTGGGAGGAAAGTTCTATGGATGTCTCATAGGTCCATTTGGTCAAGCATTAAGTTCAGGTCCTGAGTATCTTTGTTAATTTTCTGCCTCAATGATCTGTCTTATACTGTCAGTGGGGTGTTAAAATCTCCCACTATTACTGTGTGGTGCTCCTGTGCTGGGCATATATATAAGATAGATGGGCCCTCTTGCTGCATTGAACCCTTTACCATTACGTGATGCCCTTCTTTGTCCTTTTTGATTGAAGTCTGTTTTGTCTGAAATTAGAATAGCACCCTATGCTTTTTTCTGTTTTCTATTTGCCTGGTAGATTTTTCTCCATCCCTTTACTCTGAGCCTATGAGTGTCACTGCATGTGAGATGGCTCTCTTGAAGACAGCATACAGCTGGGTCTTGCTTCTTTACCTAACTTGCCACTCTGTGCCTCTTAATTAGTGGCATGTAGCACATTTACATTCTAGTTTAATACTGATCCTGTCATTGTGTTGTTGTCTATTATGCAGACTTGATTGTGCAGTTGCTTTATAGTGTCAATGATCTACGGACTTAGGTGTGTTTTTGTTGTGGCCCATCACAGTCTTTCCTTTCCATATTTAGCACTCCCTTAAGGACCTCTGGTAGTACTGGTAGTAGCACACCCTTAAGGCAAGTCTCGTGGTAGCAAATTCCATTAGCATTTGCCTGTCTAAAAAGGATCTTATTTCTCTTTTGCTGGATATGAAATTCTTGGTTAAAATTTATTTTATTTATGATGCTGAATATAGGCACCCTCTCTCTTCTAGCTTGTAGGATTTCTGCTCAGAGGTCCACTGTCAGCCTGATGGGGTTCCATTTGTAAATGACCTTCCCCTTCTTTCTAGCTGCCTTTAATATTTTTTTCTTTCATTTCAATCTTCAAGAATTTGATGACAATGTGTCTTGGGGATGGTCATCTTGTATAGTGTATTTCAAGGGTTCTCTGCATTTTCTAAATTTGAATGTTGTCTTCCCTAGTGAGGCTTATGAAATTTTCATAAATTATATCCTCAATTATGTTTTTCAAGTTTCTTTCTTTCTCTCCCTCTCTTTCAGGGATGCCAATGAGTCATAGATTTTTGTCCCTTTGCATAATCTCGTATTTCTCAGAGGTTTTGTTCATTCTTCCTTATTCTTCATTCTTTATTTTTGTTTGACTGAGTTATTTTGGAGAACTGGCCTTAGAACTCTGAGATTATTTCCTCAGCTTGGTCTATTCTGAATTAATACTTCTGATTGTATTATGAAAAAATTTTTTTTTTTAATTTTTTATTGGATTATAGGTTTTGGGGTACATGAGCAGAGCATGCAAGACAGTTGCATAGGTACACACATGGCAGTGTGCTTTGCTTTTCTTCTCCCCTTCACCCACATTTGGCATTTCTCCCCAGGCTATCCCTCCCCACCTCCCCCTCCCACTGGCCCTCCCCTTTTCCCCCCAATAGACCCCAGTGTTTAGTACTCCCCTTTCTGTGTCCATGTGTTCTCATTTTTCATCACCCACCTATGAGTGAGAATATGCGGTGTTTCATTTTCTGTTCTTGTGTCAGTTTGCTGAGGATGATGTTCTCCAGATTCATCCATGTCCCTACAAACGACACGAACTCATCATTTCTGATTGCTGCATAATATTCCATGGTGTATATGTGCCACATTTTTCCAATCCAGTCTATTATCAATGGGCATTTGGGTTGATTCCAGGTCTTTGCTATTGTAAACAGTGCTGCAATGAACATTCGTGTACATGTGTCCTTATAGTAGAACGATTTATAGTCTTTTGGATATATACCCAGTAATGGGATTGCTGGGTCAAATGGAATTTCTATTTCTAAGGCCTTGAGGAATCGCCACACTGTCTTCCACAATGGTTGAACTAATTTACACTCCCACCAACAGTGTAAAAGTGTTCCTTTTTCTCCACATCCTCTCCAGCATCTGTTGTCTCCAGATTTTTTTAATGATCGCCATTCTAACTGGCGTGAGATGGTATCTCAATGTGGTTTTGATTTGCATCTCTCTGATGACCAGTGACGATGAGCATTTTTTCATATGATTGTTGGCCTCATATATGTCTTCTTTCGTAAAGTATCTGTTCATATCCTTTGCCCACTTTTGAATGGGCTTGTTTGTTTTTTTCCTGTAAATCTGCTTGAGTTCTTTGTAAATTCTGGATATCAGCCCTTTGTCAGATGGGTAGACTGCGAAAATTTTTTCCCATTCTGTTGGTTGCCAATCCACTCTAGTGACTGTTTCTTTTGCCGTGCAGAAGCTGTGGAGTTTCATTAGGTCCCATTTGTCTATTTTGGCTTTTGTTGCCAATGCTTTTGGTGTTTTGTTCATGAAGTCCTTGCCTACTCCTATGTCCTGGATAGTTTTGCCTAGATTTCCTTCTAGGGTTTTTATGGTGCCAGGTCTTATGTTTAAGTCTTTAATCCATCTGGAGTTGATTTTAGTGTAAGGTGTCAGGAAGGGGTCCAGTTTCTGCTTTCTGCACATGGCTAGCCAGTTTTCCCAACACCATTTGTTAAACATGGAATCCTTTCCCCATTGCTTGTTTTTGTCAGGTTTATCAAAGACTGTATAGTTGTATGTATGTTGTGTTGCCTCCGGTGCCTCTGTTTTGTTCCATTGGTCTATATCTCTGTTTTGGTACCAGTACCATGCTGTTTTGATTACTGTAGCCTTGTAGTAATAGTTTGAAATCCGGTAGTGTGATGCCCCCCGCTGTGTTCTTTTTGCTTAGAATTGACTTGGCTATGCGGGCTCTCTTTTGGTTCCATATGAAGTTCATGGTGGTTTTTTCCAGTTCTGTGAAGAAAGTCAATGGTAGCTTGATGGGGATAGCGTTGATTCTGTAAATTACTTTGGGCAGTATAGCCATTTTCACGATATTAATTCTTCCTAACCATGAACATGGAATGTTTCTCCATCTGTTTGTGTCCTCTCTGATTTCGTTGAGCAGTGGTTTGTAGTTCTCCTTGAAGAGGTCCCTTACGTTCCTTGTGCATTGTATTCCAAGGTATTTTATTCTTTTTGTAGCAATTGCGAATGGCAGTTCGCTCTTGATTTGGCTTTCTTTAAGTCTGTTATTGGTGTAGACGAATGCTTGTGATTTTTGCACATTGATTTTATATCCTGAGACTTTGCTGAAGTTGTTTATCAGTTTAAGGAGTTTTTGGGCTGAGGCAATGGGGTCTTCTAGGTATACTATCATGTCGTCGGCAAATAGAGACAATTTGGCTTCCACCTTTCCTATTTGAATACCCTTTATTTCTTTTTCTTGCCTGATTGCTCTGGCTAGAACTTCCAGTACTATATTGAATAGGAGTGGTGAGAGAGGGCATCCTTGTCTAGTGCCAGATTTCAGAGGGAATGCTTCCAGTTTTTGCCCATTCAGTATGATATTGGCTGTTGGTTTGTCATAAATAGCTTTTATTACTTTGAGATACGTTCCATCGATACCGAGTTTATTGAGGGTTTTTAGCATAAAGGGCTGTTGAATTTTGTCAAATGCCTTCTCTGCGTCAATTGAGATAATCATGTGGTTTTTATTTTTGGTTCTGTTTATGTGGTGAATGAAAATTTTTTTTTTTTGAGACGGAGTTTCACTCTTGTTGCTCAGGCTGGAGTGCAATGGCACAGTCTTGGCTCACTGCAACCTCCACCTCCTGAGTTCAAGCAATTCTCCTGCCTCAGCCTCCCAAGTAGCTGGGATTACAGGCACTTCTCACCATGCCTGGCTAATTTTTATATTTTTAGTAGAGACAGGATTCTTAAAGTGAGTTTTTTAGCTCTGTTAGATCAGTTTCACTCTTTCTTAAAATTGCCATTTTTGTCTTTCAGCTCCTGTATTATTTTGTTGTATTTCTTGAAATACTTGGATTGGGTTTCAACTTTCTCCTGGATCTCAGTGATTTTCATTTGTGTCTGTATTCTGAATTCCATGCCTCAGTTCAGCCATTGCAGCATGGTTAAGAACCGCTGTTGTAGATTCACTGTAACTATCTGGATGTAAGAAGATGCTCTGGCTTTTTGAGTTGCCAAAGTTCTTACATTGGTTGTTTCCCATTTGTGTGGGCTGATGTTCCTTTAATCTCTCAACTTGCTGTCCTTTGGATGGGGACTTTTGCTTTTATCTTCCTTGAGGACTTTGAGGGTTTGATTGTGGCAAAATGTGGATTCAGTCAGCTGACTTCATTTCTGAAAGATTTCAGGGGGCCAAGGCTTAGTTAGCACTCCTGGGCCTCTGCATGCTCTAACGATTAGGGGCTGGTACTGGGCTCCTGGATTTGTTCTCTAGCACCTTGAAGTTAAGACCTTGCTGCACTGGAGGAGCCAAGGTATTCCCAGTCCCCTTGTCACAACATTTTTTTTTTTTAAATAAGAGACGGGATCTCGCTATGTTGCCCAGGCTGGAATGCAGTGGCTATTCACAGGCGTGATCCCACTATTGATCAGCACGGGAGTTTTGAGCTGTTTCTGACCTGGGCTGGTTCACCCCTCCTTAGGCAACTTGGTGGTTCTCGCTCCTGGGAGGTCACCATATTGATGCTGAACCTAGTGAAGACACCCAATCGACATAGTGCATTACAGCCCAGAACTCCTGGGCTCAAACGATCCTCCCACCTCAACCTCCCAAGTAGCTGGGAGCACAGGCACATGCCACCATGCCTGGCACACTTTAATAGGTGTTGGTAACCAAAATACTTAATTGAGGTGGCAGTGGGATCCATGTCCATTCACATGTGCCAGCAGCCACAGCAGTGTGACAGGGTGTTACTTTTTTAAAGACTTTAATTTTTAAGAATTTTTTGATTCATAACAAAATATAGAGAAAAGTACAAAGATATCCCATGTTCTCCTTGCCCCAACACATGCATAGCCTCCCAACTATAAAAATTCCCCACCTGGCTGGGTGCGGTGGCTCAAGCCTGTAATCCCAGCACTTTGGGAGGCCGAGGAGGGTGGATCACGAGGTCAAGAGATTAAGACCATCCTGGTCAACATGGTGAAACCCCGTCTCTACTAAAGATATAAAAAATTAGCTGGGCATGGTGGCGCGTGCCTGTAATCCCAGCTACTCAGGAGGCTGAGGCAGGAGAATTGCCTGAACCCAGGAGGCGGAGGTTGCGGTGAGCCGAGATCATGCCATTGCACTCCCGCCTGGGTAACAAGAGCAAAACTCCGTCTAAAAAAAAAAAAATCCCCCAGCAGACTGGAACATAGTCATAACCCAGGAACTTACATTTACACATTATAATTACCCAAACTCCATAGTTTATATTAGAGTTTACTCAATGTTTAATATTTTATGGATTTGAACAAATGTGTAGTGACATGTATTCACTATTACAGCATCATACAAAGAATTTTCAATCTTTTGAAAATTCTCTATGCTCTGCCTATTCATCCCTCTCTGAAAACTAGCCCCTGGAAAACACTGATTGATTGATTGATATTAATTCTATTTAAATAAATGTTATTTTTGCATATCCTATACCCAAAATACAAATTTAAAGAGATATTCAGAAATTAAAAGTTTCACATTCAAAAAAATCACCTCAACAATGAATACAGCCTGGAGATTGAAGATGACTTATATAGTAAGGCTTTCATTATTGTACACAAATAACGATGTGCAGCAGGTCGGGAACTTGGGAGCTGAACAAAATTCATCATAAACAAGCATCATGGGAAACTAACATGTCCTTGAAAAGGTAGTTCCTTCCCTTAAACCTGCCAGCCAAACAAATATGCTGCTCTCTGGGCCAAAAATTGGTCAGTTCCATGCCCTGACTAGTCAGAGAGATGGGAATGAGAATCCCCTAAGGGCCCAGGGTACTCCTACTTCCCTCAATCAAATGGGATGGCACAAAGGTCAGCTTTCTCGAGCACATTGGGGGTGGTGACTGATGCATACTTTGTGGCTTTACCAGAGAGTGGAGGTAAAATGGGCTCAGCCACAACAACCAGCAGCAACATAACTCTGGCAAGAGCTTGGGGTAGGTTATAAAGTACAAGATAGCTACACATGCTACCCACATAACCGAAGCATAAAGGGTATCTCCGTATTGTCAACATTTGGATGTATGAGATTCAAGGCAGACCGAAGGCTCCTCATGGAGACTCTCCTCCAGGGTTGCTGCACTGAACAGGAAAGTGCACATTCCCTACACATCTAAGGCCTCTCTCTTATGTGAATTGGTGGGTGTGTACTGAAGTGGTTCCTGTGGGTAATTGATTTCCCGCGGTCACTACACTCATAAATGCTTTCTCCAGGGTGAACTCTCTCATGTCAACTTAATGTTGATCTAGTAGTAGGAAATGTCCTGCTTTCATTATACTCACAAGGCCCATCTCCAGTAAGAACTCCCTGATGGCAACGGAGGACAGAGGCACAGGTAAAAGATTCCCACATTCACCACATTCATAAGGTCTTTCTCTCTCTAGTGACCCATGAGGTCATATTTTCCTCTGATTTCCCACATTCCCCATCTCCAACAGCCTTAACACCTGTATGAACATTCTGGTAACTGAATGAGGCCTGTACTTTCTCTAAAGGATTTCCTACATTCTTTGCCTTCAAAGGCCTTTCTCAAGTGTGAACTGTCCAGTATTCACTGAGGTTAGAACCGTGGTGAGAAGATGTACCACATTCACAGCACGCATCAGGCTGTGTTCCTGTGTGAACTTTGTGGTGTTCAGTGAGGAGATTTCTTAGGATAAAAGATTTCCCGTATTCTCTGCATTTGTCAACACCTTGTGCCCGTATGCTTTCTCCAGTGTTGACTGAGGGTGGAGCTTTGTCTGAGATTTTCCACATTTGCTACACACGTAAAGGTTTTCACCACTGTTGACTCTGTGATGCATGAGTGAGAACTTGTAGCTGAATTCCTTCCCGCATCTACTGCACACAAGATGTTGTCTTCCAGAGTGGGTATCCTGGTCCTGAACAAGTGTGTGTTTGCAGCTAACGCACTCTCCTCATATATAATGACTTTTCCACTGTGAGTGGGCCCTGAACTAGATGATTATGACTGATTTCTCCCCAGTGGAAGTGGCCTGCTGCTGGAAATATCCTAGGGTGCCCTGAAAGTCTTCCCTAACCTCCCAGCAGATAAAGGGCTTCTGTGACTCACAGATCTTCCCTGTCCACAATGATTCTGGAGGAATTGTCTCCCATTTGTGCTTCTGGTACTGTTGAAGTTTTGCCCTGAAATAAAATTATTTCATACATGTCCCATACATGCACAGTTTCTGAATGAGTTGTGTTCCTGATCAAGTAAAATATGTCTCTCAAGATCAAAGTACACATAGTGAAGGGCTAGATGTGCTGGGAAGAAAACCTGCCTTGGCAGTCCTGGCCTATGACAAATATACAGAAACACTCAGTTCAAAGGGTGCCTCTGCATCCTCTGCTCCACTCCAGCCACCTGAGCTGGGACCCTCAGCCTGGCTGCAACCATTTAACTTTGCAGCCAGAGCAAGGCCAAGAGCCACAGGTGACCACTGTGGGAGCCTGGGTACAACAGGACCTATCCTGACCCTGGCACAGGTTTCCTTGGGCAGTGGACAGTGCTACCGAGCCTCAGATCTGCCTCTATAGCAAAACAACAATTTCTCTTGAGCCTTCCCAATGATTAATTTTAGAATTGAACATTCCATCTGCATTAAAGCAAAGTCAACATCTACAAATACTGCTTTGGATATCTACATCTTGGATGTAGAATCTAGATTTTTTTAACCTATCTAGTCTGTGGTATGGATATCACAATATAATAACAGTAAAAGTCGATTTTACTGAACAGTAAAATTTTAATCTAGAGGTAGAGGGTTGAAAGAGTAAGGAGGCCAGAGAAAAGAAGATTACATCAAGTAACCCGGATTACTTTCAAAGGGACAGAATGCAACTGTGCTACGAAAAGTGCCAAGGTATGAAATTGGAAGAAGCAGGTAAATGTCATGGCATTAAAGTCCCTTGTATGCCAGACATACTAGAAAAGTATTGAAGGGCTACTGAAAAATCTTGAGCGGGGACCGATACGAACAGCTTGCAGAGTAGAAAGGCAATCCCTACATTCTTTGCATTCAAAGTGTGAACCGTCCAGTGTTCACTGAGGTTAGAACTATGGTGAGAAGATGTGACACATTCACAGCACGCATCAGGCTGTGTTCCTGTGTGAACTTTGTGGTGTTCAGTGAGGAGATTTCTTAGGGTAAGAAATCTCCCTAAGATTTTCCTAAAGATTTCCCGTATTCTCTGCATTTGTTAACACCTTGTGACAGTATGCTTTTTCCAGTGTTGACTGAGGGTAGAGCCTTGTCTGAGATTTTCCACATCCGCTACACACATAAAGGTTTTCACCACTGTTGACTCTGTGATGCACGAGTGAGAATTTGTAGCTGAATTCCTTCCCGCATCTACTACACACAGAACGCAGCGTATTGTGGATGTTGGGCTAGGAGCGGTGAGGGGAAGGGTGGGTGAAGGCTAATGGTATCACTGCACTCCAGGAAGCTAATAAGATATTTAATAAGGAGAGCCTGAATTAAGGCAAAGATATCAGGAATAGAAAGTTGGAGCAGCTTTGGCAAATAATTAGATATGTAAAAACATAAGTATATTTATTAGAGCCTATACATATAGTTCCTTTTATTAAAAAAAGAACCTGTTAATTACCCATATGACCTTTATATTCTTTCCTTACTATACCCTCACAACGTCTCAATTCCTTTCTGTCACTCCCATGCATCCTTTTATTTATTTATTTTGAGTCAGGGTCACCCCTGGAGTGACCCTCTGTCACCCAGGCTGGAGTGCAGTGGCGCAATCACCACTCAGTGCGACCCCTGCCTACTGGACTCAAGCAATCCTCCTACCTCAGCTTCCCGGGAAGCTGTCACTAAAGGCACATACCACCATACATAGCGAATTTGTATTTTTAGTAGAGAAGGGGTTTCAGGCCGGGTGCCGTGGCTCATGTCTGTAATCCTAGCACTTTGGAAGGCCGAGGTGGTTAGATCGCCTGAGGTCAGGAGACCAGCCTGGCCAAAATGGTGAAACTGTGTCTCTACTAAAAATACAAAAATTAGTCCCTAGAATCCCAGCTACTCAGGAAGCTGAGGCAGGAGCTCTTGAACTCAGGGGCAGAGGGTGCAGTGAGCCGAGATCATGCCACTTCATTCCAGCCTGGGTGAAAGAGCGAAACACTGTCAGAGAGAGAGCGAGAGAGAGAGAGAAGAGGTTTCACCATGTTGCCCACGTTGGTCTCAAACTCCTGACATGCGTTCTTTTTTTATATTCTTGGTTTCAAATTCTTCCCAGAAAGTTAACATACCACTTAGCCACCATGATGTCAGAAAGACTATAAACTCTTTGAGAAAAGAAGCCAAGATCTGCTTGTTCACCACGCAAAAATCTCTGGCAATAGTGTCCAGCATATAGTAAGTACTCCATATATTTTTGTTGAATAAATAAATTGTTGGCTTCCCTTTGACTGCATGTGGAAGGTCTACTGTATCTGCTGGAGTTCTTTGTTGCTAGGTACAGAAACCACCTCAGAGAAGGCAATGAGAAATCAAGACTTGGGCTGTAATGGAAAGAGGGTAAAGGTTGTATGGTTAATCAGCAAGGTTTTAAACTAAGCAATAGGAATGTATTGGAACGTCAACAGGAGATCACAGAATCTATAGGAAGACTGGAGAAAACTCAGGAAACAGAGCAAATCTATAAGAACTATAAAAATTTCTTGGTTAGAGCATTAAGACATCACCAATGAAATAAATACATTGTCACTTTGTTCAAGATCGAATTACAAGGTAATAACATCTAATTGGTACCATTTGTGTGAAATAACTAACTATAAATAAGGCTAAAAATCTGTCACCGAGAACACAGCCCAGACAGTGAAGTCTCTGTGAGGATTTGTTCAGTGTTAAGTTTCTGAACCTTTAGTTAGGACAGAACATGTGATTTCTTCCAGTTGGATTACATCCAAGGGGAAAATGTTAATTCTAAAAGCAATCATGTCAGAGGCAGACCAAGATACTGGGCAGCCAAAACCCAGTAAATATTTGCCGCATCTAAAAAAAAATGCTAGGAATACAGATTTTACCGCATTCTGGATACTCCGGAAATCCTGTAATTAATGTTGTGTAATCCAACAGCATTTTTAAAAAGGAAGTGGCCAAGATAAAATCATATTTGACAATAAAATTGGGATGCTGAACCATGATTTCTTCCCCATTTCCCTATCTTCTTATTTCCTAATTTCTGCAAAGCTAAAGTAATGTGGCTTCTGGGATACTACTTAAGTGCCTTGCTTTTTTATTACTAGTTACAGCTGTTTATAAATACTTCTTTTTATTCCCCATTCTTTTCCTTCCTCCTTGGGAAGCAACAAAGAGATTATTTTCTCTTTGTTGTGATAATCTTTTTTTTTTTTTTTCCTTTTTTTGAAACGGAGTTTCGCTCTTGTTACCCAGGCTGGAATGCAATGGCCTGACCTCGGCTCACCGCAACCTCCGCCTCCTGGGTTCAGGCAATTCTCCTGCCTCAGCCTCCTGAGTAGCTGGGACTACAGGCACGTGCCACCATGCCCAGCTAATTTTTTGTATTTTTAGTAGAGACGGGGTTTCACCATGTTGACCAGGATGGTGTCGGTCTCTTGACTTCATGATCCACCTGCCTCGGCCTCCCAAAGTGCTGGGATTACAGGCGTCAGCCACCGCGCCCGGCCGATAATCTTTCTTATGTTATTATTTTTCTGCTTCCTTGCTTCACTCTGGAATTCATCTCCTTCCCTGGATTAACCCAGCCCCAGATTCTTAACTTTCAGACTGTAACATTATTAACTAAGTCATGTAATATAAGGATAGCATTTAATATTAAAGTTTAACAATCTACTATCTTGAAACTCTTAGGCCTGGTGTGGTAGCTCATACCTGTAATCTCAGCACTTTGGGAGGCCAAGGCGGGAGCATCACGAAGTCAGGGGTTCAAGACCAGCCTGACCATCATGGTGAAACCCCATCTCTACTAAAAATGCAAAAATTAGCCAGGTGTGGTGGTGCATGTCTGTAGTCCTAGCTACTCAGGAGCCTGAGGCAGGAAAATTGCTTGAACCTGGGAGGGGGAGGTTGTAGTGAGCCGAGATCATGCACTCCAGTCTGAGTGGCAGAGCAAGACTCTGTCTCAAAAAAAAGAAAAAAAAAAAAAAAGGAAACCCTTGCCCTTTACCAGATCCACATAAAATGGGATATGATAGAATGCTGTGGAATGAAACTCTTCATTATAAAAATAAAAATACATTATATTATTTTAATGTATTATTTATATGGTGTTGGCAGGATAGCCATGAGGTTTATCCAAAGCCTTGCAATTACTGACTATTATAATGCCATCTCTAACTTGTTGAAAGTAACATGAGAGGAAATGACAAAATTCATAATGATATCCGTATTTCAGAGATTTTTTCAGGAAAAGCTCCTGATGAATAATTATTAAAAGCAGGTTTGATGAGATGAATTTCAGACTATAAAAAAGTGAACTAGCCTGGCCAACATGGAGAAACCCTGTCTCTACTAAAAATACAAAATTAGCCAGGCGTGGTGGTGCATGCCTGTAATCCCAGCTACTCCGGAGGCTGAGGCAGGAGAATGGCTTGAACCTGGAAGGCAGGTTGCAGCAAGCCAAGATCATGCCAGTGCACTCTAGCCTGGGCAACGAGAGCAAAATCTCTCTTTAAAAAAAAAGAGAGAGAGAAAAGAAAAAAAAAAAACTGGATAAAGTGAAAGGGATACAATCATAGTTTAAGTGTGGAAGTATTGCCCAAATAGTTTCCTTGTTTGATGCTTCCACTAAATATGAATGATAGAGCATCTTACCTCAGAGCAGTAAAAAGAGTAAAATGTAGCAATACTGAAATTTTGATGGACCTGAGACACTTTTAATGGCTTTCCTGACTGCAGTACAGTAAAGCAGTGAAGGTTAGACAAACTTAGTTTAAATTCTTGTTCTACTGTCAAGAGTGTGGCTTTAAGTAAGGTTTCATATTTTAATTCTCAGTCTTGACATGGGAATAATGCTTTCTTTATAGAGTTGCTGAAGGAATTAATCATACAATATGCGTAAAGTTAATTAAAGAGTTACTGACACAAAAGAAGTTCTTAATATGTCAACTGAATATGTCTCTAGAATACTATTCATTGAGGTACCCAATGATGTTGCAACATAACACCAAAGGCTCAGAAGAACCTGCTAAATGCAAAAATGAACCTTTCTGTAATGCAACACTGAAACAAAGTACAAAGATTTTTTTAAAAAAAAACATTTTTGTTTACCCAAGGTATAATTTCTGTAGAGTATCTAGGAAATATATTAACTGTTTATTAAGAATCTCTGCTGATTTGGCTAAAGGGGAAGTGATATTTATTCTCTTTTCTATTTAAGTTGAGTGTGTGAAGATAACTATATACCCAGATTGTGTGTGTGTGTGTGTGTGTGTGAAATGGTCTCACTCTGTCACCCAGGCTGGAGTGCAGTTGTGTAATCATAGTTCACTGCATCCTCCAACTCATGGGCCCAAACAATCCTCTCACCTCAACCTCTTGAGTCGCTAGGTCTACAGGCACACAACGCTATGACAGTCTAATTTTTTATTTTTATTTTTGTAGAGACAGAGTCTCACTATATTGCCCAGGCTGGTCTCAATCTCTTGGCTTCAAGCCATCCTTCCACCTCAGCCTCCCAATGCTCTGGAATTATAGGCGTGAACCATCATGCCTGGCCTATATCTAAATTTTTGAAAACATAGCAGTGGAGCATTTCTCCAGAAAAAATAAAGATAGAAAAAAAGGCCATAAAAATAGTAATGAAAGAGCATCTCTCTGTCTTTGGCTCTCAGCCATAAATACTGGAATTCCAGATTCTCCCAACTTGTTCTTGGAGGCATCTGAGTTTATCATATTTATGCTTCACAATTAGCTCTCTGGTACCACAAGACATACTGTTCACTGTTATATTCCCCTGCCTTTCTTCATGCTGTTAACTCTGTTGGAATATCTCCTTCCCTTCCTCTGTTATACATCCTTCAGAAGTATATGCTCAATTAATATTTGTGTTAATTGATTTAATGTATTAGTTTTCTGAAAACAATAGCTTATCTAGCATTTTCTGTAAACTGAACCTATTAAAAGGACCTGGACTTATATATTAAATGTCAGGTTAAAAAATAAAGATGGGCTGGGCATGGTGGCTCATACTTGTAATCCCAGCACTTTGAGAGGCCAAGGCAGGTGGATCACTTGAGGTCAGGAGTTCAAGACCAGCCTGGCTAACATGGTGAAACCCTATCTTGCTAAAAATAAAATAAAATAAAAAATTAGCTGGGAATGGTTGCGGGAGCCTGTAATCCAAGCTAGTCAGGAGGTTGAGGCAGGAGAATTGCTCGAACCCTGGAAGCAGAGGCTGCAAGTGAGCCAAGATTGCACAACTGCATTCCAGCTTCGGCAACAGAGCAAGACTGCATCTCAAAAATAAAATAAATAAATAAATAATATGAATTTTATATGGATAGCAGAACATCATAAATTAGATATAATGCCTATGACTTTACCCAACAATTAAATTATTTGTGTCTAGATGAAATAAATATAATTCTTTAGGTTATAGTAACTGAAACTGACTAGTGAAGAAAAAAAAGCAGGGACTATAGCATAAGTAGTCAATTATCTCATTGAACACAAGGACAGATACAGCTTCCTCAAGAGCAACTGAGATGGAAATTTAAGGCAGTCAAGAGTCTCTCTCCAACTTTCCTCTTTGCTTATCTCTGTGAAACTTCTTCACCATTCCCTCTCCTCCTCTCCTCCCTTCTTCTCCTTTTCTTCTCCCCTTTCCTCTGTTTCCCTCTCTCTTTTTATCTGTCTCCCCCTGCTACCCCTTACTTTTCTTGTTTACAGGCCCATGCCACAGAAAACGTGGCTTCCAACAGCACCCAAGGTTGAGGTTTAGTAAGTAGTAAGTAACTGTTCTCTCTTTTTTACAGTCTAATATCATATTCTTTCTTTTTTTTTTTTTTTGAGACAGAGTTTTGCTCTTGTTACCCAGGCTGGAGTGCAATGGCGCGATCTCGGCTCACCGCAATCTCCGCCTCCTGGGTTCAGGCAATTCTCCTGCCTCAGCCTCCTGAGTAGCTGGGATTACAGGCACGTGCCACTGTGCCCAGCTAATTTTTTGTATTTTTAGTAGAGATGGGGTTTCACCTTGTTGACCAGGATAGTCTCGATCTCTTGACCTCGTGATCCACCCGCCTCGGCTTCCCAAAGTGCTGGAATTACAGGCGTGAGCCACCGCGCCCGGCCTATCATATTCTTTTTTTTTGCCAATCAGTTTGAGCTTATGAGGTTTCTCAGGTTAGCCTTGAACTGATGACCTCGCCTTCACAAGCGCCATGACCTCCGGCGGGAGCCACTTTGGACCCCCCTATCATATTATTTTTGAGCTAACTTGAGTCAGGTTGTCACCTGTGGCCAGGAGGCAGGATCTTACTGTAGAAACAGCACCGCTTCCATGCTGCAGGAAACAGAGAAAGGCAAGTCCCTGGGAAAAAAGGAGCAAAAAGATTGCTAGAAGGGTGGGGGTAGGGGAGGCAATTATTAGCCAATTAAATTAATGCACGATTCACCAAGTGAAAACAAAGCCGAAGACACCACAAGCTAAACCTACAAATAATTCGTGAAATAAACTGATTTATATTTTATCATTTTATCTCCTTTCTCTACAATTTAGTTGAAATGACGTCTTGACATGATAAGCAGAATAGAATAAACGATGAGCAAAGAGACAGGCTATCTTTTTTTTCCCACATGCACAGGTATGTTTACTGTGGCACTGTTCACAATAGCAAAAACTTGGAATCAACCCAAATGCCCATCAATGATAGACTGGACAAGGAAAATGTGCCACATATACACCACGGAATACTATGCAGCCATAAAAAAGGACGAGTTCATGTCCTTTGCAGGTACATGGATAAAGCTAGAAACCATCATCCTCAGCAAACTAACACAGGAACAGAAAACCAAACACCACATGTTCTCACTCATAAGTGGGATTTGAGCAATGAGAACACAAGGACACAGAAGGAACATCACACACCAGGGCCTGCCTGAGGGTGACAGGGAGTACGGGGTAGGGGAGAGATAGCATTAGGAGAAATACCTAATGCAGATGACGGGTTGATGGGTGCAGCAAACCACCATGGCACATGTATACCTATGTAATAAACCTGCACTTTCTGCACAGGTATCCCAGAACTTAAAGTATAATTTTAAAAATAATATTAATTATACATTTGAGAAGGTACAGAGTAGGAGAAACACACAGAAGGATCTTCTGGGATATTGTAATATTCTGTTTCTTGATCTGGATGAAGATTGCATGGATGAATTCACTTAGTGATAACTGAGTTTTAACACTTCTAGTATGTGTATTTCTGTATGCTCCTTTACTTCAATAAAAAGTGTAAAAATTTTTTTTAAAAAAATTCAATAGCCTTGGTGGTACAAGACTGCAGTTCCAGCTACTCAGGAGGCTGGGGCAGAAGAACCGCCTGAACTCAGGAGGTGGAGGTTGCAGTGAGTCGAGATCGCATTGCTGCACTTCAGCCTGGGCAACAGAGTGAGACTCTGCCTCAAAACAAACAAAGAAACTGGAGTGTTTAATGATTTATAATCAGCTACACTACAAAATACCACACCCATAGATCTCTTTGAGATGAGCCATTCTCTCCTTTGGGTTCCCTGTGAGACTGCGGCGACATGTCGCCTCAACCATTCTTAGAAACCTTGTGTTTAAGAGAGGACAGGTCGTCTGAGGCACTGCCCTGGATCCTTCTGAAGTTGTTCCACAGGATATTATAGCCCACACTGGATTAGATCTTTGGTGTGAAGCCCTTTCTGAATTTGGTTATTATTTGCTGCTTGGACAGATGTGAATGAGAAAGTTTTCTTTTCAAACTCAGGAGTTCATTGTTCACTTATATTTAACAGTTCTTCATTTAGCTTATCTTTTTCCCTCACATTTTACTTTAGGCAGCCAGAAGCTGCCAGTTGGCACTTTCATTCTTCTACTTGAGCCTCTCTTTAGCTAGATCATTGAGTTCATTAAGCATTTTTCTCTTTCTTTTCTTTTTTTTGGAGGAAGAGTTTCTCTCTGTTGCCCAGGCTGGAGTACAGTAGTGCAATCTCGGCTAACTGCAACCTCTGCCTCCTGTGTCCAGGCAATTCTCCTGTCTCAGCCTCTGGAGTAGCTGGGACCACAGGTGCGAGCCACCATGTCCAGCTACTTTTTGTATTTTTAGTAGAGACGGGGTTTCACCATGTTGGCCAGGCTAGTCTTGAACTCCTCCAGTGATCCACCTGCCTCAGTCTCCCAAAGTGCCGAAATTATAGGCGGGAGCCACTGTGCCCAGCCTCTATTTTCCTTGTTACTGAAGGTAATGATGTCATCCACCATTTCTACTTCCAGGTCATCTATCCTCCAGCTTCCAGTAACATTCTCCTTACTATCCTTTGAGTTTTGACAAAGGCCCTTTAGGCTTCTGTTAACTCTCCTTGAGGCCCTGTATGATTTCACTCAGTCTTTTCCTTTTTATCTTCTGCCCACTGCTCAGTTCCAAAGACAGTGCCCTATGGTTTAGGTTTTTGTTCTTGCAGCACTCCACTTTCAGGTACCAAAATCCATAGCAATTATGTTGCTGTGTAACAAACCATCCCAAAACTTGGGGGATTAAAATAGCAACTGTCACTTACTTTGGTCATAAATCTGAAATTTGGCCAGGACTGGCTGAGGAGGACTGACTGGGGATTGGAGGATTCACTTTCAAGATGGCTTACTCACAAGGCTGGCAAATTGGTGCCGGCTTTCAGCTGAGTTTGGCTAGGGCTGTGGGCCTTGTCTCCTCTCCATATGAGCTTGTCCATGAGCTGTCTGGGTTTCTTCCTGGCAAGGTGGCCGGGTTTAGAGTAAGCATCAACAGAATGAGGTAGAAGTCTTACTCCCATTTTTGACCTGCCTTGAAAGTCACAAAGCTTTACCACATCCTCTAGTCACAGGCTTCCAAAATCCAGTGGAGGGCACACGGACCTCCACATCTGCGGGCCACAGGATAACAAGGCTGCGGTAGAGTCCCCCTAGGAGCTCTCAGAGTGGAGGAGACCGAACCGTGCAGACCAGGACCGACGAGACAGGATAACTTTATAAGCTGACTAATCAATAGCTGAATAACCAAAAACAGAACAGTAGAACATATCAAAGGGTGTTCATTGAAGCAGTACAGCCATCAAATGTCCCAGGACAAAATCATTTGAAAAAATATCAGCATACTACAGCCCTCTCCCGGAAAGTCATGATACGTATTTAAGTCCTAAGAACTTTGGAGAAGTGGTTCTCTGTAAACACCAGGAAATTGTTCACATTCTAAACTTAATCCTTTTTAATGATTTTGAACTTACTGTTTTTCTAGCTACTGTTTTATATTATCTGCATGATATTTCTATTGAGCCTCATGTCATTTTATACTCTTAGTCACTGAATGTTGCCTAACCTTAGGAGGGGCAAGAGTCTTGGGCCCATCAGACAATTTCCAAGCCTGGAAACCTCAGAGAAGCTTACTGCGTTCACTAAGAAACAAAGTCAGTGTCTTCACCTGTAATAAACCCTTTGCCTGACTCTAACAAATCCCACTTTATTTAAAGTTCTAGATGCCTTTCTTACTCTTATTTTATTCCTGAGGAAACTAGGATTTTGGAGAAATTTGATGAAATTTAACAAGCAAATGTTAAGCTAGTTTTCAGATTAAGGGCTAAACATGCATCTAGGTGGATTTGTTTGTAAGAATGCTAAATTTGCTTTTGTTATTCCACAAAGATTTTATTGTTGAAACTTTGGAACTTCATTAAATCTTCATTAAACCAATTTATTCTAAGAAACAGAAAACAAATGTGGCATAAAATATTTTTATAGGGCAAGTCGGGGCAACAGAACCATCTACTACATTCAGAATTTCTTACTGAACTCCCAATTCAGATGGGAATTTCCAACTCTATTATCTTCCCTATAAATCTTTATTTATTTTTTGAAAACTCTTAAAAGAGTTAATATAGAAGGTGACATCTGTTTAAAAGTTAAGCCTATATTGTATTTCAACAAATATTAGTCATCATATTACAAAGGATGGTAACACATAGCCTGTAGTGTCATAGGAAACTAAGAATAAATATATTTTATGTAAAAAAAAAGACAGGATTTTGTCACGACACTTTTAGTTACAAGGAATTTTATAGTTAGCTTTAAAATGATGCTAGGTTGTGTGTTTTCTCCTTCACTGCTGTTTGGGTCGAAAATGTTACTTGTGAGTCACCAAGTACACAAAAGGATCTTCGTGACCCTGAGAACATTTCTTGCCAGGTGTTTTCTAATATGTCATTTATAAAAAGGGGTAATGAAGCTATCCCGTACCACAATTACATGACTACAAGAAATTTAAAGGAAAATATTTGAACATTAAAGACTGGAAAATCCCGAATCCTTCCTTGTGTTGGAAAAGTCCCCATTAGTCGAACAAATAAATAAAGGATATATCCAAACAGAAGTCACAAATTAGTGATTAGTATAGGTGTCTATCACGCCCAGGAAGATATTGTAGGACAAATAAACTCATGGGGTGGGGACACGGAAGTATTCTAAACATGAATATATTTGCAGTATATGAAGAAAAAGGAGTTTTTTGCTATAATCTGTACATGTAACTGTAGAATAAAAACATATAGAATTAATTGCAAAAAATGCTTCAGAATAAATGTTAGGAGCCCTATTGAGTCCTGTGACTTCCTTCCTAATGAAAGTATTTGGAAATATATCATAATGGCTAGATTTAATGTCTCCGATATTTATCTTATGGGAACTTTAATCTAAACTGTCTTCTTTTTGAAACTGAAAATACTTAGGCTAAACTTCATAAAGTATTTGTATTTCACCTGCATCTGAACATAGCAACTTGTTATTCAAGTCCAATCTGGATGTTGTGGGTGGAGGATGGATTGGAAAGCAATTTCCCTTTATTTCTATACTGAAAAAAATACTTATTGAGTCTCTAAATCACTCTCTATGAGTCGGTATCCTTGGCATGCTGGCAATAGAGGTGAACAAGAAGGACAATGTCCTTTTTCTCATGGAGCTCATTTTCTATTGGGGAGAAAAAGCAGTTAAGTACACAAGCAACAAATCTAAGCAAGGTAACCAGACTGTGACAAGAGCTAAGAATAAACAAATAGGACAATACAAAAACATTCAATCTATCTGAGATGTGATGTTTGAATTGAGACATAGCTCCAGCCACATAAAATGCTTGGGTAAAGGGCTGTAGTTACACGGAGCACAAATGCTAGGACCTCAAGAAGCAAAAGAATTTCATTCTGCTCTAGGAACAGAAATAGTCCAGGGTAACTGCAGCATTAGTAGGAAGAAGGAGGGAAGTGTGAAATTAGCTTGATAAGGAAACCAGAGCTCAGGTTATTGTAAGGAATTTGTGTTTTATTGAAAATGTAATGGTAAACCATTCAATTTCCTGGTTGGACTCGGAGGTTAACAACATAAAATGAAGTCATACATATTTTAAGATGTCATCTAATACTTACAAAGCGTATGGATTCCTTTCCGGAAGCTTTTTTCATTATTAAATCTTAACATTTTTCTTCCATACTCTAATTCTTGAAGATATGAGATCTTAGCTATGAAGTTAAATATAGCTATAATTTGAAAAAATATTATTTGTAAAGTTAAGAGTTTCCATTTTGAAATGATTGGCTTTTATAGATCATGAGTAAGGAACAATGGTTGCAATGGAAATGGTTTGGAGGTAAGAAGTTTGCAGAAATTGATTTTTGTTGTCTTCAGATTAAGAAAGGCTTTCTGAAGCAGAAAGTAATAATAAGCACTATTTGGTCAAAATTCTACAGAGGCTAATTTTACTGAACTTGGCAACTGTAGAAAGGTACAAAGGAGAAAACAAGAGCCACCCATAATAACATTACTTTCAATCTTCCTTAATCATTGTAATATATATTTAGCAAAACTGGAATTTTGCTACCTGATCATTTTAATTTAATATTATATTTTAGTAATTTTTTATGCCAGTAAGTGTCCTTTGACAACATTATGTTAGTATTTGCATAATAATTCTTGAGTCTATAGTATACTTCATTTATCTGATTTTGATTTCTTTTTCCCCTCTTTAAACTTGAAGGGGTTACTAGAAGCAATTGTTTTTTATTGAATTTTTCTTTTATTTTAAAGCTTGTCTTATTAGAAGACACAAGACCAAACCTTGGCAAGCAGAAATATAGGAATTCTAGGTAGTGGGACAGATTTACGTTAGTTACATTACTAAGAATTATAGTGACTAATAACCCAACCTCAAAAATGACAACAAAAAATACTAATGATCTGAACACTGCTATGCATTTTACATATGTGCATCAGAAAAATATTCTTCTGAAGTGATTCTCCTAACACAAGTAAGTGTAGCTTTAAAAGTTATGTTTAGTATGGAATGAGGTGGGTGTTGTACGTTCATGGATTCTGAATTTAAAGTGTGACTCTCAACTACCAAGAAAATGCTGTATTTCTGATTGCCAAGGATTGCTTCTGTGTGTCCTAATGTAACGGGTCACATTTTAAAATAAAAAACCAGCCATGAGTAAGGAGATCTTTTTTGAGGAAAAAAAATTAATGCTGGAGTTTTTACTGGAGATATCCTATTTTAGTCTAAAGGTCAAATATTATTTCCTTATTCAAAAAATTTTACTTATCCTCAACTATTTGCCAAGAAACGTTCTCTCTGCTTTGATGGAGTAAAGAGATAGATGTCAATCAAGCTATCATACAAATAAAGAAGTACTGACCAGTGTCATTAAAAGGACCGAGTACTGTGAGAAAGCCTAACGGAGTACTTGTCCTGGCCTCAAGAAGGTCAGAAAAGTCTTCCCTAAGGAAGTGACACCTGAGCTGTTATTTGAAAGAGAAATAGATGTTAACTAGGTACAGATACAAGGAAAAATAAATGAAAGACTCACTGCTTAAATAGTAACTATTATGAATACTGGGAAGACGGTTTTTTTTTAAACTAGTTTAAACTCCTGCTTAACCTTTCACAGGAGTCTAGTCAGTTTATTAGTCATATTTTATGCTATTTACATTAAAAGGTGATGTCACTTACTAGGCAACCACCACTCACTCCAAACAGTGACATATAAATATTAAAAGAGAAAAAGAAACAGCATTGTTTTCAGTTATTCTCTTATTTGAAGCGTTTGAACCTGGGCTTCATTTTAAAAAATAAAGACCTATGTTTTATATCCATGCCATTAGGGTATAAAACAATAATTGTGGGGAGTGGGCCAGTATGAACAAAATTCTCTATTGTGTTTAAGACAGTTTTTAACTACAAAGGCAGGTTATCTTACCTTTTGCTCACATCAATTTATTATAAGAATATATACTAACAAGTTTTTGTCATGGAGACGTGGCATCCAGAAATATGCTCATGGTCACCATCTACATCAAAAGTTCTGTGGTATACATTTTAACTAAAGTATTCAAAAATGCCAATATTAAGTCTCTGCTATATTCTGAAAAAAAAAGCTGCCAATAAATATTAGGAGTCATAGGAATAGTAGTGGTAGTAGCAGTAGCAGTAGTGATAGCAGTAATTGCTATTTATTCTGAGTTTAGCATGCACTTACTAGGCTATTGCTTTATCTCTAAGATTTACAGTTTCTGTCCAAGTCCGATATTGTGGTCTTTGTTTTACAGAAAATAATAGTGTAAAGTTCAGAGAGGTAAGTGGCACGGTGAGCAATGGAGTCAGGACTCAGCCCTGGTCTCTCTGTTCTCTGTTACAATCCAACACTGCTTGGACCCTGGGAACTTGTCTGGTTCTTCTTCTGACAATGAGAAATGTTAGTATGTTTCTCTCTGAGTAATTGTTTTACTATTTCCATAGCAGTAAAATAGTGAGCCCAGTAATGCTTTTAATCATTCATTATTCCCTTAATTTTGCAAACTTTACCTGGTCCCAACAATCCCCACAATAGGAGGAATATTTTCAAAACAGAAACAACAGTTAAAAGAGATACTAGGACCTACTTTCAATGGGATAAATATTTGAGCAAGAAAGAAGAGGATTAGAAATGGAATGCAAGAGAAACATTATAACATACCACAAAAATTTAATGGCAGCAAGGGTCATATTCAATTCAAAATAGCAGCCAAGTTCCATTGAAAAATATATTTTTTCAGCTCATCCTTTTCTATTTTTACCACAAACAGTATGAAATGAGACTGCTACTCATGCTAGCTTGAGTTGATAGTTCCCTCTCCCTCACAATACATAACAATGTCTGCCAATTCTGACTACAATAATTGAGGGAGGCAGACAGACAGACACACACACACACACACACACACACACACACACACACACACGGAAAGAGAAAGAGAAAGAAAGAGAGGAGACACTTGATGGATCAAAGGCCTGAAGAGCTCCACTTAGATTTCTTGCTTTTTATTTTATGGGTATCCATTGTAAGTTTTTGTTTTGTGGCTACCAGAGGCTTGCAAATAACATCTTATTACCCATTATTTTAAACTGATGACAACTTAACTGTGATTACAAAACTCCACTTAGAAAAAATAGAAACTGAATGATTGGCAGTCCTAGAAGTCTGAAACCTAGTTTTATAGCGTTAACTTGTGGGGATGAGAAGGTTTAAAAATTTGGAAGATTTGTGTGGCAGTATGGGAAGAAGGGAAGAGAGCTCCATAGAGTGCACAGAAGAGGATCTGGAAAAGGGCAGTTGACATAAACAGGCCCAAGATTTCAGAACTAAAGTTTGCTATGTTCTAGAAAGTACAGGTAGAACAAATTAAATAAAATAGTTTCCAGTTCAGGGTAGAATCTATACAAATTGCAATAAGCAGTAGCAATTAAGCCTGAAGTACACACCTGCATACTCTTCTGAAGTGTGTGTGTGTGTGTGTGTGTGTGTTTCCCTTTCTCTTTTTTCCCTATTATATTGGCTTCTCCTATTCACTGTCTTTTGCCGATTCCTCCACCTTTACTAAGTTCCTAGGTGGTGATAGAACTCTTCAGATCTTGTACTTTTTATGTCTTCTTTTCCCGTCTCTTCTTAGCTAATTTCATAGTTGCCTCGGTATGACTGCTGCATATATGCTGTCAACGCGCCTCTATATTTCTGGTGCACACTTCTCTAAGCTCCAGACTTGCACAGCCAACTTCTTTTCTGACATCTCAACTTACATGCTTTACCAACATTTCAAACTGAAAATGTCCAAAATATGAAATAAAACCTGGTCTTCACCTGTACCCCAAATCTTTTCTACCTCAGTAGATGAAATTACACCTGTACCCCAAATCTTTTCTACCTCAGTAGATGAAATTACAATCGACCCTGTTGCTCACACCAAAAAACGCAGGAGTCATAATTGACTTCTCCCTTCCCCTTAGCCTCCATATTAAACATATCAGCAAGTCTGGTTGACTCTCTCTCTAACATACATATTCACCCTGCTTACCTCTCTCCATCTCCTCTATTACAAATCATCAATTAAGTGACTTGTAGCATTACAGTCTTTTTCAGTTACACTGTGATTTGTATAAACATGATCTCATTTAATCTTCATAAGAATAATATGATGGGAACTAGAGAAGAAACATATTCTTATTCAAAGTAAGTCAAATTCACACAATAAGTGGAACAAATAAAATGCAAAACCAGAAATTAAACTATGCAAACAAATGACAATTAGCATTTTCATTACATGCTATGTGTTAAGCATTTCCCACCTTTTATCTCACTGAATTCTTGCAACCAGAAAGTATAATATTATTATCTTATAATAACATTATAAGATAATAAACACAGTTTAGGCCAGTTGCCAAAAATTACACAGTTCCCTTTGCTCCTAGATTTAACTTCCTTCCTTCCTTCCTCCCTCCCTCCCTCCCTCCCTCCCTCCCTTCCTTCCTTCCTTCCTTCCTTTCTTCCATTCTTCCATTCCTATCACCATAGACATGTGTCAAAAACACAATTCTCATTGTGTCATTCTGCTGCTTAAAATTCTTTAGTGTTCATAATTGGCTAAATAATTAATTTCTTATCATGGAATTTAACTGTTTTTTTGTGACCTGGCCCTCACCTACCTTTCAAACTCCATTTGCCCCTGCTTTCCACCATACCAGCCATAACAATCGCATTAGAGCTAAATCTGAACAGCCTGTTTCCTGTGCAGATTTTCTTTCCTCCATGCATTTACCCTTCCTGTTTCTTTTTCCCTGAATGTTCTTCTCAAATACAGTGGAGCTGGTCATCTTGCTAACATCTGTTTTTCTTTCTTTTAATACTTACTCCCATTTTTGTTTAAATATCAACAATTCTCTGGTTCTATGCTTTGAATTTGGCACAGCTCTAGCTAATCAGTGTAATTTTTCACTCTAGTTATAGTTCTTGGTTCAGATATCTCAATTAGAGCCAGTGAGAGGTAAGGTAAGCTTTATGTAAAAAAAATTTCCTGACTCCTCTGAGGCAGTTCTGGAATTGACACTCTCTTGCCACTGACGTGTAGCTGGTAAACATCAACAACAGGAAGAATGAGTCTTAAACTGAATCTTTACACTCTGGAAGGCAGAGAAGATAAAGGGAGATGTCAGGTCCTCAATGATGTCATTGAGCTGCTGAAACAAACCAACACTGAAGCTCACTTTACCGGGACCTTTCAGTTATGTGCACCAATCAGTAACCTTTATTGATAGATTATCTTTAATGCTACGTGCAACTGAAAGTAGTGAAATGTTATACCACATTTTACATTTTATTTCTACTCATCTTATGTCTTCTTTAACCTCTCTAGGGTAAGCAATTTTTCCTTTGTGACTCTGAAATTCTTTCTGTATACTTCTATCAAAGCCCATACTCCATCACTTCTTATTCTACTTCTCCAGAAAACTGAACACCTTAAGGAGCTCTGAGTTTAGTATATGACTGAATGTGTACAGAAACAACCCACTCACTGTCTAAAAAAAACGATTTTATCCCATAACGCCACCATCACCAAATGGTGTTAATAAAAAAAAGTCTCCAGGAATTAACAAATGGCTTTTGAGGGATAAAATTATCACCAATTGAGTACGATTGTCCTAAAAATATACCCAAAAGTTTAGATTTTTATAACAAACATATTGGGCTTTTAAGCCAATGGCAATTTACAGAGGTTAATGCTTATAGGATCACACTATATCCCACCCTAAAAGTTGACAAGAGGGGCTAAGGATCCCACAAAGGGCAGAGTATATCAGTTTCATGTGAAACTACTGGTTTGGTATGTAATAAAGCAGTACTAGGATAAAGTCTACCTTTACTAGGTACAGGATGTGATCTCACACCCGAAAGCTACTTTTCTCATAAACCAATCCCTCTCCAGTAACTTCCCATTCCAAAGAGATGGGTCACTTTCATCATTGGAAAAGGAAAGACCAAAAAAAGGAGAAAATGTCTTATATAGTATGAATATTATAATGGGTGCCTATGACAAAAGATCTTGGCACCAAACTTCTTTTATCACCTAATTTCTTACACATACCTGACCTAATCCTCAAATGGTTTCTCCCAGCTTGGAGTGAGACCTTTCAAACTGTTACTAATTATAAACTTCTTCAGAGGCAAGATGTTTTCACTCACAATGAACATGCAGGTACTTGAGCTCACGTAACCTCCTTGGCCTCAGGCAAGCACTTTGCCTAAAATGCCTCTCTAATAGACAGGATGATGAAAACGGAAGCAGTGGAAGGGAGTGAACCAAGCCAAAAATCTTGTTTGGATGATTAAGTTTTCTCTAATACATAAAGAATTCAGAGAAATGGTATAAAATGAATACATCTATGATCTGAAATAACATAGTCTCTATCTGATGTCCAAAAAGTATTTGTATTTATACCAAATCACTACCTGAATATGTGATTTTAGTAAACATAAACATAAAATTTTGGAGGTGAAAAATACAAACTATAGGCATCCATTTTGACTTTTCCCCTTTGTGAAAAGAGCACAACGTTTGTCCTTGAACCTAGATATAGTTTAAATATTAATTTATATATATGTCAATTGAAGCACTGAGGCATTTATAAGACCTCAACTAAAATTCTTGATTCTGCAGATAAGGAAATTAATGAAATCTATATCATTGTATGTAAAATGTAATAATTAAGGTTAATAATAGGATCAAGGATGATAATGATGTATGGCATGGCTCACTTTCCCAGATACTCCAGGAAACAGTATAATTTGGGGCTATTGATACAGTCACAGATGGAGCTTCTACAGTCCCTTTATTAAAAAGAGATTTTACATTTTAAAAATAAGCTGATGATATAAATGAATATCTCTAGAACATGGAATGGAAAAGGATAATGGGCAGTTCCATGATATGCTTCACAGAAGATAATATTCTTTAGAATTACCTTGGGAATTAAATATAGTAGGGAAAAACAAAGTGTTTTCTGTTTTATCTGTGATACTCTCAACATAGCACAGAACACTTCTGTGGATTTGCTTGTTTGCCAGACTGACCATTTCTCCATCACTTTGGGTAACTTGGTTAAAGTCACATAGCTTGCAAGAAACAAACCACATTCTGCCTATGAAGTAAGGCAATTAGTATCTTGTCTATCAAATAGATTTATAACCTAGAAGGAATCATCTGGGTCCTTGCATTTCACTAAAGGAGGCATATTAAATGTGTACGCAGCACAAAACTAGAATGAAAGCTAATAAAGCTTCAAATGAACTTAGTGAGCTAAAAAAAATAAAAAATCAGTAAGATGAAATCATTATAAGGATAGAAGGACATATTTATGTCTAAAAACCACAAATAAATGAAGAATAAGTGATAGATTAAGGGCAAAACCCTATCTGTCAAGAATAATTATGAGCAGTTTGCTACTGTCATTTTACCAGCTATCTTAGGTGTCTATAGCATTACCCTCATATATCACTCTGGCAACCCTAGCAGAAATAAAACTGTTTTGTTCAGCATGACCTGTTCTCTTGGAACTCATGCTGGATTCTAACTCAATATCACATTACTTGAGTCTTCCTAAGCTATTCATTTAGTAGTATATTCTAAAAATTTTCCCAGGGGGTAATGTGAATTTTACTCATTAGAAATCTCCGAACTCTACCATATTTAAAAAAAATTAGAACCACTCTTCTTCTCTAAACTTCTGCCATTCTTACACAATTTTCCGAAGACTACCAATAGAGAGCTTTACGGTCACATATCAAAGTACTTTCAGAAACCAGGGTGTAATTCCACTGGATGTATAGTTTGAGTACAGTGTGAAGATACTAGGCATTACGTACTAGTTGGGAAAAGAAGAAAACCTAAGTACTGTCCAATATGGTTTAAATATATTGTTTCATTTGACCCAATTATATCAATCTTCCAGTAGGTATTATTATTTCCATCTTAAAGACCAAAAAAACGAAACTTTCCATACACTCAGCTTGAATAGATCAAACATTGTCCCTAGTCACATAACTAGCAGGACATAAATCAAATCCTGGTTTAACGTCAGACCCTATAATTTTTCCATTATTTTGTACTGGCATTGCTCGTCTTGGACCTCTTTCTCAAGTTACAATTTTCTCTTTATAGTCACCAATGAACACATATCAGCATGTTAGTTTAAATGCCATTCTCTTAGAAGAAGATGAAAGCAAAATAGTTCTGTAATCTTTCTGTGATTGGTTAACTTTAGTCTCCATCTCTAAACAGTAGACCTGTCTCTACCTAATTCTTCTTATTCTGAACATCACTAGCAAAAGAAAAGACAAAGAAAGAAAGAAAAAAAAACAAGAGACAGAGAGTGGAGGGAGAGGATGAAGAGGGAAAGGGAGGGGAGGGGAGGGGAGGGGAGGGGAGGGGAGGGGGGGAGGGGAGGGGAGGGGAGGGGAGGGGAGGGGGGAGGGGAGGGGAGGGGAGGGGAGGGGAGGGGAGGGGAGGGGAGGGGAGGGGAGGGGAAAAGAAAAAAAATTTTCATTTTACAATTCTTCATTGATTATGAACTCCAAGTTGCCATAGACATAGTCTCTTAAGTTCTATATTATTCATACATTTCTTAACCAGTTATTTCTTGTCATAATTAAACCCAGAGAGTTTCTCTTATCACTTCCATTTAAGACATTAAATTTTCAGAATAAGTTATACGTTTTCATATATTGTACTTTTACTCTAATCATAATGACATATGATATCTGGTTGGTGGAAATCACCCAAAAACACTATATTTTGCTTATATACAATAGTGTGTTCAAATACCTTAATATAGAAAGTCTATTTCAATGTCATCTTGAAAAAAGTCAGCTCATTCAGAACATGTTTTCAGGTGCTGTTAAATCACTGAAAATATTTTAAACCCAAGTGGATCTGGGGGCTTTTCTGTTTCCTTTATATAAATTTATGAGAACTATTATTTCCAATAATTTAGAATTTTTGACTATTTAACTTTGGCTGAAGATTAATTCTTAACAGTTTCCTTGCCAGCTAACATTTCTGATTAGAATCATTTGTAATTTGGAGTATCTGTGACCTATCCTAAGGAAACAATTCCATACTATAAAAAACATACATACAAAGCTGTCTATCATATTACTATGCAAAATATAAAGTTGAATACAGCTTCAGTTGACCAAGAGCCTGGCATGTGAACCAATGCAGCACCCAGCCCCCTTGGAAAATAGAGGGACCTGCACAGTGGTGAAGCCACTATACATCTAGCCAGTGCACAATGTCAGTTCATGCCTGCATCTATGCCTTTCTTGACATCCAGTTCAATAGGCCTGCTTCCCTATAAAGGTCATCATACAGTTGCTCATCTTGGCATGGGCCCACATGTGCCCGGCGACCTCACTTCCAGCAAAATCACACCACCACTGTCACAAATTCTTCCATTTTAGGCTACGGAGGCAATCACAGACATTGCTAGTGACTATTAATGCTGAAGAAACTGCACAGGGATCATGCTACTGAGTCTATCCAATACCAGAGTCAATGCACAATATCCAACCAATACTCCAGGACCTATCTACATAAAGAAGTCTGTCCTTACATGCAAAAGCTACTCCATTAAATTGGAAAAAGTGACAGTTTCACTAGATGCGCATATATCAATGTAGAGACACAAGAAATATGAAAAAGCAAGAAAAATGACACCTCCAAAGGAACACAATAAGTCTCCAGTAACAGATCCCAAAGAAGACTATCCAGGCCTGAGGATGATCTTTTTTAAAGACAGGGTTTCACCAAGTCGGCCAGGCTGGTCTCGAACTCCTGAGCTCAGGTGATCCACATGTCTCAGCCTCTCAAAGTGCTGGGATTACAGACATGAGCCACTGTGCTCAGCCTAATGCCCTTTTATACCTCAAGCATTCTTGTAGATATAATTTTTTAAAAGACATACACAGTTTCTAATTTCATGGAATTTATAAGAGGCCAATGACAACGATGACTCACAAAAGTATGATGAATGTTTAAAAAAGGAAATATAAAGGCAGATATGAGAGCTTTAGAGGAAGGAGATCTCAGTCTGTGGAGGAATCTCCTGAGATGAAGAAGGGCTAAAGCCCAGGAAGAGCGGTATAACGGAAAGGACTAATAGCTTGAAGAGTTTTCTATTTGGTTGTATACAGGAATAAAAATAGCAGCAGGACACGCTTTACTGACTTCCAGTGTGCTTAAGAAATTCATTGCCAATATTTAAGAACTTTGAGATTACAGGGGAAAATATCCAATTTCTAGTTTTCTTGAAAACTCAGAAGATCTAACACATGGCAGAAATCAGCTGAATCAAGTAGCAGCTGTTTTTATGAGAGTATGTGTTCTCCATTTTGCCACAGATACCAGCAATTATGTAGATAGGTCCTAGAGTATTGGTTGTACTGTACACTGAAGAAAGGAAGTAAATCCTGTGTATCTTGAGCAAGAGAAAAAGAGGAATCGAGAGTGGGAGCTCAAGTGGTAGGTAGGTATCTGATAGAGACAGAAAAAGGAGCGTTCTTCCTTCTCTAACACTCATTAAATAGAGCACAGAATGCTTCCGCGACCAGATGTGAGAGAGGGGTTCCCTACACACCAAGCAAGTCTCCAGCAGACACCAGAAGGGTGTTCTACGGTTCAATTCCATTCTGACATTATTTACCTGGAGATAACTTAGTTACGTTAAGGGCTCAGTCCCACAAGACTGCCCCTCACTTCAGATGCCAATCACAAGCCACAGGTTGCGACCTTTTCTTCTGACAGACTGGCTATGAAGCAGGGGTTCCCATGACCTTTTCTTTGGGTTTAATTTGCTAGAGAAGCTCACAGAACTCAGGAAAATACTTTACTTACATTTACCCATTATTATAAAGAATACAACAAAGGATACGGATGAACAGCCAGATGGAAAAGATAACTAGGGCAAGAAATGTGAGCGCTTCCCTGCCCCGTTTGGGCACCACCCTCCAGGAACCTCCACATGTTGAGCTCCCGGAGACTCTTCAAATGCAGTCCTTTCAGGTTTTTATGGAAGATTCACTGCAGAGGCATGAATGACTAAATCATTTGCCAGTTATGAGGGACTCAACTTTCACTCACCCTGGTTGGAGGTGAGGCTAAAAGTTTCAAATCTTTAATTGCAGGCTGGTTGCCTTGGCAGCAGTTCTCCATTCTGAGGCTATCTAGCAGACCCCAGTTTTCCGGAGTCCCCAGCCATCAGTCATCTTATTAGCTTACAAAAAGACGCATCACTTAAGAGACTCCAAGAGTTTTAAGAGCTGTATGCCAGGAAAGGGGAAGGAAAACCAAATGTATTCAATATTTCACAATATCACAGGGCCAGATGTGGCAGGCCTGGGAAGCCTTAGGTCAATGGATGCCACGGAAGAGACCAAAACAGGGAAATTACATGCTCATATTTTAGTTTTTAAAATATTTTCTAGATGCAGTGTGGAAAGTGAATTTCAAAAAATACTTGGAAGGCTGAAGATGGAAAAGTATTAATTTGCCTTATATTGCAAAGCTTCAGATGAAAACCAAGGATAGGTTTTAAATTTTGTGTATAATAGATTCTCTTCTGATAAAATTAAGGTATTGTCACTCTTCAGCTTTCTCTAAAGACAATAAAATAAAAATTAGTCATATCTTGAGAAAACATTGACCAAAATTATTCTAACGTGAAGGGGAAAAAAAACTTGCATAAAAAGTGAAAAACCAGATGATAAAACCTGAGTGACAAAAATTTCCCGTATGTTACAGAAGAGTCTTTCCCTTGCTCAATGTAGTACATCTTAGTATTATTCAAATAAACTTAAACTAAAACAGACTCAGTAAAAAGGACATAACTCAGAATGACCCATGGGGCTTATTTCCTGTTAGATTATATCCCTGGTTCTGCTCTATAATTCCCTTTGAATACATTTCAGCAATGATTCATCTTGTCAGTCTGCCAACAGTCTTTCCTACTGAGCAAGTGGCATGTACTTCACGTACTTTAGCAGAAACACAATTGAGGACTTTGCTCACATTGCCCCCAATTAACTTATTTACTTCTCAAAAATAAGTCATACCATTTTTATCAGTAAGGTGGCTCTCTAAAACTAAATGTTATATGACAAACAGTGAGAGTTCATTTAAAACATCAAGGACACATTATCAAGGGGTGACTGACCTGCATTTTGGGAACCTAGCCTCCTTTAGTAAGGCCCCCTGCCTGGGACCTGTGTGGAGGCTGCCTCTGATGTTCAGAGCCTCTGCCTTCCAGGCCTAGCCTGGACCAGCGGGCACCATGGCACATCTGACCGCACTGCACACTGTTTGGTTGTTGCTGTTGTTGTTGTTATTGTTTTAGTGATTCTTTTGCTGTAATATATTAGCAAGATTTTAGTCAAGAATATTATTTCATTATTATACTCTTACTTTATTCCCTGCCATCCTTAACTCCACCTCAAGATTGAGACCTGGAGTTCATGAAGAGCTGAGCTAAAGTAATAATACTCTGTTATTTTAAATGGTGATTATTAAATAGTTAATATTTATTGAGTCTTTATGTGTCAGAGACTATTAAAAGGGCTTTGCATGTATTAGTTTCTTTATCTTCACAAAAACCCTATCAAATAATTAGGGAAGTTATCATTTTTACAAATAAGAATACCCAGCCATGTAGTGATTAAGTTAACAGTCATGGCCAAATACAGCAGGTGTGAAGGTGGAATTTAAAACCTTGCTATTAATCATCACTCTATAGCTCTAGAGCCCACACTTTCAACCTATACATGATAAATATTCTGCTGTACTCGGAGTCATATTTTTTCTGTAACATTTGACTTAATTATATATGCTCTTTTCTAGGTGACCTCTGGTCAGCCATGAAATTAGGCTCCTGGTGGATACATCCTTTCAGTCATGAGTATGAGCAGACATAACTGGATATCAGTAACTGATTTAAGTTCAATCTGGGATCCCTATTTTTCTCAGTTCCTGGAAACAGTGATCCCACAGTTCTCTCTTCCTTTTTCCTTCATCTTCAATGAGTCAGACTAAAATCTTGACTTTTTGCATCTCCTACTTAATGCCCTTATTATAGACAACATTGTTTCCTCAACTGGGAATGGGTAATTAAGGAATCCTCTCTCTTTTTTTGGATCAGATACAAAAAAGGGGAAGGAAGCCTCTTTCACACAAGTATGTTATGAAGGTTTTCTTGGCAGCAAGGATTTTCTGTGTTTCTAAGATCCAAATTTCCCAGCTGCAACTCAAGATCTAATTTCCCTCAAGTGATTAAGCCAAATCAGTCATGGAGTCACTTCTTGAACCATTGTTCTCCTTAACTCATTTCGATGCAAGCAATACAGTCTCCCTTTAAATTGTGGAATCAATCAATTTCCCTCCATTATCATCCTCAGTAATCCTGCAAAGACCATCATCACTTACCTAAATTACTGAAAACACATCCTACCTGGTTTTCCAGGCTCCTATCCACCCCAATTTTCATTTCATTTTTTACATTGTAGCCAAAGAATGTTTGAAAAATGCACATCTAGTTGTTATCCTGTGCATAAAATCCCTCAATGACTCTCCATTGCTTTTAGATAAAATGAAATGTTTCAATACTGCTTTTAATGACCTGATTCTCATTTCTATTTCCAGATTCATCAGTCATCATCCTTCCCAAAAGTGGCTGTTCAGTCTTTTTGATTCTATCACCCATAACTCCTCTTTGTGTCACTAAGGTAATATATATTTTTTCTTACCTATGGATATTTTCATGCCTTTTCTCCCACACCTCTCATTTTCCCTTCTCCTTTTCCAGGCTAACCCTTCCACATTTTGTATGCATCTGTATCACCCTATTTCCCCATTGTTTTCATGGAAGGTTGCATTTTAATTGTTATTATTTGTATAGTTTGTACCTCAAGCTAAACTGTGAGCTACACAAGAACAGGAACTACTTTATTTTGATTACTATTGTATCTCTAGCATCTATTTCAGTGTCTGGTAAATAATAGGTATTTGGTAATAATTTATTGAATGAATGAACACATGAGTAATCTGCTGCATTATGAGTTAAATAAGTTCCCATGGGTCTATTTGAAAGCTAAACTTTCAAATGAAGTTCTGCAATAGTTTGTTAATAATTTAGTATTTTGTTGCACTTTGCCCATTTGTTTATTTAGAAATAGAATGTATTTTTACACAATCATCTGCTCTTTTCCTTCTTAATGGCTGCTTCTAGATTTCTTATATTTGTTATTTGATCAAATGGAAATATAGAATAAAACCATGATCGGAGGTAGAGAAGTTAGAAATAGCATTGGGAGAACTAGAAAAAAAAACAGAAAATAGAAAAAATAAATGTTGGACTGGGCATGGTGGCTCACACTTGTAATCCCAGTACTTTGGGAGGCCAAGATGAGCAGATCACGAGGTTTAGAGATTGTGGCCAACATGGTGAAACCCTGTCTGTCACTACTAAAAAGATACAAAAATTAGCTGGGCATGGTGGTGCACACCTGTAGTCCCAGCTACTTGGGGGGCTGAGGCAGGAGAATTGCTTGAACCAGGTAAGTAGAGTTCTTAAGAATTGCTTGAACCAGTAAGTAGACTGTCTTAACCAAGACAGTCCTAAGCAAAAAGAACAAAGCTGGAGACAGCATGTTACCTAACTACAAGGCTACAATAACCAAGGCAGCATGTACTGGTATAAGAACAGACACACAGACCAATGGAACAGAATAGAGAACTCAGAAATAAGACTGCACACCAGCAACCATCTGATCTTCAACAAATCTGACAAAAACAACCAATGGGGAAATGATTTCCTATTTAATAAATGGTGCTGGGAGAACTGGCTAGCCATATACAGAAAACTGAAACTGGACCCCTTCCTTACACACATCATATACAAAAATTAACTCAAGATAGATTAATGACTTAAATGTAAAATCCAAAACTATAAAATCCTTAGAAGAAAATCTAGGCAATACCATTCAGGACATAGGCATTGACAAAGATTTCATGATAAAAATGCCAAAAGCAATTGCAACAAAAGCAAAAATTGACAAATGAGATCTAATTAAGCTAAGGAGCTTCTGCAAACCAAAAGAAACTATGATTAGAGTGAACAGACAACCAACCTACACAATGGGAGAAAATTTTGCAATCTATCCATCCAACAAAGGTCGAATATCCAGAGTCTACAAGGAACTTAAATACATTTACAAGAAAAAGACAACCCCATTAAAAAGTGGGCAAAGGACATAAACAGACATTTCTCAAAAGAAGACATACATGCAGCCAACAAACATGGGGAAAAAAGCTCAACATCACTGACCATTAGAGAAATGCAAATCAAAACCACAATGAGATACCATCTCATGCCAGTCAGAATGACAATTCTTAAAAAGGCAAGAAACTACAGATGATGGCAAGGTTGCAAAGAAAAGGAAATGCTTTTAAACTGCTGGTGTGGTGTAAATTAGTTCAACCATTGTGGAAGACACTGTGGTGATCATTCTAAGATCTAGAAGTAGAAATACCATTTGACCTAGCCATCTCATTACTGAGTATATACCCAAATGAATATAAATTATTCTATTATAAAGATACATGCATGTATATGTTCATTGCCACAATATTCACAACTGTAAAGACATGGAATCAACCCATATCCCCATCAATGATAGACTAGATAAATAAAATGGAATACATATACATTATGGAATACTATGCAGTCATAAAAAGTATGGATGGAGCCGGAAGCCATCATCCTCAGCAAAATAACACAGGAACAGAAAACCAAACACTGCATGTTCTCACTTGTAAGTGGGAGCAGAATAATTAGAACACATGGACACATGTCAGGGAACAACACACATTGGGGCCTGTGGGAGGAGCAGCAGAAAGGAGAACATCAGGAAGAATAGCTAATGGATGCTGGGCCTAATACCTAGGTGATGGGCTGATCTGTGCAGCAAACCACCACGGCACATATTTACCTATGTATAAAACCTACACATCCTGCGCATGTATGCCAGAAGTTAAAAGTTGGAAAAAAAAGAAAGAGTAAAAAAATATGGCTTTTTAAATTAAAGTAAAACTAGATTTTAAAATAGGTTAAACAAGAAAACATTCTGATGAAATGTTTGAAGAAATAAAGAATTATATTACAAAGATAATTAAAAGCTATGAAACCATAGATTTGAGAGGGAAAATGAAACATCTAAAAAAATAAATAAAATTTTTAAAAGAGTTGAAATTAAAACCTCGATCAATGGGCTAACTAGTAAACTCATCTAAAAACATTAATCATGATATGTCTTGAGGAATTACACAGAATGCATTACAAAAAGAAAAGAAAACATAAAATTTAAAAGAGGTATAGTGGACAGAAAGAGAAGGTTAAATAGACTTAGCCAGAGTTCTTGAATAGTAGAATGATACAAAGGTGAAGAGGTATAATTTAAAAAAAGATATATGTCATAATTTCTGAGATCAAATAAAAGCATGAATCTCTACAGATAGAGAAATCACTATATTTCAAGTAAGTTAAATTGAAAACAAAATCCAACCCTGGAAACATGAAGTTACAAAAAAAAGTTGGAATGACAACAGTAAAAATAAAAGTCATGAGAAAGTGGGATAATCTCTTCAAATTGTTGAGAGAAAAAACTGTTCACCTAGAATAATGTATTCAGCCAAACTGCCTTTCAAGAGTATGCAAAATAAAGATATTTAGACAAACCCAAACTGAGAAGCTCTATTAATAATAAATATTCAGGGCCGGGCATGGTGGCTCAAGCCCGTAATCCCAACACTTTGGGAGGCTGAGGTCAAGAGATCGAGACCATCCTGGTCAACATGGTGAAACCCCGTCTCTACTAAAAATACAAAAAATTAGCTGGGCATGGTGGCATGTGCCTGCAATCCCAGCTACTCAGGAGGCTGAGGCAGGGGAATTGCCTGAACCCTGGAGGCAGAGGTTATGGTGAGCCGAGATCGCACCATTGCGCTCCAGCCTGGGTAGCAAAAGCGAAACTCTGCCTCAAAAAAAAAAAAGAATAATCCGCTATGAGTAAATAAAGCGATAAATGATTTTGTGACTAGAAGCCAACATTGACTAAATAATAATTTTAAAATATTAATGCATTAGTCTGTTTGTACACTGCTATAAAGAACTGCCTGAGACTGGGTAATTTATAAAGGAAAGGGATTTAGTGGACTCACAATTCAGCATGGCTGTGGAGACCTCAGGAAACTTACAATCATGGCAGAAGAAAAAGAGGAAGCAAGGCACCTCCCTCACAAGGTAGCAGGAAGAATGCCAAACAAAGGGAAAGAACCACTTATAAAACCCTCAGATCTCATGAGAGCTCTGAGTATCACTCAGTATCCTGAGAACAGCATGGGAGAAACTGTCACCATAATCCAATTATCTCACCTGGTTCTCCCTTGATGCATGGGGATTATGAAGAGTATAATTCAAAATGAGATTCAGGTGGGGACAGAAAGCCTAACCATATTATTCTACCCTTGACTACTCCGAAATCCCATGTCCCTGTCACATTTTAAAACCAATCATCCCTTCCCAACAGCCCCCCAAAGTCTTAATTCATTTCAACATTAACCCAAAGGTCCAAGTCCAAAGTCTCATCTGAGACAAGGCAAGTCCCTTCTACCTATAAGCCTGCAAAATCTAAAGCAATTTAGTTACTTCCTAGATACAATGTGGGTATAGCCATTAGGCAAATACAACCATTCCAAATGAGAGAAACTGACTAAAACAAAGGGGCTACAGGCCCCAGACAAGTCCAAAATCCATCAGGGCAGTCATATCTTAAAGCTCCAAAATGATTCTCTTCCAGATTACAATGATGGCAGAGTTAGTTTCCCACGGCCTTGAGCAACTCTGCCCCTGTGGCTTTCCAGAGTACAGCTCCCCTCCTGGCTGTTTTCAAAGGCTGACCTCGAGTGTCTACAGCATACCCAGGCACACAGTACAAGCTATCAGTGGATCTACCATTCTGGGAGCTGGAAAATGGTGGGCCCCTTCTCATAGCTCCACTAGGCAGTGCCACAGTGAGGACTCTGTGTTGGTGCTCTGACCCCACATGTCCCTTCCACACTGCCCTAGCAGAGGTTCTCCATTAGGGCTCCATCCATGCAGCAAACTTTTACCTGGACATCCAGGCATTTCCATGATTTTGCAGATGACAGATTCTCTGAAATCCAGGTGGAAGTTCCCAAACCTCAATTCTTAACCTCTGTTACTCACAAGCCCAACACCACATGTAAGCTGCCAAGGCTTGGGACTTGCACCCTCTGAAGCAATGGCCTGAGCTGCATGTTGGCCTCTTTTAGCCAAGGCTGGGACCCAGGGCACCAAGTCCTAAGACCACACAAAGCAGTAAAGCCCTGGGCCTAGCCCATGAAACCATTTTTTTTTCCCTAGGCCTCTGGGCCTGTGATGGGAGAGACCTCTGGGCCTCTGTTGTGGAGACCTCTGACATGTACTGGAGACATTTTCCCTATTGTCTTGGCAATGAACATTTGGCTCCTTGTTAGTTGTGCAAATTTCTGCAGCTGGTTTTAATTTCCCCCCCAAAAATGGGGTTTTCCTTTCTACTGTATTGTCAGGCTACAAACTTTCTAAATCTTGTGTTCTGCTTCCCTCTTAAACATAAGTTCCAATTTCCAACAATCTCTTTGTGGATCCATAAAACTGAATGCTTTTAAGAGCACACAAGTCAGGTCTTGAATGCTTTCCTCTTTAGAAATTTCTTCCTCCAGATACCCTAAATCATCTCTCTAAAATTCAAAGCCCCACAGATCTCTAGGGCAGGGGCAAAATGCTGCCAGTTTCTTTGCTAAGGCATAAAAAGAGTCACCTTTATTCCAGTTCCCAGCAAGTTTTGCTTCTCCATCTGAGGCCACCTCAGCCTGGACTTCATTGTCCATATCACTAGCAGCATTTTGATCAAAGCCATTCAACGAGTCTCTAGGAACTTTCAGTCTTTCCCACATATCCTGTCTTCTGAGCCCTCTAAGTCTCTAGGAAGTTCCAAACTTTCCCACATTTCTCTGTCTTCTTCTGAGCCCTCCAAATTGTTCCAACCTCTGCCTGTTACCCAGTTCCAAAGTCTCTTCCACATTTGTGGGTATCTTTATGCCTGTACCCCACTTTCTACAGTACAAATTTACTGTATTAGTCCCTTTTCACACTGCTATAAAGAACTGCCAAGACTGGGTAATTTATAATGGAAAGAGGTTTAATTGACTCAAGTTTGACATGGCTGGTGAGGCCTCAGGAAATTTACAATCATGGAGGAAAGTGGAGGAGAAGCAAAGCACCTTTTCCACAGGCAGTAGGAAGGAAAATGACAAAGGGGGAAGAGCTTCTTATAAGAACGTCTGATTTCATGAGAACTCACTCCCTATCCTAAGGAACCACCCTCATGAGACAATCACCTCCACCTGGTATCTTCCTTGATATGGGGTGATTATGGGAGTTATAATTCAAGATGAGATTTCGTTGGAGACACAAAGCCTAACTATATCAAGTAATGTCAAAATTATGGAGCTATAAAAAAAGGATAGGATTAAAATTCTGGACAAAATTAGCATATGTGTTTAGGGAGGATGAAAGTATCATAAAGTCTTTGTATTTTTTAGGAGAGGGCTAAAATAATGATAATTCTTAAAGTACTGTAAAGTGTTTGTATTTTTTTAGGAGAGGACTAAGATAGGGACAATTCTGACTCTTGCTAGGTTATTCTGACAACATTTATTAACCCTAAAAAGGAAGAATGAACAGGTCAGAGGCAAATAAACATTTATTCAGGAATAGGGATTACAACCCAATTAGCATCTAGAGACTGCACCACCTGAAAGAGGAAAGAAGGCTTACACTGAGAAAAATGTATTTAGTTTACATATGTTGTTTGTCAGATTATTTCATTAGTTGATTAAACATGAAGAAATTGCATCAGTTAGTCAGAAAAGCTATCCACATAATGTTCTTAAAGATGGTGACCAGTTTCTTTGTAGTGTGTATTGTTGAGAGTACAGATATTTGTGAAGGAAGTGTTCCTCTGTAGATATCAAAGTTTATCAGCAATATTAATGTGAAGTCAGCAGATCAAGATGAAGTTACTGGTGTCAAGACTGGAACATTGATAAGCTCACATTTCCCTCATTTGATCAAGATATTTCTCCCAGGAGATCTGTAATCACCATATATCCCTAGGCACTGACAAAAACAATGCTGTATCAATTCCATCTTGTCCTGAAAAGGCCAAGGTGAAGTGAACCGTTCTGTTCTGGGTCCCTGGCTCACGAAGAAATGAATTTACAAGCTATTTCATAGACTCACAGTCAAAATTATTATAAGTTCCTTCTGGATGTTCAGAACAGACTACAGGAATCTAGGCCAACATCAAATGAGTGGGCAGCATTAGTGCTTGTTCTAAGCAGTGAGACAAACACAGATCAACAAAATTATCAGAAATAATAATGTTTTCCAAGAACTTGAACAGTTCTGAAAAAGAAACAATAAGGTTATAATGATACCAACTTGTAATGGAGATCTAGATTAGTCCAGGAACTTATCTTTCTGGTAACAATCAGTCAAAGGATGGCTTACCCATAGATGGCACTTGTCATAGCCAACCTGCCTAAAATTTATGTTATTGAGCTCCAGATCAACTACTTCAGAGACATTTTCTCAAGTATAACATGAGTTGTTAACTATCCCACAAACATTTCCCTGTACTGCCAACAGATGATCTAGAGTAATTCTGTTATTTAATAGCCTTGTTGCTAATGAATTTAAAGATTGTTGCTGAGTGGCATTAGCTTTGGCAGTTGAGTTTGCTAGTGTATTAGTCTGTTTTCACACTGCTATAAAGAACTTCCCAAGACTGGGCAATTTATAAAGGAAGAAGGTTTAGCTGGCTCACAGTTCCACATGGCTGGAGAAGCCTCAGGAAACTTACAATCATGGCAGAAGGCAAAAGGGAAAGCAACGACCTTCATGTGGTGGCAAGAGAAAGAAGTGAGCACATAGGAAAAACTACCATTTAATCAGCTAATGAAATCATCTGACAAACAACCATTCTCAGCTCTCATGAGCATTAACTCACTATCACAAGAATAGCATGGGAGAAAGAGCCCCCATAATCCAATCACTCACCTCCCTCAACATCTGAGGATTACAATTTGAGATGAGATGTGGGTGGGAACACAGAAATAAACCGTATCAGCTAGGTTGCCTAGGATTTGAGAGAAATTGGTAATCATGATCATATTTCTCCATGTTCTATTCCAGGCAAGAAAATCACTAATTGGACAGAAGATGACATATTTATGCCTCAGGTCCTCTAAAAGTTTCCCTTTTGAAATAGGATAAATATAATCATTCTGGCCAGAAGAAGGTGTTATTCGGGGGATAAGTAGATAGCACCCAAAGTACACTGACTTGCTAATGACCAAGAGTCAAGGAATTTTCTTCCCCAGCAAATAAAAGAATTTGGCTCCTATTCACAGACAAAAATATACCCTGGTAGAGCACACAGGCTTTTAGCACTTTTGAAGAAGTCTTTGTGAGGTGCAGTGTGATTTGCTGTTATAAGTCAGTTTTCAGAGTGGGAAAAATTACACAAAGACCAACTTTGATTAGCATTTGCAAAACCAAAAATGACAAATAAACTGTTGTTTTTTTCATTTTTACCTGAGAAGCACGAGTTTTTAGTGGTTGAGTTATGGTAGCAAGTATTCTTTTTCCATGCTTATGAGAATAGGATCAAATCGAAACAGGGTAGGTTTTTGTCCTAGTCTCCCTTTATGTGCACCCGATAATAAATAATGTTGGTATATACTGGTTCTACCATGGCATTGGGAATCCCCAAGCAGTTTGTTATTGAAGTTACTCATGAGTCATAATGGAAGGACAAAGTTTTAGAGCAGTCATGGCAGATCCAACAATTAGAAAAAGTACCATATATGACATTATTGACTAATTTCCTTAAGGCATTTTCATTCCAAGTATTTATAACTGATATAACAGTTGAAAAAATTAATAACACAATTATTGTTTATTATAATTTCGTTGCACCTTTTCTAACAAATATGCAGCAAAAATCTCACACAAACGTCAACAGTTAACACAACCTCCAGAGCAAATTTTCTGCTTGTCAGACTATACAACTAATCACTTTGAAGATTTGGTAACTTGTGGGGTCAGGTTTCCTGTTGAATCTGATGTCCATGGGGGTTGGAGTGCTTTCTTAAGGTGTAAAATATGGATCCAGGAGTCTGTTCTCCGTAATTTAGTAGTACAAAGATTAGTTAGAAACACTTGATAAACTTCATCTCATCAAGTTTCCAGAGAAGGTTTGGATATAAAGTACTGATAAACAAAGTCTCCTGGTTGGATATGATGTAGTGTGCCACCATCTCCTAGAACCCCTTTCATAAAGCATCATTTACAATTGATCACTACAATTCACTTGGATGATTAATCTTTTGCAGTCCTGAAATACTGGTTCTTTAATAAGGATGGAGTCAGAACAAGCTAAGGGTGATAGCATAGGTATGCCCATAACCATCTCACAAGGAACTAGGTTTTTTTAAGGGGGTAGCTCTCAGATTCATCAATACTAATGGTAAGCAGTTTGGTCAAGGTAATGTAATCATACATATATTTTCCCAATTGGGTTTTTACTATTCCATGAGTTCGCTCTGTTGCCAGCCTGGAGTACTGTGGCACATCAGCTCACTGCAATCTCTACCTCCCAGGTTCAAATGATTCCCCTGTCTCAGCCTCCCAAGTAGCTGGGACTACAAGTGCACACCACCATGCCTGGCTAATTTTTTGTATTTTAGTAGAGACAGGGTTTCACCATGTTGGCCAGGATGGTCTTGATCTCCTGACCTCGTGATCCACCTGCCTCAGCCTCCCAAAGGGTTGGGATTACAGGCATGAGCCACCGCGCCTGGCCCTCCATTAGTTCTTTAAATTAATCCTGAAGATTGTATGCACAATGAAAGTACTAAAATATAGGTTATGCTTTGCCTATAGTTGGAATCAGAGACTCTGTCTTGTGAAATGTGTACTCTGGTCTCTGTGTAACTCTTTAGAAACACCTGAAGGAGGTGTTATTTTTTCTAGCAACACTTTCAGTACTGCCAAGGCAGTTGCTTGATGGGAAGAGAAAGCTTCTGCCCAATTTGAATACATGCAGACCGTAACCAAAATATATTTGTAACCTCAAAAAGGAGGTAACAGATAAAATACAATGGAAATACTTCAAAGAGGGCTTCTAGTAGGTCAAATTTCCCCCTTGAAACTTTTATGGGTTTTCCCAGGTTAAACTTTGGACAGTTTATGAGTGTGTTATATACCTGTTCTGCCTCACAACAGACTTTTCCCCACCAATATTGTTTTGCGTATTCAAACATTTTATCAGCTTTCCAGCAAGCTAAATCATGGAGTTTTTCTAACAAACACTTTGCTAATGTTTCAGGTAATACAGGTTTTTGCATTGGTTACAGAGATCTTTTTGTGTATTTAAATAGTAGTCTTGTTCTTTCATTTATTAATCTCATTGACAAATGCATGTTGTTGTGTATGTCTTGTTATAGTTTCCATGGATTCCTCAGGAGGCATGATGAGAGAGGATGCCAGTGAGGGGCACACATTGACACTTAGTTTATAACAAAACCAGGAGTCACAGCTGCTCACTTAGCCAGATAATCAGCTAATGCATTTCCTTTTGCCTCTTTAGTGCAGTGGGCTGGTACCTTATTAATAGCCATTTCCTTAGGTAATTGAATGGCATTCAGTAATTTATTAACTAGAGCACCATTTTTTATGTGATGTCTAGATGATGTTAAAAAACCTCTCTATTCAGACAAGACCATGAGAGAGAGAGAGAGAGAGAGAGAGGAAGAGAGAGAAAGACAGAGAGAGAGACAGACAGAGAGAGAGAGAGCTCTGTTTTCAAAGCATTCCAAAATCATGGTCACAGCAAAAGTCTGTCAACTGTCTGTATATATATTTATGGTGTGTTCTCTGGCCAGAGGGCAGGCCCTAATTATTGCATATGATTCAGTTTGCTAAACACTCAGATATGAAGGAAGAGTGCCACCCTCAACTTCTTGTTCTTTTGAGGCTATAGCATAACTGGTTTAGAAATCTCCTTCCTTGTTTCTAAGTCCGAGACCATTTGTAAACCATCCAAAATCAGCATGTTTTAAGCTGTAATTATTTTAAATCAGATCTCGGTATGGTTATGTGACGGTTAATATTGAGTGTCAACTTGACTGGATTGAAGGATGCAAAGTATTGTCCCTGGGTGTGTCCATGAGAGTGGTGCCAAAGGAGATTAACACTTCAGTCAGTGGATTGGGAAAGGCAGACCCACCCTCAGTCTTGATGGGCACCATCTAATCAGCTGTCAGGGTGGTCAGAATAAAAGCAGGCAGAACACATGAAAGGACTCGGTTGGCTTAGTCTCCTAGCCTACATCTATCTCCCATGCTGGACGCTTCCTGCCCTCAAACATAGGACTCCAAGTTCTTCTCCAAGTTCCAGGGAACATGGACTGGCTTCCTTGTTCCTCAGCTCGCAGACAGCCTATTATGGGACGTCATCTTGTGATCATGTGAGTCAGTACTCCTTAATAAACTCCTCTTTATGTATGCATCTATCCTATTAGTTCTGTCTCTCTGCAAATCCTGACTAATACAGGTTATGAGATAAGTATAGGCTGCACAGTCACGTACAAAGAGGTCTTGTAATCCAGATGGTTAAACATCAGGAGGATTAAGATTACTGGTTTTAAAGAATTTTATATTAGGCGATGAGACAAAAATGAACTCATTGTGTGAGGAGGCTGGTAGATAGATCATGAGGATGGTGGAAATTTAAGAGCGTCTCAACAGCACGTGGAACATAAAAGTTTAAGACTTACCCTAAACACTCTCTGATACTGCCTTGACCATAAGGTAAGTGGCAGAGATAGTACCAGAAAGAGGACAGAAAGGATTGAGCAACTGGATCAGGTTTCTGATTGAAATAGTCAAGAGGTTTCTGGCCGTCGCCATGTTTCTAGGTTAGAATACCCAAAGCACGCCTCTACTTTTTATACACATATGAATTAAGTTCTAAATCATAGTTAGGATGTCCTAAAATAGGGGGAAAGTAGAGTGATGTTTGTAATTTTTTAACCACTTTCTCTATCTCTGTTATTCATTTTATTTATCAGGGCTTCCCTTTAATGAAGGGATTTAGTCAAAATGGAAAACTAAGGTATTCATTACCAGCAATATCCAACCAATCCCAAGAAATCTTGTAACTACTGAGAAGTTTTAGGTTTGGGGAACTGCTGGATCCCTTTTATTCTTTCTGGGTCCTATCACTTTCCTTAAGCAGATATTAAATATGCTAAAAACTTAACTGATGGTTGTGTTATTTCTAGTATTTTCTTACTCACTTTATGTCCATGTTTAGCTAAAAAGATTAGTAATATAAGGGAGAACAGAGGGAGAGCACACTAAAAGGTCATCCACATATTGTAGCAAAGAAAATACCATGTTTAAAAGGTAGATCTCTAAGATCTTTGCTAAGGATCTGAGAAAAGTATGTAGGACTGTCAGTATATCATGGGGGCATTACAATCCAGATATATTGTTGATTTTTCCGTGTAAAGACAAACAAAAGTCCTCTGTCTTTATGTACTGGTATGGTAAACAAAGCACAGGTCCACAATACACACACACAAGAAACTATCCTGAGAAATGGAAGACCAAAGGGTATGGGGATTTGGTACAAGAGGGTGATGGGGAATTACTCTATTATTGATAACTCTAAGATCTTGGACAAAATACCACCTTCGATTTCCAGGCCTTTTTTTTTTTTTTGAGATGGAGTCTCACTCTGCCACCCAGGCTGGAGTGCAGTGGCAGAATCTCAGCTCACTGCAACATCCACCTCCTGGGTTCAAGCGATTCTCCTGCTTCAGCCTCCTAAGTAGCTGGAATTATAGGTGTGCATCACCATGCAGATAATTTTTGTATTTCTAGTAGAGACAGACTTTCAGCATATCATGTTGGCCAGGCTGGTCTCAAACTCCTGCGTTCAAACGATCCACCCACCTCAGCCTCCCAAAGTCCTGGAATTACAGGCATGAGCCACCATGCCCAGCCTCCAGGCTTTTTGAGTAGAATAATTGGGGTATTATAAGGATTAGTACATGGTGTGATTAATTCTCATTTTAAATGCCCTTTGATAACAGAGGTTATACCCTCCATGGCATGTTGTGGAAGAGGATATTGAGAAAGGGAGGGCAAAGGCTTTTAAAGCTATAACTGGACACCGATAGGCTCATCTGATTTAGTTAATACAGTGTCTACATTATCTGTTGCCCAGAGGACATCTGGAACTGAAGATAAGTTTAGGATCCAGTAGTTAACTTAGAAAGCTACGTAATAATCATTTTAGAAAAAGTTTTTAGTTCTTCTGGTAAGATTGAGAATTATTAGTAAGATAGACTAATTCCCCCTCTTGAGGAAAGAGGAGAGCAGCTTTTATTTAATTAGATGTTCCCTTCTCATCAGGTATGCTGGTGCATGGGGGACTAGTAAAAATGAATGGTCAAGACAAATTTTGTGGTTTCATGGGCAAAGGAATAGATAATGGGGCTCAACTGGTGGTATTTGAAACTTCCGCCATGGCAAGTTATTGCACTCCAAGGCAACAGGCAATTGTCATAGGGCTTAAAACTGATAGGATTGCTTAGTGTCAATAAGCATTAAAATGTTTTTATTATTTGTTAGTGATGACACTTAGCCTGCAGAGCTCAAAGGTATTACAGGGAAAGCCTATTGTTTCTCTGGAGCCCTGTCATTCCTAATCTTCTTGGTCTTTTAATGGAAAAGCCAAGGGTTTGGACGTGGTTTTAGATGTCAGTCTGGCTTTTCATATTTTGCAATCTTTACCCTAACGTCCAGGCTTTTTGCAATAGTTTTATACTCCTTTAGAAGAATTCTGAGAGCCTGTGTTACTGGCTAATTATTGCAGCTGTAAATTCATTATCCATTTAGCTTTTGATTGATGGGCCCTATTTAAAATTTGAGACAATGGATTAGCCAAATTTACCAAGTATTGCTCTCTTAACCAATATGGCTAAATCATTATCAACACTATTGACAAACATGGAGTTAAAAGCCACTTCAGTGACATCACTCTTTTCTGAGACAGGAATTTTCTTTGAATACACCTCTAGTCTATTATAACAGTCATGAGCTCATTTGCCTTCTCTCTGAGTGCCACCCTGAATTATATTCTAAACCACTGGCTTTAGTAAAGCTACAGGAATAGTTTTAATTATTTTGTCAGCACATTTTTAAGTTTTTCTTCTATATCTTAGGGTACATTTAAATTTAAATCATTTGAAGAATTTTTCCATCTTTCCATTTTTGCCAATAGCTTGCTCACTGCAGCCCTACAAGCAAAGCTATTAGCCAATATAAATCCGAAAACCCAGGGACTTAAGCTGTGTGCACCATTATGAATTCCTCAGCAAATCTTACGGGGTCCTCAGTCAACTTGGGAAATTCTTTGGCTCTCACACCCAACTCAAAATAAAACTAGAAGATGTAAGATACCACAAGTAAATTCCCTTGTTATTTGGGCATTTATGTGAGAGATATGTGAGAATTAGAGCAGGAGTAGAAAAGGCCACTGTGGGGATTATCAGTTTAGGCATTTGTGGAACAAGTTTAGGTTCAGCTGTTTGGGTAGCTGTGGAGGAGAGAGGGGAGAAATTTTAGAGTCTGCAAACAGGGGTCCTGCCAATGAGGGCCCTAAGAAGGATATTGAAAGTAGACTTTCTGCTGAAGATTTTAATTTTAAATCTTCGTTTTCATTTACGAATTTAAACAGTGTCTTGGAGAGAATGTGTTCTTGATGTTTTCTTTGGTAGCTTCTGAATGCCAATTAAAGTAGCTCTCACTTACGCTGGAAGGTGAGACCATTTCTATTTTCAAGACATTGTCTTTAAAAAAATGTCTTAATAGCAACCAGCCTGGCCAACATGATAAAACCCCATTTCCACTAAAAATACAAAAATTAGCTGAGTGTGGTGGCAGGCATCTGTAATCCTAGCTACTCGGGAGGCTGAGGTAGGAGAATGTCTTGAACCTGGGAGGTAGGGGTTGCAGTGAGCTGAGATCACACCAGTGCACTCCAGTCTGGGTGGTGGAGTGAGACACTGTCTGAAAAAAAAATGTTTGAATAGCAAGATAGCAAAATAGAAAGTAACCCAACCCACTTATATGCCCCAACAACAGCAAGAATTCTACACCAATCTACAGTCAAAAGTCTCTCTGCAGGAGCCTTAGGAATCAAGTAGGAGTTTGTGAAACTCTGAAGGCGCCCAAGACTTAGGAGGGTGGGTTAGAGAATGAACACCAACACCCAGGTAGCTAATCTGGCAAGCTTGCTCCCAAGTTTAAGCCTGGAATTGGTCCAGTCTTTTAAGGAGCTTAGCTAAAGCCCCATTTGGCCTTAAGCCTGCAATCAAAACCAATTTGTTAAGGAATCTAGAACGAGTCTTGCACATTGGTACCTTGGCATAAAGGCTAGCTTGCTCTCTGACAGAGGTCTCAGCAGTGAACCTGAAAGTTAGCTCATGGCTCTGCTCTAGTCCCACTAAGCTGAGGTCCAAGCTCAGAGGTACTCACACAAGGACCCAGGGAGAGCCTGACAAGGTCGCCAACCTCCATCCCACAGCTGATCCTGATGTGGCCCAGTCTCAGCCTGTCCTGCTGCAGTTGAGAAACTCTCTGGCCTCTTCAGGGTCCTCATGGGAGATATGTGTACAGGGAGACTGAACTCTCCCTGTGAGCCAAGGAGACTGAACTCTCCCTGTGAGCCAAGGAGACTGAAGTCTCCAGCCTCCATCTCATAGCAAATCTGAAGAGGGCCCAGCCTCAGTTACAGCCCCTCTTACTGCAGTCTGGGAACTATCCTGTCTGTGCAGGGACCTGCTGAGAGGCACTGACTTGTCTAAGACAATGTGATAGACAAGGCAGCCTCCATTTCATAATAGATCCCAAAGGGCTTCGTCTCAGCTCCAGCTCTTCCTATTGCAGTCAAGAAACCATTCTGCTTGTGCAGGTATCTGCTGGATGATGCAAACTCATCTAAGCCAATAAGACAGGCCAAGTAGGCTCCTCCCCACAGCAGATCCTGAAGGGGCCAGTCTCAACTCCAGCCCCTCTAGCTATAGTCTGAAACCCATCTTGCCTGTGCAGATACCTGCTGAGAGGCATAACTGCTGGGCCTCTGATATAGTTCTTGGGACCTAGGTCCCTGAGAAGCAAGCATTACCTTACAGGCTCAGTACATTACTTGAGTCTTCCCCAGGTCCATCTGTGCTGGAAAGCCATGTCAACCTCAGAGTCCTTGTGAGACTTGTGGCAAGCTAAGAGAGTTTACTTTTGCTGAGACAGCTGCATTGGTCACAAGCCCAGGGGACACAACCATCAATCTGCTTAGAACCCCTGGAAGGCCCTCTGAAAAAAAAGAGGCACTAAACTAGACTGTGAAAACTAAAATAAATACCTAATCCCTCAATGTACAGATGTTGTCACACATCCATAAGCATCAAAAACATTCAGGGAAATCTGACTTCACCAAACTGACAAAGGGTGCCAGAGATTGACCCTAAAATGAGGTAGATGTGTGACTGCACAAATAATTCACACTAGTTATTTAAAGGAAGTTCATCAAACTTTAAGAAAACACAGACAATTCAGATATTTGTCAGAGAAATTTAACAGAAATTGAAATAATCAGAAATAATCAATGAAAAATCCTGGAGTTGAAAAATAAAATGAATCAAATGAAAAATGCAACAGAGCATCAGCAACTAAATGGATCAAAAAGAAAATGAATGAATGAGGTCAAAGGCAAACAGTTTGAATATACAGTGACAGGAGAAAAAAGAATGAAAAGGAATGAACAAAGCTTATGTGATCTATGAATCTGAGAAGGACAAAGTAATTATTTTAAAAAATAATTACTTTAGCTGGGCATCGTGGCACAGGCCTGTAGTCCAAGTTACTCAAAAGGCTGAGGTGAGCCAGTCATGGTGGCTCACACCTGTAATCCCAGCACTTTGAGAAGAGGCATGTGGATGACTTAAGACCAGGAGTTAGAGACCAGCCTGAGCAACATGGCAAAACTCATCTTTACTACAAATACAAAAATTAGCCAGGAATTGTGGCTTGTGCCTGTAATCTCAGTTACTTGGGAGGGTGAGGCATGAAAATCACTTGAACCCAGGAGGCAGAGGTTACAGTGAGCTGAGATCTCATCACTGCACTCCAGCCTGGGCAACAGTGTGAGAGTCTGTGTCCAAAAAAAAGAAAGAAAGAAAAGAAAAGGAAAGAAAGAGAAAAAAAAAGGTGAGGTAGAAGGATCATTTGAGCCCAGGAGTTCAAGGCTGCAGTGAGCTATGATCACACTACTGAATTCTAGCCTGCCTGACACAGCAAGACCCTGTCTCTAAAAAATAATAATAATAATAGTAACAGAAAACTTTCCAAACCTAGAAAAAGATAAACATACTTAAGTACAGGAAGGTCAAAGGTCATAATCAACCCAAATAAGAATACCCGAAGGTATATTATAATCAAACTCACACAGGTCAAAGACAAAGGATTCTGAAAGTGGCAAGAAAAAGTAAGCAAATTAACATATAGGGAGCTCTAATACACCTGAAAACAGACTTCACAGCAAAACCTGACAAGCCAGGAGCAGGTGGGACAATATATTCAGAGTGCAGAAGGAAAAAAATAACCTAACAACCAAGAATACTATACCCAATGAAGCTATCCATCAGGAATGCAAGTGAGATAAGGACTTTCCCAAACAAAGCTAAGGGAATTTATTACTACCAGAGTTGTCCTAAAATAAACCAAAAAAGGGAATTCTTCAAACCAAAGAAAAGGATGCTAACATGATTGTTATACTGATATTGTAATCATGATGTGTAAACCTCTAATATTTTTACTAAGAAGACTAAAAGATAAAACTATTAAAAACACGAATGACTATAATGATTTGTTAAGAGATTGGAAATATAAAATGTAAATTATGACATCAAAAATTCAAAGTGTGATGGGAGAAGGGAGTCAATGTGTACAGGAGGTTTTGTTGTAGTTAGTTTGTGAAAGTAAACAGGTAGACAAAGATGTACTAGGCAATTGCTAATCACAAGAAAACTGAGTCATTGATATAATATACAACAGGCTTATAAAATGAGAAATATTGGTAGGGATAGACAATAAGAGTATCATTGGAACTTAAACTTGAGCTAAATGGCCTCTTTATTCTGCAAGTCTGTGTAGCAGGCCCAGTATTTTCTTCCCCTTTCTCAGTGCCCTAATGTAAAAGCTATTGAATTTTTATTTCCTTTCCTCCTGCTTTGCTTGTGTTCTCTCTTCACTAGCCTCATACGGTAGTTTTCAAAATCCTTCTTTCATTGGAATTTCCTGAGTTTTCCATGATTATGATTCATTGGCCCAGAAATAAGGTACAGGAATCAGTATTTTCATAAAGATTCCAAAGGAATTCTAATGTGCATCCAAGATTGAGAACTACTGGCCTAGAGTAACTGAGGAGGAAGCACTGAAGTCTTCTGCTCCTGTGGATCTCACCAAATGTACTTCTGAAATTTAAAAAAAAATAGTAATAATAATCATAACAGAAAGATAAATATTTAAGCACAGGAAGGTTAATCAATCAGAATCAACCCAAATTGTGGAAATTTACTCAGGGTGGTGTTAAAAATATTAAGGGAAAAATAACAGAGAAAGTTATAGTCTCAAATTCTTTTTGAAGGCCTAAGTGTTTTATCATAGTTTCAGTAGAAGTTTCAGCTGAAGCAACCTAAATCCCCCTTACATTTAGTTAATAAGGCAAGCAAATAGCTAGGGTATGTAGGTGAGTTTACCTAACTAACTTGTTTATTCATGTGGTCTTAAAACTTAACTTTAAGCTGGATGGTCCTCTCAGGGGGAGGTTGACCAGGGTTATTATCCACTAATGGTGCTTGCTTTGGGTATCTGAACCTGTGCTTTAATCATCAACCTCTAGTGGTGCTGACTCAAGCCTTTGTCAAATAAACTTTACTAAGTAAAGGTGAGTCTCACTAGCTGGGGAGGGCCAGTGGTTGCAACTGTTTACAACACTCTCCAGGGTGCCTGTAAGCAGCCATGGACCCTCAGTCAAACTGGCAAAGCATAATATCTGTGTGTTAGTGTACTTTATTCATCCATTGCTGAGTCAGGGTCAGCAGGGCAGACCCCTGCACCAAATATGAATAACTAAAGATGTATTATAATCAGACCCACAAATGTCAAAGACAAGAGAGGATCCTGAAAGCAGCAAGAGAAAATAAGCAAACAACATATAGGGAGATGCTATTTGAAGCATTGAGCTTTCCTGCCTTCCAGTTCCTCATGACCCAACCTCACCCTCAATTCTGTCACTCTGAACTTGGAGAAAGTTAGAGAGCTTTGCAGGAGATTCCAACCATTCCCAGGTGACTTCTGCCTTGAAATTAAGTGGATTTGAATTTGATCAGTCTAAATGTTCTCTAGGCTTGTTCTACATATTGTAGACAGAGTCTTCTTCCTGACCTCAATCTAGTATCCTTCTGACCCGCTACCTAACGTGTACCCTTCAATGGTCTTTCATAGCCTTTAAATAAGGTAAAAATTGTTTGACTTGGGTTATAAAGCCTTCCTCGATCTGGACCTTGCCTTCCTATCCAGGCTCAGCTTCTGCCACTAGTTCCTTCAAATTTGATGTGCCAGTAATATGGATCTTCATTCTTTCTTTACACTCATTGTGCTTTCTAGTCTTATGTCTTACATATGTTTCCTCTCCTTAAAACTCTTTCATTGGCCCTTCTCCCTCCCACTGCCCTTGACTACCCCTCCCCTTCTACTCTTTACATGCCTAACTCTAACTCTCCCTTCAGCTTCTAACATGCTGCAGATGGCCCTGAACTTCTAGGATAGATCACTGTTTCCAAACAACCCAAAATCTGTATTTTAGAACATTAATCTGACTTAAAATTAAATTATTGTAAAGTACTATTTGTCTGTCTTCTCTCCCAAACTCTAATTTCTAGGAGGGCAGAGAAGAGTATGGCTTGTTCACTACCGGCTGCCTAGCAATGAGCACAACACTGGAAATGAGGGGAATGCTTAATGAATATTGAATGAATGAATGAATGAATGCCTGATGGGTAAAGTTTCCAGCTTTGCCTACCTAGTTCCCTTTCCCCATTTTCAGACCCTGCAAAATACTGAAGCTAAGTTGTATTAAAAGGGAGAGAATACACAATGTGACTCAAATTTGAGTAGACAAACACTTTCTAAATAAAATGGCATGAGAAATGCTAACAAGAGGTTAATCTTCATAGTAGAAATGGTTAACTGTGTTACATGCTCTGATGTGAGGCCAGTTCATACTAAAACCTTCTGTTCCTTCCCTTTTCACCCTGAGCATCCAAAGACCTATGCTCTGCTTAGAGTTATTGTTTATATATTCCATCTAAATGTATTTTTACTTTTTAAAGTTATATAAATCCTTCCCTCTTGTGTCTTCCATAGCATCACATGTATTGCAAGTAAACCTTTGCTAATGACAGTATACTATCCGCTGTCCACTTTATATGGCAAAACCTGGTCATTTGTCTGGAATGAAAGTTTGTCTCTACAAACTTATATGCCAAGCATGTCAATTACCCTTGATTCATTCCACACTCATTCATTGCCCTTCTCAAAATAGCTCTTAGAAACTCATTCTTCTCATAAGTAAACAGAAGAATTCCAAGAAGTGGAATGAAACAGGGGAGAGAATTCAAGTGAAGCATGATCATAAAACACCCACACATCAACAACATACTATTACTCCCTCAGATACACATGACCATTGTCTCTTAAAAGCAAAACAAACAAACAAAAAAAACCCAAAAGTCCAGATTAGCTGTCCTTAAAATAATGTCTCAGAAATCCTACCATTTTTTCCCCAGAAATATTTCTGTCACAGAGTCTGACAAATTCCACATTACTTTACATTGTAAATATGAATAAAATATCACTGCTATACATTGAGACAAAAAAAATCTTTGGTACTTCTGTTTTAATGAAAACATCATGAATGCTTAATAAGAAAAATTATATATGCTACTTCTATATCCCATACAGCCTAAATAACAGGATAACCTATATAACTTTTTGAAATGTTAAAGGGAATAATTCAATGCAAAAGACCCCCAAAAACATTGTGACCAAAAAAGAGAATGGACATGAATGCCTAATGACCCAAAAGTATATCCTATGACTCAAAAAGTAACTAGAAAAACCCTAAATTGACAATGATGCATCAGAAAAATACAAATAAGCTAAGTACAGTCGCAAATGTAGCTAAAACAATAAGTATGCTAAACAGTTAAAAATTGTGAAACATTAAACTAAAGGCATTTATATGTACACCACACTAGTGATCTACATTGAGACTGTAACATCCCAAGATAAAGGAATTTTTGTACCTGAAAATTCACACTTAGTAACAGAATTTACTAACTGGAAAGAGACTAGATAATGAGCTAACACTTGTGTGAAAGTTCTATGCAACTGTGAAACTACCAAAAAGTTCAAGCCACTATATTCAGCCTCTCCTTTTAATGGATATTCCTATTTCAGAGTAGACAAATGGCTCCAATTATCCATCCATCAGAAAAATGTCAGAAATTTATAACTCCCAATTTAGAAAACATGTGCTTCCAATCTTCTAATATAGGGAGACTTCTGCCAGTGTTTCCAAAAAAAAATTATATACACATGTAATTGTTTATACTGTCTTATACTGTTTATAACCCACTCATTTCCTCCTTTCACTCTTAGCTCTGTTATAGCCATGAGTGTATGTTACTAATAGCTCAGTACCATGTTATGCTTTTTTTGCCTAGGGCATCTTCTCTTGCCATGGGCCTCAACCAAAACTGGAAGCCTTTCCAGTCACCTGGCAAATAGCCAAAGCAGGATACACAAGTGGGTATATACTCATTCCATGGCATATTAACCGTAGGGACTCTTTCTTAGTGGTACAAGGCCTAAAGTACTGTGAATTGTGTGAATTGTTTTCCCCTTTGGTGGGGATATCTTGATATCTTCCAGGTGTTCTTTTAGTGTTACAGCAAAATCTTCTAGCATCAAGGTTGTCTGGCCTTCCTTTCATTCAAGGGAATCTGATCCTGTAAACAAGTAATTTAAGGAATTGGCTAAGGGATCTGATGATGACTTTTTTCTTTTCATAGTTTAAAGCTTGTTTGTTAGACCTAGAGTTTTTGTCTCTTTTTTATATTATGTGGTTGCTGTACTCCCAATTTTTTCCTAGGGAACTCACCCACAATCAATTAGAATAAGCCAGGTAGTTTTTCCAGGCAGGCTAGTCTGATGATCATGCCAGACCTCCTGCCTATGAAAGTCTTGCTTGCTCTGTGCCATTCCCATGCTGATGCTCATTGCAAATGAAGTATTTTATAACAGAATTTCTGGACTAGAGAAAATAGTATTTTAAACAGCTGTTTCAACAGAATGGGAAAAAATTTTTGTCAGATGGGTATCTGACAAAGGGCTAATATCCAGAATCTACAAATGACTAAAACAGATTTACAAGAAAAAAACAAAAAAGCCCATTCAAAAGTGGGCGAAGGATATGAACAGACACTTTACAAAGGAAGACATATATGAGGCCAACAAACATATGAAAAAATGCTCATCATCACTGGTCATTAGAGAGATGCAAATCAAAACCACATTGAGATACCATCTCACGCCAGTTAGAATGGCGATCATTAAAAAATCTGGAGACAACAGATGCTGGAGAGGATGTGGAGAAATAGGAACACTTTCACACGGCTGGTGGGAGCATAAATTAGTTCAACCATTGTGAAAGACAGTGCAGTGATTCCCTAAGGACCTAGAAATAGAAGTCCATTTGACCCAGCAATCCCACTACTGGGTATATATCCAAAGGATTACATATTGTTCTGTTATAAGGACACAAGCACATGAATGTTTGTTGTAGCACTGTTTACAAAAGCAAAGACTTGGAACCAACCCAAATGCCCATCGATGATAGACTGGATGGGGAAAATGTGACACATATACACCATGGAATACTATGCAGCCATAAAAAATGATGAGTTCGTGTCCTTTGTAGGGACATGGATGAACCTGGAAACCATCATTCTCAGCAAACTGACACAAGAACAGAAAATCAAACACTGCATGTTCTCACTCATAGGCAGGTGTTGAACAATGAGAACACATGGACACAGGGAGGGGAGCATCTCACACTGGAGTCTGTGGGGGGGCAATAGGGGAGAGACAGCAGCGGGTAGGGAGTTGGGGAGGGATAACATGGGGAGATATGCCAGATATAGCTGATGGGGAGGAAGGAAGCAAACCACACTGCCACGTGTGTACCTATGCGACAATCTTGCATGTTCTTCACATGTACCCCAAAACCTAAAATGCAATAAAATACATATATTTTTTAAAAAGATACTTGTGTTTTCTTAAATATGTATTTCAAGTGTTTGTTGAATAAGTTATCCTCTAGACCCCTTATATTTGACTATGTCTGTATATTCTAAACTTAAACATTTCTATTATTCTAACATCTCAACTTTCTTTGGCACCTGAATGTATTTTCATGTTTTAGTTTGTGTGTTTGTGTTAACTAAGACAAAAATAACTGTTACAATCAACTTATCTAGCCTATTTTATATAGAATCTCTGGTATATTGACCACATTGACCACATTGACAAATTCAGTAAAATCAAAACCATGCTGCACTCTCCTTGGCCAACCATCCATAAAATCCATCCCCACACACATTTTCCACTTTAGGATTAACATACATTGGCATTTTCCTGCTTGCCATTCTTCTGTTGTGCAAAATTTCATTTTCCAAGATTGATTTTGGACTTTGGGGCATGTCAGGGCATAATTCTAATTAATGATTTATGGATGAAAATATGTGGGGCATGAGCAAGACTGCTGACTTTTTTCTCAGTGTGAACTCCCTCAGATGAGGCTACATAGGCATGAAAACAAAACAGCTTTTTGAATAACAAGGAAGTGTCACTTTTCTCTCAAGAAAGGCTCAGCAGGTTTGAATTGCTCTGATACCTTGGATTTACTTTTTCCTAATTGATGCACTAACTTTCACGTAAGAAATATAGCGAATTCTGATGGCAGTCATTTGTGCTGCCCACCAAAAATTTTCAGTTCTTGTACTGGATGGAACTGTACATTCTTGCCCCCTTGAAATTATGAAAGTGCATATGACTTGCTTTAGCCACAGATGTGTGAGCCAATGTGACCTGTCTCACTTCCTTTAGATTCCTTAAGAGCCAGTGCACAATTCTTCATACTTCCTCTCTTTCCCTTTGCCACAGTGACCAGCAATGCTCCAGACAGTCACTGCTGCATCAGGCTGGGTCCTGCAGTAAACGTGATGCGGAGCAGAACTGCCAGCCAACCTACAATGGATACGCAGTACAAGTAAGAAATAAACAAAGCCACTGACATCATGAGTTATTTGTTACCACAGTGTAACCCAGCTGACCCTGACTGATACGACTGTGAATTCAACTGGTGATTAAACATTGAGTTTAAATCTTGGCTGTCTCAGTTCAATATGTACAAGATATAGGAGATATTTTCAGCCACTTTATGTGAAGTCCCTAGGTTTACATCCATTTTAAAAAAATGATATTCGAATATCTTGGGCTTATCAATTTTTGCTTTTATTCATCCAATGCCATCAGAAGGAGCCTCCTTACTCTGCTGTTTTTTAAATTCCTCATACCCTTTATGTTATTTCATGGTAGAACTATTCTAAGCCTCCACACTTTATCTTTTAGATATTTTTCCCCAAGTGACTATAGGTGATAACTCTCCTAGCCTCACTAACGCAGGGTGTCATACTTGATATCTCACCCTTCCTTCGGGATCTTTGTCCTAAGATTCCTCATCATTATGTCCCTTGCTAAAAAGCAGCAAAAACTGACTTTAACATAAATAAAAGGGAGTCTATTAGAAGGATATGGGCCTCTCAGAGAAGACAGGAAGGCAGGGGACCAGACTTGATATGGGAAAGAAAGCAAGGAAACTCTGGAAGACAAGGGATAAAGAAGCAGGAGATAATAACTACCTTAGAGATGCAATAGCTGTTGCTTCCATGAAAGACTTTTGGCTCTTCTCTCTGCCCCTGCATCACTTGCTCAGACCTCAAAGTCTTAGGAAAAACTTTCCAATTAGTGGAGCTTAGATCACAAGCTTACCTACTAGCCTTTCCAAGAAGTGGGAAAGAATTATTCTGACCCATTAAAGTTACAGGCATAGTCGGGCCTGAAATTCCCTCCTAACACAATAATGTACAATGGGAGGAAAGGTAAACCCTCAAACTACATCAGGGTTCTACTAGAAAGAAGAATAGATGCTAGTCAACACCACCACCAAAAAAAGACAGTTGTTCACTAGGAAGTGAGAAAAGGGGAGAGTAACACTGTCCTCAATAAAAGAAGTTTATAGGGTTTGTTATGTTGTTAGGTTACTGTAAGAACTCAGGAAGTATTCACTTATCAAGTGCATTTCTTTCATGCAGGGTCATGTAGTTGAAGGCACTTTAGAATAATACAAACCTTAATTCAAACCAGGGTCTGTCATTAAGTGGATGCTTTGGGGCAAGTTCCTTAACCTCTCTGCATCTCTGTTACCCCCAAGACCCTCTGGGGATTCTGAGTTAATATGTATAGAATGCCTGACACACATCCTGCACTAAATAAACATTAGTTTTCATCCCCTGTGAATTAGTCAGGGTTTGTCATAGAAACAGAACCAATAGAATGTGTGTGTGTGTGTGTATATACCATATATATATATATATATATAAAGATACCTATTTTTTAAGGAATGGGTTCACATGAGAATAGAGGCTAAAAAGCCCAAAATCTACAGGGCAGGCCAGTAGGCTGGAGATCCAGAGAGGAGCCAATGCTACAATTCAAGTCCAAAGCCATCAGTCTAAAGACTCAGGAGGGAGCCAGTATTGTAGTTCAAATATAAAAGTAGCCACCTGGAGAATTCCATCTTGCTCAGGGGAGGTCAGTCATTTGTTCTGTTCAGGCCAACAACTGATTGGATATGGACCACCTTTATCATGGAAGTCAATCCACCAATTTAAAAATTAATCTCATCTTAAAACACCTTTATATAAATATGCAGAATAATTTGTGACTACATATCTGAGCACTGTGGCCCAGCCAAGCTGACATATAAAATGAGCCATCTCACCCTAAGAGATGTTATTATCCCACAAAATAGTCTTTTTCTGGATTTAGCAAAGCACTTTATATTCTGTCAAAACCAGTGGAGAAAAAGATGCCTGAGATTGGACCTATGGTCGTGATAGGGGTGGCAAGTGTGAGAGATAAAACAGCAGGTCCCAGGAAAGTACTCAAGTTTCAGTTTCAGGAAGTCTTTTGCTACAGCAAGAAAAAGGTATGGCTAGACCCCAAAGAAAATGGTAATATCACCAACACCAACTTCTATCAGCAAATCTTTAGCCCGATATTAATAAATGAGCTCATTTGGGAGGCCGAGGAGGGTGGATCACGTCAAGAGATTGAGACCATCCTGGTCAACATGGTGAAACCCCGTCTCTACTGAAAATACAAAAATTAGCTGGGCGTGGTGGCGTGCACTACCACAGGAGGCTGAGGCAGGAGAATTGCTTGAACCCGGGAGGAGGAGGTTGTGGTGAGCTGAGATAGCACCACTGCACTCCCACCTGAGCAACAAGAGCAAAACTCCATCTCCAAAAAATAAAAAAGAGCTAATTATCTGCAAGTTTGTGACTGTCTACTCCAAGAACAATGTCAGACTAGCACTTTAGCCGACTGTAGGTCAGGCTTGCAGATGCAGATAAGCAAAATGTTTACTGCCAGAATTCTAATGCCTGAGGATGACACCGATGCGAAAGATAACTCTGCAAGTACTTCTCAGAAGAAACACCATTTCCAAGAAGACTAATGGCTTTAGGTAACAGGGCACAAACCTAGAGATGGATAAATATTCACAAACAAGATTCTCCTGAAACACATTCCCCAGGCTGAAAGCAGGTAGTGTTCACAAGAGGCTCCTGGATGACCACTGTAGTTGGACTGTCTCTCTCAAATTTCATGTGTTGGAAACTTAATCCCTAACGTGACGATATTGAAAAAGTGGACCTTTAAGAGGTTATTGGATCATGAGGGTTTTTTCCTCATAAATAGATTAATCCACTCATGGATTAATGAATTAATGAGTTATCATGGGGATGGAACTGGTAGGTTTCAAAGAACAGGAAGAGAGATCACAGCAACCGCATTAGCATGTGCTTCCCTATTGCCATGTGATGCTGGAGATTCTCCATATCCCCACCAGAAAGAAGGCCCTCACCAGATGCACCTTCTTGACCTTGGCTTCCCTGTCAGAAATACATTTCTTTTCTTTATAAATCACCCAGTTTCAGGTCTGTTTTAAGCAACAGAAAATGGTTCATAAAATGACTATGCTAAGGCCGTCAGTGCTTTGAGAAGCAGCTATAGGCAAAAAAAGAAAAGATTATCCAGACCTTGTCCAAAAAGATTGAGACTAAGAAATAAATCTCCTCCTCCTTTATTTGTAACTAGTGGCTTCATCAACAACAGATGATTAAAAAAAAAAACAAAAAAAAAAAACCCAAGCCTTGTTATCAGGGGGAAAATTGTTAAGGAAAAGAAACAGCATATCTAAGAAATTTAATAATATAAGTGATCAAAATAATATCACTAAGTGAAAATTAATGTAATATTTAAATTTAACCATATGAAATTGCTATTTTTTAAACCACTTTTAACCTATGAAAATGGCAATTTCTTACAGTTCTGTTTGAGAATAAAAAGCCAGGCACCATGGCTCATACCTGTAATCCCAGGATTTTGGGAGGCCTAGGCAAGCAGATCAACAGAGGTCAGGAGTTCGAGACCAGCCTGGCCAACATAACAAACCCTGTCTCTACTAAAAATACAAAAATTTGCTGGGCGTGATGACAGGCACCTGTAATCTCAGCTACTCAGGAGCCTGAGGTATGAGAATTGCTTGAACTCTGGAGCCTGAGGTTGCAGTGAGCTGAGATGACACCACTGCATTCCAGCCTAGGAGACAGAGTGAGATTCTATCTCAAAAAAAAAAAAAAAATAGAATAAGAGTCAAGATTGGGCACAGTGGCTCACTACTGTAATCCCAGCACTTTGGGAGGCCAAGGTGGCAGATCACTTGAGCCCAGGAGTTAAGAGACCAGCCTGGCCAACATGGTCAACATGGCAAAACTCTGTCTCTACTAAAAACACAAAAATTAGCTGGGCATGGTGGCGCACACCTGTAATCCCAGCTACTCAGGAGGCAGAAGCACAAAAACCACTTGAACCTCAGAGGCACAGGTTGCAGTGAGCAGAGACTGCAACCCCTGTACTCTAACCTGCGTGACAGAGTGAGACCCTGTATCAAAAAATAAAATAAATAAAACAGAGGATAAGAGTCAAGATGAAGCAAACAGGCAAATCCTGTCCTATAAGTTATATCATCATTCCAAGTCCAAGGGAATACAGTCGCTAACTGTGAAAAAGAAGCAGAATTTTTAAGGGCCCAGGCCTGTAATCCCAGCACTTTGGGAGGCCAAGGCAGGTGGATCACAAGGTCAAGAGATCGAGGCCATCTTGGTCAACATAGTGAAATCCCATCTCTACTAAAAAAAAAAAAAATACAAAAAATTAGCTGGGCATGGTGGCACGTGCCTGTAATCCCAGCTATTCAGGAGGCTGAGGCAGGAGAATTGCCTGAACTCAGGAGGTGGAGGTTGCGGTGAGCCGAGATCATGCCATTGCACTTCCAGCCTGGGTAACAAAAGCGAAACTTCGTCTCAAAAAAAAAAAATGCTAACAATTCAATAAAATAAAATCAGGCCTTTAAATCTACTAGGGCCTAGTAGAACAACTAAATATGATGCTGACGCAGAATGTAAGGTGTATCAGACGCATTCGTACAACAGAATAAACTCTCCTTTCTCTTGTAAGCAGGGAAAGCGGTTTGGCTAAGCAAGAACAAGATTCTTTGTAGGACTGGGGAATTAGGGGAGAATAACATATGTTTTTGTATGTATATGTAGGTGTACATACGCATTTGCACATATAGATATAGGAGTATGTATATGTGCATAGATGTGTAGGTGTGTGTGAAGTAAAATTTTCCAGTCATAATGTGAACAAGATTGTAAAGAGAAAGCTTGTGCCTCATTACGTCATTCCTGTAAGTCTATGTGATGTCCTAAGGTCGCCTAAGGACATAAAAGGCAGTTGCAGAATTTAGTTTCTTTTTTATGGAGAGGAAATAGCGGGAAGTCTGCAACAAGACCATTTTCCTCCTTTCACTTTCTACTGGCCAGTTCTTCATGCTTTCTTTTCCTATCTTTCTTTCAAGAAATATGGGAGTAGGCAAAACTTCATAAAAGGGAGGTGCTGGCTGCGCTGTTGCTCCTGTTTCAGTCAATTAATGATTTTTGCATGTTCTCCATTGGCCTGTGACTTCCAAAAACTGAGGCACTTGTTTCCCACAGTTCATGGAATTAATTTAACTGTTTTGCCAGTCTGGCTTTGCTTTCAGGTTTTCTCAGTTAAATAAGGAGGCTTACTATGTAAATTGTCATATTAATCAAATGGATAAAAAATTAATTTTCAAAGCCTACAAGCTTGAATCTAAGGAATTCTTAAAAACCACATCTGTTTTATGATAGTATAAGATAAAAAAAATTAAAAAGCAACACATCATCTGTTTCCCCAAAGCACTTACTATCTTCATACCCACCATTTTCATAGGCTTATACTTCATAAAGATCTTTTAAGCTTTGCAGATATCATTCACAGACCTAAGACTAGATTTGGGAAATAAAGGATGACCAAAGTCCAAGAAAAAATCCTTGATCTGGATAATTCTACAATGTTCTGGAAGCAGTAATATAAAGAAAAATACATTATCCTGCTGTTGGACTATAATTCCCAGGAAATGAGTCCAATGACAGCCTTCATTGCCTCATTTTCAATGCATGCTATTAGAGAATATTTTACAAAAATACTTTTGAATTAATTCAAGGTATAATATATTCAAAAGAGGCAAATCCATATTTATTTCAATAAGTACTTAGCATCTAATAAATGTCAACTACTATCAGAGAAAGAAAATTAGTTTAAGACGATAAAAGTTCAAAAGTAGAAATTCCCATTTTGGTAGCAGCCCTATAAAAACTTTGGTTCACAAAGTTCCACCAAAGCTAGACATTCCAACATACTTGACTCATGGCTTTTGAGACTGCTTTAAAAATGCCTATGCTGGAAACATGAACACACCTACAAAAGTAAGGAGGGAAGGAGCCATCAGAGAAACTTTGTGGACCCTTAGTTAGGTTTTGCAAATACTGGAAAAAACAACCACCCTAAGTTCAGGGTGGACAGAAATGAGTGTTCTCTGAACTAGTTTGTCTCAACAAGCAGACATTTCAACTCCCAACTGGCTCGCCTTCCTGTGGTCACATGACCCTGGATCCTAGATCACTCAGCCAACACTGCCTCCCCGTAAATCAGTCCCCTTTGGCGTACCTAGACTAGCAGTACTTGATTCTATTACTACCACAGGTTTCAGAACATGATGAATTGTCCAGTAGATTATTTTCCCCTCTCATTTTACAGATTTCTAACACAGCACACCATTCTATTCTAATGGGCATGGATTGCTGGAAATTTGACACTAGAAGCTGGGCGCTCCAGCTCATGCCTGTGATCTCAGCACTTTGGGAGGCCATGGTGGGTGGACTGCCTGAGCTCAGGAGTTTGAGCTCAGCCTGGGAAATATGGTGAGACCTCATCTCTATAAAAAAAATACAAAAAAAAATTAGCTGGGCATGGCGGCATGTACCTGTGGTGCCAACTACTTGGGAGGCTGAGGTGGGAGGATTGCTTGAGCTAGGGAAGTGGAGGTTGCAGTGAGCTGAGATCACACCACTGCACTCCAACCTGGGTGAAAGAGTGAGACCCCATCCCAAAAAAAGGAAAAAAAGAAAAAAGAAAATTTGACACTGGATGTAAAGAAATAGAGATGGCTTGCTTCTCTCTCAGCAAAACCATGTTTTTCTCCCTGAATAAATAAAACAAATGAAATCAAAGATTTGGCTTTTATCCTTGGTAGCACTACCTTTAAAGGAGAATATATGCATGTGTGTGTGTATTTATATACATGTATATGCATATTTTTATACATATATTTGTATTTATATATATATACACACACACACATAAATAACAACTCGAAGAAAATTAGAGGACTAAAAAATAACAACATCATGTTGAATAAAAAGTCTTATGGGAAAGAAGGCAAAAGAATGGCCAAAATTGTATGAAATGAATGTAAAAAGCCTTCCTGAAGGAAGGGAAATACATACAAGATAAAGAACATGGGATGTGCAAGAAGGCATGGAAGTAGCATTTATTAAGTTTTAGGTCATCTTAATTTTTACATTCTTAAGAAAGACATAGCAGTTCCATAATATAATAAATTCTGGGAAAGGATGTTTATTTACACAAAATTTATTATGATTTGATAGAGAAGAAGAATAGGTATCATACAGATACAGAAAATTTTTTTATTCTTAGTAGTTTGGGTTATGAAATCTAGATTTTAAATGGAATCAATATTGGCAACATGTAAGTCTAAACTCACGTAAATGTCACTTAAACTTATAGCACTGGCACAACCTTAATTTGAGAAAAATGTTTGGAGTTTCCCTTTTGACTTAAAAGTAATATTTCACTCCTCTTCCGTCTGAATACTTTAAAAATCCAGAAACATTTATGTTTTGTGCTTTAAAAAAATAGATGATTGTAAAATACAAATTTATCTTACTATAGGGATGAAGACTGTAATGGTTAGAATGGTCCAAAGTGAGGTTGGACAGCCACAGGATAGAATAAACCTCTATTACTAGAAATGTTCAAAAATAAACTAGCCAACAATTTAAAAGGGTCAAGTGGATTTTTAAGGACGCTTCTAACTTCAATTCCATGGTTCGGTGACTTTCTGGGAGAGCTTTCATATGAACAATCCTCTTTATTTATGCAGCATCTTCAGGAGAGTTAAAATTTTCACTTTCTTCTAGCAATGACCTTGTCCTTCCCAAGACCACAGCCAGGGTTTCATTCACTTGCTTGGTATTTCACAAAGTTTGGCTCTGGAGGCATGAATATCAGTCTCTGAAGTGCTTACTAAACTTTCCAATTCCTGGGCCACACTTCAGAACTACAAAAGAAGAATCTTTATGGGTGAGCCCAGAAATCTGCATATTTAACAAGCTTTCCAAGTGACTGATATACTCACTATAATTTGTGAGCCACTACTCTAATCCTCAACATTCATACTGAAAAGACATACCAGTAAGGATTACTTGGAGTTATGACTGCTATTATATAGTTATTTGTTCCTTAAGGAGTGAGTTAAGCTCACAAGCACTTCAAACACTAAGCATCTGACTACCTTTGGAGGATAAACTTACAGCATGTAAAATCTTCTTTCATCTTTCCACTGTAACAGACAACTTTCTGTTTTCATGAGCATTACAATTACTAAAAATAATCTTTGCCAAATCCTTTGTCTCACCTTGTCTCACCAAAGAACATCAAGTGAATAAAGCCTTACTTATCAGCAATGTTTGCTTAAGATATGAATCTATAAATACTTCAGCTGTTTTTGTTCCAGTTGATATTTAAAAAGAACACAGTATTCAGATCACACTGGCAACCTTAACCAAGTTAAGAAATCCAAGGGAATCATCTCAACTATCTCCAATTTCCTGTAAAAATCATAAACATTTGGTTGTATACCAACCCATAACTACTTTACCACTTGTCCTATGGTGTATATGCGACTGCATAAGCAAAATTAAAAATCTCACCTACTATTTCTTCCATTACAATTTTCTTTAAAAGATCATGAAAAGGATGTAATTGTAGCATATTAAAATACAGAGTTAATAGCAAAACTCTGGCCAAATTATGCTAATTGAGGGAAAGGTAGTTCAAATTTCATAAAAAGAATGCATGGTCAATAAGGCTTTAAAAATATTATTTTCTGTGAGATATCTGCACTCCTACATTTATTGCTACACAATTCACAAGAGCCAAGTTTTGGCATTAACTTACAAGTACATTAATAGACGAATGGATAAAGAAAATGTGATGCATATGCACAATGGAATATTATTCAGCCATAAAAAAGAATAAAATCCTGTCATTAGCAAAAAGATTGTTGGAAGTGGAAGACATTATGTTAAGCAAAATACGCCAGACACACATACACACAAAAAAACAAATTTTGCATGTTCTCACCCATCTGTGAGGGTGAGACTGTGGGGACTAAAAATTAAAACAATTAAACTCATCGACATAGAAAGTAGAATGATGGTTACCAAAGACTGGAAAGTGGGAGCAGGAATAGTGGCATAAAGTGGAATGGTTAGTGGTATGAACCATTAGTTCGAATGAATAAAATCTAGTATTTGGTAGCACTTGGTAGCAAAGCAGGTGACTCTACTCAATAATAACTTATTTTATATTTTAAAGTAACTATAATAGTGGAATTGAAATGTTCTTCTTTTCTTATTTTTGACAGAGTCTCACTCTGTTACCCAGGCTGGAGTGCAGTGGCGCAGTGGCACAATCTTGGCTCACTGCAACCTCTGTCTCCCAGATTCAAGTGATTCTGCTGCTACAGCCTCTCAAGTAGCTGGGGTTCCACGCCCAGCTAACTTTTTTGTAGTTTTAGTAGAGACTAGGTTTCACCATGTTGCCCAGGCTGCTCTGGAACTCCTGACCTCAAATGATCCACCTGCCTTGGGCTCCCAAAGGGCTAGGATTACAGGTGTGAGGAACTGAAATGGAATTTCACTGCACTCGGCCCTAGAATTGGAATATTTCTAACACACACACAAGAAGGATAAATATTTGAAGTGATAGATACATCAATTACTCCAATTTAATCATTATACACTGTAGGCCTGTATTAAAAGATCACATGTGCTCCATAAATATACACACCTAATAACCTATTATATAGCCATAACAATTATAAATAAAAAATACTAAATATTTGCAATAATATATAGGATACTAAATACCAAATGTGAAATGATGGCAATGAGCATATATAACCTTTTTAAGAGCAAAATAGCAAAGCAAAATAGTTAATATTACTTAAGTTTTTACAATTTATTCTATAAATAGAGCAGGTCCAAATCCTGCCTGAATTATCAAAAATTCCAAATCAAGGGATTTTGAATGTTACTATTTAGCTGTCTTTTGGATTTGGATAGTCTAATTATCACGTTGATTAGTTATCTTTTGTGCCTGCCATAGTTTATAGTCTAAGGTCATTGTTTTAATTGGGATAAGAGCAACAAAATACTCTTGGCCAGGTGACGGCTCAGGTCTGTAATCTCAGCACTCTGGGAAGCCAAGGCAGGAGGATTGCCTGAGCCCAGGAGTTCAAGACCACCCTGAGAAGCATAGTGAGACCCCCCCATCTCTATTTACTGTTTTAAGTTAAAAAATAATAATAAAAATAATACTCTCTAGGAAGAGAATGAAATTTCATTTTTAAAGTAATTCCTGTAATTCCCCTTAGGTACCAATTAAACATTAAGCAAATGTTAACATGAGAAGGTTACAAAAACTTCTATCAGGAATATTTGAAAAGGTCACCTCAATTCATGAGAACACATTGTGTCTAAGTTGGGAACCTCTTAACATTTATAGATTCTATATTTTACTTAACTTGGTGAGTTTTGCTTATTCTAGAAAAGAAGTTTTGCTTTGTGACTCTAAACAAGTTCAGAAGAGAAAATAATTATTCCTAGAATATGCCTTATTAGAACCCCATTTTAGAGAGAACGGAGAAGTAAAACAATCTGCAGAGTGTATGTTTCAGAAAAATGTGTTACAATATGCTTCAGTAAACAAGTAGTGTTGCTTTAGCTATAAACCTTGATTTAACTATTCAGATAACCACAGAACTGATACAGGGACAGAGTTAGTAAGGTGGTGGAGTAGAGCATGGCAGACAAAGTACAAACCCTAGAGCAGAAAGTCCTTGTGTAACATGGCTCTGAATCACCCTGAATAAGTTACACAATCTTTCTAAGCCTCAGTTTCTTAAATGAGGATGAATGAAGTCTACTTTCTAGGGTTTTATGGAGATCCTTGGTTATATAACCAAGGATGCACATATTTATTGAGCCTTTACTCTGTGCCAAGCACTGAGTGCACAAAGACACTGATTCTGCTTTAAGGATCTTAGAATATAGTAAAGAAAATAGAAAAGGTAAATGAGAAAAAGTATGATGAATAGTCTGAGAGTATATCAGGTACTAAATGAAATAATAGCTGAAACGCATTTAGCATTATATCTACCGTATATAAAGCCTCCAATACATGTTAACCATTACATAGCTATAGATAATATGCATGTACATATATAGACACATATACAGATGTTTGTATCTATGTACTATATACATATATAGGTACATATATTTAGCTATATATGTGTATATACCTATACAAAGGATATACATATGTATATACACACATAGATATATCTGTGTACACATGTTCCTGTGCATGAAAACTCCAGAAAAAATTTAAAGTACACACAATAAATTGTTAGTAAGTTCTAAGAAATAAAAAGTGGATCCTAAATAATCCACGTATAAAACATGTCATTAAAAATAATATTTTCAAAGAACAAATGGTGGAATAGTAATGATACAATGTCAAGTAAAAATAAGGACATAAAACCATAGTTTCTATAAAAAATGGATCCACAGAAAAGAAACTGGAAGTACTGGAAGGAAATTTCTCAAATGCACACCCAATGGTGTTTTCTGTTTGGGGGCATTATGGATTGTATTGCACATGGTCTGATACTTACCATGGTGGTCCCTCTCTTACGCTCCCGTTCATTCATGTCCTTTTAAATGTACAGATATTGGAGCTGCTAACTGAGCATACTCTTTCACATGTGTTCTGATACAATAGGATGATCACTGTCACTTGAATGCTTTTTATGTAACCAAGGATGCACGTATTTATTGAGCCTTTACTCTGTGCCAAGCACTGAGTGCACAAAGACACTGATTCTGCTTTAAGGATCTTAGAGTATAGTAAAGAAAATAGAAAAAGTAAACAAGAGGAAAAGTATGATGAATAGTCTGAGAGTATATCAGGTACTATGAGAGCATTCCATTTTCTTCTTAGGCTTGGGGTACTTCAGCTGAATCTTAAAATATGAGTAAGAATAGCTTTGATTTCACATCTAAATGTCATGCATGTGAGATAGGCTTGTGGAATTGTTCAGTGATCAGTGGAACACGAGTGTAGAAATCAAGAGAGTTCCAAGATGAAATGAGGATTTGAGAGCCTCCAACACATAAGTGGACAGTTAAAGTCAGAATGGATGAAACCGGTAAAAGTAAGCATGAAAAGGGAAACAGGAATACGATCTAGAATCAGAAAAAGGACGAGGCCCTCAAAGATAGCATTAGTTAAGGGATATACATAGCACACACAAATGAAGGCTGAGAAGAAATGTAAAATAAGAGCAAAAACAGAGCTGATGAGGAAGCCCTGCGGTGAGAATTTTTAAAGAAGGGAGCAGATTGATGGTACTAGAAGATGCCTAGTTAAGTGAGACATGAAACTAATTTATTGGCTTTAGCAGTCAGGTTCTTTTGGATACACTTGCCAGAGCAAACATGTGTGTCTACGTGAGTATGCACATGGATGTATGTACACACTCATACATGAGATGGGAAGGTAGGGCTGAGAGCATCAAATGGGTTGGGAAGGTAGGAGGTGAGGGTGCACACTCATACAGGGATGAAAGGTAGAGGGTGAGGGCATTAAATATTAAAATGATGAGGCAAAATGGCATGAATAGACAATTCACAAAGAAGGAAATACAAGTGGAAAATACATATATTTGTTTAAATTGACATCTCAGGCTCATAAATGCAAACTGAAACTAGACACCAGTTTTTATTTTAAATGACAACACTTCATGCTGGCCAGGGTACAGTGAGACAGCACACACTGCTGATAGGAATATGACATAATTCCACATTTTTCCTAGTGTCTACCTGGTGCAACTCATCTCCTCTTTCGCTGTGGCCCCATTGTGTACTATTCGTAACATTTAATTATCCTTATATTCTTCATATATAACTCTTCCTGTGTTTGACTTGTAAGGTTTGACCACTCTCTATTTTCATTAGTCTCTAGCATCTATCACAGTGTCTGACTCGCGGTAATTACTTAAGCACTTAAGAGGTGTTTGTTACATGAATTCATAAGGTCCAGAGTTCCTGTTTTGATATATATTATTCTAGCTAGAATGCAAAAATCATCCCTAGTTCATGTTACAATTTAAAGAAATTAAGCCAGAAAAAAATGCTTTCCTGTATTAATTGTGATAGTGTCTGTGAAATCAGTGACAAAGGTAGGGACATAGCGTATGTATAGCATGCATATCCACAAGTATTTATGCTGTCCTGATCTACCTTCCATTTGGTTATTTTATTTCCCCCAAGGTAAATATTTTCTTTTGTTGAAGTCTCCATTGATCACCTCATCATTCTTTGAATATAAATGTAAAAAGCTTTGAACGCTGCCTCGTCAATCGAGACAGTCATACCCCCTGCCGTTTGGCTGGGCATATGACTAAACCTATGCCTAAGAAGTTTATTGAAATCAATGAAAATGGAAAGTGTATAAATTCACTTGGTATTTGAGGTAGGAAAGTAAAACATGAGTAGGCTTTAAAATATATTTTTTATGTGCTTCATATTTCCTAAACTGTAATTTTAGTGAATCATCAGAAATTACTGCATCTGTATATATCATTCAGGGAATCTCAGGAAAACTAGTCATCACTGAGCCCTCAGGAATATGTATGTAACATTTCGATACCTCTTCTATGAGAGCCAAAGTCCCCCACCATCAGCATTACCTAGCGTTATTCTTCTAGGATTTATCAGCACCGCCTGGAGTGTGAGCCAAGTCAGCTCCTTCAAAGAACTTGGCAATTTTCTGTAACCATGCCAAAACTGAACCCTATTCCTTTGCTTGCTTGTGAAGATACTGAAATAATGACAGTTTCTCTAACTATACATAACAGTCCTTTTGTACTAAAACAGTGCTACTTGATCGGGTGCAATTTTGCTCCTAGGAGACACAGACAACGTCTGGAGACAATTTTGGTTGTCACCCCTGGGGGTGGAGAGGGGGGTTTGCTACTGGCATCTAGTTGATAAAGGCCAGGTATGCTACTGAACATCCCACAAAGCACAGGAAAGGCCCCCACAACAACAGTATCCTATGCAAAATGTCAACAGTGACAAGGTTGAAAACCTGATCTAAATGATAGAATAATTGCAGTTTGCAGGGAATCACATCCCTCTTTTGAGGCCCAACTAAGGCAATCATCTTTCTCAACGATGGTGTCTTCACAAGTTGGACTATTAATGTACAATTTAGATTTGATGGTGACCCATCTTAAGGATGTGTTGAAGACTCCAATGTTCATATTTATATTCACTGCTGATACTTCTTTCTTCCCTTTCTGTAATTTGTCTGTGTTCTATGATAAAACTATTAGATTTATATTCAGAAACTATTTATGTTACTTTTTCTTTCTCTTTTTTTTTTTTTTGAGATGGAGCTTCGCTGTTGTTACCCAGACTGGAGTGCAATGGCGCGATCTCGGCTCACCACAACCTCCGCCTCCTGGGTTCAGGCAATTTTCCTGCCTCAGCCTCCTGAGTAGCTGGGATTACAGGCACGTGCCACCAAGCCCAGTTAATTTTTTGTATTTTCAGTAGAGACGGGGTTTCACCATATTGACCAGGATGGTCCCGATCTCTTGACCTCGTGATCCACCCACCTTGGCCTCCCAAAGTGCTGGGATTAGAGGCTTGAGCCACCGCACCCGTCCCTCTTTCTAATTTTTTTAACTTCTCCGAAATCTTATCTACTACAACACTGGTTTCATAGAAAATAAGTTTTGAAGTGGGAAAGAATAACAAGCTATTGTCTTATTTTCCCAGCTAAAACGTTTGGGCAATATTTCTAGTAATTCACATTGCCGATGTCCATTGTTTAGCCATTCTACTAAGAATAAAAACAAACAAAAAAGGCTATGATTTTGGCCTCTGATCAATTACAAAATTCTCCTTTTATTTAAAGTTTAAAGATTCAGCCTGTTATTTTTAATGCCAGGAATTCACACACTATTGAGCCAGTAGTAGTGGGAATGAGAAGCCTGAAAAAAAATTATAAGCTCTGAATTCAAGCCAGTAGTCGAATAGAGTTCATTAGCCACACTCTTATGAAACAAGTGGTTCTCTTGAATAAGAAAAGTCTTTTAATAAGTCACTGTCATGTTGGTTGATTCCATTTCAGACTCTTGAGGGTCCCTCAATATATTGGTTATACACAAACATACAGTCTACAAGTACATATGGAAGTTTACCAAGAAATTGTTATATAAAACGATATGAAGGCTTTTTATAACTATTTCCATAAGACCTACCCAATTAAAAAGAAAAAAAAAGTCCAGCTAAGCAGGTTTACTTGGCTGTGTATTTCCGAAAAAGAAGGAACCACTATGGAAAATCTGAATTCTGCCCAAGACTGAAGGGCATGATGAGGTGGTGGAAAAGCCACTGGCAGAGGTCAACTAGAAGGTGTTAGTTTTCATGCCAAACTGGAACCTGCCTTCCTGTACCTTCCACACTGCACTGCTCTCATCTGAAGCAACACAAACCAACTCCGATCTGTCTTCCACAGAAAACCCCTTCACATACTGGACAGCTGCCCTATTCTCCCTCAGTCTTCCCTTTGAATTCATTTTAAGATACATGAAATATCTAGCCTAACCAAAGATGAGAAAACAATATAATTCTGACACTTGAGCATAACTGAAGTGTGAGCAGTCTGTCCTTTGGAGATTTAAATATAATTTGACTTAAACTCCAATCTCCAAAAGTTGGAGCATGCTCCCAGTTGTCTTCAAGGGATTCTTGGATGAGAAGTGTTGAGACCTCACTTTTCTCCTGGCTACCCCAAGCTCAGAGCCTGTGTTTTCAGTGAGTATTTCAACTTATTTTATTCTCACCTTCTGTGGAAGTTCTCTTTTTCTTCTGTCTTTAGTACTACCTCAAACATTAAATATTAAATCCCTTATCCCAGATTTTCCCAAAACCAATCACACAAGGCATTTGTGTCTGTATCAAATTGACTGTAGTTTTGGGGCAACAGAGGACACTTACATTGTAGGAATGAAAATGACTTAAAATTATATAGTAGGCATCATTGTAAAATTATATAGTAGGCAACCCTGTTCTTAGAAGTCCTTTAGCAATCCTGTTTGATCTTATGCACGCTCAAAAATTCTCCCACAGATTCCACTCATTCTCTTAGCTCCAGCATCAACATGGAATCCTTAGCCATGAACTCCAGCCTGTCTCATTACCACCTTTGGTAGAGTTCGTTATCAGACACGAGTATTACCAATGGCACCACTATTACACTGGGCCACCTTGCTCAAAACCACTTTAGAGCATTCCAGTGTCCATTTCTTTGCCATCAGGTACTGTCTACTCTTACTTTAAATAACTTATATGTGTTTGTCCCACTTCCCTCATTTCCACAGGCCAGATCTCTTTCACCATGTATGTGGCTTCTGCTTTCAGTCTCTGTCTGATGGAATCTCCCACACCACTGCCAGACTCAGCTTCTAAACACAAGGTTCTACTAAATCCACCTCTGCTCCAAACCTCTGCCCCAGCCCTGCTGGGTTAAGTCTCACCTTATTCAGTACAGTGCCACATCAGTTTGTTTCTGTAAGAGGCCATTCAAACATTCCTTAATACTAAACCGTAACATTCTTACTAGTCCTCTGCCAGGGAAATGCTGGTACTGCTACACCTTTGTTCAAAATATCCCCATCATATTAGCTTGCCAGGCTGCCACATGAAGTACCATACCCTGGATGGCTTAAACAACAGAAATTTATTTTCTCACAATTCTGGAGGCTAGAATTCTGATATCAGGGTGTTGGTGGCATGAATTTCTTCTAAGGTCTCACTCCTTGGCTTATGGAAATCTGTCATCAACCTGTGTCTTCACATGATCTTCCCTTGGTGCATGTCTGTGACCTATCTCCTCTTATTATTAATATAAGGACAGCAGTCATATTGGACTAAGGCTATATTAGTCTGTTCTTACAGTGCTATAAAAAATTGCCCGAGACTGAGTAATTTATAAAGAAAAGGGGTTTAATTGGCTCACATTTGCACATCACCGTGGAGGCCTCAGGAAACTTACAATCATGGTAGAAGGGGAAGCATGCACATTTTACATGGCAGCAGGTGAGAGAGAGCATCAGAGAGCAGGGAAAACTGCCTTATAAAACCAACCATCACATCTCATGAGAACTCACTCACTATCATGAGACCAGCATGGGGGAAACCACCCCCATGGTCCAAACTCCTCCCATTGGGTCCCTCCCTCGACATGTGGGGATTGTGGGGATTACAATTCAAGATGAGATTTGGGTGGGGACACAGACAAACCATATCAAAGGCCCACGCTAATGACCTCATTTAACCTTAATTAACTCTTTTAAAGCCCTCTCTCTGAATACAGTCACACTCTGAGGTACCAGGGGTTAGAACTATAACATATAAATTTGGGGGGATACAACTCAGCCCATGACATCCACCTAAGTATCCTTCCTCCTACTTCTCTCCAAATTCCAGTCAGTATTGAAGGGCACATTGAAATCCTCCTTTGAATTCTACCTCCCAGTCATTCTACCTTGTCTTTCCTTCTTCCTCCTCTAAACTATATCCCATTCACTTTGGCACTTGTAATAGTTTTAACTTCCTGGGTGCAGGTCTTCTATCTTCAGAAAGTTTAAGCTCTTTTGAGCACCATAGGTTCTTGCTAATTGCTTACTGCATATGAATTAAAAGCTCTACAAGATTGAGTCCAACTTCCAGTTTGAAGTCCGGCATGTGAAAAGCTTGAAGTCACCACTCTGTCCTAACAAGTAAAAAGCTGAACAAACTGAAAACAGATGGATTTTTCTTAACCTGAAGTTTCTCCTTTTAAAGACATCTTCTCAGGGTCTTATTTACCATGATATTGCTTTCCTGAGTAATAATTAAATTCCTAAGTAGGAAAGAATCATTACCCATTACCAACTAAAAAGTAAAGGTTCAAGTCTTTAAGAAGAAAAAATGTTCCTTTATAAACGCATAAGTGAAATTTCTACTCTAATTTGCACTAAATCTTAAGCTTTCTATCTTTGCTTTCCCCTCCTCATCACCTAAGTAGCTCCTTCAAACATATTTTTTCCAGAATATTTGTGACAAAATACCGGAAAATATAGTCTAAGAATCTTACTCAATTCTTTCTTGTGCATTGGTCTCTGATAGTTTTCTAGTTCCAAATGGAAGAAGGTGTTTTTCAAACTCTATACTTGAAAAATTCAGCATCTGAATATTCATGTGTCCTTTAACAATGATGATGTGTCCTGAGAAATGTGTCATTAGGCAATTTTGTCACTGTAACATCAAAAGGTGTATTTACCACAAAGCTAGATGGTACATACTGTGCAGGTACTGCCTACTACACTCCTAAGCTATATGGTATAGCCTACTGCCTCTAGGCAACAAACCTATACAGCGCACTACCCTTCTGCATACTGTAGGCAACTGGAACACAATGGAAAGTACATGTATATCTAAATACAGAAAAGGTAACGTGGTACACTAGGTGTTATGGTGGCTATAATAGGCGTTTTTAACCTCCATTATAATCTTAGGGGACTATCGTTATTTGCAGTCCGTTGTTAGCTGAACCATCATTATGCAGTGCATGACAATATAATACAAACAATATTTATAGTGCACTTATGTGTAGAGTATATTTAAATTGTCTACCGGCATTATCTCAGTTAATCCTTCACAGTCCTGTGAATGCATACTATGATTACTCCCACGTAGTTGAGGAAACTAAGGCAGAGAAATGTTAACTTGCCCACAATACCACGGTGAGTGAGGTATAAGTAGTCTAACAATGGTGTTCAAATACTATGTATTGTTCCATCCCAAAAATCAGGAAAGAGATTCTCTCACTTTCTGGGTACGTTTGTGTGTGTGTTCCTTTTAAAACACAATTTTTTAAATTCATAATCCAAATTATTTTTAATGCAAATCACATATCCTTTTGATAAGGATATTCAATCATAGAAAACATAAGTAGTTTTTTCTCTAATATTTCATATTGTATTTTAATCAGTTGAGCAATGTGTATAAAAGAAAAAACTGACTGCATTTACATGTGGTCACATTACATTATTATGTGGTTTCCTTTGGAATCAGTTCTTTAAGGTCAAACTAGACGGCAGGCTTGCCTGTGATTATGCTGCCCTCACGTGACAGACATTGTGAACTGCAAGTAGAGTGAGATCCTAGCAAAGACCACCAAGCCCGAAAACCCAAAGGAGCTGAGAGTAGCTATTCCCCTAACTGTTCACTGATCATTTTCAAAACCACTTTTACCTGTGACCTCAAAACAACAATGCAATTTTCATATGTCCTTAGCTTACTTCTATTCACTGACTACACGTATTTACAATACTGTGTATTTACAGGTCTTACATGCATTTACAATTTAGTAGTAGGCAATATCAGAAATGCTTATTTCCTCTGACATGAGATGCTAATAGAGAAAGGTGGCACATAATAATATTAAGAAATAACCCAAAAAGTCTTGAAATTTCTCGTGGGGCATACATAATTTACCTATTTGTTCATATAATCTGACAAGTGCTACCATTTTAAAATCCTTTTAGAAACATGGCATTTAAGATTGGAAATTTAAAGTCCTCTATGAATACCTGTGAATGTGAATACAGCCTGTTTTGATGAGATAAATGTACCATACAACAAAAATCAAGGCAAATCTCTAGTATGGTCCTCCTTCTCTCCTTGATACAGTTCACTGGCTTGCAAAGGAAATGGGAATGGCTAAAATTCTCCCTTGACCATAAATTTTTATGATAGTTTCATTGACTACAGAATTAAAAACTAAAAACAGAGTATCAAAATTCCACCCTAGATATGTAAGCAGTCGCCTAGAATATGGGATATGAAGCCACAAAAAGACCTTTCAATGGCTCCAAATTATTTCTCAAACTGGCTTGCCCTAGAGCCTAGGATTCCTGCCATTAATACATTTTTTTCTACTTACCATGTGATGTCTCTGGTATTTTGATTTTGAAATATCAAAATACAGTATTATCTGGAGAGACAGGATACTATAAACCACAAATTCCTTAGCACAGATTAATTACTCAGAAAGCTTACTGTCAAAAGGAGAGCAATGAATAAGACCTTGAGGTCAAACTACAGGTAATAATTTATGGACAGAAGGATACAGGTGTGGTCCAAAGGATATAGTACTGCTGAGAAGAGCGCCCAGCCTGGGCAAGAGAGGATCATTTACCAAGAGAAGCCAAACATGGGCAGGGATAGCGGAAAGCAACTGAAGATAAACTTGGACTGCTGGAGAACTGCATGTAAGACTGGCTCTTTGAAACTAAAATATAAAATTATCTAGTAAAGAGGAAAAATTTTATCAGACTTTATAGGTTAAATAAAGCAAATATCAGAATGACCAAGTTTGTTTTCAAAGGACTTTAAAACTTATGACTTAACTTTTTTTTTTTCATTGAGATGGAGTTTCGCTCTTGTTACCCAGGCTGGAGTGCAATGGCGTGATCTCAGCTCACCACAACCTCCGCCTCCTGGGTTCAGGCAATTCTCCTGCCTCAGCCTCCTGAGTAGCTGGGATTACAGGCATGCGCCACCATGCCCAGCTAATTTTTTGTATTTTTAGTAGAGACGGTGTTTCACCATGTTGACCAGGATGGTCTCGATCTCTCGACCTCGTGATCCACCCCCCTCGGCCTCCCAAAGTGCTGGGATTACAGGCTTGAGCCACCACGCCTGGCCGACTTCACTTTTTAAATAAAAATTCTGTACCTAGAAATATCAAATAGTATAAAAATATTAATACATCTTTTAAATATTAAATAGAGTGCTCCATCTCTTTGTGGCCAGGATGAGGAAAGGGCCGTATTCTGTTTCTAATGATCTTACTCACTGTATATCTTGAAATGTTTAGAATATACTATGTAAATGTGAGAACAAGAAACATAGCTAAAATAATGTGTTCCCAAATAAGGAAGAGATTTCTTACAACTCTCAAAAAACTTAGTCAAAAATCCAACCTTCCCAAACTATAAAAACAAACATTAGAAAGTTAGCCAAGCAAGTGATCTATAAACTGTTTTTTCTTACGTCTGAGAAAGCAACTGTTAGTTGGTTCTTTTCTGGTGAGCTCTTTTTCAGGTCCATGCTTTTTCACAGAGTAATAGCTCTTCCTTCCACAGGAGATGGAGACACAGTATCTACCCTCATCTCCTGTGGAACCACTTGTTCCTCTTGTGATTATGAACACACAAAGCCAACATTCTGAGATCCCTTTGGATACCTCCTACTCAAATTTTTCTCTTTTAGTGACCAGGACAGACCCGAACTTATTCATGGAGGGAAATAGTATTCGATTCCTTGAATGGCTGTAGCAACTACCCCGGGTAGAGAAAGCCGCCACAGCTGGTGGAGCTGCTCCTTCCAGTAAAGGGCCAGCGCAGAGCCCTAAACAGGGTTTTCTTTCGGTCTTTGACAGTTTTCCACTCCGAAAACAATATGCTTTAGGGGAATGATCAATTTTTAGTTTCTAATCCCTAAGGATGATATTCAAAGTATTTTCTTAAAAAAAAAAAAAGGTAAGGTTGTGTTCTGGCTGACCAGAACGGACTCAGGATGTAAACAGTATTTACTCACCATTTTGTTTCCTCCACCTCTTGCTCCATTTCAGTGTCGTTCATTCTTCTTAGTTTTCTGTTTTAGTAAAATTTAAATACCATAACTTAAAATAATGCCAGTGTTTTTAAAATAAAGCCAAAATATGGGTTGTTTATAATTACAGCAAAGAATATAACTTAGTTTAAGCTTCACATAGTCATGTAGCTACATGAAGAAAGCTTGACGCCATCAACATGGTGAGTTAACATACAAATGTCTTCCTGAGGTGCCAATCACATTTGAATAGCACATTTGCCATACTGAAAGATGTTAAGAATTTTTAAGGTGGAAAACAAGAAAATATATAGTCCATATTTTTGATGCTATGTAAGGAGGAATACTATAGCTCAGATGTAGCAATATCACTAGAAAAATAGCTATATATAAGTAATAGAAATAAAAAGCCATCTGGAATCAAATTAATAGCCACATCTTGGCCCCAATTTTTATTGGCTCTGGGATCTTGAGCAAGTTATTCAACCCCGGTTTCTTCATCAATTAAATGATAATATGCCCTCAATCAGTTTATTGTGGCAATCATAATGAAATCATGTCAGTGAAAATATTTCATAAATTACTAAAAGCAATCCAAATATTACCTGATTAAACATTAAAATAACAATAACAGTATTAAGCTAAATCCTAAGGCAGTTTCATATTCCCTCTAAGAAAAGTTTTCTTCATGACCTATTCCTTAAGATACTAGATGTGTGATAAGAATGTGAAAGCTTGACAAATGGTTTAGGGACTAACGCTGGATTAAAAAGGCGGGTAGGCTCAACAATCTCTCATCACCATGACTGCAGCTTTGCACCTCACACTTGACAATGAATGTTATTTATAGATAAAGCTGCCCAGTTGATTCTCACAAGAGGATTGCAAGACTGCCAATCAAGAAAAAGCCCCAGCAGGTGGGGTTTAAGTGAGCTGATAAAACAGGCTCTGGAAAAGCACTTGCAAAAGTGAATTCCAGAATCACTGACCCTCCCATACCCTACTCTTTATTTAAAAAAAAAAAAAAACACAAAAAATAAGAGCTGGTATTAAATAGATGGATTTAGGTTAGAACAAAAATAAGAGCCTGGTATTAAAAGACCGATTCCACCTAAAATACTTTGTAGGTTATACAGAGAATATATGTGTTTTATATACTTAGATTTTGAAAATTGTATTAATGCTAAGAATTCAAAAGACCACCTGAGGTTTTCAAGGGCATCTCAATGTAAATTATATTTGTCAATTATAGTAATATTTTTATATACAATATTAGATTCTTCATTCATGCTTCAGGCCCAAATTTCCATTTGTATTTAGGGCATCTCTCACTGGGCTTCCCAAATGTACTTCATACTCATTATGTTCAAAATCATCATCGTTCCCAAACCTCCATTTTGAGGGTTTGATCTCAGTGAACAGAATCACTCAGTGATACTGCGGCAATAATATCTTCATCTTTGACTTCTTCCTCATCCCCCCTCCCACCACAGTCATTAATTAATCCCTTTGGCTTCTATCTCTGAAATGTCTTTTGTATTGATTCATTCATTCATTCCCCCTGTTCCATTGCTTTTCCCACTACCCTTGTCTAGGGATTCATCATATTTCAACTAAACTATCTTTACAATGTCTTAATTGTTCTCACTGACTCTTTCACCTTTCCAAACGTACCTTCCACATTCCTGATAGATCAGTCTTCTAAATAATAAGGCAGTAAGATTAAAACTCTTTAGCAAGGTAGTTAACAAACTGGTATATACCGGCCTGGCGCGGTGGCTCAAGCCTGTAATCCCAGCACTTTGGGAGGCCAAGGCGGGTGGATCACGAGGTCAACAGATCGAGACCATCCTGGTCAACATGGTGAAACCCCGTCTCTACTAAAAATACAAAAACTTAGCTGGGCATGATGGCGCATGCCTGTAATCCCAACTACTCAAGAGCCTGAGGCAGGAGAATTGCCTGAACCCAGGAGGCGGAGGTTGCGGTGAGTCAATATCGCACCATTGCACTCCAGCCTGGGTAACAAGAGCGAAACTCCGTCTAAAATAAAAATAAAAATAAAAAATAAAAAAAACTAGGATATACCTTTCAGTCTTATTTCTAAATTGATGTCTCCACAAATTCGATTCCTCAGTTCCACCACATACCATAATAGTCACCTTCCCTGAATACTATACTCCATAGTTCTGGGCTTTTAGTTATATCACTCCCTGCATCGAGAAAATCCTCACTCTCTTCTCTAAATACTAGGATGCATTTATTTTTCAAAATCCAGTTAAGGTACTGTTTTCTCCACCTCCCTTCATTCAAGCTACACCCCAAACTACGAATTTATCACTGCTTCCTCTACCCTTACAAAGCCCTATTTACATCCCTAAAAGAGGACTCTTTTCACACATGCATATTGTTTTCTTTCTAAATTGTAAGTTCTAACACTGTAAGGATGTCATTTTTAGCTTGGTATCCCCTAGGATCTTTAGTGTGTGTGTGTGTGTGTGTGTGTGTGTGTGTGTTCCATCAGTACTGACTGCATGTTCACTAAAAATAATGACTAACCTTAAATGAGTGCTTATTAAATATCAGATTCTATCTCCATCCTTTTACACTACATTGAGTCATTAAGTCCCCAAAATAAATCTATAAAGTAGCTAAATTTTATAAGTAAAGTAGCAAATGCCTTATGAAGTTAAGCAACCTACCCAAGGCCAACACTAGTCTGCTGTCAGCACAGGAATCAAGGTCTTCAATAATGCATACCTTCTGCCCTGAACCAATTCATTAGATAGCCTTTAACGTGTATCTCTTGGTAGTCAAATAAAAAAAAACTATAGTGGATTAAAAGACTATGATACGAACGTGCACTAAAAATACAGAGAAGCTTTACTCTAGAGCACTGGTGCCTAAAAGGTATTATGGCTAGAATTCATAAATTTAGACTCTCTGTTTAAAGAATACTATTTCCTACCTCATAAGACTATTTTGGAGAATAAGTGAAATGCAGTATGTAAAATAGATAGTGCAGTACCTGGAACACAGTAAGCGCTGAAATATTATGTTGGAGCAAAAGTAATTGCAGTTTTTTCCATTAAAAGTAACATGTTGAAATTATTTTTTCAGTTGTGAATAGTATAGAAATTATACCCAGACTTATTTCCTGAATAGTATAGAAATTATACCCAGACTTATTTCCTAAATCACAAAATCCCCTGGCAAGGAGATATGCTTTAAATGCATAGTGGCCTGAGTGCCAGAAAAAAGGAAGTGTTGTTTTACGTTGACACATAAATTTAATAAATTAATAAAACATTTCTCAGCATATCTGATATAGACAGAAAATGTGAATGGATTAATAATTGTTTAGACAAAGTTATGAATGGTGGCCTTGTAGATCAAGAGATCTTAGCTTTTAAGGCTGATGGCAGGACAAAACATCATATCCCACAATATGTTCCTCTCCTCCTCTGCTGGAAACAGAGCACTGGAGTAGTGAGCCCTGGAGTAGTGAGCCCCGGACCATGAAATTGATCCAGTAACAGTAATCATTCCTTGAGCAATGTGCTAGACACTGGGCAATGCAGTTCATGTGTTTCAACACATTGACTTCTCACAAATCACCTGTTACGTTGGCACTGTTACTACTGTTGCTGTTATTATTATTACTCAAATGAGGAAACCAGGGGGTTGAGGTTAAGTGATTTGCTCCAAATTGTACTGCTATAAGTAGGACAGCCACGATTCAAGTACACATCTGTCTGACTCTGGAGTCTGACCTCTTTACCACTCAGTCTGTTTTTGCTCAGTCTGTAATCTACTGTTGTTTTGTAATTTTCTTTTACAAAGAAAAATTTGTGTGTGTGTGTGATTCATTACATTATAAATACTAGCTTCTTTTTAAAAATTTCATTCAAGCAAAACACTCATTGTCTAGGCAATCCAGCTTCTTTTAATTTAACCAAAACAGCAGACACAAACAAATTATAATTTATGTAGTCTGAATTTCACTACCATAAAACCAGAAGGCACAGTGTACATTTATCAATCCACAATCTTTTCCTAGAATGGTCTGAAAACTAACAATGACATCACTGGGGGGTAGACCAACTTCATACCATATGACTAACTATCATACCATATGATGTGTTCTGTGTATGTTATCATCTTGTTTTTTAATAAAGGTCATATGGGTAACACATCAAATAAGATATTTTTAAAACTTCAGCTTTTTCTAAGTCAGCCACATCATCCAGTCTTTACATCTACATATTTGCACTGTCATTTCCTGGGTAATTTTCTTTGTCTAATTTGACACCACTGTCTCCTATATAGTCTGGGTTCTTACTTAAAAAAAATTCCCCGTAAATAATTGTTCACATGAGAATTTTATTCTCTGTAGGAGATTTTAAGTTTTAAATATTTATATTGAATGTGTGCAATGAAATAAAAATGTATACAATGAAAGGAAGTACTTAGGCTTTACCAAAACTAACTCTGACATCCCTTTCCTCCACCACATAAATAAGCACAAATATGAACAAAGAATTCACAAGGTTTCATTTAACGTGATGGTGGTTTGCGGGCCCCAGCATCTGACGGTAGTAACTATAGCCTTCTCTTGCCAAATTTAGTATTTTTAATGTTGAGTCAAAGTTTTATTGAAACCTAAATTTCAACCGTTTATAAAGTTATTTTTATTATCTAGTCGGACATCTCAAATGCTGTTTCTCAGTGATTATCTTGAAACTCCGGAGACAGCCATTAAAAAATGTTTTCCTCCTTACATGCTTTGAAGTGTTAGGTTTTTGTGCCACTACTCTTTCATCTTTTTCAGCTTTGTATTTCTGATTTTTTGGCCAGACCCAGTATAATTAAAGTCTAAAGCTATTCTAAAAGAGAGTTAAGATCCTGAGCATATCACCCTACAAGCTCTTTTTATGTATTTTGTCCTAAAATGTTGTATTTGGATGGAATATTTAACATTTAAACTGGAAGGCTGCAAAATGACAAACCTGTTCAGAAGAGTGTATGTGGAAGAGAAAAAAATCGGAGATGTTGAACTCTAAGTGTGTAAATAGGACTTCCCCACTAATTGTTTTTAACCAGCTGAAGAAATACAAACTTAACCAGCCATCAAAATCTTGTGTGTCAATTTACACTACATCATTGATAGGTTTTTGGAAACTGGGACTTCAAGCAAAACAGTGTATAACAAAAGTGGTTTTTACCATAGGCTAACTGACAAACAGGAATTATATGACATATTTCTGGTCATAAAAACATCACCAACCTCTAAAGAGACCACAATACTTCCAATATTAAACAATTAAATAAGTGTGAACCCTATATGTATTTAAGAAAGATTAATAAAAACAAGATAATTATTTACCTAATTATTCCAGTTCAGGGTGGCTACTGGCTGGAGCCTCCCCCAGCAGTTCAGGGCACAAGGCAGGAACCATCCCCGGACAGGACACTATCCCATGGCAAAGCACACTCACACACACACACTCAGACTGGGACCTTGTAGACATGTTAATTCACTTAACTTGCACATCCTTGTAATGTGGGAGGAAACAGAAGTAATTGGAAAAACTCACGCGGATGGAGAACATGCAGTCTCCACATAGACAGTGGCCTTGGTTGGGAATTTTTTTTTTTTTTTTTTTTTGAGACTGAGTTTCGCTCTTGTTACCCAGGCTGGAGTGCAATGGCGCAATCTCAGCTCACCGCAACCTCCACCTCCTGGGTTCAGGCAATTCTCCTGCCTCAGCCTCCTGAGTAGCTGGGATCAATGTTGTAATAAAATGACATTGGATGGAATGATGTTATTCGAGATCCTGCTGTATTTTGTTGTTGTTAGAATCAAGCCTTTAGTTTAATGTAAACCATCGTTTTGGTCAGTCAAGAAAGTACAGCAATGTAGTTCCTCCCACCCACTATGTGGCACTTGTTAAGTTATTCTTGCTCAATTCTCCAATTGAGAATTGATGTTGCACATTTCAAAACAGACTTACTCTGTCTTGAAATGAAATCCAGTGCCATTAATTCATAAAAACTGCCCAAGTATATTTAAGAAACAGGAGATGATAATACTTTTCAAAACACATTCATGGTAGGCTGAATAATGGCTCTCAGAGATACTCAGATCCTGATCTCTATAGCTTTTGAATATTGCTTTATTTGGCAAAAGAGACTTTGCTGATTTAATTAAATTAAGAATTTTGAGACAGTGAGATTCTCCTGGGCAATCTGGGTGGCTCCAAATGTAATCTTAATTTGAAGATAGAGAGCGACCTAACTACAGAAAGGACGAAGGCCATATTATCACTGACGCAGAGATTGGAGTGATGTGACCAAGAGACAAGGAGCGCCAGCAGCCTCTAGAAACGGCAAGAGGCCAGGAACCCACTTGGCCCTGGAAACTCCAGAAGGAACTAGTCCTTCTATGACAACCTTGACTTTAGCCCAAAAGATTCATTTTGGAATTCATGCCCTCAGATATGTAAGAGAATAAATTTCTGTTTTTAAGACAGTAGAAATTAAAAGCCAGTACATTTGGGGTAATTTATTATAGCACCAATAGAAAACTTTCACATACATGGCTGCATTTTATAATTAGGAGACTTGTTGCCAAATATGTTAAAGTCAATTAACTGATCTTTCAAAACCATCATTTTTAAAGTTAAGTAATGAAGTTAAGAGAACTTCTGGTTTCCCGTTCAGTATGTAAGGAGCTTAAAAGTTGCTTCTGTGGGGCCGGGCGCGGTGGCTCACACCTGTAATCCCAGCTCTTTGGGAGGCCAAGGCAGGTAGATCACGAGGTCAACAGATCGAGACCATCCTGGTCAACATGGTGAAACCCCGTATCTACTAAAAATACAAAAAATTAGCTGGGCATGGTGGCGCATGCCTGTTATCCCAGCTACTCAGGAGGCTGAGGCAGGAGAATTGCCTGAACCCGGGAGGCGGAGGTTGCGGTGAGCCGAGATGGCGCCATTGCACTCCAGCCTGGTTAACAAGAGTGAAACTCCGTCTCAAAAAAAAAAGTTGCTTCTGTGTCCTAACAAGTTCTAAAAAACAAACTGAAAAATCAATTCTTCTTTAATCTGTCATAGAAATGAGGTCATAGGCACTTACCGTTTTTAAATTTGTCTACATGGATTAACACAACTATTAATTGTGAGACAGAGAATTTAGGGACATTTTACAGACAGAAATGTTAAGCAATTTGCCTAAGCCCTGTTCTCCATTGCACTCTAAGAAGGCACTAGTGTTTTTTCTCCCTCATATAGGTAAACCCTATCCATGTAAGTTGGCTATTTTTTGGGGTACCAGTTTGAAAGATCCTTTCAAATAACTATCATTATTTAGGCTTACAAAAGATAAAACAGTACCTAATGATCAATTCCAAGTACTCCGTTATAGTGAGATTTGAGATTACATTCTTTAAAATGTATCGATTTATCAAATACAAATAAAAAACTTTCTATGTGCCAGACACGTAAGGCCACTGAGGAGCTAACAATCCACCAAAGAAGCGCCATGAGTAAGTATAACAAAGAGATGGTCAGATAAATGATTTCTAAGCAAATGCTTTCTTAATTCACTGAGTTCAGATATTTTTACACATTGAATGTATTTGTTTTCCTAAGTTTTGTCATTCTTGGCTGGGGTCAAAAATAAACGTCTGTTTCCTTATTTAACGTTTTCTTTACCAACGGCTCACCACCCACCAGTGGTTGTTTCAATTAACCAACTGTTATATAATCTAGCTTAAAAGAAGGGCCAGGCCTGGTGGCTCAAGCCTGTAATCCAAGCACGTTAGGAGGCAGAGGCAGGAGGATCACTCGAGCCCAGCGGTTTGAGATGAGCCTGGGAAATGTGGTGAAACCTCGTCTCTACAAATAATACAAAAATTAACCAGACCTGGGGTCATGCACTTGTAGTCCAGGCTACTAGGGAGTCTGAGGTGGGAGGATCGCCTGAGCCCCAGGAGGTCAAGGCTACAGTGAGCTGAAATCGTACCACTGCACTCCAGCCTGTGTGACAGGGATTGTAAAGGAGAAAAACCACTGAACAATTTAATCCAAGGCCTATTAATGGTTTTACTATTATATGTCGAATGAATGAATAACTATGGTAAAACTAACTGAATTGTAGACTCAGCGTCTGCTCAGTTCCAGAGAGTTGAACCACAAAATACTTTCCACTTCATGAGTAATATTTTTACAAATACATGGAATTCACTTTTTCTGCGTGAAGGATTTCATGTAATACAATGTCTGTAATACCACTGACTAGCCCTTTTCTGACAAGTTTTCTGAGTAGCAATTTGAGGTTTAATAAACTGTAAACCCTGGCAAGCCAACAATGTATTGCAATGGGAGTAAGAAATAAATATTCACTTAATTCAATAAAGTAACTCTTCAATGTTATTTTTATATTGGCCAAATATTTAAGCAAGAATAAGAATAAACAACTAAAAAAATCCAACACAATAAAATAAATAGTATACTTTCTGCTTATTTTTCAATACTTGTCAACTTTATCAATGCGCAGGTCCTATAAAAATAAAAAAAATTAATGATAGTTTCCAAACTATATACTCAAAATTAAAAGCAAAAACTCAGATAAATATTCCCAAAAAGAAATAATACAAATATATTCATTGTGAAGGTATATACTTCTAATATTCAAAGGGAAGATATGCAGATGTCTGAGTGTGCTAAACTGTCGTCTCCCATAAAAGAAATGAGTCTTGAACATCCCAGAGTTAAAGGAAAGGATAAGGTTTAAAAGTAGCTACTAAAATTTTCTGAATTGCATTAGGACAAGAGAAAAGAAACATAGAAGAGAGGGAAACATTACTTATGTGAGCAAACTTAGTATACTTAGCACCCAAATCTTGATTTCTAAACAATGTCTTCACTAGAATAAATCAAGGCATTTTTGAGAAAGAAACTAGGGCTGGAACAGAGAAAGTGAACCTAAGATATAATCTCATGCCAAAAATTAAAGCATGCTGAAAAAATCACGGAGATGTATCAGAAGGAAACAGAAACCAGCATGAGATGGCTTTTTACTTAACACCATAACTGCTAGTTATCATTTTATAGATTAGAAAGCAGAGGCTCAGCCGGGCGCGGTGGCTCAAGCCTGTAATGCCAGCACTTTTGGAGGCCGAGGCAGGTGGATCACGAGGTCAAGAGATCGAGACCATCCTGGTCAACATGGTGAAACCCCGTCTCTACTAAAAATACAATAAATTAGCTGGGCATGGCGGCGCGTGCCTGTAATCCCAGCTACTCAGGAGGCTGAGGCAGGAGAATTGCCTGAACCCAGGAGGCAGAGGTTGCGGTGAGCCGAGATCACGCCATTGCACTCCAGCCTGGGTAACAAGAGAGAAAGTCTGTCTCAAAAAAAAAAATAGAAAGAAAGAAAGCAGAGGCTCAGAGAAGGATGTCACTGCAACAGTAAGCAAAAGACCTGGGACTTGAGCATGAGCATTTCTTATTCTAAACATAATGTTATTAACCACCGCTATGTGTTAACCTACTTATCAAGAAAAATAAATAGGAAAAATGAACTCTTTTAATTTTGTGTGATTTTTTTACCTTGAAATAATTTCAAGCACACCTAAAGGTAAGAATACTACAAAAGAGAGAATAATTAAACAAATGTGTTAAAATATTAACAATTGAGGGATATGGGAGAAGAATATTATAGAGTTCCAGTATTTTCTTGTAACTTTTAGGTGTGTTTAAAATTATTTCAAAAGTCACGAAAAATTTTAAATATGTATTTTTACACGTTTTTTTTTTTCCTTAATCTGAATCATTAGAGAGTAAATGTTTTTTCAGATATGGTGCCCCTGGTCTCTAAGTACTTCAGTGTGTATTTCCTAAGAGTAAGACCATTCTCTTTTATAACCACAGTACAGTTGTCAGAATCACAGAGCTAATATTGATGTAATATTATTATTAAATCTATAGGCCTTATACAAACTTTACTAATTGTTCTCAATCATGTCCTTAAAACCCAAGAACGATTGCAATCCAGAATCTTGTATTCCAGGATCATATATTGCACTTAGCTGCCATGTCTCTTTAATCTCCTTAATCTGAAATAGTTCTTTTTCTGTCTTTCACAACCTTCCCCATGGCAGGCCAGTTACTTTGTAGAATGCTCCTCAATTTTGTTTTTGTCTGATATTTCCTCATGATTAAATTCAAGTTACACATTTTTGGTAAGAATGCCACAGAAGCTGTGTTGCGTCTTTTTCAGAATCAGAATGCACGTGATGTCATTTGTCTCATTGTTGGTGACTTTTAACTGATCATGTCATTAGATGGTTTCTATCAGGTTTTTCCACTGTAAATTTGATTTTTTTTCTTTGTAATTTATATATAATTTGTGGGGAAATAACTTGAGGCTATATAAATATTCTGCTTCTTATCAAACTGCTACATAATAGGTTTAGTATTCATTAATAATTCTTGCCTGAATGAAATATCATCATGGTGGTTACCTAACAGTCATTTTAAACTCTCCTATTTCTTCTACATCTTAGCTGGCATTTTACTATAAAGAAGGGATTTTCCTTTTCCCCCATTTATTTATATCAGTATATACTCATAAGTCCTCATTTTATTCCATAGATTAAATCCATTATTATTATTTTGATGCTCAAATTTTTCCAAAGTTGACCAGTTTTGCCCTCTCAAGCTGCTTCCTATATCCTTCTGATACATCTCCGTGATTTTTTCAGCATGCTTTAATTTTAGGCATGAGATTATATCTTAGGTTCACTTTCTCGGATCCAGCCCTAGTTTCTTTCCCAAAGTGCCTTGATTTATTCCAGTGAAGACATTGTTTAGAAATCAAGATTTGGGTACTAAGTATACTCACTACTACTGGGATATCATTGTTTTGGGCCCTCTTAGAGCACAGAGCTGGGAAATGTATGTATGTGTGTTTGTATATACACACATACATAGGTAGATGAGAGGATAGATGGATGGATAGATAAACTTGATAGAAGATAGATAGAGAGGTGACAAACAGAGATATTCAGATAGATGAGAGACAGACAGAACAAGCTATAAATTCATACTGGTATCTTCAATCCCAATCCAATATCACAGGATTCACTCTAATCTTTTCCCAATCCATGGCTTTCTGTCAACAATGAGGAATCGGACTTCTTTTACACTCCATTTATTTGTTTGCCCAATCCTTAAAAACACATAAAATAGTAACATACTACTGACTTACAACATCCCAAACAACAGTGCTACTTATTAAAGTTCAACATTTATGTATAGTTCTTTTCATCTTTATTCCTGGGTTAAAGTTTCCAAAATACTCTATCAAAGAATAACTTGGGTCCATTGCCCTCATCGTCAATGTGACTGTATTTTTTGTTTGAAATGGTTTCACTTGTTTCTGTTTGTATTCCATTTTAGATTCCTCTGATTTTTAGTAGATTTTCTTTATTTTGTGGGTTTAGTTTGAGCGTGCAAAATATTAACAAGATTACAAAAGTTAAAACTGTATGAAAATTATACTTAGGGAAGCATCACTGCGTCATTCTCAACTCTTGATTTTCACTCGTTCCTAGTAAGTAACCAATCTTTTTGGTTTCTGGGTTTTCCATCCCTGCATTTCATTTTGCAAAAATAAACAGATACATGTATATTTTCTTGTGTCTCCTCTCTCTTACCCAAAAGATAGCATGCTATCTATACTTCATACAATTTTAACTTTGCTTTCCCAGCTTAACAACATGTTCTGCAAATCACCTTGTATCAGTCTTAGAGATCTTTTTCTTTCAAACTTCCATAATACCTCATTCCGTAGATGTACCATAGTTAATTTAGCCAACCTCCTATGGATGGACATTTAGGTTGTTCCTTACATTGTACAATTATAAACAATGCTTCAATAAATACATGTTTATATAAAAATTTTCATATAGAGATATATTTTCAGGATAAATACTCAGAAGTGGAATTGCTAGGTCAAAAGGTAATAGCATATGTAATTTTGTTAAATAATGTCAAATTTTCCTCTATAAGTTTTGTGCCCATTTTTATTCCTACCAGGAATGAATGAAAGTTTTATCCCACATCTTGCCAGCAGAATATGTTGCCAAGATTTTTGAATTCTTGCTTATCTGATAAGTCAGAAGTTATATTAGTATAATTTTACTTTCTCATATTCTCATTTCTTATGAGTAATACTGAACATAATTCCTTATGTTTAAGAGCCATCTATGTATTTAGATATGTTTTTTATATAATATACATATTATGGTGTTAGAAGTTAGGATAATGATTTCTCTCAGAGAAAGACAAATGGTGACTGGCAGCAAAATGTGAAAATTCAACAAGCTTATTATATGTGCACTTTTTGAATATATATCATGAAAAGATTATTTTTAATAATGAATGTCTTTCAAATAGAAGAAATTAAAAGGGATTAAAGAAAATATAATCAATCAAAAGGAAGTTTGGTAATAAGAGAGAAAGGCAAAATTTAATCATATAAATGTCATTAAAAAATTAAAACAAAATAAAATGATAGGTATTAAATCTATCACCCATCACGACAAATGAACATAGACTAAATTATCCAATTAAAAGAGAGACAGTAGCAATTTGGATAGAATACACAGTATATACCTATATGGTATTTACAAGAGACATTGTTTTTTTGATAATGGCCATCCTAACATAGATCAGGTGATATTTTAAAGTGGTTTTGATTTGCAATTCCCTGATAATGCATAATGTTCAGCATCTTTTCATATACTTATTGGCCATTTGTATGTCTTCTCTGGAGAAATGTCTATTCAAATCCTTTGTCCAGTTTTTCTTTTTTTAATTTACTACTGCTCTGCAAAGGTTTAGACTTTTTAATATGGTTATTTGCTCTTTGCTATTGAGTTGAACTAGTTCTTTATATATTTTAGATATTGACCCCTAAGTGGTCTGCAAATATTTTCTTCCACTTTCATTTTGTTAAATGTTTTCTTTGCTTGCAGAAACTTTTCAGTTTAATGTAGTCCCATTTGTCTATTTTCACTTTTGTTGCCTGTGCTTTCGGTGACATAGCCAAGAAATCATTGCCAAGACTAATGTCACAAAGTTTTCCCCTATGTTTTCTTCAAGGAGTTTTACAGTTTCAGATTTTATATTTAAGTCTTTAATCCATTTTGAGTTGAATTTTGTACACAGTGTAAGATAAAGGTCTCATTTCATTCTTTTACATATGGAATCCACTTTTCCCAACACTATTTTGTTAAAAACCTACTCTTTCCCCATCGTGTATTCTTGGTACCTTTGTTATAAATCAGTTGACCATATATGTGTGGGATTATTTCTGGATCCTCTATTCTGTTGCGTTGCTATATGTGTCTGTCTTTATGTGAGTACCATACTATGTTAATTACTGTAGCTTTGTAATAAACTTTGAAATCAGGAAGTGTTATGACTACAGTTTTGTTCTTTCTAAAGATAGTTTAGGGTATTTGGGGTCCTTTGTGAATTTTAGGATTTCTTTCTATTTCTATTTTAAAAACCATTGGATTCTTGATAAGGATTAAATACAACCTGTAGATTGGTTTAGGTGGTATTAAAATTTTAACAATATTAAATCTTCCACTCTAGGAAAATTCGGTGTCTTTACTTTTTTTTTCAGCAATGTTTCATAATTTTCAGGATTTAAGTCTTTTATCTATTTGGTTGTTAAGGATTTTATTTTTTTGATACATTGTAAATGAGATTGTTTTCTCTAATTTCCTTTCACATAGTGCACTGTTAGTGTATAGACACAAAACTTATTTTTGTACTTTGATTTTTATCCTGCAATATCATTAAATACATTTGGCTCTAACAGTTGGGGCTTTTAATTTTTTTATTGATACAGAATAATTTGCATATTTAAGAGATATTTTAATACATGCATAAATGTTTA